>NC_081847.1:7127514-8327514 GCF_963259705.1 Myotis daubentonii | reverse complement strand
TCCCCTGCAGGGCGCCTGCGACGTGTGTGGGGATCCCAGAGGCCAAAGGTGAGCGAGACCGACCCTGGCCACTGCGCACCCTCTCCGGCCACCTGCAAGATCTCTGCAGAGTGCCCACCCACCTGGGAGAAGCAAACCATTTACCCTGCGTGTGGAGAGCCCCACGGGACGGCCTCTGGGCACCGGTCGGAGGCAGGGGCCGGACCCTGGCCAAGAGATTGCAAAGTCCAGGCACCAGACTCCCACCAGCTCCTTGGACCTGTTGCTGCTAAACTTATCCTGAGCTCTTGCTGCCCAGCCCTGTGTTCCCAGCCTTTGTCCCGCTGCCCCGCAGCCTTTCCCGGATGCCAGGGGAGAATGGGGGCGGCAGGGGCTGGCGTGGGAGAGACACTGGACGTTTCAGTCCCAGGCATATTTGGGGAGAAGAGTGCCTAAATGATCCCCCATATCCCAATCAGATGAGCTGAGCCCTAGCAGGCAGCCAGGTCTGAGCCGCTCGGCAATCCCCGCCCCTGCCCCCGGTGCCCCACATCCCTCGGGATCTGACCTGATCGAAGTAAATGATGCGCGTCTTGTTGCTCATCTCCGAGGGCTCGTGGTTGGTGCTCCGCACCGCAGAGAAGGCGACCTTGGAGTTGGCCGCCCGCACCGAGATCCCCAGAGGGGAGGAAGAGGAGCCCTTGGAGTCCGTGGCCGGGTTCGAGTCACACACCACCAGGCATTTGCCCTCCAGCACGATGGGCTCCGTGTCGTTCTGCGCCCAGACGGGCAGCGAGGGCAGCGTGAGGGCCAGCAGCACGGCCGGCACCACCGACAGCGCCCGGCGCGCCGAGCCCATGGTGAGCGCGAGTGCAGCCGCAGCGGCTGGCGCTTGGCTCGCCTGCGTCGCCTGCTCCCCGGGACCCGGCTGGGAAGATGCTGGCGGTTAGATAGACAGCGCTGCAGGCAGAGCGGCGGCGGCGCTCTCACTTCCACCGATTCTCTGGTTTGAAGTCAGAGTCTCCCTCGCGCTCTCTCGCCAGCTCGGTTACCTTTGTCCTTTAAGGAGCTCATGCAGAACCCCCTACCTCACCCTCCTCCGCCCCAGAGTCAGCCCTGCCTGGGGCTCCTTCACCCGCCCCCCTTGTTGCCAGACATCTAGAAGTCTCCAAACCCTCACATTCACGCCTCAAAGGGGAAACTGGCAGTAAATGCTCACCCCAAACCCAAGCACCCCCTGGTGAACCGCGGATCAGGAAGAGCGAAGAGGGTTCAGAGAGGCCAGGGGGCGGTGGGCGCGGAGCAGGGCCGAGGCGGTCCTGTCGCGTCTGGCCAGCGGCAGGGACGGATTACAGCGGCGGAAGGTGTTTCCCCGGCGGAGAGGAACGCGAGGCTGTATTCATGGCCGGGACCCAGGCGGCTGCCACTTTTGCTTGGTCAAAAATTCCCCACAGCTCGGTGTGGCTCGGATGCCGCAGGTAGGCAGCGGCCAGCCAAATGCCCAGCTCGGAAGCTCAAATGTGCAGGATTAGTTCCAGGTGCAGGGCGGCTGGGCTGGCAGGGTCCTCTCCTGTCTGTGCCGCACCCGCACGCCCCACGCCCAGAGTCCCTGCGCGCAACTTTCTCTGCCCTCCGCAACCAGGAGAGCGCGAAGACTGAGCGAGCGCGCTATTTATAGGAGCGCAGCGTCGGCTGGCGTTGGCTTCCAGCTCAGCCCGTGGGCTCCGGGGAAAGGGGGAGAAGGAGTCCGGTGACCCGATCTGAGCAGCTCCCGCCTGGCGCTTAAGGCATCCATAAGCAGGCGGGTGCGCCGGCTTCTAGTGCCAGAGTCCTAGGCCACTCAGCCCTGGGGAGTGCGCGGCGCCAGGAGCGTGTGCGCAGGGAGGGGCGCCCGCAGCCCTGTGCTGGCCCCAGTTCGGTGCCTGCTCGCCCCTCCTCGGTCTGGGGGGTGGAAGGGGCTGCGGCTCTCCCCGCCCCTCCCTGCGCGGGACTCCGCAGCCGAGCGCCCTCCGAACGGAGCGGGGCGCTGCCAGCCGGCTGCGGAGCGGAATTGGAGGCAGAGGCTCCTGCGCGGCGCTCTTCCCGGGACCCGGGAGCCTGCGGGAGTCCCGACCGCACCTGGCCCAGCACCTGGCCCAGCACCTGCCCCACAGAGAGCGCTGGGGCCTGGGGAACCTTGGGCGGACCAAAGGCAGTGAGGGCCACTGGGAGGAGGTGTTCCACGCCGTCTGCTCAGGGAAGAGCAGCCCGGGGAGCCTAGGGGCACACCTCCCCACTCACACAGCGAATCCACCCCAGGCAAAGCCAGAAAAAAAGAGTGGAAGAGGGAGTTAACTCAGCAAGAATAAGTCTTCCAAAACCGTACCCCTAAGAAAAGCCAATCCACTCCTGAAAATACAGCACTTTCTTCCCTTCTGGAGGCGCCCCGCCCCTGTGCCACCCTGCTGCCACTCGGGCTGGCAAGCATGATCTTCCGCAGCCTCCACTGGGAGGAAGGGCTTGTCTTGTCTGTGACCAGCTGTGTGAACTTGGCCCAGGCACTGAGCCCCTCCTGAGAGGGCAAGACCACTAATTAAAGCCCCTCCAGCTCTGTGCTGCTGTGGGTCATCACCCCTTCCCACGTTCCTTCTAGACGTCCAGCTGCCAGAGGGCAGGCAGGCAGCGCATCTTCAGTCAAAACAGCCTCCCAGTCAGCCATTCGGCGCTCTTAGAAATGTACTAAGTAGTCACTGAAGAGGTGTTTGTTGAGCAACATCAGCCATGGGTGGCTCCCTATCCCTACCTGGATGGAGGGCCTCATCAGCGTGATTTCAATACCCCCATCCCAACAGAAGCCAGGAGGGCGGGGCATTGAGCCATAAGCACCACACTGCAGTTCCAACTGTTAACATTGGTATTTGTATGTCCTCCCTTACCCCCACCCCTGCCCCCACCCCACCCTCACCCCCTGCCCTATGGTCTATAATCTTGCAACTAAAGAGTTGGTGCCTAGAGCCATACAGGCCTTCAGACTCTGCGCCCATGGGGTCAGGACCAGCTCTAACTGGCAGGTGCTCAGGTCATGTTATTTGTTACGATGTTGAGTTTCACTAATCTAAGCTGCAACCATACAGGTGACCTGGTGCCTTCTGACAGCAATCCCCTACCCCCGGTGCTAATGCCCCACCCGAGGCCAGCAGCCTTTCACCTGAACCCTTGTCCCACTTGGGACCTCTCTGCAGGCTCCTTTCAGTCTGCCTGACAACAGCGACAATTTCCTCACATCGGATAATGTCTTTTAAGGCCTGGGGCTGGGTGTCATTCCTCTCTTGTAGGGCTAAGCACTCTTCCTTTCTTTTCCAGGACAACTGTTTAGTCCTACCACTTGGGCTGTTCAATTTTAGGCTGGAAGAAGTTGGGGGGAAAGCTCTGTTGACTACAGAACTGTCAAATACTCAATAATCCATCTTCCCACCACCCCAGTATACCCTCCGCACCCTTTCCTTCCCCAAGAGTCTTCCTTCCTGGTCTTGCATGGGAAAGCAATGCTCCTGTGGTCAGTAAATTCCATAACTGCTTGTTTGAGTAGAGAAACCAAGTCTCGAGCAAGCCTAAGACAGTAAGGATCCATGAGTGGTTTTCTGTGTCTAAAGAAAATGTCCCTAAGAAGACAAAGACAGACACACCAGGTATTCAGCTCGAAGGACCCTGCCTGGAAAATGACCCTGGAGTTGAATGAAAGAAGACTCCACGCATCATGTAGAGACAGAGCCCAGGTGAGTCGTACGGAAGGTAGAAAATCGAGAGAGAAAGGGCAGCGAGACTCCCGTAGCCACATCAGGGCCCACGGGGTCACTGGATTACCCCGGATATCTGAGTGATGCTGATCAACCCCAGTTAATGCTCTTCTTTGAGGGAGGGTTAGGAGCTTGAGTCCAGTTGCAGCGCAGTGTTGAGTGAGTCCTCAGGACTCCCTTTGGGAATGGCCGTGTGACTGACTTGCTTTGCATGAAGATGGTATTTATGGGGAAAAGTATATGGATGATTTGAAAAACACTTTTTTTCACATTTCAATATTTTATTTTTTTAATTTTGTTTTATTGCTTAAAGTATTACAAAGAGTATTACATATGTCTCCTTTTTTTCCCCCTTGACCTTCCCCCGGGCTCCCCTACCCCCCAGTTCTTGTGTCCATTGGTTATGCTTATATGCATGCACACAAGTCCTTTGGTTGATCTCTTACCCACCCCCCAACCCACCCCGGCCTACCCGCTGTTGTTTGAAACCACTTTTAATTGACTTTATAATTTAAAAATTGTCGGAGCCCACAGCCAACATCATACTCAATGGACAAAAACTAACACCATTTCCCCTAAGAACAGGAACAAGACAGGGATGCCCCCTCTCACCACTCCTGTTCAACATAGTACTGGAAGTGTTAGCCATTGCAATTCGGCAAGAAGAAGAAATAAAAGGCATCCAAATTGGAAAAGAGGAAGTAAAACTGTCCTTATTTGCAGACGACATGATATTATACATACAAAACCCTAGAGATTCCATCAAAAAGCTATTAGACTTAATACATGAATTTGGCAATGTAGCAGGATACAAAATTAACCCCAAGAAATCTGAGGCATTTCTATACACCAATAGTGAACTTTCAGAAAGAGAGATTATAAAAACAATCCCGTTTACCATCGCACCAAAAAAATTAAGCTACCTAGGAATAAACTTAACTAAAGAGGTAAAAGACCTCTACTCAGAAAACTACAGGACGTTGAAAAAAAATATAGAGGAAGACATAAACAGATGGAAGAACATACCGTGTTCATGGATTGGTAGAATCAACATCATTAAAATGTCCATACTACCCAAAGCAATCTATAAATTCAACGCACTTCCCATTAAAATACCAACGGCATACTTCACAGATCTAGAACGAACTCTCCAAAAATTCATCTGGAATAAAAAAAGACCCCGAATAGCTGCAGCAATCCTGAAAAATAACAAAGTAGGTGGTATCTCAATACCAGATATCAAGTTGTATTACAAAGCCACTGTTCTCAAAACTGCCTGGTACTGGCACAAGAATAGGCATATAGATCAATGGAATAGAATAGAGAGCCCAGAAATCGGCCCGAACCAATATGCTCAATTAATATTTGACAAAGGAGGCAAGAACATACAATGGAGCCAAGATAGTCTCTTCAATAAATGGTGCTGGGAAAATTGGACAGATATATGCAAGAAAATGAAACTAGACCACCAACTTACACCATACACAAAAATAAACTCAAAATGGATAAAGGACTTAAATGTACGACAGGAAACCATAAAAATTCTAGAAGAATCCAAAGGCAACAAAATCTCAGACATATGCCGAAGCAATTTCTTCACTGATACAGCTCCTAGGGCACTTGAAACTAAAGAAAAAATGAACAAATGGGACTACATCAAAATAAAAAGCTTCTGCACAGCAAAAGAAACCATCAACAAAACAATGAGAAAACCCACTGTGTGGGAAAACATATTTGCCAATGACATATCTGATAAGGGCCTAATCTCCAAAATTTATAGGGAACTCATACAACTTAACAAAAGAAAGATAAACAATCCAATCAAAAAATGGGCAAAGAACCTAAATAGACACCTTTCAAAAGAGGACATCCAGAAAGCCAAGAGACATATGAAAACATGCTCAAAGTCACTAATCATCCGAGAGATGCAAATCAAAACAGCAATGAGGTACCATCTCACACCTGTCAGACTGGCTATCATCAAAAAATCAACAAATCAACAAACGACAAGTGCTGGAGAGGATGTGGAGAAAAAGGAACACTTGTGCACTGCTGGTGGGAATGCAGACTAGTGCAGCCACTATGGAAGACAGTATGGAGTTTCCTTAAAAAACTGAAAATGGAACTCCCATTTGACCCTGTGATCCCACTTCTAGGAATATATCCCAAGAAACCAGAAACACCAATCAGAAAGGATATATGCACCCCTATGTTCATAGCAGCACAATTCACCATAGCTAAGACCTGGAAACAGCCTAAGTGCCCATCAGTAGATGAATGGATTAGAAAACTGTGGTACATCTACACGATGGAATACTATGCTGCTGTAAAAAGGAAGGAACTCGTACCATTTGCAACGGCATGGATGGAACTGGAGAGCATTATGCTAAGTGAAATAAGCCAGTCAATAAAGGAAAAATACCACATGATCTCACTCATTCATGGACAATAGAGACCATTATAAACTTTTGAACAATAATAGATACAGAGGCAGAGCTGCCTCAAACAGATTGTCAAACTGCAGCGGGAAGGCCGGGGAGGGTTGGGGGGCAGGAGGTAGGGGGGTAAGAGATCAACTAAAGGACTTGTATGCATGCATATAAGCATAACCAATGGACATAAGACACTGGGGGATAGGGGAGGCTAGGGGACTGTCTAGGGCAGGGGGATAAAATGGATACATATGTAATACCCTTTGTAATACTTTAAGCAATAAAAAAAAAAATTGTCGGAGACAGTTCATCTGCAGTCTCCTCCGATCACCAACAAGGGGTGTGTCTAAGGTGACAGGGAACAGTTAGACCTCCAGGTTAGGGTTGCAGATACATTTTGATGCCTCTTTTTGGCCTTTCCAGAACACCTGTGCTCCTCCCAGACATTACATATAACACAATTTTCTGAAATTGTTGATTTCTTTGTTGTATTCTCCATGGATTATCAACTTTTGGGAAGCATAGAATTTAGCAGAGAGTAGGTATTCCAAAAAAGGTTTACTGAATAAAGTAACATCATTGCCCTTATTTCTCATAGGGGAAATAATATACCAATGACTCACTATGAGTATGATAGGAAAAGTAAATTTTCTCCAAAAAAAAATGTGTAGTCTTAGAATGTTTTGTTCACCCTTAGTTACTAAGAGTGGAAGGCCAATGGGGCATATAGGGATATATTGGAAGTCCAGGAGCAGAACCGAGCCTTGGGAATGGAATGAAGTCTTGTGGAGAACCTAAAATATTGCCTCTCCTTTCTCTATCTCTGTATCTCCACCTCCATCTTTGTGTCCATCTCCCTCTCTCTCTCTCTCTCTCTTTCTGTCTGTCTCTATCTTTCTTTCTCTCCTAGGTACATCTGCATTATTGTTTTGCTTACTGCAATTTAATTTTCTGTGATGCCTAGAAGATATACAATGGCAACTCACACACCCAATTGTTACATATAATAAATAGATCCATCCACCCAGGGGATACCCTAAAACCCCAGGGAAGAGACTCATTGCTGTATCTGGCATCAGATATGCCCACCCATCGACCAGAGAAGCAGCATACAATGCACAGACAACCGAGTCCTGGCAACCAGGTATGTCATAGGTGGTGGGGAGGGGAGGAGAGGAAGACAACTCCTAGAAAAGTGGTGCAAGCAATATGAGCTGAAGTGGAAAAGGGAAAGATGCAAATCAATTTGTATTGTGTGATTCTATGTTAATAGTCTGTAGGTAGGTCTGCTCAAATATGGATATCTGACTAAGCAGAGGGAAAAAAAATGAAAAGCTAGACAGCACATTGTCAATTTTAGAGGAATGCAATAGAAGGGAAGGAAATACTATTAATTGAACTTAAGATATTTACTATTTGAATGGTCACAGCAATTATATATTACACTAGAGGCCTGGTGCACAAAATTTGTGCACAGAGGAGGAGGAGGAGGTTTCCACACAGCCTGCTTGTCCAGTCATTTTGTCGTCCCTCACTAACCACCCTGCCATCTTGGTGGCCCCACACAGCCTGCTTGTTCAGTTGTTTAGTCATCCCTCACTAACCCCTCTGCCAGCCTGGTTGTAGGCAGCCATCTTGTGCAGGCATGAGGGTTAATTTGCATATTACCTCTTTATTATATAGGATTGTGATTCACATTTAAAGAACAATTTTAAAGGAAAGAGGTTCTGAGTAGACCATTCAGTAGGAATCTACTACATGGAACTTTTTTTTTTTTCATAATTTAAGCTTAATTAAAGTTTGGAGAGAAAAAGGAACTAACGTTCTTTCCCATACGTGGTATTGGTTGAAGAGCAATTTTCTTTCTTTTGTTATATTGATCCAGCTCTAAAAACTCATTCACTCAAAGGCTAGGAAAATGCCCAGGCGTATAAAGCCTCACAGTGCATTTAAGAAAAAAAATTACATTGAAACTGGTAAAGCTCATGAGTAATATCAAAATTTCTGATTGCATCTTAGATTCAACTTGGCTCTTTATAAACCGTGTTAGACCTGAGTCCAGTGCCGGGGGCATGGTGAGTGCCCGACCGCTTTAGTTCCTGTTGCATACATAGGGAGCTCTGCATGTAAGGACCTAACCAACAGTTCCCACTTGTAAGAAGCTGCTGGGAAGACTATTATCAATGCAGACCCTGAGATGACGCTTCTGCCCATGAACTGGGCATCTGTGTATGTACCAGCACATGGCTGAAGCTGAAGCAGACAGTGTTTTAGAGATGCTGCTGGTGGCGTGCATCCACCAAGGGTCCATCTGGGGTCAGACCCACTGGCCCTTTGGTTAAAAACAGGGTATTTAGGTCCTGGCTGGCATGGCTCAGTTGGTTGGGAGACGTACAGTGTTCCAAAAGGCTGCAGATTCAATTCCCCATCAGGGCACACATCAAGGTTTTAGGCTCGATCCCCAGTAGGGGGCATGCAGGAGGCAGCTGATGCATGTCTACCTCTCCCATTGATGTTTCTATCTCTCACCCTCACTCTTCCTGCTTCTCTAAAGATCAATTTTAAAAATCTTTAAAAATAAACATACACAAGGTATTTAGAATCAGCTTCATCTCCTACTTTATGACCCTGGGGAAAGTTACAAACCTTCCTTCAGCCAGGAAATTGGCAATCATAAAAATAATACCCAGTCCATAGCTGGTTGTGGGATTTGATTGGGGAACTATAAGCAGGGCACTTCGCACAGTATTGGGCACACAGGAGGTGCATAATTGAAGGTTGCAATTAATTTATGAAACATATTAATGACCAAAGGGGAGTGGTGCCTGGGGGCCCACCAGCTATTGGGGAACAATGGCTAGGACCTAACTCTCAGGCACTGTAATGGGGCAGGATGCAGCATGCCCAAGGGTGAGAAAGAAGCAAGGTTCCGACTCCTAGTGCAGTCATCAGGGCCAAGTTTGCGGGCACAGCCATGGTGGTGGAGGAGCAGTAGAGTGAGGAGGCTGCAGTGAGTTAGTCCCCAGAAATCCCACAGGCTGAGCTCTCCAATGAAGCCCGGGCACCAGGCAGGTCTGTGAGCTCCCTGCAAGAAGGAGACAAAGACTTGCGTTTTCCTTTTATTTCTTTCATCCCCATTGTCTTAGTCACTGGGTGTCATCACTCAGAGTGTCTGAAAGCAGCACTTAGCAGAAATCGATGGGTTCTCCGAAGTGAAAATTATACGGAAAATCAAGAACAGTTGTGCCGGGAGCCAGTCCATGCTTGCTGTTTCAAGGGACCTGGCATATATGGCATATGGTTCTTAATATGTTTGCTCACCTTCTTGGCGCTGTGTTTTAACCAAAGTCACCTCTCCGAGAAAGGTTGAATCCCCAGGTAGGGATTTTCCCCTGAAGTTAGGGAGGGAATAAAACCCCTCAACTAAGTGCCAGGCGGGTAATTAATCCCTTTAACTACGAACAATCATGCTTAAACTACATAATCTTTTCTCCCTGGAATGGAGATAAGAAACGCCCTAACCTTTGTAATAGAGATTGATAGGATTGAATCAACTGGTATAAATACAGTTGTAACAAGACAGAAACACTCAGAACTCAGAACACAGAATTTAGAACACAGAACTAGAGACAGAAGAACTTCGCTGGAGAGAGCATGCCGGAGGATCCTGGAGAGGGACTGGCCTCAGAGCCTAGAGACAGAGCCTAGCGGGAGAACATGGCAAGGGATCCTGGACTGAACCTGACTACAGAGATTGGCAGGAGAACCTGACTGGAACCTGGACACTGAACCTGACTGGAGTACCTGTACAGAACCTGGCTGGAGACCCTGACAAGCGAACCCGGCTATGATGATCAACTGAACGCTATCTCTGTATCGTTCCTTCTTCGCCGACTCCGTCCACACGTTTGGGGACCCCTGCACCCGCTGGGGTCGGACCCCGGCACAGTTGGTCAGAACAGTCGTCACTGCAACAAAGGAATCAGGAAGCCATGCAGGGATGGGAGGAAGACACTATGGGTGCTATGTGCTCGAGGTGCTTGGAGAAGAACCTGGGGACCATCCAACTACTTATTTGGCAGCTGGAGGGTCCTGGAGACTTTTAACTTTCCTGTGTTTAACTGTGCATTTGTGGGGCGGTGGGGGGAAGGGGAGCAGGGGGCTGGGAGAGAGGCAGTTTCAGTCCTAAAGGTAAGTCTGGCCACTGCATGCCATGGGCAAGCCTGGGGTGCATGGGGATGGCAAGCAGCCACTGTCTCTCCCACGGGAGCATCTTGCATCGTTGAGTGTGATTCCAGTGTTTAAAGAGAAGTGTTTTCCTGCAACGTGGCCACTCAAAGCAAGCCAAGCACTTAATCTTGTGCTCAAGCTGAAGAAACAGCAATCTGTTTGGACTCTGGAGGAAGAACTGGCTGCAGTGGGCTCCCCGCGAGCTGGTGGGTTGGACGCCACGGTGAGAATTCTGAGAGGATTTTCCAGGGTGAGTCTGACTCTGAGCGATTTCTTCTCCCTGTGCACCAACTTTAGACTCTAATCCTCGATACAGTCCAACTCCACTGTCCTTTTCCCTTTTGCTTGGGGAAACTCAGTGGCTGAGAACATCTCCCATTTTATTGTTCCCACTCCTCTGAGAGGTCAATCCTATTACTCCCATTTCACAGATGAGGAGACAGAGGGTCTGAGAGGCTGCCACCAAAGGACACTCTGCTAACAGGTGCCTGGGTTGCATCTGCTGGAGGGACATGTGTTCATGTCCAAATGCCTTTGCCCTGGACCACATGAGAAAGGCTGAAATAAAATGCAAGGGGCTTCTGGTGTGTTCAGACTACTATCCGTGAGTTGATGACAACAAATTCAGAGGAGAAATTGACTGTTTTCCTAGCATTATTAATATCAGTAGATTGCCAGTGGAAATGAAACTTATAGCAGAGAAAAGAGACAGGCTTTAAATCATAGAATTTTTAATAAAAGCTATTGACCATAAACTCAGGGTTTATGTATCTATGTATACACACACAAATACACACAGGTATGTATATTAAAACATTTGTGTGTTTGTATATATATTAAATATATACACACACAAATATACACACATAATATATACATATTAAAATATATATTTGTATATATATTTTAATATACAGGGTGTCCCCCAAAAATGTATACCCTCTTTAACAGCTGATAATTCAATTTTGAAAATGAAATGTATTTTAATAAACACTGCTTTTATAATTATTCAAAATGTGTATACATTTTTGGGACACCCTATATATGCAAAATGTGTGTATGTATGTATATGTACACACATATACAAGGGTGAGCAAAAGTAGGTTTAGAGTTGTGAGTACGGGAAACACAGAGTTTACTTATTAATTATTGTATTGTCTTCCATACAAACAACTGTAGACCTACTTTTACCCACCCCTGTATATACACATGTATATATAAATACATATTAAATATATATTAAATAAAATATGTATTGAACATATTACACATATAACTAAATAAGTGGTTAGATCACCTTACAATCTCCTCATAACTTTACGTGCTTCCCGTCTCTAGTGTCACCAGAGCTTCAGCGTGACATTCGTTGGTCTTGTTATTTGGCAAAGAGTGTCTTCCCCACTCCGCTGAGAGTCCCACGCAGGCAGAGTAGGCTGATCTGTGCTCACCACGATCGGTCCCAGGACAGCTCCTGGCACCTGGTTCAGGCCTGCTGGCTGTTTGCTGAAGCAAGGAATAAAGTGGTGTGACACAGATTCTAACTGTGGCTACCCCCTCTGAGTGTATTTCCAATTATAACACCAAATAGTTTCAAAAACTAGCGTACGTGTTCTCTGACTCTCACTACTAGTAATTATTTACGATGTGTAATAAGCCAGCCTCCTGTAGTTGGGAAATTAATACCTTTCTGGGGAAAGTGCCGGAAGTGGCCCTTGCTTTTCCTTGCTTTCACTATTTTCACAGCTGTGTCTTGTTTCACATTCTTCACGCTGGGTTCTGAGTGCCTTGCTTTTGGCCATGCCACCAGCCCAGCCACTTTCTTATCTACCACTGTGGTTATGAGAATGCCTCTTCCTCACCAGGTTGTGGGCTCAGTGAAGCAAAATCCTCCCTGCTCTTCCCTTACCTACCAGTTTGGTACCTGTAGGATTCCGGGAACTAATCCAAAGTCATGGTCTATGGCTTCTGAATCTGTTGGCTGCTGGCTATTGCAGCTGGCTGTGCACCTCCCACGTGGCAAACAATACACCAACTAACTTGGCTTTCTTGGCCATCTGTCTGTTGGCTAAATAACTACTTCTTGAATAGACCAACTCCTCACTTAGGCAGCTGATATGTTGGCAATTGACTGAGCTGAACAACTTCTGGGCTGGGTCCAGTATTTCCTGACCACAAGAGAAAAAATGAATTTCATTTTTGCACAGGGTTTTGCACAGGCTTTGTAGTGTCTTTATAAAGCAAAGTAGATAAGAAAAGCAAAATGAAAGAGGAACTAGATGGACTGTGCTTTAGAGCAAAGCTTTTTAAGGCATGAGTGACTTTGAATTTTTCCCCTTCATGGCTGCCTTTCACACTCTCTCCCTTTTGACTTCCACGTTTCCTCTGCTTTTCTTCTTTTCTAACCCTCTCTCTATAATTTTTTCCAAAATTACACAGTCTTATGGTCCATTCAACCAATATTTAATTAAGCCTTAGTGTGTACTCAGTGAGGGTAGCAGCCTCAAGTGCCTTTGTAGAATACCTGTTATTCTTTCTGGTTGCTCGATATCAGAAACCCCTTCCTATGTCTGGGGACTCTTTTACCTTATGAAGCAGAGCCTACCTCCCACCATGGAAACTGAAAATACCACACTTATTTTCCAGCTTCCTTTGCAGCTAGGGCACAAGCATGTGAACCGAGCTCTGCAGACAGACAGACCCACTCCAGAGCAGGAGCAGAGACCTTGAAGAACCTTTTATGGAAAAGAAGCAACGGGTGCAGAGGTTCTGGGCAGTAACCAGCACCTCCCATCAGAGAGGATGCTGTGTGTGCAGCAAGCTGTGGGGTGTGTGCTCAGGAGCCACGGCCATCTCGGGGGTCTCAGTTCTGTAGCACCAGCTGATCCAGGGTGTCATTCCTGCCTGCATCACTTCTCACCCAGTTCTCCAACACTCTAAGGCAGTGGTTCTCAACCTTCTGGCCCTTTAAATACAGTTCCTCATGTTGTGACCCAACCATAAAATTATTTTCGTTGCTACTTCATAACTGTAATGTTGCTACTGTTATGAATCGTAATATAAATATCTGATATGCAGGATGGTCTTAGGTGACCCCTGTGAAAGGGTCATTTGACCAACAAAGGGGTCGCGACCCACAGGTTGAGAACCGCTGTTCTAAGGTAGTCTTTGAAACACTGAATATACTTTAATAAATTTTTTTACTGAAATTAGAGTCAGCATTGGTTGCTTGCAGATAAGAGTCCAGGTGGATACTGAGGCCAATCAGGGACCATAGGTGGTGACATCAGCAGGTCAAAACTGTGGAAAGGTGGAGCCCCATGCCTCACCCCTCAAGCAGCTGCTAATAAACCTTGTACGAGGTGAGCCTAGTAATGCCAAGTATTTTATTTTTCCATAGAAAAGTAAATTCAGATTTTTTTGTGAAACCCCCACTTTTAGACATTAGCAACACGTTAAAAAAATAGCTGTGGGCTTTCTAAAACATGGCCATGGGCTACACATAGCCCCAGAACTACCTTGGCATCCTCTTTATTTTTTATTGTTTTACTTTAAAGAAGCATTTCAAGATCTCTGTCATAGAGAAGCTTCTTTGTGGTAACTTTCTTATTACCCACTGAAGCTCTACATTTTACAAGAACTCAAGCTAACTCATAGATTTACATAGTAAATTGTTGGGGGCCAGGATATGGAAATGAGGCCAGCTGATGGAAGTCTGAATGGAAAATAAGATATGCTAATTCCAAACTACACAACTGTTTATATGGTCTGGATCAAACCCATCCAGCCTATCAAAATGCTTGTATCATGCAAAATCTCCAGCCTCAAGTGTTTCCCTCTGTCTCAGAGAAACATCCAAACCATCTCCTGATGTTTCTGCTCCAACCAGGTAATCGTGCTCTCCTCTTAGTCACAGGCCATGCTATTTAATGTCACAACCTCACAAGCTAAAGTCTGAGGATGGTTCATCTCATTGGTGGGACCTACATCTCAGCCATAGCTGCAAGGGATGCTGAACAGGTATGTTCCTGGCATTTTCAGCTTCTAAAGTGAGAGGTGATTATTCCTCTCACCAAGACTCAAAAGATGTGCAATTCCCCCCAAATGGAAAGTGGTTCAAGTGCAGATGGCCAAAAATATGGTGCACCTTCACTACTCCCCCTTCCTTACACTTCCATGACCCTTCTCCACTTTTTCATCCGTAAGCCTGATTCCCCTCCTGCCTCTCCATCAGCATGGGAAGAAGCAGGCATTATCTACCAAAAATAAGCTATGATTTCTGGAGAATTAAAATGCAATTAAATATCACACACTGAATATACAGTAGCTCAATTTAATCTTTTTGGAAGACTGTCATTCTACACTTTGTCATCCTACTGCAATTGTTCGCACCATGTTTCTCAGAATAATATATTAATCGAGATAACCAGAAAGCATTAAAAATGTTATAGATTCAGCAGGCAAGCCCAGAACCACTGGATCAAATAATCTGAGGATGAAGTCCTGAAAATCCATATTAAAGCTTCTTTGGTGATCTTAATGTTCAGCCCCGTGTGAATAGCTTCTGATTTTGAAGATGGGAGAGGTGCCCTTGGATTAAGTCGTGCCTGCTGAGCATGGTGATCATCTTCTTTTTACATGCAAGCACATGCCTGTCCACTGGAAAGCTGCTCTCATTCCATTTCAATGCCATGATCGACAGGGGCAATGCTGATCATAGTACCTTCCTCCTATTCCCCAAAAAGGGCTTGTTACACTGGCCATGCCAATCATGATGCTCCATGCTCTTGGCCATGATGATTGATCCAAGCAAAACCCATTAGAGTAAGCCCATGAGGATTTGATATTTGGAAGCAGAAGAAAAAGGATACTCCTTTGCCTTCAGGGCACCTGGGTGAGCAGGAACTGAGGCCAGCTGGTGGAAGTTTTCTTGGGCGGCAGTGTTAGAGAATGATGCCAAGTTACGGAAACTTAGACAAGAAACAGATAAATAGAGATTAAAATTTTCTTCCTATGTCTGCTCACATACATGGGGCCCCCTCCATATCAGGCCTTAGCCAAAATGGAGCCCATTGGGAAATGCAGTCTTTTGAGCCCCCTCTAGGCCATAGAAGGATGGTCCTTGGACCTGAAGCACTTCCTTCACAAGACAAGTCTTCACAGCCTGTCCTAGGCTTATTTCCTTGTGTGGGACTTTCTTTCCATTGCAAACTCAGTGTGTGCTCCTCTGTTCTACTTAAGCATGTGTGTCATGTGGCACCCGGAAACCCCACTGCTGTGGTGAGAAGCCCACCAATCCGGTCTCCCTACAGACTCCTTTGTAACACACAAGCTGGAGCACAAGATGGGTGCATGCACGCCAATGGCCCTGAGGAGGCTGCTGAGAGGGATCGTGGCCAAGGGGACTGACACCCACTTCTGAAGTTAGTGTGTGCCTCTTCTCCGTGTGAGGAAAGCTTGTTCCATCCATGCTTGACTGTGATGTGTTTTCCTTGGCGACTCTGATATCAACACACAGTGGGCAGAATTGTTGGGACTTGGGCTCCTGGGGACAGGCCAGAGATGTCTCTTGCTCGAAAGACCCCATACAACTTTTTTACATTCAGAGTGGATCAAGTTGGATTTCTGCCCCTGGCAACAAAATCTCGGTAGTAATAAGTAAGGTTGTATTTTGCTTCCAGTGGAAAAGAGTAAAAAGATACAGGGGCAAATAAACTATCTGCATTTAGGTAATTGACATGAAATGAACATTTGTCAAGTGATCTTTTCGTATTTTCAGGTCTCACCAGATGTTTACAAGGAAGTGTGAATAAGGAGGCCAGTCTGACTTGGTGCGGTGACAAGAAAGGCCTGTGTGGGCACAGAGTGACCTTTTGAGGGCAATGGGGTAAGGACTTCATCTCAAATGAGTTGAGAGAAAGGATGCCCTTAACAGAGACAATTAGAATGATGAAATGTAATCAATAGTGAACCCAGCAGTCCCCAAATCTTTGCCCAAAGAAGCAAATCCTTGCTGCCTGTACCTCCTGCTGCTCTGTGCCCAATGTGGGCAGCACAGGGAGGGAGCCAAGCCACAGTATTGAAGGGAAGGAAGGACATGGTTTCCATTCCAGATGTCTATGGGGCCTAAAGGTGTCATTCTGAAGCCCATTAATCCAGTCCACCTACAGCTTCCTTTATAACAAGCCAGCACCAAAGAAGCCAGACTCATGATGCACAATTAATGATTTCACCTGGTTTGCCAAAGCCCCTCAAAACAGCCTCTTGAAAACTCAAGTTCACATTGCTATGGAAACACTGACCTGTCAACAGAACAAAATAAACACACAGGAGTTATTCTCAAGTTCTGTACAAACTGTTGAATCTGTATGTGTGTGGGCATATTCTCACATACACACACGTGCACACATACATGCACACACATGTACACACATGCACATGCACACACAACCTGGAAGAAATCTGCTGTGTACACCCACCCTCTGAACTTCAGACTGACAGGAGGCAGGCTTTTCTAAGGGAGATGGTTGAAAATATCTTCATAAAGAGGATCTACAAAGTCATCTGGCTTTGGTCTCAGGGTGTGGCCTGTTTGACAGATGAAACAGGGGAGAGAAAAGTGTCATCAAGCTCTTTCAGATCCCCTCCTGGGTGTTCAATATTCACTTCACCACCTTGAACACCCCTCCTTCTCAAGTGCTTGAAGTTCCCTTTTCATTTCTCCTCCAGGCAGAAAGTTCTGAAATTGTAACTTTCTTTGGAATAAGTAAGGCATCACTGCTATAGTTCCACACACAGTATCTGAGTCTATGATGACAAGTCGGCAGAAACAGGGAATCTCTGCCTTGTCCAGAGGTGGGAGTGGGCACATTTCAATGGTCCCCTAGAATTTCTTCTAGAAGGCCGGCCTCCCCTTCTCCATATTCATCACCAACCACCATTGCTCACTGGGGGACTGCAGGGCTTTCTAACAGGTCACCCTGAATCCAGGGATCCCCTTTTCCATTCTCCTGACCAGTGCCAGAGGGCATTTAAAAAATCATGGTTGACTGTACCATTCCCCTGATGAAAGTGTTTCATTAGTTTCCCATTGCCGGTAGGTAAAACCCCAAGTCCTCCTCTGACCTGCGATGTCCACTCATCACCCCCACCTCAGCGGAGGACGCACTCCTCTGTTCTCTTCACGCTCCTTGTTCAGCCACACAAGCTGAGTCCATGCAGCCCTTCACATCCACCCTTGACTGTTCCCATGCAGGCCTATGTGCACACCCATGCCACTGCCAGAAATGATTCCTCCCCACGCCCACCTCACCCCTTTCCTCAGGCCACTCCCACATTTCCTCAGGATTCTTAAATGGCACCTCCTCATGGAACTCCTTCCCCTCCCCAGATTGCCCTCCCCTCCCAGACCCACTAGTTTTGCTTTTCTTACTCATTGTTTTAATTACTATTAACCAGAATATTCTATTATCTGATAGTTGGTGAACTTCATGAGCCCTGTGATCATCTCAGTCTTGCTCATATTTGTATGAGCAAGTGCCTGGCACACAGTAGGAAGTCAATAATTTTGTTGTTAAATGAGTAGGTGAATTAATAGATTCTGGAAGTCAGCACCTTGTTCATAAACCCCTCAGTGGCTAACACCTTGGTCTTCAGCCTGCTGTGTTGTAGGGCATGCACACAAGTTAACTCTGCATGAGAACAGTGTCCTCTGCCGGATTTCTACTCACCCAAATATACGTGTCTGTTAAGTCCCAATCTACATATCATCCAGACCTTTGCCCTCAAGATGAAGGCAGGAAATAGCAAGGAGGAAAAGTTATCTCTGAAGATGGGCTTAAGAACAGAGAGTGAAAGACTCCAGGAGCCACATCAGGGCAGACGTTATCCAAGCCAGCTGGGAGAGTCCTGCCGGGGTTAGAAAGTAGACTTGGCCTTGGCAAAGGCGGTCAAGGTCATAGTAGAAGAATCACAAGGCACAGCTCCAATACGAGGTCAGAGATGATAAGGGAGAATGGACAGCACATGTAGTCCATTAGCAAGTGAAGGAGAGCTTTGTGACAAATGAGAGCACTCAAACTGGGCCACAGTGTTCACTTAGTCCCCAGAACATGCTTCAGGGATGTAAGTGCTGGCTCAGAGGAGCCCTGATGGGCTGGACTTCATTCCCTGTGGTTCCCCTGATTCCTTCATCTCTCCTCCAACGACTAAGAGCAACCTCCTCGGCTTAGAACCAAGCGCTGTTCCTGTTGCCCATAGAAGAAACCAAGGCTCCACCCAGCACTGCAGAGCTTCTGACTCCCCCTACCTCTCCATCCACAGTTCCCCGCAGGTCCCCAAGGGAACTGCACATTAAATAGTCTCTAATCCTACAACCCTCACCCTCATCACTTGGTCAAATCCCAATCATTCTCGCAAGCACCACAGTCCAACAGAACATCCCATGATAATAGGAATGTTCTAGATCTGCACTGTCCAAGATGGCAGCCAGTAGCCACTGAGCTCTTGAAATGTGGCTAATGCAACTGAGGAACTGAAATTTAAACTTTGTTTAACTTTAAATAACCACATATGGCCAGGGACTACCAGATTGAGTGGTGCAGCTCTGCAATTCAGTTCAAATGCCTTTCTTCATCCTCCACTTCTAGGAAGATATATGTTAACGCTGCACTTTTTTTAAAAAAAAATGGTTTTTTGTTGATTTTCAGAGAGAGAGGAAAGGAAAAGGAGATAGATATGGAAATATCAGTGAGAAAGAAACATCAACATCAACCGGCCACCTCCTGCATGCCACCTGCTGGGGATCGAGCCTGAAACCCGGGCATGTGCCCTGATCAGGAATCAAACCAGCAACCTCCTGGTACATGGGTCGATGCTCAACCACTGAGCCACATCGGCCAGGCACCTTTGCACTTTTTAATCATAGGATTCATCAGAAACATTAGATGTTATTAGTATGATTATTAGCTTATTTTCCATTTCCTCCACTAGTCGGCAACTTCCATGAATCAGGGGTCAGGTCTGTTTCATTCTGCATTGACCCTGAGGCCCAGGACAAGTTCCTCATACACAGTGGACAGTAATATTTGTGAATGAGTGAGTGAATCAATGAACACAAGAGATTCTGTGTCTACATGACTTCAGGAAATCACTGCGCACTTCTGAGCCTGGATGTATTCTTCTCTAAAGTCTATGAGTGCCTTCAAGCTTAAGCACTGTGTAGATTTCACCTCTAAATAGGAAATTACAGAAAGGTGGCACAGAGTAGAAAGTTCTAGGTGTTACTTGAGACTATCTTGTCCCCACAATTACTTTCCCTAAATTATTTCAGGAAATGACAGTAATTTATAGTTCAAAGATCAATTATGCTGTGAAATTTTAACAGAACGCAGTTCTGCCCTTGCATTAAGACACACACAGAACCGATACAATCCACACACGACCTCTGAAACAAGTCATGGGGGTGACCGTTTATATTTTGCCAGGACTGGAAAGCTTTTTAGACTGAAAGTTAAAATCTGGGGCCTCTAACTATGAGCGACATTCCCAGTAATCACTCCACCTCTGATTTATGCAACCTAGCAGCTAATAAAATGGGGATCAGAGAGATTTAATATCAATGTATAATTACCTTTTACTTCTTATTACTTTTGGTAATAACTTTTGTGGCTTTCTCAGCACGCACTGTTCTTCCAGAACAAAGTAAACCACAGCAAAAGGGCACAAGGGTTCACTTGGCCATCCCATCCAATACATTGTGTGAGAAGTGGAATGACGGAGGGGCTACAATGGGACTAACTGGAATGAAGTTAAACTTGGAAAGGTCTTGTATCTGATACTAGCTTACTTAACTGCCTATTGTTAAGACTTAGGATTTGGATAAATCATAGTCACCTTCTGGACCTACCTCCTTCCACATGCCCTTGCCATGCGAAGGCCCTCTCTTCCTCTTTGTCTCAGAGAAGTGCCTAGTAAACAATCCATGGTAATGAGCTTATAATGTGGACAAGAAAGTGGTTAAATGCACAGGCACTGGAGGAAGACCGTTAATGTGTTAAACTTGACCTTAGTTTCCTCATCTGAAAAATGGTGATAATCGTAGCATTTACCTATGGAATTGGCCTGAGGATTAAATGAAGTAATATGTGTGGAGGGCTTGGCACACTGTAAATGTGTCAAAGAATATTAACTAGCATGACGATGATGACAGGGCAACAGAAGCAGAAATACTGCCTATATGCGTGGATGTCCTGTACTTGGCAGCTTTGTAAAATAGATAACAATAAGCTTAATGTGTGGCCCTTTTTACTGGCATTTGTGTTTAACTTAATAACAACCACTTATCAAGCATACACTGAGCACCAAGCTAACATAACCTCATTAAATCTTCCCAAGACCCCCTAAGAAGGAATCATAGCTTACTAGTGACAGTGGTAGTAACTGTTGTAGTAATAACAATAAAAATTATAACTAGCAGTGTCTGAGTACTTACTGTGCCCACTACTGTGATATGCCTATTACATGTATTCCCTCATTTAACCTCCTTCTCAAACTCATAGGATTAGAATGATAATTACTGCCATTTTAGAGAAACTAACTATGGTCCAGAGAGCTAAGTATCAGTCCAAGCGCAGATGATCCGTGTGTGGGCAAGCTGGACTGGAACCCAGGAGTCTAACTCCTGATAGCTGCTACACTCTACTCCCTCAATCCTACTATCTTGGAAGTTTCGAAGTGGAAAACAGACTTTAAGTCAGTTAACAATAAAACTATGAGCCGAGTAATAATGTGGATGAGGGCTGGGGCTAAAATGAGGCAAATAAAGTGCCAAGATGCAAAATTCAAGGAGGTACTCATGCCCAAGAAGAACCCAAAGTAGCTGGGGTGGGACTAGAAACATCCTGGGTGGGTCACTAAGAATGATGGGAAATGCGGCCATGCATCCTTCCACCTATAGTCACATTCCTCACATTCTGTTAGCCAAAACAGGTCACACAGCAAGCCCTTGTTCAGAGGGAAAATAGCCTCCTCTCAATGGCAAGAGGAGCTTCAAAGCCGTCAGTCAGACATCCCCCAAGGGCTCCTGGACTGTGAGAGGGCACAGGCTGGGCTGAGGGACATCTCTCCCCACCCCCAAGTGCAAGAATGTCCTACACCAGGCCTCTAGTAGATAATAATACAAAACCTACCTCAGTGCTGTTGTAAGTGTTAAATGAGGCAGCACATAAAGCATGTGTCATGATGCCTGGCACATACTCAATAAATACAAGCTACTATTTCTAATTGATGTTATTTATAAACTTCTTCATGTGCATGTTAAAACTTTATAAGTCCATGAGTGTGGGCTGGCGTGGATGAAGGAGAGATAACAGTGAGGAAGGAATAAATGCCTCCCATTACACTCCACCAAGACAAATTCTCTCTGGCTAAGCTATTTCTTGATGAATGGATAATTCCATGAGTTATTTTATGCCAGAATGAAAACTTCATGAACGGTTAACCAAGATGGAAAAGATGGAGTTCAAAGTGCAGCTACAAAGATGTCAAGAACAAAAGCTGGATGAATTTGAAAAGAAATACACTGCCTTTACATTGGGCTCTATTTGCATTTTTTCATTGGTATTCTGGATTAGTATTGACCAGTAGCTAATCTAAATTTACAGCTTGTATAACAACTAGGTTATTAACTGGGCCCTTTTCCTATGGCCGTTTCTTTCAAAAATATTCTAAATGAAGGGAAATTCCTCTATCTTAACTGATAAGAACAGAGTCAGAGAGTATTATGGTCAAAAATTGACTAATTTCCCAATATAATATGTATCCTCATAGAGATCTCCTTTTAAAAAACTCACATCACTTTGGACTTTGAATATCTTTGTTAAATATTTCTTCATTTTTCACCATTGTATCAGCATTTATTCAAGTCCTATTCTTTTTCATGATGACTAAGTAAAAATTTAAGAACAAAAAGTTGGCATGTAGACTACAAAACACATTTGAACATCAATCTAAAATTAAATGTGTTAAAAATATGATTTCCTATTATGAACAACTACTTGCCCACAAATATGATAACATAGATAAAGTGGACCAAATCCTTAAAAGGTACAAACTTCCAGAATTTACACAAGTGAAAATTGATAAACTCAGTATGCCTTCATCTACTAATTGAATCAAAAACTAATTCTCTTCTAAGAAAGGAAGCACCAGGCATATATGGTCTCACTGGTGAATTCTACAAAATAGTAAAGGAGGAAGTGACATCAAGTTTCTATAATTTATTCGAAAAATTAAAAACAGAGGAAACATTTCTTACCACATTCTAATATGAAAACTAGATGAAGAAGTTTAAGAAAGGGGAACTATAGAACAATATCTGCAAAAATCTTCAGCAAATATCAGCAAATCATATTCATCAATGAATACAAATCTCACAACTAAGTGGGATTTATTCCAGATATATAAATCTGCTTTGACATTTGAAAATCAATTGTTGTAACCTACCACATTAACCAGATAAAGAAAAAAATCATATAATCATATAAATTTGACACAAAGCAAGTGACAATATCCAACACCCACTTGTGATAAAAACTCTCAGTAAACTAGGGATAGAAGGAAAATAAATTCATGAACATCTACAAAAAATCTACTACTCAGATCATACTTCAGTGTGAAAAGCAGCGTGGATGCTTTCACCTCTAATATGGAGAACAAAGCAAGACTGTCTTCTCTTACCACTCCCAATACAATATCATACAGCAAGTCCTGGCTAATGCAATAAGACAAGAAATGGAAATAAAAGGCATATAGATTAGAAAGAGATAAGTTAAAACTGTCTTTATTTATAAATGACATGCTTGTCTATGTAGAAAATCTGAAAGGAGTAATTAAAAACACAAAAAGAAAAACCTTCCTGGAACTAATAAGCAAGTACAAATAGAAAGATTTCCAGATATGAGGTTAATATACAAAGGCCAATTTCTTTCTTATATATCAGCAATAAACAACTAGAATTTGAAATTACAAAAGCAATACCATTTACAATAGCACCCAAAATAAATCCTTACAGATCAATGTAACCAAATATAAACAGGATCTCTAAGGGGGGACGGGGGGAGAACAACAACAAACCTACAAAACTCTGATGAAAGGTATCAAAGAAAAACAAAATAAATGGAGACATATTTCATGTTCATGGATTGAAAGGTTCAAGGTTGTTAAGATGTTAATTATCTACAGCTTGATCTATAGACTCAATGTAATTCAATCAAAATTCCAGCAAGCTAGCTTATAGATCATGATAAACTGATTCTAAAGTTTATGTGGAAAGGCAAAAGCCTAGCCAACACAATACTAAAGATGACAAACAAATCTGAAGACTCACACTGATTTCAAGACTTACTAGAAAGCTGCAGTAATCAGGACAGTGCAGTATTGGTGAAAGAACCAATGGAGTAGCCTACAAAACCCAGAAACAGACCGGCATAAAGAGAGTCAACCAATGTTTGATGAAGAAGCAAAGGCAATTGTTACACTGACTAATAAGGCACCAAAGGTTTGGCATGTACCTAGGCACAACCCTTAGCCCTAAGGCAGTGATGGCGAACCTTCTGAGCTTGGAGTGTCAGCATTTTGAAAAACCCTAACTTAACTCTGGTGCCATGTCACATATAGAAATTTTTTGATATTTGCAACCATAGTAAAACAAAGACTTATATTCTTGATATTTATTTTATATATTTAAATGCCATTTAACAAAGAAAAATCAACCGAAAAAATGAGTTCGCGTGTCACCTCTGACAGCCGTGTCATAGGTTCGCCATCACTGGCCTAAGGCAATCGTTAGCCATGGTCCTCAAGAAAACAAACACAAAGACAAGACTCTTGAGGGAACCCCTGGAGGTGTAATCTGCCAGGCCTTCCTTTTTTATAAGCCAGACGGTTGGGTTGGGGCTTCCCTAGTTATAAGGCCTGCTGCTGCATTTGAAAATATTACATTCATTCTCTCTTTTGATAAGGAGACTCTAGCAATGGGAGCTCCAGAATAAAAAGGAATCTTTTGTTTGTTGTTGCTTTTGTCACCATTTGCATGTGTGCCTTTTTAATCCTCACCCAAAGATGTTTTTATTGATTTTAGAGAGAGAGGAAGGAGAGAGAGAGAGAGAGAGAGAGAGAGAGAGAGAGAGAGAGAGAGAGAAGCATCAATCAGTTGCCTCCTGTATGTAACATAGGTATACAACCTGACTGGGAATCAAACCCACAACCTTTCGGTGTATGGGACAATGCTCCGACTGACTGAGCCACCAGGCCAGGGCACCACTTGAGTTTTTAAATTTAGACAGCCAAATAAGAAATCAAGGTATGCCCAAGTCACAATGCTATCACTCATAAAGGAATCTTAAACAAAACTCAGAATTCTCAGAGCATTCATTGGTTCAAAGATTTCTTGGCCCAATGGCATGAAAAGAGATGTGGTCACTTGGAGAATCTTAAGTGAATGGCCTTGGTTCTCTGACAGTTTATGAAGTCAATGTGTATAACTGGATGTACCTGACTCACTTTCAGCCTTCTTCTGGACTTTTTTGGAAGCAGTGACTCAATCTGTTTGTCATCATTATCATCAGCATCAATAATGTGTCATTCCAAGAGCAGAAGAAAGTTTGAAAGAGAGAGAGAAAAAATCAAAGGATATTTATAATGAGAAAATTATACATTGAAGAGGAAGGCAGCAATTCTTGACAATATTTTAAGCAAGTTCTTAAAATAGCAGCAATTTCTCTTGTTAACAGCTTTGGAAATAAGAGAGCAATAGTATTTTGGTGAGCAGGATATTTTTATGTTAGTAATAAGTTGCCAAAGAGATAACTGGGAACTTGTAGACTTTATAAATTAGGTTTATTGGCCATGCCTACCTATCCTCCCGAGAGAGGAAGATGTGTCTGAACTTTTCAAAAAATTGAAAGGAGCCAAGATAACTCATGCTTGTTATTTGTTCAGCTTTTTTAACTTAACTGATGTAAGTTTCTTTATATGAAGTGAAGTACTTATGGGGAGTTGCAGGTTAAATCTGGCTCCTTGAATCCATGAATACTAAATATTGCTCTGCAGAATGTGACTTTAGACCCTGGGACTTTAGCTCTGGGACTTCATACAAGGTCCTTAAGCTATCAAAGCCTCAGCATCTTCATCTACAAAACAGAGAAAGCAATGCTACTATGTCCTAGGGCTGGTGACAGATTGGATGAAGCACCCAGTACAATGCCCACCATGTGGTTAGCAATCAAAAACACTACATATTATTCTGTTTTTAAATACTTGTATTAATTTCAGAGAGGAAGGGAGAGGGAGAGAGAGATAGAAACATCAATGATAAGAGTGTCATTGATCGTCTACCTCCTGCACACCCTACACTGGGGATCAAGCCCACAACCCAGGCAGATACTCCGACCAGAAATTGAACCATGACTTCCTGGTTCATAGGTTGACACTCAACCACTGAGCCATGCCAGCTGGGCTACATATTATTCTCACTGCAATGGAACTCATCCTCCCTTGCAAACCTTCTTCTATTCTGCCACTCATGCCCTGGCTCAGGTTTCCTGTTTCACATCCCTTTTCAAAACCCTTCAAATGATAAACAGTGTGACTGTAGAGACAGGAAGCTGACTTTTTGCCACACACTGAAACCTATCTACTGCCAGGCAGGCTCTGTGCTGGGTTTTGTTTTGTGGGGTTTTTTCCACGTGGCCACATACAAAGGCTGCATACTTCCTCCAAAGGGTGAGACCATTTGTCAAGTCATTCTTGAATCTTCACTCTGGGGATTGCTTTCAGAGCAGTCCAGCCATTCACCCTGGAAAACCTCTCATTTTTCTTACAGACTACCCTTGTTTGTGAACAATACAGCCACACTCAGCTTGTTAAATCTCTCCTTTATTCAATAGAACACTTAGTATGTTATGTATCAACAGCTATGCTCAACTGAGTATGCATTCAAATTAAATAGATAGGCTCCCTGACATTTTGGCACTTAGAACATAACAGAGAGACAAACAATAACAAGTGACCAAGAAAATCCAGCAGATAAGGAGATAATTGCACACTCTGACAAATGCTACAAAGATAATGAACATGACATAGGAATAGAAAATAATTTTAGGGAACACTCCTACTCAGATCCCGGTGGATGATACTCTCTTAAATGCACAGGGAAATGGCTGCAAGGTTTTAAGCTGGGGAGGGAGGAACACGGATTTACATTTTCAACCAGACATTCAGGATGCTCTTTGGAAAAAGGGACAAAGCACAAAAGTGGGCTTGAGGATACCAGGAAGGAGCCTATTACAGTGACCCAGGCAAAAGGATCGCAGCTGGGACAAGAGAACTCTACTTACTGTGGAGAGAAATGTATGCATTTGAGGTGCATTTTTTAAATAAAAAATGCAGAATTGGATGCTGAAGATGGGAGTGGACACCTGCCAGGTTGGAGGTGGGCTTGCCATGAAGCCATGGATCTTAAGTTCATGGCACTTGAACTTGGATGGGGTTCCTTGCAGAGAGACCCCATCCCAGGCTTTCGGAAGGGTCTTAATAAGCTCCCGAGGTCATATGGTTGTTAACATTTGCAAAGGCAAGATATTTGTGTATACTTTTAAAAATGGAATGCCCTCAGATTATGTAAGCCGCAGACCCCTCAAAACCTGTTACTATCTGCCCCTCAAAGCATCTATGTACCTACAGCAGGTGGACAGGTAGTCAAAGAATTAAGTATGGCTGGGAGGGTTCGAGTTCCATTAGATGTGGGAGTTTAGGTTCCTGCCAGGTGTTCAGGTCATCAGAGAAGATCCTACTAGTAAATGGCTTCCAGATCTTTCTAAACATCAAGTCTACTTTCAAAAAAAAAAAAATTCCACCATTGACAATGCTCAGCTTCTAAGTTATCCGTTCTTAATATTTTTAAATTATCCCTGATAATTTAGAAAACCTACAGACTTTCCCTCTCAGCGAATGCATTGAAACACCCCCACAGTTTCATTCACCCTGAGTTAAGAGCCCATCTATTCTCCAAATGCAGTGACCACTCCGTGGAGAGGTGAAGAGTAGAGGTTGTGCTCCACCCAAAGATTATTCTGGCAGGCATAGCATTTTTTTCATGTATTAATTTTGGAATGTTTGTTAAAAATCAGTCATATTCCCTCAAAGCCCCACTTTATTGCTACAGCAGCAACACATTTGAGGACATTTGAGAAGACAGTTCTTATGCTTAGAGCTTCTGGGAACGTTTATTTTCAAAGCACATTTCTCATCCTTTGCATGGTCCCAGGCTACTTTAAAGAATTAAATGTATTTCCTGGCCTCAGTAACATGTGCTGTTTTTATTAAGAGCATCAGCCGATCACTGCAGAAACTCATGAATACTAAATACTGCTCTGCAGAATGTCTTCGGCTGGCTCCCTCCTCCAGTGTCACCCAGATATCCTTTAGTTTACTCACCGAGTCTGTGGTATTACAATGCCTCTGATTTTCCCACCTAACCCCATGATAAACCTGGAAATGGGAAGTATTGGCAGATTCCCCCCCCCCCCCACTTTGCTGGTAGAAAAATGAAAAGGTTATTTATCAAATCCTAAACCATCAATACAAATTCTATTTAGACCTATATTCAGTTTCCTATGACAATAGCATCTTTGCAAGATCTCCCTGTCCAGAAATTAAAGGGCCCTGGCCCATGTTTTTCAGTGGTTAGAGCGTCATCCTGTGCACTCAAAGATCCCAGGTTAGATTCCCCATCAGGGCACACACCTACGTTGCAGGTCAATCCTTGGACAGGGCACATTCATGAGGCAACTGATCAATGTTTCTCTCTCACATTGATGTTTTGCTCTCCCTCTTCCTTCCTCTGTCTCTGAAAAGTATAACCTCAAGGGAGGATTTTTTTAAAATAAAAAAATTAAAGTGACCCTATGAAACAGGAGCCTCAGAGAATTTGCAGTCCCATGTGGAACCCAAGTCCTTTTTTCCTAGGCATCTGTCACCTCCACCAGACAGAGCTTCTGGAGAACAAAGACATCCATGGACCTACCGTTGTGACCACACACGTTGCACATAGTAAATATGAAATGAACACAGAGGAACTGAATGTGAGGTCGGTTCAGCTATTTGCCCTTGCTAAATCTGTGGTTTTTCCTTTTTGTTTTGTTTTTCAGCTATAATTTTGGGGGCACCTGCTACCCTGCAAGAGTTTTATTGGGCATGTCCCACAAATTATTTCATTGACGAGAATCATGCTGGTGATATGGTGACTTAGTCTTTTCTTGCCTCTATCTCCCTTAACGTGAATGAGCATAATACCACCTGCATCTTAGTTGTCGGGGAGGTCAAAAGATAAACAAACAAACCAACAGACAAAAACAAACAGAGCCTTTGAGAAATTCAATAACTCTCCCAAATTACTCAGCATCCAAAAAGGCTTGTCTGACTGTCAAGCTCAAGCTCTTCTCACTATCGCACACAATCGCTCACTCTGCTGCTGCTAACCTGGCCTCCTGAGTGGCTCCAAACATCATCCTACCTCAGGGCCTTTGCATGTGCATTTCCTTTTGCCTAGCAAGCTGTTTAGCCCCACTATCTTTACTCACTTCCTTGTGTCATCCGCATCTCCATATCCTTTCTTCAGAGAGGATATTCCTGAGTCTTCTACCCAAAACTCCTTCTTTCTCTGGGACAGCTTTTGATTCCTATTTCCTGTTTTATGTCTCATTACAGCAATGGTTCTCAACCTGTGGGTCGTGACCCCTTTGGCAGTCGAACGACCCTTTCACAGGGGTCGCCTAAGACCATCCTGCATATCAGATATTTACATGACGATTCATAACAGTAGCAACATTACAGTTATGAAGTAGCAACAAAAATAACTTTATGGTTGGGTCACAACATGAGGAACTGTATTTAACGGGCCAGAAGGTTGAGAACCACTGCATTACAGCATGTATTGCTACCTATCAGTATGTTACATTATGCAACTCATCTTCAGCTCAACTATTTCCTAAAATTTTAGAATTCAAGACATTTGTCTCCTGGCTTTAGATGACTTAATTTTGTAGCTCTCGGGTTTTCCCCCCATTTGTTTTGTGTTTGTAAGTGACATTTTTCCATTTGCCAGTTGATATGGTTTAAGGAGATAATAGAAGATGCCAATTTGAAGGCGTGTGAGCAGCTTCGCCACCCTTGTGGAACATTTTATTGCTTTCTTTTTGACTGGTGGACATTTATTATTTTCCATTTCTTCTTTTATTGCTATCAGCACCATTTTCCATGCCAAAGTTAACTAAAAATTAATCTACAAAAATATTAAAATGTGATATGTTTCCTAAGCCTTGTTTTCACTTCTAATCTTATGTCCAAATTTTGTTGGCATTTTTTAACACTGCATTCCATGAGAATTGATGGTGTGTAGGAGCTATGATAGAAATTTCACAAGGGGATATAATTCATAGCAAAAACACCAGTAAGGATGATAGCTGCCAGTTGATGAGTACACTCTACTTACAAGGCAATGTCACCCATGCTTTGCATGTGTTTTTGTAGAATCCTCGCAGCAACGCTATAAGTCCCACCATTCCCACAAACAGATGAAGACACCAGCCCAAGAGTTGGAAAACTCGTTGATAAGTAAGTGGCAGAGGCAGGATTTGAACTCGGGTAGTCTGCTATGTAACTGTGACTGGTGTACTTGGGAGCTGCTGCCAGTTATCTGTCCCTTGGATTCAGGACAGTTATCCTTCAGGAATTCATAAATGTAGGTGGATTTGAGTAGACAGACCTGGAGGTCTGAGGCACCGTGAGTCAATGTGAGATGCATCTTGAGGTTTCATATTTATTCAGTGCTTTTCTGAGTGCTCACACATTTCATAGTCTTTTGACCTCCCTGACAACTAAGAGGCAGGTGGTATTGTGCTCATTTTACGTTAAGGGAGATAGGGGCAAGGAAAGATTAAGTCATCTGTCCAAGTCTGTCCACCTGGTTAGAAGTGGGGTGAGGAGTCAAACCTGGGTGGATGGCTCCAGAATCCACCTCCTCACCCACTGCCTCATCCTTAACAGACTGAAGCTTCTTAAGATGCAATACTTTGTGGTGACTTTTTCCTTACCCTTTTTCCTTTTTTCATCTAAAAACTCAAGAGACAAACTGTGCAAGAAGCCTTTAAGCCATGAATGCTCTTTAAAACTTACAACAGTAGAAAGTAATAGGGGAGCAGGAAGGAGAAATGGTTCCTATAAATCAAGGGTGTTTTTTCCCTTCGTCTGAGCATTTTCAATTGGCATGGAATTTTCCAAACAACAAGTTTTATATTTGGGGGGCGGGGAGAGATTTAGATTCAATCGATAACCTCCAATTTCACATCATTAAAGTAATTCTGAACCTGACAAGAATTCTGGCCCATAAGCCACATGCTAGAACTGGATCCATCATGGAATGGTCAAAAGACTCATTTTTTAATCCACTTCATCAGCTGACAAGTGCCCCCAGAGCACCTCAACTCATTTGCCACCAACAATTAGAAGAGAAGTTTTTTTGGAAATCAAGAAATGTTGACCATAGGGGATGAACTATCAAACTCATGTCTTTTAACATGATCTTAAGCACAGTCCCATTGCTATCTGAAAATAATTGGAAAATGTCAAAAAAAAAAAAAACCTCCCATGTCATGTTGAAAAGCAATACTGAAACATTCTACATTTTGTGGATACATTGACACAGAGTTGAAAGGTCAGGTACAAAGAGCTTCACAAAATCAGTGTGCACAGAAGCCCCCTTTGGGGGCAAATTCTAATTCAGTAAGTCTGGATTTTACATTCCAGACGATGGGTCACATTTTGAATATAAAACTTACATCATGGAAAATCACTGGCATTAAAATCAGATAGACTTGGGTTTGAACCCAATCTCTGCTTGGCTGTATGACCTTCAACAAATCTCCATCTTCTCTGAGCCAACATTTCCTCATTTGTCAAATGTGCCTGATGAGACAGAACCCATAAGAGTGTCATGCAGTGCCTGGAAAAGACTGGGAATTCAAAAAATAGAAGTCATCCCAATAATAATGCATGTTATTGTGTTAATATTTATAATGCTTATTATCTTTAACATTTGAGAAAAATGGGAAAGATGGTGGAGTTAAAGTCAAAGATGTGAATGGAATACCAAGTGCCTTCAAGTAAGTGCCCTCAGTTCTCTTATTGAGCATCCTTCTGTGCCAGTCGTGGTTTGAGAACTGTATATGTATCACCCCTATGACTGAAAGAGTAAATTGTCTCAGTTAATTTTTACCAAGTTAATTATTACCAAGACCCACAAAGTAGGTGCTAATACCACCTGCATTTCATAGAGAAGAAAACTGAGGCTCAGACTAATTAAGTCACTTGCCCAAAGTTACAGCGGAGGGTCTTGAACTTGGTTCTTTAGCTCTCACGCTCTTGCTCTTAAACATTAAGAAATGGTGCTGCATATACAGCTGGTAAACTAAGTTGAGTGAGGGATGGTCCCCACCTTAGAGGAGCTCCCAGCCCCCTGTGGGAGGCTACCTGAGGACAATTTGGATGCACCTCCAATAGAACAAACCATTGCAACAACTGAAGGAGTTGGAAAGCCCCATCAATGAAGCATCCACTAACGTAGATTCACAATGAAATCTTGAGCTTGGGCTACCTTTGGGAAGAATGTGTTTATATGCTGAGTGCCCCAGTTATTCTGTAGAATTCCACTTGCTCTCCAAGTAAGCAATTTACAGCACTCTGCTTTCATTTCCTTCCCTATTAAATGGAGCCCCCTTTTGTGGAATTATTCTACTCCTTTTGTGTTAAATTGCTTTTCACATTTCTTCTAGTTCCTGTCTATGTAATCCTGAGTATTTCATTTGCCGACTTATTGATGCTGGACACAGGTGAGAGACCCTAGCAAATAAAGCTTGGTTCTCTGATTGTTTGTATAACTCAGGGCTCTTGTTGCCACAAGTGACAGAAATCCAATTCAGACTAGTTTAAGGAAAAAAATATTTATTGACTCACCTACCTGAAAAACCTAGAGCGATAAGCTGACTTCAGGAATAGCTACACCCAGGGGTTCAAATAATGTCATCATGACCTAGTCTCTGACTCAGTTCTACTTTCCTTTGCATTGACTCAGTTCTCAGGTGTCTTTTGATGGTAGCAAGATGGCACACAAGAACACTATGCTTACATTTCTATCAAAATGTAAATTTCCTTCTCAATAGTTTCAAGAGAAGTCCTGGATTTACTTAATGGACTGATTTGGAACGCAAGTCTATCCTTGACCCAATCTCCATGGCCAAAGGCATGAAATATGCTGATTGGTCAGGACTTGGTCATGTGACCAATCCTAAGGCCTTGTGGGGTGGGGTCATCCATGTGGATGGGATGTGGGAAGAGGCAATGTGCCAAGATGCCATTGCCAAAGTAAGACAAAAGAAGTATTGGGCGGATGAAAACATCAGAAAGCCGCCACACTGCTTACAGACGGACTCTCACAGATACCGAGAAATTAGAACAGGACTGGAAGAAGCTGCAGAGGAGTTAGAGATGTATGGGTAAGGGATGCACCCCATCTTTCCTGCCCACCGTTTCTAATTGCACAATTTGAAGTCTCTGTGCATAATAGAGACAAAATGGAGGAGGAATGCAGGCTCGTGCTGGGTGACGGTGGTCTTATGACTGCCACAACTCCTGAAATGGTACAGCTTTTACGGCGTAGCCCCACCTTCCCTGAGGCTCTCTGGTTGCTGTAAGATGACAAAAATTCCCATGTCGCTACAAAAGCAATTCATCTTGATCATCTTCTTTTGGGTTTTCCCAAGACCCCAAAGTGCAATGACTTCTGAAAACAAACAACCTGGTGGTATATCAGTGCAGATGCTGGCACGGACAACTGTGACAAGACACTTTCTGACTGCCACCAAGTCAGTCTGGAAAAGAAAACAAAATATTTGTGGGTTTGCATGTGCATACACACACAGTGTTACAGAAATCATTTCATTAAATGCACTGGACCACCCCATGCTAAAGAGTTAAACCAGAGGTAGACACAGAAAAATTATTATGACCAGCGCAAATTCTGTCCAGGGCCTCAGGGATCTGGATACCATGGAAATAGCAATTGCATTCAAGGCTGTTTTACATGATCCACATATCAATGAAGGAGTTTCATATTTGGGGGATTTAATGATCCACAGAAAATTGCCAGCAAGTTAAAAAACTATATAGCGTTGATTACTGTATTGGATTTCCACATCTTTTTTCAGTTTGATCTTTTCACGAGGGACACCAAAGGACTAATGAACTTAACAGAAATACTCTGGAAGCTCCGCAGAGAGGGCAAGTCTAAGGTGAATAATACTGGAATTACTTTCCAGGATCACGACTTCTACAAAGCTGGCCACCTTTGCTTAGAAAATTCAGCATTGCTGTTCATTGTAAGTGACAGAAACCCCAGTTCGAACTGTCTTAAACGAAAGAGACAATTTATTACATAACTAACACATCCAAGGGAGGCTGGACAGCTATGTCTAGGACTCACGTGATGGCAGCAGGACTTGAATCCTCTCTCCCTTTCTGCCCTGCCTTGGATCCCACCCTCAGGTTCACACTGTGGTCCCCAGTGGCTCCAGACTTACATCAGCCCAAGCTACAGATGGTAAGAAATAGATTCCCTTGCTGGTTCTTCCTTCACAAGTCCTGTGATTCTCTCAGAATGGGCCATCAAGGATCATGTGTCTCCCCTGGACCAGCCACTGTGTCCAGGAGTGTTTGAGTCCAAGATTGGTTAGGTCTGGCCCCCCTTGGAGTAAAGAACAGGGCTCCTTTTATTGGGGGAGGGGGCTGGTTCCTTAAAGGAAATGAAGGATACCATTACCCTAAGAAAGACTTTCTTCTTAGCCAAAGGAAAAAAAACCTATTAGAAAGGGTTTGGACCCCACAACCCAGGGTCTACTATTAGATAGACTTTTCTTCAGAAAAAAAAAAAAAAAAAAAAAAAAGAGGGTTCTTAATTTTGGACGTGATTTTTCTGTCTGTCCTAGGCGACTAACCCAAACACTCTGAGGCCATTTCAATCAGCTGGAATTATATGGGTGCTAGTGTTAGGTCAAACAATAAGTCTGGGGAAGGCACATCGAAGAAGGCGTGAATGAAGAGGCTTCAGCATCGCAGAACTTTTGGATCCATGCGGAATGCATGAAAGGAACATTAAAAGCACATGATAAAATCAAAATAACAAATGAGTCACTATCCTTTTTACATACCAAATGGAAAAAATTGATCTTTCTTCAGTAGGACACACGCTTCCATATTTTTTCAATAGACACTCCCTTTGTTTAATTAAAGATTAGTAGATAAGCTGACCAGTAGTCAAACTCACAGTAAAACCTCAAAGACCTTTCATTTCTTTTACAAATCATGGCTCTTTAAAAACGAGCCCAAAGTTTCCCAATTCTTAAATCATTTTTGCATTAAAAGTCAATAAATAAAGCAAATAAGTAAATAGTTAATTATTTCTAAATGATTTGAAAATGTGCTAAAGGGAGTTTCCTTCTATGGGAGACATTCTTTCTCAAAAAAAAAATTTTTTTGTAAAGTGAATAACCACTTCTAAATCCAGGGGTAAAAAATAGATAGGTGACAACTCGTTCTGATTCGGAGACCACCTAGATCAGAAGTCAGCAAACTTGTCCTGTGAAAGGCTGGGGAACAAGTATTTTAGGCTCTGTGAGCCACTGGATCTCTGTCACAACTTCTTAACTCTGCTTTTATGGTACAAAAGCAGCCACAGACGATATGTAAACTAATGAACAGGGCTGTGTTTCAATAAAACTTTATTTCTAAAAAACAAGCGGTGGGCCAGATTCAGCCCCACCGGCCATAACTGGTTGAAACCAGACCTAGGACAGTGTGTTGAGAGGGATTCTGAGGCTCTGTATGAGCTCCGGAGGAAAGGCTGTCGAATCAATTAGTAATGTCTGCCGAAGGCATAGGGAGGAAGGGCTCCAGCACATCAACCAGAATCTGCTATTCCTGCAAGCTGACCGATTTGTTATTTCATCCATATACCCCCCACATGCCCCCTGTGTCAGGAATTGTGGAGTGGCTGCCTAAAGTGGAAGGAGTAGTCTGGATTTCATTTTGCCGTTAACTAATTTCTCTACATAGGGATCAGGCTCCTGACCTTGGCCTCATTAGCTCCAGCCTTAACCAACTGAAATGTCTTTCTGCAGATCTGGCTGCTGGAAGAGCAGGAAAAATAGTGTCCTTGTCCTTTTGAAATGGTAGCAATTCACACTGGGAAAGTGATCATTAGGAGAACAAAGAGTTAGCCTTTGTCCCAAGTTAACCTCTTGTCATTAGACATCCTTCTTCGGGGCTTTAGATTAATGAAATGTATATGAAGCATCCTACACCTTCAATGAGCACAGGCTGCTGTGATCCCTTTACAAGGCAGATAACGCACTACTTAGTAAGAAAAATGGAAATCATTTCCAAACTATATAATATGGGGAAATGAAAAGAGAGCGCAGGAATCATGACATTGTACATATTCTTTTTTCTCTTCCAACTATGTCATCTATGTAGATAAAACAAAATTCCATTTTTCCCCCAGAAGAGATCTCCTACCTAAACTGAAAGCAGAACACCAGGCCTTTCAAAGATTTTAATCACACCTGTTGTTTTGCAGGTCTTGACAAAGATTACAAAAGGAGTGTGGGAAACATTCATAAAGTGGATAAGTCAATGATTGACACCGTTGAAGAAGAAGCAAGGCGGGCCTCATGGGCGAGCAGTGAATTACCCACAGTCCCAGGCACAGAGCCTGCCCTTGGCTACATGCTCAGTGTCGCCATCTTGAAGTTCTTAGTTATTGAACAAGGAGCGCCACACTTGCATTTTGCACTGGGCCCCACAATTATGTAGCCAACACTGAATGTAAGAGTCACTGATTATAATGCATGTCTAGTCACTAATGCAATTTGGTGAAAGGTATCCAGAAACTGTTTTTATTCATTCATTCATTCATTCATTCATTCATTATTTCTTTCTTTTTTTTCACTCATTCACTCAACAATAATTTTTTTTTCCTATGGCTATTCCTGGATTTGCCTTTCCTACTTCCAGGTTCACAATATTCGGGGTCTTTTAACTTTTTTTGTAATATATTTTATTGATTTTTTTACAGAGAGGAAGGGAGAGGGATATAGAGTTAGAAACATTGATCAGCTGCCTCCAGCACACTCCCTACTGGGGTTGTGCCCCCAACCAAGGTACATGCCCTTGACCAGAATCGAACCTAGGACCCTTCAGTCCACAGACTGATGCTCTATTCACTGAGCCAAACCAGTTAGGGCCTTTTAACTTTATTTTTATTGTTTAACAATTGCAAATGTCCCTATTTTCACCACCTTTGCCCACCTCCACCCAGCCTTTTGTGACAGCATAGATGGACCAGTAGAGTATTATGCTAAGTAAAATATACTATATGATCTCACTTATATGTGGAATCTAATCAACAATAAATTTTTGAAGTCTTCCTCTGTGCCCAGAGTGCCTTAAGTTTTCCCCATTCAATCTGGCCATTACCACAATTCTGTATAAAGGATAAGCAAAGACTCAGGTCACACACATGGCTGCATGTCAGATCTAGGACATGGCCCTTAACCCATGGGGTTTTGGAATCTGATCTTTTAACCACTTTTCAAATCTGATCTGAGTCAAATTTAAAATACAGTTATTTTTCTTTGCTTCTGATGTTAACCAGACTCCTTAAGTTATTCTGAGAAGGGTGACCCTTGGCCTCTGTGTTGCTGCCTCTCTGAATCAAGTTGAGAGTAATGTCATTGGACGTTCCTCTAGCATCACTGTACAAGTTCACTTAATAACACAAGATTCCATGAATGAACAAATGAGTGGTAAGCAACAGTTACATTGCCAGGCAGGTACCAGGAACTGGGAAACCTCATTACCAAGTTCACAGCCGTGCTTGCATGGGCTCCCCTGAACTGTCAGATAACAGCTAAAATCCCACCCTAATCAGTTTGGCTCAGTGGATAGAGTGTCGGCCTGTGGACTCAAGAGTCCCAGGTTAGATTCCGGCCAAGGGTACGTACCTTGGTTGCAGGCACATACCCAGTAGGGAGTGTGCAAGAGGCAGCTGATCGATGGTTCTAACTCTATATCCCTCTCCCTTTCTCTCTGTAAAAAAAAATCAATAAAATATACTTTAAAAAAAAAAAAGCTGAAGTCCCCACAAACACCCCAAGGAATCTAGGCCAGGCTGTTCCCCAAACTGTTCCTGAAATGACAAAAGAAAATCATTGTACTGTTTTCCTATGGCAGGTATATTCAAGCATGTAGGTTTTCTGCAATGCAAGCTATATTCCCTTAGAGTGGTGCCCCTGGTGCTGTTATAAACAAGAGAATAAATTGACCTCTTGGGAAGTCGTCTAAGAAACAGGAGGAGTTGGGACACCATCAGACTGAGCACTTCTGTCTGGGTCCCAACGTTTAACGGGCACAATATGCAACGTTCTCCAGCCCTAGCGTCCTGGCAGGAAGAGTTAATACTGAAAACATTTGGGGCTATAATTATGTCAGACTCATGTTCATTTAGTGGAGAAGGACCTAAATAATCTCATCAAAACAAAACAAACAAACAAAATAATTCTCATAAATCAGTAGGAGTTATCCTGAACACTCATGAACATTCAGTACCAAGGAAATTCAAAGTGCCCTGTGGGCCCCAACTGGTCCCTGAGGTTAATCACCCAGGGCCATCTGGAGTCACCAAACCCAGTCCCAGTGACACCTCAATTCCCATTCAGCCAGGTGACCCAGAGGAGGAGGCCATCTGTAAGCCTTCTTTCCAACGGGCACCTTAATGTTCGGTACAGGGACCCTTTGCTCACTACTTTATCCCAGGACCCAGTGCATGGCCAACATATACGGTGCTCAGGAAATATGCAGTAAATTAATGACTAAATACATTAACTAAGTAAGTAATTAAATTTATTTATCTAAATCCAAAATCTCTAGATCTTCCTGGCAACTCAGCTGAGCTAAACTATGCGTGAGGAAGTTGTCCTACAATATTATGAGCAAATAGTGAAAGTGACCATTTTACAAATGCCTACTATCTCCTCAATGCTTCCCATGTACCTTCTTAGTTCATGTTCAGAGCAACCTCTCATGGAGGTCCTAGTTTTATCCCCGTTTTATTGGTGAGGCGAATGAGATTTGTTTTGTCCATTTCCCAATACGGGACTCCAGGAGAGAATATGAATTTTGTGGGAGCCAGAAATTTATTCAACTGAATGCCCTTTTTTAAAATAAGGAAGACAAAATTTTAAATACAAAATTGGAGACAAAAGTGAGTATTTACTTTGGTTGACAAAAGAAATTACAATAATTTTCTGGAGACTGAGAGATTCACAACCCTTTATTCTGAGATCTCTTTAGCAATATCAGAAATGCTATGTAGCATACTTCCTGATTGCACCCCAGATTCCTGTGATCCCTAGAACATTCTATAAACTTGCATCAACTCTCAGAAGGCATTTAATGAGAGAGAGAGAGAGAGAGAGAGAGAGAGAGAGAGAGAGAGAAAGAGAAAGAGAAAGAGAAAGAGAAAGAGAAAGAGAAAGAGAAAGAGAAAGAGAAAGAGAAAGAGAAAGAGAAAGAGAGAGAGAGAGATCAGTCTTACCCCTTGGTAACTCCATCAAATCTGTTCCCAAAGTGTCTGGTTCACCACAATGTCCAGTAAAAAGACCAAAGTAAGGAATGGAGACCTTAATCTCACAGCAAATCAATAATGGTTATGATGATGATGAATGACTACCATTTATTGAGTGTTTAAATTGTTCTCATGGATTACCTCCTATAACCATTACACTAGTTCAACCACAGAAGGCATGAACTGGTGAACATAGAGTTAGAAACATCTCTGAGGCAGACATTCTGCCTTGCTTCTCAACATCAGTTTAAAGAAATTCTACCCTTGGCTCATAAAGAAAATGAGTGAGTGATGCCAGAAACATAAGCTGGTTGGATACTGTGTCAAGCTTGTACATTTACACACTGGAATACTATGAACCTGTGAAAAAGAAGGAACTCTTATCCTTTGAGACAGCATGGAAAGACCTGGAGAATACTATGCTAAGCAAAATAAGCCAGTCAGAGAAAGACAAATAGCACATGATCTCACTTTTCTGGGGAATCTAATGAACAAAATCAATTGATGAATAAAATAAATCCAGAGACATGGAAAGATGTAACAGGCTGACAAATCTCAGAGGGCAGAGGGGAGGGAGATCAGAAGAAATTAACCAAAGAACTTAATATGCATATTAGAGGCCCAACACACAAAATTCATGCAAGAGTAGGCCTTCCTTGTCCCAGCTGCCAGCACTGGCTTCCCTCTGGCACCCAGGACCCAGACTTCCCTCATAGCCCCGGCTTCATCTGGAAGGATGTCCAGAAGGATGTCCAGTCTAATTAGCATAGTATGCTTTTATTATTATTAAAGACTAGAGGCCCGGTGCATGAAATTCGTGCATAGGAGGGAGGGTTCCCTCAGCTTGGCCTACAACAATGCCACCATCCTGTGCCCCAGCCAGCCTCTGGCCAGAGGTCTGCCTGGCCACCCTCCCCCCTCCACAGGCTGGAGTGCATGGGATGTTGGAGCTCATTGCCTAAGGGCGGATCCAGCCACGCCACTTGGCCGCCACTCCCCCCCAGTGTGACCAGACATCCAGCGGCAGGGCTGAGGGGACTGGGTGCTGCCATCTTGTGGCTATGGGCATCGCCATCTTTGTGAGAGAGTAATGGTTAATTTGCATATTACCCTTTTATTAGATAGGATATGCATAACCCATGGACTCAGACTATAGTGCCCTAAAGGCCTGGGGAGGGAGTGGGAGTGGGAGGAGAGGGACAATTGGGAGGAAATGGAGGACATCTGTAATACTCTCCAAAATAAAGATAAATTTTTTTAAAAAAATGGATTTTGGCTCTTTTGAACCTTGAAAAAGATGCCTCTTCTATGTACCAGATCATGACTATGGGATAATTACTTTCCCCTTCAAGTTTCTTGTGAAGATTATGTTTACTGGGAAAACTCCCAGGTGGGCTTGGGCTGCCTGTCACTGTGTCCAATAATGAAAGTAGGGCTGAATCATATAAAGTGTTTATTGAGAAGACCAGCCAACCAAGAAGGCAGGGAGCTTACAAGCATTCAAATCTTGTCTTACAGCAAAGTGCAGGGGACAGGATTATAAAGGGGAAGGGGCTAGGGTGAGGGGGTGAGGCTGGGAACGGAATGCAGCTCCGTGCAGCCCTGGAGGTCCATAGATATCAGCTATTGTACTTAGTCATCAGGCGATGAGATGATGTTTTGACTCCTGGCGGGTCAGTCTGACCATGCTTACCAGTTCTGCTTGCTGGATTCACAGCTGAGTCACCTCCTCAATTGCTTTGCACATGCCTTGAAAGACAACTTAAGAAAAATTTAACCCCCTATTCACATAAGTATGTGTATTCTAAGATTTAAAACAATGTGGTTATTTTTCAGATTAATTCAGGTGCGCTATCTACCAGATTATAAGTCCCCCTATCAATTACCTGAGATATTTGTGTAAAGTACCTGCACATACTAACGTTTCATTATTAACACTTCTGAGAAATAATGGAAATGTACTTTCCCTTTTCCCCAGTAATTGAACTCTAGGGAATTTTTTTCCCAAGGAAAAGTAACAAAGGGATAACCCTATAGGCATAAATACATTCCTTGAAGAATCATTTACATTTATGCTATTTTTTGGAAAAGGACTAAAGGTGCTTGTTATCTCTAACAGAAAATAATTGAAGACAACCTCATTGCTCAATACAACGGAATAGTGAAGGTAATTATGGTTCATTAATATGATGGAATATTATGAGGACATTAAAAATGATCATTATGAAAAGTACAGTGATGGGGAAATGATTCCTGGTGAATGGATACCAGAGGATGAGAATGCATGAGGACGTGCTGCTACACAATTATCAGGACTCTATCGGTGTCATTCACCATGACACAGCTGGCACCTGGCACAGAGTAAACACCAGGGAATGCAATGGCATGGACAATAAAAACAAAGAAGCAGACTTGGAAAGTCAGGTAAAAAAATAAAAATGGCAAGGATGGTATTAAAGGATATTTTTCATTGTTTCTGAAGTTAAAAGGAGAGAGGAAAGAAGAATGAAAGGGAGCAAGAGAAAAGAAAAAAATGGAAGGAAAGGATTGATTGATTGAAGGCTCTTCGTTTGTGACACTGAAAGCTACTATAACATATTATTAAAAGCCAAGACTTGCCTCGCCGGTGTTTAGAGCAGGGGTGGGGAACTTTTTTTCTGCCACGGGCCATTTGAGTATTTAACATCATTCTAGGGCCCTACAAAATTACCAACTTAAAAGTTAGCCTGTTGTAGGTGGTCAAACGTTTAATTAAGTAACCCCTCCTTCCTTGGCAGATCCAGACCAAATGATTTTGTGGGCCCTATATGGCCTGCAGGCTGGCTATTCCCCACCCCTGGCTTAGAGCATGCCCTAGCACTGGAGGGTCAGGGGTTCGACTCTCAGTCAAGAGCATGTACCTAGGTTGCAGGTTTGTCCCCTGGCCCCAGTTGGGGTGCGTATGGAAGGCAACCAATCAACGTGTCTCTCTCAAATCAATGTTTCTCTCCCACTCCCTCCCTCCATTCCACTCTCTCTAAAATATCAATGGGAAAAAATATCTTCTGGTGAGCGTTAGCAAAAAACACTGAGACCTTGGGGTCGCAGGGACTTATATTTGAATTTCAGCCCCACCCACTCCGTTTGCCTGTCTGAACAAGTCAAACAAATTATGTAATAACCTCTCTTAATATATAATGGGGCCAGCAACAGTACCAACCTCTTGAGAATGTCATGAAGATTAAATAAAATAATTTATGCAAAGCACCTAGGACAGTGATGGCGAACCTTTTGAGCTCAGCGTGTCAGCATTTTGTAAAACCCTAACTTAACTCTGGTGCCATGTCACATATAGAAATTTTTTGATATTTGCAACCATAGTAAAACAAAGACATATTTTTGATATTTATTTTATATATTTAAATGCCATTTAACAAAGAAAAATCAACCAAAAAAGATGAGTTCGCGCGTCACTTCTGACACGCGTGTCATAAGTTCACCATCACTGACCTAGGATGACACATATTATCGGGACTCTATCAGTGTCATTCACCATGACAATGTTAAGTGCTTTCAATATTACCATCAGCATCATCTTATCATCATAATAGAAAGAGCCTAAGCCACTAACCTATGGCCTAGAAAACAAATAGTGCGCATGGCCCGCCTGCTGGGGGAGACCCTGGTGTGCACGAGGCATCGGGCAGTGGACAGTGCAGGCTAACAATGGAGCGAGGAGTCAGTGCCCTGCAGCTGCCTCTGCACCTGTAATGACCCTTGTGAACCATTAATCTGCAAGAGATGCCCTGTCTCCGGTCACTGCCTCACAAACCAAGTTCAGCCAGACCCCTGGAAAGGGCCACGCGATAGTGCCGGGGACACTGGTGTCGAGCGCTTGCCTGGAGCGCATCAGTATCAGAGAGAGACTCGACAGCCCTTCCAGTCTCAGGAGTTCGCTCTCACACACGCCCCCAACCAATGCACTTTCTCATCAAACAGACCAGCCGCCATGGTTCCACCAAAGAAATACTGAGCATGCCCTGGCAGCCCTTGCTGAACTCGGTTTGTGAGGCAGTGACCAGAGACAGGGTATCTCTTGCAGATTAATGGTTCACAAGGGTCATTACAGGTGCAGAGGCAGCTGCAGGGCACTGACTCCTCGCTCCATTGTTAGCCTGCACTGTCCACTGCCCGATGCCTCGTGCACACCAGGGTCTCCCCCAGCAGGCGGACCATGTGCACAAAAACAGGGTCTGCCTGCAACCACGACACTTCTCATTGTGCAAAGCCAGGAACGGGGGAGCTTGGAATAAAATATTTATTTATGCTGGAAAGCTTCACACAAAACCACCCTGTTCAGCCTACACCCAGGGCAGTGCCTACATCGCCACAGCTGAGATGGCTTTCCGCTTGCCCAAATCCACTCTCCTTTGTAACAGAACACTGATCATACACTGAGTGGAACTGCGCTCCGCCACGTGACCACGTCTCCCAGCCCTCCTCAAGCTTCAGTCACTACTGAGGGACAGAGATGTCACTTTGCAGAAGCTCTTGCACCCACCTTTTCCAGCTCCCACCTGAGCACCAGCGGGCAGCTCCTGGCCTCCGGAAGTGTTAGCCGGTGCAGCCAAAAGCTGGAGGAGCAGCATACCTGCTGGCTTAACACCAACTATCGTCTGCCTACCCATAGCCCTCTTTTACGTCTGAGAGAGAGAAAAAAAAATGGTCAAGAACCATGAAGGGTCCGCTATTTCAGACCCTTTGCGTTTTGCAAAGCAAGGATAGCAAGTGAGATAATAGACCCCTACACGCAAGATTAGCAAGTGAGCCTGCCACAGTTTCCAGGTTTAGGCAGGAGACATGAGACTCCCGGGTCAGAGACAAAGGACTTTATTATTCACACTCAGCAGGCAGCATGGATGGTTGTGTCAAAGCAATGAGGGGCAGCCCGGAAACCCAAACTTAGGAATCCCAGCTTTTTCTAACAGGCTGTGAGCAAACCTGTCCCACCTTGACCTGAAGAGAGACATTATCTTTCTACTGCTCAGCAGACAGGTCTTCGCTGTGCCCCAGAGGGAGGCTCTATCTCTACCTTCCCAGGCTGTTTGCAAAGATATCCTGGGGAGGACACTGCAGAAAAAGCTGTCAGCACCTCTGCTTGCAACCCCTGCAGAACCACCTCCATCAAGAACCACCTATTTTGTTTAAGCGACTGTTATTTCCAGTTTCTATCACTGGCCCCTGAATGGAAATCCTCACCAGTTCTTCCAGGGGCTGCACCACCTTGTCATCTTCCTTTACATGTAACGGACCGCTGGTCACATGAATGTCTTCTAGATTCACGTAGGATAGCAAATAGCACGTGGCTAACTCTGGAAGCACAGTGCCTGGGGTCTGATCCCGATTCCACTGTTCACTCACTGTGTGACTTAAGCAAGTTACTTAACCATTCTGTGCTTGGTTTCCTCATCTAAAAAGTAGGAATCCTAAGAGCAGCTAACTCACAGTAGTGGTGAGAATGAAAGGTAAGTAGAGAAGAGCATGGTGCTCACAAGAAAATCAGAGTCTGAATCCCAGCTCCACCACCTGTGAGCTGAGTGATACTAGGTAAGCATCTTAATTAACCTCTTCCAATGTCTTCACCTACAGAGTCACATGTTCCCCTCAGAGAGCTGTGGGGAGGCATAAAGATCATGTGTATAAAGTGGGTAGCACAAGGCCTGGCAGGAGAGAAAACTCAACAAAACAGCCATTGTTGTTGCTACTATTGTCCATGTTGTGTGAGATTTAAAATCTGTCTTTTAGTCATTTAGAGACATCAGCAGCCCTCTGTACTTCCTTTATCACAGGAATAATTTCAGTCAAACATTACTAAATTTCTCTGATTGCAGACCCTTTTAATCTTCTGGTTTTGTTCTGACAGAGGTCACCTGGGTCATCCCAAACTCATCAAATTCACATCAATTCAATTGCATCACAGAAAGATATGGGTTCTCAGAGCTAACTGTTTTATGCTGCTGAATCGTGAAAAAGATTTGGTCTTTCTTCTTTTAAAAGGTCTCTGAACTCCATTTGCTCTAAATAATACTTTATGACAAGAATCCAAGTGCTAATTGAAAGCATTTCATTCTTCATATATTAAATAAAAATGAGATCTGGAATCCCTCATCCACATTAAAATCCTCCAATGCTATTCACATTTTTAATATGAACCCAACATACTGAAACAATTTCAGAAATTTGAAAGTTTAAAGATTTTATAGATTTTCTTAAAGTAAGATTGATGCGAATTATTTTTTAAATACAACATTTACTAGAATGTCACTATAGAATTTCTTCATTCCATCACATCTTTTTGACAGCTGAGAAAGGTCTCCTTCATACTTCTAAATTAGATCCTGTAATAAATACACAATCTTGACTTGAGACAAGTTTATTACATGACCAAAACCCCCAGCAGTAAGCAGAGCATTAAGCAGCGAGCAGAGAATTAAGCAGTGAGCTTAGGCATGTTTTCCAACAATGTGCAAAGCCCTGCAAAGAGCAGGCTGTTGGGTGAGAGAAGGAGTTTCCATTCATGAAAGTGCTTGCATGGCTTTTCATCCCACCCTAGCAAGCTCTATTCCTCATCACTTTTCTGACATCACCAGTCCAAATTCTCAAACTCACCAAAATAAATCTGGATTAACTTCTGCTAATATATTTTTTAAGTTTCAAGGAAAAACAACTCTACAAGAGCACTGAGGCTTACCATTTTTAGGCCAGGGAATCCAAGTAACAAAAATTATACCAGAATCAAACACAATTCCACAAGCATTTGAGGATCAAGGATCTGAATGTATCACATACAAGGAGTTCATCCTTCATCTGGCAAGCTCCTACCTACCTTCTGAGGAAGTCCAGGAGTCTTCCTCTCCAGGGAGCCCTCCTTGGTTTCCTTCAGCTCAGAGTAACCCAGACTTAGTCTTCCCTCCAGTGTCATCATAAAGTGCCTTAATCACATCTCAACTGTGGTGAGGGCCTAGGGACTCTATTCATTTTCAATGTCACTACCCACTGTTAGTCAATTTCCTTCTAATCTCTCTTCTTTTTACTAAACTTCCTGGAATCTGTCCTAAAGAAATATTTTTTAAGTGCACCAAAATATTAGAGTTAAAGAATTTAATAAAAAACAGAAAACAATAAAAATTTCTAACAATGCAGAAGGTACATACATCCCTTTAACAGAACATTATGAATGTAGCCAATAAAAATCACATTTTCATACAATATTTAATAACATATGGAAATATCCATGGCATAATGTAAAATACAAAAGCAGTAGAGAATACTTGATATTCATATCATCTTAACTTTGTTATACATACAATATATGTATGAATACATGCATAGAATTGTGTGTTTCTTTATTCTAAAACTAGAAACCCAGTGCACAAAATTCTTGCACTTGGGGGGCGGGGGTCCCTCAGTCCGGCCTGCGCTCTCTCGCAGTCTGGGAGCCCTCGGGGGGATGTCCGACTGACGGCTTAGGCCTGCTGTCTGTGGGGAGCAGGCCTAAGCTGGCAGCTGGGGGTGGGGGGGAGAAGGGAGGAGCGCTGCTCAACCAGAAGCCAGGCTCACTGCTCCTTAGTGCTGTCCCTGCCCCCTGCCTACTGGTGGAGGGGGGGCTGATCGGAGGCCAGGCCAGCTGGGGGAGGGGCAGTTGGAGGTTGAGACACCACAGTCTTTCCCCGTCCAGCCTCTGTGGAGGTGCTGGGACCACACAACCCCCTCTCCTGCCACCTCTGTGGAAGGTGTGGTGCCAAGACCGCCATGGGTGGCCTGGTGGTGCAGCCTAGCTGGCCCCATTCCCCACCCAATGGTCATTCCAGAAGGTCATTCCACCATCCGGTCTAATTAGCATTTTAGCTCCTTATTATATAGGATAGGGTAATACTACCCAAACAATGTAAAAACTCTGAAGAACTTCCCAGAACTGGAATTTGCAAGGAAACTGATATCTGAACCAAAGTCTTGCAAAGTAAACTCAATTATCCAGATTTTCCGGGGAGTGAGGAGTGCTGCTTCCTCAACAATGGCTGTCAGAGTTACAGAATGAGCCACACCCTCGGTACCGTTTACACCAGACTCAAGCACACACAAAAATAGGCAATGCAACAAACTCAACAATAAGTCAAAACTAGACAAAATGCAAATATTCCCAAATGAATGAGACATATTTTAAGGACTTGGAGCCTTGAGAACACTAACAAGCCTCATGCAGAGAGGGAGCACAGCTTCACTGGGAGGAGCAGGTATGACTGACAGCCACATGAGCAAGCCCCGTGACCTGAGCTCAGCCGCCTCTTCTGGGAAAAGGGCCCAAAATGCCCCATCCTCCCTGCCTCTCAGGGTTACAGCAAAAATCAAATGAGTTGGCACGTGCAAAATAAACTTTTAATTTACGAATCCCAAGTCCAGTGTGAATTTTTGTGTGTGTGGTTTTACTACCAGAAACAATTAGTAGCCACATTATGTATCTCTGATCATTTAAATTTAAATGCACTTAAATGCTTTGGTAGGAAGGAAATATGGAATTTTTGGAATTCAAAGGGCAAACTAGCTAGTAGTAGTGACTACTCTCAGAGAGTAATCAACTGTAACCACAACCACAGAGGTGGATGGACTGATTTCGGGACCCTTATCCCAAAACCTGGCCCTGGTATGGCTGGTATACTAGAAAAACCATTGACTATAAAGCCCCACGGACCCGGTTTTTATTTCCAGCTATGTGACAAATAATGCATCATTTAATTTCACTGATTTAACCCAGTTTTAACCCTTGTTGATCTCCTCCAGGGTTGTGATAAGGAATAAATGAGATAAGGAATGTTGCATCCTTGACACGAAATAGGTACCAATGCATGCTCACTTTTGCTCTCGATGCTGACGTAGAGTTCCATAACCTTTGTTCTAAATCTTTGTTCTCTGATCAATGACACTCGTGAACAACCTTTTACACATACAGCATCAGCACAGGGTTGGGAATAGACAGAAAGGGAGGTACAAACCCACAAAGGTCTAGACTTAAAAAAGTCAATGTCTTTTAGAAACAAAGAGAACTTCTGGAAGCTCCTAGGTAAGATGCATACAACTGTGAAATATGTCATGATCCTGTTTGTTCCCGAGCTCTATCTGACCAATCAAAATTAAGTAATCTAAAAGAAAAAGCACCCCATAGGAACCTGCTCCAGGGATGCGCTGTTTGGGGCTCACTGGTGTCTGACACTGACGGCCAGCTGCAGGTCCCCTCAGTTCAGAGGACACGTCACTGAACAAGGGCAAGATTCAAGGTGAAACCCCGTTCCTTTCCTGGGGGCAGAGATAACCACAAATAGAATACAGTGACACCACGCAGGAGGGACTGTTATGTTCTTTTAAAAATTGGGACCGGCAGGAAGTTGATGACGCCTAGGTAAATGTGACAAGAACTGAAAACACAGTAGGATCTAAATCCATCCAACTGGCAGACTCAGTAATATCCCGGCATGATCTGTTTTTCACAAAAGAGTACATTTTCTCAACACCTCTTCTTGCCCACATTTTATCCTCTGGGGACTCTCACCAACCGTGTCTTCACTGATTGCCCCTGATTGGGATGTCAGTCACCCCAGAAGCCCCGCCCCTGAGGGCCACTTTCAGCGATGTATTCCGACCATAGGTGGCGTTCATGGAGATGGCAAGTTCTTAATAGAATCGGGGAAGATGTTCTTTGGCAGAAAATGATCTCGTCGACATTTTTCATTATGATAGATGCGGTACTACCGCCGTTATAAGACATTTCAAGCTGTGCTACGGCTTGCCGCCAGTGTTATAAATCACTCGCTCGGATATTAAAGTCTGTGGAAAGCCACTAAAGGGCGGGAACACCTCATCTCCTATTTACAGACTAGGTATAATTCGGTATTATTCTTAAAGGTTCAAGGTGGCTTCGAGAATCTGTATTCAGTGCTTACGTTTGGATCAGCAGGTCACTTCCCATCACTGCCCACACGGGAAGGGACAGCCACGTGGTGAGTGAACATTTTCTGCCTTGAATCCTGGTGTGAGAGGGAAAGGCTGTGGAGGACAGAGAGGCCCACTGCCATTTGCAAGATACGCTGGTAATGGGATTAATTAATAAATTACATTGGGAGCAAATCTATGCACTGATGCAATTTATTTTACTCATGTGGAAATCCACGCAGATGCTCATTTAGCTTCGTCTACCTTTTTAGCAATGGGAACATCTATATGCTATCATTTCAGTTGGGCTGAGAAGGCCCTGGTGTGGAATGTTCCAAATTTAGGGATGCCCTCTCTCTCTTTAAACAATACTGGATTGAGGATATTTTAAACACAATACCTTAGAAATGGCAGGGAGAGGCAAAGAGCCAGGATGGAGTTACGCCGCCCTTTTTCCCTATCAAAAGCAAGGATCTACATTCAGCGCACACTGCATTTAACCCTCCCCATAAAGGTGGACTCCTCATGCTCACAGGGTCTGGCCCACTGTGGCTGTTGATGGAGGTGGGGAGAAGGTAATGGCAGAGGGGATCTCCCCACCACCTGGGCCAGCCTCTAAAGCAGTGGCTGTCCACGTGGGGGCATTCTGCTCCCCGGGCCCATGCCGCAATGTCTGGAGAAATGTTTGGTTGGCAGGACGTAGGGGATAGGGATGTTACTGGTCTCTAGTAAGTAGAGACCAGGGACACTGCCAAACATCGGACAGCACACATGGTAGCCCCCAAAACAGAAGTGCTCCAGCCCATGGTGGGGAACACCCTGGTCTAGAGTTAACCAGGCAAATCCTCCTGCCAAGAAAGTGATGGTCTGACTTTTATTCTTATGAAGAGAAGAATTGTGAGCCCTGAATGCTTCTGATTCCAGTCTCATTTCCATCACTTGGAACCTGGCTCTGTTATTTACAGAAATATAAGAGCTTTACATTTCTAAGCAAAAGCATGTGAGCACTCCTCATTTTCTCCATCAAAGACCTTCCCAATTCTGTAGGGAAAAAATGCAGTGACTAGAACTTAAGACCAATGGTCACAAAGGGGTTAATATCCAAACGACATAAAGAACTCATGCCACTCAACAACAACACCACAAATCTGATTTAAAAATGGGCAGAGGTTCTAAATAGACATTTTTACAAAGAAAACATATGGATGTCCAATAGGATGTCCAATTCCTTAATAAGGGAATGCAAGCCAAAACCACAATGAGATATAACCTCACATCTGTTAGAATTATAAAATAAAAAATAAAAACAGAAACAATCAATACTTTTTGGAGAGGATATAGAGAAAAGGAGACCCTTGTGCACTCTTGGTAGGAATGTAAATTGGTGCAGCCACTATTGAAACAGAATAAAGACATGTAAAAAAATAGAATAGAACTACCATATTATCCAGCTAGGGTATTTATCCAAAGAATACAAAACACTAATTCAAAAAGATATATACACCCCTATGCTCATTGCAGCATTATTCACAATAGCCAAGATATGGAAACCACCCAAATGTCTGCTGATGGATGAATGGATAAAGAAGAGGTGGCACATATATACAATGGAATACTACTCAGCCATAGAAAAGAATGAACTATTGAGGGTATGACGCTAAGTGAAAAAAAACAAGATAGAGAAAAAAATACCATATTATTTCACTCAGATGTGGAATTAAAAACAAAACAAAATAAAACAAACTCACAGATGCAGAGAACAGACTGGTGGTTACCAGAGGCAAAGGGAGTTGGGAGGTGGGCGAAATGGGTGAAGGCAGTCAGCTGTAAGGTGAAGGATGGTAACTAGGCTTTTATTGGTGATCACTTTGTAGTGTTTACAGATGACGAAAATAATCTTGTACACCTAAACTTACACATTTTATACCATTAAAAAAAAAAGTGGAAAACTATGAAGCATTTAAACAACCATTATAAACAGCATGGTGCCTTTTCTTAAACATCAGTCCCACCAGCTCCTACCCTCTTCGATCTGGGAGAACTAACTGGCCTCCTGGCTCCTGCCCACACACACACCACATGTTCCTGTCTCAGGGCTTTTGCACCTGCTGTTCCAGTCACCTACACCGTTGTTCCCTGAGACACCCGAATGGACCACTCCACTCATTTTATCCAAATTTCACCTCATCAGCGATGTCCTCTCCGAGCTCCAGTGGGCAAGAGCACCCCTGTCACTCCATCCCTCTACTGTGCTTTCTTCTAACTTCTTCACGCCCCGACATGCTGTCACATATGGATGTGTTTTTTGCTCGTTCTTTGACTACTAGCCTGTCACCTCCCAAGGGCAGACTTGGTTTCATTCACTAAGTATACCCCCCAGTCCTTCAGTAACTGAAGGACCCCTGGCATATAGCACCTGCTTAATAAATACGTAAGGAATAACTGGGATCTGGAAAAGAGGAGATGAGGAAGGAAAGGGGGGAAGGAAGTGAGGAAAGGATGGGAAAGAGAAGGAGGAGAGGAGCAAGGAGAGAGCAGAGAAGAGGAGAAGGAGCAGGATGGGGAGCAGCCACAGGCAGCAGCACACTGAGCAGCTGAGTCCTGGAGGACGTCTCCAAGTCTGTCCCCACCTCCCTGTCACAGGGTATTGCTCTCTGGCTTCTGAAAGCAGACGTTTCTCTCCCACAGCTGCTCTGTCAGAAACTGAGGCAAACACAGCAGCTGAGAGGAGAAGAGGTTCCAGGGGACCCGGTGCCCTCCACCCCCCACCCACCCCCCAGTGCAGAGGAAGGAAATTTCTCCTGCCTGCCTGCAGAGGGAAGAGAGGTGGGATTCCCAGCTTTCTCTGGCCAGGCTCCCATTGAAGTAGTCACTGGTGGCCACAGATAGTCTAATTCCACCACAAATGCCTGGCTGGCTTTCAGCTGTTGGCATGCTGGCATTTCCTGCTTTAATAGCTGGAACACAGAAATCTGAGTGAAGTTCAATCACAAGCCTTAAATAAAATGAAGCCTTTAATCATGAAGAAAATCCCCCAGAGCAAGCAAACAAGCAGGTTTTAAACAATTCTATATATCCAGGGTCTCAAGATATTCTCCAAGGAGATGTTTACGGAAATTGTAAGTATCTACATAAGTCTACGTCTTTGGGGCTTAGAGAGTCTCGGCCCCAGTGAATGAACGTGGAGTGGAACCCAGAGGAGCCTTGAGTGCCTTGGAACACCTGCTGAATGGCTCGCCACAGGACTCCTCCAAATCACCTGAGGCTGTCCGACTGGGAAGACCGCACTGTCACAGGCTGCTGATTTCCTGCCGGGGTGGGTTGGCTGCTCTGTCTGTCTGCTGGTTCTCCGCCTCATCAGTGACTGAGGCCATTTATGGTGAATCTGTGTTTAGCAGAGCTCCCAGAGGCCAGGGCTTCTGCTTGGAGGGAACAGAGTGAGGAGGGACATGGTGACATACCCAGAGGCCCCTAACTGTGGTCCAGGGCAGGTTTTGAAGCCTGGGGCAGAGAAAGGGATGGGGTTTTTTGGTTTTGTTTTTTGTTAATCCTCAGTCGAAGGTATTTTTCTCCATTGATTTTTAGAGAAAGTGGAAGGGAGGGAGGGAGAAGGGAGAGGAGGAGGAAGAGGACGAGAAGGAGGAAGAAGGAGGAGGAGGAGAGAGAGAGAGAGAGAGAGAGAGAGAGAGAGAGAGAGAGAGAGAGAGAAGACACATCAATTGATTGTCTCTCACATGCGCCCCGAGCCGTGGAGAGAACCTACAACCCAGGTACATGCCTTTTAGTGCATGGGCCAGCACTCTAACCATTAAGCAACACCAGCCATGGTGAAAGGGACAGGTTTTTTTTGTTTGTTTATTTATTTGGGGGGTTTTGAGGTTTTTTTAAATTCTTTATTGTTGAAAGTTTGCATGTCTCCTTTTCCTCCATTGACCTCTCCCCGTCCACTCCCCCCCCCCACAGCCCAACAGCCCATGCCCCCACCCCCTACTGTCTGTGTCCATTGCTCATGCATGGATACAAGTCCTTTGGTTGACCTCTTACCACCCCATCCTCCTCTGCCTTCCCTCTGAGGTTTGAGAAGCTGTTCCACACTTCCATGTCTCTGGATCTGTTTATGTTGTTCATTGTATTGCACAAATGAGTGAGATCATGTGATATTTATCCTTCAGAAAGGGACAGTTTTAAATCAGCCACTTAGGGTCCCTAGGCTTTATGAGCAGTAAGCCAGAGACCCAAACCCTTTTGCAAAGTGCCTCTGAGTAATGCAGCAAATGGAGGCTGGGGGCTGAGGCTGGGTGCTCCAGTGCAAAGAGCAATATTCAAGTTAGAGACTTTTATTTTCAGGGAAAGGCTCATTTCCTACAGAGAAATTTTACAATTTGTATGGAGCTCTTTAATAGCATCTAATTGATGGATTTCAATTACAAAGGAACAAAAAGGAAGCGGGCTGGGGATCCTTCCTGTGTCCTGGAAATGTTCTTATCATTAGAGGAGACCGAACCTTCGCCGAGTGCGGAATTTCTCTCCTCTACCAGAACATGATTAAAAAGAGGCCTGGAACATAATGAGAGAAATACTGCCGGGGCCAGCGCACACAGAGCGGGTTTAAAATAAAGCGTGAATTATTCTCAGCTACAGAGACCGGAGACTGGGGAAGACAGAGCCAGGAGGACCGTGCAAGGACAAATAAAAACCTCTGCCCAGAGACCCCACATATTCTCCGAACCCCAACCCCTCTACTGTTAGTGTTCATCAATATTTAATTTCCTTGTTTCTCTTATCTTTCCATCCCCACAGCCTTGTGTTCTATTCAACGAAATGGTGCTGGTGTCATATTTTAGACACTAATAAAACGTGTGAGGCTCATACCCGTGGTGACCTATTGTTTGTTAATTGCCTACTATGTGCTGGGTTCTGAGAATAGGAAGATAAGGAAGACACAACCCCCAGCAATGACTAGGAATCCAGCTCTGGAGCCGGAAGGTCAAGGTTTTGTCCACTTTCCTATTCTGACATCAGGTGACTTTTCTCATTTGCAAAAAGCAGATGATAACAATCTACTTAGAGTCCAGCAAACATCATAAGCATTAACATACATAAAATACTTAGAAGAGTGGCTGACATACATAGTCAGGCCCTCTATCATGTTTACTAGTATTTTTCTAGGAAGCCTCAGACCAATACAAAAAAAAGAAGCAAGAACAGCAATCCCAACCCTTTGTGATAAATCCCCTGATATCGATCAGCATGGGAGCTTTGAGAGTGCAGAGGAAGGAGGGAAGTTGAGATGGAAAAAGGAAAGATGTTTCTTTCCTTTTGATTTTTAGCGAAAATATAGTTAATCCTCACCTGAAGATATTTTCCTATTGATTTTTAGAGAGAGTGGAATGGAGGGAGATAGAGAGAGAGAGAGAGAGAGAGAGAGAGAGAGATCTATGTGACAAAGACACATCCATTGGTTGCCTCCCGCATGCACCCCCCCCATTTTCTCTCTCCCCCAACATTTTTCCTTCCTCCCTACCTCCCCCCGACCCCCGCCCTCCATGGAGCCTGCAAATGAGGTATGTACCCTTAACCAGAATCAAACTCCATACCCTTCAGTATGTGGGCCAACACTCTATCCACTGAGCCAAACAGGCTAAAGTGAAAAGATTATTCAATAAGAGATGAAACCTCATAGAAATTAAGAAAGAAAAACCTACCCAGTTGCTAGTACCTCTCTACAGATTTCCACTTCTGCCTGAAGAATGAAGGTTTTTCTCTACGGCTCAATCCTTTTCTCAAGACTAAATACTTGAAATTAGTTAAGAGAATAGATCTTAAATGTTCTCACCACACACAAAAATACAGTAACTATGAGAGGTGTTAATTAACTTGATTGTAGCAATCATCTCATAACATTCCATATATGAAAGCATCACATTGTCACACCTTAAAAAAAATCAATGTAAATATATACAATTTTTATTTGTCAACCATATCTCAATAAAGCTGGGGAGGAAGAAACAAGTGAAATCATGTTTATGGGAGAAGTGTATCCTTCCTGCTCCAACTTCACCCAAGTGTACAATGTATCTTTAGGTGGCTAGTTCTGATCCAGGAGGTACCGTCAATGTGTCAGAATATGGAAATGGATGAGGGACTGCTGGGTTTTGTAAAACCCCAATTTTTCCAGTTACTGTTTCTCAAACCTTGTGGTGACTCAGTTTCCTTATGGGTAGATAGGGACATAGTAGTGCCTTCCTTTGGGGTGGCAATGAGGATTAAATAAATTAATGCATGCAAAACAATTAAAGCAGTGTCTGGCATGGTATAAGCCCATATGAACAATGATGGTGATCATTGCTTTTTTTAATGTATATTTTTATTGATTTTAGAGAGGAAGGGAGAGGGAGAAAGAGATAGAAACATCAATGATGAGAGAGAATCATTGGTCAGCTGCCTCCAGCATGCCCCCTACTGGGGATCGGGTCCACCCAGGCATGTGCCCTTGACAGGAATCAAACCTGGGACCCCTCAGTCTGCAGGCCGATGCTCTATCCACTGAGCCAAATCATCCAGAGCAATCATTGCTTTTGAAAATTAAAAAATGACAGGCCCTGACCAGGGAGCTCAGCTGGTTAGAGCATTGTCTGGATATGCCAAGGTTATGGGTTCAATTTCCAGTCAGAGCATATTCAAGAATCAACCAATGAATGCATAAATAAGTGGAACAACAAATCAATATTTCTCTCTCTTCTTTCTTTCCCCATCCCCCCTCTCTCTCTCTAGAAATCAATAATAATTTTTTTAAAGTACAGCATACCCATAATCAGAAGTACAATTTGGTCTCTAGAAACCTGTTGACCATCATCAGTTCTTTTTGTTAATAGCTTTAGGAGTTATAAGTGACATACAATAAATGGCCCATTATTATAAACTAGAAGCCCGGTGCACAGATTCGTGGACTGGTAGGGTCCCTCTGCCTGGCCTGCACCCTCTCACAATCGGGGACCCCTCGGGGGATGTTGGACTGCTGGTTTCAGCCCAATCCTGGCCTGCAGGGATCAGGCCAAAACCAGCAGTCCAACGCCACCTGCCACTCCTGCCTGACACTCCCACTCATCCCGGCCCTGCTGTGCCTGCTGCGAGCTCCCGCCCAGTCAGTCCTGATCAGGAGAAGCCCGCGCCATCACAGCAGCATTCGCCAGCTATGAGCCCTGCATCTGGCTCCTGTTGGTCCTGCATTAAGCGTCTGTCCCCTGGTGGTCAGGGTGCGTCATAGTGACCGGTTGACCGGGCTTTGTTCAGTTGTTCAGTTGCTTAGGTTTTTATATAGAGAGACTAGAAGCCTGATGCACGAAATTCATGCACTTGGGGGTCGAAAGCCCTCAGCCAAGCTAGCACCCTCTCACAGTCTGGGAGCCTTCAGGGGTTGTCCAACTGCCGGCTTAGGCCCGCTCCCCGAAAGGAGTGGGTCTAAGCCAGCAGTTGGACATCTTTAGCACTGCCACAGAGGCAGGAGAGGCTCCTGCCACAGCCACTACACTCGCCAGCAATGAGCGAGGATCAGGACTTTTGGCTGAGCGGCACTCCTACTGTGGGAGTGCACTGACCACCAGGGGGCAGCTCTTAAGTTGAGCATCTGCCCCATGGTGGTCAGTGCACATCATAGCAACCAGTCGTTCTGCCGATTGGTTGATTTGCATAGTACCCTTTTATTACATAGGATGAAACTTTGCTTGGTCAGTCTTTTTCATTTTAGCCATAGGTGTGCAGTAGTATTGAAATATGGTTTAAATTTGCATTTTCATATTGACTAATGCTGCTGAGCATCTTTTCATGTGTGGGATTATATCTTCTTTGGTGAAGTCTCTTTTCAAATCTTTTGCCCACTTTTTAAAAAAATATATTTGTATTGATTTCAGAGAGGAAGGGAGAGGGAGAGAGATATACAAACATCAATGATGAGAGAGAATTATAGATTGGCTGTCTCCTGCACACCCCACATGGGGATTGAGCCCCCAACTCAGATATGAACCCTGACCTGAAATCAAACCATGGCCTCCTGGTTCATAGGTCAACACTCAACCACTGAGCATGCCAACCGGACTGCCCACTTTTTAAATTGGGTTGTTTGACTTCTCATTAATGAGTTTTGAAAGTTCTTAGATAATCCGGACTTAATTTTTTTATTAGATATTTAACTGCGTCCAGCACAGCCAGTGGTGAACTTGAGGGGGGGCGGGGGTGAAGGATTAAAGAAAACAGACAAGAGAATACTGTTGGGGCCAGTTGGGTCACTGTGCCTGGATGAGGAAACAGTGACCCTGCCTATAAGCAGGGCCTTTATTTTATAGTCAGATCACACAAAGCAAAACAAGGGCAAGATGTTTACAATGTTCTTGCGAGTTTCAAATCTGCTTCTTTCCTGTTGTTGCCATTCTCTGAACTCTATCAAGCTTTGTTTTGGCAGCACTTGCTGCACCTCCCACAGCCCACATCCCTTAGCTACTTAGGACTGTAGGGTCGGACTATAAGGTCAAGCTTACATACAACCATAGCCTTTGGCTCTAAGTGTGCTGAGAGGGCTTTGCCCGCCAAGCTGGGACTTGTATGTGGCTTTGCCACAAGCCAGTCCAAGGCTTGATCCTGTCAGAATGCTGTAGCTGCTCTCCACAAGATATATGACCTACAAATATTTGCTTCTGGTGTGTAGCTTGTCTTCTCATTCTCTTAAGAGTGCCTTTTTAAAAGGATACATTTTTCATTTTGATGAAGTTGAATACATTAATTGTTTTTGTTTTTACAGGTAACTCTTTTGATCTAGTATCTAAGAATCTCTGCCCATTCTGGTCTCAATGGGTTTATTATGGTTTTTCCTTCTCAAAATTTTATAATTTTAGGTTTTTAATTTAGATCTGTGATCCAGTTTAAGTTAATTTTTTTATGTGGTCAGAGGTATGGAGCAAAATTTATTTATGTATGGATGGATATTCAAAATTTCAGCCGATTAGTTGAAAAAACTACCTTTTCTCCACTGTTTTGGCTTTGTGCCTTTGTCAAAAATTAGTTGTCCATATATGCCAGGGTCTATTTCCAAACTCTTCTCCCTCCCATTAATATATTTATCTTTCTTCCTGCCTGCCTTTATTATCTTTTCATACTATCTTGATTACTATAAATATGGAATAAGCCTTGAAATCAAGTAATGTTTGTCAACCAATTTTGTTCTTTTCCAAAGTTGTTTTGGCTGCTGTAGATCCTTTGCACTTATATGTGAGATTGGAATCATCTTATTGATTTCTACAAAAATTCCTGTTGAACTTTTTATTGGGATTAGACTGAAAACATAGATAAGAACTGGAGAGTTCACATCTTAAGTTGAGTTTCCCAACCCATGAACATGGTATATCTCTCTTTACTTATTTAGATCATTAATTTCTTTCAACAATGTTCTATAGTTTTCACACACAAATGTTTCATGCTTATAGTTTCAATTCACTGGTCTTTCACATTTTTGTAATATTTATCACTAAGTATTTAATATTTGTAATGCTATTGTAAATCATATTGTTTTTAACTGCAATTTCCGATTGTATTTAGCAAAAATATAAAAATCCAATTGATTTTTCTATGTTGACCTCAAACCTACAAACTTGCTAAATTTACTTATTAACGATAGTTGCCTTTTTGTAGGTTCTGTAAGAGTCTACAGAGAAGAGAGAGAACCAAGATGGTGGTGTAGGCAAATGCTTATATCGCTGCCTCCCACATCAAATTACAACTAAAATACACAACAACCATCATCCAGAACTGGGGCAAAGCTGGCTGAATAGAAGTCCTACAACTAAAGAAGTCAAGAAAAAAGCACAATGAGACTGGTAGGAGGTGTGGAGGCACACAACAGGCTGCTCCGGCACCAATATAGGCAACTTTTTTAATCAGGAGGGAAATTGTCCTACACAGGCCACCCAGAGGAGCAAGGGGTCCCAACCCCAAACCAGACCCCCAACCCAGGCTCCCAGATCTGGGAAAAGAAGTCTCTACTGGAAGTAAGAACTACGGGCAATAAAAACCAGTGCAGATTGGGGCTCAGTGACACCGAGGCTGCTGGAGACCCAGCTGCTCCTCTTAAAAGGCTGGCATCATGAACTGAACTTACAAGATCATGTTCCCTCTGAGCTTCAGTGCTAGGAAAGGCTCTGGGGGACCCAGACACATATGAGGAGAAGCTGGACTGTATGGCATTGGAGCAGGAACTTGGGGGTGGCTTTCTCCCAGACAGAGGTGTTCACAGTGGTCACTGTTCCCATGCTAGGACCTTCCAGGTCACATGGCTGACTGGCAGCCATTTCTGTTTGCTCTTCCCTTGTGATTCCCTGAGACCCCACCCACATCCAATTTACAATCCCACCCAAGCTGCATGCTGAAGCTTTTGCATATGAATGGCCTGTCCTTACTCAGGCTAAAACCTGTCAAAAAAAAACTGCAGCTGGGTCAGGGAGCCCCAAACCTATCAATAAAAGGCCCAAGACCCAGCACCGGCACTAACCTGCCTTGTTTCACAATGGGGCCTCCTCTGGGCACTGCCAAACCTGATACAAAGAAGAGGAATCTGCAGATCTCTCAGTAGCTCCTGTTGGGTGGCCCCAGGCAGTGGCTGATTTTGCACATCCCTGGAGACTCAAAAGCTAGTGTAACCAGTGGTCAGTGTCAGACCATACCAGATTACAGCTCTACACATCCATAAGTGACACACTCAAGGGGTGACTCAGTGAGCACCATAGCCCCACTGATGCAAGTCCTGATCCATAGAGGTGTCTCCTGCACAGCAGCTTTCCCACTGTAGTTGTAGCTGGTCCCCACAGCCAATTGGCCTGGAGGTCAATTCCTCCCAGTGACACCAACAACAATCAAGGCTCAACTACAACAAGACTGTGCACACAGCCCACAAAAGGTTGCACCTAGAGTGTCCACCTCAGGTGATTGGGGAGGCTGAGCCACTGGGCCCTATAGGATACCTACTACACAAGGCCACTCTATCAACTCAGGAGACTTAGTAGCTCTAGCCAATACATAGAAACAAACACAGGGAAGCAGCCAAAATGCAGGGACAAAGAAACATGTCAAAAATGAAAGAAATGGAAGAAAGCAAACTACTGGATATAAAGTTTAAAACACAATAATAAGGTTACTCAATAATCTGCTAGAAACCTCCAAGGGACTGAGTGAGACTTTCAAGGATCTCAGTGAGAATCCCAAAAAAATGGAAAAGGACCAGTCAGAACTTAAGCATACACTGACTGAAAATAAAGAATAACTTACAGAGGTTCAACAGTAGGCTAGAGGATCCCGAGAATCAATTCAACAATGTGAAATATGAGGAAACAAAAACCACCCGACCAGAAAAACAAAAAGAAAAAAAAAATTCAAAAATATGAAAATAGTGAAAGGACCTCCTAGGACAACTTCAAGCATACCAACATCAAAATTATGGGAGTGCCAGAAGAAGAGAGAGAGCAAGATACTAAAAACCTATTTGAAGAAATAATGACAGAAAACTTCCCTTACCTGGTGAAAGAAATAGATTTATAAGCCCAAGAAGCACAGAGAACCCCAAACAAGAGGAACCTACACCAAGAAACATCATAATTAAAATTACAAGGGCTAAAGACAAAGAGAGAAGCTTAAAAGCAGCAAGAGAACAGCAGTTAGTTACCTACAAGGGAGTTCCCATATGACTGTCAGCTGATTTCTCAACAGAATACTTTGCAGGCCAGAAGGGAGTGGCCAGAACTATTCAAAGTGATGAATAGCTAGGACCTACAACCAAGATTACTCTACCCAGCAAAGCTATCATTTAGAATTGAGGGCCATATAAAGAGCTTCACAGAAAAGAAAAAAACTAAAGGAGTTCATCACCACCAAACCAATATTATACAAAATGCTGAAGGGTATTCTTGAAGAAGAGGAAGAAGAAGAAAAAGAAAAAGATAAAAAATATGAACAATAAAATGGCAATAAATTCGTATCTATCAACAACTGAATCTAAAAGACAAATGAATAAAAAATCTAAACAGAATAAAATGGTGAATAAAATAGAATCAGAGGCATGGAAATGGAACAGACTGATGATTCTCAGAGGGAAGGGGGTAGTGGGTAAGGGGTAAGGGGTGGGAAGAAATTAAACAAAGATCTTATATGCATGTATGCATTACCTTTGGATACAGACAATAGGGTGGCAAAGGCCTGTGACAGGGCGGGAACCAGGAGGAAGGGAACTATGGGGGGAAAAAGAGGGATATCTGTAATAATCTCAACAATAAAGATTAAAAATAAATTAAAATTAAATTAAAGTTAAAAAAGAGTCTACAAAGAAAATTGGGGCATCTTCAGACAAAGCCAGCTTTACATCCCATCTGGATTGGATGCCTTTTGGTGTTTTTTTGTTCGTTTTTTCTTGCCTTATTCTACTGACTAGTAGCTCTAGTATGATGTTGAACAAAAGCAGTGGCAACTCACTTCTCTGTCTTCCTTCTGATCTTAAGAAAAATAATTCAGTCTTTTACCAGTAAGTATGATATCAGATGTAGATTTTTAGTAGATATTCCTAAAATAGAAGTTTCCTTCTCTTCTATATTTGCCAGTGCTAGTCAGTATTCAGCTGAATATTCAAAGAGAGGCCTTCTGCAGATCTCTGCCATGCTCTCTTGTGTAGCTCTCTCTCCTCTGCCACTTGATCCTAAAATTCTACTCACTCTCAGTTCCATCACCCCAACTCAGGGAATCTGCTGGGCTCCAGCTGGGTTCCCCCTCTTGGTGTCACAGTCTGGAAACATTCTCAAGGTAGTAAAACTGAGGCAGATGCAGACTCACCTTTTTTGATTCCATCTCAAGGACCACTGTCCTTCACTGACTGAATGTGTCAATGTCTTGAAAACTCATTTTCCATATTATGTCTCTTATTTTTTTCAGGAAGGAGGATAATCAGTTTTTCATCGTAGACATGCAGATCTATATCTCAACTTTTACACTTGTACTCATTTTTTAAGTAAAATAAAAATATAAGAGCACAGCTGCTGTTGCTCAGTGGTTGAGTGTCAACCTATGAACCATGAATTCACGCATCAATTCTCCATCAGGGCACATGCTCAGGGTTTCGGGCTCGATCCCCAGTAGGGGACATGCTGGAGGCAGCTGATTGATGATTATTGCTCTTCGTTTTTTTAATCTTTATTATTGAGAGTATTACAGATGTTCCCCTTTCTCCCCCATTTCCCCCTCCACCTGGTTCCTGCCCCACCCCTGGCCTTTACCACCCTATTGTCTGTGTCCATAGGTAATGCATATATGCATATAAGATCTTTGGTTAATCTCTTCCGGCACCACACTCACCCCATTCTTCTGAGATTCATCAGTCTGTTCCATGTTTTCATGCTTCTGGTTCTGTTTTATTCACTAGTTTATTTTGTTCATGAGATTTCTTGTTCACTTATTTTGATTTTTAGATTCAGTTGTTGATATTAATGTATTGCCATTTTGTTGTTCATTTCTTCTTCTTCTTCTTCTTCTTCTTCTTCTTCTTCTTCTTCTTCTTCTTCTTCTTCTTCTTCTTCTTCTTTTCCTCCTTCTTCTTCAAGAATACCCTTCAGCATTTCATATAATACTGGTTTGGTAGTGATGAACTCCTTTAGCTTTTTCTTGTCTGTGAAGCTCTTTATCTGACCTTCAATTCTAAATGATAGCTTTGCTGGGTATAGTAATCTTGGTTGTAGGTCCTAGCTATTCATCACTTTAAATAATTCTTGCCATTCCCTTCTGGCCTTCAAAGTATTCTGTTGAGAAATCAGCTGACAGTCATATGGGAACTCCCTTATAGGTAACTAACTGCTTTTCTCTTGCTGCTTTTAAGCTTCTCTCTTTGTCTTTAGCCCTTGGCATTTTACTTATGATGTGTCTTGGTGTGGTCCTCTTTGGTTCCTCTTGTTTGGGGTTCTCTGTGCTTCTTGGGCTTGTAAGTCTATTTCTTTCACCAGGTAGGGGAAGTTTTCTGTCATTACCTCTTTAAATAGGTTTTCAGTATCTTGCTCTCTCTTCTTCTTCTGGCACCCCCATAATGCAAATACTCGCACACTTGAAGTTGGTATGTTTGAAGAAGCTCCTTACACTATTTTCATATTTTTGAATTCTTTTTTCTTTTTGCTCTTCTAGTTGGGTGTTTTTTGCTTCTTCATATTCCAAATCATTGATTTGATTCTCAGCATACTCTGCTCTGCTGTTAAATCCCTGTAAGTTATACTTTATTTCAATTAGTGTATGCTTAATTTCTGACTGGTCCTTTTTCATATCTTTGACATTCTCACTAAGATCCTTGAAATTTTCACTAAGTCCCTTGAAGCTCTCATTAATTCCCTTGAAGCTCTCATTAAGTGCCTTGAAACTCTCATTAAGATCCTTGTCAAAATGTGAATCAGGAAGTCACAGTTCGATTCCAGGTCATGGCACATTCCTGGATTGCAAGCTTGATCCTCAGTGTAGGCTGTGCAGGAGGCAGCCAATTAATGATTCTCTCTCATCATTAATGTTTCTATCTCTCCCTCTCTCTTCCTCTCTAAAATCAATAAAAATATATTTTTTTAAAAGATCTCTGAGTAACCTTATAAACATTGTTTTGAACTCTGTATGCAGTAGTTTGCTTGCTTCCATTTCTTTCATTTATGACATTTTTCTTTGCATTTGGGCTGCTTCCCTGTGTTTATTTCTATGTATTAGATAGTGCTGTTATGTGTCCTTGAATTGGTAGAGTGGTCTTGTGCACTATGTATCCTGTAGAGCCCAGTGGCTCAGTCTCCCCAGTCATCTGAGCTGGACACTCTAGGTGTGCCCCTGTGTGGGCTATGTGCACAGACTTGTTATAGTCTGGATTGCTTGATTGCTGTTGGTATCACTAAGATTAATTGACCTACATGCCAACTGGCTATGAGGACCAGCTGTGTCTACAATGGAAGAGCTGCTATGCAGGAGACACCCCTATGTAGTAGGACTTGCTTCAGTGGGGTTTTGGTGCTCACTGTGTATGTTACTTGTGGATGTGTACAGTTGTAATCTGGTATGGTCTGAAGCTATCCACCCAGTGCACTGGGTCTGGGGCCTCACAGGAGGTGCAAAGTCAGCCAGTGTCTGGGGCCACTTGGCAAGAACTACAGAGAGATATGCACATGGCTGTTACTTGTATTGAGCTAGGAAGTGCCCAGGCAAAGCCCAGCTGTGAAGTAAGGCAGCCTGGTGCTATTGCCAGGTATTATAGGTTTGATGCCAGGTGCTGCTTGTTTGAGAAATTTTAGCAAAGTCTGAAGCCTGAGCTAGGACAGGCCATTCATATGGAAAAGCTACTGCAAACAGCTTGGATGGGCCTACAAATTGGATAGGGCTGGGCCTCTGGGAATCACCAGGATGGAGTGAATAGTGCCAACTATGCTTATGGAAACTAAGATATGGCTTCCAGTCAGCTCTGTGATGGGGGAGGTCCCAGCACAGGAACAATGACCCCTGCAAGCACCCCTGTCTGGGAGAAAGCCACCCCTGCATTCTTGTCCAGATGTCAGATGGTCCAGTTCCTCCCCATGTGTCCCTGCATTCCCTGAAAGCCACCGCCAAGTGCTGGAGCGCAAAGGAAGTAGGACTGTGTAAGTTCATGTGTGGGCCCTTTAAGGGTAACACCTGGGACTTCTGCAGCTTCTATGTCACTCAGCTACAATCTCCATTGGTTTTATAGACCAAAGTTACCAGACTTCTCTTCCCAGCTCTGGAACTCTGTGCTAGGAGTCTGGTGTAGGGTTGGGACACCCTGCTTCTCAACAGGGGCCTTGGAGATATCCCTTCCAGTTAAAAAAATGCCACAGGTGGGTGTCGGACCAGCCTGTTCCATTCCTCCATCCCTCTTTCCAGTCTCAATGTGCTTTCTGCCTTACTTCTCTAGTTGTAGGACTTCAGTACATTCAGCCAGATTTCAGGTAGTGCTGAATGATGGTTCTTCTGTATTTTATGTGTAATTTTGATGTGTCTCTTTCATCATTGATGTTTCTATCTCTCTCTTCCTCTTCCTTCCTCTCTGAAATCAATAAAAATATATTTAAAAAATAAAAACATGAGGGCTGTTTTTATTTTTTATTTAATTTACTAATTTTTATCCTTGTTTCTAATAAGAGTCACCCATTCTTTCCCCTACCAACTGAACACTGTGCTTTGGCATTCACTTCCTCCTATATAGGCTCAAAGGAAGACTATGACTTTGTGATCAGGAATACTTAGGTTCTAGTGCTGGCTGCTGCACTTACTAACCATAACAGTTTATTTCCTCATCTGTAAATTTAAGCAACAAAACAACTTTACAGGATTGTGGCAACGATGAGATGCCATCACCAGTAAAGCAACTTCTCCAGTGACTGATAAATAATAGGGACTCAATGAAAGATGAGGAAATAAATGGATTCTAGATTATTCCCTCTTCCTGCTCTTCTTTCCTGCATCCACCTTCCTTTCTCTGGATCTGTTCAGCCCTAATATTTGATGACTGTGGGCTGCAGAGACAAATTACACCGTCAGTATTGGGCCCCATGATAGCTGAGTCATGCCACCAAAAGTCTATAGAGTGGGAATGAGTCCCAGCCCTGAAATATCAGGGTGTGGGGGCGGTTTCTGCAGGAATCACTGAAAAGCACCTGTTAAATAGTTTACTTTTCTTGACAATCCTCTCAGTCACTCACTTTTAAGATTTAAAATAAGGTCTCCCTACACTTGACAAACGACCAAATACATCTGAGCCACCACCTGTGACTGTTCTGGATGTTTTTTGCATGACTCCAAGAAGGTACCTATCACTTTATATACACTGCACAGTTGTAGAGTTCTATCAAGTACCCCAAAAATCCAGAAAAGTGTATTGAGATGGGACATTGTTTGTAATTTCATAAATAAACCTTTGGCTACAGAGAAGCAAAAAGTGGTTGAAATATGCCAAATGAGTATCCACTAGTTGCATAATGGAATAAAGATTCACTATTCCCACTGGAAGCTATCTGGGCTGCCCCTTCAGGAGTTTTTCCAGCCCTGGGAACTAATCCATGGATGTAGAAGCAGTAAACTATAGTGACTAAGGACACGGACATTCATATCAGCCAAGATTGTGTTCTAACCCCAGGTTCTCCCTTCACTAGTACAACCTTGAGTAACTTATTTGCCCTCCTCTGTGGATTTTCATTTGTAAACTGAGAGTAAATACACTTTCTTAGAGTTTAAGTGAGGTTGGCATTAGATAATATATGTAAAGTGCCCTGTATATAGTACATGCCCAGTAAATGGTAAATGATATCACTACCATTACCATTTCTATCTTTATCATCATCATCAGTGTCGTTGTTATTGGCAAAAGTGAATCTAGCCACTAAAAATCCTCCTGGACAACACTGTCCAACAGAATTTCCCATGATGATATGAAGGCTCTGTATTTTTGTTGTCCAATATGGTGCCACTTGGCACATGTGGATGTTGAGCACTTGCTCTGGATAGAAAAGCCGTAGGGAATCCAGCTAACTTAGTCTGTTTGGGCCACTATAACAGAATACCATAGACTGGGTAAGCAACACAGAACAACAGAAATTTATTTCTCAAAGGTCTTGAGGCAGGGAAGTTCAAGACCACCGGAAGACTCAGTGTCTGGTAAGGACTCCTGGTTCATGGGTGGCCGTCTTCTCACTGTGTCCTCACATGGTGGAGGGGCAAAGGGTCTCTCTGGAGTCTCTTGGATAAGGGCACTGATGCCGTTCATGAGGATGGCGCCTAACGACCACTTCTTAAGGCCCCACCTCCAAATAGCATTGCCGGAAGCCAATTCTAGCATGTCATAATTTCAAGTTTCATCAAAAGGTTGATGGAACTTGGGGACTCAACAGGGTTGGGTCACACATGTAGTCCCCTGTTGGGAATGGCTGAGGGCATTTCCCCAAACCTGAAAAAGGGATGATTGTTGGCTGCCAGACAGCTAAAGGGCATCTTAGTCTACATGTTATTGCCTCCTACTGGCCAAACACCTGAACAGCCGTAGGCTGATTCCCCCATTCTGACAATGGACTCTGTAGGAAACCTGACCCTTTGAAATGTATATCTCTGCCTCGCCTCAGGACAAACTGTGTTAATAAAAAGCATGGGGTCCTGAGATGAGGAAAACTTAGAACTTAAAACTTAGATCTTAGTTTCCTTTAAACTAAGCTCCTCGGACCCCCCAATGCCTTTCAAAATTATGCTTCGTCTCGAAACTCCTATTTAATCTATACACAGCCTTCTCCAGATTCCTGAACCCTTCTAGAGGCCTGAACAAGAACCCCGGCATAGCATCACACTGGGAATTAAGCTTCAACATTGGAATTTTGGGGGGGGGGGTAAAAACTTCTATGGGTAGCACCAAAAATGGGAATCACTGATTGGAAAATCTCACAGAAATTTTGCATCCCTACAAAGGGAAGAAACTCCCAAAGATCAAATCAGTAAAGACAGACCCTTCACCAGGCAAGTGAACAGGTTGCACTTTGGGCTTAAACGGATGATCTGCCCCAAGATACTTGCCCGGTTCTCTCCTCACCTCATTCAAGTTTCTGCTCAGCAGGTCCTCTGGAAAGGGCTTTTCCCTGACCACTCGCCATTCCAGCCCTCCCAACCGCTCACCTCTACCCACTTTATTTCTTAGCACAGCAATTGTCATTGACATTATATGTTTATTTGTTACTCTGTTGACAGTCTGTCTCCTGACACCAGAACGGAAGCTTCCTCAAGGCAGATTATTTTTCTGTCTTGATCACCTCTTGATCATGATACCAAGAAAGTGCCTGGCATATTTGAGGGTTCGGGTAACTATGTGTTGAACTTAACACTCCCTGGTTGCTGGAAAGCAGGCCAGAGCCTGACATTTTATAAGAAGCAGAATCCATTTGTAAAATCAAAAATACAGCCCTCTCTTCCAGCTGCCTGCCCCCAACCCCTACCTGTTGAGACAAGGGCCCGGGAACTCAGCAGTTCTCCACCCACAGCCCACAGGCAAGAGCCTTAGCTCCAGGATGGGGAAAGTGTTTTGAATTCTAAACAAGACCCGATATTTAACAACCTCTCGTTTGTCTCTCTACTCAGCCTTCTCCCCTCCAAGCTAATGTGATTAAGCATCCACAGCAATGGATGTACATTTTTATTAGGACAATAACAAGAGATTCAGAGGTAATTAAGCAACAGAATGTTCCACACAAGGCCCCCTTCACTTAAGGAATAAACTCTACATTTTGCTAGAATAGCTTGCGCGCACACACACACACACACACACACACACACACACACAAGCAAAGGCATTTGGAGAGTGTCAACTGCTATCACGAACAACTATTGGACTTAATGCTGGGCCTTGGACCATCATAAGAGAGTGAAATGTTTCATTTGGGCAGAAGGATAAGAAAGATAAGAAAAATCAATATAAGATATATGTGACATGGTCAGTTATTACTGTTTTCAGCCCTGTTTTCCTTTTTCAAAAGAGGCAGCATCTGTAATGTGAATCGATAGAAGGATGAGTAAAAAATTGAAAAATGGACAGAATTTTATGAAAGGATGGCTATGCTGTATTGATAAGAGAAAAGAGTTGCAATATATCTCATTTTAAAAAGACATGCAATCAAGGATGTGTAGGTTTATGTGTGCATCAGAGAAGCTATTCAAGCCCTGGCCGGTATGGCTCAGTTGCTTGGGCGTCTTTCTGTGCACCGAGAAGTCGCCGTTTCGACAATTCAGTCAGGGCACATGCCCAGGTTGCGGGCTCAGTCCTTGGTGGGGGACATGCAGGAGGCAGCTGGTGATTGATGTTTAGCTCTCTCACATCACTGTTTCTCTCTCTCTCTCCCTCTGCCTTTCTCTCTCTAAAAAAAAAAAAGTCAATAGAAATATTTTTTTGAAAGAAGAAGCTATTCAAGAGCATGTGTCAAACTGTTACAAGTGGTAACTTCTCAGAAGTGGATGTGGGCCTGAAATTATAGTATTATTTCTGTAATTATAAAAGATATTAAACCATCATAGTTTTCTAAAAATTAAGCTAAAGTAAAAACAAAATCATAGTTTCCTGTGAAGTTGATACCTTTCCTATCCATTATTTTTATCGATACTTAAAAAAATTAAGCTGGATAGCTCCTAACAACCTAAAAATGCAAATTTTAACCAACATCACGTTTCTTTTCTCACATTTCTCAGAGCTGTAGATTCAGAGCCTTGTAAACCATGCAAAGAGAAGAAAGGAACCAAATTGTTTAAACTTTGGGAGCGAAGTTTTCATCTGAGTTGGAGAAATTCACTTTACCTTGTCACTTTTGTTAAAAGAAGGAAAACCTTCACAGTTCACAGATGACTAGGACCTGTGGTTTTGCCCGCATTCCCGGGTGGGTCCTCCGGCAGGAGAGGTGCCTGTGTCTAGTCTCTGCTCATGCTGTGGCTCCCACCGTGATGATCTGGGCTGAGCCTGCCAGAACGACCATCCCCTCTCCTTTGTCTGGGGCCAGGTGCCCAGCAAACGGTATGGACACAGTGCTATAGGAGAGTAGATGCTTCCAGTCACATCAGGGAGCTGCAGATATATGTCCATTCAAGTTTAGTGGTGAGAACCCCCCTCACCAGGCAGACTGACAGCTGGGGGTGGGGAACCTGGAGGGTGGTGTCAGGCCAGGAGGAAGCCAGGGCCAGAGTAGCTTGGACTAGAGAAGTGCCATAGCAAAGACTCAGCTCCTGCCACACTCTTTGTTGTTAGGGGCCCAGGAGCCACCAGCAAATAAGCCATTGTCTTGATGGATCTTTCCATGGCCCCATCTGCCCCAGGGCAAGTAACAGAAGCCACCCTTTGCCCTGTGCTGGAAGGGAGCCTGGTCCAGGCTACAGGAATGGTGGACCAGGGATGGTAGGTACCCTCTCCATAGTAGAACCCAGTCAACCAGGGCACATGGACACTGAGACAATTCTAGATGAATGGCTGGCACTGATGTCTGAATGTCACTCATCTGAACCATTTACATTCGTCTGGTCTCATACTGTCTTGAAACTAACATCTCACTGATGGTTTCCTTTGAATTTTTTTAAAAAAAATAAAAATTTAGTCCAGCCCAGAATAGGAAAATATCCTCAAGGTTGGGGGGGGGGGGAGATGCTAGTAGAATGTCTTGACAGGAAGGAGAAAACTGGAAAAGTATAAGAAAAGTTAGAAGTTGAAAGGAATAAGACAAAATAAGGAGAGATCGTTGTTCTCCTCCTCCCAGATTTCTAGAGTAAACACACACACACACCACTTCCATGCTCTCCTGAGCACAGCCCTCAGTGGAGAGAGGGGTCCCCCTCTGACAGGTGTGCTCAGACAATTGTTCTGATTGCTGCCTCTCTGTGAGCTCACTCTCCACCTTTTGCCACTTGGCAAATACCCAACACTTGATTGACAACCTTCTTTGAACTCACAAGGGCTTCTGGAATTCCTGGCCTCTCCTCCACCTTCTCCCTAATAACTAATTCCATGCTCTGCTCAACTTCCAGTTGGTTTTTAAGTACTTTTTTATAAAAAGTCTTGGGATGCCTCAATCTTTTGGCTAATGGTGTGGCTTTAACTTTTATGAAGAATTTGTATTCCCTTCTTGTTCGTTTCTTGCAGTTCATTTTTTTAAATGTAGAGACACCAGAGAACTCACGATTGCATAACTGTCCTGGATTATTTCAGGAATCATTCCCTTTGCTACTAAAATTTTACTCGCATTTACTCTCACTTCATTTTTAAAAAGTATCTCCTCCTGACAAAATTACAATGTAAAAAAGATTATTTTGCTAAACACTGCGTCTCTGTTAAAAGATAAATCTCTTCCTTAAAAATACCTGCACCAATTTTCATCCAAAATAAAATTAGTTCCTCAAAACAATCTTTTTTTTAATCAAAACAGTCTTTACTCAAGAAGAAAAGACAAGTGTGGCTATGAGACGTTGGTGAGGAAGACTGGGTGTCCGTTGCCTCATCTGTAAAACGGGGATTCTAGAAATGAAGTGTTCATGTTGCAGGAGTCTCAAGATGACGCCCCCAGGGTCCCCGTTCTCTACAGGTGTGCGGCAGTCCGATTAGATTCTCTCTCAGAGCCTGTGACCAGCATTCAGACGCAGCCAGGCATTTCACTGAGGTGGCTCACCATAGGGTGAACTGGCAAGCTCTCGGAACAGCTTTCTTCTGCCCTGTTCGTGGAGCAACCAAGGAAGCTGACCGGGAGGCATGAAAGCATGAGATACATCTATGCAAAGAAAGCAGAGAAGGCAGAGGGTTAGAGGCGCTGCCTGGGTTCCTGATGAGGTCTGATCGTGTTCAACATTTAACCTCCTTAACACATCGCTACAGCCACATTGAAAACAAGCATAAAATTACCTCCCTCCCCATTGTTATTTTGTCTTTGCTCAATGCTCGCTAAGTTTGTTTCTCTTCCGCACAATCAGAAGGATCTGAAGTAAAACACAGAAGAAAAAAGAATGCAAAGGTATCTTTCTTTAGCCACTCAGACCCTTCAAAGCAAGCTCTCCACCACAGCCGAGCTCCGGCCCCTCCCAGGCAGGGGTTCCAATTAAAGTGAAACGAGGCCTTTATCTGCATGTGATCATCAATATGCATAAAGGTGACACCAAACCAACATCAAATGCCCAATTACCCAAATGTCTTGCTCGGGTAACAGCCTTTAAATAGTCAAAGGCACTTTGGCAAACCATCTCCTTTAGAGAAATTAAAGCCAACTTTGAACACAGATGATTTCAAATCCTCTTTAACAGCCACTCGCCTAATAATTGAAAGACCTTCCCATCATCAAACATGCAGGGGTCAGCAGGGCGCTGTGGAGCCATTTTTTTAGCTGGGGGAAGGAGGGGTCATCTCAGCTCAAGCCTTCCTCTGGGCCTTTATGTGACTGACAAGTAATTTGTCACCAGAGAGGCCTCAAGGTGAGACCTCTTCCAATCTGCTATTTGGAAGGTGTCAGGCCTGGTGGTCCCCTCTGCCCACAGGCTGGGATCCCCATGTGTTGGGACAACTGGAGTGGGTAAGGTCCAGCCCATGGGGCTGAGAGGAGAGGAATAGCTAAGAGTTCCGGCCCTGCAACAGGCTGGTGTGGGGCCTTTAAGAGACTTCCTGGATGCTTTCTAGAATCATCTGCCACCGCACAGATGTTTAGCAGAAAGAACTCTCGCCATTTTCTACACCCACAGTGCTCTGCTGTGTGCGTCCAAGTGGACCCATTTAGCGGGAACTAGCTCTGTGAGCAGAAATTCACACTTATTCTGTAGCTAAAGGCTGGGAAAATTTAAGGAGGTCTAATTTTGATGCAAATAGACTTAGTGTTTCTAGCTGGTATTTTCTCTGGGCCCTGGATACCAAGGGAAATGTGGTTCAGTGCAGACCCCCACCTCCCAAACACTAGCACAAAATCTAAAGACCTTGGCACAGCCTGGGTAAGCCCGGCTCAGAGGATGGGATTAGGCAGGAGAAGACAAGCTTCTTGCCATCCAGTCAAAGTCCCGAACTCTCCAGGAGCATCTAGAGACCGCCAGGAACAAGGAGGCCTGCGCAGTGGGTGGGACAGAGCTGCACTGTCTTCGTCTGTGTAAATGTGTGCTGTTAATGTGTTGACTCTGGGCACCGCCCCCACAAGGAAAGAATTTGGAAGGTGTCACTCCCATTCATACAACAACAAAGCTCAACAAATTGAAAGTCCATGTCTGGTATGGGACCCACGAAAGAACTGAGATTGCAGGGCACAGTGCCATCCTAATCATCTGAACACAGAGGGGACTTCAGAGGGTTGTGGCCAGTGTCTGCTCACCTGGAGGAGCACAGGCCACTGGACCCGTTACTAGAAGGAACACTCGGATGGTAACTTTGACGGATTGTTGGAGGCTGAGTATGGACTAGCAGGGGGGCTGCAATATTAGGGGGGGGGCACAATTTCCTGGGCTTCCCTTCAGAAACCCCAAAGGGTTCTCGTGGAAAAGATTCAAGTAGGACCTCCTGGATGGCTCTGACAGGGGGAGAAGCATGAATACAGGTATTGTTGACCTCTGAGTCCCTGGTGCCAAATACATCACAGGTTTTCTGATATTTTTTGTTGCGTGGGATGATAGATGGTTGGATAGATGGACTTTTGGGTGATGGATGAATGGATGGATGGTATGTAATCCATGCCCTCAAGGAAATTATAATACAGAAATTTCTAAATTTGTCTCTCACAGAACACTAACTCCATAGATGTTAATAGCTGTGTCATGCTGTTAAAAAGTTTTATGCTCAAAAAATCAGTTGGGAAATGTTCCATTTAGGATGTTAAACAGATTTCATTACTAGAGGAGACTAGATACCATGCACCGTCTCTTCCTAGTAGTTAGCACAGCTGTTAGCAGGAACTCAGTAAGATAATCAAAAAACTGAAAATATCCTAGAATCCACTCATAGATTCATTCATTCCACAGATACTCATTGCACACCCACTGTAGTGCAGGCACTGAGCCAGGATCTGGGAGTGTAATAGGAGCAAAAATGAGCAGATTCTACCCTCATGGAGTGTACAGGGTAGTAGAGAAGACAGACGTTAAGCCAATAATCCCACAGAGAGTGTAAAATTACAAGTACAAAATTCATTACAAAGGAGAAATATATACAAAAGATACCATAAAGCAAACAGCGTGGTCAAGGAGATGAGAAAAAGCTAACAAACGAGTTGAGAAGTAAAGCATTAGGAAGAAGTAATTTGACACAATGCATGGGGTCAGGGGGCTGCTGGGAACCCAGGAGAGGAAACAATTTACCTCATGTCCCTTGTATGCCCCCTTTCAAGTCCTATAGCAGGAGGGAGCATGGCAGATATAAAGAATGGAAATGAGGCCTAAAGGGCTGGAAGTAGGGGCTTCCACACTGCTGTTTATTGTTTAAGGCTCTAAGTGGTGTGGTGACTTGTTACGCACCAATAGCTGACTAATACCGTCACTGAGTCAGAGAGGTTAAGATTTCTGTGCTGGACATGCTACCCTTGACCCTTCCAGATTCAATCCCCACCATTTTCCACCCTGCTTTTTCCCTGGACATGAAGTTTATGAGCTGCACCCACCAGGCTCCTTTGCCCTCTGGCTCCTACTTGGGTTGAGCAGGAGAAAGTGCTCAACCCAAGTGCGGGCAGCAGGAGAAAGCTGGAGAATGGGAGGCAGTGGAGATTTGCTATCAATCCTCTCAGCTACAATGCAATTTGACACTGACTGCATTCCTCTACCCAAGGCCACAGCTCCAGGTGAGAGGTCCCCTTCCTGTAGCCTCAGGCCTCTCTGGGCTCCAGGGTCCACTCCCTCCTGTGCCCCTTCAGGCCCCCAGGGATCAATGGCTTCTGGCTGTTGGTGCCCCTGGGGCCCTTCACCAATCCTTGTTTCTTTCCGTGTGTGATCCTGCCTGCGCCCTTAGAAGCAATCCTGTCTCTGGCTCTCTACCCATCTCCTTAGAGTGTTCCTTAGGATTCTGGCTCACAAATGCAACTCCTCAGACACTCAGGTTCAGGACCTTGGAATTGTTTTCTTAAAAACCTAGAGTACACCGCCCCCCCCCCCCCCCCCCCCCACACACACACACACACACACACCAGGAGCATAAGCAAAGGACTGGAGAAATGCCCTGGAGATAGGCTCAGACCAACAGGGGTCCAGAGCCCAGCTCCGCCATTTACGAGCTCTGTGGAAAGTGACTTAACCTCTTTGAGCCTCAGTTTCTTCATCAGCAAAATGGGAACATTACCGACCAGCCACTATATACAATAGTGCAAGAACTTATGTAGAACATATGGAACACAGTGAGGGCTCAGTAAATGGTCACTACAACTCTATCAGAAAATATCCCATTTTACCAAACCGACCTGACCCAAAGTGCGGTGTACAGTGATCCTCAGGTCAATAGTGAGACTCGGGAGAACCGGAAACATCAGCAGAGCCATCGCCTGACCCGCAGAGCTGCGGGAGCACCACTCACCAACCAACCCCTGGGCTCCTTCCAGCGCTGCCACTGCCCGGCATCTCCGCGGTGCTTGGCGATGGAGCTGGTGGCCTCCGGTCACAGGATGTTCTCCCCAGAGGTCGCGCATGGCGGGTCAGGTCTCTGGATGTGTGCGAGCACGAGAGGGAAAGACGAAAACGAACCTGCACCTGGTGACATTCCCGGGAACATGTTTTGACTTCAGATCCCGGTTCTTAGAAAGGGCAGCGCTGTATGCCACGTTTACAGCCGTTCCGACCATGTGTTAATGAGGCCCTGGGTGCTGGCAGCAGCCCGCTGAGATGGAGTAATTGGGTCACCGCGGTTTCCCCAGGAAGCTGCTGCCGGCTGCGGGGTCTGAATCCCGAGAGAAGAGGCTGGTGGGTCCGATTCAAAGTCACTGGGAAGTGCTAGTGGGCTGGACACACGGTCCAGGAGCAGGCGGTCCCCCGTGGATAGCACAACCCAACCGGGGGCAGCTCGGCGTGACCGTCCACACCCTCCCTGCGGGGAGAGGCGGACCAAGCTCCCCAGCGCCGGCCTCCGGGTGGGCGCCACCTCCTCACTTTGCCTGCTCACACCGGGCTCTTCTATTATTTACTTAATTTTCCTAAGTCAATTCAATGTCTTCCCAAAATAAGTTCATTTCCATTGAAATGTTAAATCCTGACCGCCAATGGAAGCCAGCATCCCTTGCCATCAAGAGAAAGCAACCATTACAACGAAGTGCAGTGGAAACGGCATGGCCCCTGGGTTCTGGCTGGATGCTGGTCCCTGGCTGGGTGCGGCTCCTGGGAAGGGAAGGCTCCCATCCGCTCTTGCGGTCTCCTTGACAAAAAGGACGCTGGCCATTGTTCAAACACCAAACGAGATGGTTTTTTTCTCCTATAATCAGGAACATTAGAAGAGAATGGAAAAGAGAATAACTGTCTGTGTTACTCCATTTTATTTTATGCTAAAATCACCTCGAATGCATCCACAATCATCTCTTTACATCAGCCAGGGTTGCCCATCTGGGGGACCCCAAGCTCTCCACTGCTGAGGCCTTGCCCTGAGCAATAACCACCATAATCCTGGTCCGTGGGGCTCATGCTCATTAAAAGAAATAATTATTGCAATTAATCTCTTCCAAGTACCGCCTGAGCGCATCTGGTCTGCTCTCCAGGGGACAGATGCCACCCTTTGGGAAATGCCAGGATACGCTGAACTTCAAGTCCCATGGTCGGGAGCCCATGGAAACCCCTGCCTCGCTGTGCAGAGCCACATCCCAGTGAGAGGACCCCGCCCCTCCTGTTGCTGGGGAGCTGGGGAGAGCGTCATGGCCAGAGCAATGTCGGAGAGACGTTGTGCTCCGGAGATCATGCAGAAAGGAAGCTGGAGTAAATCGGGCCTCTAGTCCTGGTGAAGGGCCCCCAGGCAGTGGGTCCCCAGCCAACAGGCCAGTGCCCTCTGTGTCCTGTGCCCCTCCTCGGAGCTCTGTGCCCCCCTGTGGAGCCCTGGGTATGGCTCAGATGGGCTTCTGCACCACCATGCAGCACACTCATCCAGAATTCAAGAGATTGCAAGTGCAAGAACCAGGCATCCCAGGTTTTACCACCATCGCTTATTGTGTTGCTTTGGGAAAATGGCTTAACCTCTCTGAGCCTCAGTTTCATCTGCTTGAAATAAGAATATTAATGATATTAACCTCATAGTTGTATTGAAGGAAATACACATGAAAGGCTTTATACTGTCTGGCCCAGTGCAGAGACTCAAAAAGGAGCAGCTCCTTCAAAGGGTAGGTTCTACGATGGGTGGTGGCAGAGTCCCATGCTGTATTCAGAATTTACCGGCAAAAGGGAGCCCTCCCTGTGCCCCAGAGCAGCTCGGAGCCCGACAGCGACACCTCCACAGAGCTCTGACTCACTGTGCCAGAGGCTTTTCTCATTGGAGCGGAGTTCTGTTGGACAGCTCAGCCTGTCAGAGAAGCGCTCAGTCACCACTGACCTTTTCAAACCTAGTTAATTGCCTGGGTTTTAAGGTGATAGAGCTGAGATTTTGCCACATATTGATCCAGGGGTGCAAATTTGGCTCCTGGTTTCTAATTACCTCTTGAGGAGGAGGAGGTGGAAGTTGCTTGATACCGTCCATCTTCTCTGGGAGGAACAGGAAGATTCAGAAACTTGGTTTCCAATCAGCTTGGCCAGTGATGCAGTGTGTTGTCTCAAGTGGACAAGCTAACTTATCCCTTCGCCTTGTCATCGAGTGAGCAGATGCGCACCGAGCACTGTGACAGTCAGGCAGTGTGCTGAGCTCCGCACACACAGCAGTGCACAGGCCTCAGGCGGGTGGGGAGACAGGTGTGAGTCAGGTGATCACACATCTGGGTGAACGTACTGCGCTGACATTGGGTGAGAAGTCTGGTGGCCAAGTCGGGGCAGTGGGAGGGGAGCCCCTTCAGGGGCACTCGGAAGTGGGAGCGTTGTCTGTGGGGGGTTAAAAGTCAGTTCGTAAAGGTTTTCTTTAAATTAATTAATTAATTAAAAATTATAAAAAATAAAAGTCAGCCCATCGGTGCTTTTTTATCACCTTATGCTGGAAGTTGTAAACACCAGTATTAATAAAGTGCTCCTCCCTCCCTGGACAGCCCCCTCTCACCAGCCCTTGTCTCAGGTGCACCGAGAGAGGAGGAAGATCAAGTCACTCAGGCCAGGCTCCCAGGAAGGGGCAGCTTGAGCCGGGCTCGGGAGGAGAGCAGCGGTGTCCAGGCAAAGCAGCCAGACAGGTGCTCCCCAGAGGGCAGGGCAAGACTGCCCCTCGGCCAGTGGGGTGCAGTTACAAGGGCGGGACATGAGTGGAGTGGCTGTGGGGGGCGGGGGGGCAGGGGAGGGGTTTGCAGGGGGAACAGGAGAGTGCATGTCCCAGGAAAAACGGCAGCAGCTACTCCACTGCAGCTGTCCACTTTTAAGAGAAGCCAGGATTCCAGATCTTTATGTAAAATATGCTTGTTTTAAGTATTGAAACTTTTTCTAAAAAGTGTTGCATCAAATATCATCCACAAACGACAGAATAATAACATCCAAGCTTAACATGCAGAGTTAGCATTATCAGAACAAAGATAATTTACCACTTGATTTTGCTTTAAGTTGGTCTCAGAGTTACTCCAGTTTACCATTTTCTGCTCTGTGGTTCGAACGGCCATCGTGATTCAGATCCCTCTTCTGTTGTTATTATTCCACATCAAACTGCTTCAAGAGAAGGTTGGAACATGTGTACAACAGAGAAATGTCCTTACTTTCCAATGTAAGGAAAAAAATACAAGGCTTCCTTTAACTCTGCCATCCTGATTAAATGTCAGTCGAAACACAACCCAGTATGAGAGCTATAAAAGCACACTCTACAATAATGTCAGCTGAATCAGCTATGCCCCAGGTCAACACCTGAGCTGGCAGGTGGAGCTAATAGGTGCTCTTTGCTCATTCCCGCCATTAATCTCAGGAAATCATGGTATCTATAATTTTAAGAATCTTTTCTATTACAGAACCATGGCATTGTTAAGTTGAAAAGACCTTGGAGGTTGTCCAGTCTAATCCAGAGAGGTCATGGCTTTCCCGTCACTGACTGGACACCCGAGACTACAGCAACAGAGCTGGATTCTACATGGGAGCCTCTGTAGGAGCCTTACCAGGAGGGAGGGGTCATCCCACTTCATCCTCTGGGCAGCGTCCTGCTCCAGGTCCAGCAAATCTTCCTATACTACTCTGAGATTGGGCTACTCCCAGGCTACTTCTTCCCTCTTATTCAGAAGGGAAATCAGCTGTAAGACAGGAGAGAGTGCAGAGAGGGGTTCTGGAGGGTTTGGGTATCACCTGAGGTCACATAATTGATGATCTTATGTTTTAAATCTACATTTTAATGCTGCACACAAAAGAGGTGGAAGATGCTAACTAAACCAAAAAAGATGAGTGAGTGAGTGAATGAATGAATATATCCAGAGGCCCACGTCATCATGGCTGACACTCTATTTCCCTGTCTATCCAAAAAAATAACAGTACAACAAAACATATAACCAATAGGGATCCAAATCTTTACCCCATTCTCATGAGTCTTCATAAGAAATAGGATATTATCCATATACGTCAAGCATTATCTAAAACACTGTGTACCCATTTCTGCCCCTCACCATCCTCCACGTGGAAAATAACTGTTCCCCAAACTTTAACTTCTCCATGGTTCTTCTGGCGTTCTTCTTCCTCCTCTTTGCCCATTTGTGTCTGTTTGTTTGTTTCACTGGGTAGTTCCCTTGGGCCTCTCTGACTTCTTTCATTTTTGCTTTCCCTTCTCGTTATACAGATTCTACTTAACTGAGGAAGGCGGGGGCCTGATGCCCAAGCAAAACTCACTTCCTTTTACAAGGCGAGAGCAAAGGAAAGACTGAAAATATTATCGACTAATCTCCTCCATCCCATTTACACACAAATAGACATGTATTTACCAGATGTATTTCTGTGTGTAGAACTTAGAAACGTGTTATTTTCTCTCGATCACAGCAGCTTGTGGCAAAGCTATGTATACTCAACATAATGCCAAGTGCTGGCACGGAATTCACAGCAACAGAGAACTCTACCACTGAAAATGCTGAAAAGTTACGGAAATCCAGTGGGAAATCTCAGATCAGCCTCTTAGAGTCCAGGTGGGAATTTTTAAAAACTGTAGAGTGGGCCACTTGTAGACAGTCACTTAGGCCTCTCTGAATTCAACCGTCGGAGGAAAGAGAAAACTGAACTCTTCCCAGTCCCTAAGAGTGCTGTTGGTTGGTGTTTAATTACTGAGGGGGAAAGGTTCAGTTTCACTTTTCATTATTAAGGCCAGTTTTTACTTCCTTTAATTAAAATGTGCATAATACACCCTATTCTCCTGCCCTGAGACCAGGCAGAGGCTTACGCTTCGTATCAGCCGCTCGGCAATATCGTGCCGCGCTCCTGTCTGCTATGGAGTTTCATGGCTTGGGACCTGTTTACCTCACACTTAGGTTCTAAACCAGCCGTGGGCAAACTACAGCCCGCGGGCCGGATCCGGCCCGTTTGAAATGAATAAAACTAAAAAAAAAAAAAAAGACTGTGCCCTTTTATGTAATGATGTTGCCTTTGAATTTATATTAGTTCACACAAACACTCCATCCATGCTTTTGTTCCGGGCCTCCGGTCCAGTTTAAGAACCTATTGTGAGTCAAAAAGTTTGCCCAACCCTGTAAACCCACAAGGTGGGAAGTCTGTGCGGAGAAGGTGGGGAAAGAAAAGGAGAAGCAATTGTTCAGTTATGTCATCCTAGCACCCACAGCACCTGGCGTTGTATCAGGCCCCATCTCGCTATCATAACAGTTAAATAACGAAAAATGCAAACTGCTGCTTTTTTTACTTTTATTTTTTTTTAATATTTTACAAACTAGAGGGAGGGAGGATTTATTCACAGCAGGACATGATCAACAGATACATGAGCAGTGGTACCAGGGACAGCAGGGGGGAAGGGCACTTTGGGGTGCTTCTGCCACAGGTGTTTGTCCAGGGTGGCCTGCAGGCGGAAGGGCACATGGCAGTGGGGGCACTCAAAGCGGGCACCGCCAGGCCCCAGACCGTGTATGAGGCGGTGGCGGCTAAGCTTGCTCCTCTGGGCACAGGCATAGGGGCAGAGGTCGCAGGTATAGGGCCGCTCCCCGGTGTGTGAGCGCCGGTGCACAGTCAGATTGCTGCTGTCGGTGAAACGTTTCCCACAGAACTCACAGCTGCCCCCGGGCCCATGGCTCTTGCCCACTGTCTTTGGAGTCTTCTTAGGCAACTTGTCTGGGATCTGGGCAAAGTTGACTCTCTCTTCCTTGATGGCGTCGCCCCAACTGTCCCCACCAGGACCAGCCTGAGCTCCACCACCTGGAGCCCCCGGTTCCTGCACACCTGCTGTGTCAGCAGCTCCAGCCCCTTCAGGGCTGCACAGGAGAGTCCTGGCTGGGGCAGCGGCATGGGCGGCTGGCTCTGGAGGGGCAGCTGAGGCCTGTTCCTGACTGGCCTTGGCCGTGTAAGGGCTCTGAGGTTGCAGCTGCCGGTGGGTCTTCTTGTGGCGGTTGAGCCTGCTGCTGTGGGCACAGGCGTAAGAACACTGGTCACAGGCGTAGGGCCGCTGGCCCGTGTGGGAGCGCATGTGCACCTTGAGGTTGCTGAAGGTGCTGAGGGTCTTCATGCACACAAGGCAGGTGGGGCTCTTGTTCGCCTGGGAGCCCTTGGCCTCCACTTGCTGCCCCACCACTGCTGACCTGACTGCAGCCACCTCTGCCGGGCCCAGCAGCGGAGTCTCTGGGGCCTCAGATTCCGTCCGGTAGATGGACAGTCCATGGTCCCACTGGGCGTGGCGCAGCAGTGTCCAGGCCTCGGTAAACTGTCGGCCACAGCGGAGGCAAGTCAAAGCCTTCAGGTTCTCAAGTTCTGAGTCCGGGCCAGGGCTGGGGCCTCGAGAGGGCTGACAGCCCTGCTTCTTGTGGTCCACGAAAGCCTTGATGGCCTCCAGCGGGAAGGTCTGCAGGCAGAGGCCGCAGGTCAACGTATTTGGGTGTTTGTCAGTCCAGGGCTGGCGGTCGTGAGGATTAGGGACCAGAGAAGTCCACGGCGCCGACTGGTTCTGCCAGCCGAGGGCGAGGAGGGGACGGGCGGCCGCGGGCACCGGGGTAGGGCAGGAGCGGGGTGCACCATCGAGGCCGCCTGGAGCGGGCACTTCCTTTGGAGAACCCCGCTGCAGCCCCGCGGCCTGTAGGGGCCATGGATGTGGCTCGGGCTTCACGTCGATGACCAGGTCCCCCATCTCCATCTCATCGTCGGTGTGGGTGGCAGACTTGGGGTCTACTCGGCGGGGCTTGCAGCCGGCCTTGCGGCGAGACATGGGTCCTGGTGCAGATGATCCGGCGGGCTGGTGGGCTAGCGGGCTGGCGGGCTGGCGGGCTGGCGGGCTGGGGGGCTGGAGGGCGGGGGGCTGGGGGCTGGGGGCTGGGGGCTGGAGGTCCGAAGGCGCGAGGCTTGTGCGCTCCTGTGGAAACGCTCAGGTGAGTGACTGCCGCAGTGACTGGCCTTGAACTTTTATACGCGCTAGCCCAGCCGTGGCTCCGCCCACCGGGGCGGGGCCTGATAGGAGCAGAAGGGGCGCCCCACAGGGGCCCGGCTGGAGGTTAAACTCAGTCTGAGCCTTGCCCAGGCCAATTGGCTTAAGGACTACACCTAAGGGCACCGAGCTCAAGTGGCCAGACGGCGACTTCAGATCCCATTTTATGGCTGGTGAAACTGAGGCACAGCATCCCCACAAACACCCAGGAGGGAGAACATGGTAGGGGCTACGTTTCTAACCGTGCCCCATCAGTATCTTGGACTCTTTCAGTAAATACATAATCAAAATTCACCGGGCAAACCTCTATTGTGTGCCTATGGTGCACCAGGTACTGTTTTAAGCACTGGGGACACTGCAGCGAACCCAACAGACCATGATCCCTGGCCCCCGAGTTGACGGGTTCAGGGAGACTACGCTCAACAAGATAACTATGTAGAAGAGAGTGCCTTCCTGGGTGACCTGTGTCCCCTGGAGCCAAACAAAGCTCGGAAGGGTTACAAAGGGGCAGGGTGAGGTGAGGTGGGGGTGGGGGGGACTCAAATTTCTCCCCGCACCACGGAAAGGTACAGACCTGAGGGATGAGAGGGAATCAGCCAGTCTCTGTTCAAGAATAACAAGGAGGGGGGACTCTTTCCCCCTCCCCACGTGGGAGTCCGTACTTGTTCTTCAATAAATTTCCACCTTCACTAGACAAAATAATAATAATAATAATAATAATAATAATAACAATGATAATAATAAATAAATAAAAATAACAAGGAGGGAGGAGACGGACAGGAGGGGGGTTGAGCTCTGAGAAAATGGAGTCAGCTGTGAGAGGGTCTTTTGACCACTTGAAAGTCTTGGTTTTTGGAGAGGTGAGTCTTGCGGGGGGGGCAAGGGGGAGGGGGCGGGTTTGAGCAGAAGAGGATTAGGATGGTGTATGCTGGAAGCCGATCCACCCTGGCTGCTTGATGCAGTCGCTGCAGGGATGTTTCAAGGGACCTGGCATATATGGCATACTGTTCTTAATATGTTTGCTCCCCCTCTTAACGCTTCCCCGAGAAAGGTTGTTTCCCCAGGTGAGGATTTTTATCAGTAAACCCTTTAACTAAGTGCCAGAGGGGTAGTTAATCACTTTAACTATGAACAATCATGCTTAAACTACATAATCTTTACATAGAATAGCCTCCTTCAGTTACTTCCTTGTAGCTTAATAGAACAATAGAGTAACCTTGGAATGGAGATAAGAAACGCCCTAACCTTTGGAATAGAATGGATAGGATTAAGATCAAATAGTATAAATACAGATGTAAAAGGAAAATAAAGAGAGGAACCTGGCTATGATGATCATCTGAACACTGCCTCCCTGTCATTCATTCTCCGACTCTGTCCACACCTTTGGGAACCCCTGGACCCGCTGGGGCTGGTCCCCAGCAGGTGTACACATCTACTCTGCTCCTACACCGGGAATAGCCATGAAAGCCAAATGGCCAACTGTCTTGCCTCTCTCCACTCAGCCTCCTTGAACTTCCCTCCTCAAAGCAGCTCTTTCAGATCACTGTTTGAAGTGGCAGCAACACCCTGCCCCACCCTCCAACCTTTACAAGTTTTCTTTTCTTCCAGACACCAACCACATCATAATACAGAAGGGTTTCTTGAGTATGCTCTCCCTTCCCCCACCCTATACAAGGCTCCTTAAGGTCAGGGCCGGAGTCTGCCCTCCCCCAGACTCCCCAGCCCAGCACTCCAGCACTCCAAAAGGTTTTGCTTTTAATGAAGTCCAGCTCATTAATTGTTTCTTCATATATAGTGCCTTTGGTGCTGTATCTGAAAAATCATTACCATACTCGAATTTACATAGGTGAGCAAACTGCTTTTTTCTCTTTTGATTAGTTAAATCTTTATTGTTCCGATTATTACATTTGTTCCTCTTTTTTCCCCCATAACTCCCCTCAACCCAGTTCCCACCCCACCCTCCTCCCTCACTCCCTACCCACTGTCCTCATCCATAGGTGCACAATTTTTGTCCAGTCTCTTCCCGCATCCCCCTCACCCCTTTCCCCCCCAAGAATAGTCAGTCCACTCCCTTTCTATGCCCCTGATTCTATTATAATCACCAGTTCATTCTGTTCATCAGATTATTCACTTGATTTTCAGATTCACTTGTTGATAGATGTTTATTTATTGTTCATAATTTGTATCTTTACTTTTTCTTCTTCTTCCTCTTCTTAAAGGATACCTTTCAACATTTCATATAATACTGGTTTGGTGGTGATGAACTCCTTTAGCTTTTCCTTATCTGTGAAGTTCTTTATCTGACCTTCAATTCTGAATGATAGCTTTGCTGGATAAAGTAATCTTGGTTGTAGGTTCTTGGCATTCATCACTTTGAATATTTCTTGCCATTCCCTTCTGGCCTGCAAAGTTTCTGTTGAGAAATCACCTGACAGTCGTATGGGTACTCCCTTGTAGGTAACTGACTGTCTTTCTCTTGCTGCTTTTAAGATTCTCTCTTTGTCTTGCTCTTGGCATTTTAATTATGATGTGTCTTGGTGTGGTCCTCTTTGGATTTCTTTTGTTTGGGGTTCTCTGCGTTCCTGGACTTGTAAGTCTATTTCTTTCACCAGGTAGGGGATGTTTTCTGTCATTATTTCTTCAAATAGGTTTCCAATATCTTGCTCTCTCTCTTCTTCTGGCACCCCTATAATTTGGATGTTGGTACGCTTGAAGCTGTCCCAGAGGCTCCTTACACTATCTTCATATTTTTGGATTCTTTTTTCATTTTGCTTTTCCGGTTGGGTGTTTTTTGTTTCTTTGTATTTCAAATCGTTGAGTTGATTCTTGCGATCCTCTAGTCTGCTGTTGGGAGTCTGTATAATATTCTTTATTTCAGTCAGTGTATGCTTAATTTCTAGTTGGTCCATTATCACAACCTCGAGGGTCTCATTAGATTTCTTGTAGATCTCATTAAGTTTATCGGCAGTTTCTAGAAAATTCTTGAAAAACCTTAAAAGTGTGGTTTTGAACTCTACATCCAGTAGTTTGCTTTCCTCCATTTCTGTCATTTGTGTCCTTTTTCTTTGTCTCCGCATTTTTTATGCTTTCCTGTGTTGATAAAGTGGTTTTCTGTGCTAAGTGTCCTCTATGGCCCAGTGGTTCAGCCTCCCCAATTACCTGAGGAGGACACTCTTGGTGCACCCCCTTGTGGTCTTTGTGCACAGTCTTGTTGTAGTTAAGCCTTGATTGTTGTAGGTATCACTGGGAGGAATTGACCTCCAGGCCAATTGGCTGTGAGAATCTGCTGTGTCTGCAGTGGGAGAACTTCTGTGCTGGAGACACCCCTCTGGGGCAAGACTTGCTTCAATGGGGCTTTGGTGCTCACTGAGTCTGCCCCCTGAGTGTGTCCTTTATGGTTCCACGGAGCTGCAAACTGGATGGTACCACTCTGACCTCTGGGTACATTGGTTCCTGGATCTCTAGGGAGGTGCTAATCTAGCCTCTGCCTTAGGCTATCCAGAAAAAGTCTCCCTGCAGGGCTTGGGCGGGGCAGGTCCCACGGGATCAACAGGGCAGGGCTAGCAGTTATGGCTGCTCTCAGAGGCCCCACTTCTCAGTGTCTCAGCAATCACTGCAAGTCCCTCCGAGAGAAAGCTGCCCTCGAGTTCCGACCGATGCCAGACAGTCCTGCTTCTCCCGTATGAGTCTGGGTCCCCAGAGACTCACCCAGAACTGGAGCTCAGAGCCTGAGACTCCCTCCCAATTGAAAATGACAGCCGCACCCTCAGCCGCCAGCCCGCTTCATGTGCACCTCTGTACCTTAGTATTTTACTTCCACACTGTGCCTCCTCTGAGTCTTGGTATGCTTTTCTCTTTCCTTCTAGTTGTAGAATTTCCACTCAGCCAGCCTTTCTGTGATTCTGGATGATGTCCATTCTGTCTTTTAGTTGTATTTTTGAAGTGGTTGTTCGAGGCAGCAAACTCCGGTGTTTACCTATGCCGCCATCTTGGTTTCTCCGCAAACTGCTTTTTGACAACCCCTCTCCCGAGTTAAAGAATGGCTTTTACATTCAAATCGATCTGAAAGAAAGCATTTTAAAATCCTGTCATTGCACACCGAAAGTGCCTGCTAGGACACTTGGTGAATTTCACCACTGTTAAAACAGCAGCCAAAATAACCCAACTAAATCAAAGAAAGAGAAAACCCGCGTGAGGCCTGAGCAATATGATTGGGAAATGGTCTCGCTTTGGCAGAAGATTAGCATCCAGGAATGCAACCATTTCCATCATCAGTCCAACTCCATAACGGATCTCAGCAATAGCCCCAAACGGATGGTGCCTGCTCTCTGGTTACCCACGGTTGATAAATGGGCATCAATTTTTCATTTTTGAAGCGTTATTTCCTCTTGCAATTTGCCAAGTGCCTTTTCATGCCCCATTTGAAGACTGTCCCATGAACAGAGCTCCGGGGAATACAAGTTAATTATCAGACTGCCACTCATTGTTGGCCGCTGGAAAGGCTTTGCCAGCCCTGATGGTGAACCCCAACACTACTGTTTGATGATGGTGGCAAATTTCTACAGGACCAGTCACAGAAGAGCGGCAGCTGAGGACCCAGACTTGGGAAGCAGTCCTGGGTTCACACCCTCCTGCACTTATGTTGGGCAAATTATTTCACCTCTATGGGTCGCCGTCTCCCCATCTGTGAAATGAAGATAATCTTAGTTCCTGTGTTGTAGGGTTATTATAAAGATTAGGTAATATAACGTGTACTTAGCTGTTGGTATATAGTAAGCACTGAACAACTATTTCTGTTCTGATAAACAACACAATTCCCTTCCACTTGCCAGAATACACTGTGGTGGGTTGTTTCATGATGCTTCCTGACATATTATTGTTCTTTCTGGGTGTGGCTCTTCAACACACGGATGTGGACCTACTGCACACCCTGATTGTGGGGGATCCTTTTCTAAAGTCAAATTGGGATTCTATGCACTTCCTGTTTCTTTCCTTTCAGCACATAATTGTGGTTTGTTCATTAACCACTCACTTCTACAAGAATATTGTTTTAGTAGTCAAATTGTTAAGCATCCAAATGGAAGGGATCTGGGAAAATATCACCCCCTCCCCTCATTAAAATAATTAGTTTACTATCTTACAAAAGAAGGAAGGGGTAGAAAAGTCCCCTTGATTTAGGGGTGCATGTTCTAATCTGGTTTTCAGCAGAGGAATATAAACAGCACAAGAGCCAAATATGTATTAATTACAGCCTATTTATTTAGTGCCAACGATGCGTATCAAGCTATATGGAGGGTAAATTGAAGGGGGAAAATAAGGTCCCAGTCCAAGAGAGCGAAACATCTCAGAATTTGTTAGTTACATCTGAATATTTTACATGGAGATTGTTGGCTGGTGATGGTAGAAAAATGGAGTTAAATCCATGGTGGAGGCAGGGTGGGGACAAGGTGGGAGAATAAAAAGAGAAAGTTAAAGGAAGGACAGTTCCAACACTGTTTAAAATATTGGCTGTGCTGGGGCATGTCAAGGGAAAAATGCTTGCTCCCAACTCCTCAAAATCCTTCATGAACCAGGATGGACAAGATTGCAAATAGGAGATAATAAGATACACACTCAGAGGTGGAGCAGAGACCCCTTGCTGCACCACTCACCATGTGCTAATCCTGTAGACAGAAGGCCCAGGGTGCTCTTGGCAAGACATTTTCCCCTTGACGAGTTAAAATAAGGAGGATCGCCAGTCCTGACAGCAACGTGGATCTGTGGGTTTGTATAGATGTGCCTATTAAAGTGTTGCTGCTGCTGCTGGATGATCCTAGAATCCTGAACCTGCAAGCTGGTGTGAATCGTTTTACAAGAGCAGAAACTGTGGCACATTCCTCTATTTGGTTTCCCATAAAAACCTTATTTTTTAAATATCCTTTACTGACATAATTAATATACAATACACTTTAATCATTTAAAAAGTAGAAACTGTTGTATTTTGACAATGGGTTCTGCCATGAATCCACTACCAGAATCATGACAGAAAATTTTCATCACCCCAAAAAGATCCCTCATGACCCTGTGTAGTTAATCCTTACTCCCACTCCAGGCCTTTGCAATGACCGATCTACTTTCTGTCAATATAATTTCTGCCTTTTCTCGTCCCTGGCTTATATCACCTCTAATAATGCCCTTGAGGCTTATTCATGTTTAGAGTGTATATTTGTTGTTCAGCCTTATTTATTTTTTTATTTTTTGCACAATATTATTCAATTGTATGGACACACCAGTTGTTTATCCATGGACATCTGGGTTGTTTCCAGCTTGCTGTTAATATGAGTAAATCTGCTAGGAACATTCAAATACACATCTCTGTGTGAATATATATTGTTAATTCTTTTAGGAAAATATCCAAGGATAAGATTGCTTGGCCATATGGTAAGAACTCTTTACATTTATAAGAACTGCCTATATGTTTTCTAAAAAGGCTGTATCATTTTGCATTCCCATCCTTGTCAACACTTATTACTGTCCGTCTTTAATTTTAGCCTTTCTAGGGGATGTCAAGTGGTATCATTGTGATTTTAATTTGCATTTCCCTAAGGACCAATGATGTTAAGCAACTTTTCATGTGCTTATTTGCTATTCATATATATTATTTGGTGACATGTCTATTTAATAATTTGCCAATATTTTAGTGGGTCATCTTTTATATTGAGTAAGAGTTCTTTATTTACTTGGCACACACATTCTTTATCAGATATCTGTTTTGGAAATATTTTCTCTCTTTCCATGGCTAAACTTTTCATTTTCTAGTGGCATCTTTTGAAAAGGAAAAGTCTTTCATTTTGATAAAGTCCAATTCATCACTTATTTATTTTATGGTTCATCATTCTTGTGTCCTATCTAATAAATCTTTGCCTAACCTAAGATCAAAAGGAATTTTTCCTGTAAATTATATATTGTCAGATCTTACATTTAGGTCTATGATCTATTTCACTTTGGTATTTGTATATGAAATGAGGTGAGGATTGAAGTTCATTTTTGCATATAAATATTCAGTTATTCCAGCACCATCCATTGAAAAGATTATCATTTTCCCATTGAACTGTTTCTGCAGAAAGCTGGTTAAAGCCTCCAGGTAAATGGTCTCCACAGTAGTAGTTACAGAAAGAGGTGGCAATGAAATGATTATAAAGTAATGATAGATGTGTTCAATACACATCTTATTAAAGTCCTACTCCACAGTTATTTAAAATGATTATAAGGGTCTATATTTATTGATTAAATAATATTTAATGAAGCACCACTTAACAAAGTGATAAAAATCATATTACAAAACAGAATACATGGGATAATTTCATGTTTTTAAATAGAATAGGAGACAATGAGATATACAAAGACAGGCCAACTGACAAAAGATCTGTTCAAAAAAATTTTTTTGGATCGTCTCTAGGTGGTGATTTCAAGGTGGTTTATTTTTTGCAATTTTCTGAAGTTTTTCAATGTGTGTAAGAGAGATTTTCATAATAAAAAAGCTATTTCTACTTTGAAAACGAAAGCATGGATGAAAAGAGACAGAAATGAGGGTGAGTAATAAATTATTACTCCAGATATAAAGGGCTCATTCATCCCATTTGCCATTAGAAAGTCTTAATGAGTCTCAACAACATATGAATAGTATGGAGAGAATCTCAGTATAGTTCCAGACGGGGTACCCAGTACCCATGAAACACATTCTGACATCTGTAACTATTATATTTGAGGACGCTACAGTTAAACACGTGGCAATAGTAATAAACTCATCGAAAATGTACAAATAATGACAGAAATTAGTAGACAATCTATTTCAAAATAGTTTTTATTCAGATTCTGTTGCTTATGACCATAAGACAATACCAAGCTCATGTCTAAAGAATCTTGGGGTAACTCCTAATTACCTACAATTAGATTTTCTGCCTTGCAGATGATCTGCAGTGAGTCTGGGACTATTACCCCCATCTATCCAGGAGCTCTCCTGCAGGGGAAAGGGGTGTGTAGCCCAACACCTGTCAAGAATGAAGTTTAAAGCTGATTCAAAGAAAAAATAAGGTAAAAGGAATCAGGAATGAATTAGCATAGAGATGTCTATGGAATTTCTAAGTTACTGCCTTCATATTTTTAATAGTAAAGTTATTGGCTAGCTGAGAAAGAAACAAATGGGAATACGTGAACTTAAGTTAAAATCAGAAAGATTTCACTTTGACCAAAGAATGTGTTTTCTTAGTAAGGGCCTCTCACCATTCAGTCACCACGCTGGCTCGGGTCCTGTCCAAGGTGCTGAAGTTTTTCAATGAGGGCTAGTCAGGGTCTCAGATTCTAAGGGGGCCATGTGGGGACAGTTACTTGGATTGCTGAAAAAGTAACTGGACTTTAGGAATCAGGATCCAAAACTTTAACCAAATATCAGTTACCAAAATCATCATTGAGTTCATCAAGTAATACTTCCTGAAAATCAAATATAACCTGGCTTTTGCCCATTTCCCCCAGTATCTTATATTCTACAGAGAGCATTAGGAAATAAACATGTCTGAAGGAGCAACTTCCATAAACAGTTTGACATCCCCTTTAGATTTCTTTCAGTGTGAGAAATTGTACTCCCAACCTCACAGCTCTGACAGTCACAAAAATCCCTCCGCAATCATATGTGCTGGTCACCCTTGCCTTTTTCTGCAGGTGCAGGTGCAAGTGCTGCTGAGCACAGAAGAAATGGGAAGAAGAGAAAGGAGAAGGTGTGGTTTCTTGGAAACTGGGGGGAGGGTAGAGCCAGTTCTGCAGGCTTGGCTGTGTGGGAGCAATGATTTTTAAAAACCATTTGCAAGTCTGATTTAAGGAAATAATTTCACACCAACAGAGTCAGGGTTCCAGGAGGATATTTTCCCTTCCTCCCACTCTCCGATCTTGCCCATTTCGAGGCTTCTTAAATGAGGACCTCTGGGTCACACATCTCTGCCTCCAAAGATTGTCAAGGAGTAAAACCTGAGTAACCCATCCATTAAATTGCATTACGCAACTTCCCCCATGAACACCTCAAACCAGTGCCCCTATATACATTTATTGAGTTAGTATTCAAAGAGGAAATATAAGTAATGTCCACCCATCATAATTACAACAGCTAATAATTATTGAACATTCCCTATGGGCTGATACTAAGCCAGGTCCTTTTAAGTATCTATCATCCCACTTTAGCTGCACCCCAACTATGAATTCGCTATAATTATCACCTCTAATATGGTCAGGGAACTGGAGCTCAAAAAGCTGTTCAAGGTAACCCCAAAGTGGAGTCAGTATTTGAACGTTCACCTGGCTCTCACCCTAACCAGAGCATTAAGTCACCCACTTTAAGTCTGTGGGCTGGACATCTGAGAAAAGGGGACTGAACTTTGGTAGCAGTTATTGGTCTAACTCAACATGATATTAAAGCGTTCATGTTTTCTTTTGGCTTCTAAATAAGATTTACCTAAACATAGCTCTTCACAAAACCCTATCTGATCTGGATGAAGAAGCATAGCAAAGCCATTCAGACAAAGCCTGCCGCAGCCTCCCAGCAGGGCAAGGCCCCTCCACCCACCTTCCTTTATTTGGAAGGTTTTCAGACCTTTCTGCTAATACTCTGTGGGAGTGTGACATGGCCCACCCAGAGGGCTGAGAGGAGACCTTTTTTGGCTTGTGCTTCAAGGAAAAAGAAAAAGGAAGAGAGAGAAAAGGAAACAAACAAAACAAAGAATAAGGCTGGCTATGTTTGTAGCACTTATTCAAAAAATTCAGAGTTGAAGTTGATGTAGTTTCCTAAATTGTCAAGCAATTAATTTCTACTCAAGAAAAGTTGCCAGTTAGACAAGAAACCAATTTAACAAGGCTCCAGGGTTGGAGGGTTCAGCATGATAACCTCCACTACCAAATGGCTAATATTACTAATTACAGCAATAACTAAATTTTTTTTCTCAGTATTGTGCCGAGCCTTGCGCTAAGTCATTTATATGCCCAATCATATTTGATTATCATAATCCCATGAAGGAGTAACTATTATTATCCCCATTTTACAGATAAGAACAATGAGGCTCAGAGGGATTAAGTGATTTCCCTAATTTTTCAATAACACAGCAGGGACTTGAACCCAAACCTGCTGAGTCCGCAGCCCAGGCTGCCAACCACTCTTCTAGACCAAGGTCAGCACACATTTCTGTAAGACGCCAGTAGATAATACTTTCAGTTTTATGGGCATGGGGTCTTTGTCGCAACTATTCAACTCTGCTCTTGTAGAACAAAATCAGCAATAGACGATAAGTGAACAAATGGGCCTGGCTGCGTGCCAATAAACCTTTATTACAAAAACAGGTCACTAGCTAGATTTGGCCCAAGAGCCACAGTTTGCTAATCACCTGCTCTGTTCCTTATCACAGAGGAGAAGAGATCAGAGGTGATCTGCCATAACAAAGTACCCTAGCCTGGGTGGCTTAAACAACAGAAATGTATTTTCTCCCAGTTTTGGAGACTAAAGTTCAAGGTCAAGGTGTCAGCAAGATAGATTCTTTCTGAAGCCTCTCTCCCTGGCTGGTCGATGGCCGCCTTCTCCCTGTGTCCTTGCTTGGTCTTCTCTCTTTGTGTGCCTGTGCCCCAATCTCCTCCTCCTATAAGGCCACCAGTCATATCCACTCTAAGGAGCTCATTTTAACTGAATTACCTCCTTAAAGACCCTGTCTCCAAATATAGTCAAGCCTCCAGCACCCTGGTCCCACGCGGACCACCTCCCAGGCCACCTCACTCTCCCCTCCTCAAATCTGCTCGCCACACTGGCTCCTCCCCAGAAATGCCCTCGCTGCTCCTTTCAGGACTTTGCACATCCGTGACCCTCCCTTTCACGGCCACAGCTCACGTCTGTGGGTGAATCTTAAATGAGAGGCCAGCGACAGGCTATGAGCTAGAGAAAGAGTTCAGTGGAAGAAGTGTCCTCAGAAAGATAAATCTAGAAGCAGATTTCTGAATAGATGAAGTGGGGAGAGGAGAAACAGGGAAGCCAGTCCGTGAGCCCAATGACAAAGTTATTTAACATCTTTAGCTAAAAAGAAAAACTGGAAGGTTCAAAGTGCAATCAACAAATCAACCGTAAGCCCCAGGCATGTTTTCTTTGCATCACACATTTTTAAATACAGAGAATTCCCATGAAAATTCAGATTTCTAGCTTCTTTTTAAAAATGAGATGTAGCCACCCTGACTCACTTTTCCCCAGGACAAAAGTCTGACCTGAATAGCAGCTGTTGCCTTTTCACAGGATGTTCTCTCTCCAGTTTTCCACAGTCCCCACCACTCCCTATTACTCCTCAACATCCAAGTGAAGTTGCCATTTATCATTATGCTTGAACTCTTTGCTGCATTGGACTGGAAAGCTACTTTTTATAACTAAGGATATTCCATAAGAAGAAAACTCAAACACAGACCAAGAGGAACACAAATTTCAAAGCAAAAAAAAAAGGGCAACTGATTTTTGTTGTGGAAATGAAGAGTATTCCTATGTCTTGAATGTGCAAACTCCCTGCCTGATTCACCCACCTGGCACAGTAGGCCTTAGTGGTTGTGGCCCCAGCTCGATATCCTTCCTGGGACTCAGACCATCCGGTCAAAAATATCTCCAGACTTTGCCCAGGGTTCTCTGGGAGCAAAATTGCCCCCGTTAAGAACTACTGAGTTAGTCCAACTTCAGACACCCTGGCTGTCCTGGGGCGGGTGGGGTGGGAGAGTCTGGGCCCTCAGCTTCCATAGCAGAGGGCAGGTGCCTAAAAATTGTCCTCAACACTCAATATGGAAATTCCTCCAACATCGAATCAAAGGACATTGCAGTAATGGCCACAGGAAATGCTGAAATTCCACAAATGACTGGACCCACTGCCTTCAGCTTTAGGCAGCCAGGGCTCTCGGTCCTCTTCAGCCAGCCGCGGAAGTGATGAGATGCGGGACAGAAAGAATTTGAATGACCGCTACATGTTGTGACTGGATTTTGAACTGGCTCTATACTTGCAATTCATTCTTAGTACACAATTACATCTTAAGTCGATAATCCTCTCTAGAACAGTCCTTATGCAAAGCAGCCAGTAATTTTGATATATGAGAATTAAAAGGAATTTCCTAAGGCCAAATTCTGCCATGTTTTAAGAAATATGCCTTGGTTATTCTAAGAATAATTTTTCTTCGGGGATCCAATTAAAGTTATCAAAACTGTAGGTTCTCTGGATGCTAAAGCTGCAATATTTTTGCACATACCTGTACAGGTTAGTATTTTTCAGGCGTTTCATTTGACAGGGTTTTTTTTAATCTTCAGCCAAGGGGGAGGGTTTTAGAAGATCACATAATTCTAAATTGCAGACAACAACCACAAAGCCGTGTGATCAGGAAGGCTCGTAGCGCAAGAGCGAGATTTGTGCATGGACAGCTAAAAAAATTGCCAAATAGATTCGTTTTTGAGATGCTGTGATTCTCAATGCCTTAAAGTTTAAGATGCCCTAAGCACGGTTCATAGGAGGCATAATCAAGAGACTGTGGTTTGCTTCTTGTTGCTGAAAAATTGTGGGGTGTCCCATATGGGCTAGCATCTCGTGTTTATAGATACGGTACTCACCCTGCGAGAACCCTGGCGTCCTGCTTCCCCAGGAAGACAGGACTAATGGCCAGGACAGTTGATGACAAGCCGCTCAAGTGCCTCAGTCCTCCCGGCTGCAACCATGAAAGGTGTGAGCCAGCAGCCGGCGAGAAGAGCGAGAGGCGACAGGAGAAGGTGTGATGTGTGCAGTAGGACAGGTAAATAAAGCCGGGCTGCTTGTGAGTCTGTCAGATTCTTTGTCAGCCGATCACTGGGTGAAGTTTCTGACATATCTCTGCAAAGAAGATCTGCGCAGCTTGACCTTTATCATTTCATAACAAGAAAAGAATTTGCCATCACACCATGATTTCTGTTCTATGGCTTCAAAGAGAGAGAAGCAAAACCACATTCGTCCATTTCGCTGCTGAAATATCACCAAGCCAGCCTGTACTCTGTGGTCCGATAGACTGGATGCCAGTTGGGCCACCAGAAGTCAAGGTTGACTGGGCGAACTGGTGGGCAAGTCTAAGATTACAGAAACTGAAATCCCCAGATTTTCTTTTTTTTTTTTTTCAAAAATAAGTTGGATTTGATTTTCTTTTCCTGTAGTCTAGTGCAGGAGCCAGCAATCATTTTCTGTAAAGGGCCAGGTAGCAAATGTTTTAGGCTTGTTCCAGTAATGCTTCACTTACAAACACAGGGGCAGTGGCCATGGCCCATGGGGTTGCCGACTCCTAGGCCAGCAGCTGGTTGCTCTGCACACCGCCACAGCCTCAGAGCTGCCACTAACTCTGAGGCCTGGGGGGATCGCTCAATGTGACAGACGAAATTTTGCTTCCAACAGTCAAGGAAAAAATTATAATAGCAACAGGGCTTTATTCACATACTAGAGGCCCGGTGCATGAGATTCGTGCACTGGGGGGCAGGGGGGAGGGGATCCCTCATCCTGGCCTGTGCCCTTTCACAGTCCGGGGCTCTCACAGTCTGGGACCCCTTGCTCCTTACTGCCTGCCTGCAGCGGAGGTGGGAGAGTCTCTTGCCACAGCCACTGCACTCTCTAGCCATAAGCCCGGCTTCTGACTGAGCAGTGCTCCCCCTGTGAGAATGCACTGACCACCAGGGGGCAGCTCCTGCATTGAGTGTCTTCCCCCTGGTGGTTAGTGCATGTCATAGCAACTGGTCCTTCTGCCATTTGGTCAATTTGCATATTAGGCTTTTATTATATAGGAGGATTACTAGTATTTTCAACTTGTGGTTTCCATCTTCCTCCCTCACACAAATCCACAACAGGTACTTTTGGGTACATTTCCCAGCAGAGCTGCCTGAAGTCTTCAGACTCTATCCGTCACCATGTGTGGCAGGCTAGTGGGGGGTGAGGCCACCAGGCCACGTGCAACCTCTCCTCCACTCCACCCCTCTCTCCAGCACCAGAACACACCCCCAGATTCTGCCTCTGGCCAGAGGGACCCAAAAGAGCACCTGTTCCCACAGCCCTGCACCCCCAGAGAGCAACCACGTAGAATCACCCAGGTAGAACCAGGGCTCCATTTCACAGGCTGATAAAGCATAATTTTGCATTTGAGGTATTGGAATTATTTTTAAATATCACTTTTCTCCCGAATGAAATCCCTTGAAACTCCTGGTGCTTTCTGAAAAGAGTGGCTCAATCTGTCGGTCACAAAAAGCCACCTCCCTCCACCTGTGCTGAATACAACGTAACTGTTAGTTTCACATGTAATTCATTTGTTTTTTCAGACTTCCTGAGTAATGTGGATTAATTCTCAGCATGGGTCTCCCCAATGCTATACTTTAAAATAATGAGTTAACATAACCTCAAATGCAAACCAAGTTGTAAAATGTGGATGTTAAAAATAAAATCCCACGTATGACATTGGCCTACATGTAATCCCAGACCTCCACGTTCCTTCCCCCCATCCATCCCGGCCTATCATAGGACACTCACACACTGAAAAGGATTTCAACTTTTTTGAGCTTCTGCGGCCAGGAGCCCCCAACTCTCAAGGTGAGTGAGCTACGGCCTGGCTGTGTTTGAGAACCAGGACGAGCCATTCACCGCCCCTGAGAGCCGGTCCTCACAGAGGAGCAGCGACTAGATGGGACGTTGCTCCTCCAGCCAGTGAGCGAGGGTTCCTAAGAGGCTGGCAGCGGCGTTCCTAGCGGAGGTGGAGCAACTTCAGTAACGGGATTAGCCTTTATGGACGCGAGGCGGGAGAAGTCCACAGGGCAGTGGGGTGAGAAAGGCAGGCTTCATTCTCTCACAAAAGATGCTTCCCACCTTGCTAAGCACACAGCCCAGCACATCGCCTCCCGCCGACTTGTGGGCCCACCTCCTCCCTGCCATCAACGCACACGTGCCGCTGTGGGTGAAAACTGATTTTAACTTGGAAACCCTGGTATCTATCATCCATGCTCTTTAGCCTGTACATGTTTATTCTGCGTTTTAATTAAGGCCAAAATCTGAATACTTTAGATGGATGGTTGCTTTTTTCTCCTATGCATAGCTTACAGGCAAATCACCTGGCAGAAGTCCAAACGTTAAGCAAAGACAACAGAGCCTGTGACTCGAATAAGTTCCAGTCTGGACACAGCCAGCCCAGGGGAGTAGGGAAGGTTCTCTCCTTTCCAGGGACCATCTCGAGATGGGCAGGGCCTGTGCCCCTGCAGCCTCAAAAGAATGAGAGGATAAAACACCGAAGTTTGGGGATGAGCAACACAGCTCTCCATGGGGAACCTCAGGAGGGAGGGGGCCGGGCCGTGGGGAGATCCTTGGTTCCGAAAACCAAGCCTGGAGTAATCCGGGGACACAGGGACGAAATCCACAATCACGGAACCGGAAGCTCGCCCTCGACATTTGGTTGGACCAACCAGACTTTCCGGTGAAATGTTTGATGCTTTGAATCCCTGAGAGGTCTCCCCATGAATAAAATATAACTCCACCTGAACCACGCCCAGGTGGGCGTCAAGGAGTTCTTTTTTCATCCAAAAGCAGGCCAAACCGGAACCAAGCCGCCTCGTGAGTAAGGGTTTGTTGGGCACAGCCGCGCTCACCTGCTCACGTGTGCCCTGCGGCTGTGCTCGCGCTGGGAGATTTCCTCTCTGACCTCTACAGAAAGGGTTTCTGACCCTTGTCCTCAAGAGTCCCCCCTTCCTCCTCCCCCCGCCCTTTCTGCTGTTCTCCTTCAGGAAAAGAAGGGGCAAAGGAACGGAGACATTTTGACTTCCCAGATCCTCCCCGTTGTCCTGTGTCTCTCAGTCTCACAGAAGCAAAGAGGAGCTGCAGAAGATTCTCCCGAAGCCTCTTCCTGGAGGTAAAGCAGCCCCTCTTAATTCCCAGGCATCACCGCCCGCGACTGCTAAACACGCGCAGACAAGCTAACGGGAAATAACAGAAACACCGCCACGGACAGTGCCGACGCCCCACCGGCCACAGGCCAGCACGGGGCTGGTGCTTCGTCCCCATCGTCTCACTGGAACGTCCACCACCACAACGCAGATCCTGCCAGGTCACCATTTTCACTGTTGGCGAGGGACAGAGGCAGCCCTGAAAACCCCAAGCCCGTCAGATTTCCAGTCAGGTTTTCTTTAAAATAACTATATATATATTGATTTCAGAGAGGAAGGAAGAGGGAGAGAGAGAGAGAAACATCAATGATGAGAGAAAATCATTGATTGGCTGCCTCCTGCACACCCCCCACTGGGGATTGAGCCCACAACCCAGGCATGTGCCCTTGACCAGAATTGAACCTGGGACCCTTCAGTCCGCAGGCCGACGCTCTATCCACCGAGCCAAACCAGCTAGGGCTCAAGTCAGGTTTTCTTAACTGTACCTCCTGAGAGGCCTGGGCTCCGGCCCCACCAGCCCTGCTGACAGTGACAGCTGACACACACACTGAGCCTACCAGGCTCTGCTCTATGCGCCCTCCAAATAGACCCATTGAGAGCAAGGAATGCAGCATACCCATTTCACAGATCGGGAAACTGAGGCTCAGGAAGGTGAAATGCCTCGCCTGAGGTGGTGCAGCACCTGTGAGGTGGTGCTGGGGAGCTGGCTCCGGACACCGCTCCCACTCTCTCTTGGCTTCCCATCTGTAAGTTAAGGGGCAAGGGGTGACTTTCCAGGACTCTGAGCTGAGTAAAGAGTAACTTTGAAGATGTAATAAAAACAATCATTTTGCTGCACAAATAATGTTGCGAGCCATGAGAGAGACTTCCAGCCCTGCCCCAACCTCAGACGCAGCTGCCCTGCCCGGGGTCACCGTGGCTGTCACAGCCCCGCCTCTCGGCCCTGAGGACAGACTTCACTTCCACATGGACAGACGGACAGTCTCCTTCCTCTGTGTGAATTGTCAGAAGTGCGCAGGGTTCCCAGAGCCCCGGTGAAACGCACAGGGAGTCGGTGGGTCGGCCGAGAGATGCGGATAAAGCAGAAAGGACGGAGATCACACCACGGTATTGAAGTTGTTCAGTGGGGCCTGGAAAGGGCTTTTTGCCCCCACAATTGAGTCTGCTGTCCTTGGGCGAGTACCCCGATTTCCTCTGCAGGAACTGCCTATCCTATAGGATCAGCCTGGCCCTCCCTCGCCTGGCAAGAGCTGCCAACCCCCCTACCTGCCCCCCGCCGCCAGGTTCCTCCGAGCTGGTTCCGGGAACCCCAAAAGGAGGGTCTTCCCAGGCAGGCTCCCCGTGGCCCTGGCAGCAGAACCCTCTGCGCCTGCCTCCCCCGCCCTGTGCCCGGCTCACGGCCTCCAGGAAAGCCCCTTGCTGCTTCTGCTCACAACACTGACTCTCTTCCTGTGGCCAGCCAGCCGCCTTCTCACAAGGGGAAGCACTGTGCTTGAGAAACAAATTGCTTTCCTTCGGTATCGTTCAGGTCTCTCTTCTGAGAGTATTTTAAAACAAATTTTGTTTCTACTTTCCCTCTTTAAAAAATCTAGAGAGCCGTTTTAAGTTGCCAGACAAGGCAGAAATGGACTAAATATGGACAGCCCTGCAAAGAGCAGTGTTAAGAGCTGTACTGTATTAATAGCTGTTGTAAAGGGTAACGTGCCTGTATTTCATTATTCAGACCCAATCGCCCAGCGCCAGCTTTCTGCCCAGCACTGGTTCTGAGGACTCCCATAAGCAGAGATTCTTTTATTTTTTAATATGTTTTTATTGATTTCCTTAGATAGAGAGGATGGGAGAAGGAGAGAGAGGGAGCAATATTGATGAGAGAGAAACATTGATTGGCTGCCTCCTGCACGCCCCCTCCCCAGGCATGTGTCCTGACCGGGAATCCGGGACCTCTCAGTGCATGGGACAACACTCAGCCAACTGAGTCCCATGGGCCAGGGTGGCCAGGGCAGTACTTAGTGTTGTTACTGGAAAGGGGGCCGGCCCTGAGCTGGTCGGCCTAGGGCAGGCTGGTGGTATGTGGGGTCTTGCCTTTGTGCAGGAAAGATTTCACCACGTGAGTCCAGGTGATTTTTAGAGGCAGCTTATTAAAGCTGGGGACAGTGAAACAAGCAAGGACCTAACATAGAGGAAGCAACAGGAGAGAGACCAGGCGGGGAAATGAGCCCAGGCTGGGCTGCTCTGCTCACTAAGAAGTCAGAGAAAAGGGGATCTTGGGGGCAGGCTCAGGGGATTAGCCCAGGATGAGCTGCCGCTGCCCACTGCTCCCTGGTGCGAGCCTCTTGGGGTCCCTTAGAGTTTAGGAGATGCACGCCGGTGGGGGGAGCAGTGGCAGGGAAAGACCAGGGAGTGCTCCTGGGAGGGAGAAGCACCTATGAGAGAGATTCTTTGAATTCAGCTGAGCTTGGCCTCCACCTATTGTCCAAACAGGTGCCCATTTTCTGCAAAGCGTTCATGTCGACTCCTGTTTACTGTCCTATCATGACAAGCTCACTAAACGCTAGCGTGATGCATGGCGTCTACAGAGCTCTCGCCTCTTTCATGAACATCATGTGAAAGGAAACGGTCGCTAGGCACGCTTTGCTCCCAGGGAACCAGGATGCCTGTGAACAACTGACTTCTCCATGTGCTCGCCAACGCTCTGCATAAATCGCTGCCCCACAATTTAGATCATGCCACGGCGTCCCATCATATTTGGAGTAAAATCCAAACTTCTGACTACGTAACAAAGCCCCCCCATTAAAAGGCCACTTCCAGGAGCTCTGGCTGGGTGGGTGGCCCCTCCCCCACCCCGCTGCCCAGCTGCCCTGCTGCTGCCCACGTGCCTAGCGGCCTCTCACCTCTGGGCCTTGCCCTTGCTCTTCCTCTGCCTGGAACACTCCTCTAATCTCCTGCTTGCCTGGCTCCTGCTCGCCATTCAGACCTCGGCAGAAGCATCACCCCTTTATTTCAGAAGGCTTTTCCAGGCCACTTGGCCTAAGGTGCCCCCCACCCCAACTTGCTCGCTCATATAGTAGCACCCAGTCTGTTTCCCTTGCCCTACATTACATGTGACGCCGGCTCTGCTTCCTTATCAGTTGCCTCAACTACAATATGCGATTCCTGAGCAGGGACCTGATATTCTGGCACTTAGTGCCTGGCACAGCCGGCCTGCGGAAGAAGCGGAGGTGAGAATGGAGAGAGGAGGGGAGGAAGGAGAGCAGAGAGGCAGAGGGACAAAGAGCCTTAGGAGGCACTGGGAGCCATTTCTATAACCTACATTTTCCAAAACTAGGACATCATTGGCCTGTCCCTGAACCTTCTGATCATCGTGAGTTTTGTGGGGCTGCACATAGTTTTGGAGACCCTGCCCTTTAATAAAGTGAATACAAAATTATGAACATAGCACCCGGTATGGATGTGTCTGGTGTTTTTCTAATGAGGAAAGACATCACAATACGTGGTGTCTTGTAAACTCAATCCTTTTCTTCCTGGATCTCACTGCATAATTTGCTGGAAATACTCAGATAGAAATGCGTCCTGACAGTGGTCTGGCCTCACTGTCCACTGGAGCACTCTGCGACGCCCAGCGACACCCGGGACTCACAGGGGTCCAGGCAGGGGACGTCCCCAAAATGGTGCTTCGCCGTTCTCCAGCACACCTGCCTGGCGTCTATAAAACAGCACTCCGGCTGGACAAGCCTTCACTCACATCACGTCACGTCACCCTCACAGTCAGCCCAGAACGAAGCCCCTGAGAACAATCCCGCCTCAAAGTTGGGGGAGCTGCTGGGAGAGTCTGCGGTGAGTCCCCCCAGTATTTCTCCATCACGTCCCAGTGTGTGTTCAGTGTCCAGTGGTGTCTCCCACCTTCTTAGGGAAGTGTGGGCTCATTAGAAAAAGTCCAAAAAAGCCACTGTCTCTGTAGATATCTTTCACTTTGACTGCATCCAAACAATATTCTTTATGAATTATTTACTTTCCCAGCTGTGCCTCACAAAATTAAAAATAGAATTACCATACAATCCAGAAATTCCACTCCTGGATATTTATCCAAAGAAAACAAAAACACAAACACTGACTCAAAAAGATATATGCATCCCCATGTTCACTGCAGCATTATTTACAACTAGAGGTCCAGTGCACGAATTCGGTTATGGGTGGAGTCCAGCTGGCCCGCCCCAATCAGGGCTGGTGGGCTGGGCCGGCCAGGAGGAGGGGTCATGGGCAGTTGGCCGGTTGGCCCCACCCCCTGGTCAAACTCCCTGTCGAGGGGAAAATTTGCATATTAGGCTTTTATTATATAGGACTAGAGGCCTGATGCACAAAAATTTGTGCACGAGGGGGGCACAGGGGGTCCCTCAGCCCAGCCTGTGCCCTCTCGCAGTCTGGGACCCCTCAGGAGATAACAACCTGCTGGCTTAGGCCTGCTTCTGGGTGGCAGAGGGCAGGCCCAATCCCTAGGTGCAACCTCTGGTCGGGCTCAGAGCAGGGCTGATTGGGGAGTTGGGGCGCCGCCCCCTGTCATGCACAGAGCAGGGCGGATTGGGAGGTTGCAATGCCACCCTCAGTCACGCTCAGGGTAGGGCCAATTGGGGGGTTGGGGCACCCCCCCCCCGTCACACTCAAGGCAGGGTAGATGGGGAGGTTGCGGCGCCACCCCTTGTCACGCACAGAGCAGGGCCAATCAGGGAGTTGGGGCGCTGCCCCCTGTCACGCACAGAGCAGGGCCCATCAGGGAGGTTAGGACTCTGTACCCTGTCATGCACAGAGCAGGGTCAATCAGGGGGTTGGGGAGCTCCCCACGTCACACACAGAGCAGGGCCCATCAGGGGGTTGGGGAGCTCCCTCCTATCACGCACAGAGCAGGGCCGATAGGGGAGTTGGGGCACCGCCCCCTGTCACACACAGAGCAGGGCGGATCAGGGAGTTGGGGCGCCGCACCCTGTCACACTCAGGGCAGTGCCGATGGGGAGGTTATGGCTCTACCCGGTCACACACAGAGCAGGGCCCGTGGGGGGCAGTTGGGGTGCCACCCTCTATCACCCACAGAGCAGGGCTTATCAGGGAGTTGGGGCTCCGCTACTATCACACTCAGGGCAAGGCCGATGGGGAGGTTATGGCTCTACCCCGTCACACACAGAGCAGGGCCCGTGGGGGGCGGTTGGGGTGCTGCCCTCTATCACCCACAGAGCAGGGCTTATCAGGGAGTTGGGGCTCCGCCACTATCACACTCAGGGCAAGGCCAATGGGGAGGTTATGGCTCTACCCCGTCACACACAGAGCAGAGCCCGTGGGGGGTGGTTGGGGTGCCGCCCTCTATCACCCACAGAGCAGGGCTTATCAGGGAGTTGGGGCTCCGCCACTATTACACTCAGGGCAAGGCCGATGGGGAGGTTATGGCTCTACCCCGTCACACACAGAGCAGGGCCCGTGGGGCCGGGGGGGGGGGATTGGGGCGCCGCACCTTGTCACACACAGAACCGCAGGGTGATCAGGGGGTTGGGGAGCTCCCCCCATCAGGCACAGAGCAGGGCTGATCAGAGGGTTGGGGCGCCTTCCCCTGTCACGAACAGAGCAGGACGGATAGGGAGGTTGTGGCCCCTCCCCCTGTCACACACAGTGTTACAGGGCGATCAGGGGGTTTGGGCGCTGCCCCCTGTCATGCTGATCCCGGTGCCGGGAGGCCTCGCGGCTCCGCTGATCCCAGTGCTGGGAGGCATATTACCCTTTTACTATATAGGATAGAGGCCTGGTGCACAGGTGGGGGCCGGCTGGTTTGCCCTGAAGGGTGTCCTGGATCAGGGTGGAGGTCCCCACTGGGGTGCCTGGCCAACCTGGATGAGGGGATGATGGCTGCTTGCAGCTGGTCACACCCCCTTCAGGGTGGGGGTTCCCACTGGGGTGCTTGGCCAGTCTGGGTGAGGGGCTGAGGGCTGTTTTCAGGCTGGCGGGTGACTGAAACTCCCAACCACACCTTTTTTTCTTTTTTTTTTATTCTGGGCCAGCTTTAGCTCTGAGGCTTGGCTCCAGCTCTTAGGACTTGGCCGCTGAAAGCAGGTATCTGGTTTGTTTGGGTTCTATAATCGAAACACTGTTTCAACTCCAGCTCTGAGATCCTGGCTGGCTGAAAGCAGGTTTCTGGGGTTTTGTTTAGCTTCTATATTTGCAACAATGTTTCAAACTGCAAGCTCAGAGGCCGGCAGCGGCAGGTAGGGAACGTTGGAGTCCTCCATCACTGAAGCAACCAAGCCTCATGTTCGCTTCAAGCTACCTGGCTGCCGGCCACCATCTTGACTGGCAGTTAATTTGCATATCGCCCTCATTAGCCAATGGGAAGGGTAGCGGAGTGACACCAATTTGCATGTTTCTCTTTTATTAGTGTAGATAGCCAAACTATGGAAACAACCTAAGTATCTATCAACAAATGGATGATTAAAGAAAATGTGACACACTGGCCAGTTTGCTCAGTGGTTAGAGTATCAGCCCATGGACCAAGGGGTCAAGTTTGATTCCTGAGCACATACCTCAGTTTCAGGCTCAATCCCCAGCCCAGTCAAAGCACGTGCATGTAGGAACCAATCAATGTCTCTCTCTCTCTCTCTCTCATCAATGTTTCTCTCTCCCTCTCTCTCTCTATCTCTCTCTTTCTCCACCTCCTCTCTCCCTTCTGCTCTCTCTAAAAATCAATGAAAAAATACCCTCAGGTGAGGATTAAAAAAAGAAAATGTGAAATATATATGTATAATGCTATAAAAAATGAAATTTTGCCATTTGTGACAACATGGATGGACCTTGAATACATTATGCTAAGTGAAATAAGTCAGACAGAAAAATAAAAATACTATATGAATGCACTTATATGTGAAATCTCAAGAAAAAATTAAAACTACCAAGCTCATAGATAGAGAGAACAGGCTGGTGATAGCGAGAGTTGGGGGGTTTGGAGGATGAAATGGGTGAAGGGCAGACTCAAAAAGTACAGACTTCCTGTTATAAAATAAGTAACCTGGGAGGTAATGTACAGCATGTGACTAACATTAATAACATTATATTGCATATTTGAAAGTTGCTAACAGCGTAACTCTTAAAATTTCTCATCACAAGAAAATAAATTCTATAACTATGTGTGGAAATGAATGTTAACAAGACTTATTGTTCTGAGCATTTCACAATATATCCATAGTGATCAATCAAATCACTATGCTGTACACCTGAAACTAATATAACATTGTGTGTCAATCATACCTCAGTTTTTAAAAAGAGAAAGATCTGAAGCTGTAACCTAAAAAGAAAAAATTTAAAGGCACTTAAAAATTCTAGAAAAGATATAGACTGCTCTGAAATCTATATATATAAAAGCCTAAGCGACCGTTACCACAGAAAGACCAGAACAACCGAAATGACCTGTTGACCAGTCGCTATGATGCACACTGACCACCAGAGGGTAGATGCTCAATGCAGGAGCTTCCCCCTGGTGGTCAGTGCGCTCCCACAGCCAACCACTAGTGGCCCCTCCCCCTGGCCATACAGCCAACCTCCTGGGTCCCTCCCCTCAGCTGGCTGGCCCCCCAATAGTCCTTGATCGCTGGCCAGGCCAAGGGACCCCAACTGTGCACAAATTCCTGCAATGCACCTCTAGTATACAAATAATTGAACTATAGAATACCCTTAAAGGAGTGTAGCTTAGTGCATTTTAAAAGTCTTTTATAGCATAAATAAATGTTATCAAAGTGTTTTCAGAGAAAACACAACTTGTTTTAGGACTAAGTAAAACCCATTAGAATTACTCTACAGAATCCCATTAAAGAATTAGAAAGATAATGTCCCTAAGGAGAATCTGTGTCTAAAAAAATGCTTTACACGTGATGACTGATACAGTATCAGAAAGTTTTGACATTCTTCTCATCCTGCCAAAATTTATCAAAGCTAAGACGGCAATCCTCACTTACAAATGGGTGAATTTAATCTCCTTAACCAAGAATCTACTAAAGGAGATGGTGGTGCTATTTTCAGTGGATAACTGGTTTTGCCTGCCTGGAATCCAATACTCCATCTCCCCATGGCCACCCCTCCTTTTACTTTGAGGAACTGCCCCTCCACCATCCAGTGGACCCGCCCTCTCCCAAGGAGGGCAGGTGACTCAGGCTGGCCAATAAGAGCCCCCTGACTGCAAACACAGTGATTGGCCCAAGGTAGAGCACATGACCCAAACAGAGCCAGTCAGAGTCCTTATTCCAGGAAAGGAAATGCTCCCATTCCTACTGAGATGTGGGCATTGAAGATAGTAAGCCAGGGCTGCCCATGGCTCCTCTGTTGCAATGTAGATTTGGGAGGGTAGAAAATTGATGGTGAAGCCAATATAGAGAACTGCAGAGCCAAAAGGCAGAGAGAAATGTGCTCCTATAGTAGTTGAATTCATGGATCCAGCTGCACCTGAAGTTTGGACCAATCCTGGTCTTTTCATTTATTTAGCCCAATTAATTCCCCATATTGCTGGGGCCATTTTGAATTATGTCTGACTTGGAAGCAAAAGAGTCCTGACTAATATGCACTTAGTCAGTTATCAGCAACAGGGATTTGTTTGTTCAGTAATAAGAATGGTCCTGCTGATCCCCTACCAGCTTCTTTTGGGTCCTTCTTATAACTAAGGACAAATGGTATCAACATTGTTATAACCTTTCTTTCATTAGTTTCATGCTCTTACCTCCTGAGTTAGTGCCATGAGTCAATCCATACTATAAAGGCATTGCTCTGTGAACAATAAGTACTGTCAAAAAGAACAAATTATCTTTGACAGTGACTGTCCTGTGAGTGAGAATAAGGCCCCAGAGCAGACCTGGAGGTCGCCCCACCTGCGGGCCGTGAGGTCATTTACTCCTGCCTGACCCACCCTAAGCCCCACTCACTCCAGTAGTTGAGTCACAGCAGTTTAAGAATGACTCAGAGCAACCTACCATCCAGATTTATTTTCTCCAAGGAAAAGAGTTAGCAAGCCTAGGGGTCTGGGACATCAGTCAGAACCCAAACTCAAGACCCTGCTCTGCCACGCACTGGCTGTGTGTCTCTGGACCCGTTCTCCTCTGTGCAATGAGCATGGTCGTTGTTCCTGCATCACAGGATCCCTGTAAGGCCCGGATGAGACATCACAGGGGAGGAGCCCAGCTCCAGGCCAGACAGGAAAGTGCTCCACTAATGTCACTCAATGTCTGCATTCATTCCACCCCTGCCTGACCTCACCCCAAAGCCCAGGGCACATGAAGCGGGGAATGCACACAAAGTGTGTCAGTCTTGGCTCTTGACATCACATAACCTACTGCCTGTTAATCAGGGCACTAGGATTAGTCTTTCTGTAACTCTTAATAAAATAGCAATGGGTGACACTTCCTGGAGGAGGCCCTGGGGATTTAGCAATCAGTTAGACAGCGATCTTTGCCTTCATGGAGGGTCCGTTCTATTGGAGGAGACCAGCAGTAAGGAATTCAGTCATTTAACGTTCTGACAAGGACAACAAAGGAGGAGTCTGCAGCGCTGGGGGAGCTGCACAGGGAGTTCGAGGTCAGGAGTCCTGGCCTGAAAGGGATGTATTAATAAAGCAGCTGCGGGGGGACCAGGAAGCCGTGGAAGGCAGAAGCAGAAGGAAGGGGGGAGGCCCAGCAAAGGGGCAGCCTCCTGCAAAGTCACGGGCAGCGTCAGCCTGACCTGCAGGGGACTCTGGAGTGTACGTCACAGCTCAGAGTGGTCCCAACCCGAGGCCAGCAAACCAGACTCTCAATCCCCATGGCCCTCGCCGTCAGCAAAGGGCCGCCTGGGAGACATGCCCGGCGCTCCTGGCTGCGGTGGCTGTGAGCGAGGGGGCCCAGCAGCCAGGGGAACCCTTCAGTGCAGAGAGGTACTGGCCAGGGGAGGCGGGGGGCGGGGGGCCAGAAGCCCATGAAGCCAGGCAGGAGACCTCAGAGAGGTTAGAGACAGCCCAGGGGATGTGGGCACAGCTCCCAGTGCCCATTACATGGGGACCCAGACCCCCACTTAAGGATGGGCCACCAGAAAAGACTTCCCTGAGGAAGTGGCATTGTAGCTGAGCCGGAGCAGGTAGGCAACGAGCAGGAGACGTTCACTCTGAGCTCATGAAAGGGGTCATGTATGTAGATGGAATATTTCTGCGGGAGGCAGTGAACACGGGACTGTGTAGGCTGCCATTCCCATCAGGGCCTGTCTGCAGCTGTGACTCTCTCTGCAGAGACGCATGTTAGCAGTCGTGCCAGGTGGCCGGGCTGATGGCTGCCACTGTGACAAGCACCGCAGCTGGAGAGCAAGGCTTTTACTAGGAAGCCCTGACAGCCTCAGCTTTTCAGGGGCCAAGTCGTTGTGATGAACCCTCCCAGACACAGGGCACATGTTGGCACCCCAGGCTGCCACCCGGCGGAGGCTCTTGTCCGCAGCCCCTTGCTCCTGGTCCCGATTGCCTGGTGCACAAGTTCGGAAAGAGCTCCACTTTCCCTGCTCAGCATGCTCCTAACTCCTGCTGAATAAAGGGGCACAAGAAACAGTTCACAAGAACACAGATCTGGATCTATCCGGCCCGGTGTTCCTCCACTTGGGGCAGATGTCTTCAGTATCTCCGCTCCACAAGGGGGGAAACTGAGGCTGAGAGAGGCCCCCAGGAGGCCTTGGCCATGTCTGCAAACATCTTTACTTTGCGTGGCTCCAGTTGGCAGGGGCGCGGGAGGAGGAGGAGGCTTCAGGCGTAGAGGTCAGGGATTCTGCTAAACACCCTCCAATACACAGGGCAGCCCCACAAGAGAGAGTTCTCTGGCCCCGATGTCATACTGTCAAGGCTGAGAAGCCCTGATCTCGAACGATGACCAAGTGTGTGGAAAGGATCGATCTCCAGTCTACGACCTCTCTCGTCTTAGCCACGATCGGTGGTGAGGTGTGTGTAAGGCAGGGTTTCCAGTGTCAAGCAGCAGAAACTATGTTGAAACTCTCTTAGCATAAAATGTTTATTGCTCAAATAATTGATTAGTCCATGCATGGCTGCTCCAGGGGCTCTGATGATGTCATCAGGAACCTTTCTCTCTCGCTCCTTCCCTCTCTCCCTCCCTCGCCCTGTTCTTTTTCCCTCCTGTTCTGCCTTGTTCTCAAGCAGCCTCTCTCTAAGGCGCACACAGCTTACGTCCTACAAAACTGACCACCCCCAGGGGCAGGAGAGCCCCTCCTTCCTGAGGCTGCCGTTATGTCAGGATCGAAGAATTGGCTTGATTTTCTAACGTAGATGACTTGGCCATCCCTGAACCAATCACCTCGACCAAGGGATGCAGGAACTCTCAGGGGTTGGGCTCAAGTCCCATGTCCACATCTGGATCCAGGACAAGTAAGCCCACCCAGAACATACACTGGGTGGGTGGGTGGGAAGAGATCAACCAAAGAACTTGTATGTATATATGCATAACCCATGGACACAGACAACAGGATGGTGAAGGCCTGGGGCAGGGGGTGGGGGGCGGGGGGGGCTAGAAGAGGTCCAGGGGAGAGAGAGGGACCTAGGTAATACTTTCAACAATAGAGGGTGCTCTATGTGTCGCTGCATCCACTGCTCATATCAACCCCAGATCAGTGGCGCTGTATTGTGCTCATGCTACAGACATGGGAGCCGTAGAGAAGGCTGTGATTGCAGCGTCTGGAGCCAGGTGGCCTGGGTTCAGTTCCCGGCTCGCCATTTAGCGCTGGGCAAACCCTAACATTTTGTGCTTTGGTTTCCTGGTCCTTGTCTGCAGAGGGAAGTGGTGTATACGTATCAATTAAATGAGTTGTTGCATATAAAGGGACAGGCCAAGAAGCACTGGGTAAATGTCAGCTGTCATTGTTGAGAACTAACCCAGCTACTCGCCTACAGAAGGAGAAACTGAGATCTAGAAAGGAAATCCGTCTCCTTCCAGGTCACACAGAGGGTCTGTGGCAAGTGCAGGGCCAGGGGTCCCCCTGTCCTGGCCCCTGAGTTCACGTCACTGCACCATGGGCCCTTCTGAAGATTTCAGTCCCCGAAACGCCATCAGCCCAGCAGTGGGCAATGTGCCCCAGACCTCCGTGCTCATTGACTTATCCATTTTCCATCCACTGTGAAGTCTGGCATCCGGGAGCAGAAAGCTGTCCCAGCCACAGTGGGGGTTCCTCCTGCTCCCAAGGCCCCAGATGGGGGGGAGGTCCCCGTCTTGGGGTTCATCACATGCTGCTCTGGCTTTCCTGGCAGCTGCCCTCCCACAGCCCTGGCTCCCTGGAAATCCATCAGGCCATGTATTTATGACTTCCTCCTTCCATGTGTGCGTCAGCTGTGGAACAGGCGAGGCCGTGTGCCCCCTTCACGCCGCAGGAGAGGCACCGAGAAGGAAGGTTATGGCTCTGTTTACTTTGCCGAGTGCTGTTTTCCCGGCTGCCTCGCAATCGACTCTCCACAGCCACACCACAGCCTGTTTTTAACCAGAGCGCTGTTTCAGATAACCACCAAAGTGCCGCTCTGTGACACAGGACCTCGGCAGAGGCGCAAAGACAAATGCTAATTCTGAAATTAAGTTGCTGTCTCCCGGCTTGCCTAAGACAACAGGACTGGAGAACGGGAGTGAGTGATAGGAAGTGATGATGGAACCATTCACGGTGACATTGAAGAAAGACAGATGTCACCACCGTAGAATTAACATTCGCTGTGCGTTTATCATATGCCAGACACAAAGCATTCCATTGATACAGATGTCTTCAGTATCTCCGCTTCACAAGGGGGGAAACTGAGGCTGAGAGAGGCCCAGGAACTGGGTATCCAAGTCGCATTGGGTACAGGGGGGAGGCCGCGGCATGAACCCAGGCGTGCTGGCTCTGAAGCCCAGGGACTTGGGTGCTGTGTAAACCACTCCTGGCCAGTGCAAAGGGACATGGCCTTTCCCAGATCTGCAGGTGACTTCCAGTAGCCAGCTACCCGTCTAACAGATATTAACTAACCGCAGGTCGTTAGCCACTAGGAGGTGGGCACCCCCACACCACCTAGAACCGTGGTCAGCAAACTGCGGCTCGTGAGCCACGTGCGGCTCTTTGGCCCCTTGAGTGTGGCTCTTCCTAAGCCTTAGGAGTACCCTAATTAAGTTAATAACAATGTACCTACCTATATAGTTTAAGTTTAAAAAATTTGGCTCTCAAAAGAAATTTCAATCGTTGTACTGTTGATATTTGGCTCTGTTGACTAATGAGTTTGCCGACCACTGATCTAGAACCTTCTTTGCTTCCTTGGGAGAACAGGCTCAGACATTCCTGGAGGAGGAAATCAGGCAGGTTCTGAAGGAAAGACTGGTATGGACATCAGCTGGGGGATGTAGGGGAAGTGCAGCATTTCCCTTCCTGGTTACTGAGACCAAGTCAGACATGAGGACCATGTGCTCAGTGGTTAGGGTGTTACCAGACCTCGGTTTAAAGCCCAATGTCACCTCTCGTGGGCTTGGCGGCTCCTGGGGCAAGTGACACAACCTCTCCAGGAATGTTCTCCTCTGCGTGTAAAGTGGGGAAAAGAATCATATCTAGCACCTGGGGTTCTGTAAGGATTAAACAAAGATCTGCCATTCCACTGAAGCTCCGAGTTTGCCTGCAGAAATTCGGCTGCAGGCTGCTCCCTGCTCTGAGCTGCTGTCAGAGGTTGTCATCACCGAGGGTTCCTGGCCTCGAGAATCCCCACGGCCACCCACGGAAATCCCTCTGGTGGAGCCCAAGCCATCTGCACTGACTCCCCAACTCCCCGATAGAACAGATCCCATAAAGCACGCACGTCATGTGATCTCACTCACGTGGAATCTAATGAACAAGTAAACTGTTAAAATAGATCCAGAGACATAGAAGCATGGAACAGGGGGAGGGTGGGTGGGTGGGAAGAGATCAACCAAAGAACTTGTATGTACATATGCATAACCCATGGACACAGACAATAGGGTGGTGAAGGCCTGGGGCAGGGGGCGGTGGTAGGCTTGAAGGGGTCAATGGGGGAAGAGGGGGGCATATGTAATACTTTCAACAATAAAGACTTTTTTTAAAAAAAAAGAGTAAATGAGCCCTGGCTGGTGTTGAGCATTGGCCCAGGAACCAAAGAGTCCTGGGTTCAGTTCCCAATCAAGGGCATATACCTGGGTTGTGGGTTCCATCCCTGTCCCAGTCGGGGCACATGCAGGAGGCAACCAATCGATTGAGAGAGATGTTTCTCTCTCTCTCTCTCTCTCTCTCTCTCTCTCTCTCTCTCTCTCTCTCCCCCCCCCCCTTCCACTCTCTCTTAAAAAAAAAATCAATGGAAAAAATATCCTCTGATGAGGATAAACAACAACAAAAGAGTAAAGGAATTGGCTGTTACCGAACAGTCGTGGGCTGTAAAGCACAAGGTAGAGAACACAGTCGGGAATATTCTAATGACTCAGCGTGGTGCTGGGTGGGTGCAGGACTTAATGCCTGGCCACAGGGGTGTACACCTGAAACTAATATAATGATGTATGTCAACTGTAATTGAAAATTAAAAATGATTTTAAAAATTTAATTTAAAAAATAATAAATCCCAGAGCAAGCGCTGTGCACGATGCTGAGGCAAACAGCATCTGCTCATATGATTTCCATCGTGAAATACAAGCTGATTTCCTAATCGGGAGTTTGAACAAAGCAGGTAACAGAGGCATACTGACAGAACATTCTCCTTCCCAGCATTCCTCACACCGAATGCCCGAGATCACCTGGGGTCAAGTCACTTATGCCTGTCCCAGTTCTCCATGAAATACGGTAGTTTGTGCAAAGCCTGCCTGCAGCAATGACCTTAGCAGGGTGAGCACCTCACCAAGGCCAGGCATCAAGCTAAGCACTCCGTAAACAGGAGCACTTCGCCCTCAAGTAGAAATGGGAACTATTTCCACTTCGCTGTGAGGACGCTGTGACTCCAAAAGGGTCGTTTCTTGCCCCAACCACACTTCCTGAAGGGAACAGCACTGAGCTTCCAGCCATCGTGGGCTGGTCACAGAGCCAAGATCACGGCTGTTCTGCTGGGGGTCAGAACCTGTCTGCAGGAGGAAGGGCCTGCTGCCTATACAACTTATCCTTCATAAAAAGTGGAATTCACCCCCAGAATCGCAGGGGCCAGACCAGGCACCCCTAGTAATAGTCTGCACCCTCTAGGTTCCTAAAACCAGCCATTCCACCAGCTCGAGAGGCGCCTGCCTCAGGCACATGGCCGCTTGTGAGGACTGGCATAACCTGCCTTTGTTGTTACCCAAAGTTGACACTTTTTTATATAACTGCTGCAGTAGACAGGGTCTTGAGTTGGAAAGGGCAGAACCCAACCCAACCTGGTTAAGAGAGAAAAATATTCCATGAGTAGGTTGGCACAGGCCATTGGGAAGTTCAGGGACAGAGGCAGAGGCAGATCCAGGCCCGCAAGTAGTTCCCTGACATCGACCCCTTGACCCTGCCTTCTCGGTGTCAGCTTTTCCTCCCCATGGTCAACGGCAACTGTGAGGTCTAGGCCGGACCCAGCAGCTGGGCCATCCCAGACAGAACGAGCTTGTGGCCCTCAGTGGTCCAGCAGAGATCCCAGGTTGCTTTTCATTGGTCCACATGCTAGTTCCTGCACCAATGACTTTCTGGGATAAGGAGGTGCTGTCATTTGATTGGACAGATCTGGGTCATGTGAGCATCCCTGGAGCCTGAGAACAGGAAAGCCCCACCCCAAGGGCCTAGGAGTGGTAGAGGCGGTCGCTCAAATGGAAGTCGAGGGACAGCCAGCAGCAGAGGACGCAGCATGAGATGCCCAACAAGAGCCCTGGACGCCCACTGTCTAAATCCCTTTTCCTCACTCTCCCAGTCAAAGGGCACCTCGTGTCCATGCTCTGTCCTCCAGCCCATTTTCCTGACCTCGTCCTGTGACAGGAGAGCAGCACAAGACCGTGCAGGAAGTCGTAAAAATCCAGAATAGGATAAGGGAGGGGGGGGAGGGAAATGGCCATTCTTTTCCCCACGTTTGCAGCGGTGCGGGGTCTCAGGTTTATGGGTATACATTAAGGAAGCTTTGCATGAGGGCTGCTTTATGTGCAAAAGCGTTTAAGCCAGGAGGCACTTGGCTGCTCCCTCTAAATGAAAAATTTCAATTAGTCTGAAGAAGTTAATTACACCATCCTTTAATAACTACACCGTGATTCTACAAATCCTCTATTAATTGATTCATCCATACGAGCCCCCTCTCCCAACCAAGAATCAGCAAACAGAGAAAGAAGCAGCGCTGGGGGAAAGACAACCTTAAGCTGTGCTGGGTCGTCTGCTGGCAGGCAAGGCAGAGCAGACAGCGTGGGGAGCACTGACGGCGTGACCAGGAGAGGTTTGGGAAGTTTGTCCTAAGGAACTAACGAATAAGGAGCTTTCCCAGGCGGCTGCAGCCGGGGGTGCTGGCAGGTGTGTCCGGCTACAGCCTGGGCAATGCTGGCAGGTGTGTCTGGCCGATGCAGCAACTCAAAGAGAAAGCAAGTCCATGGAGCTTGGTCCAGACAATTTAAAAAAGCGCTCCTGGCTCCATATTCCCCACCCCAAGGTGGACTGGGGAATGTGGCACACAGCAGCTTCCGTGGGAGAGAGAAGGTCACTAACATGGAGGTCAGAAGCCAGGGCACTCCAGACCAGGCTTTGGAAGCAATGACTTTCCATCCTGAAGCTCACGGTGCAGGCCCCGCGACACAGGCATCAGACCCTGCTCGGCCACAGGCTGGCTGCGTGGCCTGGGGCAAAACCGCTTTGACTCTGCTCCCCCACCTACTCCATGGAAGAAATAAGCACCTATGTCATAGGCGTCTCACAATAGTGCCGTTACATAATGCACATAAAGTGTTTAAGCAGTGGTCTGGAACATAGTAAGAATTCAATAAGCATACCATTGTATTCATCAGCCGTTACCCTAACCATGTTGCAGAACAAGTCACTTCCGAAACTCAGGGACATCCAACAATAAGTGTTTATTTCTTCTGCACATATCCCAGGTTCGCTGGAATTCCGTGGGCGTGGTTTCAGGATGCAGGTGGCCCCTGGTCTGCATCACACGGCTCTCACCCTCCTCACTCAGGGAGTTACGGAGGCAAGGGCTGCGCATGGAGATACGCAATAGCTTAGGGGGGCAGCTCTAACCCTGGAAGGACATTTCAGGATGGCTCACGTCCTCTAACTTCCCATTGGCCAAAACAAATCACATGGCCAAAACCCAAGCCAAGGGCAGGGAAATGTATTCCACGCACGGGGGTGGGAGGGAAGGAATTATATTTGCCAAATAACTTTCTGATCCAGCGCAACCACCTATGAGCACACAATGGCTGCAAAGCAAGTTAACCCTTTGCCCTCCATAAGCGTCTATGGCATGAGGGAGGGCTTCCATTTTGGACGCATGGCAGTTAACTGGTTAAGATATGGTGAGTGTCAGATGAATGTTTATTATGGACTGAATTATGTTCCCCCAAAATTCACATATTGAAGCTCTAACCCCCAATGTGACTGCATTTGGAGATGGGGCCTGTAAAGAGGTAATGAAGGTTAAATGAAGTCATAAGGATGCCCCTAATCTAATGAGACTCCTGTCCTATAGGAAGAGGAGGACACACCAGATGCGTGCACACAGAGAAAAGGCCATGAGCACGCAGCAGGAAGGCGGCCACCTGCAAGCCAAGGAGAAGCAACCCTCTGCCTCCTTGATCTTGAACGTCCAGCCTCCGGAACTGTGAGAAGTAGGTCTCACTTGCCTACTGCACCCAGTCCATGGCATTCTGTCACAGCAACTGTAGCCAACGAACACCCTGCTAAAGGAGGGAGAGATTGCTTAGAAAGAGGAGGAACCAAATTTCCTGGAGAAGACATTATCAGGTTAAAAGAAAAGAGGGATTTCAATGGGTAAAGATGGGATTAGAGAGGAGGACGTTCTAGACCAGTGATGACGAACCTTTTGAGCTCGGCGTGTCAGCATTTTGAAAAACCCTAACTTAACTCTGGTGCCATGTCACATATAGAAATTTTTTGATATTTGCAACCATAGTAAAACAAAGACTTATATTTTTGATATTTATTTTATATATTTAAATGCCATTTAACAAAGAAAAATCAACCAAAAAAATGAGTTCCCATGTCACCTCTGACCTGCGTGTCATAGGTTCGCCATCACTGTAATCTAGACACAATCAACGGCCTTGGCCATGGTTCTGAAGAGGGACAGACAGACACTAGCTAACACTTTACTGTGCTTGGTTGCAGACACTACATTAGGCTCTTCACATCTACACAGTTTTTATCCTCAGAACAACCATCAGAAGTGCATGCTATTAGTTGCCTGCGTGTTAAGGAGGGAGAAACAGGTTTGGGAAGATGAAGGTTAACATCCAAGGACATCATGCAGCAGAACTGAAACATCTCAGCAATTCCCACTCCTTGGTTGCTTTTAGCTGAGACTCTGGAAAGCAAACTCCATGGCCTAAGGATGAGAAAACGAAGTCCTGAAAAAGCAGACCAATAGTGAAGGAAGAAAAGAAATGTTCCCCCAAGACTGTAGAGTAAGAAAAAAAGAAAGAGAGGGGAAAGAGGCAGGCTCTCTCTTCCTGCTGTCCATTCAACGTAACAAAAATGGCAGCTGAGAGTTATCAGGAACATAGCATGTGCCAGGCACTGTGCAAAGCATTGTATAACGCCCCCATTCTATAATCAATTGATTTCATCAGCCCAGTAGCCCTGTGAGGAATGTGCTAAAAGTGTCCTCACTCTGCAGATGAGAAAACTGAGCCATGCCGTGCCTACAGTGAGCAGCAAGAGGCCGGGACTGGAATCCAGGCAATCTGAATGCAGTCTGTGCTCCCAACTCCTGTGCGTTCTCCAACCTCTCATCTGCTGAAATGCATTTGAGGAATTCATTTACCTTGCCAAAGAATTGCTTGCATTTTGCTTCTTCTCTATTTGGAAAGCAGCAGTGGTCCCCACTGCCCTCAGGACAAACTCCAAAATCATTACCTTGTCATTCAAGGTCAGGTTCAATCTGTTTCCATTTGACATCGGCAGCTTTCATCTCTGTCGAAGTGATATGCTCACCCATACCCGTGCGCATACCCCAAAGTCATCCCCTACCCCCAAGCCCCACTCATCCATAATTTGTGAGCTCCACTCAGTAGCCATCTCCTATCTGAGCCCTTCTCTGGTTGCCCAAGTGGAAGGACTTGGCGGCAGCAGGAGTTTCTGGCTCATTGGGGTCTCCTCATTCTCTTCCATTAGTGTCGCTTACTTGACTGGGGTATAGAGAGCTCACTGCTGTTAAGGGGATAGAAGGAAAGGCCGTCCCTGTTCTCATAGACTTCTCCACGGGCTCCAAGGCAGAGACTAGCACACATGTTGACAGTAACACCCAATGAGGCCTGCTTGAACCGCTGACATCCAAGCCTCTGGACCCAAATTGCTGGGACTGCCTCACAGAGTCAGAGGACCCAAGCATTGCACATCCTGTATAATAAAAGGCTAATATGCAAATTGACTGAACGGCAGAACAGCCAGTTGCTATGATGCACACTGACCACCAGGGGGCAGATGCTCAATGCAGGGGTCAGTGTGCTCCCACAGGGTGAGCACCGCTGAGCCAGAAGCTGGGCTCACAGCTGGTGAGCACAACAGTGGTGGCGGGCGCCTCTCCCACCTCCACCGCGGTGCTAAGGACCCATCGGGGGATGTCCAGCCTACACCGGCAGGCAGACATCCCCCAAGGGGCCCTGAACTGCAAAAGGGCACAGGCTGGGCTGAGTGACCCCCTCTCACCCCACTGCACAAATGTCGTGCATTGGGCCTCTAGTACCTTCATAAAAGCATACATTTTGGTGAGATGACCAATTAGAAACCCCATCAGATTATCTTCTCATTCGATTCTTATTCCTTGCTTACTGCTCCTCTTTTTCCCTCCCTTTACCTTAAGAGACAATGTCAGGAACACCCTCCCCCTCTTCAAGGGAACTAAGCAGCATTGGGGGTGTCAAGAACAATGATAATTCATCACGGAGACCCTCAGAAGGATCTGTAAGAGGAGTTCTTCATGGAAACCTTATAAATCTTGGGGCACATATGGTTCAGTCTCAGAACAGTGTCAAATTGAGGCAGCATGGTTTAGCATCGAAATGCAACTAATACAAATACCATTCTTTACTGACAGCTCTCTAATTATACGGAAAAGGACCCAAACGCAGTTTAAGCCTCCTTTATTCTCCTCTCCACCCTGAAGGAAGGAGGTAGAGAATTTACCTGATTGGGAATTTAGCGATAACATCTGGGAGGAAGAGCAGAGCAGAACAACAGAGAGAAATCACGCCTGGCCGGTCCTGGAGAGCGTGCCTGGCTATGGCCTTTGAGAGGCTCCGTGGGAGCATGAGGAATGAGAACAGGGAGTGGAGGGAAGAAGTTGGTAGAGGCCTTCTTGTGAGCTATAAACTAACACCTTCGTTTTCTCTTACAAATGCACTTACACACTAAAGTCTATTCTTCACTTGGTCTGGAATACACTTCTGGAATTCAATCTGCATTTCAAGTGAGCCACAGAGACACCCTGCATTTATTTGGGTCACATTTTAACTCCTAGACCCCACGGGCATAGCACTGTGGTCAGCCCTGGGGTTTCAGTCTGGCTGCCCACAGGTACCCCAGGAGAGAGAGAAGGAAGCTGGTGGTAAGAAACCAAAGGGGGCACTGCAGTGCCAAGCCCCCCACACCCTACACCCACCCTCCAGCCCCAGAGTTCCACAGCCAGGTCCAAGTGCCAAAGCCATCAGAGCTGCTGACGCGGGGCGCCACCTGGTGGGCGATGCCTGCTCTGGTTGAAATAACTGGAGGAAGACTCTGAGCTTTGGGTCCCACTTGCTCTGCCAGAAGCTAGGAATCTCGCTGCTGGAAGCCAGGTGCACACTTCACCAGCCTGATCCAGGAAAACAGAGCCAGGGCACTTCCCGTGACACCAGGCCGTTCCCAGCTTGCGGCAGTCACCTGCCTTTTGCACAGGCTGGCCTTGCCCACCCCTCCACCTTTCCTTCCTCCAGAACAGAGTTAAACTCAGGCTCAGCCTCAGTTGACATCCACACTTGAGACCTGAGTAGAAGAACAGCAAGTCAGTCATCAGTTGGGTTACATCCCCATTGCTATCTCAGGATACATTTCCTCAAGGTTCTATTGCTCTATATTATTTCAGATTTTATAATAGTCATGGATCTTTTTCATAATCAGAACAAATGGCAACCATCATTTTGAAAATGAAGAAGGAAGGAAACTACACTGTTTATTTTCCAGTTTTACACTAATGTGGCTCTATCGAGGGGAGAGGGCTCTTTTGTTTTGTTTTTCTGGTTTTTCCTTTGTTTTTACTTTTTACATAGGATCTTATCACATTATTATTAGACGTCACACAATTCAGTGTTTTGAAGGAATTTCAGCCCTGTAGTTCATACAGATGGAGTAGCTACAGCCAAGATTAATACAGCTTTTCCTATGTCAGGAGAAGGCTCTTTTAAAAATGTCCTCCATTAGCGTAAAATTCAATTTTTCCTGAATAGAAGTCCATGAGCTAAGAAATGCTTGAAGCCCTTGTGATTCCTTTCCCCAGCTCTGCTTTCTTTTACAAACACTACATTTCTTTGATTTCTCAGGAAGTCAGAGAATTTAACCCTCAACATCCCATACTAAATAACAGACCTAAATGAGTAGACCCCACACTGTACTCCCACTCTACTGGCCCCAGCAATTCCACGTATGTTCCCCAAAGGACATGACCTCCAATGTTCATTACAGTACTGTTCATGACAGCCAAACACTAAAAACTTCCCAGACGCCCAGCAGTAATCGAATACATCATTGCATATCACACGATGGACAACTATACTCAAAAATATGGGTCAGGCATGCTCTCCCCCAACACCCATGCCATGCCCCTCCTCCTCCCCTTCCCCGACAGGCACATATGTCTTAAACTCTAAGGGACTCCAGAAAACTTGCAACCAGGGGAGCAGTGGGCAGCGGCAGCTCATCCCAGGCTAACCCCTGAACCTGTCTCCAAGACCCCTTTTCTCTGACTTCCCAATGAGCCAAAGCAGCCCAGCCCAGCCTCTCCTGGTGCTTCTTCTGTGCCCTTCAGTGTTTCACTGTCCTAAGTGTGTTTTTGCTGCAGCCAATAAATTATTGCTTGGTTTGCTGCAACATATTTAAATAGATACACACTGAGTGGCCAGATTATTATGACCACCTGACGTTTGTAGGCAAATTAGCTATAATTTCGCGGTGAAGTTGCTAGAGGGCCAGACCATTATAAATAGGGAAGCAGGTTGTTTACCATGACAGTACAAGTGATTTTTTTTCTGAAGATATGGGTAAACAACACGATTTAACAGCCTTTGAACATGGGATATATTGAATGTGAGTGGCCAGATTATTATGACCACCCCATCAGTATTTTGTTGGGCCACCTTTTGCCTTCAGCACTGCAGCGATTCTTCTTGGCATTGACTCCACGAGACATTGAAAGGTGATTCGAGGAATCTGACACCATGCCTGATGAATAGCACTGTCCAGTTCTGTGAGATTTGATGGTTGTGGAACCCGCTGCCTGATGGCTCTTTTAACTTCATCCCACAAATGCTCAATTGGATTGAGATCTGGTGATTGTGGGGGCCACCTAAGCAAGGCAAAGTCTCCCTCATGTTCTTGAAACCACTCCTGCACAATACGAGCACCGTGGCATGGCGCATTGTCATGTTGGAAGAAGCCATCTCCATTGGGATACGCCATCAACATGATAGGATGAACTTGATCAGCAATGATACTTAGGTATGTTGTGCTATTCAGACGTTGTTTCACAAGAATTAAAGGGCCCAAATCATGCCAGGAAAACATGCCCCAAACCATAACACTGCCCCCACCAGCTTGAAGGGATGTACTCATGCATGTGGGGTGCATGCTTTCATGCTGTTTCTGCCAAATTCTCACTCTGCTATCTGCAAGATGCAACTGGAAACGTGATTCATTAGACCACATGACTTTTTTCCAATGCTCGACTGTCCAATCCTTGTGTTCCTGTGTGAATTGGAGACGTTTTATCTTGGTAATTGCAGACAGCAAAGGTGTTCCAACAGGCCTTCGGCTTCCGTATCCCATACAATGCAGTGTACGTATGACTATTTTGCTTACAAACGTCAGGTGGTCATAATAATCTGGCCACTCAGTGTATAACTAGATATAGATAAGATATAGATATAGATGATATAGCATATATATATATATGTATATATATATATATATACATATATATATATATAGAGAGAGAGAGAGAGAGAGAGAGAGAGAGATTTCACAAACATAATATTGAGAGAAAGAAGCCAGTCTCCAAAAAGGTCATACTGCGTGAACCCATTAATACAATGAACAAAGACAGGTTGAACTAAACGTTGGGAAGAGAAGTCAGGATAGTGGTTACTTGGGGTGGGACCAGGCATGTGAGGATGTCCACGGGGCTGATCACATTCTGTTTCCTGATTGATGCTCCTGGCATGGGTGTGGTCAGCACATGAAACGCTAAGCTATATGCTAAAATAGATACCAACTTCTATAGAGGATTAGGTTTTAATCCATATAATTCATTCAGTGACCTTTTCTCCAATTAATATCAGAGAAGCAACAAAGCACCTACAGGTTGAAAACAGACAGCATATAGATGAAGAGAGAAAAATCAGATCAGACACCGTGCCCCCACTCTTACCAAAAACCAAATGCATATTTCACCGTCAACCAGTTTCTTATCAAGAGGAAATATTTCATCCTCCCAAAGCCAAGAGTCTTAATCTCCATGCAGGTCTATTCAGAGATCTTTAAACATGGCTGGCTTTCATTCTTCAGCCTGCCTTCTTTTAAATGAAAGACACGTTGATTTTCTAGGAGACTTAAAAGGGCCAGGAGAGGAGACACTGCCATTTGACCTTATTTTGATATGTTTTATTTTTAAAATATTCATGCACAAGTGACTGAATTGCCTGTAGAACGGGGTTGTCTCTTGAGCACCTTAGGCCCACGCACATAGAAGGAAGGCCAGGTGGCTATGTATAAATTGTAACCACAGACTTCCTTCTGTTACCCAGGGTGATTCTCTAGTCTTTAAATAGGCGAGCAGCGCCACCCAGTGGGAGCCATGGGGAACAAGCTATCTTAGGTAACTGCTAGGAATAAAAATCCTGTGTGTGGGTTTAGGTACTTCAAATGACTTGGTAAGTTTAAACACACACACACACAGATGAACTTCCCCCATTTAAAAATGGTAAAAGGATATGAGGAAACAAATGAAAGAATAAAAGTGTCAAGTGGTACATAAATATGTTAAGATATGCTCAGCATTACTAGTAATTGGAGAAAGGGAAATTAAAACACCAATTAAATACTGTTTCCACCCACTTGATTGGAAAAATTAATAAAGTTTGGTAATCTCAAGAGCTGACAAAAGTGAAGAAAGACATGTTACTCTCATGATGCAGGTGGAACAAGTAATTGGTTCTGTGGGGGGCGAGGGGGGGGCTTTAGAGCAATTTGATGTTATTTTTAAAAATATTAACTGCACATAATGCAATAATTCTGAGTTTCAGAAGTGATCCAATCATTTCCATTTTTGCACATAAGCAGGCTAAGACATACTGTTGTGCCAGAAAGTAAGAGACAATGAGTAATAGGTTTGTTCCAAAAGATGTATGCGCCAACTTGAACGGGTGTCCAATGGCCAAAGTTGAGATGCACTGAATCTATAAATATCCTTATTGATATACAAAAAGGATGTCAACGAAACAAAACTTGAACTCATCTGCCATCATTGGAAATAACTATAATACCATCTCCATTCTCCAAAAATTGGTAATTAATGGTAAAGAATTAAGTGTTTATCCTACATTTTAGCAGAAACTGTAATTTTGGATAACCCAAAACCTCAGGAAATAAAAGAGATATTTTCTTTACAGAAGGATGTCAGCTAACCAATTTAGAAAATAGGTAGAATTTGTCAATCAACATTGGCCACCCCAAATGAAATAATTGATGGAGATGAGGGCCAGCAATTAGGGCAAATGATGAGGAACTGGACATCTGGGTGGTGTCAACATATAAGCCCACAGGTTCATTTCTATTTGCACAGGGGAAGGTGTAAGTCAGTGATGCAGAGACGTGACTGGCCCACTCTTAACCCAGTAACCACTATTAGCCTCTCTAACGTGCGACCGCCAGATGCGACACTTTCTGTTGTGCACACATTTGGTGTACCTACCAGATATTCTTGCCCAAAAGTTTCTCCTGAATCTATTCAAGGTTTTAGATGTAACTTCCAGTTTACAGAAAATATAGGTGATCCAGGAAGAAGATAAGCATCGTCATTAGGAAGCAATCCAAAAGATAAGACATTCTATAGGGCGCTGGTCTTATATCATCAAGACAATGCCATTGGGGGGGATAAAGTGGGTGGGGTATGTTACTGTCCCAGATTAAAAGGGGCTTTAAGGACATAATAAAACAACCAAAGGTAATGTATAGTGTGAAGTCTTTGATTGGATTCTGATTAGAAAACCATTGGGGAGACTATTAGGAAAAATTGAATGTGAACAGATATGAAATGGAAGTCAGGAGCTGTTATTAAGGTCATTAAGTGTGACAGGGAATTTTTAGTCACATAGGATAACATCTTCACTTTTCAGAGATGCATACAAGATATTTAGGGGTAAAAGGCTACAATGTTTAATTCTCTTCAAATTTCCCCCCAAAAAATAGATTAAACAAGTATGGCAAAATATTAATAATTATTAACAAACATAGGAGATGTGAATCAAGGTATTCATTTTAGTACAATTCTTTCTATTTTCTGGGTCTGAAATCTATTAAGATAAAAACTAACAGTAGACAAAAAAACAAGATGAGTTATATGAGAATGTCCATTGTAGCATTGCTTATCATAGCAAACAATTGGAATCGAACTAAAATGTCTTTCAACAGAGTGGATAAATAACTGATCTTAACAATAGATTCTACACTACACCCCCACCAGCCCGGCTGGCTAGATGAAAAAGGCAGGATATTTGGTACTAGGAAGTACTAAAATGACAAATATTTTCTACAGTTTTGTGCTCATATCTCTAAATCTCTTTATATTTCCTTTTACTCCTCATCAGATCCTTAGGTTTTGCCGTCTTATAGAGGCACATGTTAACTCAGCCTTTACCAGAGCAGGCTGTCCAGGGTAGCGGCTCAAAACCCTATTTCATGCACTGGTAACATTTCCAAATCTCGCCTCCCACCGCCCAAAAACTGGCACAAGGACAGTTGGAAATGGCACACATTTCTTGTTTAACTACGTAAAAAATAAAACATTATTTACTAGCATCATCTTTTCACACAAGAAAGGACATTTTATCACCAAAAAGTACAGCTGGGTGGGTACACTCCCTTACACGGAGTAAATTTATGAAGATTCTCTACGTCATCTGAATGACCAGGCGATCTTGGCATTTGAGGAAAGAACTTCATCTGGCAGCCAAGCCAAGCCGTGGAGTACTAGGAGCCCCATAATTCTGGAATGTTCTAGACACGCTGTACCTGAAAGTCCTATAACCCAGCGCCTAAGAAACGCCTGAAGTTTATTTGGAGTCCAGAGCCTTCCCTCTGTCAGCTCGTGTGTAGGAAAGAGCTGTGGGATGAATAGGGCCTGGGCTGGGACCAACCTGGTTTGACTTGAGCTCTACCAGTTACTGACGGCAGCCAGGCTCTGACTTTCAGTAGCTGCTGAAAGTAAGTAAAACAAGCGAGTCATGTCAGAGGCCTGGGGGTCAAGCAACAACGCAGTAAACTGCTCAGCACCGTACCTAGCTCGGAGGCTAAGCGATGAAAAGTAGCTGCGGGTATTTTTAATCCTGAACCAAATCCCAAAAGCTTGCGATGCTTCCCCAACGAGGATGGAGACCTAACCAAGAAGGAATGGGCGGGGCGGAGCAGAGATGCAGGCCAGGCGCTGGGAAGGTCCGCCTCACTCAGCATCTGGCACGTTGGCTGAGACTGTCAATCAACCTGCCACACCCACCTCTGCTGAGTGACACACACACTGAGCCAATCAGCCTCTGTTTCTCCCACTCAAGTCACGTGACTGAGGGACACAAACGGAGCTGATGGATCCTGACAGGCTGGTGTCCTGGAGATTGGCACCTGCTCACTGGATGCCTAGAGCTGCCTGGTGCCCCATCCTATCCAAAGAAATGGCCCTACAGGATTCCCTTCTATTCCAGGAATACGCCATCATCTTCCAATCCGCCCCCTCTCTGCATGACTTCCACACGACTGGCCCCCATGGTTCCCCACCTAAGGATGGCAATTCTCTTCTCCCTCTGACCCAGCCACCATCAGCAGCCCCTTTCTTGCTTCTAGTCCCAAGGCAGGTGTCACATTCAATGGTTTTTAAGACACGCCTGTGAGGTGCCGGGCCCTGCACCAGGCTCAGGGAGAGCAGCGCTGCAGATGTGCCCACGGTCACCCAGGCAGGCAGGGACCCATCCAAATGGCGCCTGGAGAGGTGCTGGGGACTGGGACACGCAGAGCGGAACCCTGCTCCCCTCCTGACGCCTGGCAGTGAGGGTCCCACCCTCCAGATTCCCCGGGATAGTGTGTCGCTTCCGAAGGGCTGCTGGGACGCTTTCCCACGGAGCTGTTCTGTCCCTTTTCCTTGGTTTTCACCCAGAGGCCCTGGAACTACGACTCCGTGGGTCTTTTCACTGCTGAGGTCACACTCAGGTGCTTTATCCACTCGACACAGACGCATTCTGTATATTAGACACACAGGAATGTTCTCCCCTCCAATAAAAAAATGCTCCCTACCAATTGTTTTCACTGAAAAACTACCCTCTTCTTCCATTTTTGCTTTTCAGACCTTTTCCAGAGATGTAGATACCAGAACAGTAACACTTTCCTCTCCCACGAGAAAAATAAAGGGCTGACACCGGCCCTCAAGGTCAAGAGTACTGTGGAGGGTGGTGGGGTCACAGCCAACGGGCAAGTCGGTCCGACCTGGAGACCCTCTCACACCAGCGAGAGCCGGCCATTGACATGCAGGAAATCGGGCTCCCCACAGTCTCTTTTCTGAGAGGAACCAGAAATCCAGATTTTTTTATGCAAAATGTAACTGATTTTCCATTTTGACAAACCATTCAAAGCTTCATGTCTTACCACGGTGTAGGCCCCTACACTGCGATTTAAACAGACAAGCGCACGTGAGCCACCACAGCCTGCCTTTGGGACACTCTGCCTCCGTGGTTACAGTTCTGAGGGAGGCAGCATCAGCCCACACTGAACTCTAATGCAAATGAGAGAAAGGTGCCCCTTCCCCATCCATATTTTATTGCCACTTGCCAGAGCAATTGTTCTCAGGAATGTGCAAATGTGAGATGTTCGTGAGGTAGGGGCACCCCCTAGAGCTGGGAGGTCACAGGCTGCACTCCTGCACACCTGCACACCCACACACCCTAATACCTGCACTCCTACACACCCACACACCTGCACGCCTGTACATCTGCACGCCTGCATACCTGCATGCCTGCACACCTGTACACCTGCACACCTGTACATCTGCACTCCTGCACACCTGCACTCCTGCACACCTGTACATCTGCACTCCTGCACACCTGTACATCTGCACTCCAGCACACCTGCACTACTGCACACCTGTACATCTGCACGCCTGCACACCTGCACACCTGTACACCGGCATACCTGCATGCCTGCACTCCTGCATACCTGCCCATGCAACCAACCCTGTTTCATCCTCTTTTCAAGGTAAGTCCCTAACATCCCACCACCATTTGACAATTTTTCTTACTTTCTAATTATGTTTCTACTTATATTTGCCATTATATTTATATCTATAATATGGATTGAAGAATTGATGAAATCCTCCAGATAGGGCAAGATAGATCACTGAGATTAAAGGCGATGGGAGAGGGTCTGAGCTTGAATCTCTGTCCCTTTCTTGTCGCCTCACAGCACTGTGACTCCCTGAGGCACACCTGCCTGCAACAGAATTGACGCCCGTCTTCCAAACCCTCTCCCAGTCTGCAAATACATAGAGGTTACTGTTTACAGCGCAATTTCCATGATATAAAATCGCCTTCTCCCACCTATCAATTAATCTCATGATCTGTGGCGAGGCAAGTTCTTTATAACATTTTCTGAAACTATCTCAGATCGGTAATGAAGTCCCCAGCCACCGCTCTCAGCTTTCACACTTTAATGAGGAGTATGGCCAAGAAGCCATTAGAATGTGAAAAAAAATGTATATTATCTCCCATCATCCTTCTGTGACACAAGAGACTCATTTCCCTTCTGCTGATAAAAGATCAACAAAAGCAGGGGCGTCTGTTTGTTTGTTTGTGTGTTTGTTTGTTTGTTTTAGGAAGCCTTTAGAGGCCAACCTACTTGGTCTACAAGACTATAAGCCGCCTCTTGAGGCAGGAAATGCATGGCAGGGATGTGGTTGGTGTCTTCCCTCTGGCAACATCCTTCTGCAGGAAGAAGCAGAGCTGCATAATTTAAACACCCTTGAGCCAGGGTCACCCTAGAGACAAGTGTGCAGCCAATTGTCTCTACTAACTGCCCAAATGCACGGGCACCCCAGGCTCATTAATAATGAAAAAGCAGTGCTCTCCCCAGATTCCTCACAGTTCCTGGGGATGCAAAGATTGACCGGGCCAGAAGGGGGCGCCAAATTCTATCTCATTTTGATGGCAGCTCAGCTCCCAGGGTGGAAAAGGTGATTTTTGTAGACTGGAAGAAAACCTGAAGGTGGAAGATTTGTCTTTTGTCCGGTCATGAAATTACTCTCCAAAGAAATCTGGTGAAAACTTCATTCAGAAGAAAATCCACTGTGAATATTTCCACATTTAAGAGGAATCCCCAACCCAGTGCTGGTGAACCTTTTGAGCTCGGCGTGTCAGCATTTTGAAAAACCCTAACTTAACTCTGGTGCCGTGTCACATACAGAAATTTTTTGATATTTGCAACCATAGTAAAACAAAGACTTATAATTTTGATATTTATTTTATATATTTAAATGCCATTTAACAAAGAAAAATCAACCAAAAAAATGAGTTCGCGTGTCACCTCTGACACGCATGTCATAGGTTCGCCATCACTGCCCCAACCTCAACAGAAAACTCGGGCGAATACTTGGAGCTGTTCTCAGTAAAACAAATCAATGCTTCAACAGAATGTTCCATAAACGGGAGGTAAGCTTCCCATCTGGTCCGCACAGCACAAAGGAGAGAGGAATAGAGTGATTGGCAGAGGGTTGACAGCTGTCGAATGAGTTGGGCCGCCCAATGGCATTTTTGGACGCCAAATTCCAATGTTGCGGGTCAAGATGATGCTGGTGATGGAACGAGCACTGGAGGAGGAGTCAGAGGACTTGGGTTCAAGGGCTGGCTCTCCCACAGAAAGTCCCAGAACCTCTGATCATTGGCTCTGAAGAAGTATGTTTGGAGCAGCAGAGATACCTGGCAAGGGAAGGTGCCAGACATAGGGACTAGTGCCTGGAGGTCCTCCTCCAGGATCTCTGAGCCCTGGGTTCAAATCCTGCCTCTGACACAGCCAGCCATGTGTCCACGGACAATGTAGCTCCTGTGTGTGCAGTGCCCTCTTCTGCAACCTCCTGGGGTTGTTGTGAGGATGGGAGGAGTATGCACACAGCAGGCTGTACGGAAATGCTGGGGATGGTCTTTATGAAGGAGCTAGACTCGTTGGAAATGGACTTGTGGACACAGGTGTTTTACAAGTGTCTGTAGACCCTGTATCCAGGACAGAATAAAGTTTGTATTGCCATCATGACCCCATTAGACCCGCGTGTTGGGGAGACCTGGAGTGTTGACTACGAGGGAACACACTTACATTAACATTCACATACATCATCTTGTGTAATTCAGAGTATCCACTAGCCTAGTGATTTCCCATTTCACAGATGAGGAGAGTCAGGCTCAGAGGTTATGCGACCTCCCCAAGGTGGCACGTTCCCTTTGCTAAAAGATCAACAAAAGCAGGCACCTTCTTTCCCCTGCAGGCCAACCTGCTTGGTCTCCAAGACACAAGCTGCCCCTGGAGACAGGCAGTGCACCCCAGGGATGTGGCTGGGTCCTCCCTCTGGCAAAGTTCTTCTTAATGCAGAAGCAGAGCTGCATCCGCATGAAGAGCAGAGCATTTTGTAGGAAACAAAAAGGAGAAATGATCACGAGAAATGCCTGCCCACATCATGTGTCATGTGATGTCACTTGTAACTTGCTGGCATTGGGGACATGACATGTTCTTTATTAAAAACAGTTGATTACAAAATAAGAGCTGTAAGCATGTGGTGATTGGTGTGACATTTTTAAAATATTGAACCAATCAAACTTTTTGTTTCTTTAAATAAGTTGTCTTAGGGCTCCCCATCCAGAGAACAAACAAGCCTTTGCATTTACCCCGCTCACAAATTTTGAAGTCAGGCTTTGTTACTAAACACACAGAGGTGTTTCTAAATGCTCCCCTCCCGCAGTGAGGCCCCGGCTGGCCACCAGAACCCCACCTGAGCGGACAATGTCTTAGTCGGCACGTAGTGTGGGTCTGGCGCATAGAAAAAAATCACAGATGTACCCTGAATTGAGTGGATATTTGTAGTGAATTTTTTGTCACAGAGAACATGATATGTCACAGTGTGGGAAAGCCTTCCAGAACCTTCCAGGGGGAAACAGAAATCCTTGAGTAGGGGAGAGAGTGAGTGCAAAAGGAGAAGGAGGTGAGGACCAGCCCAGGTGCCCCAGGAACCCAGCAGCCCTTCCTCTCTGGGCCTTAAAAAGCAGGAGACCAAGGCCAGAGAGGAGCGAGTCAGGTCGTTAGCTCATGACAAAGGCCATGCGTGGACAGACTAGCGAGGATTGAAAAGCTGAGGACATCAGAGCCAGCTGAGCGAATGGGAGGAAGCAAGTGGCCTGGGGAGGAGATGGGACCCCGCACCCCAGAGGCTCAGAGACGGTGCTCGGAGACAGCGAGCACCAGGCATGTGGCTCCCCTCAGCCAGAGGCTGTGCAAAACTAGCATAATTACCAATCACAATTTTTATTTTGCTTTTACTTTGAGTAGAAATGTTTAATATTTAGGAAGGAAAAGAATAATTAGAATATATGTGAAATTCCTAAGTTTTGATTATTTTCACTTATAGTTTTATGAAAATGTAACCAGATAACCAAGGGGTCCGGGCTGCCTGTCACTACTTGAGCCAATTAAACAAATACAGGGTTAAATCATAAATGAGGGTTTATTCCAATAATGCTGGCAGTATGGGAGAGCAGCAGGTCACCCATAAACATCTGCTCTGTCCCCCACCATAAGCCAGCTGCTTATATTGGGTAGTAGGACAAAGATTATTACTTGGGGGAGTAGAAATTGCAGGTATGGGAAAGTAGGCACAGGATAATCATTACAGGTTACAAGTCATGCGGGCTGCGGGGGGGTGGGGGGGGCGGCGGGCACGGCACAGAGGGGAAGCACCTCCAGGCGCCCTGGGACCAGATTACAGGTAATAGAAGCTGGGGTTGTAAAGAGCAGGTGCCTCCAGGACTAGACTGTCTCAGCCAGAAGGTTGTAAATCTTTCCAGGATGACAGGCAGTTCTCAGGGCAGGAGGTTGGGCTGCATTCCAATGTGAGCTCCCATGTCCCAGGGCATACAACTCCCTGCCAGTTTAGAATGTGCTTTCTCTAATCAGAACAGAATAATCATGGTTAACAGATCATGATCATGATTAATATTTCTTATAATTGTAGCTGGTCCCCAATAGTCTGTTTCTGCCCCTAATATTAACATACTAGAGGCCCGGTGCACAAAATCGTGCACAGGTAGTGTCCCTAGGCCTGGCCTGCGATCAGGGGTGAGATCTGTGAAGTGACTGGCAGGGCAATTGGGGGGCCCCCACTGGCACCTGCCTTGGCCAGCCTGGCGCCACCCACGCACCAGCCCCAAGACACCCCCCACCGCTGCTACCAGTCACCCTCTGGTGGTCAGTGCACATCATAGCAACCGGTCATTCTGCTGTTTGGTCGATTTGCATATTAGACTTTTATTACATAGGATTCCACTCTGCTACACTTAGGTTTACAAGTACATTTTAAAACTTCTTTCCATGATTCTCAGTGTGACTGTGGCCAGTCTGCACTGTGTGTTCCCTGTAGGTGCGGCCCCGGCACAGGAATGGAGAGTGAGCATTTATTCTGTTTATCTTGTATTAGCAGCCCCTGTAAACAGCTTAGAGATATGCCTCTCCCACTGGGGCCTGGAGTCACAGTTGGAATAGCACAGCAGGTCCTCACTGTCGGTAAAAGAGAAGTTCTGTGAATATCTTAATTTCAACAACATAACTAGTAATTTGGCTGGGAAAAAAGGGGCCCAAACATAAACTTTGTAGAATAAGCATCACTTATGAGTTACGTGTCTCTTTACTTTCTCACTCAGCTCTCAGACGCCGCCAGCCCACGGAGAGAGCATCCAACCAAGCGCAACAACAATAAAACTCGTCAGCTTTGATCAATTTGTCAACCCGGCCATATGAAAACCTGAATTAGAGTTTTCACTGTTGAACCTTAGTTTCATATTTGTTTACAGTTGTTGCTAAGAAGGTATATATAGGGTATCCCCCAAAAAATGTATATACACACTTTGAATAGTTAAAAGGCAGTGTTTATTAAAATACACTTCATTTTCAAAACTGAGCTATCCGCTGTTGGTGTGTACATGCGGCGGGACACCCTGGATGCCAAGGTGCAGGGTGAGCCTCTCTCAGTGGTTCTTACACTGCTTTCTGCACTTTCCATACTGAGACTCCCAGTAGGCGGCTTCCATGTGTATCCGTGGCCTGGGTCCCACATTGTTAGTGGCTCTGCACCAGGACACGCAGAGGAACAGTGGGCAAAGCTTGCCGTTTGAGGAGGTCCAGTTTATTTGTCACCTAGAGAAGCCTCCAAAGACTGTTTGTTTTTTTTTCTTTTTTGCCTGAAACCAGCTCACTGCACCTTCTCTGGCTTGTAATTGAATGAGGACATCAGATCTATTAACACCTGACTCGAAAGCACCATGAACTTCAGAGCAGCCAGACAGCGCAGGTTAGGAAGGTTGAGGAGGGCTAGCCAGTGGTGCAGAGGCAGCCAGGAGCCTGAGGCAGTGCTGAGAAGCCACAGCGAAGACCGTGTGCCCTGAAAACCCAGAATACTTACTGTCTGGCCCTTTACAGAAACGGTTTGCCGAACCCGCACCTCGGTCATGGAAAGCTTTGTAAGCAGGACTCAGCTCTGTCATAAGAGCAATGACAAGCTATTGAACGAATGTAAACAGCGAACTGACCCAGATCTCCAACTTTAGAACAACAACTCTGACTGTAGTGTAAAGGGTGGATATAAATGATATAGAGTGCAGTGAGGGGCCATATCAGTAACCAGGTAGAAACTGAAGGTGGCTGGACCAGACATGGCCAAGTTAAATGAGCTCCAATTCCATCCCAACCGCAGAGCGTTTTGTTTTTATTCTTAAAAATCCACTGGATGGCGCCACCTCACAGAGAAAAAGTACTCACCTTCCCCCATATGTTATTTTAGTGAGCTGAGTTTATAATACTTCAAGGACTGTCATTCAAGAATTTCAGTGATGAATCCTATGGTTAGGTTCCAATAATAACATGCTTTATACTAAATTAAGTTTATGTCTATATTGTGTGTGTGTGTGTGTGTGTTTTAACCATAGCAATCAACAAGAGTATCATATGAGAAACTGAAAGGTGAACCAAATCCACCTCTCAAATTGAAATGTGCTGGTGCAGCCAAGAGCAAAACAGATATGAGACCCAAACAGCCTTATTCACTAAAGAAGAGATACAAAGGTCAGTGGGAATCTATACTAATAAAAGAGTAATATGCTAATTAGACCAGGTCTACCAGACATCTTCCAGACGTCCGACTTCCCTCTGGACAAAGCCATGTTGGTGGGGGCCAAGGCAGAGGCAGTTGGGGGCAATCAGGCCGGCAGGGGAGAGCAGTTAGGGGTGAGATCAGGCTAGCAGGGAGTTAGGGGCAATTAGGCCAGCAGGGGAGGGCAGTTGGGGGTGAACTGGCCTGCAGGGGAGGGCTGTTGGGGGCATTAGGCAGGCAGGCAGGTGAGTGGTTAGGAGTCAGTGGTCCTGGATTGCGAGAGGTCCCAGATTGGAGAAGGTGCAGGCTGGGCTGAGGGACATCCCCCCCACCCCCTGCACAAATTTTGTGCACCGGGCCTCTAGTACTAAAATAAAACAAAACAACCCTGCTCAACATCACTAGTAATCAAAGAAATGTTCATCAAAACAAAAGTAAGATACAACTGAGTCCTAGCAAGAATTTTTTTTTTCTAAATGATGATCCCAGCGTTGGCAAGAACATGGTTACTGAGCACGCTCAGGCACTGATGATCAAAGTGGTGTGATATTTCCAAAGGGGAGTTTTTCAATACTATCCAATGTATTCTCACTGACTCGGTAAATCTACTTCTACAGATACTTAAGGAAACAGTCCCAGTGCGGACAAAGGTTTCCACGGAGGACAGCCCCACATTGTTTGTAAAGCTGAAAGCAACTCAGTGGGCAGGGCGGAGAAATCATTCGTCAGCTCCGTCCACGCTTGAGTGAATCAGCAGCCGTGTGCCAGGCACTGAGTCACACCTCTGCTGTCCCAGAACGGAATGATCAAACTGTTATTTTCAGAGAATATTGCATGGGCTGGGAAAATGTTCATGATATCACAAGTGGAAGGAAAACAGGATAAAATGTACATGCAGCAGCTGCAAATACACTTAAATGTACATGAAAACAGAGTGAGAAAATGCCAGCCCACAAATTCATGTACAGTAGCCCCACCCCACCCCCTTATCATTGGGGACATGTTCCAAGACCCCTAATGGATGCCTGAAACCATGGGTAGTATGGAACCCTATGAATACTGTGCTTTTTCCTATACACACCTACCTACCTACCTGTGATAAAGTTTAATATATAAACTGGGCTCAGAGACTAACAATAACTAAGAAAATAGAGCAATTATAACAGATCTCTCTCTCTCTCTCTCTCTCTCTCTCTCTCTCTCTCTCTCTCTCTCCTGCCCTGTGCTCACCCTGCTTCTTGGTGAGATGATCACATGCCCACGTGGGGAGAGGCATTTGCGATTTGAGGTGCGACAGCAAAATCAGCGCTGATTCCTTTGTCTGTCACAATCTCGGGGCTAGAGGCCTGTTCTGGCCCTAGAACTTAGCAACCTCAGCCTGCGAGGTTTCTCCTCATTAGGTCGAGAACTTTCCTCTTTTCACTGACAGCAGCTCTTTCCGGCGTCTGAGTCGCAGCATCACTGCTCCTGCACTTGGGGGTCGTTAGCAAGTAAAATGAGGGTGACGAACCTGAGCACCTCCAAACCCCACACTGGGTCTAATACCCAGGTGGCAGCCACGTGGCTGACTCGGAAGCGTCTACTACAGCGTGGACACCGGGCACAGGACGAGTCACGTGGGCATCACGAGATTTCATCACAGCTACTCAGAGCAGCCGCAACTTAAAACTTATGAATTGTTTATTTCTGGAATTTTCCATTTAATATTGTGGATGGTGGTTGGCTACAGGGAACTGAAATGAAGGTAAGGAGGGATTAGTGTATGTAAGAAAATGCTTCTTTGTCACAAATGACCTTAATTACCGCTAAGCCCCAGTCCAGCAAGGTTGTTAAGAAATCCAGCCTTGGTCAGACCAGCCTTCCTTCTCCTGCTCCCCAGGTTTCGACAAGGTTCTGGGTCTCGCCCAGCACCCAGTGTCTTTGTCGTGTGCAAGTGATTTTCCCAAAATGCCTGTTATCACAGCCCCATGGTGCGCAGGTGTGTCGGGCCTGAGGCGCCTGAGGCCAGGACGCCAGCAACCTTGGACCACGCACATCCCTCAGGTGTCCAGCCAGGCCCCGGTGACCTGTAGCATGTTACAGTCTGAAGCACCCACCAGCCTGGGAAGCTTGCCGTACACCTGCCTGACGGCCAGGTTTAGGGGCCTGTTCAGGGCCCTGTGAGTTCTCAGGGCAGGGCCACCGCCCACCAGCCTGAAGACGCCTTTCCTTAGTCCCCCGGAAGAGCAGTGACGTGGAAATACGACGCAAAGGGAGGGTTTCCTAGATCCTTCAGCCCGCTGCCCCACCCCTGCCTCCCGCTCCCAGCCGGGAAGCCACTGCCTGCTTTAGTGAGGGCAAGTCGGAGGATAGACAAAGAGGGAGCTTACAACCTACTCGTGAATGTATTTCATTTTTCACAAAACCGAGACTAAAAGAAAATGTCATAATTAGACTCTAGGTAGCAGTGCTCTAAGTTTTTTTTTAGTTTCTTTGTAGACTTTTCTGTATTATTGCTTTTTCTACAATGAATATAATTCAATGAACAAACAACAAAATTAAACCTTGACAAGACTACAGACGCAGAATTAACCCAAAAGAAGATGGGAGCTGGGCCACTCAGAGCAGAACTGGAGAGCGGCCTTGTACCGGGCGGCACTGGCAGCACAGCGAGCGCGGGCCAGGCTGCAGAGGGGCCGTGGTGCCTTCTCCAGGCGCTGGGAGTGTTAACTTAACCCTGCCTCCAGTGGCGTGCTTGGCCTTTAAAGAAAAGGAGAGGGTCACCAGGTGAATGAAAGGGGGAGACATTTCCCGACCCGTGACCGTCTCTCCTTTGAAGACTAATGCACAAATTATAAGCCATTCCAACAAAGCTGAGCATGTTTTCAATGAGCTCTTAGCATGAATGACTGAGATAACCGGCTACTTAGAACAAAACACCCCATTACCAATTACAAGCCTGTGTTGTTGGACTTCAACAAAACAAGCTAATTGCTGGTGTTTCATTGGGGTCAACCGAAGGTGCACACAGGCTGTTGGGTGGATGTTTCCTGTTTCCTGAGGCAGTTTCTGAGAGGCTCTGCCTCAGTTTTCTGAGCCCCCCCTCCTCCTCGTCCTCATGTCAGGACCCACCCCTCACCCCCGAGAGGAGTTGGGGAGAGGAGATCCAGTTCAAGGAATAAGCAGCTAAGCAAATGCGCACCGATGTGTATGTCCAGGGAAAGTTGGGGGACAAATGCAAGTGAGGGGGCATCTTGGACACTGAGCCTCCCTCGTGAGAGCCATTGGTGAGTGATCATGTGGAGCAGGGCGGGGGGGGGGTGGCTGGAAGACCCTCCCTTGAAAACACCAGCTACTGTGGCGTCTTGGGTTCCAGCCCCAGGTGACGAATGTGGGGCCAGGAATCTCAGAGCTCACATTCACCTAAAGCATCACCAGGTGTTAAAATCATAACTTTCAGACAAATCCAAAACGTATGTGTGTCAACGATTTTATTTGACTAAACAGGGAACCAGTAAGATGGTATCACCGTTTCAGAAAATTGAGATAGATGCCAATGAACTTGGTCCAGATGATCAGCAGGAAATCGGTGGTCCTTCTCACCTCCAAGCCCAGGTCCCCGCCCAGCCCCTCCCCCACCACCCAGATGGCCACCCCTGGGGCTGTCAGACTTTCATGGCAAGAGTCAGACACCAGACCCCCGCATCCTTTCAGCTCCTGGAGATGTGTGTCCATCCCCCTAAATGCTTCCCTTGACCATAAGCACAATGGAAGCACCAGAGTCTCTCCACATACATCCCGGGGCCCGTCTTCACCTCCAGGGAACTTGTACAGCCTGCCCCACCGAGGGGCCGTGCATGGCGGGTGCTGGAGGAAAACCATCCACCACATCCGAGGTGATCTTAGCAGCCCACCCAGTCTTTGGAGATGCTGTTGAAATTTGATACAAAAGAAAGTCACATTTAATATTGTTGCATAAACAAATGGGACTACATCAAAACAAAAGGCTTCTGCACAGCAAAAGAAACCATCAATAAAACAACAAGAAAGCCTACTGCATGGGAGAACATATTGGCCAATGCTATTTCAGATAAGGGTTTAATCTCCAAAATTTACAAAGAACTCATACAACTTAACAAAAGGAAGATAAACGATCCAATCAAAAAGTGGGCAAAGGACCTAAGTAGACACTTTTCAAAAGAGGACATACAGAAGGCCAAGAGACATATGAAAACATGCTCAAAGCCACTAATCATTCGAGAGATGCAAATCAAAACAGCAATGAGGTACCATCTCACACCTGTCAGAATGGCTATCATCAACAAATCAATAAACGACAAGTGCTGGAGAGGATGTGGAGAAAGGGGAACCCTAGTGCACTGCTGGTGGGAATGCAGACTGGTGCAGCCACTGTGGAAGACAGTATGGAGTTTCCTCAAAAAATTAAAAATGAAACTCCCATTTGACCCAGTAATCCCACTTCTAGGACTAGATCCGAAGAAACCAGAAACACCAATCAGAAAGGATATATGCACCCCTATGTTCATAGCAGCACAGTTTACAATAGCTAAGATTTGGAAACAACCTAAGAGCCCATCAGCAGATGAGTGGATTAAAAAGCTGTGGTACATCTACACAATGGAATACTACACTGCTATAAAAAAGAAGGAACTTTTACCATTTGCAACAGCATGGGTGGAACTGGAGAGCATTATGCTAAGCAAAATAAACCAGTAGGAAAAAGATAATTATCACACGTTCTCACTCATATGTGGGACATAATGATCAACATAATTTGATGAACAAGAATAGATGCAGAGACAAATGGTAGGGGAGGGGTGTTAGAGAGCAACCAAAGGACTTTGTATGCATGCATGTTAGCATAACCAATGGACACAGACACTGGGGCGGGGGTGGGGGGCTTGCCTGGGGTGGGAATGGTGTGGGGGTGTCAATCGGGGGAAAAGGAAACATGTAAAACTTTAGACAATAAAAAAGAAATACAAATATATATATTTGCAAAAGTGCTGTTAGGGGCTGGATTGTGCCCCACCACCACACATACACACACACACTCATATGTTGAAGCCCTAACCCCCAGTACCTCAGAATGTGACTATATTTGAATATGGGGCTTTTAACAATGTGATGAAGTTAAATATGAAGTTGCTAAGATGAGACCTAACACACGTGACTGGTGTCCTTGTAAGAGGAGATTTGGACACACAGAGACACCGGGGTTGGGCACGCACAGAGGGTAGACTGTGTGAGGACACAGCAAGAAGGCACCATCTGCAAGCAAAGGAGAGAGGCCTCAGAAGAAACCAAACCTACCGGCACCTTAATCTTGGACGTCCAGCCTTAAGAACGCTAATAAAATTAACTTCTATTGTTTAAGCCCCCAGTCTGTTATATTTTGCCATGGCAGCCCTAGCAGACCAATACAAGTGTGGATTGGCCCAACCTCCCACCCTTTTGGGGAAAGAGGCATAGTATAAATATCCAAATGAAATCTAATAGCCCTCGAGCTGGTATGGTAACTCCACAGTCATCAGAGGTACGCTCAGATGGCTTCTACTTTGTTGTTCTGCCAAACACTACACACACAGCTCTCAACTTGTGGCCCGAGATGGTTTCCGGTGCTCCCACCACCCCTTCTTCATCCCTGTCCCCAGGAAGGAGGAAGAGGGGAAGGGGATCCCATCACTTCCATTCTCACCCTATTGACGAGAAGAGGTCATGTGACCTCCTTAGTTACCAGGGAGGCCATGGGCCCAACTATAAAGTTTACTGTCCTGTAATGAGGGGAAAATAAAAACTGGGGAACCTTGAAGCAGTGGCATCACATTGGTTGGAGTAGAGCAGAGGTAGGAAAGAGAGGAGCTGATCAAGATTTCCAATACCCTAAGCAACCTGAGTGCCCATCGGTGGGTGGATGAATAAAGAAAATATGGTGGCCCTGACCGGTTTGGCTCAGTGGATAGAGCGTCGGCCTGTGGACTGAAGGGTCCCAGGTTCGATTCCGGTCAAGGGCATGTGCCTTGGTTGCGGGCACATCCCCAATAGGGAGTGTGCAGGAGGCAGCTGATCGATGTTTCTCTCTCATCGATGATTCTAACTCTCTATCCCTCTCCCTTCCTCTCTGTTAAAAATCAATAAAATATATTTTTAAAAATAATAAAATATGGTGCATATATATGCACAGTGGAATATTAGTCAGCCATGAAAAATAAGGTGATCCTGGCATCTGCGACAATGTGGGCAGACCTTGAAGGCATGCTAAGTGAAATAAGTCAGTCAGAGAAAGGCAAACACTGTGTGGTGCCTCTTATATGTGGAATCTGAAACAAACCAAACTCATGAAGTTAGAGATTAGATTGGTAGTTGTCAGAGGTGGGGACTGGGGGAGGGGACAGATGAGTGAAGGCAGAGAATGGTCCAAGCTTCCAGTTATAAGATGAATGAGGTCGGGGGACCTAGTGTACAGCAGGGTGACTGTGGCTGATACACTGTTTATATATTTGAAAGTTGCTAAGATAGTACATCTTTAACTTCAAATTACAAGGAAAAAGAATTTGTAACTATGTTAATTAAACTTACATTGGTGATCATTTCACTGTGTGTGTGTGTGTGTGTGTGTGTGTGTGTGTGTGTACATAAAGCAAATGACTATGTTGTGCACCTTAAACGTACACACTGCTATATGTCAATTATATCTTAATAAAACTGGAGGGGGGAAAGATTTGGAATATTCGGCCACCCTATCATCCCGAATTGTGGTTCTTTGATACAAGTCCTCTCCTACTAACTGTGCGCCCTCAGCACCATCGGGTCTCCATTTCTGCTCACTCCAGGCCTGCCCGAGCCCAGCGCGGCTCCAAGTTTGTGACAGAAGCTCCAGTGTTTAGTCTCACCCCCCTCCCCCCACGCCTCATTCACTGAATTCACACACTTGCTGAGCACCTATGGGGTGTGGCGTTTAACACTTCCCCGTTCTGTCGCCTCACAGGCACTTTCCCTGAACTATACTCCTGAGCCTTTCTGGGACGCACATCATTGAGTCAGAAGTGTTTTCACGGGAGAAAACAGGCTCAAGCACAGAGGCATGGTGAGAGCTGCAGCTGCCTCCTCCTGGTCCCGGCATCCGCTAGGAGGAATGCCACTGAGTGGTGGCTCTACAGAAAACAAGACTGTTCTCACAGGGAGAAGCCCAGAGGTAGCCGGGCCAGGGTTGGCAGGTGGCCCATGTCAACAAGTCCTCAGGGACCCCAGTTCTGTCCAGACTTCCCCTTGGATACAGCACTGGTCCTCAGGGCCTGGATGTTGGCCGGCGCTCCAGCCATGCCAGGCACCTTCAGGCAGCAGGATGGAAGGAAGGACAGGGCAGAGGGCGGGGCATTCACCAGCCCTCCTCCAGGGGATGTTCCTGGAACTGCCACTCAAACTTCCATTCGCATCCTATTGGTCAGGATGTAGCCAATTTGGCTGCAAGGAGGACCAAGAAGCAGAGCCTGTGCCCTGGGTGGCCACGTGTCGCGGCTATTATGGAGAATGGTGGGAGTGGCCACTGGGGAAGACAAGCCAGCAGTCTGGGCCATCATGTGGGATCTTAGACGACAGTGGAGACTGTATTAGATGAACCTAAACATGCTCATTTCTGTTCCCTGCATTCTGAGTATCATTCAAAATCTTAAAGCGACTTCTCACATTCCGTTTTCGCCCCAGTCCCCAGGTGTAAAGAATTGTTACCGACAGTGTCATTCACCGGCTACTTCAAGGTCACACCTCTGACATTCCGCACCCAGCAGATCCCCTGGGCTTTGGAGAGACCTCACCTGCTGCCCTTTAACAAGTTAGCATCAGTGGAGACTGGGAAATAGAGGGGCCAGGGTGCGATGAATAAGAGGGAATAGCCGAGCTCGAGAAAGCAAAAGGAAAGAAAAAATCACAGAGTCGATAGTTCGTTGGAAAAGTGTGAATCATTCATCACATGAGCTTGTCCTCAAAGAGAAAAGGTTCAGTCTCCCCGGGTTTTAGTTACAGCGAATCCTTTGCCTAAGGAATATTTGGTGCGAGGAGTTGAGCCAGTACGTTACCACCAGAGCATCTAGAAACGTAGCGAGTCGGGGAGAAGGCGCGGTTTGGGGGTTCTACAGGCACCAGTCACCTGCTGTGCCGTTTAAGAAATTGCTAGTTATCATGGGGACTTCTGGGTTAGATTACCCCACCCAACACCAGATGCTCTATCTGATAAACACTAGGGGGCCAGAAATAATTTCGTGCCCAGCCAGGGTGTGTCGACCTCCGCACGGCTAACCTCTGGAGTGAGGTCATTCTGCTGTGGGCGCCCACCCCCTGCACGGTAGGGTGTCAGCAGCAGCCCTGGCCTCCCCCCACTAGATTCCAGTAGATCCCCCAGTTGTGACAACCACAGGTGTCTCCAGACATTGAAAAGGGTCCCCTGGGGGCAAAACAGACTCCAGGCAAGAGCCACGGGTCCTGCTCCCCTTCTCAAGTTTTGAAACAGGGACTCCAAGGTGATTATTATGGGTTTGGGTTTTGTTCAGGAACCACTGTATGGTTCTGGTTAAATATTTCCAGTGCCTTGTTCACTTCCTCCCTCCCTCACTCACTTACTCAGTGACCTTGGGATTCAGGGGTGACATGCAGGGGAAGGTCTTGGTCACTCCCGAGTCCCTGGCATGCAGCATGCACTGGCCTCTGTGAACCCTGACTAAGGGACATTGCAGCTCATCCCCACAGCTTCCCCCGGAAACCCTTACCACTGTCACCTTCATTTCACAATAACACTAACTGAGGCCCAGGCGGTTGTCACCTGTCCCGGACACACAGCTAGGAAATGTCTGGTTGCAGGAATTGGGACCCATAGGATTTGAGCAAAATGTGCCACAGACCCCCAGAGGGGAACAGCTAAGGGGAAGGATGAGCAGGGGAGCCCGGAAAGCGAAGGCTCAGAGCAGGCGTCTGGCCTGAAGGACGGGACCAAGAGGAGCCGCCCTCGCCCTCAGTTCATGCTGATGGGCCAACGTAGGACACTTTCATTACAGCTGCCTCATGCAGGACCCACCCCAGGGCAAATCTGCACTCTCAGAAAAGTATGGGGACATTTGAGGCAAACACACACTATTAATTGCCAATTGGGGGCCACGTTTTTTTTTTCTTTGAAAGGAATGTTTTCCATAAATGCCTTTGCTTAAAAAAATAATAACAAAAAGAAACCATAGGCAGCAAAAATCTCAGACACCTCTGGTAGCAATATGTTTGTGGATACATCTCCTAGGGCAAAGGAAACTAGGGAGAAAATAAACAAATGGGACTGCATCAAAATAAAAAGCTTCTGCACAGCAAAGAAACCATCAACAAAATGAAAAGGGAGCCCACTGTATGGGAGAACATATTTGGCAATGAAACATCCGATAAATACATAAGGAAATCATACAACTTAACAAAAGGAAAGCAAACAATCCAATTAAAAAATGGGCAAAAGACCTAAATAGATACTTCTTCAAAGTGGAAAAACTTATGGCCAAGAGACATATGAAAAATGCTCAAAGTCACTGATCATCAGGGAGATGCAAATTAAAATGACAATGAGGTATCACCTCACACCTGTCAGAATGGCTACCATCAACAAATCAACAAATGACAAGTGCTATTGATGATGTGGAGAAAAGGGAATCCTAGTTCACTGCTGGTGGGAATGCAGACTGGTGCAGCCATTATGGAAAACAGTATAGAGTTTCCTCAAAAAATTAAATATGGATCTGCCATTTGACTCAGTGATCCCACTTCTAGGAATATATCCTAAGAAACCTGAAGCACCAATCAGAAAGAATGTATGCACCCATATGTTCATAGCAGCACAATTTACAATAGCTAAGATCTGGAAACAGCCCAAGTGCCCCATTAGTAGATGAGTGGATAAAAAAAAAAACCTGTGGTACATTTACACCATGAAATACTGTGCAGCAGTAAAGAAGAAGGATCTCTTACCCTTTGAGAGCATGGAGGGACCTAGAGAGTATCATGCTGAGTGAAATAAGTCAGTCAGAGAAATTCAAGTATCACATGATCTCACTCATATGTGGAATCTAAGTAACAAAATATACTAGTGAACAAAATAGATCCAGAGACATTGAAGCAGGGAACAGACTGTCAAATCTCAGAGGGAAGGCGGAGGAGGGTGGGTGGATGGGTGAAAAGAGATCAACCAAAGAACTTGAATGCATATATGCATAATCCATGGGCACAGACAATAGGGTGGTGGAGGCCTGGGGTGGGGAGCAAGAGTGTGCTAGAAGGGGTCAATGGGAGAAAAAAGGAGACATCTGTAATATTTTCAACAATAAAGATTTTTTTAAAAAAATAACAAAACAAAAAAAGCCATCCCTAGCAAAGAAAACGCTTGTGTTACCATGGTTGGGATCACAGCAGAGAGCAGTTCTCTCCTCCTCCTCGGAGAAAGGTCCCAGGGGCCGGCCCTGCCATCCTTGGAGCCCCCACTCTTCTCTCTGTTCTGTTGCATACAATGCTGGTGTCTATTTTTGTCAACCAATGTTCCTTCAATTGATGTATTCAGCACAAAATGAGAAAACCTTCATGGTCAACCTACGGGGCTCTGAAGAATACTGAAGGTGGTGATTTTTATATCTTACTCAATAAGAGACAATATCTGTGGCTTACCCCTTACAAAATCCTTCCACAGAGTGAAGTAAACCAAAGGAACCAGTGGACACAGAGCAACCACATCTCCTCGCCAGAATTCATTCCTCTAACCTGGCCCCGACCATTACTTTGTAGCATTTGTCATGCTCTTTTATGTTTATTGTATGTCCATCTACACACACACACACACACACACACACACACACTACCTCTGGCTCCTTGAGAGCAGAGCACGCGGTACTATTATCTTACAGGCACAAAAGGATGTCCTGGGCAGGGTGGTGTTTTAAAAGGCATTGGCATTGTGCTGGACTCACATAATACATATATTTAACATATGTAAAGTCATGTTCTGGAATGTTCTGGAGAGAGAAAGTGGGGGAGAGAATAGTGATGGAGGTTCTAGTCTATGCAACTCTCAGATGAAAGACATGAATTCACTGACCCTTCACCGGTGTCCATTCCCGTGGCCTCACCTGGAAGAGCATCTCGCTGGGGTTTGGGTGGGAGGACAGTTCTAACTCCACATCATTTCCTCTTATACCTGGCTTTCGAGTTTGAACAGTCCAAGAGGAACTTGGCCATAAGCAAACTTAACTGGAGGACACAGGTCGAGGTGTGTGGCTCACACGCTTGCCTCAGATGCAACAGCAGGGGCACCGGGATGCTCAGGGGTGCTGCCCAGGTCCCCCACAGGGAGGGACGCTTCCCCTGCCCTGAGGGTGCTGGTGGCAGCAGCATCAGCTGAGACCTGTCTCTGTCTCGCCTTCAGCTGAAGAGAGATGCAAGCCTGAGACTACAAAAGGGAGGGGGTGGGAGATCCACACAGAAGGACCGGAAGGACCAGGAGGACCGCTGACACTGGGGTGTGAGCCAGGCCTCTGCAGAGCGGCTGTGGGACTGCTGAGGACAGCATTGTGCCTGGCATGCAGTTCAGCCCCATCCTGCTGCCTCGCTCACTCCCCACACAGGCGCTGCCTGCAGGCCTTCTCCAGCCAGGAGAACCCAACCTGCAACAGGGCTCTGCCTGGGGAACCCAAACCCACAGAAGAGAAGAAAGGGGGAGACTGCAGACAGCTGTGCCCTCCCCAGCCCTGTGTAGGGGTGCAAGCTGAGGAAGGGAAGTTATACCACACCCTCAAGTGGAAGGCATCTAAGGCAAGATACCCTTTCCAGCAAGGATTTTCCCAGTCTGGGAGCTGGGGGGGGCGGGGGGGCGGGGGGAGGGTGTCCAGAGGAGACTGTCCAGTTTGCAAAGGAATTCTGGCCTGAGGAGGAAGCTCAATCCCGGGTGGTAGGAGGAGGCGGGGGGAGGGGGGAGAGGGATGACCTTTCAGAGATTGGGACCCAGAACTTGGCCCCTGAGCCCACAGGTCGCCTCCAGGGGCTGGACAGTGCCAGGGAGCCCAGGCTCTCCTGCCGCCTCCAGAGCTGAGATATAACAGCTTTCTGTTGTTTTAAGCCCCTAATGGTGTGGCGCCCTGTCACAGCAGCCACGGAAACTGATACTGACCGTGACCCAGGGACCCCGAGGCAGAACGAGCCTGCCTCCACCCATCCTGTATCCACAGCTCTCCCCAGGTGATGCAGCCCTGAGCTCTGTCACCGCCAGCCCTCCAGGAGGCCAGCACGACTGAGCCAAATGGGAGGGAAGAGCGTCAGATTCTTGGCTAAAATAACTAACACACTCTGGCTAGTTGAGGCAGAAGAGGAATTTGCTGAGTGCTGCCGGCAGCTCCCAGCCTCCCCGGGCAGCCTGGGCACTGAGCTTGGAGGCCACACAGCAAGAACCAGGTCCAGATCACCCTGCCCACACCCCAGTGTGGAGCCCTTGGCACTGCTCCCTCACACGCAGCTGGGACCTCTGCTGCGGCCTTTGAGTGCAGGGCGCTCTCCCACCATCATCAGAGCGAATGCCACCCTGGAGCAAGTGACGTCTCTTTCCCTGCCATTCAAATGCCAGCCTGTGGGCAAGCCGCATACACGGCCAGACCTGCGGGAGCAGAACCTGAATTTTGACCAGTCCCTGGTGATTCAGATGCTCAGTGAGGGCTGAGAAGCCCTGCACTCCACATCGCACCCCGCACCCCGCAACCCGGGTTGAGACATCACCAGCATAGGTCTGCCGGCCACCATGTCCCCAAGGCAATGCCCCTGGCAACGCAGCCAGTGCTGGAAACATGGGACTCAAAGGTTAACCCAGCAAAGGAAACCGGAAGAGCTAGGGACTTTATGGGCACTCGATTTTGAGATTGATGAAAGAAATGCAACTGTAACGTGCTGGGCGTGATTGTTTTAACCAGGAAAGCATATTTGTCTTTTTTAAATAAATATAGAGATTATGTAAATTGTGCTGCTATGAACATAGGGGTGCAGACGTTCTTTCTGATTGGTATTTCGGAAGTCTTAGGATGTATTCCTAGAAGTGGGATCGCTGGGCCAAAAGGCAGCTTCATTTTTAATTTTTTGAGGAAACGCCACACTGTTCTCCACAGTGGCTGCACCAGTCTGCATTCCCTCCAGCAGTGCACGAGGGTTCCCTTTTCTCCACGTCCTCGCCAGCACTTGTCTTTGTTGGTTGGACCTGGAGAGTATTATGCTAAGTGAAATAAGCCAGTCAGAGAAAGACAGATACCATATGCTGTCCCTTATATGTGGAATCTAATGAACAAACTAAACTGATGAACAAAATAGGACCAGAGGCATGGCTGCATGGAACAGACTGACAGATGGCAGAGGGGAGGGGGCACGAGGGGACTGGAAGAGATTAGCCAAAGAACATATATACACACAGCCCGCAGACACAGACAGGAGTGGTGAAGGCCAGGGGAGGGGTAGCGGGGGCTGGGTGGAGGGAGGCAAAGGGGAGAAAATGGGGGACTCTGTAATAGTGCCAACAATAACAAAGAAATAAACACACAGAGATTGGGTGTGGACACCATGGAGGGTGTTTTTATTCATTATATCTGGTCCTTCAACCAGCCTTGGTGGTGCCTGGGAGAACGTGGAGCAATGCAGATCCCTTTGTCTTCTACACTCAGGAAACTCCTGCCTTTTATCATTAATTTGACTCAGTTGCTGTAATTTGTGAATCAACCATAGGGAAACGGACTTGGAGAAGCAAATTGGTGTATTAACGTGTTGTATCATCGTGGTGCCTTTGCTACAGCTAAAGAACCCACATCAGCACAGCACTACTCACGAAAAGAAGTTCCAGCAGAATGCAAAGAAACAATGTCTTTACATACACACACACACACACGCACACACACACGCACACACACACACACACACAGCCTTGGCCTGTTCCTGGCACTGGAGTGTTCAAAAACAAAATGACTCATCTCTATTCAGAAGATCGCCTTGGAATTCAAGAGATGAAGAGGAAGAGATTTGCTGGCTTGTTATCTTGAATGTCCTTATAATTTTTATGCTGAATTTTAAACAGGAAAATTTACAGTTGTTAGGGGTGTTTTGTTTGTTTTTGAATTTGAAAAATGAGAAAGTACGAAAACGGAGGCTTTGGGGAGATTCAAAAGCTAAACGTGGCTCAGATAAGCATACTTTTAACCATCAGGTAGAGACAGAAAGTAGGTCAGTGGTCGCCAGAGGCTAAGGGAGGTGGTGAATGAGGGGTGACTGCTAATGGGCTTGGGGTTTCTCTTTGGGGCGATGAAAATGGTCTGGAATTAGATTGTGGCGATGGTTGCACAACCTTGTGAATGTGCTAAAGACCACTGAATTGTATACTTTAAAATCATTAATGTTGTAGTATGTATAGCTTAATAAAAAAATGTAAAGAAATGGGGATTTATAGGCATAAAAATATTAGAATTCTGGAGTATGAGTAAAAATAAATCTTAAAATTAATTGGGAAATAAAAATTTATCCAATGCACGGTATCTATCTATATTAATAAAAAGCCAGCGACCAGAACACCATAATGACTGGAATGACCGGTCTCTATGACACCCACTGCAGCCAGTGAACTGGCCAGATCAGGGGGTGGGGCTGGCCGGCCAACCGCCCCCAGCCCTCCCCATGGCTGGCCCCACCCCTGATCAGCCTCTCCCACTCAATCGGCCAGCAGCCCCTCCCCCCAGCCAGCCCCTCCCCAATAGGGGATGGGGCCAGCCCTGCCCCCTATGGGCCCCCACCACCCCATTCGGGGACACTACCCACAGACCTTCCCCATGGCCGGCCCCACTCCTAATCAGCCCCCACCACCCCAATTGGTCTGCGGCCCCTGCCCCAAGCCAGCTCCAACCCTGATTGGCCCCCCACTTCAATCAGGGACAGGGCCGGCAGGCCAACAGCCTTCGGCCCCTCCCCCTGGCCGGCCCTGCCCCCGATGGGCCCCCACCATCCCGATTGGCCTGTGGCCCCTCCCCCAAGCCAGCTCTGCCCTGGATCACCCACACACACCAAATTGGGGGTGGGCTGGCCAGCCTACCTCCCATGGCCCCTCCCCTGGCCACTCACCCCCAATCAGCCCCCCTCCACCCCATTTGGGGACAGGGAAAGCCGGTCCACCACCCACAGCCCCTCCTCACGGGGGACCTGGCCCCCATTCGGCCCCCCCACCCCTATCTGGGCCAATCACCTACAGCTCCTCCCCCCAGCCAGCCCAGCCCCAATCAGGCAGATCGGGGCCTAGTCAGCAGGCCAACCTCCCACTCTCCTCCTCCTGTCAAGCCCAGCCCCAATCCACCCCAATTGGCTGGCTGGACCCCACCCATGCACAAATTTGTGCAGTGGGCCTCTAGTTAAAAATGTTTGGACACTGAGTTGGAAAAACAGAGCTAATTTTCTTCTGCATGCCATTTAGACAAAAAATATATTAACTTGTATCTATACTAATAAAAGGGTGATATGCTAATTAGACTGGGAGGCGACCTTCCGGACAAAGCCATGATGGTGGATCTGAGGCAGAGGTGGTTAGGGGCGAACAGGCCGCGGCGGGGGGGGGGGGTGGTGTTAGGGGGGAGCTGGCTGGTTGGGAGGCAGTTGGGGGCGATCAGGCTGGCAGTGGGGGCAGTCGGGGGCAATCAGGCTGGCAGGCAGAGTGGTTAGGGGCGATCAGGCAGGTGAGCGGTTAGGAGCCCCGGTGACAGATTGCAAGAGGACCTAAACCAGCAGTTGGACATCCCCCAAGGGGTCCCAAATTGGAGAGGTTGCAGGCTGGGCTGAGGGACACCCCCACCCCCTACCCCATGCACGAATTTCGTGCACTGGGCCATTAGTATAAATACAAAAATTAAAATCTGTAGATGAACAAAAAGAAAGCAAGAAAGGAAGGACAGAGGGGAAATATCCAGGAAGTAGTCGCTGACCGCATCACGGCAGAGGAGTGGGTTCACTTGGCCGTGTTGGGTCGGACAGAGAAAGGGTGGGCAAGAGAGTGTGGGAAGGAACAGAAGACAGACACTTGGACAACCACGTGGAAACTGCCCTCCGTCAGTGTTACAGCTAATTAATACTCATGTATCACTTTCCCTTGTCCCTTCCATGAGCAAAAGTAGGGATTTAAGGCCCAGAATAAATTCACATAAAAATGTTAAAATCTCTCGGGCCAAACGAGTAGTTAAAACTCAATGACTAGAGATCAACTAAAGGACTTGTATGCATGCATATAAGCATAACCAATGGACATAAGACACTGGGTGATAGGGGAGGCTAGGGGACTGTCTAGGGCGGGGGGATAAAATGGATACATATGTAATACCCTTTGTAATACTTTAAGCAATAAAAAAAAAAATTAAAAAAAAAAAAAACTCAATGACATACACCCCTCCTAGCAGGCGGCCACGGCAACACCCCAGTGATATCACGTGGATGTCTCATGCCCCTGATACGAGGTGATGACGAGGCGAATCACCTCTGTGGCATTCTTCCCAGAAACCCTTGACCCCAGTCTACCCAGAAACATCAGACAAACCCAACGGAGAGGCCTCTACACAGTGTCTGGCCAGTGCTGCTCAAAACTGTCCAAGTCATGAAAACCAAGGAAAGATGGAAACTGGAAGACACTGCGGAGGACATGACAACGTGATGCAGTGTGGGACCTCAGATGGGATCCTGGGACAGAGAGGGAAGGGGACATGGGTGAAATCAACGTGAAATGTGGAGTTTCGTGAGTAGCGCCTGTGCTGGCATGGGCTCCTTAGCTGTAACAAAGGCACCACGATGATACAACACGTTAGCACCGGGGAAGCAGGATGAGAGGTACATGGGAACTCGCTGTACCATCTTTTCAATTTTTCTGTAAATTGAAAGCGATTCCAAAATAAAATACATAAATACGGTTTTAGGAAAACTCAATTTCAGCACAGTGGCTGGCCACTGCGGGAGTGTCGTGAAGAGATGTCAGAAAGTCCTGGATTGGGTTTAGATCATCATAAAGTGTACCCAACCTTCCCACACCACTCGCCGAGGAGCTGTCTTTTTGTTCCACCCGACCCTGGCCCCCGCTGGCAGCTAGTCCTTGGGCAGGAGGAAGTAACTGTGCCTCTAACTAACCATGCTCTCTGATCACACAGGCTTCCAGATGCCCACAGACCTTAGTCACAGCAGCTCTGCAGTAGGCCCCTCCTGGAGGAGTCCATCTACATGGGTTGCCAGGACCACAGACATCTCCTCAACGCTCTCCCACAGTACCAGCCGCACTGTACAACGCACTTCCCGGGCGCACACAGTGGAAACCCCCTGTGGACATTGGCCAGTCACATCTCTATGTCGGCACATACTCCCCTGGTCTTTGGGGACGAATGCAGAGCTGCCCCACCCAGGTCTCTCTTCAGTGAAGGACTTGCCCCAGTTGAGAGTAAGAAGCCTGCAGCTATAATTCCTCCCAGATTGGCCTCAGCTGCAGAATCCCATCTTGCCTGAGATGAGCATCTCTTCCCAGGAGCTCCTACATCCAGTAACTGAGCACGGGGAGCTGTCCAGCAAGAGGCAGCTGAAACCAGAGGTGGCTGGGGGCTGAGGATGCAGGCATCAGAAGCAGCAGCTCCTCAGAAACAATTAGGGTCAATGATGCAATCTTATTGTTTCTAATATGATCTCTGGACAATGCGGCCCCCTTTAAGCGGCATGGGATGTGACCTCTAATTACGTGGCATTCTGCAAGACACGAGAAGGAGGGAGGAGTGCTGAACCCTGCCAGATTGGGGAGGAGTGGTTGAAGAAAGAGAAATAAACTGCTGCAGAAGATTTGAGGAAAACTATGAAAAAAAATGATTTACATTTACCCTGGCCAGTGTTCTCAGTGGTTATAGTTTTGGCTTGAGCACCAAGGGGTCGTAGGTTCCATTCCCAGTCAAGGGCACATACTGGGTTGCAGGTTTGATCCTCAGCTCCAGTCAGGGTGAGTGTGGGAGGCAACCAATCAATGTGTCTCTCTCACATCAGTGTTTCTCTCTCTTGCCCCCTCCCTCCTTTCCACTGTCTCTAAAAATCAATGGGGGGGGAAAGGGTTCCCATTTGAGCTGGATCTTGAAAGATAAGAGAAGTATATGCCAGGCTAAAAAGAAGGGAAGAGCTTTTGGGGCAGAGAGAACATCCAGGTGCATGATCTCTTAGGATAAGAATCTCCTTGTTAAAAAGAGGAGCCAAGATAGAGGCATAGGTCAATGCTGGTATGTGCTGCCTGCCACAACCACATCAAAATCACAACTAAAATACAGAACAGCCATCACTCAGAACTGCCTGAAAGCTGGCTGAATAGAAGTACTACAACTAGAGCAGTAAAGAAGAAAGCGCGTTGGACTGGTGGGGGGGGGGGGGCAGAGGCATGGAACGGGCTGGTCCAACACCCACGTGTGCCATTTTTCAATCTGGGGGGAGATCCTCTCTGTGGAGGCCACCATGAGGAGCAAGGGGTCCCAGCCACACACCAGCCCCCCAGCCCAGGGTCCCAGAGCTGGGAAGAGAACTCCCTGTAACTTCAGGCTGTAAAAACAAGCAGGGATTGTGGCTGCAGGACACAGAGGCTGCTGGAGTCCCAGAAGATCCTCTTGAAGGGCCGGTGTACAGACTTACTCAGACTCAATCCCTCTGAGCTCCAGTGCTGGGTGGCTTTGGGGGACCCAGACACATACAGAGAGAACTGAATTATCTGGTATCAGGGCAGGAATAAGAAGATGGCTTTCTCCCAGATGGGGGTGTTCTCAGGGGTCATTGTTCCTGTGTTGGGACCTCCCCTGTCACAGAGCTGACTGGCAGGGGCCATATCTAAGTCTCCACCAGCCTGGCTCACACTATTTGCACCACCCAGGTGATTCCATGAGATCCTGCCCCACCCAAGCTTCTTGCAGCAACTTTTCCAAATGAATAGCCTGTCATGGATCAGGCTTTAGTCTTTGCTAAAATCTCTCAAACAAACTGAAACTGATCTCAGCATACCCCAAACCTATCAATAAAGGGCCCAAAACCTGGCACCAGAACAAGCCTGCCTTGCTTCACAGCTGGGCCTCACCTGGGCACTTCCAAGCCCAATAAAAATAGCAGCCATCTGCAGATCTCTCTATAGCTCCTGCCAGGTGGCCCCAGGCAGTGGCTGACTTTGCACTTCCCTGAAGGTCCTAGAACCAGTGAACCTTGTGGACAGCTTCAGACCATACCAGATTACAACTCTACACATCCACAAGTGACACAAAAGAGGCAGACTCAGTGAGCACCAAAGCCTGCTCCATAGGTGGGTTTCCTGCACAGCACCTCTCCCACTATAGTTGCAGCTGGTCCTCACAGCCAATTGGCCTGGAGGTAAATTCCTCCAAGTGACACCAAGAGCAATCAAGGCTCAACTACAAGACTGTGCACACAGCCCACATAGGGGCGCTCAGGTGACTGGGGAGACTGAGCCACTAGGCCCCACAGGACACCTACTACACAAGGCCACTCTACCAATTCCAGGAGACATAGCAGCTCTACATAATAGGTAGAAATGAACACAGAAGTTGTTGGGAGCCATTATAAATTACATATACATCTTCAGCTTACAACACAATAGGTTTCTGGTCCCCCCAAGCCAGCTCCCGGGAACCAATTAAGCCTTGTGGTTTAGCCTGGAGTTAAAAGATAACCTACCCTCACCCTAAGTACACAACTGCTAAATCTCCGCTGACAAGCACACATCTCCGCTGATAAGCACACAGCCATCCGGAGCCTGCTAAATCTCTAGTGATAGGTTACCGCCCATAGACCCCTTTACCCACCCCCTTCCTCTAGAACAATATAAATTCTACACGCTGTAAAGAATAAAGTTGAGGCTTGATCAGAACACTGTCTTGCCTCCATTCTTTCGTGTCCCTTGTTTGTCTCATTCTCCTAGGGTGTCTCTTCGTTCCCCCGTTGTTGTCCCGCAGGTCGGGACAAGAAGCAAGCAAAATGCAGAGACAAAGAAATGTGTCACAAATAAAAGAAATGGAAGCAAGCAAACTACTAGATACAGAGTTTAAAACCATGGTTAGAAAGTTACTCAAGAATCTTCATGAGAGCTTCAAGGAACTTAGTGAGACTTTTAAGGAAATTAGTGAGAATGTCAAAGACATGAAAAATGACCAATCAGAAAATAAGCATATAGTAACTGAAATAAAGAATCATTTGAGGTATTGCAACAGTAGAGTTGATGATTCTGACAATCAAATCAATGATTTGTAATATGAGGAAACAAAAAACACCGAATCAAAAGAGCAAAAAGAAAAAAGAATCCAAAAATATGAAGATAGTGTAAGGAGTCTCTGGGACAAGTTCCAGTGTACCAGCATTCGCATTATGGGGGTGCCAGAAGGAGAAGACAGAAAAGAAGATATTGAAAACCTATTTGAAGAAATAATGACAGAAAACTCCCCCTACCTGGTGAAGGAAATAGATTTACAAGTTCAGGAATCGCATAGTCCCAAACAAGAGGAACCCAAAAGAGGTCCATACCAAGACACATCATAATTAAAATGCCAAGGGTTAAAGACAAAGAAAGAATTTTAAAAGCATCAAGAAAAAAGCAGTTAGTTACCTACAAGGGAGTATCCATATGACTGTCAGCTGATTTCTCAACAGAAGCTTTGCAGACCAGAGGGAAGTGGCAAGAAATATTCAAAGTGATGAATAGCAAAGACCTACCACCAAGATTACTCTACCCAGCAAAGCTATCATTTAGAATTAAAGGTCAGATAAAAAGCTTCACAGATAAGAAAAAGCTAAAAGAGTTCATCACCACCAAACCAGTATCACATGAACCATTAAAGGGTATTCTTTAAGAAGAGGAAGAAGAAAAAGATTAAAAATATGAACAATAAAATGGCAATAAGTATATATCTATCAACAATTGAGTCTAAAAATCAAAATAAACAAGAAATCTAATGAACAAAGTAAACTGGTGAATAAAATAGAACCAGAGGCATGAAAACATGGAACAGACTGATGAATCTTAGAGGGAAGGGTGGGAGGCAGAAAGAGAGTAACCAAAGATCTTACGTATGGTCACAAACAGTAGGGGGTGAAGGCCTGGAGCAGGGCAGTAACCTGGGGTGGGGTGGCCAATGGGAGGAAAAGGAGGGACATCTGTAATACTCTCAACAATAAAGATTTTTAAAACATAAATAAATAAAATAAAATTCATAGTTAAAAAATCTCCTTATTACAGTTTATTATAATAGATTCTAACCAGACACCCCCATATGTGCCAACAACATACAAGAAACACTGGCGAGACTGTCATGCCTTATGGTTGTTATTAATAAAGTAAATTTGGCCTGGGGGTGTGGCTCAGTGATTGAGCATCAACCTATGAACCAGAAGGGTCACAGTTTGGTTCCTGGTCAGGGCATATGCCCGGGTTGTGGGCTCAATACTCAGTGTGGGGTGTGCAAGAGGCAGCTTATGAGTGATTCTCTCTCATCATTGATGTTTCTTTCTCTTTCTCCCTCTCCCTTCCTCTCTGAAATCAATAAAAATATATTTTTAAAATGAACAAATAAAGCCAATTGGTTTCTAGAAGATTCCATTAGGGAGTCATTCTGCATCGGCACGGCTCCCCCAGGTAAGCAGAAGGAGCATTTAGAGAAGACCAAATTGACACTCATTAGCAAGGAGGGTACTCTTAGGATGAGGAGTTGAGGTGCCAGGCCCCACTGCTCTCTGTACAGGAGGCAGAGAATCAGAGAGTGGAGGCATATGAAGGTGTCCGAGCTGGGCACGTGCCAGGCCCAGGGCAGGGAAAGCACCGAGCGGTCCTGGTGGTCCAGGTAAGACCAGTGCCCCTGAAACCTCAGACCAAGACACCATAAAGGCACCTCTGGAGGTGACCATGAAGGTGAGGAGGGAGGGGAAGCCTCAAAAGGATTGAGGTTGTGTTTCTCCCCAGCCTGGGAGATGGGTTGGTTTAACATCAGATGCTGCTCTGCTGAAAACAAAAAGAAGTAGCATTTCTCATGCCCTTCAGTTTATAGACTGAGATCCACACCCAGGCACGATTTGTACATTGGTGGACACTGGCAAATGGTGAAGCTATCACAAACAACAGGTGTGCCTCAGAGTCCTTCCCCCAGTATTCTCCCCTGAGTTTGACATCTTTTTAATTCTTGTCAATCTAACTGGGAAAATGGTATGGAAGTCTTGGTTTGATTTTCATTTCCCTGACTCCCCAGAAGGCTGAACATCTTTTCATATGTTTATTAGACATTTGCATTTCTTGTTCAGTGAATTTCCATTGGTATCTTTTGCCCAATTTTCTAAGAGCTAATTCATCTTTTTCTTATTAATGTGCAGGTATTGTTTCTATAAGAGACAGTAACTTTTGCCCATGGCAAACGTTTTCTTCCTGTCTGTCTCTCACTTGGCTTATGGTCCTTTTGTTCATATTAAATTTTGGATTGCCCATCTTACTAAGAGCTCTCCACTCCAAAGTTTTATAAATATTCTAAATTTTATATTTCCATATGCATATTTCTCCTGTCTCATACTTACATACACCCACACTCATGTACCCACATAGTTAGATGATCATGAGATGGCTCATTAACCCACCTGGAATGTGTGGGTGTGTGTCTGTGTGTGCATGCAGCTGTGTGTGTGTGTGTGTGTGTGTGTGTGTGTGTGTAGGTGCAAGCGGACTCAGTGTTTCCAGACTTTGCACAATCCTTCTGTGCAGCATCAAGCCCGACATGAACCACGTATTAAAGTCAACTGCTCAAATCTGCCTTTTACAGTTTCCAGCTCCCAGGGCATCTCCATCCTCCCTGTTGCTTAAGAAGGCAGTGGGTGTTCCCGTCCACTCCCTTCCCCACAGTCCCATACCCAAGCACTCTGGAACCTCCATGATCCTCCCTCCCACATTCTCTGCCCACTCCTCCCAGGATGCCTCCTTGCTTCTGGCCACTATCATCTGGCCCTGGCTCTTTGCAGCCCTGGCCTGCCTGGCTCCTCACTCCTCCCCATCCCATCTAGTCTCCACTCTGCAGCCAGGAATCCTTCTAAATGCAGACCCACCTCATCCCTGCTCTACCTAGAACCCTTCCTTCCACAGCTCCTACCACTTTCAAACTCCCAAATAAGGCTGAAATCATCCTTTTTTAAAGGGCACTTCTCATCTTTAAAATAAAATAAAAAAACTACAGCCCCATTTCTCAGATTGTGTCGCCCAGCTCCATGCTCCAGGCAGAACAAACTACTTTTCATTTCTTCAAAAACACCAAGGTTCCCTTTCAGCAGATGGAAACTCTGGCTACGCCCCTGCTCACCTCTCAAAATCACCCACATATGCCCAGGCCCTCGCCTGGGTGATTCTCACTCACAGGCCAGGCGGGACCTCTGCACCCACATCCTCCGGATGGTCCCCAGCCAGCGTGAAGATCCACTGCCCTTCCCTCCGAATGGCGGGCTGTCATTCTCCAGCTGGACCCCTCCTCCAACCCCAGCCCCCACCTCTCCACCCCGCATGGCCTCTTCTTCCTTAGAGTCAAGGCTGAGACGCTCCTTCCTCAGAACTTTCCTCTACCATTCAGATTAGGGCCCTGGCTCATCCACCAGCATCCCCCTGGCCCTCCCCATTCGAGCGTTTATCACAGGGACTTAATTCCCTGATTTCTTGTCTCCCACCAAAGACTCCAAGTTTGGGTGAAAACAAGAAGAGCATGTCTGTCTTGCTCACCATAAACTTATGCGCCCAGCAGCAGAGACCTGACACAGAGTAGGTGCGCAGTAAATGTTTACTTTCCAAATGAATGAATGAACAAGTAAATGGATGAATGGATGCCTGTGGCAGTTTCTAGGACAAATAACAAACTGCTCAGAAAAGCCAGCAAACAGATGTGCAGTCTGGCCAGCAGGGGGCACCAGCCTGCTTTCCGATCCCCTGCCCAAACCCTGGGAGCCTACCTGCTGTCAGTCACAGAGCCTCCGGGTGCTCAGTGGTCATTTCGCTGCGCTGGAGATTAAGTAGGAGTTGTTTGCCACCAACCAATGTATGAAAAGTGAGTGTTCACCCCTCACTTCCAACAACAGGCACTACATCCCCTGTCTTGCCAGGAAAGGAGCCGTAACTGTAGCAACCGGTGGCAGATTTTCTGTTCCCAAGTGGGGATGGCGATGGACTAAGGAGGGGAAAGGAGAGAGACGGCAGAAGAGTCCGCATAAAACTGCTCGCCCTGGAGCAGCAGGGAAAGTTCTCTGTGTGCCTCCCAGCTCGCTCGCTCCCCATCCTTCCATCCGGAAGAACAGAATCCGAGTCCGCACAGGACGAGCATCCCTCACACGCATCTGGAGGAAACTCTTGCCTCCTGTGAGGAGCAGCAGCAGCAGCAGCAGCCTATGCCCCCGGCCGCAGCCCAGCTCGGTCAGCCTGTGTCCGCGATGAACGCCTCGTGCTTCCTGCCCTCTGCTCAGCCGGGGCAGCCTAACGCCTCGGAGTGCCTGGCCGCCCCCTCCTCCGGCAACCAGAGCAGGTACTGCGAGCAGGTGTTCATCCAGCCCGGGGTGTTCCTGGCGCTGGGCAGCGTCAGCCTGCTGGAGAACATCCTGGTGATCCTGGCGGTGGCCCGCAACAGCAACCTGCACTCGCCCATGTACTTCTTCCTCTGCAGCCTGGCCGCGGCCGACATGCTGGTGAGCCTGTCCAACGCCCTGGAGACCGTCATGATCGCCGTGGTCAACAGCGGCTCGCTGGCCCTGGAGGACCGCTTCCTGCAGCACATGGACAACATCTTCGACTCGATGATCTGCATCTCGCTGGTGGCCTCCATCTGCAACCTCCTGGCCATCGCGGTGGACCGGTACGTCACCATCTTCTACGCGCTGCGCTACCACAGCATCGTGACGGTGCGCCGGGCTCGCGCCCTGATCGTGGGCGTCTGGCTGTGCTGCGGCGTCTGCGGCGTCGTGTTCATCGTCTACTCGGAGAGCAAGATGGTCATCGTGTGCCTCGTCACCCTGTTCTTCGCCATGCTGCTGCTCATGGGCACCCTCTACGTGCACATGTGCCTCTTCGCGCGGCTGCACGTGCGGCGCATCGCCGCGCTGCCCCCCGCCGTTGGGGCGGCCCCGCCGCAGCGCTCGAGCCTCAAGGGCGCCGTCACCATCACCATCCTGCTGGGCGTCTTCGTCATCTGCTGGACCCCCTTCTTCCTCCACCTCGTGCTCATCATCACCTGCCCCACCAACCCCTCCTGCGTCTGCTACGCCGCGCACTTCAACACCTACCTGGTGCTTATCATGTGCAACTCCGTCATCGACCCGCTCATCTACTCCTTCCGCAGCCCCGAGCTGAGGAGCACCTTCCGCGAGATCCTGTGCGGCTGCCCCAGCGTGAGCCTGGGCTAGGGCGCGGGCCGGAGGCCAGTCCCTCCGGCCACTGCTGACCCTCCAGCCAGCTAAGGTATTTAGGGAGAAGAGGGGCGGGATCGAAGACGCCAGAATGTGTGAACAGCCGAGGTTGAGTGCATCTTGTTTTGAAGCTTGCCGAGCCTCTGACAGGGAAATGGAAAGTAACAGGCTCTCTGAAAGGATCCCAACGTGGGTAAGTCTCTGATTTCCCCAACAGCCACGGGAGGAGGCCGTGCTGCGGCTGCTGTGCGCGCTCATTCCATGAGCCAGGGTTTGCAGCGCCTGCCTGCCCACCCGCCTCCTGGCACGTCCTCGCCCCTCGGGTCTTCCAGACTGAAGGATTCTCATTGACAGGAGGGTGGGTCGAAGCTCTCCCAAGCAAACCTCTTACCCGCCCGACCTCGACTGCCAGCCGCTCCGATGGCTTTGCCCTTATTTCATAAGACACTTGAGTTTCCATCCTGTTATTCTGTTCACAGTGCAACAGTTGCCCCACAACAATGAACTCTTTGTGAAAGAAGCGATGCAGCACGGCGTCCTTTCTACCCTCATACCCTCACCAACCTCCTCTGAAGAATAGCATGGAAATGTGACCCACGATGCCCCTACTTTTGTTATTAGAGTTGTTGCTTTTGTTGTTAGGTTTCATGCATTCAGCCTAAGGCAGCTTTCAAAATTCTAACGAAAAGGAGATCACATGCTTTGGAAAACCAGAACATACCCGTGTGTACAGTATTTTGATGCCTTGCTCTCCTGAAGTATATATTTCCCTATTTTAAAAGCCTTTTCCCTATTATTCCTTTTCTGCCTTTAACACAAGAGGGCCTGTTGGATGGAGGGGGGGGGGGGGGGCGGGGCTCGGGGGGCGGTGTCTCCAGAGATTGCTTCACAGTGGTTTCAGGTTTGAGAAATTGTAGAATTGCATGCGACTGTCTTGGAAGCTTTGCTTTTGCTCATTGTAACTGTGTCTCTATCACATGATTTCCTGAAACGTTATCTAGGAAAGAAAACTTGGGGGGATTACTGCTCCTTTTGCTCAGCGTGGTGTTAAAGTCGGGGTAATCCTGTTATCAACGTCTGTACCTTATCAAGTAAAGCAATTCATTCCCGTGAGCATGGGCGAGATTGCTGCCTAGCACTGTGTGCTGTGTGCTCTGCACCTGGTCAGACCCTTTCCTTCCCTGGAGAACTCCACCCCCACACCAGCGGTTCTCCTGCGCTGTGTCTTTGGTGTACAGTTGTGTGTTTTTCTTGTGCCGGAATATATTGGGGGTTTCAGTGTACTTGACAGCCTGCTCATATAAATACTGTCTTTTGTTTCTTGCTTTGTGATGTTTGGAAATAAATAAAAGGCTTTTGTGCCTGCTAAATGTGTGACATTAAATGGTCCACCCGGAAGCATGCCAGTGACTCCTGCACAGCGTCCGTTACACTGTAATTCTGACTGGTTTGTAAGTGACAGAAGCATCCATTGCCACAGCGCTCGTCTTTTCTAGGGCAATGCCTTTTAGCCAAACTACAAAACACTCCCATTTAGGTTCTGAGAACAGCAGGCTGTAGCTCCTGGGCCACTGTCACTCTCCATTAATTTAATCAAGACACCAAATAGCAGGTCTCGTCCACTGCCACTCCGTGAGCCACTGTGGGCAACAGGGAGTCAGGCTCTCTGGAGACTGTACTAAAGCCACAGGAACCATGACGCCCTTTTCTAGGTAAACAGCAGGAAAATAACTAACTTTCCACTCTTGGATATCAGCTTTCACATGATTTCATTTATTCTCTCAGCAAACCTCTAAAACAGGTGAGTCATTTTACAGGTGAAGGAACTGAGTCCTGGGGCTGGAGGGTGCCTGGTGGGCCACGAACACCGAGCTAGTTAGGCTCATTTGCGTCCTGCGGCTGAAGTCTTTGCACCATGTGGTGCTGCTGACAGGTTTCCATAATGAAAACAGACCCCACGCTCCTTCCTCCACACGTTGGCTTAGAGAGCACTTCCACGGAAACTTCCCACAGACTCACCCGGGATCTTGCTCGAGGGCAAAATATGACTCAGCTGGTCTGGAGTAGAGGTTCTATGACAATCTCCCAGGGGCATGGCTGCCTCTGGGGCCACCTTTTAAATAGAGAGGGCATAGAGGGCTTTCAAAAGCTTGACACAGTGTGAAGCGCTGGCCCCAGGCCAGGAACTGTGCTGGCTACCTGAGGGGCATGTGCTTCTGAGCCTTGCAGTAACCCCTGAGGCGGGCACTAGAACCACCCTTATGTCGCAGGTGAGACCTCTGCAACTCCGAGGGGTTAAGTCCTTGTCTAGGAAAACTCGGCTCCAAGCAAAGAAGAGAATCAGACACAGGCTGCCCGACCCACACCCCAGTCCAACCCCACCGCCCTGGCACTGCCCCTGGGAGCAGTCTGCATAGTTCAGCCAAGACCCAGGGACAGCAGAGCAGGGGCTGCCATGGAGGGAGACTCGATGCATAATTCTACAGCTCACCAGTCCAGGTGTTTCTAAGAGTTTCCATAGAGACATCATAAAAACCACGAAGCACGATTAGTCATCTGACTTGGGAACATACTCCTGCAAAGGCTGTGGGCAGCCCTGGGAAGGCATCATGCTGAGGTGGACAGTCCTGCATGTGGGGCTGTCACTGCCTCCTCCGCCACCACTGTCCACTGGATGTTTTAAGCAGAAGGACAGTCAGATTTGAAAACGCTTAATTTTTACAAATAAAAGCACATCGTGACTTTAATTCATTTGTTAGGTTACATTCACGTCTCATGGCTTAACCCCAGGCACAATCACTGCAGTGGTTGATGCCCTAGGTCCCTAAAAACCTTTGCCTGTTGTCCTTACTGAAATGGAACTTTTGAGCTTAATTATGCTGTTTTTCTATACAGCAGGGGCTACGAAAGCTCAAGCTTTCTTGGCTGAAAACATTGACCCACATTCACCCCCACTAAAATCCATCCTCCAGCCTGTTTAAAGTTGTTTCGAAACTATGAAACAGATCATATCACACTCCTCAAAACTCTTCATAGGCTCCGAATACAAATTCACTTCCTTACCCAGCCCTACAAGGCCCTATGAGCTGATCTCTGGTAAGTCCTCAACACACTCCCCCTTCCCCATACTTCTTCCCCACCCTGGACTCAAACTCACCACACTCATTCCTGTCCCAGGGCCTTTGCACCTGCTGTTTCCCTCATCTCTTCCCCTTGATTGGCACCTTGTTATCATTCAAGCTCCAGCCCAATCCTCAGGGATGCCTTCCCTGACTACTCTTTCTAAAGCAAATGCCAGTCACTCACATGAAGTATTGTCTTATTGTTATTTTATATTTTCTTGTTTATTTATTTGTTTAATCATCATCCATCTCTCCCACTAAAAAGCAGTGTCTAACATATAAAACCAGCCAGTAAAAATAATATATGCTATATGAATAAGTGATTTCATTAATACATTTAAATATGAGCTCAAATCTAACCAGAGTATACAGGGTCAGGCAAAAGTAGGCTTACAGCTGTGAGTACATGAAACACAGAGTTTATTCTTGTATTACTATTTATTAATTACTAGAGGCCCTGTGCATGAAATTTGTGCACTGGTGGAGGGTGTTCCTCAGCCCAGCCTGCACTCTCCAATCTGGGACCACTCAGGGGATGTCTGACTGCCGGTTTAGGCCTGATCCCACAGGCCTAAACCGGCAGTCAGACATCTCTCTCACAATCTGGGACTGCTGGCGCCCAACTGCTTGCCTGTCTGCCTGCCTGATTGCCCCTAACTGCTTCTGCCTGCCAGCCTGATCACCCCTTAACCACTCCCCTGCCAGCCTGATTGACACCTAACTGCTCCACTGCCAGTCCGATCGCCCCAACTGCCTTCCTCTGCAGGCCATCTTGTGGCTGTGGGTGCTGCCATCTTTGAGGATGGGGCAGTCAATTGGCATATTCCCTCCTTATTGGCTGTGGGCACTGCCATCTTTGAGGGTGGGGAAGTCAATTAGCATATTCCCTCTTTATTAGATAGGATTGCATTATTTCCCATACAAACAACCGTAAATCTGCTTTCCTCACCCTGTGTAAGACACCAGTGACCCTCCCATCCTATCTAATAATAGACAAACATGGTAATTAACCATACCTCCGACACACTTCCCATTGGCTAATCAGGGCTATATGCAAATTAACTGCCAACCAAGATGGCGGCCGGCAGCCAGGCAGCTGAAGCAAACAGGAGGCTTACTTGCTCCAGTGATGGAGGAAGCCAAGGTTCCCCGCCTTCCACCGCCCAGCTCTGAGCTGCACTCTAAACAACTATGATGCAATTATAGAAGCTAAACAATCCCCAGAAACCTGCTTTCAGCCAGCCGGGCCTCAGAGCTGGAGTTGCAACAGTGTTTCAATTATAGAAGCTAAACAAAGCCCAGACACCTGCTTTCAGCAGCCGAGGTCTCAGAGATGGAGCCGAGCCTCAGAGCTAAAGCCAGCTCTCAGCTCCAGTGACAGCCATAGAAGGTAAATAAATCCCACAATAAAAGAAAAAGAAAAAAAGGAGAGGTTGGGAGCTTCAGTCACCTGCCAGCCTGAAAACAGCCCTCAGCCCCTCACCCAGACTGGCCAGGCACCCCAGTGGGGACCTCCCACCCTGAAGGGGGAGTGATGAGCTGCAAACAGCCATCATCCCCTCATCCAAGCTGGCCAGGCACCCCAGCGGGACCCCGCCCTGATCCAGGACACCCTTCAGGGCAAACCAGCCGGCCCCACCCATGCACCAGGCCTCTATCCTATATAGTAACAGGGTAATATGCAAACTGACCCTAACAGCAGAAGGACTGGGAATGACTGGTCACTATGACACACACTGACCACCAGGGGGCAGATGCTTAATGCAGGAGCTGCCCTCTGGTGGTCAGGGCACTCTCACAAGGGAGGAGCTCTGCTCAGCCACAAGCAAGGCTGATGGCTGCCAGTACAGCAGTGGTGGCGGGAGCCTCTCCTGCCTCCTCAGCAGCGCTAAGGATGTCCGACTGCAGTTTAGGCCTGCTCCCTGCTGGCAAGTGGACATCCCCCGAGGGCTGCCAGGCTGCCAGAGGGATGTCTGATTGCCATCTTAGGCCCAATCCCCCGGGGATTGGGCCTAAGCCAGCAGGTGGTCATCCCCTGAGGGGGTCCCAGACTGCGAGAGGGCACAGGCCGGGCTGAGGGACCCCCCGTGCCCCCCTCCCGAGTGCACAAATTTTTGTGCACTGAGCCTCTAGCTTATATATATAAAAGCCTAAGCAACCATGATGACCGGATGACCAGCTGGTAGCTATGACACACACTGACCACCAGGGGGCAGATGGTCAATGCAGGAGCTGCCCCCTGGTGGTCAGTGCGCTCCCACAGCCAACTTCCTGTGACCAGCCAACCTCCTGCGGTCTCTCCCCTGGGCTGGCTACCTCCCACAGTCCTTTCCCCTGGGCTGGCCAACCTAACCGGCCCCAATCACTGGCCCCGATCACCGGCCAGGCCGAAGGACTCCACCCATGCATGAATTTGTGCACTGGGCCTCTAGTTTGGTGAATAATCACACTCGATGTGGAGTCGGGAAAACAGCTTGTGCTCTGAAACCTGATCCAGTTGGTCAGAGGTAATGTCATGCACCAGGAATGTTCAACCCCACAGGTGACTATAATCTAGAAGCTGGGAAGAACCAGATGATGAAATGCAGAACAAAAGTGAAAGTTTCCATGGAAGAACTCAGCCTTTCTCATCAAGAACTCTTACTTGGGAACCAGATCAATAAAAATCCTATATAATAAAGAGGCAATATGCAAATTGATCCTTGCACAAGATGGCCGCCCCCATGTTGTCACAAGATGGCCACCACAAGATGGCCAGCAGGGGAGGGCAGTTGTGGATGATCAGGCCAGCAGGGGAGGGCAGTTGTGGATGATCAGGCCAGCAGGGCAGGGCAGTTGGGGGCAACCAGGCTGGCAGGGGAGAGCAGTTGGGGGTGACTGGGCCGGCAGGGGAGGGCAGTTGGGGGTGATCAGGCCAGCAGGGGAAGGCAGTTGGAGGTGATTGGGCCAGCAGAAGAGCAGTTAGGCATTGACAGGCAGGCAGGTGAGTAGTTGGGAGCCAGCAGTCCTGGATTGTGAGAGGGATGTCTGACTGCCATGTGCTCCCACAGCCAACCTCCCGTGACCAGCCAACCTCCATAGGGATCGGGCCTAAACCGGCAATCGGACATCCCCCGAGGGGTCGAGGGGTCCCAGATTGGAGAGAATGCAGGCTGGGCTGAGGGACAACCCCCCCCCCATGCACGAATTTGTGCACCAGGCCTCAAGTAAATAAAAATAAAAGACAGTATGTGGTATAATTATGTGCCAGGCATTCCGTTAAGCACTTAGACATATTAACGCACTGAATTCTCACCAGTCTCTATGAGGTGGGCACTACTAGTGCCTTGTCCTATAGAAAAGGAGACTGGTGCATGGAGGGGTAGCGCCGTGGCCTATGGCAATGCTCCCCAGGGTTGCAAGACCTTCAGCAAAGCTCTCCAACCCCATAGACTTCCTAGCAGAGAACTTAGCACATTATTTAATTTTTCTGTTAATTTTTCTCTCTTTTCTACCAGGCTGTGCAAGCTAAACCGAACATAGTGAGGCAGATAAGGCACTCTGGCCTGGGGTCTTCTTTAGAAAGAGTAGTCAGGGAAGGCATCCCTGAGGATTGGGCAGGAGCTTGAATGATAGCAAGGTGCCAATCATGGGGAGATATGGGGAAGAGCCTTCAGGCAGAGGAAACAGCAGATGCAAAGGTCCTGGGGTGGGAATGAGTGTGGTGAGTTTGAGTCCAGGGTGTGGAAGGAGAATGGGGAAGGGGGAATGTGTTGAGGACTTATCAGAGGAGATCAGATCATAGGGCCTGATAGGGCCAGGTAAGGAAGTGAAATTTTATTCAACAAAGGTAGGCAGGGGCCTCTGACACAGGAGTTTGGGAGTAAATATACAGAAGCACAAGAAAACCCTAATTTTTAGAGTTCCTGTCTGATGTTGCTTTCCAGTCTTTGAGGTCGGACAGACCTGGTCTGGATCCCAAGTGTTTGCCACTGCCTGATGAATGTAAATTCTCATAAACCAAGTAGAAACCTGGCAGCCACTACACTGGGATTTCCTTTCATAATCGAATTCTTTCTGGCATGAGCGGGGCTCTCTGGGGAGTTGAAAGCATACTATTTCTCAACCCGCTTGTCAGAATCCACTGAGCTTTGTTATTTGTGTACTTTTTCATGGAAGTGTAATAATCATACAGAAAAGTGCTCACAAATTCTGCTTTTTGCCATGTTGTTCATTTGTGCACACAGAAAGGGTGCTGTCCAGGCGCCGCAGCCGAGGGGAAGTGCAGGAGCAGCACATGACAAGAATTGCTCAAGCCAAAACACGCATTTCCCACGAAGTGCCCGAGTGAGTCGCTCAATTCTCTAGGAGCTTTAGAAGCACCAGTTGGCCTTAGAGATGTGTTCAGTCTGGCAGTGTCTTCGGCTTCCAATTGTAGGGAAATGATGTTGATTTGGGTTGTTTTCCTGAGCAGGATGCACGGTGGTTTCTTTCCCGGGTTCTTGTCCAGATGGATTTAAAGAATAAAGCCACGGACAAAAGGTGGTAGATGAAAAGGGCGGAGCTTTATTGGAAGCAAATACAAGCTCCCACATAGGGAGAGGATCCCAAGGGGGTAACCCACAGAGCCCCTTCTTCTAAGGTTTATAAAGGCTGCGGTTCTTTGTCTCCTCATGCTCCCTTCTAATTGGACCCCGTCCTCACTGTATGATCCTATGCTCTTCTAATGGGTCACTCTTTTTGCAGAATATCAGCTTCAAAGCCCAAAACCCATGCGGTGCCCCCACTTCCTCACCCCCTTATCTAGCAACATGTCTCTGTCTCCTGTGAACATCTGTTTTCCTCTTTCTCCCCTTGGTCAGCATTTCTCTATCCTTTGTGAAAGTTTGTTTCCTTTATCCCCAAACTCTGTGGTTTTTTTCTTATCTTCTGTGAATGTATGTCTTCCTCTCCCCTTATCCTGTGGCACCTTTTTATTCTCTGTGAATGTGTGCCTTCGGGCAGCTCCAAGCCCTCGCCTGTGCATTCCTCCCCCATGGACCCTTTTTATTCCTAAAATTCCCTAAACCTGCCTATTTTATCCCTAAAACCCCTTTCAATATCATCAGGAATCTCTGTCTCTTGACATTAATTTCCTCTCCTTTAGCTTCTTTTTCTAAATATATATGTTTTTATTGGTAGTGCCAAACCAGCTCAGCCAAGGGTTCAAAAGCCTGAGTGAGGGTGGTGAAGGCTGAAGAAATGACAGACAAAGAGAATAAGCTGGGTCTAGGTCAGGGGTGAGCAACCCCTGGCACGCGTGCCAAACATGGCACACCAGTAACTTTTGCTGGCACGCGAAACCCTCTCTTATAATCTTTCATTTACAATTTTTTTCTTAATATCAACTTTTTTATTTTTCAGATAAATTCAGTGTAGGTGCATCTTAGATAAATAAATGATTTTACATAACAAGTTATCTTAAAGACCACAGACATGGATTGACGAGAGAGGGGAAGAGCAATTTCTATGCCTCTGCCTTAACTCTCCCTGCCTTCCTAGATAAGACCAGTGTTTTGGTTTCATCCACGTACGCTTGTGAATCTTTGTTCTCAGGGATGAATTTTGTTAAGTCTCCTAATAGGAGTAGCCTGACGGATGAAAGTAGTAGCTTGTGCATATCTCTGAAGGTCATGAAATACAAACCTAATGTAAAATCTGTCATCAATGATGCAGCAGCAAAAGTCCCACTGATAATATCAAATGGAGTCATAAAGTTTTCTGTCAGACTATCAGTGTACATGTATACATTAAAAATAAATGTATTTTTCATCATGATATACTGTTTTTGTCGCTCAACTGAATTTTATTATTTCTTCAATATGTACACCTTAAGAGATATCAAGTACGCATAACATGTTCTCAAAATATTAGGGTTGGCACGCAGAAGAATTTTGAGTCAGAGATTTTGCTGGTTTTGGCACGCACTCACAAAAAGGTTGCCCACCCCTGGTCTAGGTGGATTTCCTATGCCTGGCTGAGGCCACAGAGAGAGAGATCCAGAGGCAAGCTGAGCCTTTATTTTATAGCCAGAAGTAAACAAGGTAGTGGTCACCATAGTTACAATGTTCTTGTGAGTTTCACTTGTTTTGGCAGCACTTGCTACATCTCCCTCAGCCCATTAGCTACCCAGATAAGATCTAGGGATCATCATAAGGTCAAGCCTAATTATGCTAAAAGGACTGTGCCCTCTAAGCTGGGACTTGTTTGTGGCTTTGCCAACAGATCAGTCTGAGGCTTAACCCTATAGCCACACCCTACAATTGGTTTGTTGTTTTTTTCTTGAGAGAGAGAGAAAGGGAGAGGGAGAGAGAGAAACATTGATGAGAAACATCAGCATTGATCGGTTGCCTCCTGCACATTCCATGCTGGGGATAGAGCCACAACCCAAGCATGGGCCCTGACCTGGAATCAACCTGGCAATGTCTTGGCACATGGCCTGACACTCAGCCACTGGCCACACTGCTGAGCTCCTTTGGCTTCTTTCCTGGGCAGGGTTTTTTCACGTGGTGGACCCAATAGCATGAGACTCCCACCAGCTCACCAGCTCCAGCAGGAAACAGCTGCTCATTCCCAATAGGTCCCTGCCCACGCCCATCACCCGAAAAGAAGAAAGCAAACTTCAGGCCAGCTAACTGAAATCACATGCCAATCCCTGAGCCAATCGCCATGGCCAGCACATCTGCCCCGCCTGGGTAAGACTCCCACCTTGGAGCTAGAAAGAGGGCACCAGCCACCACCCAAGCAACATGGACCGTGAAAGATGGAGAGAAGGTCCCGTGCAAGGGGATTGGGTGCTACTTCCAAGATAAGGTATGCAGAATCTGTCACTGTCCCACCCTCTCTCTCTCTCTCCACAGCCCTGCCCCAAATACTACTTCCAATATAGCCCTTTAAAAAAATGGTTTTGTTGATTTCAGAGAGAAGAAGGGAGATGGGGAGAGAGGTAGAAACAATAATGATGAGAGAGAATCATTGATCAGCTGCCTCCTGCACACACCCTACATAGGATTGAGCCCAAAACCCAGGCATGTGCCCTGACCAGAAATCGAACTGTGACCTTCTGGTTCATGGGTCGATGCTCAACCACTGAGACACACCAGCTGGGCCAATACAACCTTTTTATAGGCTCACTTTTGGGGGTTCTTTTACTTCCCATTAAATATACCTGGTAATTTTTAGGTAAATCTTCAGTACATTCATTTCAAACTACTGAAATAACGTTAAAAGATTCTAGGCAAAAACACAAATGCACACAATAGAAAAGATGCTCTGTTTTGAATTCAATGGTCCTGTGAGTTGTTTTCCAGTTTCTTTGTTTCTAGCTTCAGGGGCTTACATAAGCTCATTTGTTAAATGGCTTGTTCGTCTTCTTAGCCTCGCCTGCGCCTGCCCTTGGTTTCACAATACCACTGGAGGGAAGCCTTGGTCTCTCTGAGCCGCATGCCTCAGAGCTAACCAGGTGTGTGTGCGTCATGTGTCATTCAGAAATGTAAGTAAACATGGTCTAACTTTTAAAACCATAAAGTGAAAATGAGTGGATCGTTTCCTCAAATACCACTTTTATCCTGAACCTCTCCTCCTTCATTCTGACTCACACACACACAGATTTTTTTCTAATATATTTGTATTGATTTCAGAGAGGAAGGGAGAGGGAGAGGGAGAAATAGAAACATCAATGATGAGAGAGAATCATTGACTGGCTGCCTCCTACATGCCCCCTACTGGGGATTGAGACTGCAACCCAGACATGTGCCCTTGACCACAATCAAACCTGGGACCCTTCAGTCCACAGGCTGATGCTCTATCCACTGAGCCAAATCAGCTAGAGCTACACAGATTATTATTTAAAAAAATAATTATGTTGTTTGTACAGATGTCCTAGCAGCATTATTCAGAAAAGCCAAAAAGTGGAAAAACCCAAATATCAACCGACTGATGAAGGGATAAACAAAATGTAGCATCTCCATGCAATGAAATATGACTGAGCCCTAAAAGAAATGAACTGCACTTAAAACATAGAATTATCTCAAAAACATTGTGCTAAGTGAAAGAAGCCAGACACAAAAGACTAGCTTTTGTATGAATCCATCTATACAAGATGTCTAGAAAAGGCAACATCCTGAGACAAAAAGCAGATTAGTGGTTGCCTAGAGGTTGGGGTGCGATGAGGGTTAACTGTAAACAGGCACAAGAAATCTTACTGGGTGACAGACATACCCTAAAACTGGATTGTGGTGTGAATGTATCTGTGATATAATAAAAAAATCAATATTAGGTCTTCATCCCTGGTTCCTGGTACAGGGCTCCTAAGGCCCTTGGGATCTCCAGTGATAAGAAAGGTTTTCGTATGTTAATGAAATGAACTGAGGTGGGGAGAGGAAAGTGTCTTCAGGATGAGAGCTGGTGGCCAGAGAGACCATGGCAAGATCAGAGGGTTGGAACTTTCAGCTGAACCCCTAACTTTTGAGGTGGGAACAGGGGCTGGAGACTGAGTTAATCACCATTGCTCAATGAGTTACTCAACTATGTCTATGCAATGGGACCTCCATACATCTAAATGACAGGGTGCAAGGAGCCTCATGGCTGGTGAGCATGTCAAGGTGCTGCAGGGGAGCACACCCAGAAACAGCATGGAAGCTCCACGGCCTCCCCACTCGCCTTGTCCTGTGCATCTCTCCCACGTGGCTCTTCCTGTGGTGCATACGTGATAACACACTAGTAACAGCAAGAAAAACGTTTTCCTGAGTTCTGTGAGCCATTCTAGTGAACTGGCAAACCTGGTGACAAAATGTAGAGGTGACAACGTGAGCCTGGGCCTGGCCTCTGATCTGAGGCAGTCTTGTGGGATGCAGTCCTTATATCTACGGGGTCTGCACCTGCTCTGGGTACTTAGTGTGAAAACTGAGTTGAATCGTCGGACACCCATGTGGTATCCGGAGAGTTGGAAAATTGGTTGATGTAGGAGAAAAAGAAACATTTGGTGCCAAAAGTGTGAGTAAAAATGGAACATTGAGTACCTCAGTAAAATTACTAAAACCACTGATAGTATACTTAAAATTGGTAGATTTTATGGTATGTAAATTATATCTCAATAAAATTGTTTAAAAAGGTAAACCTGCAAGAGAAACAGACAAATTAAATGAGGTGCTGTGCATGCTGTCCCAGAATGCAATGTTCAGTGGCCCAGCTACCTGTATCAGCAGGAAGTCCAGACCACCCCCTGAAGATAGTCTAGTGTTTTGTACTTTTATTGGTGTCAGGGAGGGATGGGTCAGTCCTGCTCACACTCATCTCCAAGAAGAATTAGATGCACACTCTTTAAGACCAAGAACGACTTCATGAGGAACCCCATTCCCCCTACACTGTACTCCCCAAAACCTCCCAGACCTCCACTACATAATGGCCCAAACTCCTGGACCCCTTATCCTCACTCAGCTGCAAATTCCCAGGTCACAGCCCTCCCACAGCTCAGCCTCCTTTTCAGCAACCTACACCCTGGGGTCCTTTCACTCACCTACTATGTAAGTTGCCAGATAAAATAGAGGATTTCCAGCTCTGGACAAAGGGTTATGGGTTTGATTCCCAATCAAGGCTATGTACCTGGGTTGCGATCCCTGCCCCCGTTCAGGGTGCGTGCAGGAGGCCTGAACCAATCAATTTATCTCTCTCACATCAATGTTTCTCTCTCTCTGTCTCTCTCTCTCTGTCTCTCTCTCTCTCTCTCTCTCTCTCCCCCCACTTCCTCCCTCTTCCTCCTCCCGTCCACTCTCTAAAAATAAAATCAATGGGAAAAAATATCCTCACTCCTCAGATGAGAATTAAAAAAAAAATAGAGGATGTCCAGTTCAATTTGAATTTCAGACAAACAACCTATGCTTTTTAAATGTAAGTATACCCCAAATACTGAATGGGACATATCTCTCTATATAAAATGCTAATATGCAAAGTGACCCCTCAGGAGTTCGACTGGGAGACCGAGCTTGATTGCTCACTATGACATGCAATGACCACCAGGGGGCGGCGCAAAAGGAAAGAAGGCCCCGGTCGGTAGCTGGAAGGCCCTATTGGCCCTGATTGCTGGCCAGGCCTAGGGGCTCTACCCGTGCACAAATTTCGTACACTGGGCCTCTAGTTTATAATTTAAAAAAATTACAGGTCATTTATTTTTTCTTGCAACCCTACATAAGGAACAAATGAGAGGATTTAAATGAGATATATTTTTGTTAAATCCAGCAACCCTATTCCCATAGCTATTTCATTTCCTGGGACTCTTTCTTTTCTCTGTTCCTGGATCTCTATGGGAGCCCCAACCCATACACAAGGCCGGGCACCCCAGTTAAATCCCAGGGAGAGGCAGTGCTGTTAAGCTTTTCCTTCCAGAAGACTACAGGGCTTCTTGTGCGAGCGGGCCCATCTTCCCCCGAACTCCGCATTGCAAGGTCCAACAGAAACTCCGCTCCCTCTGAGCGCGAGCACTTCCTTACCTCACCCTGTGTAACTCAGAGTAAACTGCAAAGACAACGGGCGTCACTAACTTTTTCTCTATGTGGAGACCCACTGGCAGCCTCTCTTGCTGAAAAGAAGAATCTGTCTTTGCCCAGGCCCAGCACTTTGCTCGGGAAGTGCCCGTTGGCACTAATAAAACACCGCATCGTGCCCGCTGCGACGTCGGGGGCCTTGGCGCTCAGTGACAGTCCCGGCAGGAAAGAGAACTGACGCTTACCGAGCGCCACCGCACGTGCTCTAAGTGTACTGATGTGTCTAACTTAATGCTCATCTCATTCCCTTCACACCCTGGGAAGTAGAAACTGTGTCTTTCTCCCTTTTGCAAATGAAAAAAAAGGAGGCACAAAGTGGGTGAGCAACCAAGGCAAAGACAGGCAACTTCGGAAGTGGCCACACTCTTACTGACCCAGGTTCTGAGAACCAACCGCTGAGGGACGGAAACTGTCCCAGGAAGCACAAGTCGCCCTTGGTAAAGAGCTTGTGCTACAGAATCAGAATGAGGGTGTGCAGGCCTTGAGCCTCCTGCCGCTAGCTAAGCAGCACCCCGACATCATCCCAGGCGCCACCGCTTCCTGGCACTGGCTCCGTCCCTCACTGTGCAAAATGCCCTACACAGACCCGAGTACACGCTGTCATTTTCTCCTTCCACTTTCCTTCATCTTCAAAACTCCCTGGAAATCGCTCTCCTCTCCTCGATGCTCACACTGAGGCTCAGAGAGGCAAGTCACGTAGCTGGAGTCACACAGCTGGCGAGCGGCACCACGGTGAGCAGGGGCCTGAGCCCGCTGAGCTGTCTCCTGGTGGCACGAGAATGAGACAGGGCTGGGAAAGGCTTCCCAATCACTCCATGAAAAAAATAAATTGATAAGGATCTCAAAGCTTAAACCACTGTCAAAAGAAAAAGCTAGCATTCGTTTAAAAAAGAAAATTACCAAGCCTCACGGTCTAAAGTGTTTGCCGAACGTCCAAGAGCAATTTTGATAAAATGGACAGGCCTCTTTGAATGCAAAAATCTGAACTTCTGAAAAGAAAAAGACCACAATCTGCCTGGCTTTACATTTCTATGACTGGATAATGGTTAGCTAGCTATTCAGTTCACTAAAAAAAATTAACCAAATTAAGTGGGACAAGTAGTGATTGCTGCTGCCTGGGAAAAATGTCTTAATAATTATACATTCTCCTGCAGAATGCAAGGTCAGACTGTCCTACTCAGTGAAACTGTCAGATAATGCATTAGGCATTAAGCCAGCAAAATTCGTCTCCAGTGTTTTGATGGGTTTCCAAAGCAGCTCTGAGTTCTGGTGCCTTCCTTGTCTGCATCCTATACGTGGTACAGACACTGGTCCAGGTGAGCCCTTTCAGAGCAAAGATGCTAAATCTGAGACACACTTTCCCTTTGTCCCTTGGAACCTGAGCTTCTCCCTCTCATCAAGGGCCCACAGACAGCTGCCCGGAGCAAAACTTACTGACTGAGCACTGGCCGGTGTGGCTCAGTCGGTTGGGTGTCGTCCTGTGCACCGAAAGGTGGTTGGTTCAATCTTGGGTCAGGGCACATGCCCAGGTTGCAGGCTGAATCCCAGGCCGGGGCGTGCAAGAGGCAGTAGTTGGATGTTTCTCTCTCACATTGATGTCTCTCTCTCTCTCTCTCTCTCTCTCTCTCTCTCTCTCTCTCTCTCTCTCCTTTACTCTCTTTGTAAAAAAATCAATTAAAAATTTTTTTAACTTACCAGCTAAAAGTGTTCATGCCACTCTCAGGGTCACTGCAGTCGTGTGTGGACACTCAGGGATCCCTGGACTTTTGTTGACCGAATCCCTATCATGTGCTTTCATCTGAGAGCCCTTACTTAAATGTGTTAGGGGCGAGGGTTCCTTTCCTGGGATTTATCCTCAGACAAAAACGGGCTGAGTTGAGGATACGGGAATGAGGGGAGAGACAGTGCAGAGCAGAGAGCAGGAGACTGAGTTCTGTCTGGACCAGGCAGCGCCAGGCTGTGTGACCTTGGGCAGCTAATGACCTCTGCGTGGTCTCAGTTTCCCTGCCTGTCATGGAAAGGCTGAACTTCATCGCCAGCTTTCAAGCTGAGTTCTGGGGACACAAAGCTGAGGTTATTGGAACCCTCATCCCTGCACCATTTCTGTGTTTCACCTGCTGGGCTGAAAATTATGGAGCACAGCTCTACCTAAAAATCTACAAATACCTACCTGGCATGCACTACATGCCGGCACTGTGCTGGGGCCTTTGTGTAGGAGCTCCTGTCGCCCTCGCCCCGGTTCAGGGAGATAAGTTACTCCCTGTCTCCATTTGGCAGAGGAGAGACCAGTGCCAGAGAGGCCATGGCCAGTGAGGGAGTGGAGGCCCAGGACGAGGACTGCTGCCCGCTCCAAGTCCAGGCTCTACCCAAGCTCCTCGGCCTCTCCCAAAACGTCAGGCTTCAGGTGAAAAAAAGCTTGTACCGGCTTTTTATTTTAAAAAATTTAACCACTGAGCTAAGCACAACAAATGCCATTTTCTCCCCATCAGATTGGCCAAAATTGAAAAAGTGAGTCGCATCCATGCTGCCCCGGCAGTGTGACAGGACCCTCGTTCAGGGGGGTGTCACCAACAGAGCATTCTGGGAGCAGAGTTGGGCTCCATCTGCCAAAATTTCAGTGTGCCCACGCCTGCCTCCACCCTCCAGGAAAAAGGACACGTGTGTGCAAAGAGACACACATGGAAAACCTCCTCCCAGCCATGCTCCTAGGAGTGCGACTTGGGAAACAACCTAAACGGAACCACCAGGAAGCTCTGACTGACCTCGGATTCGTCAGTGCCGTGAGGTAACCCAGCCACGGATAAGAAATGTGAACTAACATGAAGGAACTCAAAATTAGTGGGAAAAGTTAGGTTACAGAATAAGGTTGACAGTATTATCATTTATGCCAAAGCACACATGGAGAAAAGCTAAGTGATTCTGTATGTGTTTATGAGTCTGAAAAGTCGTTTGAAGACTCTAAAAAGATACACACTACGCTAATTGGGATAATTACTCCTGAGAGGGTGAGGCAGGACTCGGCCTTGTTCCCACTGGCGGGAATAGCACCTGGAATCCCACAGGTGCGCCCCGGTGGCTTCCACTGGCAGCATCCCCCGGTGTCCATGAGAGGCAACGATTTTCCCACTGATCCTTATTGAAGATCTCTGAGGTACCGTGATCTCTCTCCATGGCAGACAAAAAGCCACCAAACTTACGTACTTCTCAAGCCACCCAACATACACAAGCTGTCAAACAGGATTCTGTACCGCCGCAGTCAATGGGTGCATGCAGGGTGGGTCCCTGTGCAGGGACAGGACTATGCACCAAGCACCCTCCATTAGTCACCTACTGGGTGCCCGCCACGGCATCTGGCCGTGTCCAGAAGAGCAAAGACAAATCATCCGGTTTTCACTGAGGTGGGGACCATCGGTGGCATCCTGGGTGAGAACCTGCACTGAGACAGGAAGAGGCGGCACCTCACAGAGTGATTAGGTGGACTCTTGGACACAAGAAAGATAAATATTGTTGCGGGAGGGTGATTTTTTTGAATCTTTCTCTTTTTTAATCCTCATCTGGGGATATTTTTTCCATTGATTTCCAGAGAGAGTGGAAGAGAGAGGGAAAGACAGAAACATCGATGTGAGAGAAGCACATGCATTCGTTGCCTCCTGCACATGCCCTGACCAGGGTCCAGGCAAGGGAGGAGCCTAAAACCTAGATACATGCCCGTGACCGGAATCGAACCCAGGGCCCTTCGGTCCACAGGCCAATGCTCTATCCACTGAGCCAAGCCAGCTAGGGCTAGTCTATTTCTATTGATTTCAGAGAGGAAGTGAGAGGGAGAGAGCAATAGAAACATGAGCATTGAAAGAGAATCAGTGATTGGCTGCCTCCTACATGCCCCTTCCTGGGGACCGATCTCACAACCTAGATGTGTGCCCTGACCAGGAATCGAGCTGTGACCCCCTGCTGAGCAACCACGGTTGAGCAGGACAGATATTGTTATAAACCCCTGCAGTATCTGGGCTGTTTGTTACTCCAGTACCAGTTGACCATACATGGGTTATCCAATGCCTTTGATTGACAGTGTTGAGAGGGCCTGTTGTAGTCCTACCAGAGAGTTTGGGGGAGCATTAGTGTAAGTACAGAGAAAATTAGACAACCAAAAGAAGCCAATATTTACCCCTGGGAGAAAAACTGTACAGAAAGGCACACTGCATCCTTCAATGGATAGTATTAATATAGTCATATTAAGATATACACTTGGAGGAACCAAGATGGCAGCATAGGTAAATACCTAAACTTGCTGCCGCACACAACCACATTAAAACTTCAACTAAAAGACAAAACGAATATCATCCAGAACCGTGGGAAGGCTGGCTGAGTGGAAATTCTACAACTAGAAGGAAAGAGAAAAGCGCATTGAGTCCGGGAGGAGGTGCAGAGGTATGGAAGTATGGAGGCACAGAGGCACTCGAGAAAGGGGCTGGCAGCTATTGTCTTTTTCAATCAGGAGGGACATACAAGCTCCCGACTGCTCTGAAATCCAGTTCAGGGTGAGAATCTGGGGACCCAGACTCATACAGGGAGAAACTGGACTCTCTGGCATCGGGTGGAAACGTGAGGGTGGCTTTCTCACAGAGGTGCTTGCAGCAGTCATTGTTCCTGCACGGGGCCAAGGGACACAGAGACCCAGGGACCTATCCAGGGGAGGGCCAAAGGGCAACCATTGCTGTTTGCTCCACCCTGGTGATTCCCTGAGATCCCGCCCCACCCAATTTACAACCCCACTCAAGCTGTGCGCAGAGACTTTTGCATATGAATGGCCTGGCCTTTCTCCACCTAAAAACCTGTCTAACTGCAGCTGGATCAGAGAACCCCAGAGCTTCCAAAAGAAGGCCTAAGGCTCCTCAGCAGCCTGCATTGCTTCACAGCTGGGCCTCATCTGGGCACTTCCAAACCCCAAACAAAGAGGAGGAACCTGCAGATCTCTGTAGATCCTGCTGGGTGGCCTCAGGCAGTGGCTGACTTTGCACCTCCTTGGAGATCCAAGAGCCAGTATACCCAGTGGCCAGAGTGAGACCATCCAGATTACAACTCTTCACATCCATAAGAGACACACTCAGGGGGTAGACTCAGTGAACACCAAAACCCCACTGAAGCAAGTCCTGCCCCATAAGGGTGTCTCCAGCACAGACGTTCTCCCATTGTAGACACAACTGATCCTCACAGCCAATTGGCCTGGAGGTCAATTCCTCCCAGTGATACCTACAACAATCAAGGCTTAACTAGTACAAGACTGTGCACACAAAGCCCACAAAGGGGTGCACCAAGAATGTCCACCTCAGGTAATTAGGGAGGCTGAGCCACTAGGCCCTATAGGACACCTAGCACACAAAGTCACTCTATCAACACAGAGAAACAGCCAAAATGCAGAGACAAAGAAACAGGTCACAAATGAAAGAAATGGAGGAAAGCAAACTACTGGATATAGAGTTCAAAACCACAGTTATAAGGTTACTCAAGAATCTTCTAGAAACCTCCGAGAAATATAGTGAGACCCTCAAGGATATGAAAAAAGACCAATTCGAAATTAAGCATACACTGACTGAAATAAAGACTAATATACAGAGATCCAACAGCAGACTAGAGGATCCCAAGAATCAAGTCAAAGATTTGAAATATGAAGAGCAAAAAACACCCAACTGGAAAAGCAAAAGGAAAAAAGAATACAAAAATATGAAGATAGTGCAAGGAGCCTCTGGGACAACTTCAAGCATAACAACATCTGAATTATAGGGGTGCCAGAAGAAGAGAGAGAGCAAGATATTGAAAAACTACTCGAAGAAATAATGACAGAAAACTTCCCCTACCTGGTGAAAGAAATAGATTTACAAGTCCAGGAAGCGCAGAGAACCCCAAACAAAAGAAATCCAAAGAGGACCACACCAAGACACATCATAATTAAAATGCCAAGGGCAAAAGACAAAGAGAGAATCATAAAAGCAGCAAGAGAAAAACAGTTAGTTACCTACAAAGGAGTATCCATACGACTATCAGCAGATTTCTCAACAGAAACTATGCAGGCCAGAAGGGAGTGGCAAGAAATATTAAAAGTGATGAATAGCAAGAACCTACAACCAAGATTACTCTACCCAGCAAAGCTATCATTTAGAATTGAAGGTCAGATAAAGAACTTCACAGATAAGAAAAAGCTAAAGGAGTTCATCATCTCCAAACCAGTATTATATGAAATGCTGAAGGGTATTCTTTAAGAAGAGGAAGAAGAAGAAAACGGTAAAGATAAAAATTATGAACAACAAAGTGACAACAAATACATCTCTATCAACCAGTGAATCTAAAAATCAAGTGAATAAAAAATCTGACGAACAGAATAAACTGGTGAATAGAATAGAATCAGGGGCATAGAAAGGGAGTGGACTGACAATTCTCAGGGGGAAGGGCGTGTGGGGGGTGTGGGAAGAGACTGGACAAAAATCGTAACCTATGGAAGAGGACAGTGGGGGCAGGGGGGGTAAGGACGGGGTGGGTGGGAACCAGGTGGAGGGGAGCTATGGGGGGAAAAAGAGGAACAACTGTAATAATCTGAACAATAAAGATTTATTTAAAAAATTAAAAAATAAAATAAAATAAATAAAGCAGATATACACTAAAAGGGCTTTAATGAAAATTTGTGATAACTACATGGTAATGGGGTGATAGAGAGGGAAGAATGCTAAATCTTCATCTTCCATAGTAGAAAGTCCAAAGCATCTAATATTAACAAATCAAAAATTAGGACATAGGCATGTGATTTGGAAAGATGGAAATAAACACCAGGCGGGAAAGCTAAGAAGAGTCAGAAGTAATTGTTTCTGTGAGGACTTGAAGGTAAGAAAGTCACAGAATTGCCTTTCTAATATAAAAAAAAAATCAGTACTAATATACACTGAGTGGCCATCTGATGTTTGTAGGCAAATTAGCCATATATACACTGCATCATATGGGATATGGAAGCCGAAGGCCTGTTCGAACACCTTTGCTGTCTGCAGTTACCAAGATAAAACGTCTCCAATTCGCACAGGAACACAAGGATTGGACAGTCAAGCATTGGAAAAAAGTCATGTGGTCCGATGAATCACGTTTCCAGTTGCATCATGCAGATAGCAGAGTAAGAATTTGGCAGAAACAGCATGAAAGCATGCACCCCACATGCATGAGTACATCCCTTCAAGCTGGTGAGGGCAATGTTATGGTTTGGGGCATGTTTTCCTGGCATGATTTGGGCTCTTTAATTTGTGTGGAACAATGTCTGAATAGCACAACATACCTAAGTATCGTTGCTGATCAGGTTCATCCTATCATGTTGATGGTGTATCCCAATGGAGATGGCTTCTTCCAACAAGACAATGCACGATGAGGGAGACTTTACCTTGCTTAGGTGGCTCCCACAATCACCAGATCTCAATCCAATTGAGCATTTGTGGGATGAAGTTAAAAAAGCCATCAGGCAGCTGGTTCCACAACCATCGAATCTCACAGAACTGGACAGTGCTATTCACCAGGCATGGTGTCAGATTCCTCACATCACCTTTCAACATCTCGTGGAGTCAATGCCAAGAAGAATTGCTGCAGTATTGAAGGCAAAAGGTGGCCCAACGAAGTACTGATGGGGTGGTCATAATAATCTGGCCACTCAGTAAATATATATTACTAGAAGCCCGGTGCACAAAAATTTGTGCACTCGGTGGGGAGGGGGGTCCCTCAGCCCGGCCTGTGCCCTCTCGCAGTCTGGGACCCCTCGGGAGATAACGAGCTGCTGGCTTAGGCCTGCTCCCGGGTGGCAGAGGGCAGGCCCAATCCCTAGGTGCAGCCCCTGGTCGGGCTCAGAGCAGGGCCAATTGGGAAGTTGGGGCGCCGCCCCCTGTCATGCAAAGAGCAGGGCAATCGGGAGGTTGTGATGCCACCCTCAGTCACGCTCAGGGTAGGGCCGATTGGGGGGTTGGGGCACCGCCCCCTGTCACACTCAAGGCAGGGTCGATGGGGAGGTTGCGGCGCCACCCTCTGTCACGCACAGAGCAGGGCCAATCAGGGGATTGGGGCCCTGCCCCCTGTCACTCACATAACAGGGCCCATCAGGGGGATTGGGGATCTGTACCCTGTCACGCACAGAGCAGGGCCAATCAGGGGGTTGGGGCGCCGCCCTCTATCACCCACAGAGCAGGGCCGATCAGGGGATTGGGGCGCCGCCACTCTCAGGGCAGGGCCGATGGGAAGGTTATGGCTCTACCCCGTCACACACAGAGCAGGGCCCGTGGGGGGAGGGGGGAATTTGGGGCGCCACACCCTCTCACACACAGAGCAGGGCCGATCAGGGGGTTGGGGCGTCACACCCTGTCACACACAGAGCCACAGGGTAATCAGGGGGTTGGGGAGCTCCCCCCTATCAGGCACAGAGCAGGGCTGATCAGGGAGTTGGGACGCCTTCCCCTGTCACGAACAGAGCAGGGTGGATAGGGAGGTTGTGGCCCCGCCCCCTGTCACACACATCAGGGGGTTTGGGCGCTGCCCCCTGTCATGCTGATCCCGGTGCCGGGAGGCCTCATGGCTCTGCTGATCCCAGTGCTGGGAGGCATATTACCCTTTTACTATATAGGGTAGAGGCCTGGTGCACGGGTGGGTGCCGGCTGGTTTGCCCTGAAGGGTGTCCTGGATCAGGGTGGGGGTCCCCACTGGGGTGCCTGGCCAGCCTGGGTGAGGGGATGATTGCTGTTTGCAGCTGGTCACACACCCTTCAGAGTGGGGTCCCCACTGGGGTGCCTGGCCAGTCTGGGTGAGGGGCTGAGGGCTGTTTTCAGGCTGGGGGTGACTGAAGCTCCCAACCGCTCCTTTTTGTCCTTTTTTCTTTTTTATTCTGGGCCAGCTTTAGCTTTGAGGCTTGGCTCCAGCTCTTAGGCCTCCGCTGCTGAAAGTAGGTTTCTGGCCTTTGCTTACAATGTTGCGATCCTGCTGGCTGAAGCCCGGAGACTAAAGCTGGTTTCTGGGGTTTTGTTTAGCTCCTATATTTGTTACATAGTTGCTTAGAGTTGCAGCTCAGAGGCCTGCAGCCGCAGGCGGGGAACGTTGGAGTCCTCCATCACTGATGCAAGCAAGTCTCATGTTAGTTTCAAGCTGCCTGGCTGCCGGCCGCCATCTTGGCTGGCAGTTAATTTGCATATTGCCCTGATTAGCCAATGGGAAGGGTAGCGGTCATACGCCAATTACCATGTTTCTCTTTTATCAGATAGGATTACTGATTTTTTTTTTTTTAGAAAGATAGAAGAGAGAGAGCAAGCAAGAGAAACATTGATGTGAGAGCAGAACACAAGGATCAAGCCTGCAAAATGGGCATGTGCCCTGACCAGGAATCCAACCAGCAACCTTTTGATGCAGAGGATGACACCCAACCAACTGAGCCACACTGGCCAGGGCAGGACTGCCATTTTTGGTTACAATCCTTTCATGCTGAGGGAGCTAGTCTTTAACAAGGACTCCAATGAGCTGTGGTTCCTGGTGCTCGTGCCCTGTGTACTGCTGCCCCCTAGAATCTGGCCTGGTCCTGTAACTCAGCTTAACCAGCAGAAGGTGTAGGAAGTGATGTTCTGCCAAGTATAGCCCAAGGACTCTAGAAAGCCATCCACCGTCTGCTGTTGTGCTCTCTGGAACTCAGATGCCATATAAAAACTCTGACCACCCTGCTGGGAGAGAAGCCACATGGGAGATACTGAGGCAACAGACAAAAGGAAAGAGAGTGTGGACATTCCAACCCCACAGAACCGCTAAGTGACTCCAGCTCCAGCTACCATCTGACTGACAGTGTGTGAAAGACCCAAAGCAAACCCAGCAAAGACATCAGGTGAGCCCAGCCAGCCCAAAATACTGGGAGGTATGATAGTGAAGTGTTGGTTTTGCCCATTAATAATTGGTGTTTTGTTACACAGCAGTAGAGGATCGTGACCCAAAATGGCACCTAGAAGTGGAATGCTTCTAAGACAAAACTTAGAACAGGTGCACTAGGGACCAGGTAGCAAGCGATGGTCAGAAAGGCTTTAGAGAGGTGGAGTCTGCAAGAACTGGGAAGACATCATTATTGGAATGAAGAGAAGATAAGCCATGATTTTCAGTGGCAGAAAGTTAAGCAACATACTCACCTGCAATAAGAGAAGAAAAAAATGTCTGTGTAAGGGCCCCCTTTGGTCTGGCCTCATGGCAGGTGAGCACTGCATGGGGTGGGCTGCAAAGAGGGCTGCAGAAGAACTCCTCTGCAGGGCTCAGGTCCCAGCCCAACAGGAAAACCACAAGTCTGTCTAGAGAGGAGATACTTCTTCCCTGAGACCTGCAGCAGGATTTCAGGACAGAGCCCAGGCTCCCAAGAAGTGTCTCAAGGTTTGGGAACCTGAACCTTCCCTTGATCCTTATGTCAAAGAAAGGATGACTGACTGCCGCAACCTTTTACATCTAGGGTTCAGGATCTGAAGAAGGGGCCACGCACAAATGAAAACACTAGACAAGAAATATTAATTTAGAAGGCATGGGGGGCCAGGTGGAAACCTCTCTCTTGGAGAGGCTCACTGAAACCTGGCCTTATCTGCTTTTTATTCAGTTTTAGATACACATCTTGCCCTCAGTAAGCATGGCGAACAGGTAGCAGACAGACCATCTCAAAGGTCAGTAAAGATTTACTTTGAGGCTATCAGGTCAGGAAATTGCTTTAAGCCATCACTATCTCAACACAGAACAATCGGTGCATAGCTTTAGCCCTGCTAAAACTCAAGGTTCATCAGCCTTCCGAGTTCCTTGATGCACTCTCATGATAGTATTGACAATGGACGGCTTCCCGTAGATGACTTCTATGATGTCTCCACGTCCAAGAGCAGAAGAGAACTGTAACAATAGAGGGTTTAACCAAAGTGGAGGAGCTGGCCACACTTTCTCTGGAGTATTCACTTTCCCAAGAAGAGTCTGGAAGATGTAACTTCCGAACTTACTCCTCCAAGAGGGAAAACAGCCATCAGTGACTCACTTAGAATGAGCTGATCTAGACTCGGTGGTTCATGAGAGAAAGTGCCCATGGACAAGGTCCCCTGCCTGTAACACAGGTGGCACATGGTCCCACCATGGGGCAGCGACACTGAGTGGAGCAGAACCCTGTGAGTGTTGTCACTGTCTGAAACCTTCCGTCAAACTCAAACTTCATCATACTCTTTGGAATTTCTAGTAGAGACAACCACTATGAAAGTAACGAATCCGAGGGGGGGGAAATCAGTGCTACTCATCTCTTACCCAAGAAAAAACCCATGCCCTGGTGAGAGCCCTGTGAGGGCGATCCAATGGGAACGCTTTAGGCAGGAGTCACATCTCGTTGGGTGTCATAAGAGTCACACCCAGGAGAAGCCTGAGGGTTGCAATCACTGAGGGAAACCTGAAAGGCGTACCTCATTGTACATCACAGGTTTCATATGGAAAAATCCTCTTGCATGTGACCAAGGTGGAGGCACCTTCAGCTGGAACTCACCCCTCGACAGACACCACTGTGGATTCCACACGGAAAAGGAACCAGATGAAGGTTCTGAATGTGGGGGGTTTATGCTGGGGGTGCGCATCAGAGTGAGAGTGGATATTTATTATGTGCAGAGACAGATAGTAAGGTCATTCAGGAAGGATTTATTTGCAGAGGCGCAATGCATTCAAAAGCGTAGATGGATGGGAAACTACGGGTAGTATATTAGCTCAAGGGCCTGGACCGCAAGAGTCAATGAAGAGCGAATGGTTAAAACTGGAGAGCCCTGGCCGGGTGGCTCAATTGGTTAGAGCGTTTCCTGAGATGCCAAGGTTGCGGGTTCGATCTCTGGTCAGGGTACATACAAGAGTCAACCAATTAGTGCATAAATAAGTAGAACAATAAGTCAGTGTGTCTCTTTCTCTTTCTCTCTTAGCATGTCCCCAGGTGAGAATTTTTTTAAAAATGAAATGGACAAAGTGCTCTTGTGTACTATGAAAGAAAGTAGCAGGGAACAGATGCATACAAATTGCATTCTACTTCTAATTATTGGCATTTGTGCTCTAATGGAAGATGAAAACCCTACTTCTTAACACACGAATTCTTCTGGAAAGAGGAGTAGAAAATCAGATCTGCCTTGAAAACCAAACTACATTCTCAAACAATCTGAATTTCCCAGGAGAACTCACGTTTCCAGGAAATCTGGGAGATGATTTTGGACTGTGAACAACTAACTCCCTTCTCTTTCTTAATTAAAAATTGAATTAGGCCCTGGCCCATGTGGCCTCCCGTACACTGAGTGATGGCAGTTTGATTCCCAGACAGGTCGCACACCCAGCTTGCAGGTTCAATCCCACGTCAGGACCCTTGTGGGAGGCAGGCAATATATGTTTCTCTCTCATTTCTCTCTCTTTCTCTCTCTCTCTCTTTCTCTCTCTCTCTCTCTCTCTCTCTCTCTCTCTCTCTCTCTCTCTTTCTCTCCCTCTACCTCTCTCTAAAATCAATTTTTTAAAAAGGAAAATCTGACTTTTAGGCTAACGGGTCCCCTCCTGCTAGAAGCCTGTGCTGACTGCACCAGGCATGGATGAACTAAAACCTATCCTCCTCAGACTACTACAAAAAATTCAAGAGGAAGGAACACTTCCAAACTCATTCTATGAAGCCAGCATCACCCTAATACCAAAACCAGGTAAAGACAACACAATGAAAGAGAATTACAGGCCAATATCCCTCATGAACATAGATGCCAAAATCCTCAACAAAATCTTAGCAAATCGGATCCAGCAGTACATCAGAAAGATCATACACCATGACCAAGTAGGATTTATCCCAGGAATGCAAGGATGGTACAATATCCGCAAATCAATAAACGTGATACATCACATAAACAAATTGAAAGAAAAAACTACATGGTCATATCAATTGATGCAGAAAAATCATTTGACAAAATTCAACACCCATTTTTTATAAAAACTCTCAGTAAGGCTGGAGTAGAAGGATCATACCTCAACATAATAAAAGCCATATATGACAGGCCCACAGCCAACATCATACTCAATGGACAAAAACTAACACCATTTCCCTTAAGAAAAGGAACAAGACAGGGATGCCCCCTCTCACCACTCCTGTTCAACATAGTACTGGAAGTGTTAGCCATTGCAATTAGGCAAGAACAAGAAATAAAAGGCATCCAAATTGGCAAAGAGGAAGTAAAACTGTCCTTATTTGCAGACGACATGATATTATACATACAAAACCCTAGAGACTCCATCAAAAAGCTACTAGACTTAATACATGAATTTGGCAATGTAGCAGGATACAAAATTAACCCCAAGAAATCTGAGGCATTTCTATACACCAATAGTGAACTTTCAGAAAGAGAGATTATAAAAACAATCCCGTTTACCATCGCACCAAAAAAATTAAGCTACCTAGGAATAAACTTAACTAAAGAGGTAAAAGACCTCTACTCAGAAAACTACAGGACGTTGAAAAAAGATATAGAGGAAGACATAAACAGATGGAAGAACAGACCGTGTTCATGGATTGGTAGAATCAACATCATTAAAATGTCCATACTACCCAAAGCAATCTATAAATTCAACACACTTCCCATTAAAATACCAACGGCATACTTCAGAGATCTAGAACGAACTCTCCAAAAATTCATCTGGAATAAAAAAAGACCCCGAATAGCTGCAGCAATCCTGAAAAAGAACAAAGTAGGTGGGATCTCAATACCAGATATCAAGATGTATTACAAAGCCACTGTTCTCAAAACTGCCTGGTACTGGCACAAGAATAGGCATATAGATCAATGGAATAGAATAGAGAGCCCAGAAATCGGCCCGAACCAATATGCTCAATTAATATTTGACAAAGGAGGCAAGAACATACAATGGAGTCAAGATAGTCTCTTCAATAAATGGTGTTGGGAAAATTGGACAGATATATGCAAGAAAATGAAACTAGACCACCAACTTACACCATACACAAAAATAAACTCAAAATGGATAAAGGACTTAAATGTACGACAGGAAACCATAAAAATTCTAGAAGAATCCAAAGGCAACAAAATCTCAGACATATGCCGAAGCAATTTCTTCACTGATACAGCGCCTAGGGCACTTGAAACTAAAGAGAAAATGAACAAATGGGGCTACATCAAAATAAAAAGCTTCTGCACAGCAAAAGAAACCATCAACAAAACAACGAGAAAACCCACTGTGTGGGAAAACATATTTGCCAATGTCATATCTGATAAGGGCCTAATCTCCGAAATTTATAAGGAACTCATACAACTTAACAAAAGGAAGATAAACAATCCAATCAAAAAATGGGCAAAGGACCTAAATAGACACCTTTCAAAAGAGGACATTCAGAAAGCCATGAGACATATGAAAACATGCTCAAAGTCACTAATCATCCGAGAGATGCAAATCAAAACAACGAGTACCATCTCACACCTGTCAGACTGGTTATCATCAACAAATCAACAAACGACAAGTGCTGGAGAGGATGTGGAGAAAAAGGAACACTTGTGCACTGCTGGTGGGAATGCAGACTGGTGCAGCCACTATGGAAGACAGTATGGAGTTTCCTCAAAAAACTGAAAATGGAACTCCCATTTGACCCTGTGATCCCACTTCTAGGAATATATCCCAAGAAACCAGAAACACTAATCAGAAAGAATATATGCACCCCTATGTTCATAGCAGCACAATTCACCATAGCTAAGATCTGGAAACAGCCTAAGTGCCCATCAGTAGATGAATGGATTAGAAAACTGTGGTACATCTACATGATGGAATACTATGCTGATCTAAAAAGGAAGGAACTCTTACCATTTGCAACGGCATGGATGGAACTGGAGAGCATTATGCTAAGTGAAATAAGCCAGTCAATGAAGGAAAAATACCACATGATCTCACTCATTCATGGATAATAGAGACCATTATAAACTTTTGAACAATAATAGATACAGAGGCAGAGCTGCCTCAAACAGATTGTCAAACTGCAGCGGAAAGGCCAGGGAGGGTTGGGGGACAGGAGGTAGGGGGGTAAGAGATCAACCAAAGGACTTGTATGCATGCATATAAGCATAACCAATGGACATAAGACACTGGGGGATAGGGGAGGCTAGGGGACTGTCTAGGGCGGGGGGGAAAAATGGACACATATGTAATATCCTTTGTATTACTTTAAGCAATAAAAAAAAAAAAAGGAAAATCTGACTTTTAGGCTAAAGGGTCCCCTCCTGCTAGAAGCCTGTGCTGACTGCACCAGGCATGGATGACCGATGCCTCCTGGCTGCCTTTAGCATTTATTACTAAATAGGCAACTTCGTTCATTTTTATTTTAACCTCCAGTTTTTATTTTTTAAACATTTCAAAGGAAAAACATTCAACCAAATTTTTTTTTTTTTTTATTTAAATTAAATCTTTATTGTTCAGATTATTACATTTGTTCCTTTTTTTCCCCCCCCATAACTCCCCTCCTCCCAGTTCCCGCCCCACCCTCCGCCCTCACTCCCCACCCACTGTCCTCATCCATAGGTGCACGATTTTTGTCCAGTCTCTTCCCACATCTCCCACACCCCCTTCCCCCCCAAGAATAGTCAGTCCATTCCCTTTCTATGTCCCTGATTCTATTATAATCAACAGTTCATTCTGTTCATCAGATTATTTATTCACTTGATTCTTAGATTCACTTGTTGATAGATGCATATTTGTTGTTCATAATTTGTATCTTTACCTTTTTCTTCCTCTTCCTCTTCTTAAAGGATACCTTTCAGCATTTCATATAATCCTGGTTTGGTGGTGATGAACTCCTTTAGCTTTTCCTTATCTGTGAAGCTCTTTATCTGACCTTCAATTCTGAATGATAGCTTTGCTGGATAAAGTAATCGTGGTTGTAGGTTCTTGGTATTCATCACTTTGAATATTTCTTGCCATTCCCTTCTGGCCTGCAAAGTTTCTGTTGAGAAATCAGCTGACAGTCGTATGGGTATTCCCTTGTAGGTAACTCGGTTTCTTTCTCTTGCTGCTTTTAAGATTCTCTCTTTGTCTTTTGCTCTTGGCATTTTAATTATGATGTGTCTTGGTGTGGTCCTCTTTGGATTCCTTTTGTTTGGGGTTCTCCGCGCTTCTTGGACCTGTAAGTCCATTTCTTTCACCAGGTGGGGGAAGTTTTCTGTCATTATTTCTTCAAATAGGTTTTCAATATCTTGGTCTCTCTCATCTTCTGGCACCCCTATAATTCTGATGTTGGTACGCTTGAAGCTGTCCCAGAGGCTCCTTACACTATTCTCGCATTTTTGGATTCTTTTTTCATTTTGCTTTTCTGGTTGGATGTTTTTTGCTTCCTCGCATTTCAAATCATTGACTTGATTCTTGCGCTCCTCTGGTCTGCTGTCGGGCGTCTGTATAATATTCGTTATTTCAGTCCGTGTATGCTTAATTTCTAGTTGGTCCCCCAATATAAGATCGAGGGTCTTATTAGTTTTCGTGTAGATCTCATTAAGTTTATCGGCAGCTTCTAAACAGTTCTTGAGAGACCTTAAAAGTGTGGTTCTGAACTCTATTTCTTCCATTGACAATTTTGTCCTGTTTCTTTGTCTCCGCATTTTGTTATGCTTCCTTGGTGCACCCCCTAGTGGTCTTTGTTCGCAGTCTTATAGATAAATCTTGATTGTTGTAGCTAATTCCAGGGAGGGTTTGACCTCCAGGCCAAGTGGCTATGAGAATCAGCTGTGTCAGCAGTGAGAGAACTTCTGTCCTCTAGGGAGGTGCTAATCTGGCGTTTGCCTGAGGCTATCCGGCAAATGGTTCTGCGCTGGGCTTGGGCGGGGCGGGTTGCACAGGATCAACAGGGTGGGCCGGAGAGAGCAGTTATGGCGGCTCTCAGTCCTGTCCCAAGGGGCTCTGCCTCTCTGAGTCCCAGCACCCGCTGCAAAGCTGGGAGAGAAAGCTGCACTCGCTCTGACCGAAGCCAGACAGTCCCGCTTCTCCCGTTTGAGTCTGGGTCCCTAAAGACTCGCCCGGATCTGGTGCTCAGAGTCTGCGACTCCCTCCCGATTGAAAACGCCAACCGCGCCCTCCGCCGCCAGCCCGCTCCGCGCACTCCGCACCTCAGAATTTGACTTCAGCACTGCGCCTCCTCTGAGTGTCCGTATGCGTTTCTCTTTCCTCCTAGTTGTAGGACTTCCACTCAGCCAGCGTTCCTGTGGTTCTGGGTGATGTCCCTTCCGTTTTTTGGTTTCACTTTTGAAGTAGTTGTTCAAAGCAGCAAACTCCGGCGTTAACCTATGCCGCCATCTTGGTTCTCCCTTCAACCAAATTTTTAAAAATTAAGATGGATTAATTTACAATAGATCTTTCATCAAATAAACAATACATACAACCAGTATGTGTAGTTGTCAAGGACATGGGCTCTGAAATCAGATAAACCTGGGTTCAAATCTCAGCTAAGTCACCTGTAGGCTGTGACCTCAGATGAGTTAGGCCCAAATGTCCCTATCTGAAAAATGGCCATGAAAATATTACAGTCCATAGGGTCGTTTCATGATATCACTTTTTTTTAAGTGCAAATATATAGGTAAAAACATTGGGAATATGTCTGTTTTAAAAAAGTGTTTCTGGCCCTAGCTGGTTTGGCTCAGTGGATAGAGCATCAGCCTGCAGACTGAATGGTCCCAGATTCAATTCCAGTCAAGGGCACAGGCCTGGGTTATAGTCTCGATCCCCAGGGCAGGGGCGGGGGGGGGGGGGGGCTGCAGGAAGCATCCTATCAATGATTCTCTCTCATCGTTGGTGTTTCTATCTCTTTCTGTCCCTCTTCCTTCTTCTCTGAACTCAATAAAAATATATATATTTTTAAAATGCTTCTGTGTAGTTTCCATACTGCCTATGTATGACTTTAGGAAAAACATGATTGTAACCAGCTAAGTAAGTGAAACATGTATGCGTTCCTATAGAAAGACCTAGAAGAATAGACACTAAAGGGTTCAGAGGGGTCACGTCTACAGGATGGGACTGGTGGGGAGGGAGGAAGTAAGAAAACTTGCACTTTTGCTTCTTGTGCAGTGGAGTGATGTTTGAGTATTCTGACAAGCATATGTATGTTATTGCTTTTCTAATTCCGAAAAGATGAAGGCAGCTCGGAAAGAAATGTAATTAGCATCTGTCGCTGGGCCTCGGTGACCAAGGGCATTTGCAGCAAATGACGGCCCTGACCGCGCTGCCTCCTGTAACTCAATTCTCTGCCGGGCTCCCCATCACTCAGGCCCTCTCCTCTCCGAAATGCTCGGCTTTAACAACATTTTGAGTCGAAGCATGACCATGAGTCACAATTCCAGGAAGGTTTTATAAATATTATGTCAAAATTAGCTGAAGTGACTTGGCTGAAGCGGGGATGATTCACAAAACAATTACGGGGCCCGGGACGCAGAGCAGACACCCCCGAAGGTCGGTTTTCAAACACTTTCCCACCTGGCCCATGTCCGGAATGTGTGGGTCAGTCTCCGCTTTCTGGTCAAATGAGGTGACATCTGCCCCTACGGTGGCATGCTGGTCCTGCGCCGACAGCGAGGCCACGAGGTAAAGATCAGTTCCCACCGCACCCAAGCGTATGTGGAAACCGACAGAAGCCGGATGTTGTAGGGACAACAGAAAAGCCCAGAGGAGGACTTTCTGGAAGCCTTTGCCGAGAGAGTTAGATTTATAACTATGTCCGTCCATCTCACCCTTCTCCGCAGTATTTTCAATAAAATCCCATTACATCAGACTCCACCTCAGCTTGTAGTCCCTCCTCAGACCTCCAACCAGACTCAGCCAGTCGTCTCCCTGCCCGAACACCCCAGCCTAGCACGGCACACAGAAACAAGCCACTGGCCCTACGCCAGGACTTGCCCTTCCCACCGCGTACATTAGACCTGCCCTTCCCAAGTGTCATGGCTTTGGTTTCTCCTCCACGGGATTACCAGATTGCTTTCACAGCTTGTCCTAGAATCCACTCAACATTTCTAAGGGGATGCATTTTGAAACTTAAATAAATATTTTAGAGGACAAAGGAATCTCGATTCCTAAAAATGATGGATTCCGAAACACTACCTCCCTGTGTTAGTCATGATGTGCTGGGTGCTGCGGCAGGAACAAACAATCCCAAAGTCTCAGCAGCAGTACCCACCAGAAATTCATTTCATGAAGAGCCCCCAGGATTTAACTGGACCTCTAACTTCCAAGCCCATGTTTTTCACCAATTCATTACAGTTTCTCCCTCTCCCCATGGTCCAAGCTGCACCCCTTTTACAAGGGTCCTGCAACGCCCAGCTACCTCAGCAAACCTGCTCAGAGTCCCCTGCTGACGTGATCGGCTCAGCCCCGTGGTCTGTGACGATGATCAAACTGGGATATAAGCACCTCAAAAACTCTGGGCCCAGCCTTAGGGGAATCGATTTCCAGGTTCTCAATTCTCAATGGGTCCTTCCTAAGATCTGAGCGCATTCCCGGGGCCCACCCAGAAGAGTGCGGAGCATCCTGCTCCGTCTCATCTCCTCCCATCCCCCACCCCTGTCTCTCCCTACCCTCTACAAGAGAAAAGCCCACCCTCCCCTCTGACCTTCACCACGGTGCAGCGTGCCCACGTCCAGACTCTGGGAGCATCACAGCAGAGGGCCTTTTACATAGCGGGGTGCGTGCTGAGAAAACGAGTGGCCCTGTGGTCTGGGCGTGCATCTGTGCACAAGTCCAGCAGCTTTGCTTTCTTTGCAGGACCTCACTGAGCTGTCAGCTCCTGGATCGCTGGGCGTACATTTTCTGACAGATCACCAAGTGCTTGTTAGCATATAACTCAGGAGGACTTTAAATCATTGAACGACATCACTGTAACAAACCTCTTCATTTCTAGTTATTCCTGTGTGGTCAAGGTTTCTCAGAACTTACATCCAGAAAAACTTAAAAACAAGAACAGAATTAATGCTGAACCCTGTATCATTACGGTCATAAGTCATTTCCTCCTTTTGAACAGCCTTATTTAAAAGCCACTTTATTAAGAGATAAAGTCCAATAAAACGTTGCTTTTTATGCTCAATGATTATTTCCTCTTTTTTAGAATGAATTTATGCTCTGTGCTCCAATTATATTAATAATAACTCATCCAGAAGAAAAATGTTAAGCCCTAAAGGCCTTAGGACTCCAGAAAACCACGTTTTTGCTTCAATGTATATGTGTGCTTGCAGAGCACCATGATAAAAGGGTCAATAAAAGCCTCTGCCGCATAAATATATGTTTTATTACAATAAAACTCTGAGTGGAAATAAAAAAGAAATTGTAAATTCAATGAGAACTAAAGGGAACCACGTATAATTTCAAAGGATTTTTTCATCCGTGTTTAAATAAATAATGGTAGGCATCAAATCGTTATGGTGCTTAGATTCCATTGGATACAATTGTTTGAACATGTAACATTTTTCTATTTTAAACGCCAATGTTTATAACATACCAGAAGTAATATTCCTTGCAACTATTAAAACTTAAAGTAAAATTTTGAATGTCAACCTCAAAATGTATGAGGGGAGTTTATAGTTTTTCAAAAGACACTTAGGGTGGTGTGCCAGCAAAGAGACGATCGAAGCTCCCGGCCTGTGCCATCTGCTTGGTCCCCATCCCGACCACCTGGTGATGAGCTGGGCTTCCCCAGCTGCCTTGCTGCTCTATTGCTTGAACTTCTTCACAGCAGCCGTGTCCTCCACCTCCACGTGGAGCAACGAGTCGTGCGATTCTGTGTTCCTATCCCCAAGGTTGGCAAAGCGTTAAGTAAAGCTGAGCCCAGACTCCGACAACTCTCGGTCCAACCCTTGTGACTCACACAGGAAGACCCAAATTTAAATCTCACGCCTGCCCACCATGGCACGTTCTCCATGTTCACTTCTGAAGCCCTGTGGGTCTCAGTTTTCTCATCTGCAAAACAGGGTCAAGGCCACACACCTATGGCATCTATGTTATAGGGTTTTTATGAGGCTCAGATAGGATCAATGTTCCTCTTAGTTTTTACTCGTTTTTCAAGTATTACCTTGCAGCCTACTTGCTTGTTCTGAGCTCTCAAAAATAATAATTAAAAACTCCCCCCAAAATTCAATGTTGCTAACCATCACCACCTCAAAAAAGTAAATCTCTTCCACCTTTCTTAAGAGCCCAATGAACCAAATATGACACAAAATTCCTTTACAAAACCCACCACAATCTAAGCACCACCAACTGATCTCCCAGGCCACTTTTCCTCTGTGTTTGATGATTGGCTACTGAGAATTGTTGTGTTGAATACTGAGCTTTGGATGGCACTCCCTCTAGGGCAGGGGTAGGCAACCTTTTTGTGAGTGCGTGCCAAAACCAGTAAAATCTCTGACTCAAAATTCTTCTGCGTGCCACCCCTAATTTTTTGAGAACATGTTATGCTTACTTGATAGCTCTTAAGGTGTACGTATGTGAAGAACCTTGAAGGAATAATAAAATTCATTCGAGCAACAAAAACACAGTATATGTTGATGAAAAATACATTCATTTTTTAATGTATACATGTACACTGATAGTCCGACAGAAAACTTTATGACTCTATTTGACATTATCAGTGGGACTTTTGCTGCTGCATGACTGATGACAGATTTTACATCAGGTTTATATTTCGTGACCTTCAGAGATATGCACGAGCTACTACTTTCATCCGTCAGGCTACTCCTATTAGGAGACTTAACAAAATTCATCACTGAGAACAAAGATTCACAAGTGTATGTGGATGAAACCAAAACACTGGTCGGATCTAGGAAGGCAGGGAGAGTTAAGGCAGAGGCATAGAAATTGCTCTTCCCCTCTCTCGTCAATCCATGTCTGTGGTCTTTAAGATAACTTGTTATGTAAAATCATTTATTTATCTAAGATGCACCTACACTGAATTTACCTGAAAAATAAAAAAGTCGATATTAAGGAAAAAAATGTAAATGGAAGATTATAAGAGAGGGTTTCACGTGCCAGCAAAAGTTACTGGCGTGCCATGTTTGGCACGTGTGCCAGGGGTTGCCCACCCCTGCTCTAGAGAATTCAGCTGTCCCAAGATAGAGTCTCCGCTCTAAGGGCCCACACTCTCCCAGCAAGGCCTGCACAGTGGGGGGCCTGCAGGGACCAGGGAAAAGGAAACTCAGATCCATGCCCACCCTCCCCTCTAAGGAGAAGCCTACCAAGGCCCCCACATGACTGAAGGCGCTCTCTGCAGCCTCTCAGCTCAGTTTGTAACATCCCACAGAGCCAGCCGCGCCATCTCACAGCTGCTTTCCTTTGGCTGCTGCAAGGACTCCACTAAGACAGACTCCGATGCCCTGCTCTGCCTGCTGCTCCTGTTGTGCACAAGCCTATTTCACTCATGGAAAGACGCTCTCATCCTGGGAAGGCGGGGAAGGCAGCCGAGAGGAGCACGGTGACTCAGTGGGCAAGCGGGGGAAGATCCTCAGCAATTGTCCCGGTTCACCCAAGCGAAGAAGACACACCAACCTGAGCATCCCGAGGAGACAGCCTCCAGCGCTCCGGAACGGATCCTCAAGCCCACAGCTGCCACCCACAGGGAAGAGTCAGGCCGGCGTGGGTTCACACGCCACACCTGCTGTCTCAGGGTATTGCCATCTCAGTCCCGATGGAGAGGAACAGGACTGCACTGTCCCTTCCCTGAGTCGTCTTGCTATTTGCAAACTCGCCCACGCTGGGCTGTACTGCAACTTGAGCCTTAGTTCTAATCAACACAGAAGCCACAGGATGGAGGGCGGTAAGGAGCCCTGCAGGACCAGCTGGGAAGCTGGCAATCCTTGTTCGGCTGGAGGAACAGAGCTGGCTACACTGCCGCCAGCTGCCTGAGACCCAGACCCCGAGCCTCCCCAGGCCACAACCTGGAAGGTGTGGAAGGACCTAGAGCAGGGGTGGGCAACCCCTGGCACGCGTGCCAAACATGGCACGCCAGTAACTTTTGCTCTCTTATAATCTTCCACTTACAATTTTTTTCTTAATATCGACTTTTTTATTTTTCAGATATATTCAGTGTAGGTGCACCTTAGATAAATAAATGATTTTACATAACAAGTTATCTTAAAGACCACCGACTTGGATTGACGAGAGAGGGGAAGAGCAATTTCTATGCCTCTGCCTTAACTCTCCCTGCCTTCCTAGATCCGACCAGTGTTTTGGTTTCATCCACATACGCTTGTGAATCTTTGTTCTCAGGGATGAATTTTGTTAAGTCTCCTAATAGGAGTAGCCTGACGGATGAAAGTAGTAGCTCGTGTATATCTCTGAAGGTCAGGAAATATAAACCTGATGTTAAATCTCTGTCATCAGTGATGCAGCAGCAAAAGTCCCACTGATAATATCAAACGGAGTCACAAAGTTTTCTGTCGGTCGGACTATCAGTGTACATGTATACATTAAAAATAAATGTATTTTTCATCATCATATACTGTGTTTTTGTCGCTCGAATGAATTTTATTATTCCTTCAAGGTTCTTCACATACGTACACCTTAAGAGATATCAAGTAGGCGGAAGATGTTCTCAAAATATTAAGGCTGGCACTCAGAAGAATTTTGAGTCAGAGATTTTACTGGTTTTGGCACGCACTCACAAAAAGGTTGCCCACCCCTGCCCTACAGGGTTCCCACAAAGGAGGGTATTGGCACTTCCATGCCAGGCAGTGATCCTGGTGCCAGGGATAGAGCAGTGAACCACAGATAAAACTCCTAGTGGGGGACACGGGTAACAAACAGCATAAATAAAACATACTCTCTGTCCCATCGTACAAGGAGACGAGGTGAAGAAGACAGCAGAGGAGGGCATGGCTAGGGAGTAATGAGGTGCAATCTGAGACTGTGAGATCAGGGAAGACTCATTGAGTTGACTGGTGAGTTCAACACTGGAAGGAAACGAGGGAGGCAGTTTCCTGGAAAAGAGCATTTGGGACGGAAAGAGCAGTGAGTGTGAAGGCCCCAAAGTAAGACCCTTCCTGCTTACCTTGGTCACAAAAGTTAACACTGCATCATCAAGTAAGTGAACCCTCCCTCCTCCCCGCCAGGCCCTACAGTGCATGTACTCATTGTTTTGCAAGAAGATGTGCTGGTACAGCCATCACTCCACTGGTGAGCATTTGCCTCACTAAGAGACGTACCCCTGCTGTTCGTCTCCAAGCCTTTCCGTGGAGCTTCTCACCTCCACGCCAAATCACGGTGTAAGTGTTCTGAAGACATTTTAAATGGCAGTTACACCTGTGGTGACAATAATGCCATCACTCAATGCCACTGCTCAATTGACAACCCTGTGAACAGTGAAGACCAGGTTCAGGCATATTGAGACAATAACATCACACCTGCTGCCTGGCTAGTAGCAATTCTAAAACAGCAGCTCAAGACAACAAAACTCATGCTTTCAGAGATTTGAAATATGACATGACTGATAAGCAAGGGGACTGAATAAAAGATTAATATACAAAAGCCAGCCCTGTTCTCAATGACCCAAACCTGGAAACAACCTCAACAACTGGCCATCAACTAGAGAGTAGATGGGTAAGCTCTGGTGTATCTGTACAATTAAATATTAGGCAAAAGTAAAATATATTCATCAGTCTCATGAAATAATATGGCCAAAGCATGACATAGCTAAGTGAAAGTAGTCTAAAAAAGTTATATAAGGCACCTTTTTATAAAGTTTAAAACTGCCAAAATTAAAAATATACTCCCTAAGAGTACATGAAGATGCAATAAAATAGCATTTAAAAAGAATTAACAAGTAACACAAGATCAAGGAGATGGTTATGGGGACCGTATGGTTAAAGAAGGCCTAGTGTCAGGTGTGAGTACTTGTTATATTATTAAAAAGAAACAATCCTATATAATAAAAGGCCACTGGCCATCACGACCAGAATGACCGATCGACCAGTTGCTATGAGGTGCATTGACCACCTCTCAGTCCCTCCCTCCATCCCGCAGGCTCCAATCACTGGATGGCCAATGGGGAACCATGGGGGAACTGGGGTGGGTGGCAGCGGGGCAGGACTGGGGACTGGCGAGTGGGTGGAAGGCAGACCTCTTAGTCCCTCCCACCGGCCTGCATGCTCCAATAGATCGCTGGATGGCGAACAAAGAACTGGGGTGGGTGTCAGTGGCAGGGCGGGACTGGGGACAGACGAGCTGGTGGAAGATGGCCCTGATCGCAGGCCAGGTCTACGGACCCTACCCACGCACAATTTCGTGTGCTGGACCTCTAGTAAACAAAAGAAGTGGTACATGATTGAACCGATGTGAGAGTGTTTCATGGGCTAACCCAGGGGTGTAAGTGCCTCCTGCAGTTGTTATGTCCAAGATACCTTAGCATTCCCTCTTTACTCCTCCAGGCACCTCGGCAGTAATTTTATACTGAGTTAGCTCTTTGTTTATGGTTAACTATCTCTGTTCAATAACTACTATGGCTTCTATCTCCTGACCCTGATCAGTACAGGCCCTCCCTGCCTGCCATTTAGAATCTATGTCAGACAGCCTGGAATTCTGCAAGATCCAAAGCTGAACTTTCTGCCCCAAAGTGAGGCTTGTGGGAGCAGAGCCCTTCAGGCACAGACCACAGCAGCAGGTGAGCCTAGAAGCCTAAACTACTCCTCCTGCTATACCCTCCTTGCCCAGAAGTGAAGACCATAACACTCACATGGAAGATGCCCTGCATTCCCCTATGACATGGAGAATTAGGCAAGCTATATTCACCATAGATGATCCCTGGCTGATCATACCCACATCTTCATGGAGCACCAGTGAGTAGAGGTCCAGACCCCAGTCTAGTCCTTGAGGTGCCTGCCATGGCCCCTTCCTGGATGGGCTCCAAGTCCTGCTAGGTCTGGGGTCCTGCTCCCCACATCCTAGCATGACGCTATCATATGCCTCTAAGACAGCTGGGCACCCCAAATCCAGGCAGGAAGAGGGTGCCTCTTCTATAGGAAAGCTGCCGACTCTGCAGCTATGAGAGCACAATCCCCACAAGCACGTAGGGCTTCTTGTGAGATGGGACGCAGGCTGTCTCATACTCTAGCATGATCTGTACAGCCGGGCCCTCTCCTCTCTTACCTGTGCATTATCATTTCCTGGTTAGTCATCTATTACTGCAAAACAGACTACCGTCAACCTCACCTTTAAACAACAAACATTTATCACTGCACACAGTTCCCGAGGGTCAGGAATCTGGTGAATAATTTAACTAGATGGTCCTGGCTCGGGGTCTCCATGAGGGCTCCATGCTCTGAGGACCTGGCCAGGGATTGAGAGTCTGACTCCAGGCTCACTCTCATACCTGTGTGTGTGTGGGGCGGGGGGGGCTTCAGCTCCTTGCCATATGCTCTACCCCCATAAGGCTGCTCACAGCACGACTTCTTCCCCCAGAGAGAGGGAGGGATCCACAATGGAAGCCAGTGGCATCTCTAACCTACTCTTGGAAATGACGTACCATACTTCTGCCATATTCTGTTGGTCACACAGACCAACCCTAGTGTGACATGGGAAGGGGGTATGATTGGTGCTGTCTCTTGTCCACTATTGTATCTCCTGGACCTGATGCATAGTCTTATCCTCTAAGTCAACAATAGATACTTAAGACACAAAGCCAGGTACCATCTTATTAATCTTCATAGCCACTATAGGGACTGTTTATGTCTCCACCAAGGGGAAAGTGGCAGAAAGCAAAAAAGGCTAAAGCCAGGAAAGAATCAAACTAGACAAGAAAAAAACACCTTCTCCATAGGAGACATTTGGAACAGCTTCCTAGTGTGGGGAGACCCTGATCTCTGTGGCAGGTCATGTGGGCCAGAAGACAAATTCAGGCTCAGGATCTCTGCCCTGTTGGAGGCAGGGAGGGGGTCCTCTTTGAAAGGGGAACTCATACAGAAGAGCATCCAAATTATCCTATCTAATAAAAGAGAAACATGGTAATTGGTGTATGACTGCTACCCTTCCCATTGGCTAATCAGGGAGATATGCAAATTAACTGCCAGCCAAGATGGCGGCCAGCAGCCAGGCAGCTTGAAACTAACATGAGACTTGCTTGTTTCAGTGAAGGAGGACTGCAACTTTCCCCGCCTGCCTTGCCGGCCTCTGAGCTGGCAGTTTGAAACATAGTTACAAAAATAGAAGCTAAACAAAACCCCAGAAACCAGCTTTCAGCTAGCCGGGATCTCAGAACTGGAGTTGATACAGAGTTTCGAATGTAGAACCTAAACAAACCAGATACCTGCTTTCAGGAGCGGAGGCCTAAGAGCTGGAGCCTCAGAGCTAAAGCTGGCTCAGAATAAAAAAAAAAAAGAAGAAAAGAAAAAAAGGAGCAGTTGGGAGCTTCAGTCCCAGCCTGAAAACAGCCCTCAGCCCCTCACCCAGACTGGCCAGGCACCCCAGTGGGGACCCCCACCCTGAAGGGTGTGTGACCAGCTGCAAACAGCCATCATCCCCTCATTCAGGCTGGCCAGGCACCCCAGTGGGGACCCCACCCTGATCCAGGACACCCTTCAGGGCAAACCAGCCAGCCCCCACCCATGCACCAGGCCTCTATTCTATATAGTAAAAGGGTAATATGCCTCCCAGCACCGGGATCAGTGGAGCCGCAGTCTCCCGGCACCGGGATCAGCATGACAGGGGGCAGTGCCCAAACCCCCTGATCGCCCTGCGGCTCTGTGTGTGACAGGGTGCGGCGCCCCAACCCCCCCACCCCACGGGCCCTGCTCTGTGTGTAATGGGGTAGAGCTATAACCTCCCCATCGGCCCTGCCCTGAGTGTGAGAGTGGCGGCGCCCCAACTCCCTGATCGGCCCTGCTCTGTGGGTGATAGAGGGCGGTGCCCCAACCCCCTGATCCGACCTGCTCTGTGCGTGACAGGGGGGAGCTCCCCACCCCCCTGATCGGCCCTGCTCTGTGCGTGACAGGGGGTGTCGCCGCAACCTCCCCATCGACCCTGCCTTGAGTGTGACAGGGGGCGGTGCCCCAACCCCCCAATTGGCCCTACCCTGAGCATGACTGAGGGTGGCATTGCAACCTCCCAATCTGCCCAGCTCTGTGCATGACAGGGCACGGCGCCCCAATTCCCCAATCGGCCCTGCTCTGAGCCCGACCAGGGGCTGCACCTAGGGGTTAGGCCTGCCCTCTGCCACCCAGGAGCAGGCCTAAGCCAGCAGGTCATTATCTCCCGAGGGGTCCCAGACTGCGAGAGGGCACAGGCCGGGCTGAGGGCCCCCCCCCTCCCCCCCGAGTGCACAAATTTTTGTGCACCGGGCCTCTAGTTACTAATAACATTCATAGCTATAAAATGGGGTAACAACATCACTAACTTCACAAAGTTGTTGTGAGGCTCCATTGAGATCAATGTTGTGACTGGCACAGTGCCTAGCAACCAACACATCAATAAATGATAGCTACTTTCGGAGAACCAAGATGGTTGCATAGGTAAATGCTTGTATTCGTTGCCTCCCACAACCACATCAAAATTACAACTAAAATACAAAGCAACCATCATTCAGAATCACCTGGAATCTGGCAGAATGGAAGCCCTACAACTATAGAAGTAAAGAAGAAAGTACCTTAAGACTGGGGTTTCTCCTGCATAGCAGCTCTTCCACTGTAGTCGCTGCTGGTCCTCACAGCCAACTGACTTGAAGGTCAATTCTTCCCAGTGATGCCAACAGCAACCAAGGCTCAACTACAACAAGAGTTCACACACAGTCCACACAGAGGTTCGCCTAAAGTGCCCAGTTCAGGTGACTGGGGAGGCTGAGCCACTGGGCCCTAAAGGACACCAACTATACAAGGCCACTCTACCAATTCCAGGAGACATAGCAGCTCTACCTAATACACAGAAACAAACTCAAGGAAGCAGCCACAATGTGGAGACAAAGAAACATGTCACAAATGAAAAAACAGAAGAAATCTCTAGGGAAAAAAAAAACACTAAATAAAATGAAAGCAAACAAACTACTAGATACAGAGTTCAAAGCATTGGTATAAGGATGTTCAAGGATCTTAATGAGAGCTTCAAGGGACTTAATGAGAATTTTCAAAGAAATTAGCAAGAATATCAAAGACATGAAAAAGGACCAGTCAGAAATTAAGCATACACTAACTGAAATAAAGAATAATTTACAGCCCTAACTGGTTTGGCTCAGTGGATAGAGTGTCGGCCTGCGGACTGAAGGGTCCCAGGTTCGATTCCAGTCAAGAGCATGTACCTTGGTTGCAGGCACATCCTCAGTAGGGGGTGTGCAAGAGGCAGCTGATCGATGTTTCTCTCTCATTGATATTTCTAACTCTCTATCCCTCTCCCTTTCTCTCTGTAAAAAATCAATAATATATATATTTTTTAAAAAGAATAATTTACAGAGCTTCAGCAGTAAAGTAGAGAATGCAGAGAATCAAATCAATAATATGGAATATGAAGAAGCAAAAAACACCTAATCCAAAGAGCAAAAAGAAAAAATAATCCAAAAATATGAAGATAGAGCAAGGAGCCACTGGGACAACTTCAAGTATATGTTCACATCTTGTGGGGTACCAGAAGGAGAAGAGAAAGAGCAAGATATTGAAAATCTGTTTAAATAAATAATAACAAAAAACTCCCCCTACCTGGTGAAAAAAGTCCAGGAAGTGCAGAGAGTCCCAAACAAGAGGAACCCAAAAAGGCCCACACCAAGACACATCATAATTAAAATGCCAGGGGTTAAAGACAAAGAGAGAATCTTAAAAGCAGCAAGAGAAAAGCAGTCAGTTACCTACAAGGGAGTGACTATACAATTGTCAGCTGATTTCTCAATAGAAATTTTGCAGGCCAGATGGAAGTGGCAAGAAATATTCAAAGTGATGAATAGCAAGGACTTACAACCAAGATTACTCTACTCAGCAAAGCTATCATTTAGAATTGAAGGTCAGATAAAGAGCTCCCCAGACAAGAAAAAGTTAAAGGAGTTTATCACCACCAAATCAGTATTACATGAAATGTTGAAGGGTATTCTTTAGGCAGAGGAAGAGGAGGAAGAGAAGGAGGAAGAGGAGGAGGAGGAGGAGGAGGAGGAGGAGGAGGAGGAGGAGGAGGAGGAGGAGGAGGAGAGGGAGAAAGATCAAAATTATTAACAATAAAATGGCAATAAATACTTACCTATCAACAATTGAATCTAAAAATCAAAATAAACTGATGAATAAAATAGAACCAGAGGCATGGAAACATGGAACAGATTGACAAATCTCAGATGGAAGGGGGATGGGAGGCAGAAAGAGATTAACCAGAGAACTTATATGCATTATCTATAGACACAGACAATAGGGAGGTGAAGGCCTGGGGCAGGGTGGAATCTGGTTAGAGGGAGGTAATGGGGGGAGGGGGCATCTGTAATACTCTCAACAACAATTTTTTTTAAATGATAGCTGTTTTTTCATTGAGTTCATATGACTGCCTAGTCCCAGCCAGCTACAACCTCCACCAGCCATGAAAAGGGGCAACAATCTCTTCTCCAAGGAGTTCTGCTAATTCTTTAAGACAAATGAACAAAAGAGGAAAACATGAACAAAGAAAATGAGAAAAACCACTAGATCTGGCTGGCTACGGGGAGAAAGATTATTTTCTAATTAAGTGGCTGCTAGAGAGATATTGCCTCTGAAACCTACCGCTTGCTTAGCCAGTGCTAGTCTTCAATGAAATACAGCTGCCCAGAAACATAATTAAAACACCAAAATGTCAGACAAGAAAGCCATCCCATTTACAAATTCACAAGACTTTGGGGGGAGGAGCATTTCCATCAAAAGTGAAGATAAGGATGTCACATCCATCAGGATCCACACCTACCCAAATGGAGTAATTCAATGAGGCATTAATAAAAGACCCACATGCAAAGGTGAGGGAAATCCCAAAGGGTAGGGAAGTACCCCATTGCTAGAGAGGGTACACAGATACCACCGTTAGACCCAAAGGAACATGAAGAAAGAATCGTTATCAAAGCCTGGAGGGAGAGCGTCAGGTGGAGAGGCTGCCTGATGCATGGCTGGAGCCATGTTCCTTAGTCAAGAGATGCAGCCTTCCTGACTGAACCTGCAGGAATGAGCCCGGATGAGAAGACACCCTGACTCCAGTCCTCACTCTCATCCCTCCCTCCAGTCACTCTGTGTGGAAACCCAGCCAGAAGCCAGAGGGAATGGAGCCCGCTGATGGAGGAGAGTACAGAGCTTAGAAGCAAGGTGGAGGGGTGGAGGGGGATCTGGAAGGTCAAATAGAAAACATCCAATCCACAAATTTATGAATTTATAAAGAAAAACAGCAGTAACACATATAGCAAACATATATGTTTATGTAACTACTAAAGGCCCAATGCATGAAATTTATGCAAGGAGAGTGGGGAGGGTCCCTTAGCCCAGCCTGTGCCCTCTCACAGTCCGGGACCCCTTGCTCCTTACCGCCCACCTGCAGGGGAGGAGAGAGAGGCTCTCACCACCACCGCTGTTCTCACCAGCCAGCCGTGAGCCCTGCTGCTGGCTGAGCAGAGCTCCCCCTGTGGGAGTGCACTGACCAGCAGGGGGCAGCTCCTGCGTTGAGCATCTACCCACTCATGGTCAGTGCATATCATAGTGACCAGTCATTCCTGGTGGTCTGTGGTTTGGTCAATTTGCATATTAGGGTTTTATTACATAGGATATCATGCCATCTTTCTTTTTTTCAATCCTCACCTGAGAATATGGTTTTCCTTTTATTTATTTTAGAGAGAGAGGAAGAGAGAGAAAGAGAACGAGAGAAACATTGATTGGTTGCCTCCTGTATGCAACTCAATTGGGGATCAAACCCACAACCTAGGTATATCCTGCCACTTTAATAACAACTTTCTAATTCCTCAGTACCATCATCATTTTACAGAGAAGGTAACTGAGATTCAGAAATATCAAGACTAGACAGTGCTTTCTTACACGTTGCTTATCAGTTAATACCTTGTTGTGCTACCCACAAACAGATCTGGGCAGTGTGTCCTTAACGGAGAACTCTTCATCAAGACAGCCCTTCGGCACCCATGTTTGGTACCACATGACCTCCACAGCCACAGTTGATTGGACCACTGGTAAGTATCGTTCACAAGGAAGCCAATCCATAAGCTGGCCAGCAGTCCCGACCACAGTCTGACATAAGCGGGCCAACCAGAGACCCTACTCACAGAAAGTAATTATGAAATGGGGGGAGGGGAGGGGTGTGAATGCAGCAATTAATAAACAGAGATTAGTAAGTAAGGTTCTTATGTAAAATAACTCACCTTTACTTCTCAATTTTGCCTACTTTCCTGAAAGGTCTTTTATTCTCAAAGACCCTTGAGGAGGATATATTCTGCATCAGCTTTGCCCACATGTGTTTCGTGAAACATACTCTTTTTTCCAGAGATGCCACAGGGAAAAAGATAACAGGAGAACCAAGATGGCGGCATAGGTTAACGCCGGAGTTTGCTGCTTTGAACAACTACTTCAAAAGTGAAACCAAAAAACGGAAGGGACATCACCCAGAACCACAGGAACGCTGGCTGAGTGGAAGTCCTACAACTAGGAGGAAAGAGAAACGCATACGGACACTCAGAGGAGGCGCAGTGCTGAAGTCAAATTCTGAGGTGCGGAGTGCGCGGAGCGGGCTGGCGGCGGAGGGCGCGGTTGGCGTTTTCAATCGGGAGGGAGTCGCAGACTCTGAGCTCCAGATCCGGGCGAGTCTTTAGGGACCCAGACTCAAACGGGAGAAGCGGGACTGTCTGGCTTCAGTCAGAGCGAGTGCAGCTTTCTCTCCGAGCTTTGCAGCGGGTGCCGGGACTCAGAGAGGCAGAGCCCCTTGGGACAGGACTGAGAGCCGCCATAACTGCTCTCTCCGGCCCACCCTGTTGATCCTGTGCGACCCGCCCCGCCAGAGCCCTGCACAGAGGCATTTGCCGGATAGCCTCAGGCAAAGGCTAGATTAGCACCTCCCTAGAGGACAGAAGTTCTCTCACTGCTGACACAGCTGATTCTCATAGCCACTTGGCCTGGAGGTCAAACCCTCCCTGGAATTAGCTACAACAATCAAGATTTATCTATAAGACTGCGAACAAAGACCACTAGGGGGTGCACCAAGGAAGCATAACAAAATGCGGAGACAAAGAAACAGGACAAAATTGTCAATGGAAGAAATAGAGTTCAGAACCACACTTTTAAGGTCTCTCAAGAACTGTTTAGAAGCTGCCGATAAACTTAATGAGATCTACACGAAAACTAATAAGACCCTCGATCTTATATTGGGGAACCAACTAGAAATTAAGCACACACAGACTGAAATAACGAATATTATACAGACGCCCGACAGCAGACCAGAGGAGCGCAAGAATCAAGTCAATGTTTTGAAATGCGAGGAAGCAAAAAACATCCAACCGGAAAAGCAAAATGAAAAAAGAATCCAAAAATGCGAGGATAGTGTAAGGAGCCTCTGGGACAGCTTCAAGCGTACCAACATCAGAATTATAGGGGTGCCAGAAGATGAGAGAGAGCAAGATATTGAAAACCTATTTGAAGAAATAATGACAGAAAACTTCCCCCACCTGGTGAAAGAAATGGACTTACAGGTCCAAGAAGCTCGGAGAACCCCAAACAAAAGGAATCCAAAGAGGACCACACCAAGACACATCATAATTAAAATGCCAAGAGCAAAAGATAAAGAGAGAATCTTAAAAACAGCAAGAGAAAGAAACTCAGTTACCTACAAGGGAATACCCATACGACTGTCAGCTGATTTCTCAACAGAAACTTTGCAGGCCAGAAGGGAGTGGCAAGAAATATTCAAAGTGATGAATACCAAGAACCTACAACCAAGATTACTTTATCCAGCAAAGCTATCATTCAGAATTGAAGGTCAGATAAAGAGCTTCACAGATAAGGAAAAGCTAAAGGAGTTCATCACCACCAAACCAGGATTATATGAAATGCTGAAAGGTATCCTTTAAGAAGAGGAAGAGGAAGAAAAAGGTAAAGATACAAATTATGAACAACAAATATGCATCTATCAACAAGTGAATCTAAGAATCAAGTGAATAAATAATCTGATGAACAGAATGAACTGTTGATTATAATAGAATCAGGGACATAGAAAGGGAATGGACTGACTATTCTTGGGGGGGAAAGGGGTGTGGGAGATGTGGGAAGAGACTGGACAAAAATCGTGCACCTATGGATGAGGACAGTGGGTGGGGAGTGAGGGCGGAGGGTGGGGCGGGAACTGGGAGGAGGGGAGTTATGGGGGGGAAAAAAAAGGAACAAATGTAATAATCTGAACAATAAAGATTTAATTAAAAAAAAAAAAAAGATAACAGTCTGTGACCAGGTAAATTTAAGACAGACATCATATGACATCTTCCTCCAGACCTGCCCTCTCCAGTGTGAGAACACTATCCACATGTGCTGATTTACATTTAAGTTAATTAAAATAAAACTAAACTTAAACTTCAAGTGCTCAGTAGCTGTAGGAGGCTAGTGACATCCACTCTGGGCAGTGCCAAGGACATTTCCATCTGCACGGAAATGGATCTCCTGGGCAGGGCAGCTCTAGATCATTCACAAGGCACATCACCATGTCCAAGCCTCAGGGACATCCAGGACGGAAATCACGTGCTAAAATGTTTAATTGTTTCTCATACTTATTTGGTCCTGTCACCCTATAACGTTACACAAGGTGACCCCTCACTCAGCCATATTTTTGCAGGACATAATTTTTAGAAGGAAAGCAGATCAGCTGGTTTTCGGGCCTGGCATCTGACCCCAGGAAGTTCTTCTTGTTTCGCTGACTTCCTTTTTGCTCATTTCCTCTGCCTATCAACTCTGCCGTTTGATGAGTGAAATCAAAATCCCAAGAAATAATTTAAGAGAAAGATTATATTGGCAAAGTTGTTATATTTGGGGAACATATAGGGGACAACTGATCTACCCAGATAGGGTAGAAATAATAAAGTCAATTCTTATATATCTGCTGGATAGAATATTATCTTACCCTAAAACTAATGGTTCTAAACTGTGTGATAAATTTGAAACATTTAGGACCTAATGTAAGTGAAAAAGAGGACACCAGCCCAGCCAGTGTGGCTCCATTAACCAGGAGGTCACCGAGAGGTCAGGGCACATGCGGGGTTGTGGGCTTGCTCCCCAGTAGAGAGTGTGCAGGAGGCAGTGGATCAATGATTCTCTCTCATCATTGATGTTTCTCTCTCTCCCTCTCCCTCTCGCTTTCTCTCTCTGAAATCAATAAAAAACATATTTTTTAAAATGAGGACACTAAAGAGCCCGTATGTTATGATTCTGAAGGGAATATTCCCGAATATGATCATGCTTGTGTTTCAGTGGTGGAATTGCGGGTATTCTCTTCTGCTGTCCTTTATTTCTCGAATATCTTCTAAAAGCACTTAGTGCTTTCAGAGCCACACACAAAGTACTGCTGGGAGAACAGCCCAGGTATGTTGGGGGACTGCAGCTGATTCATTCCGGCCCCTGGGTTTGCTGATAGTGTGCCTGTTCCAATCAAGCGGCTTGGAGATTGCCAGCTCTGGATGGCACGCTGGGGAAATCCAAGCATGAGGCCTCCCCTTGCACCCCCACTGCTCTGAGCCGTTCTCCATCTTCCGTGGCACAGCGCTCAGAAGTGGCAGAGACATTGGTCTCCAGGCTTCCCTGTCAGTGGTCTCCCTGTGTCTTCTCTTCCTCTGTGGGAAAGCCACCCCCACATGGGAACCAAACCTTAACCACCTCTCTAATCCCATCTCTGAGGCCTCCTCCCTGGAGACATCTTTCCCTTCCCCCCACCTACATAAAATCTCACGCTGATGAAATATATGCCCAAATGCCTAGCCCTAATTCTGGCAGATGGCGAACAATAATTTAATAATAATTCCTCTCCCTCTTTTTTAAATTAACATACATTTAATTAAACAAACAGAAAATAATGTCTTTGCAAACGTCAACCTATAAATGCTTCTTTTGATTGATTTTTTTTCTCTTTTTTTGGCCAATTCTTCCCTAATTTACCCCTGGAACATCGGCAGTTCACTCTCCCTATGCCTCCCGCCCCCGCCCCCACACCTCAATTGCTATGACTTGGTCATAATTCAGAGGCCAGCACCGGGCTGAATTAGTTCCAGCCATTAAGCCAAATGCAAAAGTTAAACCAAAGCCCTGCTGGATAACTCAGCTGTTTCTACAGTTGAATGGAAGCAGCTTTTATTAAATTATGCAGCCAATGTTCCTTTATTTCCTTAATGAGAATGTGGTTCATAAATTGCTCTGTGGATTACTTGAATCAGTTAATTTCAACCATCTATGACCTCGAGGAGGCAATTTCAGTGCATTATGTAGAGTGGACTGAGCATTTCAGCTTTTGAGAGGACAGCGATTTGGGTTGTGAGCCCCGGACAATCCCCGTGTCAGGGAACACACTGTATGGGCATCTGTACCTGCCCGGGCCTTTGGGGGCTTTGTCTACCTAGTGCTGGGTCACTCACAATGTTCCCCTCTGCGGAGCTCCAATTGTGTCTCCTAATTGCAAGAGCTTCCTGTGTTCTGGGAGGAAATAATAATTCAAATAGCTCCTGGTTATACTCGCCAGAATAATGGGACACAGGCCTGCGCAGGCAGTGCTGACGCTGCGGCTTTGGTGGGGGTACTTTTCTAGAAAGGTTTCAGGACATCACTTGTAAGTGGCTGGGCCAGGCGACCTGACTGGGAGAAAAATTCCTCCAAGGCCAGCAGGGAAGGGTCGCCACCTCTGCGGGTTTCACCAACATTCCTTTTGAGCCTACTATGTGCTGAGGACAGCAGGGATGCAGGGATGGATGGGACCCAGCACTGGCCTGCCCTCAAAGGGCTCACAGTCCCCAAGGCACAGCGAATGACACTAAATAGGCCCCTAATGGTGTCTGAGTATAGAAACCCCACAATTCAATAAGATAAAACAGTGAGAGAAACTAAAAAGATTTCCATGGAGACTGGTGACCTGGCCTCTCTACCTCCTGGCTCTGTGACCCTGGGAAAGTTCCTTAGATTTCTCAGATTCTGTGGGAAGCCACCACTTGCCAATACTGTCAGCGCACCAAGGAATGCAGAAGGCGTTAGCAGGGCTGACACTAAGCACCATCTCTGTTGAGACAGTGGTGGATCAAGGCACTTCCCTAACCTGAAAATCCTTTTACTGTTTACAGAACTTTACCTTTGATATGCCTGTATGCATTGCTAAAGGGCAAATGTGTATTCAAGTAAATAAATAGCGGACCAGGCCAGAAGTCAGTGTGTCTCTTCAAGAAAGAGGCTTCACCTGGCCCCCAATGCCTTCCAAATTCATATTTCTTATATAGCATTTTCATTTGTGCGTCGACATCTCCTTCAGATCCTGAGCCCTAGCCATGCAGGTCGTGGCAAGATTCTTCTACTGGATAATGAGGATAATAAAGTGCCCACCCCATGTGGAGTAAATGACTAAAGGTTTTCAAAATGCCAAAACTAGTGTCTGGCTCAGGTTTAATTTCTGCATTCTACTTAATGACTGGGAGATAAATTGAGGCAGGTACTGATGTCCAATTATATTACAAGTCTGGGAGTTGGAGGGGTGGGGGATAAACTGCAGATGTTCCTAGAGAAAATTGTGGAGAAACTGCGCCCCCCCCCAAAAAAAAAATCAGTCAAAAATACTTGTGCAGACTGGCGCAATATGGAAATAAAGATTTACCATATGATTGATAGTTTAATTTAATAAATAATATTCAGATATTAATCATCACCATTTCCACAGTCCCCAAGAGAAGGCTCTTCATCATTAAGGTAGCTCCCACTTCTAGGAATTCTCACACCACAATTAATACCAAATCATTACATTAATATAAAAATGTTAAAAAGGCACTTGGGAGAAGCAGCTATTGGGGAGAAAAGTCCGCTGTCATATCTTTTCCTAGTGCCCCACACTTTTCCTTAATAATTGTCAGTCATTACATAGCGATATGTGGGATTTTTAGCGTTATCGTCCTTTGCCTTAATAGACTCCATGTTCCATGAGAGCAGGAACAATGTCTGTCTTTTTAACTTGCATATCTCATGTCTATCACAACGATTGCCACATGGTTGGCATTCAGTGGATATTTCTTGGATGAATGAATAGATGGGTAGGTAGGTGGGTGGGTGGATGGATGGATGGAAGAATAGATGGATGAATGGATAAGTATATGAAAGTTAGGTAGGAAGGAAGAAGGAATATCTTCCCTGAAAAAAAGCTAAAACATTACAGATAAGACTAAAGTCCCCTTTGATTACCTGCTTCCCAATTTCTTTTCATCCCCTTTCCTGATGGAAACCTCAGTCAATTGGGATTTAGGTCTCCAGGACTTTTTCAATGCACATTCATATGTAAATATGGATCTGTAATATGAGAGAAAGAAGAGCTGGGAATGATTCTTATGTTTTTATCTTGAGCAAGTGAAAAAACAATGTTGTTCTTTCCCGGATTAATAAGTCACCAGCCTGTTCTTTTTTATTGATTTATAATGAAAAATTCCAGGTTTTGATCTGGACTCACATCAAAGCTGGTGTGCACTGGTCTTCTATACCACCTTTCCACTCATCATTTGGCAATTAACCTCAGTCCCTCCCCAACAGCCTGGACACCATGCCTGAGCTAATAACTCAGTCAGCAGCAACACTGAGGACACTTCCCACTCAGCATTCATTGCTAGACTCATCAAGATTCAAGTGATTTCCCAAGGGCTCCACAGCAAGTCAGAGCTGGGCTTTCATCTCGTACAAACTCGCCCTGCTTGCCATGGATGAGGCTCCATCTCTAAAGCAGCAGTTCTTGACCTTTTTGAGCTCCTGGACCACTCTGAGAACCCGATGAAAATTGTGGATCCCACCATTTGAAAACGCGTCCAGGCACACACAGCTACGTAGACCTCCTCTTAAAGTGCATCTGCAAACCCACTTGAGGCTACGAATCCTGGTCCTAGAAGCAAAGTTGAAAATGGCCAAATTATTGCCAAGATACTTTTATTGAATTAATAACTGGGTTATATGGGGAAGGACTAAGATGGCAGCTTAGATAAATGCGGTACTTGCCACCTCCCACAACCACACCAAAATTACAACTAAAATACAGAACAACCATCACTCAGAACTGCCTGAAATCTGGCTGAATGGAAGCTCTACAACTAGAGTATTAAAGAAGAAAGCACATTGAGACTAGTAGGAGGGGCAGAGGCACAGAACGGGTTGGTCCAAAACCCAAGTGCTGCGTGTTTTTAATTGGGAGGGATATCTAGGCTGCAGAGGCCTCCTGTAAGGAGCAAGGAGTTCAAGCCCCACACCAGACCCCTCAGCCCAGGGTTCCAGAGCTATGAAAAGAAGCCTCTGTAACTTTGGGTTATCAAAACCAGTGGGGATTGTGGCTGAGTGACATGGAGGCAGCCAGAGACGCAGGCAGTTCCTCTTAGGGGCCAGTGCACAGATTTACTTGAACTTGCTCCCTCTGAGCTCCAGTGCTGGGGCAGCAGCTTGAGAGGAATCCAGGGACATATAGGAAGGAACTGGATTATCTGGCATTGGAGCAAGAACTCAGGGGTGGCTTTCTCCCAAATAGGGGTGCTCGCAGTGGTCATTGTTCCTATGCTGAGACCTCCTCCATCGCAGAGCTGACTGGCAGGGGCCGTATCTGAATCTCAGTTAATTAACCTGGCTCACACTGTTCACTCTATCCCAGTGAGTCCCTGAGACCCTGCCCCACCCAATTTTCAGCCTCACCCAAGCTATTTATGGTGGCTTTTCCATATGAATGGCCTGTCCTGGCTCAGGCTTCAGATTTTGCTAAAATCTCTCAAACAAGCAACAGCTGGTATCATGCCACTCAATAAGAGGCCCCAGGCCTGGAACTAGCAGCAACCTGCCTTGCTTCACAGCCTAGCCCAGTGATGGCGAACCTATGACATGCGTGTCAGAGGTGACACGTGAACTCATTTTTTTGGTTGATTTTTCTTTGTTAAATGGCATTTAAATATATAAAATAAATGTCAAAAATATAAGTCTTTGTTTTACTATGGTTGCAAATATCAAAAAATTTCTATATGTGACACGGCACCAGAGTTAAGTTAGGGTTTTTCAAAATGCTGACACACCGAGCTCAAAAGGTTCACCATCACTGGCCTAGCCTCTCCTAGGCACTTCCAAGCCCAAAAAAAGGTAGCAGCTATCTGCAGCTTGCTCTGTAGCTCCTGACAGGTGGCCCCAGGCAGGGCACAGGCAGGAGCTAACTTTTCACCTCCAGGGGTGGTCCCCAGAGCCAGTGGACAGCTTTAGGCCATGCCAGATTACAACTCTACACATCCACAAGTGACATATTCAAGAGGCAGACACAGTGAGCATCAAAGCCCCACTGAAACAAGTCCTGCTCCATAGGGATGACTTCTGCACAACAGCTCTTCCACTATAGTCACAGTTGGTCCTCACAGCCAATTGGCTTGGGTCAATTCCTCCAAAAGGCTCAACTACAAATCTGTGCACACAGCCCACATAGGGATGTACCTAGAATGTGCAACTCAGGTGAGTGGGGAGGCTGAGCCACTGGGCCCTACAGGACACCTGCCACACAAGGCCACTCTACCAATTTCAGAAGACATAGCAGGTCTATCTAATACATAGGAACAAACACAGGGAAGCAGCAAAAATGCAGAGACAAAGAAACATGTCACAAATGAAAGAAATCTCCAAAAAAAGAACTAAGTGAAATAGAAGCAAGCAAACTACTAGATACAGAGTTCAAACAATGGTTATAAGGATGCTCAAGGATCTTTTATTTTCCCATTGATTTTTAGAGAGAGTGGAAGGGAGGAGGGAAAGGGGGGAGAGAGAGAGAGAGAGAGAGAGAGAGAGAGAGAGAGAGAGAGAGAGAGAGAAACATCCAAGTGAGAGAGACACATCAATTGGTTGCCTACCGCTCACACCCAACCAGGGCCAGGAATCAATCTTGCAACTGAGGTACACGCCCTTGACAGAGAATAAAACCCACAACCCTTTGGTCTGCAGGCCAGCATTCTAATCACTGAGCAAAACTGGCCAGGGATCAAGGATCTTAATGAGAGCTTCAAGGGACTTAGTGAGAATTTCAAGGAAATTATTGAGAACATCAAAGACATGAAAAAGGACCAGTCAGAAATGAAGAATACACTAACTAAAATAAAGAATAATTTACAGTAGAATGGAGAATGCCAAGAATCAAATCAACAACTTGGAATATGACAAAGCAAAAAACACCCAATCAAAAGAGAAAAAGGAAAAAAGAATCCAAAAATATGAAGATAGTGTAAGGAGCCTCTGGGACAACTTCAAGTGTACCAACATTCAAGTCATTGGGATGGCAGAAGGAGAAGAGACAGAAGAAGATGTTGAAAACCTGTTTGAAGAAATAATGACAGAAAACTCCTCCTACCTGGTGAACGAAATGACTTACAAGTCCAGGAAGCACAGAAAGTGCCAAACAAGAGGAATCCAAAAAGGCCCACACCAAGACACATCGTAATTAAAATGTCAAAGGTTAAAGACAAAGAGAGAATCTTAAAAGCAGCAAGAGAAAAGCAGTTAGTTACCTACAAGGGAACACCCATACTACTGACAGCTGATTTCTCAACAGAAACTTTGTAGGCCAGAAGGGAGTGGCAAGAAATATTCAAAGTGATGAATAGCAAGGACCTACAACCAACATTACTCTACCCAGCAACACTATCATTTAGAATTAAAGGTCAGATAAAAGTTTCACAGACAAGAAAAAGCTAAAGAAGTTTATCACCACCAAACCAGTATTATATGAAACATTGAAAGGTATTCTTTACAAAGAGAAAGAAGAAGGAGAAAAAGATAAAAAATATGAACAATAAAATGGCAATAAATACATCTCTATCAACAATTGAATCTAAAAATCAAAATACACAAACAAGGAATCTAATGAACAAAATAGAACCAGAGGTATGGAAATATGGAATAGACTGATGACTCTCAGAGGGAAGAGGAGAAGTGGCAGGAAAAGATTAACCAAAGAACTTATATGCATGTATGCATTACCTATGGGCACAGGCAATAGGGTGGTGAAGGCCTGGGTCAGAGTGGGAACCGGGTGAAGGGGTCAACGCTGGGGAATGGAGCATCTGTAATACTCTCAACAATGAAGATTTTTTAAACATTTTTAATTACTTTTATTTATTTTAACTAGATGATAGATAAACATGGAAAAAATCCTATATAATAAAAGGCTAATATGCACATTGTCCCTACAGGCGGGAGTTCGACCGACCAGGAGTTAGACGTGCGCTGACCATCAGAGGGTGGCGTAGAACATGGCGGGCATCAGCGACGCAATTCTGGCAGCAGGCAGCAGTGGAGGCACTGCCGGCCCTGATGGGCCCGGACAAGAGTGGGACCACAGTGGGATGATGGAGCAGGTGAGCGGACGGTGCCAGGCCAAGGCAGGTGCAAAGGGAGGCCTTGGCCAGCAGCTGGTAGCCGCTAAGGACCCTACCCATTCACGAATTTCGTGCACTGGGCCTCTAGTACTAAAATAAGAATACAAAAGGGCTTTAGATGGTCTCCCACCACTTCTATCTTTGAGCACTTCAGTTCCTCTGACCAGATGCATTCACTCTTTTTTTAAAAATATATTTTATTGATTTTAGAGAGGAAGGGATAGGGAGAGAGAGATAGAAACATCAATGATGAGAGAGAATCACTGACTGGCTGCCTCCTACATGCCCCCTACTGGGGATAGAGCCCGCAACTGAGGCATGTGCCCTTGGCCAGAATCGAACCTGGGACCCTTCAGTCCGCAGGCTGACGCTCTATCCATTGAGCCAAACCAGCTAGGGCATGCATTTGCTCTTAACAGGTCTTCTATAGACATCCAGAGATAGGATGTGGGGTTGTGTTTGTGTGTACACATGTGCCTTTCTTTTCACACAGAAAGTAGCATACTGTGTGCATTATGCTGTGTCTTAGTTTGGAGGGCATTTTGTAATGGTATCTAGAGGTGCCTTGCACTCTTTAATGTTCCCTTAAGCTTCTGCCCTTGTATAGCTGTCTTACTGATGAAGACTTGGAGATTATTTTAATCTTTTGCCATAGAGAAAATACTACAGTAAGTAACCTTGAACATCCCTATTGGTGCTCATATGGGTGTGTGTCTGTAGCAAAAGCTCCTGGAAGTGGGATGAGGGTCAAGGACATGTGCATTTTACATTTAATAGGTTTTCCAACTTGTCTTTCAAAGGGGTTCTACCAATTTACACTCTCCCCAACAAAATCACAAAGTATTTTAATGACACTGCCAAACTTTTCCCAGATCTGTAACTATTAAATGTTTTATAGCTTAAAAAATGAAATCCATTACATGAAACGCTTTCTGGCTGCTCTTGACTAGTCCAAATTCATTTCACAAATCCCCCTCACAAATCAAAACAAACTCTCTAACCCATACATTCCCCCTGAGCTCAGGCCAAAAGGCAAAGGCAGGCACACAGGTAAGCCTGCAGAATGCTTATCTGCTAATGAGGGACTATCCTGATACAACCCTTCCACCCCACTGTTAATGGACAGACAGAACTGATGTCATATCAGAACTGAAGTTTGTTTCAACTCCCAAAGAGCCTTTATATGAACAACCCAGAACAGAGAGAAAAGTTTAAAAGATCAAAATCCCCAGGGAAATGAAAATTGCTAAGGCCAGAATCCGTTCCCATTTCAATTAGTCAAAGCAAAGAACTACCGAGTCTCAGTTGCCAATGCTGCCAATGCCATTGCTCATCAAGACAAATTGAGACCAGGCTCAACCCTACTGTTTTCCCTTCACTCTGGTCAGAACACCCGATGCTTTCAGAACCAGACATATTGTACCAAGCTTATTTAAAAATGAACAAGAAATTGTATTAAAGTATATGGCACAGAAAAGTAAATTTGAAACTGGATGTAGCTGTCAAGATTCTGTCTAGGAGTTGCAAGGGACTGAAGCTCAAAGTGGCTTAAGGAAAAGAAAGAAAGAGAGAGAGAGAAAGAGAGAGAGAGAGAGAGAGAGAGAGAGAGAGAGAGAGAGAGACTCATGACTCCCTGGCCTATATCTTATGATGCTCCCCAACTCTTGCCTCAGGGTAACCCCTGGGGCCTCTGGCCCTGACTGACATCCCAAAGTGACACAACTTAGCAATAGGCATAATTATTAGCCCCACTTTACAGATGAAAAGGGTGAGACACCGAGAGATGAGAGGCACACAGCTTCCTAAAGAGCAGAGCCACCCTTTGACCGTGCTTCCATCTGACTCCAGAACCCACATTCCTCCCACTCTGCTGGTGGTCTCCGGGCTTCCAGAGAAGGCTTCCTGCGGAATCCTAACGCCTGAGCACTTGCAGCACCCAGTCCGCGCCCACCCAGTCCGCGCCGCCCAGGCAGAGGAGCAGGGGGTCAGAGGAACCTGGCTGAAAGGAACCGGAGGCAGGTTACAAAGCCATAGACAGAGGAGTCCCCACTGGAGAAAAGGGCTCCCTGCAGAGGAGGGCTCCACACAGACAGGCCTGATCGTGTTCCCTGCTGCACCTGCAGAGCCCAAAACAGTGCCCAGTGCCTGATGGGCACTCAGTGAACATTGTTGGAAGCTTTCAAATGCTAATGTAAAATATCAGGAGTTCACAGGTAGGGACATAGCAAGGGAGTGGAATCCCGCACACACAGGCCTGCTTGCCTAGCAGGCTTCAGTTCTCCTGGGGCTTCTCCACCTGCATGATGGCATCTGGGGCCCCCACGCTGTGGTGAGACTGCCCTGCGCCCTGTGCCCTGTGCGTGTGAGCAGCACTCCTGGTCTCACCTTTAGCTGCCAGCACACACACACACACACACACACACACACACACACACACGCCCTGCACTGCACATGAGCCCCTCCGGCATTTCCAAATGCCTGCCTGAGGGCCAAGGCCTTCCCCAGGTGTGCAGACACCGGTTCCACGCAGGGGGCTGCTCCTCACTGAAACACAGTTTTCTGCAGAGTTTTGCTGGAACAAGGACATAAGCTGCCAGGATGCTCTGCGTGTCTTCCTTTCTGGTATAAAGTTGAGACACCACTGCGGGAGCAATAAAGGGAAGGGTCAGGCAGCTCCTGCAGTTGGCAGAGGCAGGGCTGGCTCTGGACAGCAGGGCTGTGGGGAGGCCTTGCAGTGGCGCCCACCCTGAAGAGCACGCCAAGCTCAGCTTCCCAGGGAATGGCCAGGTAACGTATTTACCACGAGTATTTACCACGGAAAATGGGGGGTTCTGGGACAGGAGGAAGGCGCCCCATACACCACAAGAAATGGGGAAGCAGGCTCCCTCCCTCAGAAAGGCTGCTGAAGCGAAGAGAAGGAGAGAGCAAGGTTTCCCCAGCTCGGACCTGTGACATCCTCCGGGAACAGGCAGTGCCCACAGCACGCATAAATCAGACATTTCTCAGCGGCACCCTGAGACCGCTGTACACTCCGCATCTCCTTCCCCGGGGAGAGCGCCTTTTCTGAACCGTAGCACCCCCTCGTCAGAGCTGCTAGGACCTTCCTCAGGAGCAGCCAGGGTTGTGGAGGCACTGAGCCCAACGCGGCCCCTTGCCCGCCCTTCCTCACCTCTCCGAACAGAAGGAGGAAGCAACACGTTCCACCATAATGTCAGGCCTTCTCCGTGGGGGCTGCTCACGCCGCGGCTGGGGGGAGCCTCAAAGGCAAGACCAGTCATGAGAATCTTCCATCCTGCGTGCGAAAGCCCAGGTTGGAGTTCAAGGAGCATTTTGCTTGAGCGAATTGCTTGCAGACTAGGGAGCACGCAGGGTTCGAGTGCTCTGCAGAGTGATTGTGTAACAGGCCTCTAATGCACAGAACATTTTCTTCCGGCACAATCTTAAGGGAAATCTAAATAAAAAGCAGGTACCAGAGGAGCCTTTTTCAGAGAAATGGAAGGTCAGCACTGGGTCCGGAAGCTGCCCCAACACGCACCACGTGCTGCCAGGACAACACGGAGCTCTCTGCTCTGGGAAACGAGGTGTTTTCTCTGACATCCGGCTGCTCCGCGGACTTCCCGCTGACCGTGCTCCTCTTGAGCTGGTTGCTCTGTCCACCTGCTGCCCGCCCTTCTCGCCTTCACCCTGCTGGGTGGCCTGGGACTGACTTGGTTTGGCCAGTAGGAGGCACACAGGAGACCAAGGGGCAGGGAGGAGAGAGTGGTCAGGGCATATCTTCCCACAACGCCCACACAGTGCGCACAGGCGGCTCTGAACTGAGGCTCCACAGCCCCGGGTGCCGAGTCGGGCTCTATTGCCAGCAGCCTGGTTTGGATTTGGGGCTGAGACGTAGGGTCCCTGATGCGTGTGAGCATCAAGTCCAGGCCTTCCCTGGAAAATGCTCACAGTGTTTTAGCTGGAAGTGCAATCTAGCCTGTGGGCCGCCTGAGAGACAAAATGCACGGCTTTGTGCTGTTTAAATGTGAAGAGGACTTGGGTGCTTTCTGCAAAAAGCCTGTCTGCGCTGCTCTGAGTTCCCCACCCCGCCTCCCAGGCCCTCAGGTTAGGAAGTTCCCCTCCATTAGAAAGTTCTTCGGAAAATGAAAGGATGAATTTTATTTCTATAAATTTCTTGCTGCGCTTTCTGCCAAATCCCAAAGGAATTCCAGCCCCAGGTTTAACAGATGGGACCTGCGACGTCACGGTGACATGATTTTGTATATTAACCCTGACCAGCTTTGCGCCAAGCCTGCTCGATTTAGTCTCTAACCCTCCCCACCCCCACGGGACGGGGAGTTACTCCCAGTGAAGAAACTGAGGCTCAGAAAGAAGTGAGGGCACTGAGGAGAGTGAGAATCCCAACCGAAGCCTGTGCTCCCGGAGCCGGGGCCTCTCCCGGAGCGTGAGGCTCCTACCTTTCACCCTCCAGGGAGCGGAGGTCTCGCTTTGCCAACGTCCACTTCTGGAGGTTGACGTCATGGTCCTGCCCGAATTGCTCAGCGTGACGTGGTCTACAGCAACCTCCACTTCACTTCTCCCCCGGGCCTGCAGAGAAAGAAAGCCTTTTTCACATCTCATTTTATTGACTTGTTACTCTTGGAAAAGACCTTACCGAGTGGACAGAAGAGGGTGGGTATTCCAGGCAGTGCACAAAGCGTGTGCAAAAGTGTGGAAGCAGAACAGAGGGGCACGCTGGATGACTTGCAGTCAGCTGAGTCCACAGGAGAGCTGGTGTGGACTCAAGTCAGCAGCGGCTCTGATGGAAACAGTGAACGCGCTGAGGGTGTTGGAGATGGAGTCAACGAGACTTGAAAATGGATAGGACGTGAAGGGTGAGAAGAAGGGAGAAAGCAAAAGAATCTTCCAAACCTTTGACTTGAGAAACCAGGCAGTTGAAGGTGGTTTTCACAGAGATGGAGAAGAGTGTAAGAATAGTTCAAACTGGGGTGTAAATCAAAAGATCTGCACTAAAGGCTGAGAGGGTGAGAGCGGAGAGGTAGATACAGGGTGGGGGGGGGGGTTTATGAGTGTGATGTTTCCTTATTTGCTGACTAGTGTTGCTTTTGTCCATATTGGAGCCCACCCCCCCCCCCGTGGCATGTAGAAATGCCTTCACTTGTTATCAATAAATTAATTCTTACTGTGGGCTCTTGGGCCAGATGTCCCGGGTTCAAACCCAAATTCCACCTTCTATGAACCCCGGGTGCAGTTCTTCCTTGGGAAGCGATGGATAACCATAGTCTCTACCTTACACTTGTAATGAAGGTCCAATGAGTAAATACTTTGTACACCTGGGCAATGACAGTTAATAGGTACATTTTACCACCCTAACATTTTTAGGGTGAACATGTTCTGAAATTAGATAGTGATGATGCTTGTACAATTTTCTGAATATACTAAAACCACTGAATTGTACACCTTTTTGAAAAGGGTGAATTTTATGGTATATGAATTGTATCTCAAAAAAAACACACACATTTCAAACACCACTTAGAACCATGCTTGGCTAAGTGCTAAGGAAGTGTTGATTAAATAAACTAAAATAAATTGCAAAAACAGTAAGTTCTTTTATATTTAAATATAAATATGCTTATACGATTATTCCTGAAGTTAGCCATGCCATCGCCTGCCCACCAACAGGAATCAGCTCAGAACGCCCCTCTCTGTCCCCTTCCTCTGCAAACCCTCAGCCCCACTCCCTCGGAGCCTCCACCCCCTCCTGCCCACGGTTCCTCCAGTGCCCGCCCTCCTGGTTGCCCTCCTGCTCCAAACGCCCCTCTTCCTGGTACAGAAAGAAATACCACTCCCCTGCAGCCCTTCGCCCTGATTCAGCACCACACTCCTTTCTGTGTATCCAAACCAAGAATCACACGCCTTCCATTTAAGAAGATTCTGTCCTAATTAAAAGGTAATTGTGGTTTATATTTCCCTTTTCTTACGCCATAACCATAGAGATGATATATGATGTGTGTGTGTGTGTGTGTGTGTGTGCGTGTGTGTGTTAAGAATTCAGAAGACAGAGTGAAGGAAAACTGGGCCCGTAAGCCAGAGGTTGAGGAAGCACAGATGGGTCTAAACATCTACTAACTTCTTTCTTCTTGGCCACCTTTCCTCACCCTCAATGGCAAACTTCAGGCACATTTTGGCCTCAGACCTTTGCGCTTACCGCTCCCTCTATACAGAATGCTCCTCCCCAGGTGGCCACGTGGCTCACTCCCAGACTGCCTCAGGCCTCTGCTCGCATGTCACCACCTGGTGACACTCCCCAGGTGCCCTGCCTGCCGATGTCAGGTGGCACTCTCGCCTCTCCCGCCTTTCCCCCTCTGCAGCATGCATTCTGCTCTGCCACCACACACAGGACAGTGTTTACTGGGGGAGGGTCTCTCATGAATGTCCGCTCCCTCTGGACAGCGCTTTGTCTTTCTTATTCGCAGCGGTACCCCAGCACCCAAACCGGGGCTGGCGCACAGAAGACGCCCAGTCAATATTTATTGGATGAATAAATGAACGAACACACGAATGAATGACCCAGGACGCTGCTTTTCAGCAAGTTTCTAGACAAGCGGTCATGTTTTGCACGCACAGCTGGTAGGTATTACTGTACATTGCATGGTATTCAGGTGGGTCTGTATTCTTCCCCTGGGTACCATGGAGACCTCTAAGAAGGCAATGTTCTGGAATAAAATTACAGGAGAAAATTAGTCACTGAACTCAAAAGTATTCATGCTCCTATGTAGTAATTCAATGTGGAAGAAAAGGCATGGAAGACACTATTGTCAGCACCCTTTCTTCTCTCACGTTTTTTGAAAATCCTGTGTCCTCTGTGCTGTTCTGTCATTTCCCCCGTCAGGCCGAGAGCCCCGCACGGGGAGGGCCAGGGTGGTGGGGGCTTCGGAACAGGCTGAGTCTGGGCAGGAGTGTGTTCCCTGTGTTCTGTGAGCTGTCCAGGCAATTATCAAACCCAAGTGGGCTGGAAGGCTAGGGAACTCCTATTTATAGGCAGTTGGCCAGGAGCCCAGGGGACGACCTGGACTGGTGATTGGCATGTGAAGTGGGGTTGGTCTTGTGGGACTGAGCCCTCCACTTGTGGGATCTGACGCCAACCCCAGGTAGATGGTGTCGGAACTGAGCGGAACTGTGGAACACCCCGGGTGTTGGAGTCGGTCACAGAGGTCTGTGTGGGGGAGACATGGGAGCGTTTCTCTTACTCCCCCCAGGACTGCTGCAGCAGGAACTCGGGGCACCGGCCCAACAGCCAGGTTCTGAGAAGCCCAGCAGGTGGTTCTGTGAAGTTCAGGTTTGAGACCACTGCCCGCTTCCTGAAATGTCTAACCCTCTTTCTCCTAGTCTGGCCTCCACGTCTTCCCCTGCAGAATCATTCCAGTGGGGCCCGTAGCACCAATTTCCAACTAACAAACCCAGTGTTCACCTGCCCAGCTCTAAATAACATGCTTATATGGATTCCTGAAGTTAGCCCTGCATCACCTGCCCACCAACAGGAATCAGCTCAGGACGTCCCCTCTCTGTCTCTGTTCGATACTCATAGCTCTACTCAGTGACTCTCAACCCTCTATTTCTTGTTCCACCAACTTCCCACAGGATCCTTGAGGCCCTGCCTTTGTAGGTTGCTCACTAGCTCCCACATCCTTCTCTCCAGCCACCCCTCCCGTCCACCTCACAGCATCTGTCCTCCCTCCTTTCCAGTCCTCCCTCCTGTTCACTTCACAGTATCTGGCTTGTATGTTTCTAAACCGTTTTTATTTACAATTCCTTCTGAAATCTGAACTTACAACCTAAGCCTTTCATGCTTGGCTGAATTACTTCTAAATGTTAAAAAACCAACGAACAGCATTTATGTGCATGAGATTCTGTGTGTAAAGAGCATGGCACAGATCTTAGCCCATAGCCCTCCATCTATACTAGTTACTATTACTTTTGTGACACGGTGAATATCGTTCATGTGGCAGCCAGCCTCCAAAGTGGTCCCCAATGATCCTCACTTCCTGGAATTCACATTTTGTCATCACCCCCTCCCACCTTGAATAGGCCTGACCTCTGTGACCAAAAAGCTATTGCAGAAGTGTGTGGTTTCCAAATCTAGGTCACAAAGAACATCACAGCTTCTCCGTTGTCTCCTGAGATCACTTGGCCTGGGAAAGCCAGGCACTGTAACGTGAGGACCTCAAGGTGCTCTGTGGAGGGGAAGTGCCCGCAGCCAACACCAGTGGGCCTGCCATGCGATGGGCCGCCTTGGAATGGACCGTCCAGCCCCAATCAAACCTTCAGATTACTGAAGCCCACATGTTGACTGCAACCTCATGAAAAATCTTGAGGCAGAGCCACCTAGTTAAGTAGTTCTGAATTCCTGACCCACAGTAACTGTGAGTGATAATAAATGTTTTCTGTTGTGGACGAAAGGGGCCACAGGCTAACCTGACAAGCTCAGGGAAGGCCTGCATGATTCTTGCAAACTCAGAGACCTAAAGTAACCACAAAGGATGGTCTGAAATTAAACTTTAACTAAAAGCAGTTATGGTGGGTAGTTACATCCTAGGCCGGTATCTTCACTGACAAGGTCAACCTTTACCTTAACTGAGCCTATCTGTCTTTGTGCGTCTATAATAAGAGACCCTTGAAATGTCTGGGTAACTTGTAACTTCCCTTTTTCCAGACCCTTGGGGCACAACCTAATGTGCTGGGAGCCAGGACAGAAACCACAAATTCCTTCATTATCATGTTAATTGTTCCTGTACTCACCTAAGTATGCGTCCATCATTTTACTTTTTATCCAGTCCCAGGGGTTTTCCTGCTTTGCTTTCTCCCGCCTCTCTAATCTATCACCAATGGGTTTCATGTAACCCACCTACGTCCCTTTCCTTTGATTGCAAAGTATAAAACCAGATGTAACCCGCCATTCTCCGAAGCATTATCGCAATTCATTGAGGTTCTGCTTCCCGGCATATGTCGACAGTTTGGCTCAGATAAACTCACAAAAATTCTTTACAGGTTTCAATGGTTTTTTTACGTTAACACTGTTGTTTTGAGCCACTGATTGTTGGGGTGAGCAGCAATGCAGCGATGGGCAACTACCGCAGTCCACACAGTGTCACCTTCCTGCCGAATGGCCAGTTCCAAGTGGAAGTATTCTGAGTCAGACACAGAGATGGGTGTCCCTCAGCAGGAGCTGGGCCTTTGACCCTGTGCTAAGACATGGTCTTAAATATCTGGAAAAGTCTCTCCTGATCCTACTAGCAGGACTCCAAGCTGACTGTACATTCTAGGCTTCAGGTCAGCATCTCACTGAGACCTTTCAGCTCAGACATTGGCATAGGGGACGTCTTTCCGGGGCTCACCCGTGCCCCACATGCCTGCTCCCCGCACCTCTAACGCGCTGCACAAAATCACCTACATAGCTTGTTAACTTTATAAAACCCCAGGCCCCACCCCAAGGACTCTGAACCAGTGGCTTTTGCCTGGACCCAGGATCTGCTTTTTAAAGAAACCATCCCCAGGAGATAACAAGTGTTGGCAACGATATAAAGAAAGGGAACCCTTCTGCAGTGCCCGTGGGAATGCAAAGTGGCACATCTCTGTGGAAAACCGTACGGTGGCCCCTCAAGTAATTACGAAGGGAACTACCATGTGACCCAGCAGTCCCCAGGCCTGGTATATATCTGACAGGATGGGAACCAGTATCTCAAAGGGATAGCTGCACTCCATTGCAGCATTTCCCACAATAGCCAAGATATAGAAACCATTGAAGTGTCTGTAAACGGATGGATACTAAAGATGTGGCGTACGCACACGACGGAAGGTTTACAACTCAGCCAGTCCTGCCATTGGCGACAACATGGATGCCTTGTAGGCATTGTGCTAAGCGTGGTAAGTCGGAAAACAAAAGACAATTATTGTATGGCATCACTTACACACAGAATCGAAAAAACACTGAGCTTGTACAAACAGAGTAGCATGGTGGTTACCGGGGCCTGGGGTGGGAATGGGGAGATTATGCTAAAGTGTACAGACTTTCAGGCAATGGGTCAATGAGTTCTGAGATCTAATGCCCAGCATCATAGCTACAGTCAACAGCACTGCTATACGCTTCACAGTTGCTAAGAGACCATCCTAAGTATTCTCAACTCAAAAGAATGATAACTATGTGACATGATACAGGTGTTAGCTAATGCTACTCTATAATCCTCTTGTAATATATAAATGAAGCAAACCAACACCTGTACACTTCAAATTCGCATAATGTTACATGTCAATTATATCTTAATTTTTACAAAAGGAGCTGCCTCCTGCCCACCCATGTAATCTGATGTAGGGGAGTCCCCGTCCACACTCAGAGAAAAGATGTTCTGAACACTGGGGCCTCCTCTCCACCGATCCATTAGCTGGAGTGATCGCAGCTTATGAAATGGAAATAATGTTGGAAGCGTCTGCAAGCACAGATGAGCCTCGAGTCCGAAGGCAGAGGACGGCACACTGGCTCCATTGTGTAAAAGATGCACCACCCCATCCTTCCTGTCTCATAAAAGACCCATCAGTGAATAACTCAGAGAAAATTCCCCCGAAAGAACCCAGGGCCCCTCCTACCTCCCGGAGCTTTCTATTTTCTTTCCCAGTTTTGCAAATCTGAGGGAATTACATCTGTTTCATTATGTCAGACATGCAGAACCAAGATTGTTTTTAGTGGCTCTTTAAAATTTCACAGATGATGCAGGCAAAACAACTTGGAAACCTTGAAAATCTGAAGTGCAAAAGAAGAGTCTAGCTCCATCTTGCTACCACTTAGCTGATTCCAAACACCCGTTTCCTTGCCCTAGTCAATACCCATTGATTTCTCACCACTGAAGTTATTAAAGCAAGCTGATGGGCAGAAGCTAACTCTCTGCTGGTGCCCAGGCCCACTGCAATAACAAGATCAGGGCTCTGTTCATTACTGAAGCTTAAAGATTCTGCTTTTAACAGGACCAGAGAGAATCTGGAACAAAGAAACCCATAGATACAAAAGTTGAAACTCCATACCCCAGAGGAAAGCCCAGGCAGATGAGTGCCAGTTGAGGGTAGTCCCAAGTCCTTCTCTGCATTAGCATTCACTTAGCATTTCTAAATTCACATAAGTCAGCACGCACCAAGACTGCTGCAAGCAGCAAGAGTCTGTTCCACAGGCTCCATGGCACCTTTTGGGAACTGGTGAGCCCTGCAGCCAGGGAACTCAGAAATGGTTGGTTCAACCTGTAGAGGTTTTGGTTGGTGGGTTTGTTGTTATTGTTTGGTTGTTCGTTTTCATTCATTTTCAACATTTAAAAATCAGGAGATTTTACATTCTTTAAATGCAGATGGCCAGCTTGGACCAGTTAGCATTTTCTGTGCAACAACCATTTGTCGTCTCATGATGCTGGGGTCCAGCAGTTGGGCTGGTCAGCCAGGCGGCTGAGCTGGGCTGGGCTAGCTTAGCTGATCTCAGTGGTGCTTGGTCACAGGTTTGTGATCAGCTGCTGGACTAGATTGGGCCGGCTGCTCAAGGCTGGCCTCAGCTGGATGCCTCACCCTGCTCCCCTTGGTCTCCCCCTCCAGCAGGCTAGTTCTAAGAGCAAGAGCTGAACGCACAAGGCCCCTTGAGGCCTGGGCTCCAACACACCCCATCACTTCCACTGCGTGCTATTGCCAAAGCACGTCACAGGCCAGCCCAGATTCTGGGGGTAGAAAACAGACCCCGCCTCTGGTTGGGAGGGAGGAACTGAGCCACGGTGGCCACTTCGCACACAACTTATCTTACGAAATCAGTAGATGTGTCCACATTGGGCACATGATGTGCTAGAGCTAAAGGCAGCTGCCCCTTAGATGGATATGGCACTGCCCTCCCGCACCAGCCTTGCCCTGTCTCATTTCCTGATCCCAGAGTGATGCGCACCCCGTACCTCCCAAAGCCCCGTCCCAGCCAGGAACACACCGGCTGTGCAGGGCCTGGACTCACCCTTCGCTCCTCAGGAAACAGCGCCTTTCCATTCATCGTTTCCTTCCCCCCAATAAATATCCCCTTTTCTGCTCAGGGAATCAATGGGGGTAGGGGGGTAAAGAGGGAAAGGAGGGTGATTACTCAGCAGCTGGAAGACAGAAAAAGGGCAGCCCTGGAGCCAGACCCACCCGGGTTCCAGCTGCTGTGTTTGCGTACTTCTCCTTAGAGACTATGTCAGTTGAGCCATATGTTTTGCATAAATGTGGACCCATTTTGATCTAACAAAAAATTTAGGGAAAAATAAAAGAAAAAAAAAGCAATAACAACCCAAAAAGCCCTAGCTGGTTTGGCTCAGTGGATAGAGCATCCGTCTGCGGACTGAAGAGTCCCAGGTTCGATTCTGGTCAAGGGTACGTCCCTGGGTTGTGGGCTCCATCTCCAATAGGGGGCGTGCAGGAGGCAGCCAGTCAATGATTCTCTGTCATCATTAATGTTTCTATTTCTCTCTCCCTATCCCTTCCTCTCTGAAATCAATAAAAATATATTTTGTAAAAAAAAACCAACCCAAAAAAAGCACTCAGTGAGTGGTTAAGATTATTTTCCTGTTCGGGCTTCACAAAAGGCAATTCGTAACTCGAGTGCAGAAACGATTTGCTGAAAGATCCAGAAACTGCTTTACCCAGAGGACTGTCTCAGGTCCTTGTATTTTCAGATTGTAACACTCTCCCCAAATTTAAGAGGCAGGCTCTGCCTCAGCTCTCCGTGGTGGATGCCTCCCGAGGCCTGCAGCGCCACCTGCTGGGCGAGGGCACCTAGGACAAGGTTATCAGTGCGCAGGGCAGGACTGGTTGTTGAGGGTAAGTCAGGCTGTCCCTGCAGGCATCACCCAGCTGCAGCCAGCGGCCCGGTCCCCTGGGGGCTGCCTCTGAGGCCCAGCTCCCCAGCCCTTACCACCTTTGGGACGCACCAGGCGAAGTCCTCAGCCACAGAGAGTGCCTGAGATGCTGACCAAGCAGCCGCTGTCCTCCCACGGGCTGGGGGCCCAGGAGCCCAGACCACCCTCCTGTAACCTCTCTAATGCCGTCATCTGCACAATGTGAATGATGATAATGCCAGCCCCGTGGGTTTGTTCTTAGTTCCACGGGAGGCACTCAGGGCCTGGCAGCAAGCCCTGCAATAAGGAGCAGCTACTCACGGGCGGAATCTCCTTTGAATGACACAATATGACAAGGATAATAAACGGGGTTCTCCTGCCAGGAGTAGGCAGCAGGTGGGTTGCTGTCTGCCAGGCTCTATTCTAAGGGCCTTACTGGACCAACCTCCAGCATTCCCACAGTCAGTAACATCATGCCCCCACTTTACAGATAAGGAAATACACTCAGCAAGATTAATTAAGGCCAGTGGCCAAGGTCAGCTAGCAGCAAGTAGCAGGACGAACATTCAAATGCCAGCAGCCTGCGTCTAGAAGTAACAAAAAATATTCTTCCCGGATAGATGTTGGGAGGTCAGATCTCTCCCCAGCCCACCTCCCACCCTTTTCCTTGGTAATCTATTAAAAGGGAAAATAGCGAATCAAATGGCTTTGTTTCCCCTGCACGCGCGCACACACACACACACACACACACACACACACACACACACACACAGAATGCTTTCACTGCCTGCCCAGTTCCTCCTCCGCATGGGGCCTGTGTATTTGTCTCCATCTTACCCAGAGAAACGCAGAAGCTGTGTTAGGCTAGTGCAGTGATCGGCAAACTGCAGCTCGCGAGCCACATGCGGCTCTTTGGCCCCTTGAGTGTGGCTCTTCCACAGAATACCATGTGCGGGCGTGCACGTACAGTGTGATTGAAACTTCGTGGCCCATGCGCAGAAGTCGGTATTTTGTGGAAGAGCCACACTCAAGGGGCCAAAGAGCTGCATGTGGCTCACGAGCCGCAGTTTGCCAACCACTGGGCTAGTGAGTTCACATCTCTTGCTTGTCATCCCCAGAGCCGGTCAGTGGAGGGGCCAAGCTGGAGCCGGCGTGCTAGTCCACAGTGACTGAGTCACTGACTTGAGACATTATCATTAGCAACCATTTCAAACACCATAAAAAAGAGAGAACTTCAGACATCACAGTCCCAGCTAATCCAGATCCTTTTTAAGTATTGAGAAGTTTCTATCTGTTTCTATCTCAAAGGCAGTTGAGAAGAGATTCTCAAAATGCCACATCAGCATCTCCATCCTCCAACCAGCTACCACTTTTCTCAGTGGACGCAATAAAGCCCACATCACTTCTCAGGATGAATGCATGAAGTTGTGCTCACTGCGACTAGATTTCTGGAGGGTACTGAATGTACCAAGCCCTATGACAACTACCTTAGGTTCATGATTCCTCTTAATCTTCACAGGAACCTCATGAGGTGGGTGCTGTTACTATTCCCATTTTACAGATAATAAAACTGAGGCTCAGAGATGTTGAATGACTTGCCCAGTCACACGATTAACGCACAATAAAGTGGGAACACAGCCCCAGGTAATCCATAAAATGCCATTAGTCCCAAAGCATTGGACCAATTTTCCACCTTATTTGTGGAAAGAAGAGAAAACCCAACAAGGCAGGAATCCGGGGCAGGAGGAATCAGAATTCCTCTAATAACTCTGAGCTCCTGCCATGAGCCAGGGACTAGGTTAAGCACCCTAAAGATGTTATCCAACTTAATCCTCACACCAAACGAAGGTGTTTACTATTACTGTCCCCACATCAGAGATGAGGACTGTGTGTGAAGTGTAGAAAGGTGAAGTGTCTTGCCAAGGGGCCACAATTAGTAAATGGCTGAGTCAGAATCAAATCCAGGTCGTTCTGTCACCACGGCCCATGTTCTCAGCCATGATTCTTTCTCAACGTGATGCAGAAAGCAGAGATCCAAAATCAGACCCAGTTCAAACAGGGACAAAGCTCCCATGGGGTGGGCCAGTAGGAGAAAGGGGTCACTCTGAAGTGAGTGGCAGCAGCTACCACGGGTGACATTTGGATCATGAGGGTTCTTTTGTGTTTGTCATCTCCAAGATCAGTGAGGGACCCTGGCCTGTATTTCTCCTGTCTCCCTTTGTGCCTAGCACAGCACCAAGCATGACACTGATGCTGGATGAATAGTTGCCAAGCAAATTAGCTAACGCATGTGTCTCCTTTTACAAGAGACTATAGCTCTCGCCTTCACGGTTTCCAATTCAGCGGTGGTCTGAGAGGCGTGCATGATGCCCCACAAGGCCATGTTTATGGAGATGGAAGGAAGGGGGATGGAGAGTGAAGCTTCTGGGGCACTGACTCCAAGCCTGTGGTGCACACACAGGATTGCTTTTCATTCTTTCAGGAAGCCAGAGAGGCGGGTGCTGTTATTCCCATCCTCCTAAATAATAAAGAGGCAATATGCAAATTAACCCTCATGCCCTCAGGCCAGCAGGGGGTTAGTGAGGGACAGCCAAATGACTGAACAGCAGGCTGTGTGGGGCGACCAGTCTGGAGGGGGGGGGGGCAGTTGGGGGCGACCAGGCCAGCAGGGGGGGAAGTTTGGGGCAACCAGGACAGCAGTGGGGGGGGGGGGGCTGTAAGGGTTGGCCAGGCCAGCGGGGGAGGAGGGGAGGCAGTTAGGAGCGACCAGGCTGGCAAGGAGGGGGCAGTTGGGGGCAATCTTGCCAGCAGCGGGGGGCAGTCAGGGGCAACCAGGCTGGCAGGAGGGGCAGGTAGGGGTGGTCAGGCCAGCATGCAGAGGCAGTGAGGGGCAATCAGGCCAGTGGGGGTGGGGGAGGGGGCAGTTAGGGGCGACCAGGCAGGCAGGCAGGTGAGCGATTAGGAGCCAGTGGTCCAGGATTGTGAGAGGGATGTCTGACTGCCGGTTTAGGCCCAATCCCCGGGATCAGGCCTAAACCAGCAGTCAGACATTCCTCTCACATCCCCCAAGGGGTCCTGGATTGGAGAGAGTGCAGACTAGGCTGAGGGGAACACCCTCCCCCCTGCCCCCCCCCCTCTGCCGGTGCACAAATTTTATGCACCGGGCCTCTAGTATTATAGAAAAAGAAAGCTGAGGCTCAGGGAGGTTACACAGCTAATTGTCGCGAGCTCCAGAATGCAACTCTGACCTGTTTGCCTCCAAAGACCCTGTGTCACAGAGCGAGAAGCAACAGTGTGGAAGCAAACCACACACATGCAGTCGGTACCCATAAGCACATGTTGAATGAGCCAGTAAATGAGTGGATGAGACAGTTTCAAAGAAAGGGTTAGCAACACCATCTGTTGCTGCAAGATGCCATGAATGATGGGAACTGGAAAAGAAAAAAAGGCTGGTGGATTTGGCAATTAAGTTCAAGTTATAATAGCAAAAATGGGGGGAACCACCTACATATCCATTATACAGTGGGGCCTTGACTTATGAGTTTAATTCGTTCCGAGACCAAACTCGTTAAGGAGCTCGTTAAAGAGCTCATTAACTCAAATTACTCTATCAACTCAATGCAAAAAAATCGGCAGAGAGACAGCTGGTATCTCAAAAAACTCGTTAGTCGGGACACTCGTAAGTCAAGGCCCCACTGTAGTCTATATTAGTCAGCTCAGACAGCCATAACAAAAGATCATAAATTTGTGTGGCTAAAACAACAAAAATGTATTTTTCTCACGGTTCTGGAGGCTGGAATTTGGGGTCAGGGTACCAGCATAACATCATCCCATACACCAGAAAGTGGTGGATCAATTGCCGGTCAGGGCACATGCCCAGGCTGCAGATTCAATACCAGTCCAATGAGTGCTGGAAACAACGGAACAACGTTTCTCTCTCACATCAATGTTTCTCTCTCTCTCCCTTCTTCTCTCTGAGATCAGTAAAAATGAACAATAAATAAATAATGTTCTATACGTATGGTTTTAACGGGAAAGACATTAGTGCATATAATTATAATGCATATGTACAGCATGACCCCATTTTTTTAAAAATATTGTTTCCAGAGGAAGGGAGAGGGAAAGATAGAAACATCAATGATGAGAAAGAATCATTGATCAGCTGCCTCCTGCATGCCCTCTACTGGGGATCGAGCCAGAAATCTGACAGGGAATCAAATCATGACCTCCTGGTTCATAGATCGATGCTCAACCACTGAGCCCCACCAGCCGGGCCCTATTTTTATCAATACTAGGCACATGAGGTACATTGGCAAGATCTCACTCCTAGACGAAAGTGTGAAATTGCCCAAACTCCTTTGCAGCTAGGTTTCTGGATATGAATTCGTTTCTGCCAGTTGGATGGGCTTGCACGATATTTTGAAGGCAGAAGTGGGGCAGAGGCATCTTCCCGGGGCTATTTGCTGCTGGTGATCATGTTTGCAGAGATGTGAGGTTTTCTGCAGCGGAACCCAGGCTGTGCACAGAGTTGTGGCAGAGGCAGTGCCCAGTGACCTGTTTTGTGGGAGCTGGAGGCCACTTGCAGGGGCAGCAGTTTCCCGATCCCTGGGTCACAGCTGTGCAGAGTGTCCTAGAAGTCAGTTGTGGCTGAGGGGGCACCTCCTCCCACTGGGCAGGGAGTCTTTCCTGGGGGCCCAGCCTAATACCCACTCCTCCAGCTTTCGGATGACTTCCCAAGCACCAGTTCCCTGTGCTAAATTCTTTCCTGCCGAAAATAGCAAAGATCTAAAAACATTTTGGTGCCTCTACTTTCAATGAAAACAATGCTGCACAGGGTCAGGTGTGAGAGGTGGGTGGGGTGTTGGGGAAGGCTCCCTTCTGACCACAGATTATTATCTGTTGGTCGTTCCTGAATAGGTGGTGTGCTAGGGGCAGGGACCATGGGAGAGAAAAATTGCTAATTATCTCGCTAGGAAAGCAATGTGTTATGATTAAACCCAGCCAGGTGTGACCTTGCTTTCCTCCCGTTTGTACTTGTAAACTTTATGTGAACTTTTACCCAGCCAGTATCAGAAACGGCTAATGAACCGCTTTGCAGGTTGTTTTTTTCTTGGAAATACTTTGTAGTACTGCAGATAAAAGGTCTTGCTGTGCTTTCGGTCAGCACTACAAGCTGTGAGGCTCTTAGGGGAGCGACACAGCTGGCAGTCAGCTGGCCAGCTTAAAGGCTCTTAAAATTTAAATGCTGAGTCGGTGGTCTATCTCGCTGGGCTAACCCATAACAGTGGCCGCTGTTTCCCGAAGATGGCCACAACGTTTCCCATCCCGCCTGGGCCCTGCCACTTCCCGCCACTCCTCTCTCTTGGAGCGGGGCTGGCCTGTGACCCGCAGGTAGCCAGTCCACCGGTCGCCGGCAGAATTCCGCGGCCAAGGCCAAAAAGGCGCAGGTCTGCAGCCCCGCCCACCCGCCGGGTTTCCAGCCCCGGCCCCGCCCACCCGCGGGTTTCCAGCCCCAGCCCCGCCCACCCGCGCGACTTCTGGGCTCCGACGGGGCGGGGTCGGTGGGCGGGGCCAATGAGGGCGCGCGCGTTCCGGCCCCGCCCACGCCGCTCGGGGCGCCGGCTCGCTTTCCCTCCCATCGGCCGCGCGACCCCAGCGCCTCGCTGCGCGCCATGGCCCGCCTGCTGGTGCTGCTGGGCCCCGCGGGCAGAATCAGCGCCCGGGGCGGGCCTCGCGCCTCCTGGCTCCTGGGCGCCCCGGCCCCCTGCGCCCCGCCGCCCCTGTTCCTGCCGCTGCTCCGACCGGGGCCAGACGCCCGACTGCTGTGCGCGGCCCGCGGGGACTGCGGCGGCCACCAGGTAAGCCTCTCCACCCACCCCGACTCCGGCGCCCTGATCCCGGGTCCACTTCCGCCAGACGAGAGCTTTGCCCGCGAAGTTGCCCGAGACCAAGCACCTCCAGGGCCCCGGACCCCACATTTCTGCCCGCCGAGGCGGCGATCCTCCCAGCTGACGGCTGAGACACCGACCGGCAAGTTTAGCGATCTGCCCAGGCCGGTGTCTCCAGCGGAGCGGGCCGGGTTCCCAAAGGGCCGGCCGCCGGGCAAAGTGTAGGTGAGGCCTTCGCGTGGGGTAAGTTGGCCCCGAGTCGTTCCCTTTTGAAGTCACGTTAGGGCCTCCTCACTGGGAGTTGTTAGAGACGAGCTAACCTTATCTAACCGAAAGCGCAGACTTCAGGCAAGACTCCCGCAAGAGCTAGTGTTATTTCATTGCGGTTGCCTTCTCGGTGTAGTTAGTGGAAACCGGTTCCATTCAGAGTGGTAATAAAGGCATGTGTGTGTGTGTGTGTGTGTGTGTATAAAACAGTTGTGTTTCCTTTAAGTGTGTCTCCTTAAAGAAAAACAGTCTAATGGAGAGAGGGGACTAACAAGTTGTGTTGGGACATGCAGAACCCGGCCTCCTGCCCCACCAGGGTCTCAAGCTTGGCACCCGGCGGTCCCTTTGCCAGGGTACCAGGACCAGCTCTCACCAGGGGTGTGACCTCACCCCAAGGCTGAAGACCTCTGAGCCTGTGGGCTGACCTTTCAGGGGGCTAATAATAGCACACCCCCAAGCAGAGTTTAAGGGACAAGTCTATGAGCTGATGCAGGCATAGCATGGTGCTAACCTAGCTAGCACTTGAACAGATGTTCGGTGGGCATTGGATCCATGTCCTCACCATGCCTCCTGCACAGATGGAGAAACTTCCTTCCCTGCCTTCTCCCCCATCAGACAGATCTTGTCTCTAAGTCCTGAGCCCAGTTTGGGGGTCCTCGGGGGGTCTGGCACCCTCCACACACACCCAGCTGCTTCCTGTGATTCTTCATGGCTCAGCCCTTCCTCCAGGAAGCCTTCCCTGACCACCAGTGATGCCCTGGATGCCTCCATTGGCCCCCTTAAGCCCCTGGGTGTGGATCTCTTCTGTACTCATCATCTGGAATGCTCTCCTGACCTGCTTGTCTGTCCCAGCAGCCACATCAACCTGTCCCAGTCCAGGTCCTGGCACTGGCGTGTATGCGTGTGTGTGTGTGTGTGAGAGAGAGAGAGAAAGAGAGACGTGTGTACAGCAAGCATGTCAAACTCAAAGGCTAACACGGGCCAAATAAACATGGTTTATGTGAGCTGCAAAAAAATTAACAAAAGCTTCAATAGAAACATAGGTTTATTTCGATAGAGACATGCTGAATACAAAGGGCTAAAATAAATGAGTAATCGTTAATATAAAATAATAGAACATTTTAATAAAAATTAATATTTTTTTCTTGAACATTAACTTACCAGACACTGAATAACTGCACAAATTAATAAGCGTCACGCAAATAAACCTATTTTTCTTGTTCTCCGAAAGCGAACTATTTCCTGTTGTGCACACCAAACAAGTCAGTCCAAGACTAATGACATGGCGATCGGCTGCTAAAATATTCGCTGCTGCTATTAGTGGAGAGAAATGGTGCGCCTGTGCATAAGGCGCGTAAGGGAAATGAATGCAACACGATTAAAGTCATCAGTCATTAGTGAACGTTGTAGTTTGTTATTAATAATTATGTATAACAGGATATTGTAAAAATTAAGTTACAAAATTTTTATTAAAACGTTTCTTACATACCGTTATATTGGCTAGGCCGCAAAAACATTTGTTATGGGCCGCGAGCTTGACATAGTTGGTGTACAGTGATGGTATAGTCCCAGATTCTCTGTATTCCTGTCTCTACTCACTAGCTCTGTGGCCTTGATCAAATTCTCTCACTTCTGTGTCTCGCTTTTCTCATCTGTAAAATGGGATATTAATTCATATTTCATAGAGCATGAATGGGAAACAAGGTAATGTCCCTGGCATACTTTCTACCTTTCTGCTCTCCTCGCTGGTGTTTCTCCACACCCGTCTCCTTTAGCCTTGCTAGTCCTTTTCTGCTTATTGTCCCTCCCCTCCAGCTAGACCTGAGGCTCCCAGAGGACGAGGTTTTTGTCTGCCTTGTTCATTACTGTACCTTCCACACTCGGAGCAGTGCCTCGCACGGAGCCGGCACTCGTGAGTAAGTGAGGAGCGTAGACAGGCAAAGGCCTTAGAAACAGACTCAGGTTTGATCCCAGCTTTCACAGGTAATCCCTGTGTGATCCTCGGAAAGTTACTCAACCTCGCTGAGCTTCCAGGATCCCCTTCTGTTAAGTGGGGGTGACAGTAGTGCCTAACTTATAGGGTTGTGGAGAGGATTATATGAATTAATATTTTCAAAGTACTCAGAACGGGTACAGGCTAAACACAATATAGTGTTTAGTAGTAATATTATTTATCAAATGAGTGAAAACAGGTGTCACCCCAAACAATGTGAGCAAGATCTTTGGTTCATTCTTCAAACTTTCCTGCTCCTTCTAATACAGACTTTTGTACTTTTATGAATAGTGGATGGGCATCACACACACACTCACACACATATATGAAAGCACTATGTCTAAGTATAGGGATATAACAGTGTATGCATCCCAGGCAGTGCCTAATGTGTAAGGTGATATTTCACTAAGAAATGAATGTCTGAAAAGTCTCCATTCCTTACAAGTCACCTCTTCAGAACTTCCTTTAGCTTTAGTCTCCTCCAGGGTAGGAAGAAAAATGCATGGCTCACAGTGCTTAAAGATTTTTCCTCCTACCCAGATAGAAGGAAGAAAATTGTCCAGGTCAGATTCTAACTCAGCAAAATTAAAAACCATCCCTTGCGTCTGGATATTGTCCCACTCCCTTGCAGCAGATGCTGGTTATTTTGTAGCTGGAAGCCAGACTGCCTTGTTATGTCTCTTTTTGGGCCAAAGGCCTTTTGCCAAAATAGAGGTGGTTAAAAAATAAAGGCGGGGGGGGCGGGGGGGGCTCCACAGAGACAGCTGCACTCGGTCCAGTGCGTGGACAGGTGGGCATCAGTGGGCTTGGTCGGGGATCCCAGCCGGCACCAGCCTCAGTCAGAATGTCGGTTGCCACTTGGAAGTGCGGTTTGTGGGTGGTTCGTACTATCAGGACCCAACACCTAGCAGCTCTCCCATCTGCAGTGTGATTATGAGGGGAGCAGCCATTCGGCGGTGGGCGGCAGTGCGAGGCAAGGGGCCAACCAAAAGGAGGAGGCTGATCACAGCTTTCCTCTCCCCCCCCCCACACATGCGGGGGGCAGGGGGGGGGCGGCCTTGAAGGTCCCGGAAGTGTCCTCCTTTAGGAATATTCCACTCTTAGGACAAGATGGGGAGCATAGAGGAGCTGAGGAGCTTAGAGGCCATGTGGCTGGGTGGTGACCGCACAGTAACCAGTCCAGGCACTGCCAGCCAGCTCATCGCCCCCGGCCCTGTGTCCTGCCTGTCAAAGCGGGAGTGACAGGGTGGCCACATGACAGGGTTTGGGGGATTGTTATGAAATGATGCCTTTTAAGCGCCAAGCCCAACGCGGGACTCAATAGGACACTGGTGGTTTTCAAACCTTTCCAAAAACACTGCTTACCACCTGTCAGAATTCAATCTGAGACTCCGTCGCCCCTCACTGGCCCTCCCCCTTTGTAAAGTGTTCCTTTTAAGCCTGAAAAAAACATGCAAGTCAAACAAAAAGGCAGTGAGAAGTACTGTTCGTCCCCACTCCCACCCCCGTGACCTTAACACAATTCCCAGGGAAGCAAATAGCATTTAGTGAAACAGAGTTCATCCAAGGCCCACGCTTCTGGGTTTTGGGGGCTGTTTTTTCAGCTCCAACTGCAGTTTGGGACAAAGAGGGTGCTCTTCCCATCAGGAGTAAAGACGAGACTCTTTTAACTTATAAATCGGAGTTTTGTACAGGGGGGAGGAGGAGCAAAAATGAGTAGCTGTTGTGTGTGATTAAAACTCAGGGAAGATTCTGGGCAAACAGACCAGCAGCATCTGGGCCCCTGGGACCCCCGCAGAGGTCCAAGCTGCTCCTGAGCAGGCTGGGCAGGGCTGGGACGTGCCCTCTCTCCGGCCGGCACACCTGGTTGAATGTGGGGGCCTCTGCCGTGTGCACTGCTGCGCTATACTGTTTCATTTTCACTCCAGGGGTCCTCCCCTATCTCCTGGGGATTCTGGGCTGTCACGCTCATCCCTTTGAAGTGCGGCTCTAAAAATACAGGGAGGAAGGCGTCCTGGCCTCTGCCAGGCCGTACCTAGAGCCGACCCAGATACTACCTGCCGAGAAGAGCTCTGAGGTCTGTCCAGGGCTAAAGAAATCTTCTGATAAAAAAGGCAAGCTCCAGATTGGGCGTTTTCATCTTTGTTGTCTAATCCAATGCTTTTGGCTTTTTTGTTTCTTCCAAACATTGCAGACCCCATAGTTCTCCGTAGATGTTAGCAGACACCACGCGCAGTGAACTGTGTCTGTGCCAATCCCAGCTAGTGTGTATGGCCCGGAACTGGCCCTTCCTTTATCTGCGGGGATCGCAGGGTAAATCTGATTCTGGAAGTACACGTGCCGTCGCTTCTGTTCTGGTTTTTTGGGCCCCACGTGCTTGTTTCATAGCCATTAGCATGGTTGTCGAGTGCTCAGGCTGTGCGCTCGGGCCACCTGAGTTCCAGTTGTGCGGGCTGGTTCCTCGGCCTGAGCCAGTTCCTCGGCCTGAGCTGGTGTTGCTCCTCTGGAAAGTGGAAAGAGCAACAGTATCTACTTCCAGGTTTGGGGAAGATGAAAGCAGACAGCAGATGGACAGAAGCATGCGAGCGCTACCTGGCCCAGAGAAAATGCTCAATATAGTGCAGTGATGGCGAACCTATGACATGCGTGTCAGAGGTGACACGTGAACTCATTTTTTTGGTTGATTTTTCTTTGTTAAATGGCATGTAAATATATAAAATAAATATCAAAAATATAAGTTTTTGTTTTACTATGGTTGCAAATATCAAAAAATTTCTATATGTGACACGGCACCAGAGTTAAGTTAGGGTTTTTCAAAATGCTGACACGCCGAGCTCAAAAGGTTCGCCATCACTGCTATAGTGTCATCATTGCCCCCAGGTCTGTGCCCTAAGGCGTTAGTGCCTCTTGCGGATGGAACCACAGTGGGGGGGGGGGGGGGCGGGCTTAAAACAACACACATTTACTACTGTACTGTTCTGGGGCTCAGCAACCTAAACTGGGTCTCACCGAGGTAAAGTCAAGGTGCCGGCTGGGCTGGTTGCTCCTGGGGGCTGCGGGGGAAAGCCCACTTCCTGTCCAGAGGCCTGGCAGTCCTCACTCTGTCCTGTCCCCAAGCCAGCAGGGAGCACCTTCCAGCCTCAGGCTCTGCTGCTGTCCTCACACTCACACCTGCCCACTGGCCCTCCTGCCTCCCTCCCAGGGACTCTTAAGATCACATGGGTCCCACTCAGAGAGTCCAGGATGACCTGCCCATCTAAATCCTGAACCTAATCACACCTGCAAGATCCTCTTGTAAGGTGACAGTCTCAGCTTCTGGGGACTAGGATTTGGACATCTTTGGGGCCGTCATTCTGCCCATCCTACTAGTTCCCAGCCTTTCACTGAATTAGTGGCTGAGTGGGCATTAATTAGCCTCCACTCCCCAGGTAAGACAGAGGGTAGCTGGGCTCCCACTGCGGAGGGACCAGTGGAGCAGTGTGTGATGTGGAGGCTGGTGACCACCCGACATCCCTGCTCCTGACCTGGAGGCTCCCCCTTTGATTTGTGCACAGAACCCCAGCAAAACCACCACCACAGTCAGCGACCTCAGCAAAACAGAGGAGAAAAAGCAAAGCAAGTCACAGCAGCTGAAGAAGGTTTTCCAAGAATACGGAGCCGTCGGCGTGTCGGTGCACATTGGAATCTCACTGGTCTCCCTGGGCATGTTTTACATGGTTGTTTCAAGGTGAGATTGCTGACAGTAACAAATGTTTGTTTTCTACTGTCACGGGAGGTTTTTTGGGAATAAATACTTTCTGTCCAAGACTTTTTATTCATCTAGCTACTGTCATCACATTTTTTAAAACAATGTAAATCTCAGAGCCAAATCGTTGTCTCAGTGTAACCCCTTGCTCTAATAATCGTTTTGTTTTTGCCTCTTTGCCCTCCAGTGGTGTGGACATGTCGGCCATCCTGCTTAAGCTCGGATTTAAGGAGTCATTGGTCCAGTCAAAAATGGCCGCAGGCACAAGCACCTTCGTGGTGGCCTACGCCATCCACAAGCTGTTTGCACCCGTCAGAATCAGCATCACCTTGGTTTCCGTGCCCTTGCTTGTCAGGTATTTTCGGAAAGTGGGATTTTTTAAACCTCCCCCTGCAAACCCTTGATGAACTCTTCAACTACGGGGGCCTGGAGACCCCTTTCTGTTAAATTACACAATTTGGAATGATTTTAGGGTTGTAGGGGTTTGTTTGTTTTGGGGGGCAGGGGCTACTTTCTATGTTCTCATGGATAAGTTTTACTTTTGCCAGCAAAATTCGAGTGTTTAAGTAATTGTAATTTGTCTTGCTTTATAAATTTTGTTAGGACTACTCACCATAGGGCTTATATGCCTTATCTGAAATGTCAGCACAACATCACAAGTGAGTCGTCATCGTCAACTGTTAGCTTACTAGCTTACTTTAGAACTGTTCCTCCGAAAGATGGCCCTACGGGTCCGTCTTTGTTCACATTCTTAAAGAGCAGCGATTCATTAAGCTAATTTTAAAATTCCCTTTCCTCCAGTATTTGTGGTCAGGCTGCCTGCGGTTTAATATGCAATATTCTGCAGAACAGCTGCCAATGCTGCCATTAATGAAGCAGAATTGAAGACTTAACAATATGTAATAATTAGCATCAACACCTTTATATTCATTACACTTGTCTCGGGGAAAGGAAAACAAGTATTTCTGGTGTGTTTCCTTAGTCCCCAAATCCCGTCAAATCCAGACAAGCCGGGGCCTAGCTCAGGTTGTTTTTCTCAAATTTCATGAAAGTAGGTCAGGGTCATTTGTCTCTGTCCAGCGGTAATGGCATCCTGTGGCTCCTGCAGCCCAGGTCCTCAGAGGATGTGGACATTGCACATATGGAAAGCTGAGACAGTCCTGGCCTAATCCTGTATCTCAAACTCCAAACATTCCAGAACTGTCAGTGTTTACATTCTGTTGCTGCTTATATTTTTCAACTGTTAAAATTATGTACAGTAACAGAAAGATTTTGAATCTCGCTCTAAAAAGGGAAGTTAGTAGCACTTGCTACACATGGAAGACAACTGTGAAATACAGGAGGCGGGGAGGGAATGTCTCCATTGCCTGCCCTGGAGGAGCCGGCCTGTGGGACTCAGCATCAGTCCACGCTGCTGCCCTCCAGGCTGCGCTCACACTGAGCTCTGGCTCCACTCTGGGAACCGCAGTCTAACCAGTTCTGCCCTGGTCAAGGGAGTTAGTTGTGTTTCTTTCGGGCTCCCCTTTTTGCCCCCCACCTCCCAGTTTGTTTCATTACACTTGGGACAATCAGAAAACTAAAGGTTCTATATAACCTGACAGTCCTGATTTTATGATCTGGCTGTTGACAATTCCCTAGTAATCCATGTCAATCACTTCAGTTTTACAAATGTCATTATGGGACGAATTCCCCATTTGTAAGATCTCTAGAGTGGATCATTTTGTTGTATTCCTTTCAAAGCAACTAGCTCAGTGCTGAAAGGTTTTACCAGTTTCAGGTTGAAACTGTCTTTCTGGGACATCCACACAGCGGATCAAGATGCCCGATACTGGTTCGAGGTCACTCTTCATGTGGATCAGACCAGCATTTTCTTTTCTTTTTAATATGTTTTTATTGATTTTAGAGAAAAGGATAGAAACATCAGTGAGAGAGAAACATGATTGGCTGTCTTCTGCACGCCCCCCACCGGGGATTGAGCCCACAACCCAGGTATGTCCTGACAAGGAATCAAACCCGTGACCTTCTGGTTCATGGGTAGATGCTCAACCATTGAGGCACACTGGCCTGGGAGACCAGCATTTTCATCTCATCTGTCTTTATTTAAACCAGTGGCTTCGGGCTTCTAACCCCTTTTTATATCAAACAGATCCCTCGTAATGCCTATGCAAAAAAAAAAAAAAAACCTGACTGACTCCTACAGATTTAAGGGCTTAAATTTTAAACTTTGATTCTGTGTTTGGAGTGATGGGAGTGGACTGAAAGGGCAAGCAATAAAACTATCACATCAAATAGCCACAGAGTCTCTTCTAAGCCCTGACTCCACTCCTCTCCCATGGCCAGTGGTCAGAACAGAACAGCAGAACCCAGAGGGTGAGGAAATTAAAGGATCATTGTCAGCTTACCAGCAAGATCTACAAATGGCTAGTATTTTCACTGTTTTTATGCAACTAGAAATAAAACGGATGGTCTATTTTTAACATGTAAAGCCATTGTTCACATCTCATTTTTTTATCTAACAAAATGAGCTGCTTAAGTGCCGTGAAACAAACCTCTCTGTAGTTTATGAAACTTTGATTGCTCTTCTGGTGAGCAATAATTGATGCTGATTATGAAGCAGCACTGTGTGACTATAATGGGCTATATTCTTGCTGTGTGCGATTCTGGTTGGGGAAACGGCAGAAGTTTAGCTACTGTAACAGGTAAAGTTAGTCACGTCATATTAACTATAGCCGGGGTGGAGGGTACATGAAGTATTACTACTTTGGAAAGTTGGTTCAGCTCAAAGCTCAATGGACACTGCAGTTGTGTTTTAAAGTTGCCATGACTACTTCATCAACATTGATATAGAAGTGGGTGTTGGCCACTTCCTGATATTTAGGACATTTTTGATATTTAGTCTCTTGCATTGAAAGTTGGCCATGAAAGCATATTTGTCTACTAATTCTCAGTAAGTTCAACACTTCCACCTTTTCCTTGTCCTTGTCAAGTTGACCATCTTTGGTTGATGAGCAGATGACGTTGGCAGCTAGAAACAGATATGTAAAACTGCATGTTAGGAGGCACATAGAACATGAGACCAAAAATGGGACAGACCTGCTTCTTGTGGCACCTGCTCATTTCCAGGTGAAGTCACCCCCATACTCCAGACCCATGTTTGTGTATTTGTTTCAAGTGTACACATATGCTGTAACTCCAGGGTAATAGAAAAGTAAGCCCCCCAGGTGTGCCATGGAGCCAGGTGACCGGGGAGCACAGAAAGAAGCCTCCAGCTGTGTGGAAGGGGCTTCCACTTTTATAAGCCACAGTGAACAACGGTCAAGCCCAGATCCCTGTTTGGGGAAGAATGAGAGATTCTGGTTAAGGGAACATTCCTTCACCAGAGAATCAAGACAGAGACCACACTTGGAAAGTCAGCTTGCAAGAACCAGCTCACCCCGTGTATGGGCTCTTTGCCATCCTGCTGAGACCAGGTCAGAGCCCCGAGGTGGGCAGGCGGGGATGTGGATGCCCATGACTCCTCCCCGTCTCCTGACCACCTGCAGCAATGGCTCAGAGCCCTCCTCCGCCCAGTCCCTGTGCCAGCCCGGGAGCACCCACTTCTGCTCAGTGACTGTCAGTCAAGTCCCCAGGACGAGGACCACCCACTGAGGAGTCCAGCTCCATGAGCTGGGCTGTCACCGAGCACTGCACTGCATGTGCACTGCCTAGAAAAGGAACTAACACTTCATGGGTACACGGCACAGCTGAAGGATGGAGGGCGCACCATCTGCCATGCGGTCACAGCCATAGCTCCCCACTCCCATGCCATGTTTCCTGCCATCCTCCTTCAGCAGCAGGACTTCTCGCCACACCAGCCTCCAACCTTTAAATCCTCCATGTCCTTCAAGTCTCAGATGCCACTTGCTGGGCACCTCTCCCAACTCCTAATTACCCCATCACAATCTGTCCCCTCCCGCCCCCCGCCCATGGTCAGTGGCCATTCTCCCAAGCTGTGTCCCCCACCACTGCAAGTCAGAGAATGGAGGTGTTCACATGCCAGCCTGGCTCCAGAACCTCAGCCTTGACACCACAGCCCTGCACAGGCCTCTCTGCCTCCCTCCCCCCCCCCCCCCCCCCCAGTCCCAAGCCAAGCCCAGCACTGCTCAAAGGGTACACTGTGAGCGCCTGGAAAACACTATAATTTCAAGGTTATACACAAGAACTTGAAAAAGAGTAACCATTTTGTATGTCTTAATGTATTTATAAAAACAATATGTAAACCATGAAAAAACATTTTTTAAAAGTACTTAACATTTAGAACTGGCTGAGACACTTCTCAGCTGTGTTCCAAGCAAGTCCCATGAAGGAGGAAGAGCCTGTGGTCCTGTTTCAGAGTCTCAGGCAGGATGAGTGGCTGAGGAGGGCTAGCTAACCGGCCCAACAGGGGAGACAGAGCATCCAGAAGGGACAAAGTCTATGCACATCTCTTTATTTTAACATTTAAAAGAATCACATATTCATTCTGACAACTTTACCAGGTGTGGCCACCCAGGAGGTTACACACCACGCAGGTACCTGGGAGGTTATTGCACAGCTCCTGAACTGATCGGGTCAGGACAAAGGGGCCACTCTGCCCACAGCCAACTCGGAGTTCACCTTCCACAAGGACCCTTAGTCCACACGGGCTGCAGGGCGGCGGCACTTGCACCTTACCTCTGGAGGATAAAACCAGTGAAGTGAGCACGATTCTCATGGCTACTTGCGCATCCGTGTCACGTTTATTGAAGTGGAACCTTCTATACTTTTCCCTAGCGCTGCGGATTGCGAGCAGGCAGTCGGTAGTAGATTATGTCAGGAGTGTGTTCTGACCACTGACACAGCAGCCCTGGCTCAGAGGCTCTCCCCCTGCAAGAGTCTTAAGATTGCTTGCTGGTTGATTCTTTGGATTTTTGGCTACTTGATGGTTTTGAGGAGTTTGCTGTGATCCAGGGGTGTTCCAGTACTTCTTTCAGGGTCAGCCTTTGGTTGGGGTTATGCATCAACAGTCTTGAAATCAGGTCCCTGGCCCCCTCTCGTACAAAGTCAGGGAATGTGAATTCAACCTGGAGTAAAGTAAGTGACAGGCAGTCACAAAACGTGGTTTAGAGAGAACAATACAAACATTCAGACCGTAGCCTCAAGGGAAGGCTGAGAAGGACAGAAAGGGCTCTAACAGAGGTGCTGGGCCCCTTCCCGTTGTGTCTTACCCGAGATATTCTTTTGTAGGTCTCTTGGTATGTGCTTGCCTCAAAAGGAGGCTTCCCAACCAAAAATTCATAGCAAAGAACTCCGAGGCTCCAGAGATCCACCTTCTCATCGTGCATTCGGCCTTCGATCATCTCCGGGGGCAGGTAGTCCAGGGTGCCACAGAGGGTGGTTCTCCTGGAAGAGGGAGGTGCAGGTTGCCGCGCTTGTTTCCGTGATCGCAGCAGCTGCTAAAATCATCAACAACTACCCCACCATTGACCGAGTGCTCTTCCTAGGCCAGATCCTGTGCTCTGAGACAGGTGCTGTTCTAAATCCCCACCTTTTTACAGGAAACAGCTTCAGAGAGCTGGATAAGATCACAAGGCTAACATTCAAGCCACACCCCAAATCTGTCCAACTCCAGGAACTCCTTAAATGATGTAAAAATAAGAAATTTTAAGTATCACTGCTATATAAAGGCAGCCATACAAAGTTCTCTGTAAATACAATGTAGCATTTTCTTACATCACCGGTATGCTAAGAAGCACAAGAGAGGTGACATTGATGACAAGAAATTAAACTGTCCCACTGTGACAGCACATGCTGCCTTCTGATACAGCACTGGTACAAGAGACACTAAAATTGGAGGGCGGCCTATGAAGTATTCTTGTTAAAAATATTCTCCAAGCCCTTTGGCCCAATTTCCAGCAAATACAGAGGATGAAAGACAAAACTAAGTGTCACCACATGCAGAAAAATCCATTTTAAGTTGTGGGGAAACTGGTCTAAGTTTAAACGAAAGAGACACAATCAAATATAATGCATGGTTCTTGGTTAGATTCTGATTTAAAAGAACAGCTGTAAAATTTCGTGGACAACTGGAGAAATCTAAACATGGACTAAATATTAGCTATTACCATAGTTATTAGAAACATCGATGAGAGAGAAACATCGATCAGCTTGCCTCCTGCACACCCCCTACTGGGGATATGCCCGCAACCAAGGTACATGCCCTTGACCGGAATCGAACCTGGGACCCTTCAGTCCGCAGGCCGACACTCTATCCACTGAGCCAAACCGGTTAGGGAGGTTATTAATTTTCTTAAAGAGTGATGATGGCTGGGACCAGACAGGACAGCATCCTTATTTTTAGAAGATGCACACTGAAGTGCTCGAAGGACAAAGCATCATGATATATGCAACTCATTTTTGAAGGTTCACCAAAAAAGTCGACACAGCCCATATGGCAAAATGTTAACTATTGAATGTAGGCTCTGGGGAGTGAGGTGAGCAATCAACTATCAATTCAGCATCTCTGTATATTTCAGTGAGTTTCCAAAGGCTGGAAATAAGCTGGTGTGGCAGACAAACCTGGAGCAAAGACCGTGCTGATGTTTATTGCTTTACATTAATTATTATTTGCCATAGAAAAGCTTGTGCTGGGTCATGCCTGGAGCCCAGCGAGCACACAAGTGTTCACTCAACTAAATGGTGACTGGAGACTAAGGAGCCAGCTCCCTAGACAGTCAACCCCTCTCATCACCACTGAGGTGCAGTAAACAGCACCCAGCGACCTGGGAGCCATTATGGTTATTACTGTTTGGGAGGCAGGGCAAAGTGACCAACATGTACACAAATGTCCTTTTCAGAAAAGAGTAAGTTATCTTTCCTGCCACAGTGATACCTTGGATAGTTAAGGTATAGTTTTAGCCCTGTGATGCCACAAAGCCTACAATTCTTCACTGTCTGCCTCAGCAGGTGCCAGCAGTGTCCAGTGGTGATAGGCAACCAGATTTTTTTAAAAAGCAGATTCGATGCATTGCTAGAAACAATTTACAAGTGGTGGGTAATAAAAACAAAGCTCACCCCACCCCATGGCACCTATTTAGGCTAGACAATTTCTTTTAAAAACTAGATTTTTAAATTAAAAAAATAAAAACAGTTCTTTGAATTTTTTAAGTAATCGGGCTATAGCTTTTTAAGCCCTACCTTAAAGTGGGCAAACTTCTATCAGTAAATATATGCTTGTAAATGTTATACTTCACATGTGGTTTCAAAGGCTTATTTAAACCCAAATTAAATTTAAAAGAGTAGAGAACTTTGCTCTGGTTTGCAAAGTTCAGTTAAGATTTAAATTGTTTCCTGAGGTTGATCTCTCTGCTTTAATTTTAAGAGAAAACAAGAAAGGACTGTTCTGTTGATGACAGCAGACCAAAGAGCATCTTTAACCACCACCCTGAAAGTTCCCTTCAAACCCATTTGGTTGTTGGCATTCCCGCAGAATTGTGCCCTCAGATCCAGACCTTGGCAGGTGCTGCCCCGCCCCCGAGAACTTGTCGTAGTATATCAGGTGTACTCCCCTCTACACATCCTGTACCTCTTCTGTCATAGACCTGTTGTATCTGTTTACTTACCTCTCCCATTCATTAGCCGTTAAGGACATAAACTGTCTTTAATCCCAGGCCTAGGACACAACCAATAGTCCAAGTGGTTGCAGAATTAAAATGTCCTGGAAGACACTATTTTACTATCGGGGCCTAAATTACTCCAAAGTATTATGTCAGTTACCTGTCCCAATTCAGCACAACACCTATGCTTAGGTACTTTACTCTCTAGCTCATGCGTGGCCACTGGGGCTTTTGCTAACCCCAACAAGTTCCTCCTCAAGTTACATACCTGGAGGATGGGGCATGTACAGACCACCCAAAATCTGCAATCTTAAGCTCTCCGGTTGATCCAAGGAGCAGATTCTCTGGCTTGATGTCTCTGTGAATAACTCTCTTTGAGTGGCAGTATGACAGGGCATTTGTCAACTCTGTGATATACTATCAAAAAAAGTATTAAAATTGGTGTTTTAGATTTCATATAACAAGTTAATTTTAGACATGTTTTCTGAAAGAAAACCCAACATAGACTTTTAACATGTTTTGTAGATTTTAAAGCAAAAACTAGAACCAACTGATGACTCAAAAAAAAAAAAATCAATTGAACCAAATTGGTGTTCAGCATGAAGTACACGTTATTCAGCACAAGGTTATTTATTTGCTAACACAGCAGATGGGACATCGAAAGACAGGAAAAACAGCGATGGGCTATAACTACATCCCCACATGACAAATACGGCCCAGCAATTAAGAGAATTCTGAACAACCAGTACAAATGAGGGAGTCAGACATAAACAATTTTTCCACAACACCAAAATAAAATCTCTCAGGTACAGTCTATTCCCATTTTTAAAACCAAGATCAATTTGCAACAAAATGATTTGTTTGAAGCTAAACATTTGCACTAAAAATATGGGGGGAGGGGAGTAAATAATCCTGAACAACAGACAGAAACTAGAAGCAGGTATAGTATTGGCACGTTAAATTCAGGATAAACTAATTCATTAGTCAGCTTAAGAGTCCACAAGCTGTCAGTCCTGTTAGTTACCACCTCAACCAGAATGTGCTTTAACAGGTAGAAAAGAACTGTTATTAGTACTGTATACTGAGAAAATGTATTTAGCTCTGGCTAAAGTTTGAGAAGCCTTTGTTTTCCAAAAGCTATTGCTAAGCAGGACTGAACATTATTCCACACCAAAAAGATTAAACAAATGGGCAAAAACCAAATGTCATTATCAGAAGATAGTTTTCATTGTTTCAGCCAAAAGCCCAAGCCAAAATTTACACAATAATAAATTGAAATTAAAGACAGAAACTCTTCTACACATTAGAATAGCAAAGGCAATGGGCTTTCCTTTCAGTAAGTGAAGGGATACCTGAGGTATGTCCATACAATGAAATATTATGCACCAATAAAAAGAAATGAGCTATGTCAACCCCTGAAAAGATACAGATGAAATCTTAAATGCACACACTAGTTGTTTCCCACAGGAGTAGCTGGCTAACCATTCTGATACCACCATCCATGTACACAAGCACTGAATAATTAAATGGATGGAAGACGGTGGGTTACAGAAAAGCAAGGAGGGTAGAATGATCCCCACATAATGGACACGTACTTTGCTGAAAACAATTACAGATGGAAAATGTAGATGTACTAGTAGACACATGTATACACACAGATTAGTTTACACATCTTCCTTGTCTCTGTCAGCTAAAGTAATGACACCAGTAGCATGAGCACACCCAGCACCCAGATCTTGGTTTCTAGTAACACATTTCAATAAAAGGAACTAGGGCTCCTGGGAGAAACGGTAATTCTGGGCCTGGGATAGGAAATATGCAAGATGAGGCTAGAGCATCTTGTAGTGTCAGAAAGCTTAAAATAAAAGTAAAATAAAAAACACTGCACCCCCACAATGATGAGGGATGTCAAAAACACAGAAACCATGTGAAAGAGCTCCCAGTGGACAAAGCTGGAACAATTTGAGCAACAAAATAAAATAGTATTGGGTTGTAACTCAAAGTATAAAAAACTGATGAGTCCATACTAACAAGTGACTCAGTGAATACATAAGGAGAATTCAAAATAATTTTTGTAGATGCCTGCCCCACGGGAGGTGGAACATGACCCCGCGGTTTAAGTGTGGCTGTGCATAGAGCCTTCCTGTGAAGGAGCACAGCATGGAAAGGGAGAAATGTGACAAACACGCCCTCAGCCAGGTGATTAAGGCCAACACCACCGTGACGAGTCGCTGTGTACCCTTGCTATGGAATGAGAACACGTTTTACCTCCATGATCTTCTCAAACACCCACTGACCTAGTCTAACCATAAGAAAAACTGAGGATATTTGAACAAGTATGAACTTCAGTTAACAGTGATGTATCAATATTTCTTCAATTAAAACAATTTAAAAATATATTTCTTTGTTATGATGAATGTACCATACTAATGTAAGATATTAATGGGAGAAATTAAGTGTGTTATTACTAATACAGAAAACAGATCTGTACTATCTTCTTAATTATTCTGTAAATCTAAAACTATTCTAAAATAGCTCATTTTAAAAAAAAGGCCACTATTTATATACATTTCCACAGAAAAACAGCTTTGAAAACAAACCAGCCACAACATTCTATCTGGTACCTGATTTTAACTGTATATATGGTACAATAATTGATTTTTCCACTTCAAATATTCAATCCTATTAAGCTATCAGTGCATTCAATAGATCCACTCTACTGTAATGGAAGGCACATGGCCATGCAGGACAGGCAGGGCACATGGAACTGGCTGGACAGTAAACAAGCACTTACAGTAGCAGTTCTCTGCTCATCAAACCTGGACAGTTTCTGAAGTTCTCTATAGACAGTTCCAAGAGGTGCGTATTCCAAAATTAGGTACACTCTGGTGGCATCGTGGAAATAACCATACAGCCTGAGAATGTTTGGATGCCTGCAACAAAAGGTGAACACTCAACACCTGGTTTTAAAGCAGATACAAGACATGTGCTCAATACCAAACTTCTTTTAAAAATATATTTTACTGATTTTTTACAGAGAGGAAGGGAGAGGGATAGAGAGCCAGAAACATCAATGAGAGAGAAACATCGATCAGCTGTCTCCTGCACACCCCCCACTGGGGATGTGCCCACAACCAAGGTATATACCCTTGACTGGAATCAAACCTGGGACCCCTCAGTCCGCAGGCCGACACTCCATCCACTGAGCAAAACCGGTCAGGGCCAAACAAACTCTTGGTGTAAAACCAGTGGTAAAAGCTGGTTCTGGTCACAGGACCCCCCTCCTCACACCCCAACTTGAGAATCTGAAACTATATACTTCACTCTAAGAAAAATACACATATCCACATATCTGTTTACATGCCTTTCAAGGGGTTCGTGGACCTCAGGTTTACCCAAGACTATTATTTCCTTCCTTTAAGCTGTCTTTATTCTTAGGGGGGGGAAAACTTGGCTAACAGTCAATTCTCTGCTAATTAAAAGAAAGAGACGCGGCATTCCCACAGTAACTGGATACCGAATGCTACAACAGCTATAAAAGCAGTCTTCCAAGAGTGACAAACATGTGCCGCTGAGAGTAAAGTACAGCCCATCAGAGCCATCACTCCTTCTCAACCCCAGCCAGGTGTTGCAAAGTAGGGATGCAGGCATGATACAGATTTTTAAGTATTACCAACTGATTCAAGTTTGAAAAAAACACTGGGGGGAAAAAAAAGACTCTGGCCAAAGTCAAGCCTGCAAACTCTGCTCACAATTCCGAGTAAGAGGTATCATTCCCCATATTACCCACCCAAAAAAATCACTCCATTAACATAAACCTCCAAGATATTTTTCAGGCACACAGCACATAAGTCTATAAAAATCTTCGGAAAATGACATATTCCATCACCCTCTGCAGGACAATGAGGCAGGCAGGCCTCCTAAGAAGCAGTTCGCAGCCATTTATCTTCACTGGAAGTCCTGTGCACCACTCTTTGGGAGATCCCTGAAAACTCACCTAAGGTGGGACTGTATCTCTACTTCTCTTCTTATCTGATGCTCCACGCCTGCTTTCTCCAGCTGGGCTTTGAATAAGACTTTCAGAGCCAGGATGAACTTGCTCTGTTTTTCCCTCGCCAGGTACACATTTCCAAACTTTCCTTTACCCAGAGGGCGACCAATTTCAAAATCTTCCAAGGTCCATTGCCTTCTAGGAAGAAATGTGATCATTTTAAAATATCAAGAAAACAAATCTCTTCTAACAATTAATGAGTAGTAGACACACCCCATATATAATTTTATAGTTATTTTTAGTTATTTTTCAGAATGTACCGTCTGCCAGAACCAAGACAATACCATGATTAATGAGGCACCACAGACATTAAGTCCCTCACACCCCCACCTGCCTGCCACTGGCTGTGAGTCATTGACAAGGAATAATGTAGACATTAGTGCTGAAACACTCAATGGCATTTCAGAAAGCATACAGACCTTTGAACAATACTGAGACCATAAGAGGGATTAGGTTACAGAAATGGCCAGGGAAGAATGCCTCCACACCATCTTGGGCTGCTTGCAAACCGCAGCCTCCTCTCCTCAACCCCCTGGGACATGCTCACACTCTCAGGGGTGGAGAACCACTCTGGTAAAGCAAGAGGGGTGGATCCCAAAGGGCATTTAGGGGGGAACCATTAGATTCTCAGAAAGTCTCCACTAGGCAGCTAAAGCAAAAAAGTGTGTGTTCATTCCTGCTCCTACCACGTTCTAGAATCTGGAACCAGCGGTTCTCAACCTGTGGGTCGCGACTCCTTTGGAATCGAAGGGCGTGTTTGTCACGTTTCTCCCTTTCCATGCTTAGCTCCTTCACAGGAAGGCTCTATGCACAGCCACACTTAAACCTCGGGGTCATGTTCCACCTCCCGTGGGGCAGGCATCTACAAAAATTATTTTGAATTCTCCTTATGTATTCACTGAGTCACTTGTTAGTATGGACTCGTGAATTTTTTATACTTTGAGTTACAATCCAATACTATTTTATTTTGTTGCTCAAATTGTTCCAGCTTTGTCCACTGGGAGCTCTTTCACATGGTTCCGATGGTCTTAGGCGACCCCTGTGAAAAGGTCGTTCGATCCCAAAAGAGTCGTGACCCACAGGTTGAGAACCACTGGTCTAATCTGTTTTTGTGGTTAATCACTATACTTTAATTATGTTCAATTTGTAACAATGAAATTGGGGGTCACCACAACATGAGGAACTGTATTAAAGGGTCGCGGCATTAGGAAGGTTGAGAACCACTGATCTAGACAGTTCAAAGATTGACAGCAGGCTTTTAGAAACTATCTGGGGAAGATACCATAGCCATACTTTGTTATAAGGAACACAATAATTCTATGAACACTGTCAAAATACACAATCATATATATACAGTCTTACAACATGACCCCGTTTTTTAAACAAACTTGCATTTATATATATATATATATATATATATATATATATATATATATATACACACACACACACACACACACACACACACACACACATATATATAGAATACACAAACCATATGCAGTGGTTACTTCTGAGGGTAGAAAGAAACTATTTTACACATTTCTGTAACAAATTCACACCAGCTTTTTCTAAAGTTGAAAAACTTGAGTTTCTAAGTTAACATCCATCATTAAAATCCCTCCTCTTTTATAATTAGAAATATTTATATTTTCAAAGTTACCATATAAAGACCTCTTTATTTTTAGAGTTCCCAAAATTAAATTTGCTGTGAAATGGTGTTTTCTAATAGAATGATAGCACAAAACTTCGTAAATAAGTAAAGCTTACTTTTTTGATTCTTCGTTTTTCTGTTTTGAAGCCACTTCCTTTTCAGAATTCTTTCCTACACAGAATAATTTAAAAACCTGTTTTTAGGATAGCTATACAGAATAAGTTAAAAACCTGAGAACAGAAGTAAATCAAACAATGATCACCAAAATATTCATGATCTGGCCATTTTTAGTTTTCTTTATAGAAAAAGACTACCACAGCATAAACCGACTGCCATATTGTGAAGTTCACAGATTTCTAGAGTAAAGATGAGCAGACACGTATAGTTAGGCCTTCCAATAACGTGAAGGCTCCAGACTGAAGATTCCCCCCAAAGCCTGTTTCCAAATGAAGAGCTTCTAAGGCAGAACAGTCTTTTCCATCCATGACAAGCTCCCCCTGGTCACCTTTCTCCCATGAGGTGGGACAGCCAGCTGTCCATATGCTGCATACAAATAAGATCAACGATGTGCACCCAAACCTAAACCGCGACCTGCCTTTCACACTACTCCTTGTCAGGGGAAACACAGAACTAGAAGCCACCAATTCAGCAAGATGTACGACAAACCAATGGCACAACAGGGGGCTCACGTCCCTATTTCACCAGCCAGAGGCTGTGGGACACTGCCTCTTGTCTTTCTCTGGCACTTCGAACTCTAGCAGCAGCACAGCATGGTCTGCTCAGATATTCGAATGCAGGGCCCAGCTGGTTTTCCCTTCCATGGTTCACCATCTCAGCTCATGCCATCAATATAACCAGCCTCTCCAGGTCCAGTTTACTTAATGCTTCTGCATCCCAGCTTCCTCCTCTGTAAAACTGGGTTACAGACTCTGACTGCCTTCCTAGAGTGGTTACGAGGATTGAAAGACAAGGTGGATGAAGAAAGCCCTCATCTCAGAGCTTACTGTGTGGGCACTCAAGAGATGGTAAATAGGAACCATTACTATCCATCCTGCCCCTACCCCCCCCACCCCCAACCCCCAGTTCAGGCCTCCCTACCGTCCTGCACCCCTGGGTGCAGCATTGCTACTCCAATGCATTCCACACCCCCAGATAAGCTCTCTACAAGGCACGTCAGTCCCTCCTCTGCTCACAAACCTTTCAGCAACTTCCCAATGGACGGGGGGTGAAGCCCCACTGCTGAGCACCACCAACAGTGCCCACAGTGACCTTGGCCCGGCCTGCCTCAGCCCATCCACTTTCCCCGATTTCCGAGGGTAGGGACCAGGTCTTCTTCCCACAGGCCTGGCCCACCGAGAACTGTTACTTCAACCTGACATCAAGTCTCCTCCCCAATCTCAATAGAAATTATATGAAGGCTATATCAAACAATATAAAATACAAGTCTATACACTTGTCTTTTTTGTTAAGCTAACTAGAAAGCATGACTACACAATGAGTCTCAAAAAGCTGATTTACCAGGGGCTGGTGGCTGGGGCTGCTCACTCTTTTGCGTATTATTCAGTGGTCTCGACACAGGGCAAGGGCCACTGGTTGCCTGCAACTGCTTCTGCTTCAGATTCAGAACCGGTTTATGGCTGGAAACAAGCTTTTGTGCTTTTGAAGGAACTTGCTGGGAGGAATTCGAAGGACACAAGATCCGTTGAGCCTGGCCACTATTTGCAGGTAACGGATACTGAGAAGGAAATTGCTGAGTCACCAAAACACGTTTTGGACCATCACCAGATGGAATTGTAGTCTAAGTTAGGAGGGAAAAATAAAAGAAGCTTCAAGGTCTTCATACACAAAAGCTGAATATCCTGAGAATTTGTTTCTGGTATAACAAAATAATGAGTGTCAGGGTAAGAGATGGAAGAAAAAAGCTATTTTAATCAGCACTTCTAAAGGACAAGGTTGGTATATGGCTGAAAGGAATACCTGAATGGCACTTCCTAATCCCTCCCCAGCCCCACCCTAAAACCATACTCCCATAAACCAATGTTCATTAACTCAACTTCCATTTAAAGAGGAAGACAAACACTTCCTAAGAATTCAGTGACTTGGGAATTATGATTTAGCAAAAAGCTGCAATACAGAAACTTTACTAGTATACCAAAATCGCATTTGCACTGAAATTTCTTTGACAATACATGTTTAGAAAAAAATGGGGGGGGGGGGGGGGGGGGAGGAACACCTCTGACCCAGAACCCGGCTCAAAGTGGAGCCCTAGGAAACATCCACTAACATCTGTTTTGACATTCCTCTGAATTTACACTCCCTGAACTGAGACCAGACCAAACTATGGCAAAGAAATTAATTTCTGGCCAGCAAGTACAGGCAAGCATTAGGCTTCTATTGTGTTCATTATGCTGCATACAATGGAAAATACAGACTTGAAAAGTGGTCTAAAGTTACAAATCCAAAGTGAAGGTGAGAAGAATTCCAGATAGAAGACCTATATCCATTTGGGTTTTATAAACGTGACTGAGGTTACAGATTATTCAGTTTACCTTAACCAGCCCTGAAATGCCGTTTTCTTTAGATTTGTCCATGATGCCTGAAAAGAAAAAAGAACCTTTAATTTATACCTGTTATGCTAGATTGGGGTCCTAGCCTCAACAACACACAGAATTTTACACTTTTTCTTTGTCCGAATGAAGCTGACAAGAGGGCACTGTTTTCTCATGTGACATGATGTTCAGGTGTGGGCCTTTCCCATAGACCAACCTCTCCCCTGGTACTGTGCACTGCGTCCCATCCCGTCCCAGCCAGTCTCCTCCCATCACCCCCCACCCTCCCCTCCCCTTCTTGGACACGAACTTCACTCCTGAACTGACTCGTCCCTCTGCTCCATCATCTCCTCTCAAATGATCACGTTCATCAGTGTTCAAGCCTACTTCTACACCTGCTACCTTCATAAAAAAAACAATTCTCTTTACACTCTAACTGAATTCAAGGTATGACCACATCTCCGCCTCCCCTTTCAACAGCAAGTCTCTGGAACAGCTGTCCACACTGATCATCTCTGCTACCTACTACTTCTCTCATCCTCCTGGGGCCCACTCCCCTTCGCCCACCTCATAACTAGCCCCTGCTGTCCGAATGCACAGGTCAGTTCTCCGCCTCCATCTTACCTGCGTTCTAGGCAGCATGACAAGCTCACTCATTCATTTTCCACTCCTTTCTTCCCTTAGCTTAGACGTAGGCCTACGAAGTCCCAGAATGTGGACCCTGACCACCTCTCTAACCGTATCTCCTCTTGTCCATTGCACACCAGCCACACAGAGTTCCTTCCTTTCCTCAAGTCTCCTGCCACAGGGCCTTGGTACTTCCTGTTTCCTCCACCTATAAAGCTCGTCCCCCAAATAGAAGTGTGGCTTGTTCCTTCGTTTCATTCAGTCTCTGGCCAGATGTCCCCTTTCAGACCATCTTTCCTTCATGGCCCTTACTTAACCTTTACTTGTACTTGTTTACTGACTGTCTCTCCAGACTCAGATATCCAGCTACCTACTCAGTATTGCCAAAAAAAAAAAAAAGCTCCATGAGAACAAGGGCTTAGTTCCATTTTGTTCAAGGTCTCCCCCAGAACATGCCTGGCACATAGAATGTACACCAATGTTTGGGGAATATATTAACCCATTAACAAAGCAAATCAATCATAAAAATAGTTTACCCTGACCAGTTTGGCTCAGTGGATAAAGCCTGCGGACTGAAGGGTCCCAGGTTCAATTCCGGTCAAGGGCATGTACCTTGGTTGCGGGCACATCCCCAGGAGAGGGCATGCAGGAGGCAGCTGATCGACGTTTCTCTCTCATGGATGTTTCTAACTCTCCATCCCTCTCCCTTCCTCTCTGTAAAAAACTCAATAAAATATATTAAAAAAATAGCTTATAACATTTACTAAACCCATCGAGTCAAGCAGCGACCTATCAAGTAAGTAGAACATAAACAAGAAAGCAGAAACCTTTTCTGTATTTTTCATACCCACTGCTCCATGAATTCCAGCATCCAATCAGAAAGCACTCCCCTCCCCAAGCTCTCATAGCCATTCATCAATATGCAAATCACTCCACCTGGGAGATGGGCCACTAAGAGCCTAGAGCAATGGTTCTCAACCTGTGGGTCGTGACCCCTTTGGGGGTTGAACGACCCTTTCACAGGGGTCGCCTAAGACCATCGGAAAACACATATATAATTACATATTGTTTTTGTGATTAATCACTATGCTTTAATTATGTTCAATTTGTAACAATGAAATTGGGGATCACCACAACATGAGGAACTGTATTAAAGGGTCGCGGCATGAGGAAGGTTGAGAACCACTGGCCTAGAGACTTCACATCAAACAGTGAGTTAGTAGAAACAATAGACAAGAGGTGAAAATATATGCTTGTCTATGCGAATGCCAATTCCTCACAGGCTCTGCTTTCTTCACTTTCCCTCACAATTACAAGCTGCACACTGAGATTATATGGATAAAAGGACATAGAGTTAACAGTCTTCAACAAAAACTACAGACATTTGCTCCAATTTCACAAACTTTTCCTTCCCAGTAAGATGAATAACAAGCAGAACAGAGTGAGATTCTGATCCAGAAATTCTGGAGAAAGCCCAGGAAGACTGCTTGTCAGGAGGCTCTGCTCTACAGCCAGGGCCAGGAGTCACGCGGCCAGATGACCTCCAGACTCCTGCAGCTCAAGCAGGAAAAGGGTTGACCTAACAACACTGTGGGTCCAGGTGTCCCTTCTTCCATGGAACCTACCAATGCCATCGCATGAATGAAGAGTGGAGAGGAAATGAAATGGGTGCTGCCGAAGAGAGTGAAATTCAACCAAGGACATGGAAAGTCAGGCGCACAGCTACATCCACACCTGGTGGGGAGGGTTAGGACTAGAGACAGAGAGACTTCCAGGCCCACCCGCAGACCCAGCACATCAGATGCGGCATGTGAACCACGTCCCCAGATGACTAGCCAGCGCTGGTCCCACCCCTAGTTCTCGGGGAAACAGCAGGATCACCTGGAGAGCTTGATGGACGCAAACACCTGAGTCCGCCCAAGCGATTCTGATTCATCAGGTAGGCGGGCCTAGTGCTGAAAGGACGCCCCAGAACCCCACATGGGCAGGCCACGGTCTGAACGGCTCCAGCCCTCCCAGGTGGCCTCTCCGGGGTTGTCATTCACCCACACTCATCCACCTAGCGCAGGGCCAGGGCCTTCCCTGGCTATTCCATCCCCCAGGAACCCACACGTTTCTTTCACTGTTGGAAGCTGTCTTGCTAGGTCGTCGTCTGCCTCCTCGCCCCGACTAGAACCTAAGCTGCAAGACAGCAAAGCCCTCGGGTCAGCTCTCTCACCCAGGTGCCCACTGACCCGGACCATCCCATCAGAAAGCACCCCACCCCACCCCCAGCCCCCCGGGTGTTTAGGACACACCAAGCGGAAGGACGCCTTAGTACCTGGTGGCGGCCGGGAGGGCGCTGAGAAAGCGGGGCTGGGGGAGACGGAGGACAGGGAGAGGAGGAGGACAGAGGACACGGGACCCAGGGACGCCTGCTCACCCCGACGCTCCCCTCGCCAGTCCCGCGGCACCACCCCACCGCCCGGCTGCCCGCTCGAAGGCCACCCAGGCGTGCCGCCCTCGCCCTCCCGCCTCCCGGAGCTGCCCCCCGGCCTGGACACCTGCTGGCTCCGGCCTCCGACCTACGGCCGCCGAGTCCTCCGGAGAGCCGAGCCGTTAGACTCAGAGAGTCATTTTAAATGGGAGTTAAACTCTCTGGTCCGAACGCCGATTGGCCTGGGCTAGAGAGGCGCTGCCTTCCCATTGGTTCACAGCCGCGCGATGTCCCGATCAGGTCCAAGGAGGGCGGACGCGGCGCGCAGGCGCACTTGCTCCGTCAGGCCCCGGAAGTGCGGAACCAACGGCCCGGCCCGCGGACCCACGCTGTTCTGGCGCCAGCGCTGCTCTCCGGGAGAGGACGTCTGCCTGTGAAACGGAAGCCTCTTGGCGTCTGTGTTGTCGCGTAGGAGATAAAGTCGGAGGAAGTGAACGAACCTCTCGGAGGTGCCAGTAAGTAAGATGGCGAGACGGGCGGGGCCGAGTGGGCCCATCGACCGCGCAGCGCTCGGCGCGGCGGCCTTTTCGCGTGCGCAGTGAGTGTGCGCGCGGAGCGATCGATCGGGCCGGAGTCGTGCCTCCATTTTTGCAGAGAAGCGGGAGACCGGGAGCTGGACTCGCGGGTACCTGGGGCCCGGGATGTGCGCAGAGCGGCTGGAGCGGTCGGGCGGGGGGCTCTAGGGGACCACGGAAGGAGGGGAACGGGAGCATGTGAGCGGGGAGGAGTGCGCGCTGACTTGCCAGGCTGGGCCTGCTTCCTCCTCTTCAAGGGCCTCGCTCCATCCCTCCAACCCTAGTTCACCTCTCTGCCGGGTGGGAGCGGAGCGCACAGCGAGGGGCCGTCTCTGCCCTCCTGGTCCTTTTTCCAGCCCCGGTCCCAACCGGTCCGGGTTGGGTTCTTCTGTTCTCGGGCCTCGGCGTCCTCACCTGCAAATCGGGGTTGCGATTAGGCGCTCACTAGCCCCGCGAGCCCGCGCTCTATGCGCTGAGAACGGAGCTCGGCCTCTTCTTTTTAAGCTCTCTCTGCATCCCATAATGCTCCTGGCATGAGCGAGGAGACGGGATGGAGTAGCGGTTCAGTTCTGGGCTCCGGTGTGGACAGTCCGGGCGGCCACTTTCATCTTGGACGAGTTCCTCAGCCACATGTTACTTTCAGTGGGTTTCCTAACCTCTGACTTAGTTTCGTCCTCTCTGTTGTGTCCTAGAGTTGTCTACGCAAGCATAGAATTACATGCATTTGCTTCCACGTGTACTTCCTACGTCCACTGAGTGAGCTTATGCAGTGAGCAAATGCTGCCTTATGAAGTGCGCAGCACGGTGTCTGGCGAGTGCCCGGTGGATGTCAGCTGCTGTTGCTAACACCCATCAGTACAGCAGCGCATTAAGGCCTCGGGCGGGCTCCGGGGCCCAGTAGCCTGGGTTAGAACCCAGGCTTTGCCATTTACAGGCTGTGTGAACCTGGGTGAGTTAGACCTCTCCGGGCTTCAGGTTGCCTGTCTCCTAAAGAGGATTAGGCGAGGATTTAGTGAGGTAATGTGCATCAGTTGCCTACCCGATGTGTGTGGAGTGTATAGCAAGTCTCATAACTAGTGCCTGGAGCACTTCAACATCTGTAAATCCGCCTAAGTGCCCAGTCCTTCAAGTTTTGCCTCCCTCCTTTCCTGTTGTTCTTTTGGCCATGTTATTTGCCAATATTTTATTAAGCAATTCACCTTTGACTCCAAAGCATTCGGCTTGATTAAGTTTTCATAGCACAATAGGTGTTTTGCCCTCATATCTTGACTTATTATCTAAATATATAATTTAACAACCTCAGTTGCTTCAAAACATGTATTAAGACTGAACATAACTGATATTAGTAAACATACACTCAGCTAGTGGAAACAGTAGTGTCTGGACATATAACAGCTGCGGAACCTGATCTCAGGCAAACGAGTCATTGACCAAAGATAAGGCAGGTAGTAGAGCTGGGATTTGAGCCCTGCAAGTTAGATCCAATTTCTGTGTTGCTTCTGTGATTTCCTGGTGCCTCTCTTCTTCACCATCCACCCTTTTTCTCTTTTTGCAGCTGGCAGAGAAATTGTTTTCCTCTTCTCCACGATGTACAGAACCAAAGTGGGCCTGAAGGACCGCCAGCAGCTTTACAAGTTGATCATTAGCCAGCTGCTCTATGATGGCTTCATCAGCATTGCTAATGGCCTCATCAATGAAATCAAGCCTCAGTCTGTTTGTGCACCCTCAGAGCAGCTCCTGCATCTCATCAAACTAGGTAGCTGTGAATGCAGTTCATTGATCCCTTGACAAGGTTTCAGATGTTCTCACCTATCAGAATTTTTCAAGATTATTTCCACTTCTTTAGTGTCAAGTACAGTGCTGGATACTGACGGAGATAGCATAGTCCAGGTTATGAAGACTTCGAGCTGGTTCTAGCCTCAGGATCTTTATACAAATTATCTGGACCCTCCAGTCATTAGATTATTGACTCTTCAAGTCTCAGCTCACATTGTCATCCCAGAGTCCTTCTCACCTTTTCTAAAACAACCTCAGTATTATCCCCATCCCCCCGCCCCTCCACACACACACACACATGCTCTTTATCTAACACAGAGTCCCATTTCCTTCCTAGCACAAGTACTGTCTGAAATTTTCTTTAGTGTTTTGGGTTGTTTCCCACACAACCTATACCTCTCCCAACAACAAAAATGGCAAGCTCCTCAAAGATCAGGACCTTTTCTTGTTCAATAGTATGTGCTGGTGCTTGCCTGGGTCACAGAAAACACTCAGTGAAATATAGAATTATCAAACCTGTTTATACCCTCTGACCTGGCAGTGCTAGTTGTGAGAATTTTTGTTTTAAGAAGTGAAACAAATTTATGTATGGAGAAGGGTCCAGAAGAATTTATACGGCCATGTTAACAGTAATCATCTCTGGGTGAAATAGGATCCTTTTTTGTTCATCTGCATTTTTAATTTTTCCTATGCTAATAAACATTGTTTATATGATGTGTTGAGTTTTTTAAATTTAAAACACATTCTTGATAAACTTCAGTTTACTTAAATAACGTTCTTTCAAATGTTTCACTAGCGTTAATATATCTGACTTAATGAGCTTCAGAGTTTATATTAACAGATCTCAGCACTAACGATACAAGCTGGAGCAGGAAAAATGAACAATTTAACTACAGAACTGCTTTTTGTTTCTGTAGTTGTAGTTACATAGAACATTTTGGAGCAAAAATCAGCAGAGGCAACTACTGAAGCCTGGCCTTCTACAACCTGTGTTCCCTTACAGTGTGGTCACTGCATGCACCCTGGTCAGTGTGCCTAGTTTCGTAAAGTATTAAATGTCATGCACCTCCAAGAAGTAGTAAGTTAATATGGCAAACATTTTTCCCAGTTCAGATCCCAAACTTTGTCTTGGCCTTATTTTTTAGGGAGAGAGAACCATTGATTTGTTGTTTCACTTATTTATGCATTCATTGGTTGATGCTTGTATGTGCCCTGATGGGGGATTGAACCCGCAACCTTGGCATATTGGGCAACACTAACAAACTGAGCTACTCAGCCAGGGCCTGTCTTGGCCTTTAAAATAATACTTTTCATGCCTTAATTTTTATTCCTTTCAGGAATGGAAAACGATGATACTGCAGTTCAGTATGCAATTGGTCGTTCAGATACAGTTGCCCCAGGTACAGGCATTGACCTGGAGTTTGATGCAGATGTCCAGACCATGTCCCCAGAGGCTTCAGAGTATGAAACCTGCTATGTCACATCCCATAAAGGACCATGCCGAGTAGCTACCTATAGTAGAGATGGGCAGCTAATAGCTACTGGGTCTGCTGACGCCTCCATAAAGATCCTCGACACAGAAAGAATGTTGGCCAAAAGTGCCATGCCAATAGAGGTAAAATCCTGTAACACTGTTACTGTTTGCCTTTGTTCCTTCATGGGAGAAGGGGAGAGTGGTTTAAACCAGCTTTACTGAGCATAGTAGCAGAGCGCACTGTGAGTTAGAAAGATTTCACACTTTGCGTATCTCCTTATCTTACTGGTCTAGGTTATGATGAATGAGACTGCACAACAGAATATGGAAAACCACCCCGTGATCCGGACTCTTTATGACCACGTGGACGAAGTCACATGTCTTGCTTTCCACCCAACGGAACAGATCCTTGCCTCTGGTTCAAGAGATTACACCCTTAAGTTATTTGATTATTCCAAACCCTCGGCAAAAAGAGCCTTCAAGTACATTCAGGTTAGGAATGTTTGGGAAGAGCTTTATGTTTTTTCTTAAATACAGTGAGCTGTTGTATGGCTATTTTTAGAAGTAGTCTCAGTGATCATACATGAAATGAGACTACAGCAACAAGGATGTATGCCACAGGTGGCACATCGTTCACATGTTGTCATGCACCCACATCCTCTGGCGGGTTGGCACTGCTATGAGTCCAGTTCATGCAATAAGGATTCAGAGTCCATTTCACTCTAAAGGTTGCAGATCCGTTTGAAAACAAACAGTTCATTAAAGTCACTTATGGTAATAAAAAGTTACTCAGTTAATACTGTCAGGTATTTGCTGGAAGTCACATTTGGTACCTTAAAGTACTTTGTTCTTTCTCATACCTGATCCATTGTTTAATGGATTCTTTGCATCATCCAAATATTGTCCACATATCCTCTGGAAATAATTGTCCCACAGTTGGTCATTTAACGTTCATGTCTCTGTCCTAACAGGAAGCCGAAATGTTACGCTCCATCTCTTTTCACCCTTCCGGAGACTTTATACTTGTGGGGACTCAGCATCCTACTCTTCGGCTCTATGATATCAACACATTTCAATGTTTTGTCTCTTGCAATCCTCAAGATCAACACACCGATGCCATATGTTCTGTTAATTACAACCCTAGTGCCAACATGTACGTAACTGGTAGCAAGGACGGCTGCATCAAGTTGTGGGATGGCGTCTCGAATCGGTGCATCACAACTTTCGAGAAGGCACACGACGGTGCTGAAGTTTGTTCTGCCATCTTTTCCAAAAATTCTAAATACATTCTTTCAAGTGGAAAAGACTCTATAGCTAAACTTTGGGAAATATCAACAGGACGAACGCTGGTCAGATTCACAGGTATGTGAGAAATTGATATTACTGAAAACTTATGTATCATTTTACAGTTCCGAGATCTCATTTGAGGTACGGGAAACCAAGGCTTAAACTAGGTAGGGCCAAATCGTTTAGCTAACCCTACAGTTAGTAAGAGGCAGAGCTGGAAATAGAGCCCTAGTTTCTTACCTTTGCTTTTCTCAGTCCATAACAGCTTAACTAAATCTGATTCCATGCAGGTAGCATTTGAGAACTGGTGGTCTGTTTGCAGGCTGACTGCCTGCCCTCTTCTCTGCATTCCAGAGAAAAGGCCCCATAAGTGTACACATTAGGACAAGGAAGGCTGAGAGGGAAGATCTTGGCCCATTCCTGAGCGAGCAGAGGTAGCCCCCAAGGGAGACCACAAGTGTTCTGAATTGAACCTAGATAGAAAGTGGGTGCTTCAGACAGAAAAAATTGTTCTTCTGCTTCTCATTAATTCATGTAGGCCTCTAATTAGTAACAGTTGTGGCTGTGAGCTCTGTGATGAGATTTAAATTTATCCTTTCACAGTAGTCTGTTCAAGTCTAGCTATTTATAGTGAGTGTTGTTAAAATATTGTGTCTCATTCTTCTGTTCCTGTAGAAGCAAAGGCTGTTGTGTGATAGAAAACCTCCAGTAAACTTCAGCTAGTTTCCTCCTCTGTGATATGCTTGTGTCATGTGCTGAAATTGCATGACTCTAACCTAAAAGCTCCCAAAACTGTTTTGAAAGGGGCTCTGCTACGGTGTTAAGATAGTGTTGCAGAGAAAATTGAAGAGTTGGTGAGATCTTGACCACTAGGGAGCAGCATAGCCTACTGCAGTTTTAGTGCCTTAAAACCTGAGTTTGCTTCCTGCTGTCTTTCTGGCTTCTGGTATAGCAAGTGTTGGGAAAAGTCATTTTTTGTTGTAGTTCTTGGTGACTTCATTGAGCACTTTTGTATGAAGCTTGTTTGAAAAATATTGGATTATTGCTATGAAAAGACTGTGTGTACTGCAAAAGGGATGTATAAAAGTGATCAAGTAAAATGGGAAAACTGCCCGGCCGGCGTGGCTCAGTGGTTGAGTGTCAACCTATGAACCAGGAGGTAACGGTTCGATTCCCGGTCAGGGCACATGCCCAGGTTGGGGGCTCAATCCTCAGTAAGGGGCATACAGGAGGCAGCCGATCCATGATTTTCCATCATTACTGATGTTTCTGTCTCTCCCTCTCCCTTCCTCTCTGAAATCAATTTTAAAAATCTTAAAAAAATGGAAAAACCTCCTCCCTCTTGAGAAGATACACCAGACTGCTGACAAGAATTTATTATATTTAGGTATTTTTTAATGAATATTTGAAATGTTTTATGGTTGGTTTTGGTGGGCAGTTGGGAGTTGATTTTAAATAAGGTTGTACTGAATTTATATGCAAATTTCAGTTTTCCTAATTCACAAGTTAAGACACTTTGTGTCAGCAAATTTAGATGTTTCCAGTTTTAGTGTTTAGTTAGAATTATCCTATCTAATAAAAGAGAAACATGGTAATTGGCATACAGCCTCTACCCTTCCCATTGGCTAATCAGGGCGATATGCAAATTAACTGCCAGCCAAGATGGCGGCCGGCAGCCTGGCAGCTTGAAACTAACATGAGGCTTGCTTGCTTCAGTGATGGAGGACTCCAACATTTCCCGCCTGCGGCTGCAGGCCTCTGAGCTGCAACTCTAAGCAACTATGTAACAAATATAGAAGCTAAACAAAGCCCCAGAAACCTGCTTTAGTCCACCAGGCTTCAGCCAGCAGGATTGCAACATTGTAAGCAAAGGCCAGAAACCTACTTTCAGCAGCGGAAGCCTAAGAGCTGGAGCCAAGCCTCAAAGCTAAAGCTGGCCCAGAATTAAAAAAAAAAAGAAAAAGACAAAAAGGAGCAGTTGGGAGCTTCAGTCACCCCCAGCCTGAAAACAGCCCTTAGCCCCTCACCCAGACTGGCCAGGCACCCCAGTGGGGACCCCCACCCTGATCCAGGACACCCTTCAGGGCAAACCAGCCGGCACCCACCCATGCACCAGGTCTCTACCCTATATAGTAAAAGGGTAATATGCCTCCCAGCACCGGGATCAGCGGAGCCGCAAGGCCTCCCGGCACTGGGATCAGCGTGACGGGGCAGTGCCCAAACCCCCTGATCGCCCTGCGGCTCTGTGTGTGACAGGGGGCGGGGCCACAACCTCCCTATCCACCCTGCTCTGTTCATGACAGGGGAAGGCGCCCCAACCCCCTGATCAGCCCTGCTCTGTGCCTGATGGGGGGAGCTCCCCAACCCCCTGATTGCCCTGTGGCTCTGTGTGTGACAGGCTGCGGCACCCCAACCCCCTGATCGGCCCTGCTCCGTGGGTGACAGGGTGCGGCGCCCCAACCCCCCTCCCCCCCACGGGCCCTGCTCTGTGTGTGACAGGGTAGAGCCATAACCTCCCCATTGGCCCTGCCCTGAGTGTGACAGTGGCAGCGCCCCAACCCCCTGATTGGCCCTGCTCTGTGCGTGACAGGGTACAGAGCCCCAACCCCCCTGATGGGCCCTACTCTGTGAGTAACAGGGGGAAGTGCCCCAACCCCCTGATCGGCCCTGCTCTGTGTGTGACGGGGTGGCACCGCAACCTCCCCATCGACCCTGCCTTGAGTGTGACAGAGAACGGTGCCCCAACCCCCCAATCGGCCCTACCCTGAGTATGACTGAGGGTGGCATCACAACCTCCCGATCACCCTGCTCTGTGCATGACCAGGGGTGGTACCCCAACTCCCCAATCGGCCCTGCTCTGAGCCCGACCAGGGGCTGCACCTAGGGATTGGGCCTGCCCTCTGCCACCGGGAGCAGGCCTAAGCCAGCAGGTCATTATCTCCTGAGGGGTCCCAGACTGCAAGAGGGCACAGGCCAGGCTGAGGGACCCTCCCTCCCCCCAAGTGCACAAATTTTTGTGCACCAGGCCTCTAGTCTATAATAATAAAAGAGTAACGTGCTAATTAGACCAGATGTCCTTCCAGATGACCTTCTGGACAAAGCCAGGGCTGCAAGGGAAGCCCTGGTCCCGGGTGCCAGAGGGAAGCCCATGCCAGCAGCTGGGGGAAGGAAGGCCTACTCTTGCATGAATTTCATGCATTGGGCCTCTAGTCTTAAAATAATGAAGGAAAAGAGAAAAGTACCAATTAAATATTAGAAGTTTTGATGTTAAAAGTTCATTGAAAACACTGTAAACAAAATTAAGGAAGAGACGGAGGTACGGGGGCATCGTCCGATTGCAGGCCTCTGAACCGAGAAGCGGCGTTGTTTGAGAAGCCAGCAGCTCGGGGTTCTGTGGTATCGGCCCCCTCGGCCAAAGTTGGGGGGTGGGGCGCCGAGCGCGTGGGGTTGGGGTGGGGGGGGGGGCGGGCCCTGGTCTTTGGCTTCTCAACTCAGTCCTGATTCAACAGCGTACATGTCTCGGCCTGTCAGAAATAGGAAGGTCGTTGATTATTCAGTTCCAGGACTCTGGTGATGCTGATGAAGATTACGGAAGAGATTCATGTCCTCCAGCTAAGAAAATTCGATCATCTCCATGAGAAGCTAAAAATAAAAGGCGATCTGGAAAGAATTCACAGGAAGATAGTGAAGACTCAGAAGAAAAAGATGGGAAGACTAAGAAGGATGATTCTCACTCAGCAGAGGACAGTGAGGATGAAAAGGAAGATCGTAAAAATGTGCACCAGCAGCGTCAGGCAGCCTCTAAAGCAGCTTCTAAACAGAGAGATGCTCCTGGAAGATGTGGGCAGTGGAGAAGAACCAGAAGAAGAGGATGAGGCACCACAGTTCCAGGAGAAAGATTCCGGCAGCGACGAAGATTTTCTAATGGAAGGCGATGATAGTGACTATGGCAGTTCAAAAAAGAAAAACAAAAAGATGGTTAAGAAGTCCAAACCTGAGAGAGAAGAAAAGAAAATGCCCAAACCCAGGCTAAAGGCTACAATGATGCCAAGTCCTGTGAAAGGCAAAGGGAAAGTGGGTCGCCCCACAGCTTCAAAGGTATCAAAGGAAAAGACTCCTTCTCCCAAAGAAACGAGGAGCCGGAAAGCCCTCCAGAGAAGAAAGCCTCTGCCAGCCCTCCGCCCAAGAAGTCTGGGGATGAAGGGTCCGAAGATGAAGCCCAATCTGGGGAGGATTAAAAGTGATGGTGGTTTTGGAGAGATTTTATTTAAAAAAAGAAAAGGAAAAAAAAAAGGAAGGAAAAAGCGGGGGGGACAAAAAAAGAAAACTACGTAAGATAGAACATGGTTTTGGCTATGGCTTTGACTCATGGGCTTTTAGTGCTTTTTTCCCTTTTGTTGAAAATAACTTTCTCTCTTTTTTTTAAATTTTTTTTAAAGAAAATCTTTGTATGTTTAATTTACCTTTTGTCTATTGGTTTTTTCTTTTCTACCACCCTCTTCTCCCTTGCTTTTTCAATGAAAGCCATATCAAATTAATCACTGGATTGACTGCTTCATCTTTTTATTTTTAAAGGATGGTATACCACAGTTGTAAAGCAATAAGATTTGAGATGAACACTATGGAAATGTTGCTTTTTGCTAAACAGTAGCAAGTTGAACAGTAATCCAGACAGGGATGCCCCCTCTCACCACTCCTATTCAACATAGTACTGGAAGTGTTAGCCGTTGCAATTCGGCAAGAAGAAGAAATAAAAGGCATCCAAATTGGAAAAGAGGAAGTAAAACTGTCCTTATTTGCAGACAACATGATATTATACATACAAAACCCTAGAGACTCCATCAAAAAGCTACTAGACTTAATACATGAATTTGGCAATGTAGCAGGATACAAAATTGACCACAAGAAATCTGAGGCATTTCTATACACCAATAGTGAACTCTCAGAAAGAGAGATTATAAAAACAATCCCGTTTACCATCGCACCAAAAAAATTAAGCTACCTAGGAATAAACTTAACTAAAGAGGTAAAAGACCTCTACTCAGAAAACTACAGGACGTTGAAAAAAGATATAGAGGAAGACATAAACAGATGGAAGAACAGACCGTGTTCATGGATTGGTAGAATCAACATCATTAAAATGTCCATACTACCCAAAGCAATCTATAAATTCAACGCACTTCCCATTAAAATACCAACAGCATACTTCAGAGATCTAGAACAAACTCTCCAAAAATTCATCTGGAATACAAAAAGACCCCAAATAGCTGCAGCAATCCTGAAAAAGAACAAAGTAGGTGGGATCTCAATACCAGATATCAAGCTGTATTACAAAACCACTGTTCTCAAAACTGCCTGGTACTGGCACAAGAACAGACATATAGATCAATGGAATAGAATAGAGAGCCCAGAAATCGGCCCGAACCAATATGCTCAATTAATATTTGACAAAGGAGGCAAGAACATACAGTGGAGCCAAGATAGTCTCTTCAATAAATGGTGTTGGGAAAATTGGACAGATATATGCAAGAAAATGAAACTAGACCACCAACGTACACCATACACGAAAATAAACTCAAAATGGATAAAGGACTTAAATGTACGACAGGAAACCATAAAAATTCTAGAAGAATCCAAAGGCAACAAAATCTCAGACATATGCCGAAGCAATTTCTTCACTGATACAGCTCCTAGGGCACTTGAAACTAAAGAAAAAATGAACAAATGGGACTACATCAAAATAAAAAGCTTCTGCACAGCAAAAGAAACCATCAACAAAACAACGAGAAAACCCACTGTGTGGGAAAACATATTTGCCAATGTCATATCTGATAAGGGCCTAATCTCCAAAATTTATAGGGAACTCATACAACTTAACAAAAGGAAGATAAACAATCCAATCAAAAAATGGGCAAAGGACCTAAATAGACACCTTTCAAAAGAGGACATTCAGAAAGCCAAGAGACATATGAAAACATGCTCAAAGTCACTAATCATCCGAGAGACGCAAATCAAAACAACAATGAGGTACCATCTCACACCTGTCAGACTGGCTATCATCAACAAATCAACAAACGACAAGTGCTGGAGAGGATGTGGAGAAAAAGGAACACTTGTGCACTGCTGGTGGGAATGCAGACTGGTGCAGCCACTATGGAAGACAGTATGGAGTTTCCTTAAAAAACTGAAAATGGAACTCCCATTTGACCCTGTGATCCCACTTCTAGGAATATATCCCAAGAAACCAGAAACACCAATCAGAAAGGATATATGCACCCCTATGTTCATAGCAGCACAATTCACCATAGCTAAGATTTGGAAACAGCCTAAGTGCCCATCAGTAGATGAATGGATTAGAAAACTGTGGTACATCTACACAATGGAATACTATGCTGCTGTAAAAAAGAAGGAACTCTTACCATTTGCAACATAATGGATGGAACTGGAGAGCATTATGCTAAGTGAAATAAGCCAGTCAATGAAGGAAAAATACCACATGATCTCACTCATTCATGGATAATAGAGACCATTATAAACTTTTGAACAATAATAGATACAGAGGCAGAGCTGCCTCAAACAGATTGTCAAACTGCAGCGGGAAGGCCGGGGAGGGTTGGGGGGCAGGAGATCAACCAAAGGACTTGTATGCATGCATATAAGCATAACCAATGGACATAAGACACTGGGGGATAGGGGAGGCTAGGGGACTGTCTAGGGCGGGGGGATAAAATGGACACATATGTAATACCCTTTGTAATACTTTAAGCAATAAATAAATAAATAAAAATATATATATATATATATATAAAAGAAAGAAAATCTTTGTATGTTTAATTTACCTTTTGTCTATTGGTTTTTTCTTTTCTACCACCCTCTTCTCCCTTCCTTTTTCAATGAAAGCCATGTCAAATTAATCACTGGATTGACTGCTTCATCTTTTTATTTTTAAAGGATGGTATACCACAGTTGTAAAGCAATAAGATTTGAGATGAACACTATGGAAATGTTGCTTTTTGCTAAACAGTAGCAAGTTGAACAGTAATCCAAAAACAGAAGGATTTCAGTTAAAAATGATTGCTTCTTTCTCTACTTGGATTTTTAAAAAATCAATTGTCATCTAATACAAGTTTATTTTTTACCTTGCGGGCAGGGCAGGGAGTGGGTAACCTGACCTTGTGTGAGAGTGTGGGTTTTTGTTTGTTTTTTTATTTCATCACTGGTTATCTCAAAGAGATTCAGAGCCAGTGATCCTTTTATTCTACTACGTCTTTAAGGAATTAAAAAAAGAAAAGAAAAAAGCAAGGAGCACCAAAACTTAAATCACGCTTAATTTCCTATTTTACTCTCTGATGGTTCATGTTTTAAAATATGTATGTATCCTGTTTCTTGGATAAATTTTTACCAAGGATAAAAAAAAAAAAAGAAACCTAGAATTTAAATGGCAAGATCTATATATCGTAGTGTATTTCTTCTCAAACTGACAATGTTTAGGTTATAAGCAAATAAACTGCCGGTTAATGTGAATCTTGTTCACAAAGGAAAAAAAAAAACTTAAAATGCTGGATTAGAGGGGAAATAATCATAGCATATATAATAGACACATGTCATACATTTGTCAGTGAACACAGAAAAGATAAATGACCAACCTCACTGAAAAACTAAGAAATGAAAAGGGAAGTATTATTTTGTGCTCATCAGATTTCAGGAATTTAAAAGGTTGGTATTATCTAGTATTGATAAACATTTCAATAAATACATTGTTACGAGTATTAATTAGTAAAATATTTCTGAAGGACAATTGGTGTCACATAACAAAATTTTAAATAAATAACCAATAGAAAAAAACAGTAGACACAGGGTGAGGCAAAAGTAGGTTTACAATGGTTCATATGAAAAATAACAATAAATAATAATCATTGTACTTAAAATTGTAAACCCACTTTTGCCCCACCCTGCATCTTTTGACCCACTATACTCACCCTTAGAAATTCAACCTAAAAAGACCTGTGGGCAGCATGCACAGGCACAAATGAAGATGTCCCCCCAGCATTGTCTGGGGTGGTGGAAAGTTAGAGGCAGCATGAATGTCCACCAGAAGCCCGAGTAAATTGTGTAGGAACAGTTGTTGAACAGGTTCTCCCTCATTTGATCCCCACAGTAGTGTTGGGGTGCTGCTTTAATAATCCCCATGAAACAGAAGAGAATTAAGATGGGGTGAAGTAATTTGTTCAAGGTCACGTCGCTAACAAGGGGTGACTCCAACTCAGACACCAAAGTTTATTGTTATTCATTACCCTATGTTCCCTTTTTATATGGTCTCCACTACTGACTGTGGAATAAAGACAGCATATGATATATGCTCTGACTTATGTAATTTCAAATGAGTACAACACAGATATGTGGGAAGGATAATCATCAAAATATTGACTATGGGTGTAAAATTATCAGGGAGTTTTTATTTTATACTTTATATAGTAGTTTAAACAAAATATATTTTTTTCATGGTCATAAAACAGTATAATGCTTTCTTTTGGAGAGTAGATGTTCCTACATCCCAGTAATTCTAGTCCTAGGAATTTAATTCTAAGGAAGTAATGTGTTCTGAACAAAGAACGTTTATCACCACGTTGCTTACCATTGGATACAGACTAAATGCCTAGCAGGAAAAGAACTAAGTAATGATGTTTCTAAACGATGGGATAGAAACATTTGCAGACAGTAAAAATGATGGAAAATGTACCCAACAGAAAGTTGGTTTAAACTATGATAGAAAAGACGTATATGATGTGGCACCAGTTTTGTATTGTTTTTTAAAAGGTTTTTATACCTCTACGTGCATCACAGTTAACAGTTGCCTAAGGGATTGGGCCCAGAAGTGATTCTCTTTTTCATACTTTAGAGTTCCCAAAATTGCACAATAAATGTGTAATACTTTTAGCAATTTCAAAATTCTCTTTTTACATCTCTGGGATTAATAGCCAAAGTAGAACAGTCAGAGTGAGGGTCTAAGGTGTGAACTTGTAAAGCTACCTGGCCTTTAACCTCTCGGTCTGTGCGCAGGTGCTGGCTTGAGCGGGCGGCAGGTGCACCGGACACAGGCTGTCTTCAACCATACAGAGGACTACGTGCTGCTGCCAGACGAGAGGACCATCAGCCTGTGCTGCTGGGACTCACGCACAGCTGAGCGCCGAAACCTGCTGTCCCTGGGCCACAACAACATCGTGCGCTGCATCGTACACTCGCCCACCAACCCCGGCTTCATGACCTGCAGCGATGACTTCAGGGCCAGGTTCTGGTACCGGAGGTCAACCACAGACTAGAACCCTTCCGCCTTAAATAGGGTTCTTTTCTAGAGGACCCTGCCCCTCCCTCCCATGTGTCCCATCACCAGCCTCAGTAGAAAGTCGTGGTACCATCTTTGGCAGTCGGGCTGCCACCTCTACATCCTTCTTGGATTTTGTACAGAAGGGTCCTTTTTTACCTTGATGTGGAATCATGGTGGAAAAAGTGGGAAACGCAGACCCCTGCTCTGCACTCACTGATTATTACAGTGATTTTCATCGGTTTTGTAAAGACAGGACTTGCCATTTCTCTTAACTTGATCTTTTGAAGAAGGGTAGAGTATTAAAGTGCTTTCCAGATCTCGTGTGGATCTGTCCTGAGGAATTCTCATTGGGCTCTTTTGTCATCTTCTGTGCCTGTTCCACATCCTCTCTGTGTTTTCCTTTCCAAATGCATTTTGACCGATGAGTAGGCATACCTTGAGAATTGAGTTTCGTGCCCTATTAAACCACTTTAGAGAATCAGTTCTCTGAAAGGACATCCTAACAATAAAGCTCAGATCTGCAACTTTACTGTTACACATTTTCACTTCAGTAACATCAACGGCCAGTTTTCCTGAAGATTACAGGAGCATCTTTCATCAGACCTCCCACATTACCTTTCCTACCTGCAGTGCTCATCTTCAGTAGATGCACTTACCACCAAATGACGCCATTTGGTGGGAAGCATAGACTTGGAGACTATATCCCATCTAATCGGAATCAGGTGGTCCCCCCACTGCCCTCAGGTGTTGCTTGTCTTCATGAATGGCCAACACTGATTGGCTTTGTTCTTATGTAACGTTAAATCTTATTTTTCAGCCTGAACCTTAACTACTCATCGTGGACACACAGGCAACTGTGTTCTCAGAATATATTTGCAATTAACTGACTGATACAAGTTTTCTTTTTCTTGAAATTTTTTTAGAAGGTGACAATATTTTTTTGTGTTGAGCTCTAACTGGGTCAAAGAACCCAAACTCCCCTCACTAAGATATCTTTGGTTTATATTTGTCCCCAAATACATATACCTCATGATCTGGGTGGGAGCACCTAAAAATATAACCTGGGAACATTAGGTAAAAAGTATGAAATAGAGTAATGTAATTATCTTATGTTACAGGAATTTTAAAATATGATGATGATTGCATAAAAATTCTGCTTTAGTCATCATCCTTAAGGATCATTTTAATTCTTTATAAAATGATTTTAAGCATTCTTAATGAGTTAAATCACAGCTTTTTGTTCAGGTTTACAAAGACCTGTATTTTGTGCTGCATAGTGAGTAAACTTACTTTATGTCCTGATTCCCTGGTATTTGAACTAGGATATCAAAGGGTGCTGCTTTTGTAAGATTAAAAGAAACCAGTTGACTAGGAACAAAGATAACCAGTTCTACCAAAAAAATTATCAAACATGGCTTCCCACTTCTTTTTCTGGCTTTTCTTTTTCTTCCAACCTGTGAAACTAAAGGAGAGGTTGGCATTTCCGCATTGTTCTGCTCTGGCACACGCCCTGGGATGCCCACTCTATACTCTGCATGTAAGTCCCGCTGGATCCTTTAACTGTTCATGCATTAAGATACTAATACCTACTTTTTCCAGTTTTTGGAATAGTCTCAGCAATGGGATCTGTAGTTTCAGGACTTCTGTTTACAAGATCAAGATACTTTTGTGTGTTTCCAAAATGAGCTTTCTAACATAGGGTTTTGTTATTTTTTTCTTTAAAAAATTACCTTAATGTTTTGAACTGGTATAAATGCCATGAGTATTTCATGAACTTGGTATCTGCACATAATTAATTGTACCACACCACCCTGGCATTCAAATGGTGAATAATACCCAGTCAGGATAAGAATTTAAAACTATGTTATTTTTTAAAGATATGTGATTTCTAAAATAAACTTTTTGTATATAATGATAATTTAAAGCTAGTTTATTGTTTTGGAGCTTGCTTGCTTTAAATGTTTTTGTAATTATGACTTAACTGTTACTTTTCACACTTTAGTGCTTTGTTCTGGAAGTCAGATTTTTGTAGTTTAACCACCTTTAGCTGTGTATCTTTGCTCTTCTACCCTATGAATTTAAAAACTTGGGTATAGTTCCATTTATTTAGGTCATTCAGAAAAACCTGCCTTTTGCCTTAAGCATTGGTTTCCCTTGTTCAAGGGGTGGGGGTGTGTGACGTGCTAGGTAGGAGGGTAGCCTGGGGAAGGAGGGGTGATAGACAGGAAGGCAGCCTTTCCTCTTCAAGACCTCAGCTTCCTTTTCTGTGATGAAAGAGCTTCATCAGAACCATCCTCAGCGTGCACTTGAGTCAGGGAAGCTTCTTTTATAAACACATCTTCAATTATTCTATATAATCCTATATAATAAAAGAGTAATATGCAAATTGACCAAACAGCAGAACAACCGGTTGCTATGACACACACTGACCACCAGGGAGCAATACAGGAGCTGCCCCCTGGTGGTCAGTGCACTCCCACCGGGGGAGTGTCACTCAACCAGAAGCCGGGCAAGCGCAGCGGCAGTGGCAGGAGCCTCTCCCACCTCTGAGGCCCACCCCACTCCCCTCGAGTGCACGAATTTTTGTGCACTGGGCCTCTAGTTATATAAAAGGCTAACATGCAAAGTGTCCCCTTGGGATTTCGGGGAGAACGGGAGTTCGATCACTCACTATGACATGCACTGACCACCGGGGGCGGCACAGAACACGGTGGGAGACCAGCAGTGGGTGGTGATGGTGGAGCGCTGAGGGAGCGAGGGAAGGAGGAGGCGGGGAACCTGATCAGCGCTGATCACGGGCCAGGAATAGGGACCCTACCCATGCATGAATCTCGTGCACCAGGCCTCTAGTCATGACATAAACAGATGGGGAGAGGGAAGGCATGTACTTTGAGGGGGAGACTTATGTCCCTGAAAATACGGCAGACAGACGCTCTGAGAACTTTTTTGGAACAAACCTGGACAGTTTATTTTTAAGCTATAAATACATAGCTGAGCTAGCAAGAAAATAAGGGATTCCTGGGGCAAAAACAACCAGAATGCATAAATCCAGGAAGTTAACAGGACAGCTACCTGTCAGTTACACCAAGGACATTTATTAATCCCTCCTAGCCTAATTTCTGAGCTGAGTTTTCACAGGGTGGGAGCTTTGATCAAGACCCAGAAAGAAAGCCCAGAACCCAAAAGGTGCCCCCTCAGCAAAAGGGAGAACTTGACAAAAACCCTGCCTGGGAGAAGGAGGGTTCCTCTGAGACTCTGCACGTGCCTAGGTTTGCAGGGAGGGGCGTGGAGTTGGCACAGGGCAGGGTCTTCTCCGAGAATCACGTCCACAAGCTGTTGGTCCAAAAAGGCTGGAACAATTCACACAACCTGTGTGACTGGGAGAAACACAAGCCAGGAATTTTAGGCAACCCTAGTTGGCAGTGGCCTCAGGTACCCGACAGAAGCCAGCACAGATTCTCTGGAAGAACACATGGAACCCAGGCCTCAAGCCTCCTGATAAAGCTCTAAGACTCACGAGGCCACAACCCATGAACAGTTGGAGAAACAGCACTGTGATGAGAATCACTAGAAAACTAGAAACCAGTCAGACTTGGGAAGACTGATTATCAGATGCAGAAGAGAGGAGTATGTTTGAAGAACCACAACAAGGAATCAAAATGGGACCGAGGATCAAGACACTTCAGAAGTGACCAAGGAGATGGGAACAACCCAAACAGCTGTTAGGAAACATTTCGATTCCTGTAGCTTTCGCACTTCATGCTTTCACCCTGTTTCTGCAGCTTTTATCCTTTGCCTCTTGCTCCTTGGCCAGTGCCTGTCCTGCAGCCCCTTTCCCTGCGCCCTCGGGCGAAGCTGCCCCTCCCCCTCCCTCCGCCTGCAGGACTGCTTGCCTCTGGCAACACTTTCTGTCCTGCTTTTCCTCGTTCTCCGCTGATGTTCAGCCTTTCCCCCAGTCCCATGACCACTGCACGCCCACAGCAATCCCTTCGCTTTTTGTTCCAAGTCTTGCTCTGATTCCTTTTCCCTCTCAACCTTGGGATCAAAATTAAGGCTAGTATAGCGAGTTACCACTAGTAATTATGGTAGCTATGGGGTCTCAGCCATCCCATTTCATCCCTACGCTAAGGGAGGTAGGGGAATTTGTTGGCAGCTTATGCAATTCTAGTTTGACCAAAAGAACCATTTTTTATTTACCTTCACAAGGTTCAAATCTGCCAGCTAATCAGATGGGTTCAAAGCAGTGCAGTCTGGCGTTTCCTGCCACACCTTTAATGCTGGTGTCTGCTGTATTTTAATAAGCAGTATTGAGCCCAGCTGGTGTGGCTCAGTGGTTGACCTATGAACCAGGAGGTCATGGTTTGATTCCGGTCAGAGCACATTCCCAAGTTGTAGGCTCGATCCCCAGTAGGAGGCATGCAGGAGGCAGGTAATCAATGATTCTCATCATTGATGTTTCTGTCTCTCCTCCCTCTCTGACATCAATAAAAATTTTAAAAAGTAATAAGCAGGTATCGAGTGCCCAGTGTCCCACGGCCACTGCTCCAGGGGCTTGAGAGTTGCAGGTCCAACATGAGAGCAGTGGGAAGCATTTAAAAGCAAGTTCTGTAAATCAAAGCAATCTTCCTGCACATTTACTGAGCTATGGAAGTGATCAGACTCACTAGGTTCAGAAAAGAAAAATTAATCCCAAGTCCTGTTCTCAGTGGCAAATTTGTCAAGTGGGGAAATAATTACCTCATTGGAGTCTCACCTACTTGGTTCTCTTGAACTCGAGCTGTTTCAGCCTTGGGTTAGCAGGATATTGCGAGAGCCGGCTAACTTCCTAGAATGATCAGCTCTCGCAATATTTGAACACACAACAGACTCACTTGCTTTAAGAAGTAAATACGAGTGGATTACAGCAAAATGTGTAAGGCCTTTCATTCTGAAAAATGCCAGTGACCAAATATCAGGGTGAGACATCAAGCCCCTCTCGTTCACAAACTCCTGCATAGTTTCTGTGCAGGGGTTCATTTCAGGGCCAAATCCTATTGTTTTGTGTCTTGGTTTTGCTTTTTGGTCAAGGTGGTTTTTCCTAAGAAAAGACATGCAAATTGGAGCATTCTGATCTGTATGGTGAACTTGGGTCAGCCCTTTAGTTTGGGGAAGAGCTAGTATTAGGCATTTGCTAAGGTGATGAAGACTGTGAGAACTTGCATGGGTTGAAGTGGGCCTTTTTCTTTCCCGGGAGCCTTGGGTTCAGATTTTATCTCTGTCACTTTACCGTGTGGTCTTGAGCACATTTGTCTATCCTTTTATACTTTTTCCAAATATATACAAAAGTTCTATAATGCAATAGAAGCAGTGGTTGCCAGAGGCTCGGGGAGAGGAGAATGAGGAGTGACTGCTAAGGGGTATGGGGTTTCTTTTGGGGGTGATGTTCTGAAATTGGATAGTGGTGATGGTTGCACAACTCTGTGAATATACTAAAAAAAAAATACTGAATTGTACTCTCTTAAAGGGTGAATTTGTGGTGTGTGAATTATATCTTAATAAAACAGTTATTTTAATTGAATGTCAACAGTATAGAACAATGAATCCCCATATACCCATCACTCAGACTCCCCAATTTTCAGCTCATTGCCAATCTTGTTTTACCTACACCTCTATTCACTTCTCCTTTCTTGAATTATTTTAAAGCCAATTTCAGAAATACTTTCTCTGTATTTCAGTATCTATCTCAGAGATAAGCCTTTTTTAAGCACAATTTCTAGCATCATTACACCTTAAAATAGTAACATCAATTACCTAATATCACATATCTAGTACCGGTGTTCAAATTTCCTTATCAATGATTTGTTTTGAATTAGAATCCAAATGCCCATAGATTGTGAGTTGATGTGTCTTTTAAGTCTCTTAATCTTCAGATTTCACCTTTGTCTTTTTTCCTCCTTTGCAGTTTATTTATTGAAGAAACCAGTTTGGTTTTTTGGCCAAATCTCTATCTCTCGCTCTCTCCCCAAGAGTGAGGGATGTGTGACTTTTGTTTTAGAAAATGATGAGTTGTAGATAAGGGACATTTGGACTGAGCCCCTCCACTCTGGAATTTTCCCCTGTGGGTATATGCAGGGAAACATTGAGTGTAGGATTCATGGATTCCCACCAGAAACCTGAACCTCCACTGTCTGGAGGGCTCAGCTGCATCTTCCCCCTCAACGCTGCCTATGTCCCCCTCCCTCCTCCCCCCCCCCCACCCCCCCCCTCCCCCGCCAGCCCCTGACAGAGCCAGAAGAAGCAGGAACGAAGACACACCAACATTTAATCCAAAACATCGGCTGTTTCGGGTGCCCTTTGCCCTGCAAGTGTCACCAGCCACCCGCATTGCAGTATGATATTCTGCTATTCTAACGCTCTTATCTGTAAGACTAGTAGGATCAAAGAACTTCCGCTAGTCCCCACTGTTGTAACCTCAGCCTTTATGACTCACTGCTCTTTCAGATGAGTCTGCTTGTTTTCCTTAAATGGAACTTGCTAATTCCATCATTTTTCCCCAGTTTGCATGTTAATGGTGTCCCAACCGGACACAAGCTCTGCCTCTAAACCGACCTGCCCACCTGGCTTCTCACCTTGCCTTCCTCCTGCAGCCTTTCCGAAATGACCCCCCTTCCCCATCTCTGCCCTCTCCACCCACCTCCGCTTCAGCCTGCCCATCTCCCTTCATTCTGTAGGATCACTGTTCCTTCCTTGTTGTCAGCTCCCGTCAGCAACACATCAGTTACTTGGTCCAGGAAGTGAACTTTCAACAATGATAACAATTTAAATATGGATTGTCTCCGCCAGAAGTCGGTCCGCTATTTTCGTGGCAGCTCCTTCCGGGTGCTCAGACTTGTGGGGACTGCACACTGGGCAAGCAGCCCACAGCCAGTGAGTGTCATCACCGGAAGGGAGCAGAGAGGCGGCTCCTTGGAGGTGGAAGGGTGGGTTGGTGGGACTTAACAGACAATATAATTCTATTGCTATGGGCTCAGCATAGCCAGGTGCAGTCAGCACCCAGGAAAGGTGACCATCAACTGTTGGGTGCAAAGACCAGGAGGTGGGCATGGGGTCAGGGCAGGGAGAAGCATGGCCCCGAGTGGGGAGAGCCACAGGGACAAGGTCCTTTAGGGCCGTGCCCGGACTTGTTTTCTCCTGGCCGTCACAGGACAGTGTTAGGGGCAGGGAGGGGGAACACGGACCGCTCTCAGAAAGTTGGGCCCGTGGCCTCTAATCGGAGAAAAGAGCTTGGTCTGCTTGGTGTGGGCTGATCCACAGTGTTCCAGGGATAAGCATGCTACACGCTCACACTCTGAGCTTTTCAAAGTAGGAACTTCCACATACAAAGCAGAAGAGTGTTGGTGGGTTTTTTCTTTTGTGGTTTCACACAGCGAATGTATGACAATCTCTATTTATAAGCGAAGTGAGCCGTTCGGGCACTGGGGAGCAAGTGTGGCCAGGATTTCTGGTCCCCCCTCCTTCACCCTTTCATTTTTTCTCTTAGCCTGCTTTCCAGAAAGGGGGCTGCTGGGAGAGTCTGCTTGACTATTTCCCGTGCTGTCAGCTCCACAGAATTCCATTTCTGAGAACCTGCCCGGAGCATGCAGTGACATTGCGTAAGCCGCCTCCGGAGCGGGCAGTATTAGCCGTGGCGCTCAGAGCGACTGTTTCACCCAACATGAGAGGAGCGAGCGGCATGGAAGGGGCGCCCAAGGTGAGTGATGGGGGCCTTCTGAGTGGGCAGGGGGCAAACAGCCGGCAGCGACCAGTTTTTGTTCTGAGTTTAGTGTGTACTCGTAACATGTAACTTTGCGATGGGAAGGTTTCATGTCAGTTTAAGTGTAGAAAGTACTTCAAGCTCCTTACCAGTTTGACTCGGATGAAAATTACTTTCTAGCAGAAACCAGCTTCTGGGGTTGGTAACACAGTCTATCCCTTTGTGTCCATTCACCTTCTAACAAACTTCTTGAGCGAGTGAGACCTCAGCTCACCCCGACCTCTCCTTTCTCGGGACCCCGAGCACACTCAGTGTCACTCCCAAGTGTCCTGAGGATCCTGCGCTCCTGCCCCACCCTGGGCAGTCACTGTGGGTGCTCCTCCTGCTACCTTCACGTTAACTTTGGTATTGATCTGTGTGAGCGGAGCTCCAGGCTGGGACTTGAATCCAAAAAGAAGTCACTATTTAGGGAGTAGAAATGACTACAAAAAAAATAAACTTGCTCAGATACAAGGAAAGTGAAGCTCAACGGTTACTTTGCTACACCTTTTAAAAAAATATAAGTAGAACAGGAAAATAAGGAAACGGAACATTAAGTGACGAGTCTTCTTATATGAATTAAGTATATGTTACTTTTTATTCTAATAACTAGGTGTCATTAGTGGAATGTATAGTGGAGGTCGGGGTGAGCTGAGGTCTCACTCGCTCAAGAAGTTTGTTAGAAGGTGAATGGACACAAAGGGATAGACTGTGTTACCAACCCCATAGCTGAGTAACGCATGACATCCTCTCGTATGTAGGTCATGTGTAAATATCTTAGCTAGAATATTGTACACAACTATTTTCTTTGAAAATGTTTTAAGCCCTAACCAGTTTGGCTCAGTGGATAGAACATCAGCCTGCGGACTGAAAGGTCCCAGGTTTGATTCCAGACAAGGGCATGTACCTTGGTTGCGGGCACATTCTCAGTGGGAGGTGTGCAGGAGGCAGCTGATCGATGTTTCTCTCTCATCGATGTTTCTAACTCTCTATCCCTCTCCCTTCCTCTCTGTAAAATATCAATAAAATATATAAGAAAAAGAAAATATTTTAACCATGGGGAAAATAATAATTTAGTAAACCCCTGCATATCCTTGACTGAGATTCACCAATTCCAGCATTTATTTTATACTAGAGGCCCAAGTGCATGAAATTCATGCATGGGTAGTGTCTCTAGTGTCTGCTGGCTGCTGGCCGGGGCCTTCCTTCATTCCGTGCCACCCCCTGGTGGTCAGTGCACATCATAGCGAGCGAGCGATTGAACTTCCAGTCGGTCGAACTCCCAAGGGAGTTTACATGTTAGGCTTTTATATATATAGATGTTTAGATACTGGCACACAGTTTTTGTCAACCATTTGAAAACAAGTTGCACCTATAATGACACTTCCCCACATCTGCTAAAAACAAGGACATTCTCCTACACAACTCCAATATCAGTGTCACATCCAAGACAAATTACCATCGAATTAATAATTCCATCCTAACATTCAGCCCACATTCACATTTTCAAAAAAATACCCTTTCTGGCTTTTTTGGCTGTTATTTGTTTGTGTGTGTGTTTTTTCAAGACCACATGCTGTGTTGTTTGTCAGCTCTCTGTCATCTTTAATCAAGAATAACCCACTGCTTTTTATTTTTTTCATAACATCAATTTTTTTTTTTACTAACCCAGATGTTTTATGATTCAGATTTCTTATGTGCCACCTATTCTGCCTAGCTAATCTCTATAGCACTTGGTAATTTGTAATTAACATGTATGTGTGCATATAACTTATATTTGTTGCTCCCAGCATCGCCATAAAGCCCTATTATGACTATTATAGAGATAATAATAACTGTCGCTTTCTGGCTGTCCGTCCACCAGGCCTGCTGCACGTTGCATTACATCCTCACACCTTCAGGAAGCGGAGGTGTTATTTTAACCCCATTTTACAGACGAGGAAAGTAGGGTTCATTGACTTGCCAAGGCCACACGCTAGTGAGTGGAATGCCAGGAGTCAGACCCAGGCAGACGGAACCCAGAACTCGGCTCTTAACCAGCTCACTCTCTCCCGACCCTCAGACCAGCAGCTGGCAAACTTTTCCTAATGACCCAGATGGTATTTTATGCTTTGTGGGCCACCTACAATCTCTGTTGCATTTTCTTCTTTGTTTTCACAACAAACACTTTAAAAATATAAACTCATTCTTCACTCTCAAATCAGTCTTCCAGATTTGATTGACAGATCATAGTGGCCAACTCATGTCTTTCTTGGATGCATAATGTCTCAGCTCATGCCGGCTACTCCGCCCAATGGTGGAGTCTTGATCCTAGTCCAGGGACACACTCAGGGAACAGTTTCCTGGGTGCACCTACACAACTGTCAAAGCACAGAGAAGATAATATATCTCTAAAGGCTTTTCACAGACATGAGCAGTTACTGAAAAGGGTTGAGCTTCTTGCCTTTTGCAATGAAAAGTGCATGTTAGAGTTGCATTCATGTTAACCATTGATCCATTTCATTAGTTTTCCTTTTTGATATTTTTTTTAATTAATTTAGAGAGAGGAAGGGAGAGGGAGAGATAGAACCATCAATGATGAGAAAGACTCATTGATCAGCTGCCTCCTGCACATTGACTTGCCAATCCCCCTACTGGGGCTCATGCCCACAACCCAAGCATGTGCCCTGACCAGGAATCGAACTGTGACCTTCTGGTTTATGGGTCGATTCTCAATCACTGAGGACACCGCCCAGGGCACCTGATTAATTTTAATGCCTGACTTGTTCAATTGCTGTTTATATGGTAATGCGGTGCTTAAAAGGGCTGTCCTATGGGAGTGATGCCTTGGGCTTTACAGCAACCCTCGCATCCTGGGGCAGCCAGATGGCCCTTCTGATCCTGACTGGGCTGCGTGCACCAGATGGTGGCAACGACTGCTGTTTCAGCTGTTCCCTGATGTTGCTGTTGCCAACCAACAGTTCCACGTCGGCAGAGCTTTCACCTTAGTGTGGAGCAGATTTGTAGAATTGACTTTTATTATATTTTCCCCCAGTTGTCTTATAAAAAACAAGGGGACAAATGGAAGAGTAGACATGATGTTAGTGATAGGAAACGCCGGCCTCAAACGGTATGGTTGCAACTAAGATAGGCATCATTACACGTGGCAAGGGGGTAAATCTCGCCTGTCGCTCACAGGCTTGTTGGACTGTAGCTGATGGCTTCCCTGTTCAACGCCAATGCAGAAATGCTACAAAATTAGGTCTAAAACACAAGGTGAATGAGTGACTTTATTGTATGGAAGTCCTTGTTTTGGATTTTTGGTCATTGGAAAAGTGATTTTTGTCTGAGTGTGTGTGTGTGTGTGTGTGTGTGTGTGTGTGTGTGTGTGTGTCCACGCACACACCCCATTAGAGGCAATCTTGATCTTTTTGCACAGACATCTTATCTCACTGGGGCAAATGTCCAGGACTTGAAGGAGGATTACTGAGGTGCTCCTTCTGTGAGGAGGAGCCCTGTCAGGCTCCCCTTGACCTATAGCAGCTCTGAGATAGCAAGCAAAACATTTTAAAGTCAGTCTTTGTCCAAGAAAGGTCTGTGGGACCGTGCGCAGAAAACTAACTCAACCGTGGCCCACAAGGCCCTGCATGGAGTGCTCCTCTCTCGGCCACCATCTTGTCTTCACTCATCAGGATCTGAATTTGTCTCCCTTCTGGAAGGTCAGCTCCATGAGGGACACTGGGCTTTCCTGGTCAGTGCTGAATCTTGGTGCCTAGAGCAGTGTCTGCACATAGTAGGTACTCAGTAAGCACCTTGCGTTGGGTTGTGTGTGAATGAATGGGAGGTTATAGGACAGTGATGGCTAACCTATGACACGCGCGTCAGAGGTGATACGCGAGCTCATTTTTTTGGTTGATTTTTCTTTACTAAATGGCATTTAAATATATAAAATAAATATCAAAAATATAAGTCTTTGTTTTACTATGGTTGCAAAGATCAAAAAATTTCTATATGTGACACGGCACCAGAGTTAAGTTAGGGTTTTTCAAAATGCTGACACGCCGAGCTCAAAAGGTTCGCCATCACTGTTATAGGAAGTACAGATGGAGCCCCTTCTGACACAGCCTGTCCAGAGGCAGGAACTTCCTAGTTATCAGTCGTCATCCGTGACTCTCAGCCCTCTGACCCTACCTGGCCCCAGCCTGAACTTCCACGGAGCCTAGATTTCTGAGAAAAGGCCCCTTCCTTTCCCCGTGGTCAGATGTGGCCTTGGATTTGAGCTTTTGCAATTGAAGTCAAGGTCACGAGGACCTATGGCTTCATCCCTTCATCCACTTCCCAAGGCAGAATATCCCAGGCATAATACCCAGCTAGAAAACACAACTCGCTGTCCGTTGTAGCCATCACTCACACATAGTTATTGGGCTTGGAGGTTTGGGTGATCAACACAGAGCAGACATTCCGTGGGGACATATAACGTCAATAAGAGACTAAATGGGCACAATGATTTCAGGTGGTGAAAAACACCTTAAAGAAAATAAAACAAGATGATCTGATAGAGGTAATGGACAGAAAAGGGCTTCTCTGGAGACCTGAGTGATGGGAAAGGAGCAAGTAGAGGGAACAGCAAATGCAAAGGCCTGAGGCAGGAGTGGATTCAGCAGAGCAGAGTATCTGTAACAAGGTCAGTGTCGTTGGAGCAGAGTACACAAGGGGCGAGAATGGCCAGAAATGAGGTCTCGGGCAAGCAGAGTCAGCCTTGTAAGAACTCGGAAGTGCATTCTAATTGCAAAGGAAGCCACCGGTCTATTTAAAGCAGGAGATGACATGATCTGATTTGTGTTTGTGAGCGCTTACTCAGGCTGCTATGCAACCAGAGGGCTGTGGGCGGGGAAGAGCAGAAGCAGGACGGGGATCAGGAGGCGTGCAGGTGCCTTAGTCCTAGTCCATTGTGGGTGGTCCCAGGCTGTGCTCAGTGGACACGGAGAAGAACCGTTTGCTCTCTCTTTTGAAAAAAAAATAAAACGTTTGGTGTTTGAGCTGGTCAGGAGATGCGAGCAGAAACAATAGTAAAGGAAGGTGTAATAGCATGTATTTAACAACGTATGTTAGCTACCTTTTTATTTTATTTTTTAGAAATTGTTCCCCTTCCTGCCCACCCCCGCACCACCACCACCAACCTTATTTCTGTTTCTGTTAAGACAATATGCCTTGCATTCCTTCCGCCGATAGTGAGGGCCTACCCCGTGCCTGGCACTGTTCTTCTTTTTCTTTTTTAAGATATTTTTTATTGATTCAGAGAGGAAGGGAAAGGAAGAGAGAGAAACATCAATGATTAGAGAGAATCACTGATCAGCTGCCTCCTACACGCCCCACACTGGGGGTCGAGCCTGCAACCCGGGCATGTGCCCTTCACTGGAATCAACCTGGAACCCTTCAGTCCACAGGCTGACGTTCTATCCACTGAGCCAAACCAGCCAGGGCCCAAGCACCGTTCTTAATGCCACAGAGGACAAAGGAGTCCCACCCTCTCAGCACTTAATAACTTGTCATGGGAGTTAGTAAAGTGTCCCTTACAGCACATTATCCTTCCCCCCATGATAACCTTTTTTTTTCCCCCCCCATGATAACCTTTATTTTCTTAACACTGTATGTACTCGAGAGCTCACTCTTTAAAAAAAAAAAAACTAAACAGAGCACCATCCCACCCCAAGAGTTAAGTCTGCTGCAAACTCTTCAAAGGAACATCGCCCCCAGGATCATGGAAACAGGGAAGTGACCACAGAAACGTAGCTGGTCATTTGGGTACTGTGATGACTAAGGGTGGAAATGACCGCGGCCTGGAGAGGAAATAACTGCAGAGGAAAGTGGGAGGCTGCGAACAGAGGCCGCGGCCAGTGAGATTCTAGGCACCAGCCCGAGGTGCAGAAAGGGGAAGCGAACATTTTAGGAACCATTTCCAAATGCATTGCTCATGAGCCGCTTGTTGGCTGGATGGGAGAGGCTGTTGGTACACACGGTCCGAGTCCGGGTGTCCTCCGGGCCTGGGGCCTCTGCCTGGAGGCTCGCAGGCTCTTAGCCCTCCCCTCCTCCACATAGCCCACAGGGACCATGAGGAGTTCCTCACAGCGGAGCCCACGGCTCTTCCGCGCTCCCTCCTCCAGCTGTATGTTAGCCAACGTCCCTGAGCTCCTCTCTTTACTGTTGCTGCTCCTGAGAGTCCAGAGCAGCTTTTGTTTAACTACTGGCCAGGGATCCGTCTTCCGAAGGAAAGGAAGCAGTGGCCCCTCTCCCTTGGTCATATTAGCCACCCGGTGAACAGAAAGGAAGATGTGCCTTGTGCAATGTTCTCTCAGGCTCAGAATTTAAACTCGCCTGGAAGGGCGCAGGAGTCTTACTAGCAGAGTATGTCTAGCTGCTTCTCTCCTGCACCCTGTTCCCAAAGCGAGGGCTCAGCGACTGGAGGCGGCAGGGCCAGTGGCTCACAGCTGCTCTCTAACCTCCCGGTGAGGCAGGCGAGGCGCTGATCTGCCGCCCACCGCTGACAAGATGAATAAGCCCAGTGAGCTGGAATCAACTCACGCCAACAGAATGGAGCTTAATACCAGCGCGGCCCCTCGCTTGCCCGATGCCCCTGAAAATGACCCCGGGGGAGAGAGGATTCTGTGCGCAAGCTGGGCCTTCATTCCTCTCTCTGCAATCCCTGAAGTGGCTTCAGATTCCTCCTACCCAATCAGATGGAAAAATCACACCCGACAGGGACACCCAGGATGACTTTAGGTGCGGTACACGGTCAGGTAGAACAGTTTTCAAGGTTAGTTATATATTTTAATATTTAAAAACCCTCACCTGAGGATGTGCTGCTCTATTGATTTTAGAGAGAGAGGAAGGGAAAGGGAGAGAGAGACCAAAACATGGAGGTGAGAGACATCTATGTTGCCTCTCGCACGCACCCCAATGGGGGATCGAACCTGAAACCTGGGTATGTGTCCTGACTGGGAATCAAACCCACGACTCTTCAGTGCATGGGACGACATTCCAACCCACTAAGCCACCCAGCCTGATGGTCAGTTATGTATTCTCATTCCCATTAGAAAAAGCCAGAACAACTCAGCAGACCTGCAGTTTCATACAGAACACTGCTTCGGGGACATACGTTGTTTTTATTAGCTTAATTTAATATTTTAAGTTTAAAAAATGTACAAATGGCACATGGATATAGTTAAAGATGCATGAAGTTGAAAAAACACAGTCTTAGCCATGGCCAGTTAGGCTCAGTGGATAGAGCATCAGCTTGCAGGCTGAAGGGTCCTGATTCCATTGCGGTCAAGGGTATATACCTTGGCTGCAGGCTTGATCCCTGGCCGTGGCCAGGGCACGTGCGGGAGGCAACCAATTGATGTGTCTCTCTCACATGTACGTTTCTCTTTCTCTGTCTCTTCCCCTCCCTTCTACTCACTCTAAAAATCAATGGAGATATATCCTCGGCTCAGTGAGGATTAACACCAAAAAAACAAACAGTGTTAGACAAAGCTTTCTCCTAGGTGGGGTTGGTATAATTGTTTACGACCAATCCAGTAACACACAGCACTTTCTATTGTCTCCATGCCTTTCCTCTCCTTTCCCTTCAAAAAAAGAAAGAAGGAGGGAAAGGAAATGAGGAAGGAGAAGGGCCTACCTGAGACTTTCTTTACTCCCTCTGATGGCTTTCGAGAATGGAGAGACGAGAGTAAGAAGGGAAACATAGAATGTCGGCAGCTGCGGCTGGATGGGGCCCTGGACGCTGCCTCCCTTTCAGAGGAGGAAACGGTTACTCGCCCTTCTCCCTCCATGAGTTTCTCACAAGCAAAGACCGAATCCTCAACCACTGGCCTCGCTCTCCTGCAGCACTGCCTGCACCTCCTCTTTCCAACCCAGTATCTTAAACAGTGACCCAGGCACTCCGCTGCGAGGAGTGGACCTGGGGGAGGCGGCGGTGGAGAGACACGCTGGGGTCCAGGGCACTGCGGGCTGCAGAAGACGGTTTGGTGGAACATGGGCCACCATGGGCCACATCCAGATGCCTCAATCAAGGCCCGGGCCATCTCTCCTGTGGCGTCACCTCAGTCCTGAGCTTAGATCAAGCGCCTGGCTCACCCCGTCGCCCCAGCGCACATTGTCAGACACGCAGTGGGGTTAGCAAGCGACCGTGGAATCTCTGAGGCCCTGACAGCGCATTTCCGCAGGCTCCCCACGAACAGGACTAGGGTGTTCATTCCAACAAGATGATCTGGTCAAGACCCAAACCTGCTGGAAAGCCGCAGTATTGAGGCCTCAGGGGAGAACACGGCTCATTGCCAGTGGGTGGCTTGGGAATTTTTCTGGCCATAGCCTCTTCCTCAAAGTTTCGCGAGTGGGCAGCGCTTCCTGTGGCCGCGGAAGTCCCTCAATGCGGGGGCCTTTTCACCGGAACCACCAGCACGAATCCAGGAGGGGTCCCCGTGCAAAGGGAGGGTGGAGAACTCAGTTAAGGGTTGTGCTGTTCGCGGAATCCAGGGTCACTTGTAGAGGTGTTCACATTTGTCTTTTTCTCTCGGATCGCATCTCATTTCCAAGTTCTCCAGGTTTATTCACTTCGTTGTCCCCAGTGCCTGTAGATAAATTCGCCTCAGTGGCCATTTGCGCCCGGATGGAAAGGAGGGGGCGGTCGGGAACGTCCAGGGAGTGTGTGATGAACCGACCCCATCCCTCCCCGGGGCCGCTGGCTTCCGCCCAGACGCCCCAGCATTCCCGCTCGGCTACCGCAGAAGGTGCCCCTTCCAGAGTTTCCCGGGTCACGGAGCAATCACCTTTACGAATAATTTCTTTAAAGGATGAAGGTGAATGTGAGTGTCTGAGTTTCTCTTCTCTGGCGTCCACGTCCTGCTTGGAACACTGAGCTAGCAGTGGGAAGGAGCCCATGACTTGGTATTTCTTGATTTTCCCCCTTAAGTTTAGGGAAGTAGTAGGTTAAGATGTTTCCCAAATTATTTCACACCAGTGGCAATAATTGAAAGTTGTTAATGTTCCAGGTTTTGAAGTGAAAAAGAGAGAATTTATATTATGTTTAAGAAGTTATATTCTACTCAGTTACGTTTTTCTCGTTTCGCTTAAATGTTACTTTACATATAAAAGTAACTGGGGAAAGGGCATTTCAGTTCCATGACTTCAACCGTTTCCTGCACACTCTGGAGCCTCTCGTTCTAAAATGTTTCAACTTTTCCAAAAGGAGAACTCGGTGTTCCCAGCCTCTCTGGCAAATCAGGGTCGGCCGCAAAACCACAGCAGTTTTCTCTCAGCGTCTCGCGTGTAAATCTCTGCTCAGTTGTTTCAAAACAGCTCCAAGAGCAGCAGCTCTTCTTCTGTTGGCGATGATACAAGAACTTATTAGCTGTCACCTCATTATAAAAACTCTGTGAGAATGAAGCGCAGATGGGGGGCGGGGGGTGAGGAGGGGAGGACTGTGTCAAGGCCACAGCCCTGCACACGGATTCCCTCTGCCCATCAGCCTGACACACGTGAGGGAAGTCACTTAATAGATTTGCAAACCCCAGGGCCTGTTGTGACAGTGAGACACACCGTGCTGCTGTCTGAAGCGACGTGGCTCCTGTCACTTGTGGAATTCTACTTTTAAACGCTGATATGGAAAGCTGCAATCACAAGGAAAACAAGTCAAGGTCACGCTTCTTTCTTGGACACTGTGTCAGAAGGAGACGGTTTAGGAGGAGGGAAGGGAGAGGGAGGGGCAGAAGGAACACAGTGAGATGGAGGAAACTAGAGAAGATGAGCGATAGACGAGGCGAGAAGGGAGAGGAGGTGGCAGGTCGTGTGGTATTGCCATCTCACCCGCAGACCTCACAACACCCACGTGCAAGGAAAGGAGCAACGGGTCACACCCGCTGCCTCCCCCCATGTCACCCACGTGCGACACAGCTCCGGTGCCCTGCGCCTAATTTCCCATGTTGGCAGCATGTCTCCGCAGGGGAGGCCCTCCTGTCTGGTCCGCTGTTAGTGCAGGACCCAGATCTGTGCAGCTGGCTAAAGGGAGGCGGGCTGTTTGTGCAGGACCCAGATCTGTGCAGTGGCCAAAGGGAGGCGGCGCTGTTAGTGCAGGACCCAGATCTGTGCAGTGGCCAAAGGGAGGCGGCGCTGTTTGTGCAGGACCCAGATCTGTGCAGTGGCCAAAGGGAAGCAGTGCTGTTTGTGCAGGACCCGGATCTGTGCAGTGGCCAAAGGGAGGCGGCGCTGTTAGTGCAGGACCCGGATCTGTGCAGTGGCCAAAGGGAGGCGGCGCTGTTAGTGCAGGACCCAGATCTGTGCAGTGGCCAAAGGGAGGCGGTGGGGTGGTGGGAAGGGCAGCGCGCCTCCCGTTGGCCTGGACGTCCAGCTCCTGTGGTTCCCGGGGCGCCTGCAGGGATCCCCTGCTGAATCCCCCTCCCGCAGCCCTCGCTGCCTCTCTGTGTGCCTCAGACGGGCCCTGCTCTGGAGGAGCTGGAGAGAGGAACACACAAGGTCAGCAGCTTCTGAAAAGCCGTGAGCACTTCTCAGCATCTCCCGTGGCGGGATTGGCGCAGGTCCTCTGACGGTGGGGCCAGGGGAGCTGTGTCCGCGGTGTGAGTTGCCCTGAAGTTCAAGAGGGTTTCCCAGGTGCGAGGTGCCTCTGTGTGCCACGTGCCCTCTGCCAAGGTTAAGACTGGCCGGGAACTGGCTGGGAGTGGGTTGGGCATAAGCAGCAGTGACCCCTCAGAGCTTCAGGTCACCAACGCGGAAGCCGTGTTCTTCCACAGGAAAGCATCCTTATTAAAAACTAGATTTTTATATTGGAAAAGCAGAACACGTGCACGTGGTTTACACAATTTAAACTGCACCAGTGAACACAGACTGAAAGCATGTTTTCCTTTAATCCCAAATCTCTAGTGTCCTGGCCTCTGGTTCCCTGGCCAGAGGGGGAGAACCAGTGGCTTATGTAAACCTTCCAGAAAGATGCTACATTCATAAAAGCACAAATGAAGGCATACGATATACACAGTTTCTCATCTTGCTTTTTTTTAAGTGAATACTCTATTTTTACATTGTTCTAGGTCTGCTCATGAAAACCCTACCTTATTCTTTTTTCAGGGCTGTATAGTATTCCTTTATACAAAGATATCATTATTCATTTAGGTTATTTCCTGAATTTTGGTGCAGAATTAAATTCTGGTAAATAAACCCACAACTGAACCAAGTGAGCTAAAATGTTTTTAGCCGCTTGCCATCCCTCTCTCCAGCAGCACACCCTGTCATGCACTCATCTGTTGCCGTCTGCGCTGGAGTCTAAACACTGATTTGTAGGCGAAAAGAGCCAACTCTGGAGTCAGAACGGCCCATGTTCCAATCCTGGTTCTGTCCCTTTCTCTCTGAGCAACCTCAGGGTACTTACTCTCCCCCGCCCTCCCCTGTGCTAGCTTCCTCACCTCTTAAATAGGATATTAGTATCAGTACCTGCTTCAAGGGACAGTGACTCTCAAGTGAGATGATCAATGCTAATGATCGCAATCCCTGACTGAGTTTAAACTGTAAGGCCTCCTTATTAACAAGGCATCGGCTAAATAGTCAGCAGTAAAACTACCACGGTGCCTGACTCAATATCCATCCAAAAGGCTAGAGGGGATGTAGTTGCTCTTGGATTAATTTATAGGAAAATAATCCAGCTGACACCGACAGTAGGTAGCTAAGAAGTCTTTAGTGTGTGCGGTTTGCAAAGCCCAGATCCTTCCCAGGCCTTTGCTGCGACTCCTTAGTAAGTGTCTACCGCTCTTTCCACTTGCCCCAGGTTACTTCACAGAACACTGCTACCCTTCGAAATCATGTAGATTTTCTGTGTCTTCCTCTGAGCTGTCCCTCCTGTCTTCCTTCCCCTTTTTGGAAAATGTGGGTGGGAAAATGCAGGTGGTGAGGGAATTTTTCTTATGTTCTTGGAACTTCTTTTTTTTTTTTCTTTTTAAAACATGATGAGCTTTTAAAAAAAAGGAAACATTCACAAGCCAACACATTGCAGCATTCTGTGTGCTTTGATCTTCCCGAGCCTGCCCTTGTATTTTCATAACTTGAAACGCGTCCCAGCACATTCCAGGGGAGAAGGCTGTCTTCGCAGATGATCAGAGAGCTTTCTGGCTTCTGCACCGACTCCTGGGGTTCCAGGCTGGGCCCAGCCACCCTGGGAAGAAAGATACATCACCATTAGTTCACTGATCTCAAAGCAAAGGCTGCCTGGGGGACTTGCGGGGTTCACAGTTCCAGGCAGCGGAGGATTTGAACTAGTTGCAGGGTGTGCGTTTAAGAACGTTGTGATTTATCTATAGCTACTCTCCCGCGGCCCTCCTGGGAGAATGTGAACACTTACGCCGCCTTCCCCTGAGACGGACAAGAAATTCTTACAAGTCAGTCATGGAATCTGTGAGAAGGAAGTTAAAATGCCTAACACGGACTTTTTCAAGGGATTTTAATAGAAGGAAAGTGTCCGTCTGGTTAACATTGGGGTTCCATGATGTAGAGAGCAGGGGCCCAGCACTCGCTTGCCCGCAGGGCCCTCCACTCCCCACGGTCTCTTGTCTGGGGGGCTTGTCATTGACTGCTTCCTGCTAGGAGCTGTGACCATGCGAGATGATTGGCCACAGAAATGATAGCATTTGGTGACTGATGGGAACCATCTGAGAATGTCCATGCTCCTATCCCCGGCAGCAGCCTTTGACCTGAGGAGTGCAGGGTTGGAAGGGGAGCACTGTGAAAAGAGGGAGCAGCGGGCCTGGGCCCGGGGCTAATCTGACCCCGGGAGGGACAGAGGGAAGCAGCAGGAGAGGACAGACTGAGCCGCGCCTGGGAGCAGCCTGCGGTCCTGGACGCGACCCAGCAGTGGCTGCGGGTGGGTGAGCCACCGCGGAAGACAGAGTAGAGACCCTGTCCCTCTGCTTCCTCCTTGTCGGATCCCCTGTGAGTTTCTCCTCCTGTTTCACCCTGCCCATCTCACAAGACTCATCTCCAAGGTCACGTGCAACTTTCACCACCTCCTCCCTACAGCCACCCTGAATCCACCCTCAGCTGAGCCCTGGGCATGGCCCTCAACCGGGCCCTGACTCGTCCTGACTTCCCTCTGACCCCGCCCCAGCACCAGCAGCCAGATATAAACAGCAACCAACACAAAAATCGAGCCCCAGGTCCCCGTGAACGTCTCTGAAGCAGCCTGCTCATCTTTCAGTTCCTTTAACTCCCTACTGCCCACTTCACACACACTCACACTCACTCCGCTCTCCCACATTTCCTCTCTCTCCCACCCTTGATCAAGTTCCTACTCACCCCCAGTTCCCACTCCCACGGCCCCATTCCAGGTAACTCTCCCTAAGCCCTCGCCCATCATCACTTCCCAACTGCACCCACAGTTTCTCATAGCTTCTCGCGTTTTCCTTCATTGCTCTTACGAGAAGTAGAAGCCCTATACAGTTGGCATCCACTTATGGGCAGATTGCTTTCAATGAATAATGGACCAGTGTTTTCCCAAAAACAGTTTCTTTTCTGCAGCTTACTTTGTTATAAGAACACTGCATAATATACACAATAAAAAAATATGTGTTCATTGACTGTGTTAGCAGAAACGCTTCTTCTGCTCAACAGTAGGCTATTAGTACTTAAGTTTTGGGGGAGTTAAAAGTTATGTGTGGAATTTTAATGGGGCGGGCACCCTGACCCCTACATTGTTCAAGGGTGAACTGTAGCTACAGTATTCCTGCTTTGCCAGTGTATTTATTTTTTATTAGAGTGTCCTCCACGGGAATGGGCATTGGGGTGAGATCAGGAACCGTTTTGTTCACCACCATATCTCCAGCACAGCAGCGGGTACAGAGTAGCTGCTCAGTATGATCTTGATGAATGAATGAATGCGTGAATGAATGGATGAATGGATCCCAGGATTCTCCAAGTATAGCTCATTACCCCCAGAGCTGATCGCTGATTCAGCAGAGGTGAGCACATTGCATCCGGCAGGTGTGTGAAGGCCTCCCCGGGGAGGTGAGCGTCCCCATGAAAACAGGGAGCCTCTTCTTTGCCTTTGTTTCCCTAAGCTCCCTCCCCTTCTTCCTTCCATGTGTTTATTCATTTTCCTTTCTCCTCTCCCAGCTGTCGTATGAAGTGGGGAAATTGGTTAAGAAGGTTTCTTCCATGGTACCCAGATCTAACTAGCTGTGTGTCCACAGGGAATAAGAATATAAATATATATCATTTTTCATCTCAAATATTTATACAAATGTTTCCAAATTAACACCTTATTGAAAAATACAGAGGCAATTGTGATTGTTAGGAGGTTCCTTTGCTGAGGCTTGTCGATTGTGTCCATGTGTTGTCCACACAGAGGACAATGTTTGCTGCTCTTTTCTTGTTCATCCCACACTGCTGGCCTAGAGAATTACCAGCTCTCAGTCCCATGAGGATGGGGAGGAGGAGTGAAGCCTTGTGGTGGTCAGGGATGGCCTCTGCAGGAGGCAACTCCTGAGCTGACATCCGGAGGAGGAGCTAGTCATGCAAAGATCTGAAGGAAATAGTTCTGGGCAGAAAGAGTAGCAGGAACAAAGGTCCTGGGGTGGACACAAGCTTATCAGTGTGACTGAGCAAAGTAAGAAAGCAATGTGGCTGGAGGGAAATTAACAGGAGTAGTGGGCCAGGCAGGGCAATCAGGTGGGGAGTTCAGGTTTTGTTCTAAGCAATTGAAGGTTTTTAAACAAGAGGTCAACCGCTGTTATCTATATAATAGAGGCCCACAACAGTAGGCCTTCCTTCCCCCGGCTGCCGGCACCAGCTTCCCTCTGGCACCTGGGACCTGAGCTTCCCTCACAGCCCCAGCTTTGTCTGGAAGGTCGTCCAGTCTAATTAGCTTATTATGCTTTTATTATCTACACTAATAAAAGAGAAACATGGTAATTGGCGTACGACCGCTACCCTTTTCATTGGCTAATCAGTGAGATATGCAAATTAACTGTCAGCCAAGATGGCGGCCGGCAGCCAGGCAGCTTGAAACTAACATGAGGCTTGCTTGCCTCAGTGACGGAGGATCATTGGAGGAAACCAACGTTCCCCGCCTGCGGCTGCAGGCCTCTGAGCCTGCAGTTTCAAACATTGTAACAAATACCCCGGACTTCAGCCAGCAGATTCACAACATTGTAAGCAAAGGCCAGAAACCCACTTTCAGCCCAGAGGCCTAAGAGCTGGAGACAAGCCTCAAGGTAAAGCTGGCCCAGAATAAAAAAAAAAAAAAAAGAAAAAGAACAAAAGGAGTGGTTGGGAACTTAAGTCACTCCCAGCCTGAAAACAGCCCTCAGCCCCTCACCCAGACTGGCCAGGCACCCCAGTGGGGACCCCCACCCTGAAGGGTGTGTGACCAGCTGCAAACAGCCATCATCCCCTCATCCAGGCTGGCCAGGCACCCCAGTGGGGACCCCCACCCTGATCCAGGACACCCTTCAGGGCAAACCAGCCAGCCCCACCCATGCACCAGGCCTCTACCCTGTATAGTAAAAGGGTAATATGCCTCCCGGCACCGGGATCAGTGTGACAGGGGGCAGCGCCCAAACCCCATGATCACCCTGCGGCTCTGTGTGTGACAGGGGGCGGGGCCCCAACCCCCTGAGCAGCCCTGCTCTGTGCCTGATAGGGGGGAGCTCCCCAACCCCCCCCCCCTGGGCCCTGCTCTGTGTGTGATGGGGTAGAGCCATAACCTCCCCATCGGCCCTGCCCTGAGTGTGAGAGTGGCGGCGCCCCAACCCCCTGATCGGCCCTGCTCTGTGGGTGACAGAGGGTGGCGCCCCAACCCCCTGATGGGCCCTGCTCTGTGGGTGATAGAGGGCGGTGCCCCAACTCCCTGATGGGCCCTGCTCTGTGGGTGATAGAGGGTGGTGCCCCAACCCCCTGATGGGCCCTGCTCTGTGTGTGATGGGGGCAGCGCCCCAACCCCCTGATTGGCCCTGCTCTGTGCATGACAGGGGGTGGCGCCGCAACCTCCCCATCAATCCTGCCTTGAGTGTGACAGGGGACGGTGCCCCAACCCCCCAATTGGCCCTACCCTGAGCGTGACTGAGGGTGGCATCACAACCTCCCAATCTGCCCTGCTCTGTGCATGATGGGGTGGCACCCCAACTCCCCAATCGGCCCTGCTCTGAGCCCGACCAGGGGCTGCACCTAGGGATTGGGCCTGCCCTCTGCCACCCGGGAGCAGGCCTAAGCCAGCAGGTCGTTATCTCCCAAGGGGTCCCAGACTGCGAGAGGGCACAGGCCGGGCTGAGGGACCCCCCCTCCCCCCCGAGTGCACAAATTTTTGTGCACCGGGCCTCTAGTTATAGATATAAAAGCCTAAAGGACCATTTCAACGGAACGACCAGAATGACTGGAACAACCGGTCACTATGATGCACACTGACCACCAGGGGGCAGACGCTCAATGCAGGAGCTGCCCCCAGCCCATAGGCCCCAATTGCCAGTGGGGGCTGCTGGCCAACCTTCCGGTCCCTCCCCCCAGACGGCAGGTCCTGATCGCCCGATCGGGGCCGGGCCCCGTGTTGGGACAGGGAACCAGAAGTAGGTGGCAGCAGATTCGGGATACGAGGGAAGGAGGAGGGGCAGAGGCAGGGAGGCAGGGAACCTGATTGGACCTGATTGCTGGCCAGGCCTAGGGACTCACCTGTGCATGAATTTCATGCACTGGGCCTCTAGTATATGTCATAAAATATCATCCTGGCTGGTGTCTGGAGCATGGATTATCAGAGGAAGGATGCAGTAATGTATGTGAGGAGAGCAGAGTCCAAGTCACCATAGACAAGTCATTTGATCCTCAGTTTCCTCATCCGTAAAATGGAGCTAAGAAAACCTCTGAGGCTTCTGAGGATTAATGGGTATAATGACTTCCATGTACCCAACACAAAACAGGTCCCCACTCAATCGAATCCACTGTTATCTCCTCTTTCTAGGTAACACCCCAGGACTTCTCACACGTGTTTAATTCTTTGCTTTGTAACATAAAGTTTGATGGTCTTTGTTATTAAAACTCTGAGACATTCATTGGTTGCATGAGGTGCCCAGAGGCAGTCCCTGCCAGGTGTAGGAAAATACCATACCAGAAGGAATCACGTTACTGCAGCATATTCAGGGTTTTTCCTTCGCTGGGAGTTTACATTCTCAAGGCGTGGGCTGGTCTTAAGACAGCAGGCCGAAGGTGCAGTCTACCGTGTCTCCAGAATAAGGCTGTTGCTGCCGGTCTTAGACAGCTGTGGGTGCCCACAGGGTGGCTGTGGGTGCCCACAGGGTGGGTGACCGCACAAGCCCATTGTTCTCTGGAAAAGTACCCCTGCCTTTCACAACAGGCAAACCCGCCAGTGAAGCCGATGCCAGGCCGCACGCTTCCGAGCACCTGTGCCTCGCAGCCGCGGCTCCGCCTGAAGGCACACAGACGCCCGAGAGCCATCTCAGAGCGTGGGCTGTGCTATGTACTCGTGGGAGTTAGGAAACTGTGCTTTTGTGTTCCCTTTCTTCCCGATGTGGGCGATGTGTAATTTTCCAAAAGGTAAAATCGCAACTCTTGTGCAAATAGAAAATGAACTCATGTCAAAGATTGTGTTTAACTGATTAACGAGGGAACCAGACAAATGTGAAAACTGGGTCAAAGAGCATCGAGGGTCTCGGTGTCTGTAGGCAGTTAATAAAGGAACTTTAGGATAGAGTTGCAGGGCTACGTACAAATTTGGTTAAAGTCTGACAAGGTAATAAACCATAATCTTCCAGGATATCTTCTCCTACCGAACACAAAGTATTTGCCTATTTCACTGGAAAAAATTGTAAAGTAGCATGTAACTTCACTTGTCTTGAACTCTAACCCATACTCTTTTGTTTTTAATATATTTTATTGATTTTTTACGGAGAGGGATAGAGTTAGAAACATTGATGAGAGAGAAACATGGATCAGCTGCATCCTGCACACCCCCTACTGGGGATGTGCCTGCAACCAAGGTACATGCCCTTGACCAGAATCGAACCTGGGGCCCTTCAGTCCGCAGGCCGACGCTCTATCCACTGAGCCAAACTGGTTAGGGCTAACCCATACTCTTGATACGATTCCAAAGCCCTGTTCCCTCTAAATGCTTTGTCTCTGCTGGAGTCTCCAAGTGGAGCCCCACGCTCCCTTGAAACCTGCTCACAGCACATTCGAGGGACAGGAGCTGAGTGTGGGGACTAGCCAGGCTGAGACCCATCTTCTGGACATCGCAGTGGCCATTGTCACTGAAGGCCACCTGGAGGGAGGGCCGAGTGTCATGGACAGCGTCCTGCTTCCCTCCTCTCCACAGAAATAAGAGCTGTCATCTGGTGCCATGTGTCACTTTCCCTCCAAAGACCTGACTTTGGGGCATCACATGACTCACCCTTATCCACCCATCAACGCACCAGGTAGCCATCGAGCACCTACTGTGCGCTGGGACCTATATACCCTAATTCTCCTATAATAAACATGCATTGATATATAAGGAATGATTATATTAACCCCACAGAAACAAACTACCTTCATTTAATTACAGCACAAAGTTCTAAGGAGAAAGGAGCTTAGCCATCGCTGCTGTGGCAACAAGGTGATTTTACTTTTTATTTTTTTAGGAGTGTGTAGCTTATGGAAAGATCAGGTCTCTGAGAATTAGGGAAACAGACTGGATTGCATCCTGGCTGTGTCACCATAGACAAGTCACTAACCCGCTGAGTCCTAGTTTCATCATTCATTCATTAATGAACTTTTTTTAGCATCTCCCTCTCCACCGGTCCAGGCTTGCCTCTGGGGACAAGAGCAGCAAATAAGCGAGATATGGTCCCAGCAGACATGGGACTTCCAGTCCAATTCAGGAGAAAAATAACAAGAACCAGACAAAGAACGATGTAATAATTATGATAGTAACCGGCAAGCTTTACTGCGCACTTCCTAAGTACTTGCACTTCAATGAGCTTTATACACATCAACCCATTTAATTCTCACAAGAACACCGTAGGGTAAGATAGTTATTGTTATTCCCATTCTGCAGACAAGGAAACTGAGGCCCAAAGAGAGTAGCCAATTTGCTCAAAGACACACAGCCGGGAAGTCAATCAGCTATATAACTGCCAGGGCCGTGAGGGCATGTTAGGGAGATTGGACCTGGTCTCAGGGTGCAGGTCAGACTTCCCTGCGATGTGACATGTCACCTGAGCCCCCAAGGATGAGTAGGAACGAATCAGGCAAAGAGCAGGGACTGGAGCCCCTGGGGACGAGGAAAGGAGATAAAATAGCAATTGTGAAGGGCTCCAACGTGCCTGACTGAGCGGTATCGGTGCAAGGGTGGATGGCAGCAGTAACAACAATGAACTCTTTCTCCCTTCTCACCCCCAGGCGCTCTTGGCCAGGGCACTTTATAACAACGACCCGGACTGCTCTGATGAGCTGGCTTTCTGCAAAGGAGACATCCTGACCATTCTGGAACAACACGTGCCGGAAAGCGAGGGCTGGTGGAGGTGTTTGCTCCACGGGAGGCAAGGCCTGGCCCCTGCCAACCGCCTCCAAATCCTCTCGGAGGCCCCCGCAGACAGTCCCTGTCCCCCTTTCCTGAGACCCCTGGAGGAAGCTCTCACCAGCTCCAAGGAGGCCTCCCAGGTGCCCACCCTGCTGAGCTCCCCACCTCCAGGCCCTGTGTACGAGCCGATGAAGAGCTGGGTGGCGGGGCCCCCGCCACACACAGTCCAAGTCTACGAATTCCCTGACCCACCTGCCAGCGCCAGAATCGTCTGTGAAAAGATGCCAAGCTTTTCGAAACAGGTGAGCATATTTCCAAATGAAAGAGGTAGGGCATAGATGGATCCAGAGACAAATGGTAGGGGAGGGGGGTTAGAGAGCAACCAAAGGACTTGTATGCATGCATATCAGCATAACCAATGGACACAGACCCCGGGCGGTGGGGGCTTGCCGGGCTGGGAAGGGATGGGGGAGGGGGTCAACTGGGGGGAAAGGAGACTATGTAAAACTTTAGACAATAAAAAAGGAAGGAAGGAAGGGAGGAAGGAAGGAAGGAAGGAAGGAAGGAAGGAAGGAAGGAAGGAAGGAAGGAAGAGGTAGGGCTAGTGATGTGTGACACCCAGGGGCGGGACCACCCTTTAATCACTGGTGCCCATCAAAGCAAACGGGCCAGTGAGACCCAGACGTCGGTGTGATGAGGCGTGATGATGTAGTGGCCTTCCCACCTGCGATGCCCCAGCTCCCCAGGCACCCACACTTGGTGGGAAACTGAGCGTTTAGTCCAGCTGTGCCACAAAGTGCTGTGGGCATGCGTGGTGGCCGTTTTCACCCGAGGTGGGAACGGTAGGACAGCCAGTGATAAATGGGGGGGTTGGATTTCCATGGGTTCGAAGGCAGGTAATTACTCATCAGCTTTAAAATATATATTCCCTTCAACCCAGAAATTTTACTTCCAGAATTGCTACAGAAATCCACAAGAAGGCAAAGATATATCTGGATGGGGAGGCCATGCCACTGTAGCATTATTAGTCATAAGGAAAAATCGGAGCTGCCTAAGTGTTTGTTAATAGGAGACGGTTCATAAATGTTCATACTCCTGCAACAAACTAGCAGGCAGTTGTGAACAAAAGAGGAAGTAGTTTGTCCTGGCCGGTGCTCAGTGGTTAGAGCACCAGCCTACAGACCGAAGGGTCACAGGTTCAATTCCCAGTCAAGGGCCCGTGCCTGGGTTGCAGGGTTGCTCCCCGGCTCTGGTCGGGGGGTGCGGGAAGCAACTGATCAATGTCTCTCTCTCTTTCTCTTTTCTCTTCTCCCTCTCTCTCTTTCTCTTTCCCGCTCTCTCCCTCCTACTCTCTCTAAAAATCAATGGAAAAAATATCTTTGGTGAGGATTAACAACAACAAAAAAGATGAAGTAGTTCTCCGAGGTGTTTATATAGGGGAATGAAGAGCCATTCAAATAAAAACCAAGCAAACAAAAACTAAAAATTAAATTCGGTGTGTGTGTGGTGTGTGTGTGTGGTGTGTGTGTGTGTGGTGTGTGGTGTGTGTGTGTGAGTGTGGTGTGTGTGGTGTGCGGTGTGTGTGTGTGTGTGTGGTGTGTGTGGTGTGTGTGGTGTATGTGTGTGTGTGTGGTGTGTGTGGTGTGTGTGGTGTGTGTGGTGTGTGTGGTGTATGTGTGTGTGTGTGTGTGTGTGTGGTGTGTGTGGTGTGTGTGGTGTGTGTGGTGTGTGTGGTGTATGTGTGTGTGTGTGTGTGTGTGTGTGTGGTGTGTGTGTGTGTGAGTGTGTGGTGTGCTCACACATTGGAAAAAATGCACGCCACCAGTGGTTACCCTTAGGAAGTGGGATTGGCCGAGGAGAAAGTGAAAGAGGGCCTTAAGCAGGGCCCTTTATTTTATTCACTCCTATGTCCCCAGCCCAGGACCGTGGCCGGCCTGGGGTGGGCACCTGTAAATATTTCACGAACTGAGAGATTAGGAAGTTGATGTGTGTTATAGCACAGTGTTCATTACACCTGAAATTCTTTTTTAATGGGAGTTTTTTTTAAAGACAAAAAGAAGCACCCAGTAAATGCAGAGTGAAAAAAAATTAAAGAAGGGAAGGAATGGAAACAAAAAAGGAGAAAGATAATAATGCGCTGTTTTCCCCAAGCCCGCGCCTTCATGAGGTGCTGAGAACACAGAACAGATTTGCAAGGTCTGCAGCCACGGCGGCGTTCCCTGCCACCGTGCCTTCGCTTTCAGCTCCAGCGACAGTCCGCCTGGCACAGCTCTGGGCAGAGGGCCTGACAAGGCCGGTGTCCGGGAATGTCCACTCCCCTTGGAGGTGCTGGGGGCCCAGGATCGTCATGCTTGCGACACAGGCCTCCGCACACCAGCTCCCAGCACCATCTGCAAACAGGGAGGTGCTGACTCCTTAAAAGGCTTTGAATACTTCAGACGTTCTGACTCCCTGGGCTGCCAGGCAGAGAAGCAGGCAGCTGTCCCACAGAACAGCTGCCCCTGGGCACCGGCTGCAAACCCCCAGGAAGCTGGCTGGGCCCTGCAGCAGCCTCTGGGGTGGACCCAGGTCCTCCCCTGGAACAGCTGGGGAACTCGGCCTGGACGGGGCCTGGCACGCCCACCTCCCTCAGGAAATGCACGGGGCCTGTGCTGAAGTTAATTTTTCTTTTCAAAGAGACAAAAGAAAGGGAAAAAACGAAAGCCATTTCCCCTTCCCAAAAGGAAAACAGCGGGGATGCGCACAGGTCACCAGGTGTCCCTAACACCCAACACGCTGCCCCGTGAACGTTGTTGAATGGTTGGAGCGAACAGACACAACACAAGGCTTCCTAGCCGTGGACTTGCACTTCTAGCCTGACACCTGCTGGAACGGGGAGGGTGGGTGTGCTGTCTCAACAGGAAAGGGCCAGGGCACGCGCTCTGAGCTCTGTCCTTGAGTGCAGAGTGTCCGCGGTGAGAGCCCCGGCCCGAGTGGGCTGCAGAATCAGACAGAAACCACAGCTGCCGACGGGGAATTCAGAAACCAGGGGCTCCTCGCCAGGCCTTTTGAGGTGGACCCCGTAAACCCCCGGGGAACTTTTCTACTTTCATTCCCGCTGAGGTTCCCTCCGCGGCTGCCTGTCCACCACCACCGCCCTCTTGTTATTGCCTCTGTGCTGGGGGGGTCTTGGAGAGCCCGTGTGGGGCTCGGGATCAGGAGTCCTGGTTGACCTGCCCACCTGGGCCATCACAGGCGTCACAAGGCCCCTCCCCGCTTCTCTCTCTCTCCCTCTGTGCCACGGGAGCTGCAGACCGATCATTTCTAGGATCACCTCCAGTTGCACTGTTTGGTGATTCTAAGTAATTTTGCTGCTGCTTCTACACAAGAAGGAAGGAACAGAAGCCAGGGACAGATAACAAGTTAGGAGTCCCCCCACCCACAGAGCAGCCAACATCTCCCGCTTGTGTAATCCGGTGGTTAGCCCTGCATCGGAGGCTGCCCAGGAACACGCCCTGAGCAGAAGCGGTCGTTGCTAGAACAAGGCCAGGGGACCCATCTCACAGACTCCCCTACATCTGGTCAGCGATCTCCAGGTTCAGGCTGGCCAACAATGAGCCAGATGGTGGAGACGCCACTTTTCTCACGTCGGCCCAGCAGAGGAACTGCGTGTCAGCATCAAGATTCTCGATGGCTGGAAGGCACCTCTGTGGACCCTTAGGGTAGAACTGCCCTTCATTTTACAAATGAGGAAACTGATTCCTAGGGAGGGAAGAGGACCATCCAGGGCCACACGGCCGGTGGACACTGAGATTAAAGTGTCCTTGTTGGTCTGTGTGTCTGTCTGCATCCGTGCTGCCAACACCCAGGACGTGACCCCCGCACACCCTCCACCTGCATTTACCTGACTCTGCGGCAACACTGTCTGCTCTTTGCATTCATTTTTTAAAATTGAAGTTTAGCCTACAAATCCTAAAGGTACAGCTCAGTTACCAGGATTCAGATCAAGAAACAGAACAAAACTAAAAGCAAAACAAAAAAGTACGAGAACAAAGCCCCTCACGCCTTCTCCTGGCCACTTCCCCCTGGGAAACCACTGCCTTGAGCTGTGTTTTACTTTTTATTCCAACTTCCTTAATACCGTGCACTGGCCTGACTTGTTAGAGTCACCAAATGAAGAACGTATCTGATTTTGGTTTAAGTTCAGAGAAGGGAATCTCGTGTTTCAAGTGAGAAGGGTGAGATCTCCTGATGAAATCGCTCTCCGACCCACTAGTTCCTGGAGCTCCCTCCTAAGCCTTTCGAGACCATGCTTCTCAGCTATGCTCCTTAACGACTGCCATCTGAACCCAGTTTCCCAGGAAACCCTGGGCATTGCTGAGCTGGCTCCTCCCACCCGAACGCACGCAGGGAAGTCGTTTGCTGCTGCAGGTGATGCTGCAGCTCCAACCATCAGCAGCCTAAACACAAAGGGGCTGGGGTCACGGGGAGCAGCAGTCAGAGCCGCCCTGGGCAGCTGGGGGGTAGGGGGGAGCGTGGTGTGTTGAAGCACTCGGGTGACCTTGCCTGTCCCTCGGCTCTTTTTCTCCCCAAGGCCATCGTCCCGATTCCCAGACCGGCCCAGGCCTCCTTGCTCGCTCTATACGATGTGCCCGCCCAGAGCCGCGGCCCCTCTGCCTTAAAGGTGAGCCTTGACCCTGGCCCTGCTCCCCCGGGGGCCTCTCAGGGTCACAGGGATGACCTCCGGAGTGTCTGCCTGCTCCTGGCCCCGCTCAGAATCCAGCTTCCGCCAGGGAGCCAGACCCTCTCAGAATGTTATGACTGAGAGCTGAGCATCTTTAAAACTTCTGCGTCTCATTTGTAATAGACACTTATATCTATGCACACACGCTTACATGTGCGTAGACATAGACGCATTTTAGGAATAATATTTTGAAAGGTATACAGGGTGGAGCAAAAGTAGGTTTACAGTTGTGAATACACAAAAGAGTTTGTCCTTGTATTATTATGTATTAATTATTTTATTATTTTCCATATGAACAACTGTCTGCCAACTTTATTTAAAAAATATGTTTTCATTGATTTCTGAGAGAGGAAGAGAGAAGGAGAGATAGAAACATGAATGATGAGAAAAAAACATCCACTGGCTGCCTCCTGCACACCCCACACTGGGGATTGAGCCCACAACCCGGGCATGTGCCCTGACCAGGAATCGAACTGTGACCTCCTGGTTCATAGGTCGATGCTCAACCACTGAGCTATACTGGCTGGGTTGTAAGCCTACTTTTTTAAAAAATGTATTTTATTGATTTTTTACAGAGAGGAAGGGAGAGGGATAGAGAGTTAGAAACATCGATCAGCTGCCTCCTGCACACCTCCTACTGGGGATGTGCCCGCAACTAAGGTACGTGCCCTTGACCGGAATCGAACCTGGGACCTTTCAGTCCGCAGGCCAACATTCTATTCACTGAGGCAAACCGGTCAGGGCTGTAAGCCTACTTTTGCCCCACTCTGTACATCAGAGTATTAACATCATCATTGGTTATATTAGCATTGATTACTTCTGGGGGATAAAATTTTAGATTTTTTTAAAAACTTGTTTGTAACTGGTACGTCAAATTTGTAAGGCATGCCTCCTGTAATCAGAGGACAAGTCCCCTCACGTCTCAGCCCATCTGAGCTCCTGGGGCTGCAGCACGGAGCCCGCTGCCGCATGTAAACCCAGCACAGAGCTCCATGGCCCAGGCCCCACATCCTCAGCGTTTGTGTTTGCCTTTGGAAGAAGCAGGGGCGTGGGAGAGCTGAGAAGGCTCAGGCTTCAGGAAGGAAAAACCCACGTGGTCCTGCTTTGTGGTCTTTCCCAGGAGCCGGGGAAGCAGCAGTTATATGACATCCCCGCCAGCCCCCGAAAGGCAGAACGCAGTGCCCCGGCCAGCCAACCCAGCGTAAGTATGACCGGTGCTGAGATCCAGTGCAGCAGAGCTGCAGGCCTCCGGGCCATGTGTTAGCTCGGCCAAGGCGTGCCATGCCAGCTCCTCGGGGCAGACAGACCTCATTTCTCGGAGCCCCTCGCTGCCATGGTTCGGGAGCAGGGCGGCCGTGGGGGAGGGATAAGTCTCTCACCTCTGCAGCCTCGGTGTCCATTGCAGACTCCTGGTGAGCATGGAGACCCCTGGGAGGCACCCAACGCGGTGCTGGGCAGAGTAGGAGCTCAGCCTGCCTTAGAGAAGTGCTTCGGATTATCTTAGGCCTCAGAGCTGTGCTGTGTTTAAGTGGGTTTTGATTTGTATGTCGGGGAAACGCCTTAACCTGAGATCTGTGTCATCCCCGTGGATCCTGGATCCTGTCACATGTCTGCAGTCGATACTCAGACACCCAAGGTGATCAGGGAAGGCCGTACAGGAGGACTGGCATCTCAGCAGTGTCGTGCAGGATGCATAGGAGTTTGTTAGATGGAAAAGGAAGGCTTGGGAGGCATTTAGAGCAGGGGCACAGTTTGGGCAAAAGTAAATATCTCAGTATAAAGTGGCCATCCTGGGTCCGGGGAAAGGTAAGCAGCCTGGCAGCTGGGCCTACAGGGAGATGGGGCAGGTGAGGGGAGCGTGAAGCCAGCGGGAAGAGAGGCTCTCAGGAGAGTGGAGCCAGGCTGTGAAGGGCCTGGAGAGACAATGGCGGGGGGAGGGGTGGTAAACATTGCACATGTATCGAGTGAGGTGCCCCACCTCTTTTCGTTGCTACTAACCTGGGTGACTGCGCGGTTCTCCACAGCGACAGAGTGCTCCCGTGACAGCAACAGTTGCCCTGGGCAGAGCCTGCTACAAAACATTGCCAAACCCCCAGAAATCAGAGTGGATTTATGACACTCCAGTGTCTCCAGCAAAGGCGGATGTGAGAAATGTCTGTGTTACCGGCTTTGTGGAAGAACCGGGGTCCCACTCCCTCTCCAGGTCCGTGTCCAATTTCCACAGTCCTCCGAACAGCAGAGCGCGGTCCCTCGCCCCACACCTGCGTGGAAATGTGCCCGTGCAGAACCCCAGCCTTCCAGAAGTCCCCGCCTGCCCCGGGGACGCCTGCCCTTCCGATGGGGGTGTCAGCTACAAGGTCCCTTTGAGCTTTCTGATTCCCCGAGTGGAGCAGCAGAACACCACGCCCAACATCTATGACATCCCTATCCCTGTGCCCAGCGCCCCTCGGGCTGGAAAAGGGCCGGGGGACGCCGACAGGGCTTCAGGGGAGACCTCGGACCCTCACTGCCCATGCCTCTCCAGACAGGCCACCTGGCCCTCCCCTGAGCCGGACAGGCTGTCCGTGAACAGCTCTGACAGCAGGGCCAGCATCACGTCTTCCTGCTCCTCCATGTCCACCGACTCCTCGAGCAGCTCCTCCTCGGAGGAGTCGGCAAAGGAGCTCTCCTTGGACCTGGCCTTGGCCAAGGGCATGGCGACAGCTCTCCAGCAGAAGGTGGCCAGCTCGGTGGCCGGCCTGATGCTCTTTGTCAGCAGGAACTGGAGGCTCAGAGGCTCTCTGGAGGCCAACATCGACGCCATCCGCAGGGCCGCCGACCTCATCGAAGAGTCCCTGAGAGAATTTCTGGATTTCGCCCGCGGGGTCTGCGGGGCCGCCGGGAACCTCCCCAGCAGTAACCTTCAGGCCAGAATTAGGGACCAGCTGCAGACGATCTCCAACTCCTACCACATCCTGCTGGAAACCAAGGAGAGCCTGGAGGGCTGCCACTGGTCCCTGGACGTCCTTGTGACAGACAAAGCCCAGAGCAGCCTGGATGACCTGGAGAGGTTTGTCATGGTGGCAAGGATGGTTCCGGAAGACATCAAGAGGTTCACCTCCATCGTCATTGCCAACGGGAGGCTCCTCTTCAAGCAGAATGGTGAGAAGGAAGAGACCCCGCCGTGGGCCCCCAAGACAGAATTCAAGCTGGTGAAAGGCATCCAGCTTCCCCGGAGGGAAATGGAGTCCTACCAGCGGAGTGCGCCTCGTCCTCAGCAGCGGGAGAGCGGGCCCTGCCCCGAGCTGCTCGGGAAAAGCTGGGCCGGTGTCTGTGAGAAGGTGAGTCCGGGTTCTGAGCGGTGCAGCCTGAAGGGCTCTCCGCGTGGACCTGGCGTGGTCGCCGGAAAGTCAGGTGCTGAGAGTCTTCCAGGGATCGGATAGGCTTTGGGAGACAAATTCCTGCAAGTAAAATTCTAGATGAAACCTTAGAAAGAAGTCAGTTAAACATTTTAATGTTAAGGCAGATAGGATGTCTTCTGGAAATTTGGGGATTTGGGTTTTACCTCTGACACTAAGATGAGAAAGGACTTTAAAAGCCTTTTGAAGTCCATTCTATGAGTAAATTTCTTAATTTCACCATCAAGGTTTTTTTGCATTTTTTTTGAAAGTTATGAATTTAGTCATGGTCAGTGTGTTTCTTATGAATGGAAGAAGGGAGTGTAACCACCCTTCCAAATTGTGTGTGGTCTCAGCAGCCTCGAGACCCCAGTTGCTCTTAGAAAACTCTGCTGCCTGAGTTCAGATGCTATAGAAAGACCGTCTGGTTCAGGAACTGCAGGTCCCTGCGGCCGTGTGGCCCAGGTAACTTGGTGCTTTGGGGCTCAGTCTTGGTACCTTGGTTTTCTGCTAAAATGCCTTGTGGTGTAAGAGCCGCAACACATTCTAGACAAGCTAGAAATTTGGATATTTTGCATTTCCCAAATAAATAAATATTTTTTAAAAGGGCCTGTGTGTCATTATGCTAGGCCATATCGTAGACACAATTCAGCCCTTGGGTGGCCAGAGTGTCCTTGTTGCAAAAGGCTTCAGTTCACAGAACAAAAGCATGAAGCGGAGTGCTCGATTTCAAAGTGGGCTGAAAGAGCTGGCCAGCCTTATAACACCCGTTCCAGGGGGTGATTCAGAGGGATTGTCTTTTTCAGAAGTTGCCTAACCGGGAAGAGAAAGCAAAACCCATCCTGGAACAAAGATTGGATGAAAACAAAGACTTAGAAACACAGGTAAGCGAGAATGACCACCCTCCCACACTTCCCATCAGCTGCTTTCTCTGGGAGACGTTTCCGTTTCCTGCTGTGAATCATTCAACATTGTAGCCATGACACTGGCAGGAGGCTTGGGTTTTGTGATGGTTTTTCCTTGTTACGGTGGAAGGGCCCCTGGAGGTGGACCGGTGGAGCGCAGGGTGGGGACCGGGATCTTCAGCCACTCCTGAGAGGACGCAGAGCTCTGCCCCCGTCATGGGCGGCACCACAGGGCAGAGTCCAGGGCACATGCTCCCTTTGACATTCTCTTTTTCGGCTTCTGGTTACAGCTGAAAGGCTGTTTTGGTTCTTTCTAGATTGGCTTTTATTTATTTTTCTTCAACACTTTTTGACATTTGATGTTCTTTATTTTTAATCAAAGGTGTTATCATTGTGCTTTTTGTTTTATTTTGTTTGTTTTTATTTATTTTTTTATTGCTTAAAGTATTACAAAGAGTATTACATATGTTTCCCTTTCCTCCCCCCATTATTTTGTTTTGTTAATAACAAAATAAAAAATCACCCGAGGATATTTTTTCCATTGATTTTTAGAGAAAGTGGAAGGGTGGGAGGGAGGGGGAGAGAGAGAAAGAGAGACATTGATGTGAGAGACACATTGATTGCTTGCCTCCTGTACCCACCCCGACCTGGGCCAGGGATCAAACCTGCAACCCAGGCACGTGCCCTTGACTGGGAATCGAATCTGTGGCCCTTCAGTGCACAGGCCAATGCTCTAACCAGTGAGCAACACCGGCCAGGGCTCATTGTGCTTTTTAAAAATATATATTTTTTATTGATTTTTTACAGAGAGGAAGGGAGAGGGATAGAGAATTAGAAACATGGATGAGAGAGAAACATCCATCAGCTGCCTCCTGCACACCTCCTACTGGGGATGTGCCTGCAACCAAGGCACATGCCCTTGACCGGAATCAAACCTGGGACTCTTCAGTCCACAGACCAACGCACTATCCACTGAGCCGACCGGTCAGGGCCCATTGTGCTTATTTTTATTAATGACCTTTTCTTGGTGGCAAATGACAGCAGTTTTCCTTTTAACAGTTTAATAAGTTCCCTTTAAATTAACATAAGTGGATCCATTGAAAGACAAAGACTAAGCAAATTGGTATTAAGAGGAAGCCAGGAAGAGCTTAACTGGTGAAGGTTTTCTTTGAATCGCTGAAGCCTGGGACGCAGTGAGCCAGCCGACCTCGCTGGCTGGGGCGGGGCGGGAGGAGGAGGGCAGCGGTGTCCAGCCATGTGGACACTGCTCAGAGGTAAACAAGGACCAGACCCCAGCCTCCTGATCCACGTTTCCCGGAGCCTCCAACACCTCTCTTTGGGCCTGAAATCCTTGCTCTTTTCTGCAGCATGAAGTAAGCCTTAGACCAGGCCTCTCAGACTGGAGAGTGTATCACAGGCTCCTCCCCCCGTCCCCTCCCCCACTCCCCACCCCCCAACGCACACACAGAGTGTCTGACTCAGGAGGTCTGGGTGGGACCGAGAATTCCTTTCTAACAAGTTCCCAGTGAAGCTGATGCAGCAGGTCCAGGGGCAACACGGGAAACGACTGCTTTAGACGGACAGTGCCTCTCAGGGTGGGGGGCACCGCTGGCCGTTGTGTGGGTGGACACTCAGCACCCCCAGCGCTGCCTCTGCCTGCCTGCAGAACTCCCTGGTTGGTGTGATAGATAACCAGGAAAATCCCCCGTTCCAACGCCCCAGGATGAGAACCATGGCACATTCTTACTTACCTACAGTTAACACTTTCAAGCGAAGATGCTGACATTCCAGCGTAGAGATTGTTGCTCCTCATTCCAGCCTCTGCTGCATCCTCCTTGTGCTCCCTGCCCCCAGAGATCTGCCTCAGCCAGCACCCCGATCTTTCCGTCCCTTTACCTGTCTATCTTGGTCCGCGTGTGCTGCTGTAACAAAGTCCTGTTCATGGAGTGGCTTATAAACAACAGACACGTATTTCTCGCCATTCTGAAGCTAGGAGTTTGAGATCAGGGCACCAGCGTGGTCAGGTTCTGGAACAGCTCCCTGCCAGGCTGCAGCCTGCCTTTGCCCTGTGCCCTCTGGATTCTTACCAGGGCCCTGATCCCACCCAGGGGGCCCCACTGCATGGCTTCACCTAGTCCTAGTCACATCCCAAAGGCACGATCTCCTCGTCCCTTCATATTGGAGAGGGGAGTTTCAACATACGAATTTGGGGAGGACACAGTCAGACCATCGCACAGTGTAAGTGCTCCTGGGCTGTGCATTTTGAGGTCATAGGTCGAGGAGAGTTTCAGGATGCAGTTTAACAGGAAGAATGAGTTTCAGACGTCACTGACTCCAGCTCTTTATTTTTCTCATTGAAAGACTCTAGGCAGCCGTTTTCTTCAGGGAGCCTCACTCTCCTCACTTATCACCTAGCAATGGGGCTTTCAAATGTTCCCTGGAGTGGTCGCCAAAGACCATCCTGCATATCAGATATTTACATTAAAATTCATAACAGTAGCAACGTTACAGTTATGAAGTAGCAACGAAAATAATTTTTTTTGTTTCTTTATTTTTTTAATTAAATCTTTATTGTTCAGATTATTACAGTTGTTCCTCTTTTTTCCCCCCATAGCTCTCCTCCACCCAGTTCCCACCCCACCCTCTGCCCTTACCCCTCCCACTGTCCTCATCCATAGGTGTACGATTTTTGTCCAGTCTCTTCCTACCCCCCACACCCCTTTCCCCCCAAGAATTGTCAGTCCACTCCCTTTCTATGCCCCTGATTCGATTATATTCACCAGTTTACTCTGATCATCAGATTTTTTATTCACTTGATTTTTAGATTCACTTGTTGATAGATATGTATTTGCTGTTCATAATTTTTATCTTTACCTTTTTCTTATTCTTTCTCTTCTTAAAGAATACCTTTCAGCATTTCATATAATACTGGTTTGGTGGTGATGAACTCCTTTAGCTTTTTCTTATCTGTGAAGTTCTTTATCTGACCTTCAATTCTGAATGATAGCTTTGCTGGATAAAGTAATCTTGGTTGTACGTTCTTGCTATTCATCACTTTGAATATTTCTTGCCACTCCCTTCTGGCCTGCATAGTTTCTGTTGAGAAATCAGCTGACAGTCGTATGGGTACTCCCTTGTAGGTAACTGACTGTCTTTCTCTTGCTGCTTTTAAGATTCTCTCTTTGTCTTTTGCTCTTGGCATTTTAATGATGATGTGTCTTGGTGTGGTCCTCTTTGGATTCCTTTTGTTTGGGGTTCTCTGTGCTTCCTGGACTTGTAAGTCTATTTCTTTCACCAGGTAGGGGAAGTTTTCTGTCATTATTTCTTCAAATAGGTTTTCAATATCTTGGTCTTTCTCATCTTCTGGCACCCCTATAATTCGGATGTTGGTATGCCTGAAGTTGTCCCAGAGGCTCCTTACACTATCTTCATATTTTTGGATTCTTTTTTCTTTTCTGGTTGGGTATTTTTTCCTTCTTCGTATTTCAAATCTTTGACTTGATTCTTGGGATCCTCTAGTCTGCTGTTGGATCTCTGTATATTATTCTTTATTTCACTCAGTGTATGCTTAATTTCTACTTGGTCTTTTTTCATAGCCTCCAGGGTCTCACTAAATTTATCAGCAGTTTCTAGAAAATTCTTGAAAAACCTTATAACCGTGGTTTTGAACTCTATATTCAGTAGTCTGCTTTCCTCCATTTCTGTCATTTGTGACCTGTTTCTTTGTCTCTGCATTTTTTATGCTTCCCTGTGTTGGTAGAGTGGCTTTGTGTGCTAGGTGTCCTATAGGGCCTAGTGGCTCAGCCTCCCCAATTACCTGAGGTGGACACTCTTGGTGCACCCCCTTGTGGTCTTTGTGCAGAGTCTTGTTGTAGTTAAGCCTTGATTGTTGTAGGTATCACTGGGAGGAATTGACCTCCAGGCCAATTGTCTGTGAGAATCAGCTGTGTCTACGGTGGGAGAACTTCTGTGCTGAAGACACCCTTCTGGGGCAAGATTTGCTTCAGTGGGGCTTTGGTTCTCACTAAGTCTGCCCCCTGAGTGTGTCCCTTATGGAACTGAGGAGTTGTAATCTGGATGGTCCCACTCTGAACACTGGGTACACTGGCTCTTGGATCTCTAAGGAGGTACTAATTTAGCCTCTGCCTGAGGCTACCCAGCAGGAGCTAGGAAGAGTTCTACAGATTCCCCTTCTTGTTTGGAGTTGAAGGTGCCCAGATGAGGCCCAGCTGTGAAGCAATGCAAGCTGCTGTAGGTCCTTGGGTCTTCTCTTGGAAGTTCTGGGTCTGTCTAGCCCAGCTGCAGTTTGTTAGGTAATTTTCATATTGCAAAGGTCCAGGCCTTTCATATGCAAAAGCCTCTGGGCACAGCTTGGGTGGGGTGGGGTCTCAGGGAATCAACAGGGTGGAGCAAACAGCTATGGCTGATCCTCAGCCCTGCCCTAAGGGGCCCCGCGTCTCAGTGTCCCGGTAATCACTGCAAGCACCTCTGAGAGAAAGCCGCCCTCGAGTTCCCAGTTCTGCCTGCTGCCAGACAGTCCAGTTTCTCCCCGTATGAGTCTGGGTTCCCAGAGACTTCCCGAAACTGGAGTTCAGAGCAGTCAGGGGCTTGTGACTCCCTCCCGATTCAAAAAGACAGCTGCGTCCTCAGTTTGCCAGCCATTTCCGTGCGCACCTCCGTACCTCTGCACTTTACTTCTGCACCTCCGCTGAGTCTCAGTGTGCTTTTCTCTTTCCTTCTAGTTGTAGAATTTCCACCCGGCCAGCCTTCCTGTAGTTCTGAATGATGTCCGTTTTGTCTTTTAGTTGTATTTTTGAAGTTGTTGTGGGAGGCAGCAATTTCTGGTGTTTACCTATGCCACCATCTTGGTTTCTCTAGCAACGAAAATAATTTTATGGTTAGGTCACAACATGAGGAGCTGTATTTAAAGGGCCAGAAGGTTGAGAAGCACTACTTTAGGGGGACACTGGTTTCATAGTCCAGAAAATAAAATGAATGGAAGTGAAACTATAGATAAAACCTTATTAGCAAGCAAGAGAAATGTTTTTTTTAATATATTTTTTATTGATTTCAGAGAGGAAAGGAGAGGGAGAGAGAGAGAGAGAAACATCAGTGATGACAGAGAATCATTGATTGGCTGCCTCCTGCACACCATGGATGGAGCCTGCAATCTGTGCATGTGCTTTGACTGGGAATTGAACCGTGACCTCCTAGTTCATAGCTTTTGCTCAACCACTGAGCCACACCAGGCGGGCACACGAGAAATATTTTCATGTTAAGGCAGGCAGGTCAGCGTACTTAGATTTCTTCTGAAAAATTTTGAGGGTCAGGTCCTACCTCTGATACTGGAGTTAGAAAAGAGTTTTTAAATCCTTTAAAATCTGTTCTTTGAGGAAACATTTTAATCTCACCATCAAGTTTTCTTGCATTTTTTGAAAGTTGTAAATTTGGTCATTACCAATGTGTTTCTTCTAAGGGTTTGTTGATAGAATGAGTAAGATTTTATATATTTGTATAAAATATGGGAGATTATATATAATGCAATTCATGAGATTGCATATATCATAATTTTTATATAACAGTGCTTTGAAAACATAAACATTAATTAGTTAGGCAAATGTTGCACTATGGGGCTTCCCAGACAAAATGACCTTTTCTTATCAAAAGTCTACCAAACCGAGCAAAAGCTGGACAAGGGGCCAAGCACAGCCTGTCGGTGGAATCCGTCTCTTACCCGCTGCTCTCTCTTCCCTCCCCTAGGACCTCAGCTCCCCTGTGCAGCAGGACCCAGGGAAGAAGGCCCACCTCTCAGAACACTGCCGGCTCTATTTCGGGGCGCTCTTCAAGGCCATGGGCGTCCTCCACAGCAGCCTCCACCACAGCCAGCCCCCCGAGATCCTCGTGACGCAGAGCAAGCTGGTCATCACGATCGGGCAGAAGCTGGTGGACACGCTGTGCAGGGAGACTCAGGACAGGGACGCGCGCAACGAGATCCTCCGCGGCAGCAGCCACCTGTGCAGCCTGCTCAAGGACCTGGCGCTGGCCACCAAGCGCGCCGTGCTGCAGCGCCCCAGCCCCGCCGCGCTGGCGCACCTCCGGGCCGAGGCCGACAAGCTGGAGCAACACGCGAGGCAATTCAGGGGGTCATTGGACTGAGCCTCCCTCCCTCCCTTCTGCGCGACTCTTGTCTTAAGGGGAAAGCCAGCCCGAGGGAGGAGGGGTACACCAATGGGCAGAAGAGCCACGTGCCCGAAGCCTAGGCAACCCCAGGACATTGACTTGTCCCACAGACAGTCAGGGGAGAGAGACGGGTGTTCAGTAAGGACCTTGCTAAGTGTTCATGACGTAAGGTCGGTGTATGAAGTGACATTGTAGAAACTGATTTTTGTACTGGTTAAATGTGTGCCTGTTTTAAATTCAGTATTTATTTATTGGACACCTACTAGATGTGCAATTGCAGGTGCTGCTCATGTAGCAGTAAATTCATCGGAAACCTCGCCCTCAGGGAGTTTACAGTCTATGGGGAGACCGAGAGGGGAGACAGAGAACACAGTGACAGAGAAATACATATCCTGTATGTCAGGTGCTGGGAGAAAAGAAAGGGTGGCGGGGAGAGACTTATTTCCAAATGAGTAACGGTCACATCCGTTAGATAAGGTCATTGGTATTTCATTTTTGATGGAATTGATTCTGTGACATTGGTACACATTATGTATCTGTGTCTTACACCAAATATATATTTATATTTGCTATTTTGTCTTCACCGAGTTAAAGATGCATATTATACTTGCAACATAGCCTGTTCTGTTGGGTTCCCTGTTAATTTATTTTGTACACTGTGGAGTCTGTGTTGATAAATTCAGGATGCTCAATCAGCAAAGGTTTGTACCTCAACATTTATAGCATTACCATTTATAGTATCATGTAGATATAATCATGAAACATCCTTTGCACCAAGGCTTTCCTTGGAAAAGTCTTTGATCCTTGTTACTCGGATCCTGGTACCAAAGCAGTCTCCAGTGCTTTTGTTATTCAAATGCATCTCCCTAGAGTGTGCAGAAGGATGGAGTCGAGGCCAAGTTCTGGTGCACAAGGCTAGTGCGCAGGAAAAGCAGAGCCGTCCCTCGTTGTGGTCCAGGCAGGAAGTGTGTGGGGACAGACAGGACAGCCATCTCCAGGCACAGATCTGAATGTGGCTTGGAGCTCCCTTGCATCAAACCACCTCCTAGAAAAATACAAGCTTCCAAAACTCAATCAGGAAGGATTAAAAAAAAACCTGAATCGCCGAAACCAGTTTGGCTCAGTGGATAGAGCGTCGGCCTGCGGACTGAAAGGTCCCAGGTTCGATTCTGGTCAAGGGCATGTACCTGGATTGGGGGCACGTCCCCAGTAGGGGATGTGCAGGAGGCAGCTGATCGATGTTTCTCTCTCATCGATGTTTCTAACTATCTCTCTCCCTTCCTCTCTGTGGAAAATCAATAAAATATATATATTTAAAAAAAAAGATGAATAGGCCAATAACTACTAATGAAGTTGAAATAGTAATCAAAAACTTCCAACAGAAAACACAGCTCGAGGAAACCAAGATGGCGGCATAGGTAAACACCGGAGGTTGCTGCCTCTCACAACCACTTCAAAAATACAACTAAAAGATGGAACGGTCATCATCCAAAACCACAGGAAGGCTGGCTGAGTGGAAATTCTACAACTAGAAGGAAAGAGAAAAGCATACCAAGACTCAGAGGAGGTGCGGTGCGGAAGTAAAATACAGAGGTACAGAGGCACATGCGGAGAGGGCTAGCGGCTGAGGACACGGTTGTATTTTTCAATCGGGAGGGAGTCTCAAGCTCTGAGCTCCAGTTCTGGGTGAGTCTCTGGGGACCCAGACTCATATGGGAGAAACTGGACTGTCTGGCATCGGTTGGAACTCGAGGGCAGCTTTCTCTCGGGGGGTGCTTGAGGCAATTGCTGGGACACTGAGAAGCAGGGCCTCTGAGGGCAAGACTGAGAGCAGCCATAACTGCTCCTTCCGCCCTGTTGATCCCCTGGGACCCCACCCCACCCAAGCCACAGAGGCTTTTGCATATGAAAGGCCTGGACCTTTGCAATCTGATAATTACCTAACAAACTGCAGCTGGCCCAAGGCCCCAGAGCAACTTGCATTGTGTCACAGGTGGCTCCTGCTGGATAGCCTCAGGCAGAGGCTAGATTAGTACCTCCTTAGAGATCCAGGAGCCAGTGTGCCCGGTGGTCAGAGTGGGACCATCCAGATTGCAGCTCCTTGGATCCATAAAGGACACACTCAGGGGGCAGACTCAGTGAGCACCAAAGCCCCACTGAAGCAAGTCTTGCCCCGGAGGGGTGTCTCCAGCACAGAAGTTCTCCCACTGCAGACACAGCTGATTCTCACAGCCAATTGGCCTGCAGGTCAATCCCTCCCAGTGTTGCCTACAACAATCAAGGCTTAACTACAACAAGACTGTGCACAAAGCCCACAAAGGAGTACACCAAGAGTGTCCACCTCAGGTAATTGGGGAGGCTGAGCCACTGGGCCCTATAGGACACCTAGCACACAAAGCCACTCTATCGAAACAGCAAAGCACAAAAAAATGCAGAGACAAAGAAACAGGTCACAAATGACAGAAATGGAGGAAAGCAAACTACTGGATATAGAGTTCAAAACCACACTTTTAAGGTTTTTCAAGAATTTTCTAGAAACCGCTGATAAACTTAATGAGACCTTCAAGAAATCTAGTGAGACCCTCAAGGTTGTGATAAAGGACCAACTAGAAATTAAGCATACACTGACTGAAATAAAGAATATTATACAGACTCCCAACAGCAGACTAGAGGGTCGCAGGAATCAGTCAAAGATTTGAAATACGAAGAAGCAAAAAACACCCAACCAGAAAAGTAAAATGAAAAAAGAATCCAAAAATACGAAGATAGTGTAAGGAGCCTCTGGGACAGCTTCAAGCGTACGAACATCCGAATTATAGGGGTGCCAGAATAAGAGAGAGAGCAAGATATTGAAAACCTATTTGAAGAAATAATGACAGAAAACTTACCCTACCTGGTGAAAGAAATAGACTTACAAGTCCAGGAAGCGCAGAGAACCCCAAACAAAAGGAATCCAAAGAGGACCACACCAAGACACATCATAATTAAAATGCCAAGAGCAAAAGACAAAGAGAGAATCTTAAAAGCAACAAGAGAAAGACAGTCAGTTACCCACAAGGGAGTACCCATACAACTGTCAGCTGATTTCTCAACAGAAACTATTCAGGCCAGAAGGGAGTGGCAAGAAATATTCAAAGTGATGAATAGCAAGAACCTACAACCAAGATTACTTTATCCAGCAAAGCTATCATTCAGAATTGAAGGTCAGATAAAGAACTTCACAGATAAGAAAAAGCTAAAGGAGTTCATCACCACTAAACCAGTATTATATGAAATGCTGAAAGGTATCCTTTAAGAAGAGGAAGAAGAAGAAAAAGGTAAAGATACAAACTATGTGTACAACAAATACACATCTATCAAAAAGTAAACCCAAAAATCAAGTGAATAAATAATCTGATGAACAGAATGAACTGGTGATTATAATAGAATCAGAGGCATAGAAAGGGAGTGGACTGACTTGGGGGGGAAAGGGTGTGGGGGATGCAGGAAGAGACTGAACAAAAATCGTGCACCTATGGATGAGGTCGGGGGGGGGTGGTGAGGGCGGAGGGTGGAGTGGGAAATAGGTGGAGGGGAGCTATGGGGCGGGGGAAAGAGGAACAACTGTAATAATCTGAACAATAAAGATTTAATTAAAAAAAAACAAAACAAAAACTTCCAACAAACAAAAGCCCTGCACTGAATGGCTTCACAGGGGAGTTTTACCAAACATTCAAAGAACCAATCCTTCTCAGACTATTCCAAAATATTCAAGAGGAAGACACACTTCAAAGATCCTTCTATGAAGCCAGCATTACCCTAATCCCAAAACCAGATAAAGATACTACAAAGAAAGAGACTTACAGGCTAATATCCTTGATGAACATAGATGCCAAAATCCTCAACAAAATTCTAGAAAATCAGATTCAGCATTACATTAGAAAGATCATACACCATGACCAAGTGGGATTTACTCTGGGGATGCAAGGCTGGTACAATATCTGCAAATCAATAAATGTTATACATCACATAAACTAACTGAGAGACAAAAATCACATAGTCATATCAATTGATGCAGAAAAAGCATTTGACAAAATCCAACACCCTTTCCTGATAAAAAAAACTTTCAACATAATAAGAGCCTTATATGACAAATGTACAGCCAACATCATACTCAATGGGCAAAAACTAAAACCATTTCCCCTAAGAACAGAAACAAGACAGGGATGCCCACTTTCACCACTCCTGTGTCACATAGTACTGCAAGTGCTAGCCATAGTGATCAGACAAGAAGAAGAAATAAAAGACGCCCAAATTGAAAAGGAGAAGTAAAACTGACATTATTTGCAGATGACATGATACTGTACATAGAAAACCCTAAAGACTCCATCAAAAAACTACTAGACTTAATAAATGAATTCAGCAATGTAGCAGGATACAAAATTAACACCCAGAAATCTATGGCTTTCTTACACACCAACTAGAGGCCTGGTGCACAAATTCGTGCACCAGTGGGGTCCCTCCGTCTTGCCTGTGGGATTGGGCTGAAACTGGCTCTCTGACATCCCCTGAGGGGTCCAGGATTGTGAGAGGGCACAAGCCAGGCTGAGGGACCCCACCGGTGCACGATCAGGGTCAGGGAGGGACGCAGGAGGTTGGCCAGCTGGGGAGGGACCGCGGGAGGGCTCCAGGATGTGTCCGACCCATCTCACTCAGTCCTGATCGGCTGGACCCCAGCAGCAAGCTAACCTACCAGTCAGAGCGTCTGCCCGCTGGTGGTCAGTGCATGCACATCATAGAAAGCAGTTGAGCAGCCTTAGCATATCATTAGCATATTACACTTAATTGGTTGAATGGACAACCGGACACTTAGCATATTAAGCTTTTATTATATAGGATAATGAATTCACAGAAAAAGAAACTTAAAAAATAATTTTTTGCAACAAAAAAATTAAGATACCTAGGAATAAACTTAACTGAAGTAAAAGACCTGTGCTCAGAAAACTACAGGATGTTGAAAAAAGAGATAGAGGAAGACATAAACAAATGGAAGAACATACCGTGTTCATGGATTGGTAGAATTGACATCATTAAAATGTCCATACTACCCATAGCAATCTATAGATTCAATGCAATCCCCATTAAAATACCAATGGCATATTTCACAGACCTAGAACAAATTCTCCAAAAATTCATATGGAATAAAAAGAAGACCCCAAATAGCCACAGTAATCCTGAGAAAGAAGAACAAAGTTGGAGGGATCACAATACCAGATATCAAGCTATATTCCAAAGCCATCGTAATCAAAGCAGCGTGGTACTGGCACAAGAACAGACATATAGGCCAGTGATGGTGAACCTTTTGAGCTCGGAGTGTCAGCATTTCAAAAAACCCTAACTTAACTCTGGTGCCGTGTCACATATAGAAATTTTTTGATATTTGCAACCATAGTAAAACAAAGATATTTTTGATATTTATTTTATATATTTAAATGCCATTTAACAAAGAAAAATCAACCAAAAAAATGAGTTCGCGTGTCACCTCTGATACATGTGTCATAGGTTCGCCATCACTGATATAGACCAATGGAACAGAACAGAGAACCCAGAAATCGACCCAAGCCATTAAACTCAATTAATATTTGACAAAGGAGGCAAGAGCATATAATGGAGTCAAAATGGCCTCTTCAATAAATGGTGTTGGGAAAATTGGACAGATACTTGCAAAAAAAAAAAAATGAAACTAGACCACCAACTTACACCATACACAAAAATAAACTCAAAATGGATAAAGGACTTAAACATAAGATGAGAAACAATAAAAATTTTAAAAGAATCCACAGGCAGCAAAATATCAGACATATGTCGAGCAATAGCTTTACTGATAAAGCTCCTAAGACAATGGAAACTAAAGAGAAAATAAACAAATGGTACTACATCAAAATACAAAGTTCTGCACAGCAAAAGAAACCATCAACTGTAGGGAGTGGCTATAGGGTTAAGCCTTGGACTGACCTGTTTGCCAAGCCACAAACAAGTCCCAGCTTAGAAGGCACAGCCCTTTTAGCATAATTAAACTTGACTTTATGATTCCTTAGATCTTATCTGGGTAGCTAATGGGCTGAGGGGGGTGCAGCAAGTGTTGCCAAAACAAGTGAAACTCATAAGAACATTGTAACTATGGTGACCACTACCTTGTTTACCTCTGGCTATAAAATAAAGGCTCAGCTTGCCATCTGGATCTCTCTCTGTGGCCTCAGCCAGGCACAGGAAGATCCACCTAGACCCAGCTTATTCTCTCTGTCTGTCTTTTCTACATCCTTCACCACCACCCCTCAGGCTCACCAAACCCTTGGCTGTGCTGGCACGGCACAATCAACAAAACAAGAGCCCACTGCATGGGAGAACAACATATTTACCAATGTTATCTCTGATAAGGGTTTTATCTCCATAATTTACAGGGAACTCATATAATTTAACAAAAGGAAGATAAACAACCAATCAAAAAATGGGCAAAGGACCTAAACAGACACACAGAAGGCCAAGAGACATATGAAAACATGCTCAAAGTTGCTAATCATCTGAGAGATGCAAATCAAAACGACAATGAGGTACCATCTCACACCTGTCAGAATGGCTATCATCAACAAATCAACAAATGACAAGTGCTGGCAAGGATGTGGAGAAAAAGGAACTGTCCTTCACTGCTGGTGGGGATGCAGACTGGTGCACCCACTGTGGAGAACAATATGGAGTTTCCTCAAAAAGTTAAAAATGGAACTCCCATTTGACCCAGTAATCCCACTTCTGGGAATATATCCCAAGAAACCAGGAACACCAATTGGAAAGGATATATGCACCCCTATGTTCATAGCAGCACAATTCACCATAGCTAAGATTTGGAAACAGCCTAAGTGCCCATCAGCAGATGAGTGGATTAAAAAGCCGTGGTACATCTACACAATGCAATACTATGCTGCTATAAAAAAGAAGGAACTCTTACCATTTGCAACAGCATGGATGGAACTGGAGAGCATTATGCTAAGCGAAATAAGCCAGTCAGAGAAAGTTAAGTACCACATGATTTTTTTCACTCATTTGTGGAATATAATGAACAACATAAACTGATGAACAAAAATAGAGCCAGAGTCATAGAAACATCAAACAGACCATGCAACCTAAGAGGGAAGGCGGGAGGGGAGGTGGGGGGTGGGGGCAGGTAAGAGATCAACCAAAGGACTTGCATGTATGTATATGAACCTGACCAATGGACACAGACAGTAGGGTGTTGAGGGCATGTGCTGGGGGGGGGGGGGGGGGGGCGGGAGCAGCCGGGGAGAAGTCAATGGGGGGAAAGGGAGACATATGTAATACTTTAAACAATAAAGAATTTAAGTTTAAAAAAAAAAACAAGAAAAATAAATCATGAAAACTGCTGCTCTTAGCTAAATGTGTTTCCTTCCCTTTTTTGAAAGCCAGCAGTTATGGGATGAGTTCACACTGATTAATCCAATAGGATAATTACTTCTGAAAAATTTAAAGTTGAATGAGATCACATTTTTTAGCTGTTAGCATCGTTTTGCTGAATTTTTGTCTTTCTTTACTGCCCAGAATTCTGTACTGTTTCCTCTCGAGGGAGGAGGAAATGGTGGGTGCTGAGCTGGTGGTGGTGGCGGTAGCAGCCTGACCTCAATTAAGTTACATTTCATCAGGAGGATGGAAGTGGTGAGGGGCCTCGTTAAGAGATCTTCCATGTGACAAGCACGGGGCGCGGGGCGGGGGAGGCAGTGTTCTGGTTTGTGGTAACTTTTTTGTTTTTTGTGGTAACTTTTTAAAAACATTATTTTTTAATGTGCGTCCTTCCCAGGTCTCCAAAAGCTGCCTATTTGCAAAGGCTGCCTGTTTGTGTAGACATTTGTTCAGCCTCTTTTTTTATTTCAATCCAGGGAAGAGTGTTCCTGGGAGGGAACAGGAAGCAAGGGCCCGGAAGTGGAAGGGCACCTGAGAAGGCGCAAAAGGAGGACCGTCAAAATGGCTGGATGGGGCCAGGGACAGAAAGTGGCCGGAGGGGTGGCCAGGGCCAGTTCACGTAAACCTGTCCATTTCTGGAATCCTTGTAGTATTTCCCTAACATTGCACATTAAGAGCGAATTTTGGCCCGGCCGGCATGGCTCAGTGGTTGAGCATTGACCTATGAATTAGGAAGTCACGGTTCAATACCTGGGTTGCCAGCTCTCTCCTCAGTGTGGGGCGTGCAGGAGGCAGCCCATCAATGATTCTCTCTCATCATGTTTCTCTCTCTCTCTCTCCTTCTCCTTTCCTCTCTGATATCAATACAAAATATTTTTTAAAAAAGAGTGAATTTTGTCTTGAATTATCTTGGTAATCACCTCAATTTTCCATTTCGTTTTCCTTTAAACCTCTTTGGGACATCCTCCTAAGAGGATGGTTGTGAAATTCTTAAAGAATCCTAACCCCTAGTTGTTGTTTTCTTATGCTAACTCTTAAAATGTGTTACTCTGCATGTTAGCTTTTTCCAGACAGAATTGTAAACTGCAGCCATGGAAGAGCACATGGGCAGAGCCAACAGGAAATGAAACCCGCCACAGTTCAGAAGTCTGAAATAGTCGGGAAACTATTGTTAACCGGCCCTAGAAGCATTTCTTTCTCTTTTTTAAAAATTGATTTGAAAGATCAAGAGCGAGATCAAGGAACATTGATTTGTTGATTCACTTACTTATGCATTCATTGATTGATTTTGTCTGTGCCTTGACTGGGGATGAACCCGTAACCTTGGCGCATCGGGCCGACACTGACCAACTGAGCTACCCGGGCAGAGTAGAAACATGTTAAGCACTGGGTTCTTAGCCTGGGCCTCGGGAGCCTGGGAATGAAATACACACATGTATAAACTGTAGCAAAGTTTCCTAGGTACTCATGGGTATTTGGGGGCGAATAAGCCTGAAGTTTTCATCACAGTCTCCAACAGGTCCGGTGACCCCCAAAATGTTAAGAAATACTGGTTTGCTCAAGGATGATGCTTTTCTCTTTAATTTCATGGTTTCCTTCCTCTTCCCATCCTTCAAATCCACAGCTGCACTGGGGCAACGCTGTCACCCAGGATCCTTGTAAAGTAATAGCCATTATTAGTTCACTCAACAAAGGCAGCAGAGAGAAGGGCAGGTGACGGCACCAGCTTCCCAGCGTGGCTGGGCGGGCAGGATGGCTCCAGTCAAGTGAAGCACCAAGCACAGTGCCTGGTGCGCAGCTGCTCTCCACACCAAGCAGTTGCTATCGATGGTAATAAATCATGGAGACGTGTTCGCTGTGTATCGCCTATGGCACAGAGTTGCCTAGAGACCGGTATTCTAAAAGGGGAAACCAGGGAGGAAGAGAAGAAACATTTAGCTGCCCCGCCTCGGTGCCCACGCAGGCAGCCCTTATGAGTGTCCCCAGCACTTCTGGGGCAGAGGTCAAGGAACGTGGCTCATTCGAGAAAGCCCCTCACCTGTGACTCCTACTCATGGCTGTGTGTCCCTGGCCATGGGACACCTTCTACACCCGAGTCTTGGGTGTGTCACTAGGAAAAAGGAAGGCATTTTAGCCCCTACCTCCTGAGATGGTTGTGAACACAGAAGGAAAGGGTGCCTCCCAATCGCCAGGGCATTGTCCTAGAAAGAGCAGCTGTTTTTATTTTTCTTCCCCAAATGAACTCGGTGAGGGGTTGAGTTAGTTGCCCCAAAAGACCACTGGTTTGAGAGTCTATCTAAAGATCCTTGGTTTATTCTCTTCTGTGTCTGATTTTCTGTCCTATTGAGGGCAACAAAAAATCTTGGAACACGTTCCCAGCTCTCACTTACTAGCTGTGTGACCTTAAACGAGTCATTTGATCTTTCCAGGCTTCTGTTCCCTCACCTGTAGATGGATTTGAACAGTAGTTAATCTGTTTCAGGGGCAGCCTGAGTGTGTGGTTCCTTTCTGAATGATTCTGTACTTTCTTTTGATTCGTGGAGGAAATGACTATTGAGTCTGCCAAAGATTCTTCTAGGTGCTGAGGATGCAACAGGGAATATAACAAAGTTCCTACCCTCGTGGACTTTACAATTCTTGCGATTGGCATAAAAACAAACCGCAAGCCAATGAGAGAGCAACTGATTAAAGGGTTTAGTTTATTTTCACTCCCATTAGTTGCAGTAACAGAACACCATCTTAGAGCCCTGGAAGTTTCCGTATGCACATATTTTCTGTTCCAAAGTGGGAAATAGTTTCAGCTTTTTTATGCTTCACCTTGGCTAACCTGGTAACATCCAATTGTAACTTCCACCCTCCTTGTCGTGGGTAGGCTTTCTCCTAATATTTATAACTAATGGGACAAATAGAGACGGTCCAGAGCGTGTGAGCAGACAATCCAGAGCATGAGAGCCGACAATCATGAATGTTAGCAGGGGTTTTGCAAGGGATTTGAGTTCTCCTTATAGATACAGTGCAGCCTGTCCCTTGGAAATACTATATGGTGCTCATGGTTGGTTGATGTCGGTCTCAGGAAAGGGCATTAAACATCAGTGTACCTTTCATACTCTTATCTGTCTGTTAACCTGCTTTTTAATAAATATTTTTCAGACTTCAGGAGGCTGTGAATGAAAAACATATGTGTCCAAACTGTACGCAAAGTGTGTATGTATATGTATATACGTATATACGTATATATACACTCACATATATATACAATATGCATGAGACTATCAGAAAGTTCCAGGCTTTAGATAAAGGATCTTACTCCCCAGAATCACTTATAATTTCACAGGATTTGCTGTGAGTGCTTAGGTCACAGTTGGTGCTCAACAAAGATGCCTTCTTTTTCTAAACAGATACATGTAAACTGAATAATAGATTACATTCATATGCATCACTAACTGCATTAATAAAAGCAGCCATTTCCCGCAAGGCGCTCACAGAGGCACACAGGCTAGAGAGGGACAGGAGCCAAGAGCAGGGTGCTCCTGAGTTTGCCGCGCCCCCGGGGCGAGGGCGAGCGATCACGAGGGTGCAGCAGAAATCCAGCGCCCACCAGAAAGAGGAAGGGGCGGGCCGCGGCGGGCGTGGGGGAAACACAGAGCATCCTACTTTGCCATGCCAGCCTTAAGCAGCCCATACTGCGGGGCCACGCCCAGCGCCTAGCGACGCTCTCCATGGCAACCGAGACTTGGCAACGGCCCCACCCCGCTGCGTCAAAACAGGCGTGTTGCGTCATAGCGGCGCGCCGGAAGTGACTTAGCACTCGCCAAAGACTCCGGAAGTTGGCTCTGTCCGGGACTGTTGTTGACTCTGGCACCCGGCTTGCGATGGGTTGCGACGGGGGAACAATCCCCAAGAGGCACGAACTGGTGAAGGGGCCCAAGAAGGTTGAGAAGGTCAGTGACGTGGGCCCGGTGGGGACTGGGGTTGGCGGGGCCCCGGGGGAGCGAGGAGAGGTGGGGTGGGGCCAGCGGGTTCAGACGCAGCTGCGCTCATCCCTTGTGGAGAATTCAAAATTAAAACAGGATTAATAAGGGACCTTTATTGCGTGCTTGCTATTGCCACTCACCCGGAAGTACCCTTAATATGGGATGTCCTTTGCAATTCTCACATCGGTCCGTACTGCCATCATCCTCACTGTGCAGACATGGAACTTGAGAGTGAAAAGGAGAAAGTTGCGACGCTAGGGACAGCGTCAGGGTTTGAAGCCTGTCTGCCTTCGTGACAGTGACGCGAATGGGTACTGTTTATCGGGCTTTGTATACACTAACTCGTTTCTCAGGGCAGTCCTCCCAGAACGTCCCCTTATCCCCGTGAGGCAGGTCTTCTTAAAACCATACCGCCCCCTGTACACCGCGTTCATGGCTGGTTGACGTCGGTCTCGGGGACAGTGAGCTTCCGGTGGCAGTCTGTCCCTTCTACGCTCTGTAAGTAGCACAGTTACTAGCACACTAAAAACAACATAAAGAATTCCTAATGCGCACAGGTAATTGATCACATCATATGTCATTTCCATGCTACTGACAGGGAAATTGAGTCAGTAACATGGCCAAGATTTCACATCCCGTGGGTAATGGAACCAAGAATCCCATTCATTTGCTCAGGTTTTCAAAGTTAGGCCTAGTCATTGCTTTTTGATAGTAGAAGGCTCAGTCAGTGTTTGACTTGTGCTCCACTACAGTGCGAATTTTGATAAAAGCTATTTAAATTGCCAACGTGTAGCTTTGGATCCGGGGTATGGATAGAGTAACAGTTGCGGGAATGTGGGTTTGGTTCGGTTTGGTTTGGAATAATAGACAGCGGTGATTAAAAGCATGGTCTCTGGAGCCAGCCCACTCTTATCCCAGCTCCTTCATCTATTTGCTCTGTGACCTTTTGGTGCCTCACTTTCCTCAAGAACAAAGGTAAAAATACTGAATCATAGGGTTTTTATGAGGATTAAAAGATTAAGTTATACCACTTAGCACAGCAGACACAGTTGTTGCTTCAAAAACTCAACTTTAAGGGAATGTTTTTATTTTTCTATTTCTCTTTTCTCCCAAATGTGCCATCTTGTTACATTATTCAGGTTTGGCATTTTAGGAGGGGGAAAGAGTGGGAGATGGGATATTATATAGGTAAAACTATCATTAGAAGGTTATGGTCTTACATCTGCATTTTCATACTGTGGTTAAGGATTTGATATGCTCCCTGGTGAACAGTCTGCAAAAAACACTTCTGTTAAATTGGTGATTTTATCCAGAATTAAATAGTCTTTGTGCTAAATTTATAAATAATAATTCCTGTCTTCTCAGTTTTCCATCCTTATATTTTGCTAAAACTTTGGAGCCTTTCCCATTGTTAGAAATGAAACTGGACTGTTTGCTTTTTCTGGATGGCTTCCCTAACTTACTGTTAAGATGCAAATATTAATATTTATATGTAGCCTACATAGGCAATATAATAATGCGAAGTAAACTGTTTTGTCATAGCTGTCGTGTTTACAGGGGACTTTATTTCACATAGTATTGATTACTATGACTTTTTACATCCCAACTTTTGTGTCATTATCTTTATGAAAACCAAAAATCATCATAGTGTGATATTACTGTATAAGCCTTTATGTGGAGATCTGTGGATCATGTCTTTCAGAGGTGAAAATTAATTAAAATATTTTTTTTCTCTTTGTAGGTTGACAAAGATGCTGAACTGGTGGCTCTATGGAACTATTGTGCTCTAAGTCAAGAAATACTAAGGCGACCAATAGTTGCCTGTGAACTTGGCAGGTATGGTTTCTTAATTGAGATGAGTTTTTATTAAATGATTTTTTAAAGAATTTTAATGTGTAAATGCAGTTCTTGATTCATCAAATGTGAATTACCACAAGCAAATTTGTGAAACCTAGGTTATCATTCCCTGTGAACATAATTCTGTACAAACTTGTTCAATTTGATTTATTTAATCCATGGATCAGAAATTAATAGCTGAGTTATAAACATAAACACACGAAGGAGCCATGTGAGTCATTAGGGAATGATGGGAACTGGGGGAAACTAGAGAGTTCATGTCCCATCTACAGGGATAGCTGCTACTCAGTTCCAGCCAGTTGCAGTTCAAGAATGTGAGCCAGGTGGCTCTAGAACTTCTGATTTTATATTTTCATCCAGGAAAAGTTGAAAATATGTACTTTTATATTAAATTTCCCAATTTTTGAAATCCTTGTTAAGGTCACATTCAGCCCTCAGACTGCCAGTTTGAGCACTTGATTTTAAACTAGTTTCTTTCTTTGTATGCTCTGGAAATAGTTGAGAGAGGATTAAACTTACCTTTTGAATAAGGCTGGGCATTTCTGTTATCAAATGTAAAATGACTTTGGATTGTACTCAATATAGTCTTCGTCCTTTGTATGGTTAATTGTTGCCAGAATGTTTTCACTAATCTTTATTGTTGCAGACTTTATAACAAAGATGCTGTCATTGAGTTTCTACTGGACAAATCTTCCGAAAAAGCCCTTGCGAAGGCAGCGTCTCACATTAAAAACATTAAGGTAACACAGGTGATTTTGAAGTGCTCCAAGGGTCTCTGTGATTGAGGTTTATCTTATAGAATTCATGTACATTATAGACTGAACTTAAATATTTGGGATTTCAGTCCCACCCAGCCAGCTAATAAAGGTGTGATTTTGGGCGGTCACTTAAAGCTTAAGCCGGAAGGTCCCACGCCTGTACTTTCTGCATTATAAATCTGTTATGATTTAATATGCATGAAAGAGCTTTGAAAACTCTCAATGTGCCCCAGCCAGATTGGCCCAGTGGATAGAGCATCAACCTACGGACCAAAGGGTCCCGGGTTCAGATCCAGTCAAGGGCTACCTTGGTGGAAGGCTCCTCCCCAGCCTGGGCCCTGGTTGGGGTGTGTGCAGGAGGCAGCCAATCATTGTGTTTCTCTCTGTCTTTCCCTCTCTCTTTGACTCTTCCTAAAAATTAATGGAAAAATATCTTCGGGTGAGGATTAACGAAAAGATAAAAATATTTTTTAAAAAACCTCTCAGTGTGCTGTATAAACATTGGGATGCCTTATTTTTGTAGTTAAAACTCAGCTACTTGAATTTTTTATTTGAAAGACACTTTTATAGAATTAGAGAATTTTCTAGGTAGACCACTGTTAAATCATTGTGGTTATCTCTTGCTGCCTAGAAGTTCTGATTGGCAGTTAAAATTCTTTCATGAAAGTGGAAAAACAAGGTTTGTAGTAAAGGAAGTTTGTTGTGAGGACAAAATTTTCAAATTTGGTCAGTGGGAGAAAAATTAGAAAAGTAGCGAAGCATTTGAGAACCATCAAGCTGTCAAACACTTCGGCTCACCCTCACTCCTGAGGCACATGGCCAGTTAGTGAGGCTAAACCAGGACCAGAGCCCCTGACTCCTCATCTAAGACTTTGGGTATTTTCTTTTAGTCTCTTTCTTTTTAAATGTTTTATTATTATAATAGGCTTTTTGTTTGAATTCTTGGAATGATTACAGGATACAGGATATGTTTATTTCAGGCAAACCAGCAATTTTGGAATGTACCTAATCACAGTGATATAGAAATAACCATGCTGATTTTTGTCATCTTTTGCCTTGGGAAGAGTATTCACTTCTAAAAGACCCATGATAACATAATTTCTCAAAAATGTGGTTCTCATTGAAATTTATTTATACAGTTCTATACTAAACCAGTAGTATTCAATGTATGTGCTTGAACTTTTCATTTTAATTCTCCAAAAAACCCTCTTCCAAAAGTCTGAACTGTAAAGACAAAGTGATTCAAAGAAAGCAATGCACACGTGCAGGGTTGTCATTACTGTCAGCCGATAGTACACAAATGCCCAGAGCAGAGAACTTGATGGGCACATCTCTGCTGTAGACCAGGACGCCGACGGCGTGGTGGCTTTCCTGCTGAGGTGCGGTGCTCACTGCTCTCCAGAGTGATGAAATCAGTGGTGCGGTTAAATGTGGAAAATGCCTCAAGTGCTAAAGTTTGGCTAAGTCACTCCTTGTAAAGTTGAATTTTTTGAAAACCTGAATGGCTAGGTCTTGGAATATGAGGGTATTATCTGGCTAATATTTGCCATGGATTCATTAGACCAGGGGTGGGCAAACTTTTTGACTCGAGGGCCACAATGGGTTCTTAAACTGGACCGGAGGGCCGGAACAAAAGCATGGATGGAGTGTTTGTGTGAACTAATATAAATTCAAAGTAAACATCATTACATAAAAGGGTACGGTCTTTTTTTTTTTTTAGTTTTATTCATTTCAAACGGGCCGAATCCGGCCCGCGGGCCGTAGTTTGCCCACGGCTGCATTAGACCATGGCCTCAGATTTTACTGTCTCCCCAGCTATGGAGTAAACATGGTAGTCAGTGATACGGAATAGCCTCAGTGAGGATTGACGTGCAGGAAAGAGTCCTTTCTGGATGAAATTACTATAAAGCTTTCTCTTCGTGGAGTAATTTTGCATGTCAGAAGTTACTTTTCCTTAAATAGTAAATGTTTGTGAAATAGAAATTAACTAACTTATTTGCTAGTGAATTTTAAAAATCATGTTTTCTGTCACAATTTATGATTTAATTTTATAGCCATGTTAATTGATGGCCACAGGAAAGTAGGTAGGGAAAAGAGGTTTGAATGGGAAGGGACTAGAATAACAATTTCTCTGTTTCAATGGTTCTCAACCTTTGGGTTGCGACCCCTTTGGCGGTCGAACGACCCTTTCACAGGGGTCGCCTAAGACCATCCTGTATATCAGATATTTACATTACAATTCATAACAGTAGCAACATTACAGTTATGAAGTAGCAACGAAAATAATTTTATGGTTGGGTCACAATATGAGGAACTGTATTTAAAGGGCCAGAAGGTTGAGAACCACTGACTTAGGTGGTATTAAAGGAAGGGTGATCCACTTATCAAATGAATTCTTAAAATATGTTTGGTTTTTCACAGAATGTGACAGAGCTAAGGCTTTCCGACAATCCCGCCTGGGAAGGGGATAAAGGAAACACAAAAGGAGACAAGCATGATGACCTCCAGCGCGCACGTTTCATCTGCCCGGTCGTGGGCTTGGAGATGAATGGCCGACACAGGTCAGTCTGCTGGAGTGACCTGGTGCTGTGGGGCTCGTGCCTCGGCCTCGTGATCACACAGACTCTGTCAGGTGCTCTTCGGTTTGGATGGTTCATGCCCTGTCAGCCAAGTCCACTGATGTGGCGTCCAAGTGCACTCACCTTTGTTCTCGAGAGCAGGAGAACCTGCAGTAAAGAGGGATTTTAAACATTTCTCTTGTGATGCTTTTTTTAAAAAATATATTTTTATTGATTTCAGAGAGGAAGAGAGAGATAGAAACATCAATGATGAGAGAGAATCATTGCTCTGCTGCCTCCTTCACGCCCCCTGCTGAGGAGTGACCCCGCAACCCGGGCATGTGCCCTTAACAGGAATTGAACCTGGGACTCTTCAGTCCGCAGGCTGGCGCTCTATCCACTGAGCCAAACCAGCTAGGGCTCATGATGCTTATGAGACTTGGGTTGGGCTATCTGATCTCTTCCTATGGGAAAGAAAGCAAAGGGCAGATGTTTCCTATCAAACATCCCATTTCCTCATCATTGCTAAAAATTACTCAGTGGGTACAGTGTTACAGAATATGTGGTTGGTCGGTCAGCTGAAGGCCCAGCTGATAATTACTTGATTTGAATTTGTAGCCCAAAATACTCTAGCTAGAGTACCAGAAATCTTAAGGTTGAGATTTATATTGAAAATGTAAGTGCCTTGTGTATTTCTCCCTTAAAAAATATGAATGTTGAATGAGTTTGTAGGTGTCTTTGTATAGGGAGTCTCTAAGCCAAAGCTCTAAACTCTTTTCCCACCATTTAGAAATATTTTCAATAGCTGGTCGTCTAGACAGAATCTCCCATGTAACACATTACATGTTGAAAAGTAGTAACTTCTACTACTTTTATTCAGGAAAGGGTGAGAAAGCATCTCAAGTAAGTGAAACTTTTACTGAGCTGTAAACAACTGCATTTCGTCTGGGGCTTTCTGGCACATTTGTATACATTCGTCTAACAGACGTATGTGCTGTGTGTGGCCAACTATGCCAGAGAGCATCACCACTGCTGAGGCGGAATAGCCTAGGATTCTGTTCTTCTTCAAGTAGTCTGAATTTAAATCTTTTCAGCCTCGCTCTCAAACTTCAGCATGTAGCGGTTGTTACTCAGCCTGCTGTGCTGATCATTTTACAGTGTGGACGTGCATCAGATCATCAGGTTGTACACCTTAAATATGCACAATTCCTAGCCCTCAATTACACCTAAATAAAGCTGGAAAATAATAAAATAAAAGCTAACGTTCACCATTTGGGTCAAGTAGGTACTATTCGGGAACCAGACTCATGTACCTAATCCCCCTCCTTTCAGCCCCTGGCAACCACCCACCTGCTTCTGTCTCAATAGTTTTACCTCTTCTGGATATTCCATCTATAATAATAAAAGCATAATATGCAAATCAACTGAATGGCCGAACAGCGGAACGACCATTCAGATGACCTTCCAGATGAAGCTGGTGCTGTGATGGCCTACTCTTGCACGAATTTCGTGCATCGGGCCTCTAGTATAAATATAGAAGCATAGAGTGTGTAACCTTTTGTTTCTAGCTTCCCACTTCTTTTTAAGAAAGCCATGGTTCACCCCAAAAGAGGAACTTCGCAGAAGCAAACGCAGCTCCAGGGTCTCGAGCAGGGACTGGGAGCTGTTGCTCTGGTTGTAGCTTCTCCCAGTTTTTCCCTTCCTTTGCTCTTCTTCTCTCTCTTCCCAGGTAATTGGGCTTCCACTGTTCGGCTCTGCCCTCCTATTAATAGGGCTTTTGCACAAGAAAGTCGATTTGTCTGTCTGTTTAGTAAAGTTGGTATAGTAAAGATTTAAATATATAGAAAAATATAAATGAATTAGTTGTATAATAAAAAGTTGAGCCTTTGTTTAAAGAAAAACAAATAATTTCCTCAATTACTAATAATTAGTAAGCATCCATGAAATAGGATTTTTTTTGGTCCTAAACAACATTTAGTGAACTTAGTACAGTGTTACATATCGGGTTTTGTTAGGGCAGACTGCAGCTGCTATAACCCCTAGGAAACTGGGGAACCTTCGGTTGTGATTTTAGAGGAATATGTAAAGTAAAATGTGAAAGTGCTTTTGCCCGTTTCCCCCAATCCTCGCCCCCCAAGCAGCTTTATTAGCTGTTTACTGTTTAATGGTCCTGCAGACCCTCCCAGCGCCAACATGCCATGCTTCCCTCCACCTCTGCGACAGAAACAAACAGTCGCGGAGTCAGATTACACAGTTTGTAACTTTTTTTCCGACTTCTTGGATTTGAACATGTTTCATGGCCTTGCAGAGTCACCTTATTCTTTGTAGGAGCTGCCTGAGTGCTCATCGCTTGTCCGCCATCCCCTACCCGTGACCATTCAGGTGGCTCCTCGGCTTCCCTGTCCCGGGCAGTGCTGTCTGTACTACAAGCTCCGTAAGCACAAGGAGGTTCTGGAGCTCCACGCTTTACCCGACACTGTCAGACCGTCCTGTGTGTGGGCCGCGTTGTACGCCCGGCCCACCGGTGCTGTTTCCTCACACTTGCCACACATTACCGTCCCCCAGAATCCATTTCGGCCTGAGAGGGAAAGCATTCTGTCACTGTTCTGAAGAGCATTTCTTTAACTGTTGAGTTTAAGCGTCTGTTATGTGTGTTGGACATTTATATTTCTTCTGTGAGCCACATGTTACTGGCCTTTGTCCATTTTTTATTTTATTGTTTATTATTGCTTTTTTAATAATTTTTTTGTTGTTGATTTCAGAGAAGAAGGGAGAGGAAGAGGGAGAGAGAGAGAAACATCAATGATGAGAGAGAATCATTGATTGGCTGCCTCCTGCAGGCCCCCCACTGGGGATCGAGCCCACAACCCACGCATGTGCCCTGACTGGGAATCCAACTGTGACCTCCTGGCTCATAGGTTGACGCTTAATCACTGAGCTACACCAGCCAGGCTGTTACTGTTTTTCAGTACCTCTTTTAATATTCATAAACTCTGAATCATATGTATTTAAAATATTTTTTTCTGAGTTCCTATTCTGTCTTTTTATTCTGCTTTTTGTAGTACTTTTAAAAATGTATTTATTTTTATTTATAGGAGAGACTTTATTCTAAAGGCTTATAGCAAGGGTGTGGGGATGGGACTGCGGACTATGTGGTTTTAATTTATATAAATATATAATCAAATGGAACCATTTTTCTTTGTGGTTCTTGGCCTTTGAATAAACTGAACACATGTTCATTGATAGTGTGGCTAATAATTTTTAAATTTTCATGTAAGTCATTCTCCATATCACATTTTTCCTCCAGGTTTTGCTTCCTGCGCTGCTGTGGCTGCGTGTTTTCTGAACGAGCCTTGAAGGAGATACGAGCAGAAGTCTGTCACACGGTGAGTGGGTGACATGTGTCAGCTCTTCTCAGTGGCTGAGGAAACAGATGGCCTGGGGTCCTGCCCTCCACGTGTGATTTCAGTGTCCTCCACTTCTTTCTGAAGCATGGATCTAGTTAGTGTTTCTCTGTTTACAAGCCTCCCGTAGCTTGTCACTGCTGGAAGCTGGGTCTGTGCTGCCATGTCCCTGCTGCTGCCAGCTCAGAGCATGCTGTGCCTTGTTCCCTCTGCCCTGCCAGCCTGGAGGGTCCTTCCTGGGAGCCTTAGTCCAGAGTGATCACCGTTCCCTGCGCTGTGTGATCCCACTGACCTCAGCTATGTGGTGGCTTCCCCACTGGACTGTGAGGTTTTCCTCCTCTTTTTTTTTTAAATAGGACTATTTTTTTAGAGTACTTTTAGGGTCAGTAAAATTATGAGGAAAGTAAGTGATTTCCCATATTCCCTCTGCCCTGCCCATACACATGTGCATAGTCTTCCCTGTTACCAACATTCTCACCAGAGTGGCACATTCGTTAAAGTATGAACCTCTAGTGGCACGTTGGCATTACCCAGAGTCCACAGTTTACATTAGGGGTCACTCGGTGTTGTGTATTCTGTGGGTTTGGAGAGATGTATAATGACACGTGTCATCGTCATCATAGTGCAGCCGTGGGCAAACTACGCCGTTTGAAATGAATAAAACTAAAAAAAAAAAAAAAGACCGTACCCTTTTATGTAATGATGTTTACTTTGAATTTATATTAGTTCACACAAACACTCCATCCATGCTTTTGTTCCAGCCCTCCGGTCCAGTTTAAGAACCCATTGTGGCCCTCGAGTCAAAAAGTTTGCCCACCCCTGTCATAGTGCCACACAGTCTTTCCACTGCCCTGAGAATCCTCTGCCCTCCTGGTGTGTCTGAGGGCTGGTTCTCTCCAGGCACATCCAGTGCTCAGTAGGTGCTCAGACGAGTGAGCAAGCGCTTTACCTGGGCGCTTGCCTGCTCAGAGCATGTGACGGCTTTGCTTCCGCCTGTTGCTGCTGTAGCCGGAACGTTTGTCTCTGGTGTTCTGCTGGCCCTTGGAAAGCCTGGCATTTAGTTTAGTGTCATGGATGCCAGTGGCTCTGGTCTGTATTTTCACCCGTGTTAACCCTGTGAGGCCTCCCTGCGCTGTTTCTCTCTCTGGTGAACACCTCTCCTTCAGCAGCTTTTGTTGAACAATTGGTGGAGCCAGCACTGTTCGCTGGCTCTCATGGTGGATAAGACTGAGAGCCCCTGTTTGTGTGGAACCCACCATCCAGTTTGAGAGATAGACACTCAAATGACTGAGCAAGGCAGCATCAATGGTGGCAAATGCTAGAAAGGAAACACAGGGGGTGATGTCCCATAGGGAGAGAGGCCACCTTAGTGGGTCAGCAAAGGTACCTCGAGGTTTGAGCGAAGACCTGAGGGGTGCAGGAGGCAGCCAAGCAAAGTTCAAAAGCTCAGAAGTGACAGAGGCCTTTGCTGGTTTAAGGAACAGAAAGTGTGGTGGAGGATGGGGACAGAGAGAAGTAGGTGAGATTGGAGGGTCGGGCAGGGGTCACGCCACATAGGGCCCAGGCAGCCACGCTGGAGCAGTGGGAAGCCACAAGGCAGCTTTAAGCTAGGCCAGATGGCCATTCTTCTTAAAATGGTCCCTCTATTTAAGAAGCCAGATGTAGAGGAGGACACACTGGTGATTCTATTTATTTAGGACGCAAAGACAAGCAAAAGGTCATCGGTAGGAAGAAGTCATTGTGGAGTGATTATGAATAAAGCCATCGGATAATTTAGAATCTGTCCTATTAAGCTTTTACAAGAAAAGTTGAGAAAGTACATTCCGGAATGTACTTGCTACATCTCCGATATTAACAATGATGGACGAGTGTCCAAGGGAAACACGGACGTGGTGACAGCCCCTGTGCTCTTGGAGACAAGTCCTGCGGGAGCATATGTCCCTGAAAAGTCCTGTTCTGCCTTGTTGCTTGAGGCCAGGTACCAAACTGATGGTAAGGATGCCATTGGAGGCCCGGGGCCAGAGAGCTTCCCTTTGACAGAGCTGATGAGATTGGCTTTATGGAGGAGGAGTGTTTGTTCTAGGCCTTGAGGGCCGGGCCGTTTCTCCTCAGTCAGACTTGCCCAGAGAACGGGACAGGACCCGCCTGTGGTGGGAGGAGGGCGGTGTGGGGCGGTCCACGGACAGGACCGCAGACAGCACCAGAAGTAACTCCCACTTCGTCGCTCCTTCCGGCGTCTGCTGGATGGAGGAGAAAGTCTCTGCCCTCGTGTGTTCCAGCGCCTCTGCCCCTCGAGCTCCTCAGAGAGAGGACCTACGCTCAGAGCTGTGGCAGGCAGGCTCCAGTGGGACTGTTTTGTGGTCTCTGCATTTTTATGCTTATTTTATATTTATCGCAAGGGATGCTGTTTCTTTAATTCTTATGACAGGAATATAAAGTTAACTTTTAAAGTAAATTTAAGTAGAAACAATGGGTAGATTTAAAGAAAAAATGCTAAGATACTGACAGTAATGTGGCAGGGAAATGCCTGAAATTTGTGATATGCTCTTGCAAATGATAGTGGGGGAGGGGATAGGGGGGAAGAGTTGGAGGGTGTTTTGAAGAAGAGGAAAAGGAAGAGCAGCCCCACTGGGGGAGGAACCCAGGCAGCCCAAGGAGATGGGGCACAAGGTGTAGTCACACAGTGGGGCAGGACTGGGGAGCAGGGCGACAGGCCAGAGATGTGAGTAGACTGGGTGGTGGAAACTTTGAGTGCCTGACCCAGGAGCAGGTCCAGGTGGGAATGCGGTAGGGAGCCATTGAGGCAAGAAATTTGACAGCGGGTATGAAAAGGGAGCCTGTGGGAAGCGCTGTGAAGGAGCGGGAACTCAGGGAACTCAGCTGGTATGTGCTCCATGGGCAGGAGAGGAGCTTTGCGCCTGGTGTGTTCAGATGTGTGTGTACCAAGTAGTGTGTGTGATGTTGTTTCAGTGTTACACGCATTTCCGAGTACACTCAGGACGTCTGCTTGAAAGAATGTAAATAGGAGAGGTGGAAAATTAAGCAGAAATGTATTACAGAAGCCAAGTATCCTAAATCAGTAGTTCCTAAACTAGGCTTTCTCTGTAGAATCACCACTGTAGTTTGTCAAGTTCCCATTCCCCATCTCAGACCCTTACACCAAAGTCTTAGGTGGGTGTAGACTTCTTTTATTTTAGGGTTCTCAGAGTAATTCTAATGGGCTGCCAATTTGGGGGGACTCTGACCTAAAGCAATCAAACATTTTTCCTTCTACCATAATGGTGACCGTCTCCTGGATCAGGCAGTCTTCCTTTGCATTGGCTGAACCCACACATAATGTAACCACACTGACAAACATACATAACAGAGCTTTACGGAGAAGTTGACAGTATGTCATGAAAAGGCAGTATTACAAGGGAACTCTGAAATCCTTCTGTTGGTGCTTGGGAAATTTCACCGAACACCAGCAAACTTGAAAGTCCGCACCTTGAGCACTTCAAGGGAAGGGAAGGAAGCAGAGGAAAGGGGACCTGACTGTGTCAGGGTTGCACAAGGAGAGACCAGGTGAGGATGGGAGCTCCAGCTACATCTGTCTCCTGAGGGGCTGCCTGCAGGCAGACAGGACGCTGGCTCAACTCAGGAGTGTCTCAGGGAGGAAAGTATCTTAAACATAAATCTGTTGCCAGAAGAGCAAGATAAGCACTTTTCTCTTATGTAATCTACATAGATACTGCCTTTGCTTAACTAGATGGAGTACTCTACCCTTTAGTTCGCGAGGGCAGCCATACAAGGCATTGCAAACTGGGTGGCTTCCAGTCACAGTTTGGAGACTGGAAGTCTGCAGTCAGGGTGTAGGCAGGAAATTGTGTGTCTGCAGGGTTCCTCTCAGGCTGGGAGGGAAGGAGCTGTCTCAGACCTCTCTCCCTGACTTCAGATGGCCGCCTGTCCCTGCGTCTCCTCTTGTGGGCTTTCCTCTTTGGAGTCCCTCTCTATACCCATATCTCCCCCCTTTTTTTGAGGACACCAGCCATACTAGATTAGTATGACTAATGACACCTACAGTGACTTGATTTCCAACGGTCACATTCTGACTGACTTCAACATTTGAGGCGATGGAGGGTAGGGGAGGCACAGTTCAACCAAAAAAACTATAGAGTTTACAAAAGCATAGAACATGGGACATTCACTGGCATACGTGGGTGGGAGTCACTCATTCATTCACGAAACCAGTATTGAGAGCCTGGTATATCGGTTGTGGCTCACGCACCTCTCTGGGCTTGACATTCTAATATGTAAAATGAAGGAATTATAGTAAATTCTCAGACACTTTTTCTTTAGACCCAACTTCCAAACAATAACCCTTTTAAATGAGGAAATTAAGTGACAACTTTGTATACTTGTCATCAGGAATCAAACTCACACTTGCAATTCAAAGTCTCTAAAGTTTATTAATACGAAGTGTCTCAGGGCTGGCTCACTGCTGAGACAACCAGTGGGCAACACAGTGAAAGATTGTGGTTGGCCAGCTCTCTTCTGAGGGAAACTTAAGGACTCCAGCTCCTGCTGCCCTGTAGCTCGGGCCTCCTCTGGTGTTTGGAGTGTTCTCCACTTAGTTGATTGATGGGGACTCAGAAGGGAGCATTTAGCTTAGGAGGTTTTAGTGGGCCAGTCCTGGCCCTGGTACTCATCACTTCTGTTCGCATTCCATTGGCCAGAACTCAGTCATGTGGCCACACTTAACTGCAAGGGAATCTGGGAAATGTAGTCTGGCTGGATGCCCAGGAAGAGGTGGTGAAGACCAGCCATTCCTGCCAACTCTGCCAAAAGGAAGAATTATGGCGCCGTTTCAGGAACTGTAGTGCATTATGAAAAGGTGAATGAGTGAGATAGTCACAGTGTCAAAGCCTAAAAGAAATTTTTATTTTGTAGGTAAGGTCTGAAATTCAGAGGAACCAGATGTCAGGAACCTCAGTGATACTCAGAGTGTGCATTTCTCTACTTTTCATTCTGTAGTTCCCTCTGCATTTGCTGTTCAGTTAACTAGGAGAGACTGACGGGTTTGAAGTAGCTACCTTTGTGTTCTAAACCCATCGTGTTCTAAACCCACACTTGATGTCAGCAAACACGGTCCAAAGAGATGTAGTTGCTAGGTTTTTTTGTGTTCACTATAAACAAATCACTAGCCAAAATATCAATTGTTTTCCCCACTGTGTTCCTTCCTTCTTGTAACAAGAAGAAACACACTGGAGTAATTACAGTTTGCAAAGTAAATTATGTACTTGTTACTCATGGTCCTGTGATATGGACGTCGCCTGGGAGGTTTAATTCACTCTTTTTTGAGAAAGGCATATTCCCAAGCCCCTCCATAGTCTTGCCAAATCATCTGTATTTTAGCAAGACACCTGGGATTTTCTAGTTTATAGAGGTATGACCAGGAGCATTTGATTTGCTGGCTCTCTGGCTTCATTTCTTTAGTCTCTGTGATAGGTGAGTGGGGTGTGTGGGTGTTTTAAAGTCAGAAGAAAACAAAAATTTACACCCATACTGGTTGGGGATTTTCTTTTGTTTTTGTTTTTTTAGTTATTTTCATGGGGATTGAGAGGTGTGGGGTGGAAAAGAGAGAAAGTGTTTGGGAAGAGGATATATTTTCAAAAGCGGTCAGTGAATTCTAGTTTCCTCTCTGGTCTCCAGGTTATTTTATTATAGCTTTCTGCTGTCTTCATGGTCTCTGTGAACATTAAACCTCAGGGAATTGCATAATGTCCAGCACAGGCAGCCTTAAACTTTAACCTCTAGGGAAACTAATAGTTAGCAGGAAGGTTCTGTTCCTAGAAGGCTGGAGAAATTATCTACACATTAATTAATTAATTACTCATTAATACATTGCCTTTAAGATACAGTCCATAGCAATGTATTTCTTGTGATTTCTTTCTCATAGCTATAAAAGTGGCTTACAATTGATAGTAGAGCCTTGTCAAGAGCATTTTTCTTTTTCTTTTTTTTTAAATTGTTTTATTGCTTAAAGTATTACAAAGAGTATTACATATGTCTCCTTTTTTTCCCGCCCTTAACAATCCCCCGGCCTCCCCTACCCACCAGTGTCTTAGGTCCATTGGTTATGCTTATATGCATGCATACAAGTCTTTCGGTTGATCTCTTACCCCCCTCCCAACCTCTCAACCCTCCCTGGCCTTCCAGCTATAGTTTGACAGTCTGTTCGAGGCAGCTCTGCCTCTGTATTTTTGTTCATAAGTTTATAATGGTCTTTATTATCCATGAGTGAGTGAGATCATGTGGTGTTTTTCCTTCATTGACTGGCTTATTTCACTTAGCATAATGCTCTCCAGTTCCATCCATGACGTTGCAAATGGTAAGAGTTCTTCTTTTTTACAGCAGCATAGTATTCCATCGTGTAGATGTACCACAGTTTTCTAATCCATTCATCTACAGATGGGCACTTAGGCTGTTTCCAGATCTTAGCTATGGTGAATTGTGCTGCTATGAACATAGGGGTGCATATATCCTTTCTGACTGGTGTTTCTGGTTTCTTGGGATATATTCCTAGAAGTGAGATCACAGGGTCAAATGGGAGTTCCATTTTTAGTTTTTTGAGGAAACTCCATACTGTCTTCCATAGTGGCTGCACCAGTCTGCATTCCCACCAGCAGTGCACGAGTGTTCCTTTTTCTCCACATCCTCTCCAGCACTTGTCATTTGTTGATTTGTTGATGATAGCCAATCTGACAGGTGTGAGATGGTACCTCATTGTCGTTTTGATTTTCATCTCTCGGATGATTAGTGACTTGGAGCATGTTTTCATATGTCTCTTGGCTTTCTGAATGTCCTCTTTTGAAAGGTGTCTATTTAGGTCCTTTGCCCATTTTTTGATTGGATTGTTTATCTTCCTTTTGTTAAGTTGTATGAGTTCCCTATAAATTTTGGAGATTAGGCCCTTATCAGATATGACATTGGCAAATATGTTTTCCCACGCATTGGGCTTTCTTGTTGTTTTGTTGATGGTTTCTTTTGCTGTGCAGAACCTTTTTATTTTGATGTAGTCCCATTTGTTTATTTTCTCTTTAGTTTCCAATGCCCTAGGAGCTGTATCAGTGAAGAAATTGCTTCGACATATGTCTGAGATTTTGTTGCCTTTGGATTCTTCTAGTATTTTTATGGTTTCCCGTCATACATTTAAGTCCTTTATCCATTTTGAGTTTATTTTTGTGTATGGAGTAAGTTGGTGGTCTAGTTTCATTTTCTTGCATGTATCCGTCCAATTTTCTCAACACCATTTATTGAAGAGACTATCTTGGCTCCATTGTATGTTCTTGGCTCCTTTGTCAAATATTAATTGAGCATATTGGCTCGGGCCAATTTCTGAGCTCTCTATTCTATTCCATTGATCTATATGTCTGTTCTTGTGCCAGTACCAGGCAGTTTTGAGAACAGTGGCTTTGTAATACAGCTTGATATCTGGTATTGAGATCCCACCTACTTTGTTCTTTCTCAGGATCGCTGCAGCTATTCGGGGTCTTTTTTTATTCCAGATGAATTTTTGGAGAGTTCGTTCTAGGCCTGTGAAATATGCCGTTGATATTTTAAAAGAGCATTTTTCTAGATTTGCTTGCGGAGTAACTGGTATCAAAGGATCATTTTCCCATCTTTCTTCTTTGGTTGAATATTTTCTTATTTCAAGTCAAGGAAACAAGTGATATGAAGAAGAAAGCAAACACTCCTTACAGCTCCCAGCCCAGTGGTTCAGCTCACGTGAAAATGACTGTGCTGTTGACGCCAGTGTGGTTCCACGGCAGCCTCGCCTGCCGCAGTACCTTCCGTCTCCGCCACCTCTGCCAGCACGTCACCCCAGAGGGTCTGTCGAGGACTCGAATTTGTGGGCAAGCAGAGCAGGCGGTTGACTGGTCCTCAGCACGTCTCCTGGCCCATATACACAGCTGTCCTGGACTTAGCGGCCTGCAAAAGGAACCCCAAAGCTCAGCTGCCTTGTCCCGTGTCAGTTTACATTCACGCACAAAAGTGACCCTGCTTCCAAGGTCATCTGTGAGGCCTCTCTGCTTCCCCGGGGGTCAGATAACTACGAAGTCCATGATTGCTTTGATGGGGACTTTTACGCTGAATCTTGAATTTACGATGGAAGGAAAGTTTTTCTTCTTTTTGTTAGTGATCTGAAATGTTTGATGGCCCCTCTAAGGGAATACTGTGGGGTTTTAGCTAGTCATGAGCACAGGGAGATGTAATGACACTCGTTTGCCTGGTAAAATCTAAATGCTGATAGCAGCTGTTTTAAATTCTGTGAAGATGTAAGTTTTTTCTTGGTTGTGGGTAAGTGCATAAGAATTGCGCTGATTTTCGTGAGTCATCGTTTCAGTCCTTTATTGGTTTTGCAAGTGTTTGATGTAAACAGAATCCAGTGCTGCTTGGAGTCCTTCAAGATGAACTCATGAGACTGTTTTACATGCCTGACCCTGCGCTCAGCTCTTCCTTCTCTCTCAGTCCTCCTGCCAACTGGGGGGGAGGGGTGGCAGTGAGGAGGTAAGGGAGGATCTGTGATCTCCTCCAGTGCACAGAGGAGTGAGCTCAGTTCCTGTGCCATGACCTTCTGTCCATTTTGGAGCCTGGGTGTGAAGGTGAGCAGTGTGAGGGCACAGTGCACCTCCCAGCTGGGAGCGTGGGTGTGAAGGTGAGCAGTGTGAGGACACAGTGCAAGTGCACCTCCCAGCTGGGAGCGTGGGTGTGAAGGTGAGCAGTGTGAGGGCACAGTGCACCTCCCAGCTGGGAGCGTGGGTGTGAAGGTGAGCAGTGTGAGGACACAGTGCAAGTGCACCTCCCAGCTGGGAGCGTGGGTGTGAAGGTGAGCAGTGTGAGGACACATTGCAATGCACCTCCCAGCTGGGAGTGTGGGTGTGAAGGCGAGCAGTGTGAGGGCACAGTGCAAGTGCACCTCCCAGCTGGGAGTGTGGGTGTGAAGGTGAGCAGTGCGAGGACACAGTGCAAATGCACCTCCCAGCTGGGAGTGTGGGTGTGAAGGTGAGCAGTGCGAGGACACAGTGCAAGTGCACCTCCCAGCTGGGAGTGTGGGTGTGAAGGCGAGCAGTGTGAGGGCACAGTGCAAGTGCACCTCCCAGCTGGGAGTGTGGGTGTGAAGGTGAGCAGTGCGAGGACACAGTGCAATGCACCTCCCAGCTGGGAGCGTGGGTGTGAAGGTGAGCAGCGTGAGGGCACAGTGCAAGTGCACCTCCCAGCTGGGAGTGTGGGTGTGAAGGTGAGCAGTGCGAGGACACATTGCAATGCACCTCCCAGCTGGGAGCGTGGGTGTGAAGGTGAGCAGTGTGAGGACACAGTGTGATGGCCAGAACTTCCTGAACTGTTCACGCCTTGGGAGTGGTGGTTTTAAGACTTACAGCAACTAATTTTATTCAGGTGCCACTGTAATGATTCCGAATCATTACTTTATTATTGATGCCAACAGCCCTGACTTTCTGTGCTGCTTGTGCACGTAGGGCAGTGGTTTTCAACCTTCCTAATGCCACGACCCTTCATACAGTTCCTCATGTTCCTCATGACCCCCAACCATAACATTATTTTCGTTGCTACTTCATAATTGTAATTTTGCTACTGTTATGAATCATCATGTAAATATCTGATATGCAGGGTGTATTTTCATTGTTACAAATTAAACATAATTAAAGCATAGTGATTAATCACAAAAACAATATGTAATTATATATGTGTTTTCCGATGGTCTTAGGCGATCCCTGTGTTTTCGACCCCCCAAAGGGGTTGCGACCCACAGGTTGAGAACCGCTGCTCTAAACCCTCTGAGGTGATTTGAAAAATGGGATGTTCTGTGGATGTGAGAAATTATGGAAAAGTCCCGACCGGTTTCTACTGGATTTGTTGATTGTGCTGTCATCTGGACTGAGGAACTTAGCGTTCAAGTGGAAGCCAGGGCCCATAGGAGCCAGCCAGCTTTCCACAGAGAGAAAACAAGACCACTTGCGTGGGGGGCAAGGGGAGCAGGGGGCGCTTCCCTAGGCCTCCCAGAGAGCCTATCTCAACTGTCATACTTGCCATCAACACATTTAATAACTATTTTTCATTCTTAAGGAGCCCCTAACACAATGCCCAGCACTAGCAGGGATTCACTAGTTTATTAAGTGGATGGAGAACCTTCCAGATATTTGCATTTAGAATTTTCAAAAGGCTCCGTTTGATGTGAGTGCTTCTTCCTGGAGAGGGAACAAAAGCAGCCAGGTGGTTTGGGCACAGGGCACTCAGCCAACTTCAGACCCTGAAATCCCCTCCTGTGCTCCCCAAGTGGCAGGTCTGGCAGATAGAGAGCTGTCTGTCGGCCCAGCCGCATAAAGGAGCTGAGAGAGAGAACCTCAGTTAGGAATGAGCTGTGGCCGCCCATGCTCTAACACACAGCGTACTGCTGGGCTGTCCTCACCTTCCAGGCGGTCAGGGTCACCCAGAAGTGTCGCTCGGGGCTGCGGATATCTTTGGACCGCTCAAGCATGTCTCTGCACAGACATCGGTCAGTGCAGACTGCACAGACTTCCTCGTTAGTACATGGGAAGGCTTCCAGAATAAATTGTCGTGTTACAGGGCGGCTCTTTGAGTCCTTTGTTTGGAGACACAGATATTTCCTTCAGGGCGGATCGGGACGACTTTGCTTGTCTTGGATTTCATGTTTGCTGGTTGGCCTGCTCCAGGAGCGATGTTTTTGTCACTCCATTGCTTCCGTTGTAGTGTGTGACTTCTTTGTTGGTTTTGATTGGAAAATCCTGTCACAAAGATTAATGACATACTTCTGTTGGAATTTGGAATGGACTAGATCGTCATACAGTTACTGTCTGCCTGTCGTCTTATAAAGCCAGGGTGTGCCACCTTCTCTCTCCAGTGAAATGAGATATTTCAGAACAGTTCGCCAGGGTCTGCACAGCAGCCTTATACATCTTTGGGGCCTTTGCACCAATGTGAATACAGGAAACATTTTGACGTACGTGAACAGCTCTGAGAAGCTGCACAAACATGGCCAGCTCCTCCTCGCCCTGTGCTGTCCTTCGTTAGGCTGGTGCTGTACTGTAGCTTCAGTGTGGAGAGAGGTCGGAAGGTTTGGGTTTGTTGTCTTGGTTTTTCTTTTAAGCTGATGGCCAATGTGAAACATCAGGGTCCCACCACAGTGTTAGCCCCACTTCACGGACACATTCCACCCTTGGAACCCCAGAGCCCCTGGGATTGGGTATTTTCAGTCGTTTCAATGATGAAAGAAGATACGTCTCGTGTAGCGCACTGTCCTGCGGGGTGAAGCGTGGGCTAAGTGTGTTTCGCTCCCTGATAGAGACAGGCACGTGGGGGTGGGGTGCTGGCCTGCCGCCCTCCCCTCAGCTCTGTCAGTGCTGTGCTCACAGTTCCGGCTCAGGTTCACGCTGACATTTAGAAATCGGTGCGCAGTAGTATCTCTTTGGTCATTGCCTCCCCGAGCGTTTCGGGGTAGTCGGACTGAAGCCTCGGGCTCGCTGTGTCTGGCAGGGTGGGAGGTTCCCACGGAGGCCACCTGCAGGGCCTGGCGGTTTCCCTTTTTAAATAGCGTGAGCACCACTCAGTTTGCAAACATTTCCGAGCCCTGCTTCTTGGTGGTGGTGGTGGTGTTTGTCTCTGTCTTGTGCAGTCAGCTTTGTGGCCATAGTGAAAGTGTGTTACACGTGTGACTGTCACCAAATTCGTTTCCAAGAAAGTTAAGTGTTATTCTCCAGGTGGGAATGGGCAGCTCATAGAAAGTACAGTCCTCTGGGTGTTGGAACTACTGTTTCTCCCCACAAAAAATTCTATTTGGAATATTTACTTATTTTAAAGGCTGCAAAGAGAGTGGCCGTTCTCGTGTTACAGAGCAGATAGGATCTCTGTCCACCAGACCCGCGTCTCCATCCGTGCCCCAGCCTCTCGTGTGTCCCTGAAATCACAGGTGGTTTCCAGGGTGGTGTGTGTGTGAGGGAGAGCACGTCGGGGCTTGGTGCACGGTCATTGCATGTAGACACGTCCGTAACCCCTCAGCCCTCCACGCAGCAGCCTCTGTGGGCCGCACGCACGCGGGAGATTAACTGGCTCCCAAGCATGAACAATGGTTTGAAGACTAGACACTCAGCCCCCTGGAGACGGGTGGGGAGGTGCTGTAGACTCTCTCAGCAGCAGTCACCAGAGTTGCCTTAGGGTGGGGTTCACACCCGTTCCTTTTTAAGGTGCTGGAATCTTCAGTAGCAGAAGTGCTGTCCAGGGATGGTCCTCAGAATAGAATTGTTTCACATTGTAACTCTATTCAGGGTGAAGTGCTTTGCGGGCGTTGTTTCACAACCCACCACTGCCCTCATTACTCAGCCAGGAAAGGGGCAGCTCGGAGCGGGAAGAAGCCACAGGAAGCCGAGTGCCAGGGAGGGCAAGTGCGGGCTGCTGGAACCAAGGGGCACCTGCCTCTGCTGTTCTCAGGAGGCTTCCCGCACCCAGCCCAGCCCTGGGGCCTTAGCTACCCCCGACTCTGTTCCTGCGGGACCCTTTCGTTCCCCTCCAAGGAGGACACCCCCCCCAGCGGAAGGCTTTGCCCCTGTCTCCCTCAGCATGGGGTGTCCCGGGCCTCCTCCCGCAGAACGGGCTGCCCCTCCCCCGCAGGCCTCCCTGCGTGATGGCCAGAAAAGGCTCCTTTTCGTCCAGGCAGTCCTGGCTGGACGCTGTATTGGGACCTGTCATCATTCTTTCTTAAAAATATATACTTTATTGATTTTAGAGAGGAAGGGAGAGGGAGAGAGAAATAGAAACATCAATGATGAGAATCATTGATAGGCTGCTACCTGCACGCCCCCACTGGTGATCGAGCCCCCAACCAGGGCATGTGCCCTGACCGGAATCGAACCTGGGACCCTTCAGTCCGCAGGCTGACGCTCTATCCACTGAGCAAACCAGCTAGGGCTGTCGTTGTTCTTATACCTTCTCTGTGGCACCGACCTCAGGATTTGTGGGTCAAAGGACGGTCTCTTCAGTCATGAGACCTGCCCTAGAGCAGGAGCTGGCCCCAGAGTGATGGGTTTCGGAGACAGAGCACAGTAAATAGCCAGTGGTCGGAGCTGGCTAAGCCGAAGGTGCAGGTGGGACCGCGGGAATCCCCCCACGGCCCCAGGGGCTGTGGCTGGGCTGAGGGGGCGGAGGGGCGGCTGCCCCCTGGTCATGGACTCTGTCTGTCTTGCTCTCTCCAGTGTGGGGCCGCCTTCCAGGAGGATGACGTCATCGTGCTCAATGGCACCAAGGAGGACGTGGACACACTCAGGAGCAGAATGGAGGAGAGGAGGCTGAGAGCGAGGCTGGGGAAGGTAAGGGTCCTGTGTCCCTCCCCTGCTGCTCCTCTCCCTGCCTTGCAGTGGCTGCTGGGGGTTGGCAGGGTCTTAGGCCTTTTTACAACTTGGCAGGGCCTGGGCACTGGACAGTCCAGCCTGGCTCTGCCGCACCCTCACTGTGGGGTGGGCACAGCGCTTCTCTTCCTCGCTCAGCGTCTTCAGTGACTGCACAGGGTGGGAGCAGGGCCTGTCTGGGTGGGGTGGGGTGGGGTGGGAGCAGGGCCTATCTGGGTGGGGTGGGTGGGGTGGGGTGGGAGCAGGGCCTATCTGGGTGGGGTGGGTGGGGTGGGGTGGGAGCAGGGCCTGTCTGGGTGGGGTGGGTGGGGTGGGGTGGGGGTGGGGTGGGAGCAGGGCCTGTCAGGGACAAGCGTTGTCGGGAGGGTGACAGCACCACAGGCTGAGCCATCACAATTGCTGCTCTCACTGATTTTAGAAGAGACCCATCAACCCTCCGTATCAGCGGGTTTTCATCAGGGGATTCAACCAACCAGGAATCAAAATTATTTGGGGGTAAGGGGTGATCCCAGAAAGTTCCAAACAACAAAACTTAAATTTGCCGCACGCTGAGCGCTGTGCTGGATCCACAGGAATGAAGTGATGTGTAGGCACACCCTGCCGTAGCGTCTGTGCTCATGTAGGTCACGCGTAAATGCTCTTTATGTAAATGCCATTTTGCATAAAGGACTTGAGTATCCTTGGATTTGGGGCCCCATGAGGGTCCTGGAACCAGGGTACATAACTTGTGAATCAAGGAAAATTGCATTACCCCAGCACATCTGAAGAGCCCGCTGCCCAGATCTGAGTGTCCAGGAGTCGCCTGGACGCCTGGGCCCCCAGGAGCCTGTGCTCACCCCCGGGCCCCAGGTGCAGCCCCTCCAACAGCACCTGGAGCACCTGGAGCTGCCCCCTAGCCTTCCCCGCCCTCGGGGCCCCAGAAGGCACCCGAGCTCCGGAGATGTCCGCGTGGTGGCGGACACTTGACTTCAGTGAGTTGTCGCGTCTGTCCCAGGCTTCCCGGGACGCCCGTGCCCTCTCCGCCCTCTCCGAGAGGTGCTCACCGGGGCTCTGGTTACTGCTGCCGGACACCGGACACTTCCTCAGACACTCCAGCAGGAGGCGGCTGGCAGCTCCTCCCGACCCAGTGCTGTCCTTTCCCATGAGCCCTGCGTGAGCCGAGGGCTCGGAGCTCAGCAGCTGCCTCTCTCTGTTCTGAAGGGCTCGCTCTTGTCCTCGGGTTTTACGTCGTATACGAGTGTTACAGGTCACGTGCACGTGTGCACTGTAAGTCCAGGGCTCCTGCCCGAGAAAGTTCCTTTTCCCACATTGTCTAGTGAGCGGAACCTTCTGGATGGTTAGGCTGTGTTAGCGCCATCTTTTGGCTACTTAGGAAAATGGCATTTTTAAAGGAAATTCTCTGAATGAACAAAGTCCTATTTCTCCTGTGATTGAGTCGGTTCTAGCACAGCCATGCGGTTTAGAGTGGTTCGTTGCATTTTAAAAATTAGGAGCGACAGAATCCTAGTGCCTGGACATCTTAATGGCGCTAATCCCGAGGCGGGGGGACCGGCCCAGTGTCCTTCAGCACAGCCTCAGCCTCGTGGATCAGCGAGCCAACAGGAGGCGGTGTGAGCGCCCGGAGAAGCCCACTGGGTGCTCGTGCGGGCTGGATTGCTCAGTTAGCTGCTCCTTCGTGGACAGCAGTCACCATTCACGTTGATTTACCACCGAACACTGTCAGCATGCTGCGAATGTGATTTCTGGAACGGGAACGTAAGCAGCTCTCTATAGAGATGTTCTTGAGTGAGGCAGAGTACGTGACTGGGCACACGCGCAGTGGGTCCGGGTCTGGAATAAATGGCGCCTGGGGTTGTCTTCAAATGAGCCCCGCCCTGAGTGCACCGCACGGCCTGGCGTGAGGCTCTTGGGTGGCGGGCGGCCGCTGAGGCACTGGAGGGAATGAGGTGCATCTCCACTTCCTCTCCCTGCAGAAAACAAAGAAGGCCAAGGCGGCAGAGTCTGTCTCACACCCGGCGGCCAGTGACGGTAGGTGCTGCTCGCAAAGCAGGCGGCGGGGCGGTCTTCGCGCCCTGGGCGGTCTGCTTCTCTTACTTTGCTTCTCTTACAGAGTCCGCAGGGCCGTCCGGAATGAACACGGGAAAGCCTGAGGCCTCCAGCCTTGACTCCCGGGAGAAGAAAGTCGGCCCGGCTCCCAGAAGCACAGGTGGGTCCCACGGAGCCACGGCGGCTGCTCAGAAAGCTGGGCCCTGGGGTCACGTCACAGCTTTATTGGCCTGAACTCAAAAACTGAGGTTCATCCCAAGTCCTGTCTCGGTCATGCGCTGAGTTCTCTTGGGGACTAGAAACACTTCCAGACCCCAGAGCAGGAGCCTGTCGGGACGGACGGGTCTGGGCACAAGTGCTGATGTTCACTTGACCTGTGGAGCGTGCGCTTGGTGCCAGGCTCACGAGGCTGCCCGACCTGGGCCTGGAATCCCAGAGACTGGGTAAAGGGCTGGGGTTCAGCGTGGGGCGGGGGCTGGGTTTGTGTGCACCCCACCCGGCGCTCAGAGCCTCCCTCCCCCACCCGCCTCTCGGCCAAGTTCTGAAAGCCATTCAACAAATAGTCCAGAATTCAGCACATTTCTCCTGAAACCTGCTACCTTTAACTAAAAAGCAAAACATGATTTATTTCACAAAAAGGAAAACACAGACTGGTTAGGTACGAGAATGTCTGACCTCGTGTTGTGAGTAGCAGCCACAGTGGTTATGGGTTTCGACCCCTGCTCTCCACATAGTAGCCCCCAGCGGGGGAACTCACTCAGCCTCCCACTGCCTCTGATTCGGCCGTCAAACAGGCCATCCCACGCCCTCGTGAGCAGGGGTCAGTGTGGGCACGAGGCAAGAAGTTGAGTAGTTAGTGTGATTTTAAACGCCGTAGCTCCGTCTGTCTCTAGGAGGCGATGACTGAGATGATAAAGCAGGGGTCCTCAAACTACAGCCCACGGGCCACGTGCAAATACAAATATTGTATTTGTTCCCGTTTTGCTTTTTTACTTCAAAATAAGATCTGTGCAGTGTGCGTAGGAATTTGTTCATAGTTTTTTTTAAACTGTAGTCCGGCCCTCCAACGGTCTGAGGGACAGTGAACTGGCCCCCTGTTTAAAAAGTTTGAGGACCCCTGTGATAAAGGGAGGCGGAGGGAAATTCCCGGAAGGAGCAGGCTTGCTTTTCTCCCTTCGAGAACGTGCTGTTTGGAGTGATCTTTAGTTCCAGCCATAAAGCGCCTGGCGTTTCCTTTTCCCAACAGCTAATGGGAGCTCTTCTGGGAAAGCCGGGAAGCCTCCCTGCGGCGCCACGAAGCGGTCCATCGCCCACAGCGAGGAGTCCGAGGCTTACAAGTCCCTCTTCACGACCCACAGCTCCGCCAAGCGCTCCAAGGAGGAGTCGGCCCACTGGGTCACCCACACGTCCTACTGCTTCTGAGCCCCGACCGCGCCCCGCGCAGGCTGCGTCCGGCTCCTGGAGGCAGCGTGTGGGCGCTGGCTGTGCAGGGGGCCTGCACCGTGTCATCAAGGTGTCCCCAGACCTTGGTGCCAGTGGCCACTCCTGCCTCGGAGGCATGTAGGTGACTCGCACCCAGTGGCCACGCCACCCTCTCCCGGCTCAGTTCTCCGTCCTGGCCCCCAAGCCGTGCTGGCTGCACTTCCCAGGCTCAAAACCATTAAAGATTCCAGATGCCTCATGGGTGTGTGCTTGGCTCATTTTGACTAAAATCCAAGGTTTTGCTGCCAGCAGTGAATTAAAAAGAAGGAAGGAGCTGCGGCCGCACTCTGCCCACACGTGTTTGCAGGAGCACTGAGAGGCTGGGACCCTGGCCGAGAACTGGGGAGGGGCGTCCCTAGTTTATCACTTTGAAGATAGAAGAGATCAAGTTGGGCACCTGGCATTTGATACAAAAGTAGAGCAAGTCTGCCTTTTCTCTCCTCGGTCTGTATTTCTGTTCTGTCTCCCACTCATGTTTTGTAAGAAAGTTGAGCGTCAGGACTCACTCCATGGTGGTGTCAATTCCTGTCTTTAAATACTATTCATAAACATTTCCTAGTAACAAAACTCACGTGGGACAGAACTTCCTCAGTGTTTCTGTGGTTTGAGGTCATCTCTAAATCAAGGCTGTTTGTCCCTTCCTGCAGTCCCCCTAACCACCAAATATTAGAGCTATAACATGGGGCACACCCCTGGGGGCACCTCAGAATACTCCGCAGGTGTGGCCCAGAGCACAGGGATGCCTCTCCCACAGGAGCCATGTGAGGAGGGACGAGGGACAGACAGGGTGGCAAGGATGAGCCCCTGAGGGTCACGGCACACCCTCCAGCCGCAGCCATAGAGACCAGGCCAGCTGCTTCCCTGCTGCCAGGTGTCGCCTGCAGGAAGGCCCACCCCTGCAGACAGCACGCTGCCCCTGGGGGAGCAGTGAGGGCACAGCCCTGCTCTCCGACCCCTCTGGTGCCAGACCGTCTTACAGAACCTTTGCTGCTGCCCAGAGCTCAGCACAGCTTGAAGTTCCCAGTGGACCTTTGATCGTACTCAGCAGAAGGTTGGTTTCTGGGGAATACGTGAGCCAGGTGACCAGGGGACAGGGACAAGCCTTGTGTTCTGTTAATGGCTTTCCTGTTTCGTGTCATTCACTGGCCAGCGAGCCCCAGCTATACTCCACGCGTCGGCCTCACTGCCTTCAGGCTGTGTGCTCACCTCGGCCCTCGCCCGTCAGGTGCCAGTTCCCTCCTGATCAGCCTTCAAACTCGACCCAAATGCCTTTTTCAGGAAAGCCTTCCTGTGTCACCTGACCCTGCTCTATTCAACACTCCCTGCTCCAATCGCCGTTTAATAAATTACACCCTTATTCGCCCAAGGTCTGCACCCAGGTGAAAGCAGTGAGTGAGGCGGTGGTGACTGGCGGGTGCTGGAGAGAGTGTGACCACCTAGAAGGCATTCCTACTGGGACCATGTTTTCAGATCTAACATGTTTTCAAAAGGAGCCAGAAATCCAAGTTTTAAAAAGACCCTCCCCCCAACCCCAACATTAAATCCTGCAAATAATTATTTTTAGAAACAATGTAAGCCAATGGTTCCTAACGTTTAATTTTTGTTTTAGTCCTCACCTGAGGATATGTTTTTATTGAGAGAGAGAGAGAAACATCAATGTGTGACAGAAACATCCATCAGTTGCCTCCCGTACGCACCCTGACTGGGGCTCGAACCCACAACCTAGGTATGTGCCCTGACCAGGAATTGAACCCACAACCTTTGGTTACGGGACGACCTCCAACCACTGAGGCTCTGGCCAGGGTGCCTCTGGTTTAATGTCTTTCTCACTGGGCTCAGCTCCACAGGGCACATGCCCCGCATGTGTCACAGCATCTGAACTCAACAAACGAAACACAAAGGCAGGCAGGCCTCGGCCAACACAGCACCAGGGCGTCAGAAAGGCTAGCAAGGACATGGCAAGCACCATCCACCCTCTCTTGTGGACGGCCTGCTCGGAATGCCTCCAGCCCCCTACATCCTCCTTCCGGGCCCTGGCCTCACTGGCCTCCCTGCCGCCATCACAATGGCCAGAGCCGCTCCTGGCCGGGGCCTCTGTGACATCAACCCGGCTCAGCCCCAGCACTTAGAGTCCAGGTGCGAGGGCAGGCAGACCCACCATGAGCAGCCTCCTCCCCCAGCCCTGCTCACCATGCGGACCCTGAAATGGACCCTGTTCCTGCCCATATGCCTATCTTGCGGCTACGCCTTTATGTTTTCTTCTCTGAGGGAGAATGTCAAAGCACCGCCCGGGAAGGTGCCTTGCGGAGGGCACTTCCGAATTAGGCAGAACCTACCAGAGCACGCCCCAGGCTGGCTCGTCAGCAAGTGGCTCTGGTTCTTTTTTATTGTTATACTGTATCTAATTCTCAAGTTTCGAAGAGACCGTGAGAAGATGAAGGTAAGGACGGCTCCATGCTTTATCCCAGGTTGCTGCCCCCTCAGAAATCTCCGACTCCGAGACATGGGGGTGGTCCAGGCAGGACAGTAGAGTAGAAGGGATTTTAATGCAAAGTAACCACCGTGGTCCTGGGAGACGCTGGCCAGTCCTTTCCTGATGGAGCCCAGACCCACCACGGCTGGGACTACATTGGAAACCAGCTTCTGGTTACTGGTTGAAGGAAACCTTGCCTTGGTATTTAGCCTGTTCAATGAGTTTGTTCAATGAGGATAGATTCAAGAACTTGGTGTGTTTGGGGTCGAAATTATTCACAGAGCCAGATTCGCTGCCCGAGGTTTAATTTCCCTAGCGGTTGACTTCTTACAAGTTGCTGAGTTGAATGCAGTTGATAGCATTATCCCCAGTAGAGAACTTTGTAAAGGGATAGAGATGTGAAAAGGTGATAGCCCCTGCCTGCAGCAGCCAATCATCTCCATGATGGGGAACGAGACAGAAAATGGCAGCTTATTCTCTACCAGACGGACCCCCACACCTCCCTGGGCTGTGTCCAAACCGACCAGAGGGGCTGGCAGGCCTCTCTGTAGAGGCCCAGACACTAGATGTTTTCAGCGTTGCAGTGAGTGACTCAACTCGGCCACTGTAGTCTGAAAGCAGCCCTAGAGCAGTGGTCGGCAAGCTCATTGGTCAACAGAGCCAAATATCAACAGTACAACAATTGAAATTTCTTTTGAGAGCCAAATTTTTTTTAACTTAAACTATATAGGTAGGTACATTGTTATTAACTTAATTAGGGTACTCCTAAGGCTTAGGAAGAGCCACACTCAAGGGGCCAAAGAGCCTCATGTGGCTCGTGAGCCGCAGTTTGCCGACCACGGGGCTAGACAGTATGTGTGTGAATGAGCAGGGCTGTGTTCCAATAAAACTTTATTTACGATAACAGATGGTGGGCCACATTGGCCCTTGGGCAGTAGTTTGCCAGTCTCTGGACTAGAGCAACGCTAGGACCTTCTGTTACGTGGGCCCACGTCTCCTGGACCTGTGTCCAAGTCCCCAAAGCCGACGGTGTTATTCACCCCGCACATCTTTGTTGACAGGAAAAGACCCCTCCTAGCCCTCGAGGCTCTTTGGTTCGTGCTGCACCGAAGAAGAACCAGTGTGCTGACCCCAGCAAAGACTACGCACTGCACACCTTAAACCAGCTCGAGATGGACCTCGTGCAGTTCATGTCCAAGGTGCGGAATCTGAAAGTCGCCGTGGCAACTGCCGGTGACTACAAGGGGCAGAACTTTGAGGGGCCTGCAGACCCACATAACAATGTTACCATCTACGAAATATGGGGCGAAGAAGACTACGAATAACTGGATTTGTGTGTCAAAGTAGGACAGGAAAGTCGAGGGTAGACACACCACATGCAAACTAATAAAACAGTTCTGAAGAAAAATCTCAAATCTGAGATGTTTTCCCCTCTTCGCTTAAACCTGAAAAAATAAATGTGAGGCCAGTAGCCGTGGGCGTGGCCATGAAGTTTTGTTTTTTGGCCTTTCTTGCTTCCTCCAGGGTTGTGGTGGTGAGACGCTTGGCCAAGGGGCCAGGGCCGGAGAACAAGGTTTAGGAAATTTGGGGTGTTAATATCATTTCCATACTTGCTGTCTTTATATTAGCTATTTGTGCAAATGATGGAACTGATTATCTTATAATTGATGACATTATAAAGGACAACTCTAATGATGGGTGTAATAAAATGATTGAATTAGGGGTGTGTGTGTGTGTGTGTGTGTGTGTGTGTGTGTGTGTGTGTGTGTGTGGCGGATGATGGTTTCTAGAATCATTTGATTTTCTTACCCCCAAAAGTCTTATTCATTTTAGCTCATGAAGCATTGACTGTCTTCTACCAATTAGCAGTTACATATGTCCAATTGAATTAAGAAAATGGAGAATTGATTCATACTAACCAGGGCTCTGTCAATTGCTATGAATGTTCTTTATAGTACCTATTAAAATATGGATGCTTTGGCATGTTACTGTGGCTAATGGGAAGTACATGTGCTTAATACAGCTGTTAAGTTGGCTTATGACCCCTTCTGCAGGCCACCCTGACTGTTTATAGATGCGCCGTGCAGGGCCAGAGGAGCAGCTGAGGACTCAGGGCAATTCCCTTCCTTCCACCTTCCTTCCCACTACAGAAGGCTAAGTCCCGCCCTGGCTGGTGTGGCTTGGTCGGGCGTCCTCCCATGCACCCAAAGGTCCCCAGGTCCGTTCCTGGTCAGGGCATGTTCCCAGGTTGTGGGTTTGGTCCCTGGTTGGCAGCCATTTAAAGGCGTTTCTCTCTCATCAATGTTTTTCTCTCTCTCTCCCCGTCTCTCTTCCTCTCTCTCTCTAATAATCAATAAAAACATATTTTACCCCCAAAAAAGTTTATTCCCACTGTTTGAACAATGTCTTCAGCATCTGTCCCACGTGAGTGTAGGAGCTAGGCCTCTAATGAAAGCTGCCTGTCTGCTCCCTCGTGTCAATGTTACTCGTCTTTGAAAAGTGGTCCCTGAACACCTGACCTCGATTACAGGATAGGGGAGAACGGAAGGAGCAGAGATTATTTCTGGGTTCTTACTGTTTTCAAGCGAATGAGACTCCTGTGAGTTATTTTCACAGGGCACTCTGAAGAAACTCAGATAAGCACACAATACTTTGGTTTTAGCCTGTGAATTCAACACGGGACAGATTTTAGATTAGAATAGAGACCATCTAAAAAGCCAGTGGTGCCCGGCTGGCGTGGCTCAGTGGTTAAGCGTCGGCCTGTAAACCAGGAGGTCCCGGTTCGATTCCCGTCAGGGCACATGCCTGGGTTGCAGGCTCAATCCCCAGTGTGGGGCATGCAGGAGGCAGCTGATCAATGATTCTCTCTCATCATTGATGTTCCTATGTCTCTCCCTCTCCCTTCCTCCCTGAAATCAATAAAAATATTTTTTAATAAAAAATAATAAGAATTAAAAGCCAGTGGTCACCAAAAAAGCATGGCTCACAGGCCAAAGCCAGCCTGCGGGTTGCTTTTTTAGGGCCTTGAAGATAAAAATGGTTTTTATAGTTTTTAATGGTTGGGGGGAAAAAATTAAAGAATGAGTAATATTTCAGGATATGAAATTCAAATTTGAGTGGTCATAAGCACACGCCACTCCCATCATCCACATATCACCCGTGCTGCTTTTGCACTAAGTGCTGGATTCAATTATTGCACAGAAATCGCATGACCCGGAAGCTGAAAATATTTACTAACCAGCCCTTTACAGGAGAAGCGTGCCACCCCCTTGCACATGCTACCCTCATGTATTATGTTCGCAACCAGGAAAAGCACCGGCCTGCAGACTGAAGGGTCCTGGGTTCGATTCTGGACTAGGGCTCATACCTCAGTTGCTGGCTTGATCCCCAGCCCCGGTGGGGGCACATGCAGGAGGCAACCAATCGATGTGTCTCTTTCTCTCTCTGTCTCTCCCCCTCCCTCCCGCTCCCTCTAAACATCAGTGGGAAATGCCCTCGGGTGAGGAGTGACAGAGTGACCCCACGCTCTCTAGCCTAATACTCCGCTCTGCAGGACACGCTCCGCCTGGGAGTCCTGCCCTCAGCCCAGCCAGTGTCACGCGATGTTTTCACACAAAAATGCATGAGAGGAGATTCAGGAGCTAGAGCGCCACAAAGCTCCCACTGCTGCTGTTAGAGCATAAATGCAACTCCGAATGCCCCATGCTCCTGGTTCCAGCGGTCACTGCAGTGGCCATGCGGACGTGTCCCCGAGGGGCTCACTCAGGCAGTTGGCAGAATGCTTCCTCGCGCTGTAGGGTCACGGAGTCCCGCTTCTCCATCACCTCCGCCACGCTCTGCTCAGGGGGGGGGGGGGGGGCACCCCAGGGCGAGACCCCAGGGCCTGAGGATGGAAACCCGAGGCAGACCCAGCTGGAGAGACGAAGGGGATGGGGCTTCATGGGGACCCTACCGAAGCAGCATGGAGGATGGTGACACATACCTGGGTGAGGGTGGGGGCAAACTTCTCAGATGGCCCCAGGGCCACAGGCCTTGTCTGTCTCTCCCCTGAGTGTGGGCAGCTGCTGTGACTGAAGGGATGGCCACTCGAGTGATTACATTGCATTACAAGGGGCTCCCTCGGGGCCAAGACACCCTCCTGGTGGCTGGGAAGAAGCAGATGCCACTTTTGAGGGGGAGAGTCACAGGGCAAGGACGTGAGGGCCACCTCTGGGACCTGAGAGTGGTCTCCAGTCAGCATCTAGAAAAACCAGGCACCCACCCTGTGAAGGAAAACCCCTATTCTGTAAAACTACTGTTTGGAATTCCCTGCTCCTCTTTGGACGGCCTCTTATTCTGAAAAAGTAACTTTGCTTTCTAGCCTGCTTGAATAGTGAGGGGGATAAACTTAGCTGTCTGACCTTGTAGGCCTGAGACTAGATACATCCAATGCCATGCCAGGTGCATTTTTTTAATTGGATAGAACTGTATAGTTTTCAAGGCCGCCGCCAGCAAGCACACAAAGGGCTGGCTCTTCTATAAAAAGGGAAGTTCTGCTTGTAGCTGTGCTTAGATTTTGGATTCATTTCCCTGAGCCCGCCGCGGTGAATAAAGTGTAACTCCAAACTCTCAGAGCACTGTCTGGTTCTGGTCCGGTTTTTTCTGTAACACCCAAACCAGTGGCCTGGAGGAGGCCCCAGGAGGTGGGCCCAGCCCCAGCTGACCCCTGGATTCACCCTGACCTGCTTGTCTCCTGACCCACAGGAACTGAGACCGTAAGTGGGTGTCATTTCAGCCACTGAGTTTGTGGTATTTATTACACAGCAATAGAAATGGGTGCAGCATGCTGACACGTCCCCCCCCTTCCTCCCCCTGCCCCCCTGCCACACACACACAGCCTGCCCACCGCTGTCCCCAGGCCAGGGCCACGCCCATCCCCCTCTGCCCTGGTCTCCGGGTCTCAGGCCAGGAGGTGGGACCACAGGGTGGGCGGCCTTGAATCAAGGGGAGCGCCAGTTCCTTCCAACCAGAGCTCCCAGGCCGCTGGCTCTGCGACCACGCCTCCCCTCCCGTGGTTACTAGGCCCACGTCATTTATTTCACTTTTTATTCTGGAATAATTAGAGTCATGCAAAGTGGCAAACATAGTACACTTCTGCTTCCCATGGTTTTAGACGATCCGGAGCCGTGTAAAAACACCGAATGGAAAACTCCAGAAATGAACAAGTCGCTAATTTTAAGTTGCGGCTGCTCTGAGCAGCTGTGATGAAGTCGCGCGATGTCCGCGTGACTCGTCCTGTGCCCCGTCCTGTGCCCCGTGTCCACGCTGTGGTCACCTCCGCGTCAGCCACACGGCCGCCACCTGGGTGTCAGGCCCACTGTGGGGCTTGGAGGTGCCCGGGTTCGTCACCCTCGTTTTACTTGCTAACGGCCCCAAAGATGCCACAGAGAAGCCGGGAAGAGCTGCTCTCAGTGAAAAGAGGAAAGTTCTCGACCTAATGAGGAGAAACCTCGCAGGCTGAGGTTGCTAAGCTCTACGCCAGAACGGACCTCTAGCCCTGAGACTGTGACGGACAAAGGAACCAGCGCTGGTGTTGCTGTCGCACCTCAAACCACAAACACCTCTCCCCACGTGGGCATGTTATCATCTCACCAAGAAGCAGGGTGAGCACAGGGCAGTAGATACAGGGAGAGAGAGAGAGATATCTCAATGGACTCATCGCAGTGAATTGTGATAATTGCTGTATTTTCTTAGCAGAGGCTCTATTTTGTAGCCTCTGTGACTAATTTATAAATTAAACTTCATCACAGGTCCTATGGATGGGAAAAGGACCGTACGCATAGGGTTCGGCACTATCCATGGTGTCAGACATCCACGGGTTTCTGGTCACATTGTCCACAGGTAAGGGGCTAAGACAGAGAGAACCTCCTTGTACCCTCCCCCACTTCCCCCAATTCCCCCAGTTCCCCCAGTTCCACCAGTTCCCCCAATTCTCCAGTTCCCCCAATTCCCCCCAGTTCCTCCCAGTTCCCCCTGTTGCCCCCGTTCCCCCAATTCCCCCAGTTCCCCTAGTTCAGTGTTTGGAAAACTGGTTCGCGAGCCACATGCGGCTCTTTGGCCCCTTGAGTGTGGCTCTTCCACAGAATACCACATGCGGGTGCACGTACAGTGCGATTGAAACTTCGTGGCCCACGCGCAGAAGTTGGATTTCAGTCTGGGTGAGTCTATTTTGAAGAAGTGGCGTTAGAAGACGTGGGGGGTGTCGGTTGGTCGGGCGACGGGGATATCAGCGCAGTGGGGCCTCGGGATACACAGCGCGGGGGAGGTACAATGTTTTGAGGTACGTTCGCTGAGGTCAACCCCTTCCAAGTCTCCCATCCACACTCCTCTATCTGAAACAAGTATACAAGACGAGTGTGGATGGGAGAGTTGGAAGGGGTCGACCTCAGCGAATGTACCTCAATCAGATTGAGGACGTTTTTAGCAAAGGCCAGCTTAGGAGTACCCTAATTAAGTTAATAGCAATGTACCTACCTATATAGCTTAAGTTTAAAAAATTTGGCTCTCAAAAGACATTTCAATCCGTGTACTGTTGATATTTGGCTCTGCTGACTAATGAGTTTGCTGACCACTGCTCTAGTTCCCCCAGTTCCCCCCAGTTCCCCCAACTCCCCCAGTTTCCCCACTTCCCCCAGTTCCTCCAGGGGTCACACCTTACATAGCTGCCGCTCCCAGTAATTTTTTTTAGATTTTGGATTCGTGGCCAACGTTTCACAATGAGATTCACGGGCTGGGAAGGGGAACCAAGAGTGGATGGAGGCAGATGTGGCCCCTTTTCCAGGGAAACCGAGGGCCGGCTCCCTCCTCAGAGCTGGCCGCCAACCTCCCGCGGTACCTCTCTGCCCCCTCTCCATGCACGAATTCATGCACCTGGCCTTTAGTAATGAGTATAACCTTGTGCATAAGAATTTTTGTGTGGTCAGTGTTATTCTCAGGGCAGAGGCCTAGAGGTGGGATTCCTAGGTGGAAAGGCACGTGCACATGTACTTTTGTTAGTGTTGCCACACTTCAAAGGGCTACACCAATTTGCATTCTCACCAGGGAACCAAAACAGATCTTCAAACCCATGTGTGGAGAGATGGCGGGATACATCTATCTTAAAAGGTGTGGCTTGCAGTGACCAGAGATTGCCACTAGGTGGCAGGCACAGCCCATCACAAAGAACAATGAGTTTTTAAAAAGATTTTGCTTCAGGGGCCCTTGAGAAAAATAAGGTGGCAGTTGAAGTTATAGAATCTGCGACACATAATCATTTTGTGTTGAATGAGAGTCGTGATCCTGCCTTCTTAAGAGTTTCCCTTTCACAGTGCTGCGGCCTTCCTCAGAGTGAGTGCAGTCCCACATGTTACTCTGGACATAAAGAATTACATGTGCCCTGGCTGGTGGCTCAGTTGTTAATTCACCAAAAGGTCACTGGTTTGATTCCTGGTCAGGGCACGTGCACAGGCTGTAGGTTCGTTTCCTGGTCCTGGTGTGTGCAGAAGGTAAACGTCGATGTTTCTCTCTCACATCAATGTCTCTCTCTCTCTCTCTCTCTCTCTCTCTCTCTCTCTCTCTCCTTTCTTTTCTCTCTTAAAAAAATCAATAAAAATTGTTTTTAAATTAGCTGTAGCTCCATTTTGAAAACCTATAAAAAGGAAATCGGATGAGAAAGAAGGGGCCGTGGCGGGGGGGGGGGGGGGTGGAGAGGACTGGGGCGGAGGCAGGCTACTCCTCGGGCATCTCCGTGCCATCACAGGCGCCCAGGGTGACCTGCCCGAAGGTGGCAGCGACCTGGCCATGCGCGGAGGTGGGTGAATGGGAGGGGGATTTGGGAGGCAGCAAATGAGAGACTCAGCTTCCTGAGGGCAGGGCCAGGGCCGTGTCCCCCACCACAGCCAGCCCCATTATCACCTCGCGCCCCTCTCCCTCTCACGCTTCCTGCACCCCCTCCTTCAACTCCTTCAAGGCTGCGCTCACCACGCCAGCCCCTCCCTTGCTCCCCTCCAGGGTGAGGGCTCTGGGGACTGAGGCTTCCCCACCGGAGCCCACTCCTGGCACTCAGGAAGCAGCCCTGCCCGGGGCGGGGTGGGGGGGGGGGGGGGTGGGGGGGGGGACAAACTTCCGGATCAGCGCTCCCCCAGGTGTGTGTATGGTTCCAGACTCCAGGCAGACACTCCTGGGGTTTTGATCTCACTTGGACCAGTGCTGTCAGCAGCCACCTCACCTGACCTTGTTTTTCCAGAAACACCATCTCCCACTGACTCATTCATTCTTCCTCCATTGGGCCATTTATCTGCTCATCGTTCGGCCCATACCCAGCAGGCATTACTCCATGAGCATGTGGTGGGAGTCGATGCAAACGTGCACCGCGCTGTGATACCCTCTCACGCCCACAAGAGACGACTATCACAAAAACAGAAAATACCAAGTGTGGGCGGGGATGTGGAGTACTGGGACCTGTGGACTCAGTGGGAATGCAAAATGGTGCAGCCACTATGAAGAAGTATGGAGCTTCCTCAAAAACTTAAAGCCAGCCAAAACCGGTTTGGCTCAGTGGATAGAGCGTCGGCCTGCGGACTGAAGGGTCCCAGGTTCGATTCCGGTCAAGGGCATGTACCTGGGTTGCGGGCACATCCCCAGTAGGAGATGTGCAGGAGGCAGCTGATCGATGTTTCTCTCTCATCGATGTTTCTAACTCTCTATCTCTCTCCCTTCCTCTCTGTAAAAAATCAATAAAATATATTTAAAAAAAAAAAACTTAAAGCCAGAATTACTGCTAGACCCAACAATGCCACATTTGGGTACAGACCCAAGAGAGCTAAAAACAAGGTCTCAAAGAGATGTGCTTATACCTGGCATGACTCACAACAGCCAAGAAGCAACCCGGCTGCCCACAGATGGTGACTAGGCAAACAAAATGTGCTCAACACATGCAGTGGAATATTACTCAGCCTTAAAAATACCCGGCACAGTGGGAACCAACATGGGGGCCTGGGTAAACACCAGTACCCAACACCTCCCACAACCACCTCAAAATTACAACTAAAATCTACAACAGCCATCACTCAGAACCGCCTGGAAGCTGGTTGAAATGGAAGTCCTACAACTAGAGAAGTAAAGAAGAAAGCACATTGAGCCTGGGATTCAACAGTAGAGGAGAGGATTCTGAGAATCAAATCAACGAGTTGGAATATGAGCAAGAAACACCCAATCAGAAGAGCAAAATGAAAAAAAGAATCCAAAAATATAAAGATAATGTAAGGAGCCTCTGGGGCAATTTTAAGCATACCAACATTCTCATTATGGGGGCACCAGAAGGAGAAGAGAGGGAGCAAGATATTGAAAACCTGTTTGAGACATCAATTAAAGACCTTATATGCATATGTACATAACCCATGGGCACAGACAATAGGGTGCTGAGGCCTGGGGGTGGGAGGCTGGAGGAGGTCAGTGGGGAAAAAAGGAGACATATGTAATACTTTCCACAATAAAGAATATAAAAAAATTTTTAAATATAAGAAAAGAAAACCTATTTGAATAAATAATGACAGGCCCAACTGGCAAGGCTCAGTGGTTGAGCATTGACCTATGAGTCAGAGATCATGGTTCAGTTCCTGGTCAGGGCATATGCCTGGGTTGTGGGCTCAGTCTCCAGTGCGGGGCAGGCTGGAGGCAGCCAATCAATGGTTCTCTCTCATCACTGATGTTCTATCTCTCTCTCCTTCTGCCTTCCTCTCTGAAATCAATAAAAATATATTTAAAAAGAAATAATGACAGAAAACTTCCCCTATTTGGTGAAAGAAATAGACTTACAAGTCTAAGAAGCACAGAGAGTTCCCAAACAAGAGGAACCCAAAGAGGCCCACACCAAGAACATATAAAGAACATACAGAAACTTACAGCTCAAAAATAACAAGACAAGTTATAGTCTCAACAATAACAACCGAATTAAAGATGGGCAAAGGACTTAAGTAGACACTTCAGAGCAGATACAGAGATGGCCAATAGTGTGTGAAAGATGCCCAATGTCATTAGCCAACAGGGAAATGCAAATCAAAGCCCTGAGACCTGCTTATCCTCACTAGTGTGGCTGCAACCATAAGGACAGACAACAGCAGGTGTTGGTGAGGTTGTGGGGACATTGGGACCCCCACACATTGCTAGTGGGAATGTGAAAAATTATGCAGTTGCTTTTGAAAAAGGTTCCAGCATTTCCTCAGAATGTTGAACATACAGTCACCATATTCCACTCCTAGGTGTTTACCCACAAAAAATGAAACGTGTCCACACAAAATTTGCACGTGAATGTTCATAGTACTGTTGTTCATAATAGCACAAAGTGGAAACAAGCCCAATGTCCGTCAGCTGATAGATGGATAAAAGCAGTGTGTCCACACATTGGAATATTATTCAGCCATAAAAAGGAATGGAGGCTGGCTTATACTACAAACTGATTGAACCTTTATAATATTACCAGAGGCCAGTGCCCTCTTGCAGTCCGGGACCCCTCGGGGGATGTCCGCCTGCCGGCTTAGGCCTGCTCTGGGAGCCTAAGCCGGCAGGCGGACATCCCCCAAAGGGTCCTTAGTGCTGCCACAGGGGCGGAGAGGCTCCCTCCACCTCCACTGCGCTCACCAGCCATGAGCCCGGCTTCTGGCTGAGCGGTGCTCCCCCTGTCGGAGAGCACTGACCACCAGGGGCAGCTCCTGCATTGAGGGTCTGCCCTCTGGTGATCAGTGCATGCCACAGCAACCGGTCATTCCATCATTTGGTCAATTTGCATATTAGGGTTTTATTATATAGGATGCTCAGTGAAAGAAGCAAGATGCAAAAGACCAACTATGGCCTGATTCCTGTGGCAGAGGAAAAACTTCTCTGCTACCCTGTTAGGTGCAGTGCATGGGGCCTGTGAATTAAACTAACAGCTGTTCTGGCAAAGAGCTTTGGGCTCCAGAGTCAGGCAGGGGTCACTGGCTCTCTTGCTTCCTGCCATGAGAACCAGAACTAGTGACTCATCTTCTTGAATTTCCATTTTGTCATCAGTGAAATGGAGGTGACATGGGGGGCCAGAGAATCTGCCCTCCACCTCATAACTACTCTTTGTATCCTTCAATGCCCCAAATCCGAGAGAGAGGGCCAGCCAGCAGCCAGTGTTGCCAAACCAGGAGTTAGCAGCCAGGAAAGGAGGAGGGCCACATTCTTTCCCTGCAGGTTTTATCTTATCTGCAGCTTCAGTGACAATTTTAAAAGGACAGGAGGTTCCTCATTCCTTCCAGGAGGACAAGCTGCATATCTGGGGCCTCTTATTCAAAATCCATGAATTTCACAAACATAACATCTGAGCATAGGGGCCTGTGTGGCGACACCAGGCCTGTCCTCCGAGTTCCGTGTCTGTCTCCCAGGTTATGCCATAACCCCGTATGTCACCTGCTGTTTAACAGGCATATTCTCAAGTCCCTCGCCCAACAGGACAGCAAGCGGGACAGTTCCGTGCAGAGGCCTGATGTCACCGGATGACAGTGGGTAGGGAGAGGGAGATTCCCTTCTCCCGGCCCCATGGTCTCCCATCACCCTCTCAGCCCCTGGTTCCTGCCCTGGGTGGAGCTGGGAGGATCCGCAGAGGAGGGACTAGGTGTTACAGGATTCCAGGGCAGGGGGAACGGGAAAACTGAGACAGGAAAGTTAAATCAAGGCCAAAGAGTGTGGGCAATTTGCAGCCAGCATGTAACTAACCACCATTATCTTCTCCAGCCAGGGACACAAGAGCAAATGGTTAGGAAACCTCCCAGGCGTGGCTCAGTGGTTGAGTGTCAACCTATGAACCAGGAGGTCATGGTTCAATTTCCAGCCAACGCACATGCCCAGATTTCAGGCTCAGTCCCCTGTAGGGGGCGTGCAGGAGGCAGCCGATCAAGAATTCTTTCTCATCATGGATGTTTCTGTCTTTCTCTCTGAAATCAATTTAAAAAAAATATTTAAAAACAAAAGGCAAGCAAACAAAAACACCTCCCTAAGGAGAGGATGCAGAAAGAGAAGGGGAAAGAGAAGTCAGCAGTCCCGAGGCTGGGCGAGATAAAGCTGCCAGGTGCTTCTCGTGAGTCCTGGGAAGGCCACAACAAAGCAAAAAAGGGGCCTTAGAACTAATCTCCACCAAACTACTCAGCAGAGGAGCTGTGAGACCTGTAGACAGGAGGGCATACAACGCCTCAGACCCCCAACCTGCTCTTCAGATGAGCTGAGAGCTCGCCTGCGCTTCATACGCCAGATGCATGGGTTTGCTTGCTTTGCTTTTTCAATGAAGGGGCATGCTTTCATTGCTTTAGTAAATTGGCTTTCACAACGCCGTCAAGGTCTCTCGTATAAATTAATTTATATGAGAAGACAAGGACCGAGGTTGGGGACAGCCTCTCCCACTGACTCGGGGGCTGTCCGGGAACACCTCTCTGGTGTGGGTGAGAGGGGCCTACACAGGAGGTAGCGACAGCCACTGTGCAGGGGGGTTGGGGTACCCCCGGTGCACTGTGGGAAAGACGTGCCACCCAGGGGTGAGGGGTGAGGGACGCAGCTCCCCCCCAGGCCAGCGTCACGGAGGCACAAGGCTTCGCCACAGGACAGACAGGAAGTGGGCTGTTGCTGTGGCCGTGTGGGGCAGTGGTTACGGGCACAGAAGTTAGAATCTGGAGGTCCTGCCTTCCTAAACCCGGCGCTGCCTCTAGCCCGCTGTGTTACGCTGGGCAGGTTCCTTAACCTCTCTGAATCTCGACAGTGGGTTTGCACAGGGGTGACAGAGCAGGGTCACCGGAAAGAGTCAACCGAGTATCACCACGAAGCCCTAGCACAATGCCTGGCACACAGTAGGCGCTTAGCAATAACACTATTATTACACTGAAAACTGCGCTGCGGCCCTAACCGGTTTGGCTCAGTGGATGGAGTGTCGGCCTGCAGACTGAAGGGTCCCGGGTTCGATTCCGGTCAAGGGCATGTACCTTGGTTGTGGGCACATCCCCAGTAGGGGGTGTGCAGGAAGCAGCTGATGGATGTTTTTCTTTCATCGATGTTTTTAATTCTCTATTCCTCCCCCTTCCTCTCTGTAAAAAATCAATAAAATATATTTTAAAAAAACAAAACAAAACAAAAAACTGCGCTGTGGATGCCCCAGGAAACAATGTCCCTTGATAAAGGATTAAAAATTTTGAATCCTATGAGTGCTACATATGACATATTTCCCTGCCTTCAGACAGTCAACGGATCGTCTTGTAATCTTTTCTGAAGACATCGGGTCATTACTTAAAATGCAAAAACTGCCTCACAGCCCAAAGCCTGCCTGTATTTAGAAATCAAACAGCAATCCTCGCTTGGCTGCATGTACCCCAACACTCACTATCCAGACCCCTGGGTCTTGGGTCTCTGGGGAGACTGTGAGAGGTGTCGGAATCGCGGTCCACGTATTGGTCAGCAGTCTCTCCTAATAGGCCCAGGAGGGACACGATGTCCCAGCACCAGCCACTGTTTGCCCCCCCGGCTGTGGGGTGAAAATCCAGACACCCGGGCGGGTCACCCAGTCACAGAGCTACCAGTGACCGGCCAGAGAGGGTGACCAGCGCGTCTGAGGCCACACACCTGAAGCACAGTTGGATGAGGCTTCGAATCCAAAGCTCATTCTAGTCAGTGGTTCTCAACCTTCTGGCCCTTTAAATACAGTTCCTCATGTTGTGACCCAACCATAAAATCGTTTTCGTTGCTACTTCATAACTGTAATGTTGCTACTGTTATGAATCGTAATGTAAATATCTGATATGCAGGATGGTCTTAGGCGACCCCTGTGAAAGGGTCGTTCGACCACCAAAGGGGTCGCGACCCACAGGTTGAGAACCGCTGTTCTAGATTCTGCTAGTTACAGTTTGGGGGCTTTAGCAACAAAAAATACAGGATGCCCACTTAGGTTTGAATTTCAGGCAGACAATGACTGATTTTTGGAATCGGTATATCCCATGCCATGTTTGAGATGTCCTTACACTAAAAATGTATTCGTCCTCGTCTGAAATTCAGAGTCATCTGCCACCTGGCATGTTGTCTGGCAGCCTGCACTGCCTCTGCCCGCTGTTGGGTGGACACAGAAACCACCTTGGCAAAGGAGAACTAGAACATCCTGGAAGCCGTACTTGCTGTCACTCGGTCTGAATAAGGGTCATCTCCACAGGAGGCCTTGTCTGAACCTCTCAGCTCCCACCTGCTCTTTGTAACAACTTCATCCAGATACAATTCGCACACCAAGCAATTCACTCGCAGTGTGCAAATCAGTGGTATGTTTTATACATTCACAGTGCGTTTAAAATGTTTATTTATTGATGGCTTTTTAGAGGGAGAGAGAGGGGGAGAGAGAGAGAGAGAGAGAGAGAGAGAGAGAGAGAGAGAGAGACACGTTGATCTGTTGCTCCACTTATGTATCCATTCACTGGTTGATTCTTGTATGTGCCCTGACCAGGGATCAAACCCACAACGTTGGTGTTTGGGGAGGACGCTCCAACCACTGAGCTACCTGACCAGGCCATTTTAAACGTTTTCATCACCTCAGATAAAAGCCATCAGCAATCACTCCCATCCCCATCTCCAGCCCCTGACCACCACTCACCTACTCTAGTCTCTGTAGATTTGCCTCTTCCAGGCATTTTCTATAAAGGAAATCCTAGGGGTACGGCCTTTTGTGTCTGTGTCAGGTCTCGGGGCTCCATTCCTTCCTACAGCTGAGCGATGATCCCTCGTGGGACAGACCACAGTCTGTATGCACGTGGCCATGGAGGGGCCTGGGGGTGGTGTGGCCTCCTGGCTCCCTCCCAGGGGCTGGTGGTCCCATCGCCCCGCTTCCTGCCTGCGCCCCGCAGCGCTCTGGTCCCCTCCGTGCGTGCGCCTGCTCCCTCTGCCTCCCCGCGTGCGCTCCGCTCCGAGGGCGCCGCTTTATGGGAATCTCCGCTGCACATGGGGCAGCAGATGGAGGAGTGGCTGGAGCGGCCCTGCCGCCGCTGAGTCGGGGCCCTGGGACCCGGGCCCCCCGCGCGGAGGGGGAGGGAGAGGGGAGTTCTCGTCTTTTCCAGGGAGGAAACCCCAAGTGGTGCCCGAGACGCCCGCTCCTCTTGGCCACAGCGGTCTGTGTTTTGAGCGTCCGCGCGACCAACCTTGTCGCCCTCTGAATCTTTCAGGTAAAAAGGAGAGGTTGGCGCAGGTGGGGGAATGGGGTAATGGAGCGGGGAACCTCTTCTCCAAACTCGCTGGTTCCGCCAAGACGCAAATCCTGCAGCAGCGTCAAGAGCTGAGCGCCCTCCCAGCCCCGCGGGGTGCACCCGTGAACCCCTCTGCTCGCTGGTTCTTATTTTTGCAGTTTGGGAGACTTTTCCAAGCATCCCTCTCTTCTGGCAAAGGACACGTTTATCTGCTCATCTGAGTCAGGACTTTATTCATTGGGCAGTTCTTTAATTCCACCTGTGTCGCATTCATCACAAAGTACCCCAGCCTGGGTGGCCAAAACAGCAGCCTTTTATTCTCTCACACTTCTTCTTTTTTAATATATTTTTATTGACTTCAGAGAGGAAGAGAGAGATAGAAACATCAATGATGAGAATCGCTCCTACTGGGGATGAGCCTGCAACTTGCACATGCGCCCTTCACTGGAATCAGACCCAGGACCCTTCAGTCCACAGGCCGAGGCTCTATCCACTGAGCCAAACCGGCTCAGGCTCTCATGCTTCTTAAAGCAAGGGCTTCTGGAGAGCCACACCCCTACCAGCTGGGGTGGTCCATCTTTCTCCAGCCTGCTGGGGGGGGGGGGGGGCGGGGCTGCCAGAGAGCCTTGGCCCTGTCCTCCTGGGGCTCCCTCCTGCTCCCTCCTTTTCTCATAAGGACACCGTGGTCTTGGAGTAAGTCCCGCCCGCTGCATATGACCTCAAGACCCATTCCCAAGTAAGGTCAGATTTGCAAATGCTGGGGAATAGGACTCCACGGATCTTTGTCAAAGATACAGTTCAACTCGCAGCATCTCCCTCCGAGAAGGAAGTCTTCCTGGGATTGGAATTAGAATTGCACTCCGTTTCCATCATAATTTTTCCTTTCTCTCACTGAAGGATATGGTATTCTCCTGCTGGTTCTGTGTCATGTCATTTAGGAAGAGATCACTGTTTTCCTCATAAAGCACCCTGCCTTTCTTAATTACATGTATTTCTATTTTATTGTTTCAGTCGCTGCTGTGAATGAACATTTTTTCTTATTTTTATTCCTAGGTGTTTATTGCTAGGGTATAGGGAAGGTGTTGTTTTGTGTTTTTCTTGAACCGAGGGAGTGTGCTTTTAACAGCTAGTGTAGGTATTTGGGGGTTTTGCAGGGACAGAACTCTGTAAACAGAATGTGGCATCTTGGAATACTCTGCAGCTCACAAGCAGAATGAAGGGGAGCTATCAACAGACCTTGAGCTATTTCCACAACGTAGTGTTAAGTGGGGGAAAAGATGCAAGAATGTGTAATGGAATCCCAAGTTAGAACACAATGCAGAAAGGGCCATTCACACAGGTATCTGTGTTCACAGGAAAATACAGAATGTTAGCTGGTTAACCTGGGCGACTTCTTAGGGTGGGGAGTTAACAAAAAGGGAAGAGGAGGAAGAGGTGAAGGCACCCAAGCCAAAAAAGAATGAAAAATGACTCCAAAAGATCCAAAATCATAGGATACAGTCACTACACATTATGTGACTTTGTATATTTATATTTATACTAGTATTTATATTTACATTATGTACTTGTTCTATGTGTCCAGAGAAACTTCCCCCCCCCCTTAATTAAGTGAGGCTTTTTATTGTTTTTCTTTCTTTTCTTTTCTTTTTATTGTATTTTTTTTTAAATTAAGGGCCCCTCACTGGTCCTGCTTCCAGAAGTGGCCACGCCCAGGTAGAAAGAGGAGCAACCAGGCGGCCGGGGGAGGGCTCATCTCCACAACATTCCATCTACATACAGAACTAAACAGACAAGCACAGAGTCACCATTGTGGTTAGAAGTTGGCAGCATGGAAAGGGGTGGTGGGGGGAAACAGGAGGGAAGTAGGGGTGTCATTAAAAAAAAATACAGGCCCTCCTGGTGCCTGGGGTGGGGGGACTCGGTCTGCTTCAACCCAAGAGGAATCAGAAGATCAGAAGCTATTTGGGAGGCCAGAACCCTCAGGGATGGAGGGAGGAGGGAGGTCCAGGGGGTGGGGGCTGTTTGGCAACTGGGTGAAGGGTTTGCCCTCCCTCTGCTGGGATCCCCCCAGCCCTGGGGTCTGGCAAGGGGGAGGCAGCCTGCACCCCGCCACACAGGCAGGCCTGGGGCTGCCAGATGCTCCAGGCAGGGGTGACAGCACTGCCCCACAGCTTCTCTGCCAGAGGGCAGCGTCCTTGACCTCGGAGCTGCTTGCCTGTGACTCCTGCTTGATCCAGTCAGCTTCTCCTTGGTGGCAGCCTTGGGGCTGGCATAGGTCATTTTGCTCTTAAGGGGTGCAGACTCGGGGGCCCAGGAGGTAAACCCCAGGTTCCCTTGCTCTCCTCAGTCTCATGGGTCGCGTCATACAGGGCGCAAGTGGCAGTCTTTGTCCGGCAGCATCTTGACGAAGGTGGTGTCGGGGTCTCCTGTCTGGCCCACATCACCCACCAGGATCTCCATGCCTCCTCCGGAGTGACGTCCTTCCCGTCTTCACTCGGGCAGGAGAGCAGCCTTCTCGCGGGTCTTCACCTCCCTGTGCCAGGGACACGCGCACCTTCATGTCACTGAACTCTCGGTGACGCCGGCAGAGGCAGCCACACCGGAGGCCATGCTTCCGGAAGCCAAGGAGACAGCATGAGAGCCTGAGAAGAGGGAGCCGCTGCAGCTGCGGCCGGGACCCGACTCTGTCCGGAGCAACTTAAAAACATGATCCCTACTTTTGTCCGATTTTGTTAAGATGAGCTGACATAGCACTTTGTATTCATTGCAACAGAATGATTTGATGTCAGTAAAGATTGCACAATGATCACCACAGTAAGGTTGGTTAATCTCCATCACCTCTACACACTTACAATATTTTTCTTGTAATGTAAACTTTTAAGGTCGGCTCTCTTGACAACTTTCAAATATACAATACAAATATGTTAACTATAGTCAGCGTGCTGTACGTTATACCCCCGGAACTTACTGCTCTTATAACTAGAAGTTTGTACCTTTTGACCCCTCCCCCGTGTGCCTCCCCCACCATCTGAGCTCTGTGTCTGAGTTCTGTGTTTTCAGATTCCCATGTAAGTGAGGTCGCTTGGTACTTGTCTTTCTCTCTCTGACTTCTTCGCTTAGCACAATGCCCCCAAGGTCCACCCATGTCGCTAAGGCAGGGTTTCCTCCCTTTTGAAGACTGAGTAGTATTCCATCGACTATACATCCCACCTTCCCTCATCCACTCATCCAGCAGTGGACACTGAGGCTGTTTCCATGTCTTGGCTTCCGTAAAAAAAAATTTAAGTTCATGCCAAAGCGAAGAGGTGAGCGCCTGATGGTGTGGGTGGCCCTGGAAGCCAGGCCTGAAGGGGAGACACAGACCGGGTCCCAGAGGGCACCCGGGGGGCCTCTGGCTGCTGCTGAGAGGGGGAGGCACTGACATCTGGGTTTTTGTTTGCAGGTATCTATGTCCCATTTTCCAAGAGCAGCCAAACACTTCTTCTGAGCCTCCTCTCTCCCCTTCCCTCTCCATCACCTGCACTGCCCTCTTTTTTTTTTATTGATTTGAGAGAGAGAGAGAGAGAGAGAGAGAGAGAGAGAGAGAGATCAATTTGCAGGTCCATTTATGTATGTATTCATTGGTTGCTTTTTGTATGTGCCCTGACTGAGGCTCAAACCTGCAACCTTGGCCTATCAGGATGATGCTCCAACCGACTGAGCTGCCTGGCCAGGGCCACTGCCCTCCTCTTGGTGGGGTTTTTGGCTGTGGTCCTGCTCCTCTTCAAGTCTGACTCTTGAGCCCAGGCAAACCCACCGGCAGCTCTATGAGCCCCTGACAAGATTGCTCCTCACCTGGCGATACCTGGCCTGTGTCCTGTCTGAGGCCGGGTAGGGAGGTCTTCCTTTTCCTTTGACATTTTTAGCCTTCCCAAATATATTCCTTTCTGGCCTAAATTAGCTACAGACCATCTCTACTTACAAAGTACTCTAGGTGATTAAAAAAACAACAACAACTAAAAATCTCCTACCGTCTTAAGCACTTTGCACAGTGACATGACAGCTGTGATGCGGACGTTGTTAGCATCCCTGTCCGTTTTCACAGAGGAGGAAGCAGCTGGCTGTTACTTTGCCTGGAGCCAAACCGCTGGTGAGCTGCAACACTAGGATTTGAACCCGTGTCTGTCGGTCTCCAAAGTCTGTGTCTGTGGCCCAGCAGCGTGGCCCAGTGGTTGAGCATCCACCTGTGAACCAGGAGGTCATGGTTCTGTTCCCTGTCAGGACACATGCCTGGGTTATGGGCTCAATCCCCAGTGTAGGGTGTGCAGGAGGCAGCCGATCAAGAATTCTCTCTCATCATTGATGTTTCTTTCTCTCTCTCCCTTTCCCTTCCTCTCTGACATCAATTAAAAAAGAAAAAAAAAGTCTGTGTCTATGTCTGTGTCACTGTCCTGTGACTACTCCGGGACAGTAGGGGGTACAGAGACATAAATGGGTGTCACTACCTGAACACAGTTAGAAACCAGTACACAGACTGTTTCATGCCAACACCAAGATGGAGAGGCCAAACAAGCCGGGCACGGTGGTCGGGGGGTCAGGAGAGCTTCCTGGAGGAGGTGGCTGCCATCTGAGCTCAGCCCTAGAGAAGGAGCAGGGGCGAGCCAAGTGACCCACGCTGGGAAGGGCGTTCTGGGCAGAAAGAATTGCATGTGATGTGTCGAGAACTGAAGGCAGAGCGTACTGGTTCAGACTCTTAGCTGCAACCCAAATATGACCAAACAGAATGAAAATTTCACCGTCTCAAATAACTGGAAATTCAAAGTGGGGAGAGTGGTGCTGAGGACACAGGTCACCTCGTGCTGTCCTCGGGATCTGGTCTCTCTCCACGGCCGGCTTCCCTGTGTTTGCGAGATGCTCTGGGGAGCTTCCAATCTTCCTTCAGCTTCCTTGTCGATGGTCTCACAGCCTGTGACTGGCTCTTTCTAGAGCCTGAGCTCATCCTATCAATCGCGATGGCTATGGTACAGCAGAGTGCTGACTGGCTTAGGTGTCAGTCACATGACCCACCCTTGGCCAGGGTGGGTCAACTTGGGGGCCTGGACTTGGAGAAGGGACGTGAGGGCCCTTGTGGGGATGTAAGGTGAAAGCCTGGAGCATGGGGTTCAGGCTCAGATATAGGTGGGACCAGGTCAGGGAGGGCCCCAAGGGAGACAAGCTTAGACAGCAGGGGGACGTGAACCAACATCTCAGGGTGCGCACGGCACATCCACGGTCTCCCGGCCCCAGGTCTCCGCGTGCCCCCTGAAAGGACACCTGCCAGGATCCCTGGTCCAAGTGGTGGTGGCTGGTGGTTTGATCTCTGAGTCGATTCTCTCTCGTCTTGACAATAATTACAGGGTAGGGATTCTCCGAGGAGGCTGCTCGTCCTGAGTTCCTTGTAATCCACCCAACATACTCAGCGGTCCACGCGCTTTTTCTGGAGTTGCCCAGAAGTAGTAAACATTTTGGGCTTTGCGGGCCATCTGGTCTCTGCCACAACGACTCAATTCTGATTTAGTAGTGACAGCAGCCATATCATTTGCATATTGCCAGTGGCTGCTTCTGAGATCATATAAACCGCAAAGCCTAAAATTTCTATCTGGCCCTTTACAGAAAAGGTTTGCCAGCCCCATCATGTACCAAGAACATCTCTCTCTCGTGAGCCCTTAAAATCCTTCCTTACCACCATTTTCAATGACTGCAGTTGGCTTCTCTCCCACCAGGGTTTCCAAAGCTGCTCCACGGAGGGCACTCATTTCCCTGGCAAATGTCCGTGAAACTGAGTTTGCCAGGGGAAGACACCTTCTGAATTTGGGGAGCAATGGGAAGTGTCCCCAAAGCCTCCCTGGCTGCTCTCCCAGCCCAGCCCTGCTCTCTAAGCTCTGAGAGGCTAAAAAACATTTTCTAAATCATTTTTCCTGACCCAAGATCTCAAAGCTTTGCAAACCCATAAATTAGCAGGCCACCTGCTGAGGAATCTCGTTGAGCCTGTCCTGAGATAGTCCCTGCAATCGGGTCCCATCCACATTGAGCTATTTTTCAGCTCCTTGAAATCTCCCCCCCCCCCCCCCTTAATTACAGTTTACAGCTGGGCCTATTGGGAGCAAAGGCGCCCTCCTTGCCTGGGGTCGTTATACATCAAGCTGGACTAGGGGGAGGGGTCTTCCTGCAGAATCAACCAGGTCAGGAGGAGGACTCAACCCCCGGAGGCCAGTTTTTCTGGTTTCCAGGAGCTCTCCTGGCCTCCCTGCTGTACTGTTCTTAGGTAGAAACCCTTCTTGGATTTGCAAATGACACGGGCTCTTTGTCACCTCAAATCCCTTGAGAGCCCGTGGGGAAGTCCATTGTTTAGAAAGTGTTGCCTCTTCGGCTTTTCTTTTTCTATAAAAGAGGCCTTACAATCTCTGTGCCCCATAACCTTGGGCTCCTGCCAAGCTCCTAGGTAGCGTTTGCTCTTGATAAATGTGAGCCTTTCTCCTCCTGAGCCATGAGCGTGTTTCTTGTACCGGTTGGTTGGTTTGTCCAGTCTAAGATTTTCCAATTATTCTCTAATGACCGTAGATCATTTTACAATAAAAAATCACATTGCAAATGTAGCCAGGTGTGAAAGCAGAACTTCTCCAGCCGGTTAGGCCCCTGCATGTGTCATGTCAAGCACCCCGCGTGCAGATGGCACCTCCCGCCCGACTTTCAGATGAGCTGATAAAGCCAGAAAAAGCAGAGGCCATGGTTCGCTCATTTTCCACATTCATATCATTCATTGCTTTGAGAATTTTGGGGGGACTTTGGTGTGTGTTTTTAAACATTTGCAATTTTATTTTTTATCATAAAATGATCTGTGGTCATTAGAGAATAATTGGGAACTCTTAGACGGGGCCAACAAACCACAGCCACCCGCCCACGTCCAGGGATGTAGACACGAATAACATTGCAGGACCCACTTTTCCAATCCTCGTTAGTAGAGTAACAGGCACCATAGGGTGCTACTCAGTATGCGTTCCTTCTCTTCCCCTTTCCTAAGAGCCCCCTGATTTTGCCCTGGCCTCCTTTCAGAGCAGGTGCCGTGAGGGACTGAAGCTTGGCCAACCTGCGATTGCTATGTCACCTCCTTTCCCTCACAGACCCGAGCACGCATACAGTTATGGGCAATGAGATAAGGGGGCAGATGTTGGCTAAGGGACTTCTGGGAAGGTTTCCTTCCTCCCAAATGAGACTCGGCACGAGAGGCCCTGGCTGTTCTTCCTGCTGACCAGAGAGGATGCCTGGAACCTGAGGATGAGACAGATGTGGGGCAGAGGGTGGAGCCCAGAGAGTCAGGAATAGAGCAGGAGCCCCGTGCCTTGTGCCTGCCCTGCCTCTGCACTTCTTGTGTCAGGAGACATCCCCAGATTTTAAGCCAATTTGAGCTGTGAGTCTGTTACTGTAATGATGCTGAATAGTTGGTGTATGTTCTGTTTTGAAGCCCACCAACCAGATCTGCATAGAGGTGAGCTTGGTCAGCTGCGGCGGCAAGGCCCAGGGGCAAGCACCCAGAGATGCCTTTGGGAGAGTCTTGGGAGGGGAGGACGGAGGGAACGTGAGCTTGTGCTGAGTGATTCTAGGGAGAGATGGGAGACACAGGGCCAGGTCTGGAAGGACACTGTCAAGAAGTGGAACAATTTGACCATCGACTGTCTTCCCGGTGATTCAAGCAGGACTGGACTGGAGTGAAGCAGGTGGGAACTGACATTGGCAAGTCAGCAAGCACTCGTGTTAGGGAAGAGGGTGTTTATTTTCACGGTCTCTGTGTGGCCTTGCCTGTGCCCTCTCCGAGCCCCGCTCCTGTTCTGTTGAGAACGTTTTTGTCTGGTTTTCAGCAAAGCCATCTTCACTGCTCTGGCTGCAAGCAGGGCCACTTTCACCTCCTCCGCATGAGCACACAACTGAATACAACATTGGGCCTCATCATCCATTCTCCATGTGAGGTGCGTTCGAAGACACAGAGCCACCCCAGAGTCATTAAAAACAGCTGAAATATTGTGTGTTTTTTTTTGTCATAGCAAAATATACACAGAGAAATACATAATGCAACTGCCATGCAAACTTTAAAAAATTATTTGTTCAGTAGAAAGAGAACAAGAAGGAAAGTCAAGCAATCCTGGAATACATGGCTGTTCAGTACCTTATAAGAGAAAGACTCTGGCAGCTGATGGAATTCCTCATTTTATATGTAGGCTTCTCTGTATCATAAATCAATGACTCCTGGTTCTGGGGGCAGCCCAAGCAAGGTACATGAGAACCACCGAGGTTGCTGATGAAAAAACATAGATTCCCGCCTGCTTCCTCACCCGAGATTCTGATTCAGTTGCTCTCATCTGGGAAGTGTCTTCCAGTGCCTCTGCCTCAAAGGCAAATCTCTTTCTCCTCCAATTCCAAGGACTCTGATGGGCTCCCCTTGAGTCGCATGTCCCACTCCTTGACTAATCACTGTGGTTAGTGAAGTGAGGCACTGTGATTGGCCAGTTCTGGGTTATGCACTTCTCAGTAGCCAAGAGTATGGGCTGCTGTGATTGACAGCTATGCTGAATCAAATGATGGATTCAGGGAGCAGTGTTTCTCCACAAAGGAATTTGCAGGGAGCATGTTGGGAATGTCATTTTAGGAACACCTGAATCTTATTTTAGCTCAGCCCACTCTTTCCCTTTAAGGTCCACCCAACACGAGAGGCAAAAGCAAATTAAAAGTCAGCTTCATTGGTATTAATGGAGCTTTGGGCAGAGCTCTAATACAGAGTATCTATACTAATAAAAGGGTAATATGGTAATTAGACTGGGAGACCTTCCGGACATCCTTCTGGACAAAGCCATGGTGGTGGGGCGGAGACAGAGGCAGTTAGGGGTGATCAGGCCAGCATGGGGGGCAGTTGGGGGCAAGCAGGCCAGCAGGGGGCGCAGTTGGGAGCTAGCAGGCCAGTGGGGGAGGGCAGGTGGGCACAATCAGGCCAGCAGGCAGAGTGGTTAGGGGTGATCAGGCAGGCAGGCAGGTGAGCTGTTAGGAGCCAGAAGTCCCGGATTGAGAGAGGGATCCCAGATTGGAGAGGGTGCAGGCCAGGATGAGAAACACCCCACCCCCAGGCACAAATTTTGTGGACCGGGCCACTAGTTTACAAATAAGGAAGTTGCAACTGCCCTTCAGCCTTCACCTGGCCACAGGGATGAATTATGGCAAAAGATGAAAAGCAAGGATGCAGACCATGAAAACCCCATGCTGGGGTCAGGAGCTGCCATTTCAAGTGACAGTGATCTGGCCCATTAGTAAATCATATTTGTTCATCGCCTTAGAATTTAACCCAATCAGATTTATAAGGCTTTTTCCCTGAAGGGTAGAAGGTTGGAACTACAAGATTTCAAGTTGGCAAATCCCAGCGAAGCGCTATGATTGGCTCAGCTTGGGTCACATGGAAGAGGCAAGTGGAGAGAATACCAATATGCCTCCTGCCTACAGCATTCTGGGTACATAAATGATTCTTCCAAATACCTCCTTACTCATTTTAAGATGCTGTGATGTAATAAAAAATATATATTTGGTCTCTATCCAAGTTCTAGGCACATAGCTTCTAACCCCTTGGAATCACAGAAGTGATATGTCTTTTTTTTGAGAGAGAGAGAGAGAGAGAGAGAGAGAGAGAGAGAGAGAGAGAGGAAGGGAGAGAGAAACATCTATCAGTTACCTCCTGTATGCACCACAAACCTGCAACCTGGGTATGTGCCCTGACTGGGAATCTAATAGCTCTTGCTTTGACTCAAAATTATTTTAATTTAATATAATGATAACAGCAAAAACAAAAACCAGACTGATAGTTTCTGAAATTCTATGGGTAAGAGCAGGAGGGGATAGGAGTGGTGAGCAACAGGGAATATAGGAAATTATCATAAAGCGGTGTTGTCTTAGAAAGCACTTTCTTTTTATGCCTATGTGGGTGGCTTGATATGGGGGTGCTGTTGGAGATGGAGAGGTAGAGAGGTGACCCCCAAATAACAATAACCAAGTAGAATACAGCACAGTGCTGGTGTGTTCTGTGTACTTTTGAGCATGAACTCATTTCAACCTCATAACAATCCTAGGAGGTAGGTCCTTCACTAAGATCGACAGCTAGCAAGATTTGTGTAACCACTATACCACCCTGAATCTAATGTTAGCTCAGCCCACTCTTTCCCCTGAAGGTCCACCCAACACAAGAGGCAATTCTAGAGTTGTCGGGAAGCATTCAAGCTCCTGACCTTGGTGCTTAAAAGATGAAAGTTGTAATACTTATTGCCGATGTGGAGTTCAAGGGGCATTGTGCCAGGATTCAGGCATTGCTGAGCCCAGCTGAGGCCGAGGGGCCATGCCGGGAGCGCCGCCCGAGCCTCAGCCTGCACAGAGCGTGGCTATATGTGGAAGGATGGGACAGTCACTCTGGAAGCTTCTCCCCTTGAAACACCTTGACATTAAGGAATCTTCCTCTTTCTTCCCTCCCTGTCTTCTTTAGACACCTGAGTCAGTGCTGTCTTTGCATAAGCACCTAACTGAGCAGGGCAGGCGTGTGAGCAGGGTTGGCATTGGGCAGGATTAAGGGAGGATTAAGGCCCTTTGTCAATTTCTCATCTCCTCTCTGCAGAAACAAGACCTGAAGTCTTGCTAAAGAATTCCCTTGGTAACAACTTTCTCCGGGCTCTTTTGGATCGCCTCTGGCTGGGTGGAGCTCCTGCTGTGTGCAGCCTCCACCAGGAAGTGAGCCAGGCTGCCAATGTGAGCTTTGAGCCAGGGCATTTGCATGGGTGGGGTCTCCATTCCAGGCCAAGACGACTCACCTCTTGGGCCAGTTGCCTCAGACCTTGGAGACAAGCCACATCTTGCCAAGAGACTTCTGTTCCCCATCCCAGTGCCCAAGGGTGCGGTCCCGCTGTCTCCGCAGCTCGCTCCCCCCCTTGTGTTCCCTTCTGCTCTTCATTTCCCCTGGTTTAAGGAGACACAAACCTGCTTTCACAGAGGCCCGTCTCCACTGTTTTACCTTCTCAAGGACTTCAAGTCCTGAATGACTCTCTTCTGAATTTCCCTTTCTCCCCACCGTCGCTTCTCATCAGCCCACAGGACTGCTCCCATGTTGGAACAGGAACAGACTCCCTCTGACTCCTGCGGGGGACACCAGTGCCCTCCCTCCCACCCTCCTTTCTCCGCCGCCCTTCAGAGACAAACTTCTCCATTGCCTGCACTCCCATTCTCTAGCCCACTTCCGTCTGGCTTCGGTGCCCCCCTGAATTTGCTCTTGCCAAGGTCATGGTCATGGACATGACATGTTCAAGTCTTCATGTGATGGGGCTTCTTAGCTGTACGTGACACAGCTGACCACTCTCCTCGCTCTCCTTCGGTGACATGCTCATGGTCTTCTTGCCTCGTCCCCGCCACTCCTGTCCTCATCCTCGCTCTTCCTGCCTCTAAACGTCAGGCCCAGCAGGGTACCTTTCGTAGCTGGATGCTCACAGGGTGGTCTCCTTCATCACCGTGGTTTCAAACACCATCAGGCGGCTGAGGACCCTCCCATTTAGGCCTCCAGTCTCGTGGTCACCACACAGTTCCATTGCTGCATGACGCCCTCATTAGAACGTCGCTTGGGCATTCCATACTGAACGTGTGCATAATGAAACTTTACATTGTCTCCCTACCTATGTCCCCCCAGTCTCCAGCTATGGAAATGGCAGTCTGCGCCCCTCAACCCAGACCCCCAAGTCCTCACCCTCAGTCCCTTCATTCTCCTCCTTTAACCCTCCCACCCAGGTAGCCACCCACGGTCAACTCTGCTCCCAGATGTCCTCAGATCTCAGTCTCCTCTTTCTTTTTGTTCTTTTTTTAAAAAAAAAATATTGAATTTATCAGGGTGATGTTTGTTAACAAAGATCTCACTTTTTTTTAATCTTTAAATTCTTTGTTAGTTAAGGAATTACAAATGTGTCCTCATTCCCCCCCTATTAACCCCCATCCCCCCCACACACACTCATGCTCTCATTCCCCCCCACCCCCCGTTGTCTATGTGCATTGGTTTGGCTTATATGCATGCATACAAGTCCTTTGGTTGATCTCTTCCCCTTACCCCCCCCCCTACTTTTCCTCTAGGGATTAATAGTCTGATTGCTGTTTCTCTGTCTTCAGATCTCACTTTCTTCATCATCACTTTTATACCCTAGGCTAGGCCACCGTCAACTCCCACCTGGGCGCTCTGAAGACCTCCTAAGTAATCACTAGCCCTTGTTTCTCATATTGCTGCTGTTGAGATTTTTCTAGAAGGAAAACTGAATCAGATCTCTTGCTGAAAACCATCTCATGCTCTCCACTGCCCCCAAGAAGTCTAATGCACTTCACTCGGTTATGTAGCCCTTCAGCCCTGGCTGCTCCCCGCCTCTCCAGCCTGCAGTGCCGCCCCCACGGGTTAGTGAGCACCTACTCGGTCTCCAGGCACTGACAGGCTCTCAGGTCCCAGATCGTTCTTTCCCTTCCAGGCCTTTGCACTTGCTGCTCCCTCTTGGGGAGCCCTCCCCTCCCCTACTCCCCAGTTCTGGTTGGCTACTGCTAATCCTTCTATCCTTGGCTTAGTTTAGATGTCACTTCCTCCAGAAAGCCTTCCCTGACTCATTCTCCACAAAACAAAACAAAATCAAATCAGATCAAAAAAGCTGAGTCATAGCTCCTTTCTTCCCTGAGGAGGGATTAGGAAAGCCGTGTCTGCATGGCAGGCACGTCCTCCTTCTATTTTTCATCTTCGTTACAGATAAACAGACGTGTTGAGGACAGCATCCAAATAGAGATACTTCACTGGGTTTTTATAGAAACCATTCTTTTTTCTTCCTAATGGGTGGTCCATTATTCCAATGACAAATTAAAGAATTGGTTACTGCCTTTCACATATTAAAACACCACCTTCTGGAATTTTAAACACACCCTTGGCTAATTTTGTTTTATTTATATTATTATTATTATTATTATTATTATTATTATTATTATTTTGGATGGCTTGAGGGCTCTAGTGGGTAGGAGGCAGGCTATAGTGTTTTTAAAAATGTATTGATTTTAGAGAGAGAGAGGAAGGCAGAGAGAAAAAGAGAAGCATCAATTTGTTGTTCCACTTATTTATGCATTCACTGGTTGATTCTTGGATGTGCCTGACCCGGGATTGAACCCACAACCTTGGCAAATTGGGACAATACTCTAACTGTGCTACCCCGCCAGAGCACTATAGCATATTTTTGACACCCTGTGGCATCACTATTGGTTGTAACCGAGTGTAGGGGCTGGATCAATATTGATGAATGAAGGCATGAATGAAATTGCTCTCAAACCAGAGTGTACGTTTCATGTTCTGGTCTCCAGGGGTTAATTTTATCAGCACCCGTAGAGCAGGCACAGCTTCACTCTGCGAATCATGGAGCGTAGGTTGACCAGATGGCAGAGTTCCTAGAGCACCCAGGGCTCCTCTTCTGAGCCTCTCAGTGGGTCCAGCTGAGCCCTTGCTCACGGGCAGTGGTCACGAGCAGGCAGGCTGCCCTCAGGATGGAAGAAAGTAGGGGTCAGTAAGGTGAGAAGTTCTTAAAACACCCCACCTGCTTTGATTGCCTGTTTGTTTGTTTGTTTGTTTGTTTGTTTGTTTGTTTGTTTGTTTTAAAGATCACAGCAAACCTCTGGAGAACCGGATTGGGAACTGGGGAAAGTAAGGTGTCAGTGTCAACACGCATTTGTGACACCCGCTGAGCCCCTGCTCCCCCTAATGGCAGGGCCCAGCGTCGGATCGCCATCTTGTGGTCAAACCTGGGGACTGTGTCCTTCCCACCTTGGTTCCCAGTGCTCCCGCAGCGGTGGAACCAGGGTTTGGACCCGTCTGTGGTCCCACCAGAGTCTGGGGTCTAAAGGCCTCGTTCAAGTCCTGGTTTGACCACTCCCAGCCATGATCAAAGAGAACTCTGTTTACTTTTTTTTCTTTTTGTTAATCTTCATCCCAGGATATTTTTCCATTTATTTATTTTTAAATATATTTTTATTGATTCAGAGAGGAAGGAAGAGGGAGAGAGAGATAGAAACATCAATAATGAGAGATATTCATGGACCGGCTGCCTCCTACACACCCCTCACTGGGGACTGAGCCCACAACCTGGGCATGTGACCTTGGCCGGAATCGAATCCTGGACCCTTCAGTCTGCAGGCCAGTGCTCTGTCCACTGAGCCAAACCAGCTAGGACTCCATTAATTTTTAAAGAGAGTGGAAGGAAGAGGGAGAGACAGAGAGAGAAACATCGATGTGAGAGAGACACATCAATTGGTTGCCTCAACTCTCAACTGAGGTACCTGTCCTTGACCAGAATCAAACCCAGGACCCTTTAGTCCACTGGCTCTATTCACTGGTCAGTACTTCGTTTTCTTCTCTGAATTGTGGACAGAGCAATGCTCTCATCTCTCCGGGTAAAGACCCGATGAGAAATGAGCCTGTGGCGGTCACAGGCTTGCCAGGTCTCCTGAGTGTGGCTGATGAGTATTGTTTTCTGAAGTTGATATAAGAGCACTTTTCTTCAGTGTTACCTTAAAACAAGAAAGTGAGGTGCCTGGGTGGTTTGGATGTTTAGCACTGGAAGGGCTTTGGGGGTCAGCAGGTGGGACCTCCTATTTTCAGAGGAGAAGCTGGAACTCAGGGAGAGAAGAAACTAGGAGTCAGAGTTTTCAAGGCTCAGGTGACAGAGTGCGACTTGCCGCTCCTCGTTCAGCAGGTTCGGCAGTGAGCCCAGAGCTCTGCCCTCAGGGGAGGACTCTGCAGGGCAGAGGGTCCCAGGTAGGCACCCCACATGGGGTTCAGGAATGGCCCTTTGCAAGCCAAGTCCTTCTTCAGGTGGATGGAGAGGCACCCGAGAACCTGCGAGTGGGACTCAGTGCCCCCGGCAGCGCCCAGGTGTGCCGAATTGCTGGCATTGCGTGGAGACCGTGCCCAACATCCTGCCACTCCACAGAAGCAGACACTGAGATGCAGGGAGAGAGGATGGGGCCTGCCCAGGCCACTCGCCGCTGCCAGTGGCTGTTCCGTCCCAGCAAACTGTGCAGCTGCCCTCGCGGCCCTTTGTCTCATCAGGACCGAACACCTACTCTCCCCGGAGGGCCGTGGGCCATGCCCTTGCTCATCATCCGTTTCCTCTTCCCAGCAGCCTTGCAATGGCTTCTTTCCATTTCACAGACGAGGAGACCGGGGCACAGGGAGATGATGGGAGTGCACCAGGCTAGTGAGTGCTGGGTCTAGAGTTGAACCATCTCCACTCAACTCTAGCGACTGGTTCACGGCCACCACAGGGCCCAGCGCCACCAGCAGCTTTGGCCTCTGGGGCGGGGGTGCTACAAAGAGCTGGCGAGGAGGACATGATCTCCTAGGGGGCCTGTCTCCTGAGTTTACTTAGATTTACTCTGGGATCTGGAGCAAATCGATTATCCTCACTCATCGCTTTTTGAGAAATGGAATAAATGATACAAATGGCAGCCATATGCTCCTGCCCCAGGGCTGACACGCAGGGAGGCCCCCTCTGTCCCACCCACACTCAGCTGCTGGCACCCACCTACTTAGGACCCAAGGAACGAGGCCTCTAGGGCTGGGAAGGAGTGACAGTGAGGGCCTCTGGGGGTTTCTTCCTCCCCCTAACAGTACACCCGTGGGAAGAGGAGCAGGGACATCCCTTGTTGGAAATACCCCAATCCCTGAGGGACATGGCAACCACTCATTTAATGGGAAACAAAAGCCTGCCCAGGAGTCCTGGAGAGCCCGGGAGGGCATGGCCGGGGGGCAGACGCCGTCTGAGGCTCTTGGTCCTGAACCTCCCAACAGAGGCAGGTCTCAAACCACAAGCTGACCTTCCCTGACCTTCCAGCTGCCGGGTTACCTGCTGTCCACTCAGAGACTGTACCTTGGGTCATCTGCTCACTGTGTCCTCAACCCTATGGACAGGAAAGTCCCCATTTGATTCTGCCATTGTTCTATGTTTCCTCGGAAGTTTTCTAACTAAGCCTGGAGAACAGACACAACGGGCTGGGCCCGGAGGAAGTCTGCCAAGGGGTGAAAAATGCTGATGGAGGGATGATAACTTTGGGTGCTTTCTTCCTGGTGCCCACTGTCTCTAGGTCCCTTGGAACCAGGGGTCATCTTTCACTTCCCACAGCATCTCCTGTCAGTCTCAGCTGTCTGTCCATCTCAAGAGTCCAGCTGAAGGTGTTTGTAGGGCTCAGGTATTCACATGCTAGTTAGTGCCACCTCACAAACTATAAATCATATAAAAATGCATCCACTGCACACATTAAAAATATTTTATTGGGGCCCAGCTGGCATGGCTCAAAATATTTTATTGAGCGTCAACCTGTGAACCAGGAGTTCACAATTTGATTCCTGGTCAGGACACATGCCCAGTTGCGGGCTTGATTCCCCAGTGTGGGGCGTGAAGGAGGCAGCAGAGCAATGATTCTCTCTCATCAGTGATGTTTCTGTCTCTCTCTCCCTGTCCCTTCCTCTCTGAAATCAATAAAAATATATTTTAAAAAATAAATAAAAACATTTTATTTGGTATAAATGAAAAAGGATTTTACAATTGAATTTTGCTAGGAACAAATTATTTACTTTGTCCTTGTGATCAGAATTTAGTATTTTTATATGCAACACATAATGAAAACCAAAACATTCTACATGCTTGGAAATTTAAAGACAAATTTCTAAATAATTCATGACTTGAAGAGGAAATCACAATATAAATGAGAAAATATAACTGAACAACAATGAAAACCCTACCTTGTTAAAAGGTAGTGCCTAAAGGGAAACATGTCTTTAAATGAACATATATAATGAGGAAAAGAGACTAAAATTAATGAGCTAAGTGTCCAATGCAACAAATTAGAGAAAGACATCAGAGTAAACGCAAAGAAATTGGGAGAAAGAGAATGATCTATAATAATAAAAGTGTAATATGCTAATTAGACCAGACAGCTAAACGACCTTCCAGACATCATTCCGATGTCCTTCCAGACGAAGCTGCAGCAGTGGGAGCTGAGGCAGAGGTGGTTAGGGGCGATCAGGAAGGCAGGCAGGTGAGTGGTTAGGAGCCAGCGGTCCTGGATTGCAAGAGGGATGTCTGACTGCCAGTTTAGGACCAGCAGTTGGACATCTCCTGAGGGGTCCTGAATTGCAAGAAGGTGCAGGCCGGGCTGAGGGACTTCCTCCCACCCACCATGCATGAATTTTGTGCACTGGGCCTCTAGTACAATAATAAAAATGAATTAGAATCAACTCAGATATCAACAAACTAAAAATTGGTATTCAAAAATAAAAGCCGATAGATAAAACCCTGATTATATTACTTACTAGAGGCCCAGTGCATGAAATTCATACACTGGGGGGGGGGCGGTGTCCCTCAGCCTACCCTAGACCCTCTCACAGTCCGGGATCCCTCAGGTGATGTCTGACTGCCGGCTTGCTTAGGCCCACTGGGGAGCCGGCAGTCGGACATCCCTCTCGCTGTCTGGGACCCCTCACTCCTTACTTCCCGCCTGCTCACTGCTCCTTACCACTTGGCTCGCTGCTCCTTAGTGCAGCTGTGGAGGTGGGAAAGGCTCCCGCCACCGCCACTGTGCTCACCAGCCATGAGCCATGAGCCTGGCTTCTGGCTGAGCAGGGCTCCCCTGTGGGAGTGCACTGACTACCAGGGGGCAGCTCCTGCATTGAGCATCTGCCCCTTGGTGGTCAGTGCACGTCATAGCGACCGGTCATTCTGGTCATTCCACCTTAATGGTCGCTTAAGCTTTTATTATACAGATGGGGGGGAAAGAAAATATAAATTTTAGTAATGAAAAGAGTTACATACAGATACTGTAGAGGTTATAAAACAAGATAACCCTGGAAGCAGCTTTATACCAATAAGTTTGAAGAATTAGAAGAAACTGATGAATTTCTGGAAAAACATAACCTTTCAAAATCACGAGGACTACAATAGACCTATGTCCATTTGATTGTATCAGTAGTTTAACATCCAGAGACTCCATAGGACCCTAGTGATTTCATAAGAAACTTCTACCCAAAACTCAGATAATCCTTATATTGTTCTGGAGGATAAAAAAATGAAAAAAAGCTGCCCAGCTCATTTTATGAGGCTAGATTGGCCTTGGTATAATATCAGAGAAGAACCTGTGAGAAATTAAAACCATGGCCAAGAACATTTGTGATCTTGCTTCCCAGCATATGTCAGCAGTTTGGCTCAAATAAACTCATAGAAATTCTCCAAAACCAAAACCAAAACCAAAAACCATGGCCAACAGCCAGGTCTTTGAGCATTTGCTCACCGTTGACTCTGGGCATGGCGCCATCTCCTTGACTAATAAACTCATTCTTGGCTACAACAGCAAAAAAAAAACAAACCAAAAAAAAACATGGCCAATATAACTTATGAACATAGATTCAAAAACCATACATGAAGAAATCTAATGAACAAAAGAAACTGAGAAACAAAATAGATCTAGAGACATGGAAGCATGCAACAAGCTAAGGATTCTCAGAGGGAAGGGGGTGGGGGTGGGAAGAGATCTACCAAAGAACTTATATAACCCATGGATGCAGACAATAGTGTGGTGAAGGCCTGGGGAGGGGGCGGGAGTGGGGAGGAGAGGGGGTCAATAGGGAAATAAGGGGGGACATCTGTAATACTGTCAATAATAAAGATAAATGTTTTAAAAACCTTACATCAAGTGTCACCAAGTCCAATGGAACTAAATATGTAGAGTATCCATGCGGACGGAGCCCTGGTGTGGAGGCCCTTGGACATGGTGGAGTAACAGCCAGCAGTTGATGTTCATCTAAGGAGGATGTGTGAGAACAGAAGCCTAGTGATTTGGGTTTGCTGTACACAAAGGATCAAGAAAATATGTAGCTATATTGAGAATAACATGATCCATGTTTCTTACCATTAGAGAAAGGAGATCCAAATATGAAAGGAGGGGCCCTGGCCAGGTGTCAGTCCCATACACTAAGGTTGCAAGTTCGATCCCTAGTCAGGGCACATAGGAGAAGCAACCAATGAATGCATGAATAAGTTGAACAACAGCCTGGCCAGATGCTTCCATTGTTTGGAGCCTCGTCCCATACACCAAAAGGTTGCAAGTTCAATTCCCGGTCAGGACACATACTTAGGTTGTGGGTTTGATCCCTGGTTGGGGTATATGCAGGAGGCAACCAATTGATGTTTCTCTCTCTCATCAATATTTCTCTCTCTCTCTCTCTCTCTCTCTCTCTCTCTCTCGCTTCCTCTCTCTAAAAACCAAGTTAAAAAATGAAACTGAATTAGCATTGGAAGGGTTGATATGAATACATGTTTTTCAACGTAAATATAGAAATAAATATGCAAATACACACACAATTTCCCACCTTGTTACGAAGATGGCCTGGGAGCAGCCATCCCAGTAGCAATGAGCACACCTAGCACCCAGATCTTGGTGTCTAAATTTCTAAATACCACTCGGCACTAAAAGAAACCAGGACTGCAGAGTCCTGTATGGTTGTAGGGCTAGGGCAGAAAAGAACAAGATGTTCGTGGAACTTCTTTTTATGCAACCAAGTCAGAAAGGTCTTCAAGACTAATACAGAAATACAAAAGCCACGGAGCTCAGTGTGAATAGGCTCCCACTTCCAAACCTGGGGCACCCTGAACTTCACAATAAGGAATGACAGAAATGAATTACAACCCGCTGAGTCAAATAGGAGTTCCTGAGTCACACTGACATAAATAAGAGGAGGAGATGCAATGCAACGATTTTCAACCCTTTCCGCCTCCTGGCACACACAAACTACTGAAGTCCTGTGGCACGCCAATATATATATGTTCTTTGCCGATCTGACAAAAGAAAAAGGTATAACTGGCTGGGTGACCCATCCCCATCTGAGAAGCAGCAATGATGCCCAGACCAAGCGGGAGTCCGCATCTGAGAGGAAACAGGGAGAGTCGGAGAAGATGGGGACCCTGGGGCTTCAGCTGCCTCAGGACCTTCCAGATCTGAGGCCAGGGGCGGGGGTGGGGGGGTCAGACCCTCCTAAGGAAGATCTGATGGAAATGCTGGTCGCTCCTCAGGGGGAACCAGGAGCCCAGGAACAGCACGTTTGGCCCACAGTGTCCCGGCCTTCACAGCCTCCTGCAACCCATCTTCCCAGGATCTAGGTTTAGAAATTGTACCTAGAAACAGGGCTGCGTGCGTGCGTGAGTGCCTGTGTGTGTGTGTGTGTGTGTGTGTGTGTGTGTGTGTGTGTGAGAGAGAGAGAGAGAGAGAGAGAGAGAGAGAGAGAGAGAGAGAGAGATGCAGTGTAACTTACTGGAGAATCTCCTGTCCAGACCTACTTTATAGAATTTCCTTCTTTTTCTATTAAGACATGGAACTTGGGTTTCAAACCCCTTGCCTTACCCACCCTTCCTACCCCTCCCCCCATGAACTTTCTTGTTCCTGTTGCTAACTGGACTGCCTTTCTCCTTCTCCGAGGTATTTTATGCAATCCGTGGAGTAATGCAAAAGGAGGAGGAAGGGGAGGGGAAGGAAGGGAGGGGCAGGAGCTGGGGAGGTGGGGCAGGAGCTGAGGAGGGGGAGGGGCAGGAGCTGGGGGGGGGAAAGGGCAGAATTGGGGGGGGGGGGGCAGAAGCTGGGGAGGGAAGGAAAACTAACCACCCAGACCCTCTCTTCCTCTCTGCCTGGCCTGTGTCCTTCTGCACCTTGCTTCATGCTCATGCAAAACATAGACCATATATAGATACAGCCACTTAGACAAACATGCAATGTACTTCATGGAAATCACTTTTGCAGTATATGCAACAGGTTGTGTGAATTAATACATGAACTGTCAGGCCCTGGCCAGGTAGCTCAGTTGGTTAGGGCATCGTCCCAGTAGGCCAGGGTTGCGGGTTTGATCCCTGCAATGTAAACAACAGCGACTTAAAACAACACGGATGTATTCTCTTACAGCTCTGGAAGGCAGAGTCTGAAATGGGTGGGCAGGGCTGTGTTCCTTCTGAAGCTCCCGAGGAAAACCCATTTTCTTGCCATGTCCAGCTTCTGAAGGCCCGCATTCCTTGGCTCGGGGCCCCTTCCTCCATCTGCAGAGCTGCCGCTGCCACCAGACTCTGGTCCTCTTGCCTTTCTCCGACAGGGACCCTTACGATCCATGACATTGGACCCACCTGGCTAATCCAGGATACTCGCCCCGCCTCCGGCTTCACTTACTCACACCTGCAAGCCCCTTGCGCCACGTCAGGTCACATGCACAGGCCCCCGGGGTTTGGGCGCAGGCATCTTTTGGAGGCCGTTCCTAGATCTACCACACTTGGTGATTTCCAGTTTGTAGAATTACAAACATCATTTCTGAATGCCTTCCCAGGCCTTAATTCCGTTGATTTGACGCCCCCAGAAAAACCTGTTGATCCATCGAAGCTGGGTTTATTAGGCCTCCCTCGGGAAAGGTCATTAGAGGGACGAGGGAATGCTGTGTGTAGGGTTTTAGGGCCTGCCCGGTGATTTAAAAGCAGGTCATGTCAGGCCAGGAACTGGTCAGGAACTGGTCAAGACTGGACAGCTTCTGACCTAAGAGCTTTGGAATGGTGGGCCCAGGGAGAGAGGTTTTGAAGTGAGAGCTGATGCATAATCTTATCTTCCCGAGGCAGGTATTTCCTGGAACAGCAGAGGTGACTTTTGCCAGATCCCGGGACTGTATTGCTTAACAGGGGGATTATGTTGGTCTGAGTTCTCACAGTTACAGTAATAATAGTTCCCCTTTTTTTAGTGCCTCCTACAGGCCAGACGAGTTGAATACATTTTGGCAGTTCCAACAACCCTAAAGGCAAGTATTTCAACCCAACAGTAGTATAGCCTAATAATTCCCCTCTTCCATTTAGGAGTCAAAAGTTCCCCCATATGCCCTAGCTGGTTTGGCTCAGTGGATAGAGCATCGGACTGCGGACCGAAGGGTCCCAGGTTTGATTCTGGTCACGGGCACATGCCTGGGTTGCAGGCTCGATCCCCAGTTGGGGGTGTGCAGGAGGCAGCCAATCAATGATTCTCTCTCATCATTGATGTTTCTCTCTCTCCTTCTCCCTTCCTCTCTGAAATCAATAAATATATATTTTAAAAGAAGTTCCCCCATAAAAATCCTGGCTCCCCCACCTACTTCCTGGGTGAAGGCAGGCAGGTAAACTCAGGAGCAGGGCCTGTTTCTTCAGCTGTAAAATCAGGACAACTCTTCATACCCCGCGGTGGAGGCGGGTGGAGAGGATCCGTTTGCCCACAGCAGACCTGGTCCTCGCCTGCCCTCTCGGAGTCTTTATTAACAGTGCCCTTTTATTATCCTCAAAGGGGTCCTTCTGTAGATGGTACATTATACAGGCGCAGTGTAAAGCAGTGAAACTGCAGTTATAATTTCTCTGTGGGAGACGGGGAGGCTCAGAGGGGTAGGTGGCCGGCTCAGGCCACACTGCTGAGGGGGGAGTGCTCCAGGTTAAAGAGCTCAGCAGGCCCAGTGCTATCCCTCCTGCCTGGAGTGGCCCCCACCCCACCCCCACACAGTGCTACACTCTGTAACTATATGTTGGTGTGATTTTAAAAATTCAGCCCTTGTCCCATTAGACCAGGGTCCCATGGGACTCCAAATGAGGTCAGTCTCAGTCATGGCTGGACAGCAGTGCCTCGGACAGTGGGGAGGTCAGGGTCATTTACACACATGCTCAGCCTGCCCCTGTGTATGTGTTCAGGAAAGGGGGTGTCTGTGTGCAAGGCAGCTTTTCCGAGACTCAGCCTCAAGGTGCCGCCCCAAAGTCTGGAAGGCGCGCAGTCAGGGACCAACAGTACCTGCTTCCACCCTCATCACGGGCCCCTGGAGACGCCTAGGACTTGGGGAGAAATGGCATTCTTCATTGTCTCCCCCAGAAGCGGCTTTGAGGAGCACCCCCTTCGGCAGCTGGGGACACAGGAAGTGAGATGGACTGTGCGCAGGCAGGGGGCGCTCAGGTGTGGCTTATACCGTGGGCGAGGCCTCACCACAAATGTCCCCAACAAACTGGATTTTCTCCTGTAATTACCATACTTCGGGCTTGGCCTTTACAAGGTTATCACCATCCAATCAGGTGGGATTTCTTGGCCCCGATAAAATAGCGCCTGCTGTTAATGCAACAGATTAAGGAATGCTTTCTGCCTTGGTCTTCCTGACAGGGGTGTCCCATGAGGAACTAAACCCACAGATAGTATATATTTAGAGGACGGTCACGGGTGGTCCCGGTATTAAAACTTCTGCCCTGATAGGAAAGTTTAAGACAATCCCAGCAGATCCCATGACTCAGCAGTTTCAATTCCTGGAACCTCATCCTCTGAGACACACGGGGCCAACAGGTGCACGAGCTTTTATCGGGAACAGCAGGAAGAACTGGAATAACCGAAGGGTCCATTAAGGGGGGAGGGGCCATGACGCACACACATCAGGGTATCATACAAAGGAATGCCTCCCTTCTCAGAAAGTAACGAGACAGTGGAAGATGACATCAGGGACCGGGCAGGAGACAGCAAAACAAGCGTTGCTGTTTGGCCAGAGCTCCCTGCAAGGTCTGAAACCAGGTTGAGAAACCGAAGGCCAGTTTCCCAGCCTCGCCACTGCTGATGCGGGGACCGGGTAACTCTTGGTCATAGGCGGGTCAACCTGTGCTCCCTGGCATGCTGGGCAGCGTGGCCTAGACTCCCCACTTGGTGTCTGCAGCAACCCCTTTCCCTAGATGAGACAACCAAAATGACTCTGGACACTGACTGCTGTTTGTCCCCTGGAGGCAGAATCGCTCCACCCCCACCCCTGCCTGAGCCATGGCCCAGGGCCGTGGTCGGCAAACTGCGGCTCGAGAGCCACATGCGGCTCTTTGGCCCCTTGAGTGTGGCTCTTCCTAAGCCTTAGGAGTACCCTAATTAAGTTAATAACAATGTACCTACCTATATAGTTTAAGTTTAAAAAATTTGGCTCTCAAAAGAAATGTCAATCGTTGTACCGTTGATATTTGGTTCTGTTGACTAATGAGTTTGCCGACCACTAGCCTAGGGTGACCGGTGACCAGGTCTCCTCTCCGGAGCTGAGGAAATGACTAACATCACCCCCTTTCATTCTCAAAAATGCCTTGTGCCTTGTCTGATAAAGTATACGATTACCCTTCTCTCCAGAAAAGAGCACCTATGCTACGGCATCATTGTCCAGACAGATGGCTGGCATCCGGGTCCCGTGGACCGTAAAGGTACTCACACAGGTAACAGCACCATGAGCCTCAATCCGGTGCATTAGCTAATTGTCACCATCCCTGAAATCTGGGCACTCAACTCCTGACTGCCACAGTCCACTTGTTTTTCCTGAGGCCAAAGTAGGGGCGCTGAGGACATGGGCACGGTGCTGTAGGTTATTTGAATGAAGTTCTCCTGAGTGGGTATCAGCAAGTTTCCAAGTTTTTCAACTTTACCATCTTTTTTATTTTTTTGAAATCTGAGTTCTAGAGAGTAGGGACTTCCCACATAATCCTGTGAATAAACACAGAGTGGCGGGATTGAGTGTGGGGACTGAGGTAATTCCTGGGGATAGGGCTGACCAACGGCAGGGCCCCCACCTCCTGGGCGCCTATCTGTGGTAGGCAGTGGAGGTGTTAACATTGACCAACACGAAATAAATAAGAAAATGAGAAATCAGGGATGCACCAAAAATTGTGACAGCTCACATCCCTAGTGGGAGGTCCTCCTGGCCACCTCTGGCTCTAGCTGGCGACTGTCCCCACCCTCTCACCTGCCTGATTAGTCCTCATTTTCTCCTTGGCCCCGTGTCTTCTGAGGCTGTGAATATCTGACTCGCTTATGTGTTAGGGCCTTTCAGGAGGATGGAAATGTGAGTGCGCGTTGTGTACTGTTGTGTCCCTAATGCCTGGAATAGCTCTGCCACGTAACACGTGCGCCATGAATGCTCGTGGAATGAGGATGCGGAGAGACAGCTGGGGCGGAAGTGGGGGGTCACAGAGTGGAGGACGATGGGGAGCGGGTGGCTGGGGAGGCCAGTTTGAGAAGGTGACACGGGTAACCCAAGCTCATAGGAGACGGGCCACTAATCTGGGCTTCTCCCATGCTGATGCCCAGGAGCTCGGGGGCACTGAGCACACCACGAAGTGACCTTCTGGGTCAGGGCTCCCACCAAGGGCTTTGCTTCTCACTGTCCTCCCCGACCAAGAGCCTGAGAATGTCATTTCGGTTAGATGTGTGGAAACTGAGGCATGGCGAGGTTATGTAGCTTGCTAGTGAGGGATGAAAATGCGATTAGAATGCAAGGCGGTGGGACCCCATGGTCCCCACCCCCCTCCCCATACACACGTGGACAGTCCCAGGCATGAGGGCCGACTGCCTCCATCCAGGTCCCGCTCAGCATCTCACTGGCTCTGACACTGACCAAGCCCTGGCCTGGCCGAGGGGAGTGTGCACGGACGCCCATGGAATGGGCGAAGGGAGCACGAGGCGTGGCATTCAGGTTGGCTGAAGCAGCCGGTCTGGCAGGTCCTCCTCTCCGGTGAAAGGGTCAGGACCACCCAGAAGCTCCATGGAAGTGCCGGCAGCCCAGGCTGCCTTTGAAATGCTGGCCCTCCACCAGCCTCTTGTTCCCTAATCCCCTGTGAACCCTGACCCAGACCTCTGGGAAGTGGGATTAGGTAGGGAGTGAGAAATCGCACCCTTTATTTGTTGTTTCAATGTTGTTTACTATAAACATACATATTTTTTGTAATAATTCTAATTCTTCCAATTTTTGACCAAAAAGTACAATCATCTGGTACTAGCAAAAGGAAAAGCAGACAGCTCAAGGGGTCTCTGGGAAATGGCAGAGAAAGAATTATTCAAAATAATATTAACCAAAGACATTTTTTAAGTGACACCTCATTTAAAGGGAAAGGCTGGTACATATCACTGCAAAAGAATTGCAAATGTGAAATGTTTCAGGCATGAAGCCAGAAAGGGGCACATTAAACACCACGACCTCCTGTGTGCTCAGCCCCCAGCTCATAAGAGGACACAGGAGAGGAGAGCCCTGGCCGGGCAGCTTATTGGTTAGAGCGTCGTCCAGATACGCCAAGGCTGCAGGTTCTAGCCCTGACAGGGCACATACAAGAAACAACCAACGAACGCATAATAAGTGGCACAACAGAATCTCTCTTTTCCTTTCTCTCTCAATCAATTTATAGATAGATAGATAGATAGATAGATAGATAGATAGATATAGATACCTATATATCATCTATATCTATCTATCTATCTATCTATATATAATAATAATTATTATTATGATAATCTTTAAGAGGACACAGGAGGAGCCCTGGGTGCATCTCCACCAATGAATGCCCCCCGCCACATCCTCCCCACAGATAAACGGTCTTGAATTTAAAGTTTTTCTTCCCTTTCATATTTTTATTCTTTTATTTCCTGTGGAGTTATTAATACCTCTTTTGCAGGTTCTTAAAATCGATATAAATATATTATATTGATATACCATTTTTTAAATTGAGGTAAATTCATATAACATAAAATTCACTATTTTTTTAACCTTTTTTTTTTTTTAATTCACCATTTTAAAGTGTACGATTCAGTGGCATTTGGTACATTCACAATGCGGTACAACCATCACTTCTATTTAGTTCCGAAACATGCTCATCACCTGGAAGGGGAACCCTGGGCGCATTGGGCAGTCACTCTGTGCATTTGCCTGTTCTGGGTATTTCATATACACGGGATCATATAGTATGTGCTCTTTTGTAACTGGCCTTTTTCACTTAATATGATGGTTTTGAGGTCCATCTGCATTGCAGCCAGGAGCCACCCTTCCTTTTTCAGTACTACTCCACTGCATGGCTGGACCACATTTGTTTATTTATCTGCTGAGGGACCTTTGGGTTGTTTCCATTATAACCATGCAGGGTGTGTGTGAAAAGTTCTGAAAACTTCTTAGCAATGACTTTCTTTAACAATATCTGTATTGGCACATATGGCTTCCCACAGAAACATGTGAATCCTTTAAGGGGTTTAGGACATTCCACCCTAAAATGGGCCACTTTGCCATATTCGTTATTTTGAGCTGAAGGTACCTGAGAGACAGGTACAGGAAGGGCTGCCTGACCTCCCGTCTCTACCTAAAATCAGGCCATAAAATTTCCCATGAGAAAGAACATTCCCTGCATCAGGAAGAGAATGTTCCAGAAACTGGAAGCAGACGCTGAAATAAATCAGCACAAACAAACCTGCTGACATCGCCTTTATCTCCCACTAGCCCTTCCCCATGGCTCCTCATCGCTTCTCCACAGGTACTCACGCTAACCCTGTGTCTCGTCATTTCTTCACCAAGGTATCATTTCTGTCTGAAAAGGGTAAAAGCCCCCTGTTAGGGTCACTTTTGGGGTCTGCACTCTCTTACAAAGGCCCCATGTATCTGGGAAACTGAACAGAACTTGCACGCGTTTCTCCTGCTCACCTGTCTTGCGTCAGGTTAATCCGTAGGCCCGGGCCGAGATCTAGGAGGGTGAGAACTTTCCCTCCCCGTGGCCTCCGAGTAGCCCACAGGGTGGCACATCAGTGCCCTGCCCTCACCAAGCTCCCTACAGGAATCCTTCCACTCACTGGTCACACCAGCTCTGGGCACGGTAGTCACCCCACTTGGCTGGTGAGGCGACCGAGGCACCAATCTGGAAAGTCCTGACTAAGAGGCAACCTCAGCCACTGACTCCTTGCTCATCGTTTTTCTCCTCAAAACTGCACTGAAACTAAAGACTTGGTCATAATTTGTGTGTAGGCTTATCTTTCATATATTTTTTAATCACAGAGATTTGGGGAGAGCAGATGCGGCCTCGACCCTGTCCTCAGCATGACCTGCTCCTGAGGTGGGTGGGCACTGGCCAACGGTGGGCACCTGCAGTGCCGGTGACACGTTCCTGTGCCAGCCAGCACCCGTCTCTCTGTCCTTCCCTGGTGGTGTCTTTTTGTTTTATTTTAATATATTTTTATTTATTTCAGAGAGGAAGGGAGAGGGAGAGATAGAAACATCAATGACTCGAGAAACTCATTGTTCGGCTGCCTCCTGCACACCCCACACTGGGGATTGAGCCCGCAATCCAGGCATGTGCCCTTGACCGGAATCGAAACCGGGAACCTTCCGTCCATAGGCTGACACTTTATCCACTGAGCCAAACCAGCTAGGGCCCTAGTGGTGTCTTTAACTCACTATCTATTTCCAGAAACGGGAGGTGGGCTTTATGGGCTTAATTAGATTCAGGTTAAACTTTTTTTTTTTGTCAAAAACTCTTCATAGGTAAGATCGATAGATACAGCAAATCAATATATAGGGTACCCTACATTTGAATGTCAGATAAATAATGCACTCTTTTAGTATAAGTTATGCCCCACGCAGTATTTGTATAACCTACTTCTACTAAGAATGATATTAATCGTTTATCCAAAGTTCAAACTTAACCACATTTTATCTGGCCACCCTGTTAAAACCATAAGGCTGCTGTCTGTCTATTTCATGGAGTCTCTCTGTGGACCAGTTACTGACCCCCGGGTTACCATGGTGACTTCCAAATCTCTCCACGGCCAGGTTTGGAACCCAACACATCAGGCCCTGGAAATGCAAAATCCAAACTGACCTTTGTCCGCAAGGAGTCAACGGCCTGGTGTCTCTGGCCCCTTCCGTTCGCCTCTCCAGCCTGCGCATACTTGGAGCTCAGCTGGTGCTCGCTGACTTTCAGTCGCAGGCCCGCATGAAGAGCTGACAGACAGATCACAGATGCTGGGGCCCACGGACTCCGAGCTGACATCTCCAGGCAGGTTGTTCTTGCGAAAGCTCAACCTCCCTGGGTCTTATCTGCCCATTTCATAGATGAGGAAACCAATACCTGGCTCATTGGGTTGTTTTGAAGATGAAAACAGACAATCATTCAACAAACATGTTTAGGCTCCTTGATTCTATCAGTAGGTACAGAAAAGGCATTTGATAAAATTCCATACACACTCAAGTTTAAACAAATCAACAATCTCTTCTATAAGAGCAACTGAAAAAAAAAAAAAAAAGAGCAACTGAAACTGACAAAGAGTATCCACCACCAACTTCATTCTTGATGGTGAAACTGTTTCACTAAATCTAGGAATGAGATCGAAACTCACACTGTTGCTACTTTTATTCAACGTGACACTGGAGTTCCTGGCCAGTGACCAGAGACCGTCTTTTTTTGTCCTAACACATGGATTTATTTGGATCATATGCACATTTTGTTTTTATAATGAAAAAAAAAACACCAGTTATTTTATTAAAAACTAGAGGCCCAGTACATAAAATTCATGCATGGGAGGGGGACCCTTAGCCTGGCTTGTACCCTCTTGCAATCTGGGACCCCTCAGACATCTCTCTCGCAATCTGGAACCGCTGGCTCCTAACCACTCGCCTGCTTGCCAGACTGACCACCCCTAAGGACTTGCCTGCCTGCCTGATTGCCCTTAACTGCCTCTGCCTGCCTGTCTGATCACCTCTAACAGCTCGTCTGCCTGTCTGATTGCCCCTAACTGCTCTCTTGCCTGCCTGCCTGATCACCCCTAACCACCTCTGCCTCAGCCCCTGCCGCTGCGGCTTCATCTGGAAGATCGTTCAGCTGTCCGGTCTAATGAGCATATTGTGCTTTTATTATTATAGCTAAGACCAAACACACAAGCAAAGGCACAAAAGTCCAACAGAAACAGCCTTAATAAAAGCCTCAGAGCTCCCCACTTACCATTTCTAAGCCAAGCCCATCCCTGCTGAGAAAAAGGAAGGAAAGAGCATAAGGATTAAAAAGAAAGAAATGAAAAATGCAATAGTAGTATGACTGACTACATCCAAAATCCAGGAGATTGAGCAAACTATTACAAGTGAAGGAGTTCAGTAAGATTATTAGTGAAAATATTTATATATATATTAATCCTCACCTAAGGACATGTTCATTGATTTTTTTTTTTGAAACAGAAAAAAACACAACAATGTGAGAAAGAAACAGTGATTGGTTGCCTCCCACACGCACCCCAATCTGGGATCAAACCCGAAACCTAGCTCTGTGCCTAACCGGTAATCGAACCCAAGATCTGCCAGTGTGTGGGAGGAGCTCCAACCAACCGAGCCACATTGATCAGGGCAGAAACATTAATATTTAAAATCAAAAGGTATAATAATCAATAGAGTTTCTATACATAAGGATATAAGAACTAGACATATAGCTAAAATAAAGACATGCTATAGTAGCAACAAAAATGATTAGGAATAAATCTAATAAAAGATGCAAAAAATGTGGGGGAGAAGTTTATAATGATGTATTAGAAAACTAGTAGGACATTTTACATGAAGGTCAATTTTCCTCAAATTAATCTCTCAATTTAATGGAAGCCAATAAAAAAAAAACAACCTGATACATTGATTGAAAAATTTGGTAATGGTGATTTTAGCATTCATCTGTTCTCTATGGATTTTAGACTCCAGAGTCTGGGTTCTAGACTTTGGAAGTTTATTATTTTGATCAAGAAGTGCCAAAAAAACGTTTTACAAAAGAGAACTTCCTTAAGAGATTTCCATCCTTCCCTAACACTGTGCTAAGTGAAGCAGTGTGGTGTCAGGCTAGTGGCCTAGAATGGAGCTCAGAGTAGACCCACACTTCTGTGGAAAGGTGTATGCGGTAGGGAAGAAATGGATCAATTGACAAGTGGTTCTGCAAACTGGCTCTATCGCAAGAAGACAAATTAGATTCCTGTTATGAGTCTTTCACAAAATAAATTTCAGATGGATTAAAGAGCTAACCGAAAACTTGAATACAGGAAATATCACCATGATATCAGAGTAGGGAAGATTCTTGAATCAAGATAAAATAACTAAAGCCATAAAAGAAAAATGTTGCATTTATTGCATTAAAAAAAAGTTTCCTGCCCTGTCCAGGTAGCTCGTTAGAGCATCAGCCCAATACACCAAGGTTGTGGGTTCAATCCCCAGGCAGGGCACATACAAGAAGTAATCAACGAATACATAAATAAGTAGAAAAACAAAGCAATGTTTATCTCTTTCTCTCTCTCTCTCAAAATCAATAAATAAAAAAATTAAAAAGAAAAGTTTCCTATGGCCAAAAAAGTGCCCTAAGTGAAAAGACCACCTATCAATTGGGATAAGACACAGACAATAGAAAGTAGGACAAACACAAAAGTTGTGAACAGGCAGTTCACAGAAAAGAAAACCAAGTGACCTATAAAGTAATGAAGGTGCTCAATCTTGCTAACGATGAGGGGAAATGCAAATTAAAACCTGATTCTGTTTTCCACTCATCAGATTGGCACAAATTAATGAGTCTGAAGACCTCAACCGCTGGTGAGGAGGTGGGGAAGTGGAAATTCTTACTGCGATTGTAAATGATACAAATACATTCATAAGATCAATTCAGAATATGGCTGTGCTGTAAGATATGACAACGGCCGTGAAGAGACTATTTTAGACAGGCTGATCGAGAAAGGAATGTTTGTGAGATGATGCCCCCCCCCCCGACCCCCAATTCTAGCAACAGTGTCTGGCACAGGACAGTTGCCCAGTAAGTAAGTGCTCATTAAATTTACCCAAACTCTGCTCATGTTCCTCCAGCCTCGCTCAGTCTTGTGTGGATATGCCCTGCATTGTCTTTCAATGAATCAGTGGCTATGACATTAGCTTCTGGAAGGTTAAAGGTACACAGAGGAAAACTTTAAACAATGCAGACAGAAAGTGACAGGGAAGGGGCAGGGAGCTGCTGGACTAGGCAGTGGGACTGTGTGTGGACAAAATGGATGGCCAAGAAATGGTGGGTTGGACACTCATGGGGGGTAGGGATGGGGAGAAGAGGGATGAAGGGGGTAGCGCATGGGGGCTGTCCAAAGAAGCCTCTAGTTGGGGAGGGACTGAGGCAGGAGGATTAGTGTTCATTAAGGAGGGTGCCAAGGAGACAGGAAAAGAGGGTGCAGGGTGAGGGCTACATGTCCTAGGTTTGCTTGGACTCAGAGCCCAGGAGCTCATCCCTATTTGAAGCTCTGAAGAAGGACATTGTACCTTCCTTTGTACTAAGTTGTACTGAAATATGGTTGGTGAACAGAGCCATCTCGACACAGTTCTGAAGGCCTTCCAGCCACAAGAATGCTAGAGTGAGTGGGCCATTGGTTTTGCGCAATAAAAGACAGTCATGTGCCACATAAATGTTTGGTCAAAGCCCAGCAGCATATAAGATGGTGGTCCTGCCCAGCGGCATGGCTCAGTGGTTGAGAGTCAATCTATGAACCAGGAGGTCACGGTTCGATTCCCAGCCAGGGCACATGCCTGGGTTGCAGGCTCGATCCCCAGTGTGGGGAGTACAGGAGGCAGCCAATCAGTGATTCTCTTTCATCATTGATGTTTCTATCTCTCTCTCCCTTTCCCTTCCTCTCTGAAATCAATTAAATACACACACACACATTTAAAAGATGGTGGTCCCATAAGATTGTAATGGAGCTGAAAAATTCCTATCGCCTTGTGACATCCTAGCTGTCATAATACCACTGCAACACATGACTCACATGTTTGTGGTGATCTAGTTATGTATATAGTACATAGTCCTTGATGAAGATAATAAATATGTTGTTGGTTCATGTATTTGCTATACCATACCTTTTGTTATTATTAGCGTGTACTCTTTCTACTCATTAAAAAGAAAAAAGCTTGCTGTATAACCATAGGTCCTGTACGCCAACAGCAGCCTCATATATCTCATTTACCGTGTCTCTTGATTGCATCACTGTCTCTCGGGCCTGATTTAATCTCGTGTTGTTTTGAGCAGTGACATGCTGCACAGGCTTGTAGCCCAGAAGCAGTAGGCCGTGCTGGACAGCCTCGGTGTGTCCTGGGCTAGCCCACCGAGGCTTGTGTAAGTGCACCCCGTGATGTTCGCACAACAATGAAATCGCTTCGTGACGCATTTCTCAGGCCTTATCCCTGCATGACTGTACTTGAAAAACTGTAAAGTTATGTAAAAATTAGGAAGTGAATGTCGGGAAATGGAGAAGCCGACTCTTTATTTTCTGCCCTTCTGTTCTATTCTCTTGTTTTTCTGGGCCACACATATGTTTTGTTTTTATGATTAAAAACGACTTGTTTTGTTATGCATCAGTGCAAATATATTAGCATAGGCCTTTCGGACCTATTTTAGCAGAAACTTCACGTCTAAGTCTCCCACTGCCCACTTGTCTACCCACCCCCACCTCTTGCTTCCTATACACCCCAGTTATACTCAGCCAGGGCCAAGTTCCCACTGTCTGACCTAGGCTCCTGGGGGGCTTCTTTCCTTACAGGTTCCCCGGGGCCTGACCTTGAGGTGTGCAGGAGATGGGCCCCCCTGAGGAACCCCTAGCACATAGGAAATGTTCATTTGAGGAATTACAGGCATACCTCGTTCTACTGCACTTCACAGATGTTGCGTTTTTACAAAGTAAAGGCAAGATCCTCTGACAGCAAAAACAATTCAACTCATTTTTTGGTGATACCTGCTTTATCGCGGAGGCCTGGAACCCAACTTGCAGCCCCTGCGAGGTACACAGTGCTAGCTGTGAGCCATGGTCATGGAGCACCTACTGCTGGTTCCTGAATGATGACTGATTCATAGGAGCCTGTGTATGCCATCCCCTGCTGAGCGCTGGCTGAAGGGGAGGAGGCCTGCAAACCTTATATTTCAGACAGAGCAGGGATCCTGAGCTTGACCTTGCAAAGGCGTCTAGGGAGGGCTGCTGGGACCCACCACACCACCCACGCTGCTTCCATTCCGGAGTTCCAGGGTGGGACCAACCATTTGCATTTCTAACGTCTTCTCAGCTGCTGCAGAGGCCGCCTGTGGGGGATCTTGCTTTGAGAACCACTGTTCTAGAGTTTAGGAAGATGGCCAATTAGGGTAAATGGGCGAACTCCCAGCAGGAAAGGGGAAGGACTTTTCAGGGGGCACAGCCTGCTTTTTGGCTCTTTCCTGGGCTGAGGCAGCCCTCTGTTATTCCCACAGGGGGTCTGCCTTTACAGTCTCCCACCTGAGGAGCCTGCCTGCTGAGGTCAGGGCTTGGGCCAGCATCTGGCTTTTCCTCTTACTCTCGGTTCTCCAGGGTCCTGCTTCCGAGCCACACCGTGGGCTCTCCTGGGCCTCAGTGACCGCATCTGTAGAATGGGTAGGAAACTGAACTCCCAACATGGTTGGGTGGAGGCAGGAATGAAAGGTAGCTGTGGAGAATGTAGCACAAGGCTGGGCCCCCACAACTCCGTCAGCATCGCTACTGCTGCAGTTTTGCATTTTCCTGAGCAGAGCACCTGTGTCAGCACAGGGGGACCTCGAGGGTGGATCTCCTTGAAGGGGAACGCAGTAGCAGAAGGATGCCAAAAGTGAGCTGGCATTTATATCGAGCCTGGGACCTGCATAGGGCCCATGGATCCTACGTCAGCAGTAAGGAAACCCCAATTTCTCCAGCCTCTGTTGGCCTGGGGTGGCCACTTGCTATAATGCTTTCCTTCCTACACTGGGAGGGATTTTAATATCTGAAATATCTCATTTGGAAATTTTAGGTAGTAATTTTGTCAACGTTTTTTCTTCATCGCTTGGTGTGAAAGTCATGTACATTATGCCTTTTTTAAATTACTTTATCACTTTATACCTTTAACTCTTTGTTATAAGTGCACCCTTTTCAGGCACAAGAAGTTACGTTTCCCTCTCCTTAAGGTCACTTATTGAATCATATGTTCTTTCTTCACTGATGTGAGATTGTACCTTTCACCATTTGCTAAGTCCCCATGTATATGCACATAGGGGCAGGGTATTAAAAGCTTTATTTAGCCCCATTATGTTTTCTGATTGCCTCTGTACCAACAACAGATGATTTAATACAAAATTAAATTGGTATTTTTATAAAAGTAACACGTTTATGGTAACCAATGTTGGAACAGCGCAGACAGGTGTAATTTGCCACCATCACCAATCCCACCTCCCAGAAAGAAAGGTCTGGGTTAGGGTTTGTGGCAGGCTTAGGGGTGGGAGCCCAGGATTAGGGAAGGGGTGTCCGCATTTCAAAGGCAGCCATGCCAGGCTGTGGCTGGCAGCGGGGTTTCAGTCATCTGGCCAGCCTTGGTGGTCCCCATTCATTCCCTGAAAGTGATCTGTGACTGATACTACTTTACAGATGACAAACATGTGCTGAGTGGTTGGTTAGTTGTGTTGTTCAAAGTCGTGCGGCCAGTGGGCTGGTGAAACTCTTCAGGTTAGCGCCGCATAGCAGGACGTGGGCTGTTTCTTTTGCCTGGAATAGCTTTCCTCCTACATCACACGTGCTCCGTGTATTTGACTGAGGCTGTCTCCCCCAATAGACCGGAAGTTCTGTGTGGCAGACACGAGGGCTGTTTAGTCACTGCTCTATGCCCAATGCCTATAATCATGGGAGGCACATAGTAGGTGGTCAACAGATATTTGTGGATTAACAGGGTAATGCTTATTCTACTGCTTGGTGCCTAAGACATGCTAATAACTACACTGAGAGAGCTTTTATGTACTGAGAGACACAGGCTCCACGTGGTTCATAGAGAATCTTCTAAGTGTGTTACAAATTCCGACAATATGGTTGCGTGTCAGTGACAGACATGCCTGTTTCCACCATTCATCTGTGGAGGTGCCACAATCCTGGGTCTAGAGTAGCAGTGAGTCTGTGAGTAACAGCGTTCATCATTTTGGCTGCTTGTATCTAAACTTTAGTAACAAGCCACCTTTCACACGGTCAGCTAGCGCCTGGATTGGAGAGAAACCACCACGCACTGGGCTCCTCAGACGGGGCTCAGGTGCCATGTGGTTTGCCTACCGGGCTCCTGGCTGGGCCACCCAGGCTTTTCCTTAATCACCATGCTTCTAGGGTGGAGGTGTCTCAGAGATTCACTGCCACCAATAAAAGTTCTAGATTCTCCTGGAATATTTCCTCAGCTGCTAGGATAACCAACCCTTCAACTCCTGGTCCTCCTCCACCTCAGAAGAAAATGATCGATTGTACTTATTGGATAATTTAAATCCCATAAAAGGGCCTAGTCTAAAGATATTTTTAAAGCTGATCTCCTATATTTTTAATGAGATATGGCAATAGAGCACGGTGCAGAATAGCCAAGAATATTGCTAGTGGTAGATTTGTGTGAAATGGCAAAAAGCTGTGTGCAGAGATCTATTTATTTACTTGACTGTGCAGAACAGGGACTCCAAGGATCTAACCATCGCAACCGCGGTGGCTGCTGGGCAGAGCGAGGGTCCCATTCACCCTAGCAGCAAGGACACCGCACAGGAAGGAGCCTGGCAGGAATACCTGGGTTACCAAAGAGAAAAACCCCTGGGTTACCTCCGGAAGGAAGTTACCGTTTTGGGGAAAAGCTACAGCTATGTGTTCTGTAGGTGTACATTTTTACATATTTCCACAATATGTTATAACCAGAATAGATCCATGCATTACTGGGTAATTTTTGAAAAGTACATTAAAACAGGCAACCAACAGGAATTTATAAAATAGGGAAAATGCAGAGCCCTGGCCCCACCCACTCACCTGCCCTCCTCCCTCCAGGTAGCACCACACACTCACTGCGTGCCTGGGACCTGTCATTGTTCCTTTGTCAGTGCACATTCATGATAAGAAACAAGGTTAATAGCCGTTTTCTACAGTAAAATTGGGTGGTTCGGCATGGCCATTGGAGGAGGAAGGAATTAAACCCTATCTTCCACTAATAGAAAATAATATTGGATGTCAACTGGCATGGGAACAAAACAGACATATCTCCCCCTAAAAAATAAAAAGGAAGGAAGGAGCCCACAAAATGGACACCTTCCTGAAAGCTGATCCCCTATGCATTGTGGACATTGCATAGACACAACTGTGGACTGCCAGTCTCTTAAATAACAATGACGTACATTAGAATAATACTGGCAGCCATTGTGTGCTTGACCCCGGCTTCCACTCTGGCTTAATGGCCTTCGCTCTTGAAAATCAGGCTCCCATTGTATTTCCACTTTATTTGTTATTATTATTACGGAACCTTTCAAACACACCCAGCAGCAGCGAATGGTCCAAGGGTCCACCCTTCTCCCTGGACCCAGCACCAGGTCAACAGCAACCCCTTGCTGTCACCTGTGCTTCCCCCGTCCCTCTGTCCACTTTCAGGCCCAACATGTTAAAAGGAACCCCAGGCTTTGCGTCAGTCCCACAGAAACACTTCAGGGTGTCTCTACCTTAGCGGATAAAGACTCTTTTTGCTTGTTTGTTATTCTGACCGTCTAAACCGCAACATGACTATCCCTCCCAACGGAAGTTAATAATAAGGTCTCACCATGGAATAACCGGTGCCTTTTCAATTCTGTGTTTGTGTGAATTTAAGTCAGACCAGAGGAAGAGCGGGCAAGCTTTGGAAAGTTGGCAAAAGGCCAAACGGCGTTTAAGGAGTCTCTGGGGGAGCTTGTTAGAGATTCAAGACCCCCGTCCAGACCCACAGAAACCAAACTGCCAGTTTAATGAAGCTGTGGGTGACTCACGTTTGAGGCTCCCTATCTACTGCAGAGGCCGCAATGGCGTGGACTCACCCACTTTTCTTCGCTCTGGGTCTTGTAGGCTACGAGGGGCAGCTCCTTGGAGTCCTCTCTCCAACAGTGAGAGCCCGCCATTCCGCAGGCGTCACCAGGCCCCCGGGGACAGGTGAGGCCCTGTCCTTCTGAGGCTCTCCCTCCGGGGGAAGGACCAGGGCAATGAGAGGAGTTCCATGTGGGAACAAGGCTGAAAGCTTTTCCCGATCCATCTGGTACTGGCGGAGGAAAGTCTGTTGAGCTATCAGGCAGATCAGAGAATTGTCCCAGACTCATCATGCCTGTCAGGGAATCTAAGAAACGATAAAGGCAGCACTTCAACCTGGGAGGGTTTTTTAAATAAATGCTGTTGGGGCCCTGGCCGGGTAGCTCAGTTGGTTAGAGCATCATTCTGATATGCCAAGGCTGCGGGTTTGATCCCTGGTCAGGGCCCATACAAGAAGCAACCAATGAATGAATAAATACGTGGAACAACAGATCCATGTTTCTCTCCCCTCCTCCCTTTCTTTTCCTAAGAATAAATAAATAAACAAACAAATAAATAAATACTGTTGGGGAAATCAGCTGGAAGTCTGTCCATGTGGAAACTGTGACCTGAGTCTTCCCCCTCCAGCCTCAAGTACATGCAAACACACATTTCAATTCCATGTGGGTTTAAGACCCGAACTGGAAAACGAATTCTGTAAGATCGCTTGACACAGACAGGTGAAGAGATAATGCGGCACAAACATGGGCGGATGGCAGGAACAGGCAGTTCACGGGGGAAGAAATCCAAGAGGCCAAAAAGTGTGGGAGAAGTGGCGGATCACATATTGTCTCCACCATCAGACAATGAAGACTCTAAAAAAGATGTAGCTGCAGAGAATAATGCAGAACAGCCAAGAATATTGGTACATGGTAAATTCTGCAAGATGGCAAAGAATATTATCTTCTTTTATTTTTTAAAATATATTTTATTGATTTTTTACAGAGAGGAAGGGAGAAGGACAGAGAGTTAGAAACATCGATGAGAGACATAGATCAGCTGCCTCCTGCACACTCCCTACTGGGGATGTGCCCACAGCCAAGGTACATGCCCTTGGCCAGAATCGAACCTGGGACCCTTGAGTCTGCAGGCTGATGCTCTATCCACTGAGCCAAACTAGTTAGGGCTAATATCTTCCTTTTAAAACATTTCTAAAAGTTGTGTGCAAAAATATGAACTTAAATATACAGAAAAAGAACTCCAAGGATACTTACCAGACTTACTTGCGGTTAGTTCTGGGGAGAAGCTAGGGCGCTCTTACTCATTATAATGTACTAATGCCACCATCCCTTGCAGGTGAGTGGCCCCTGATTTGTAAGCACTAGGTAACAGGAGGCATGTTCATTAACTGAATGGCTGAGCTCCTGACTCCACCTTCACTTCCAATTCCAGGCTGGGCTCCAGCTCATGACGCCCCAGGGCCTTGAACTCCTTCCCCTTCCCTCTGCTTCCTCTAAAGACCTACTGTCTGTCCTTCAGGGCACTCATGATTCCAGCGTCACCTCCTCTGGCAACCTGTGGCTCCCCCAGACGAGGCCAGGCTGCCTTGTACCCACGACACCCTGTTTCTTCATAGCTTCGCCTCTGTAAGTGTTGGGGTAGTTGTTTGCCCAGGTTTGTCAGCCACGAGTGGTGGCAGGTTTGGGCCTTTTTGATTGACCCTGAGCTCCCAGCACAGGGCCAGGCACAGGTGAGGCCTCCATAAATACCTGTGGAATGAATGGTGCAAAAGAGACAAGTCAGGGCAGAGACGGAGCGTCTCAGGGTGGAGGGCCGCTGTGGACCCGGGGGACTGGGAAGGCCAGTTTGAGAAGGTGACCTGTGTGACCAACAGGCCGTCCAGGAGGGGACCAGTTAGTCAGGCCTTCCCAGGTGCCCACAGAAACATGTGGACACTGAACATACCACAAAGCCGCCTTTAAGGTCAGGCTCCCAGCAAGGGCTTTGCAGACTCTGCTCCTCACTTCCCCTCCCCAGCCAAAGAGGGTGAGAATGTCATGTGTTGAGATGTGTAGAAACTGAGGCATGGAGAGGTCATGTAACTTGCTAGTGACGGATGAAGATGGTATTTGAACCCAGAGCCGTGGGACCACATGCCCCACACACTTGAACAGCTCTGTTCATCTTGTGGGTCAACTACCTTAGTCCAGGTGGCACTCAGCCTTTGCAAGCTGACATTGACCGAGCTCCGACCTCCCTCCTTACTACCCTGAGCCCTTTTCCTCATGTGTAAGTGGGGTATTAACAGGACTCATCTCACAGGGCCACTGTGAGGCTCCGTGAGGCCATACACAGGCAGTGCCCGGGACAGACATGGTCAGTGCCACGCAAGGTTGGCCATCAGCACTCTGTCCTCTCTGCAGAGCCCGTACCAAGCCACACGGGCACCAAGGCAGTGGGTCTTTCATTGATGCTTATTATTGGTTAGGATGAACATCCAGGAGGCCCTTCCCTTCCCCAGGAAGCAGGAGAGTGTAGTGGTTAGTAACAAACCCTGGATACAAGATGCCATGTTCTGCTTCCACCCAGTGTCCTGGACCTGGGGCCTGGGGCAGCCCTCTCTGAACACTGAAGTCCTTATTGGTGACATAGGCGTGGTCAGTGTTCCTGTCTCAAGAAACAGGAAGGTGAAATTACACCAGTGTTCAGAAATCACCAAGTGAGCCCTAGTCAGTTTGGCTCAGTGGATAGAGCGTCGACTTTCGGACCAACGGGTCCCGGGTTCAATTCTGGTGAAGGGCACGTATCTCGGTTGCAAGCTCCTCCCTGGCGTGGGTCCTGGTCAGAGCTAGTGCAGGAGGCAACCGATCAATGTGTTTCTCTCACATTGATGTTTCTTTCTGTCTTTCCCTCTCTTCCACTCTCTCTAAAGATCAATGGGAAAAAAAATATTCTCGGGTGAGGACTAAAAAAAAATTTTTTTAAATAATAAGATAAAAAGAATGTCTTAAAAAAAAAGAAATCATCAAGTGACCATGGCCTGGGACACAGCACCCAATGAAGGTTTCAGCTCTTGTCCCCGCCACAGCCACTCCCTCGCTCCTCTGTTATCTGGTTGAAGACCTTCCTGGTGGAATTTGGCACCAAATCTCCCTGGTTTCACCTGCTCCATCAACTCCCAGGACCTCCTCCCCCAACTCCCATCAACAGGGAAAACTTTGGGGGGCGAGGGGTAGAGATTGTAAAAGGTCCTGGGCCTGGAAGTCTGGTCAGTGCTCAGTGCTCGGTCTGTAGGGTGCTAACACTGGGACTCCGGCCACCACTTCTCCCTGCCCCTCCGCTCTCCCGCCATGACCAGAGGTGCAGAGGCAGACCCTGTCCTCCAGAACTTGCTGGGTTTCCTTTTCATGACACCTTCCACTTCCCTGCAGACAAATAGGAGACACTCAAGTCTGAAGGTGGGGTGTGAGTGGGGGTGCGGGTGAGGGTGTGAGTGGGGGTGCGGGTGGGGGTGCGGGTGGGAGGGGATGAGAGAACCCCTGAAGGCCTACCCCAGTTGACACAAAATAACAAACCATCAGGATTCTATTGTATTTGTAAACCGGTTTCCTTCCCACTCCTGGCATCTGCTCACTGCTGTCCTAATGGAACATTCTTATGGAGATCTGCTATTGTCCCATTCACAAAGGAGGAAACTGCCTACCTGGAGGGGGAACGCCCTCCACAACCCCCTTTCTGTGGATGTTTACAACAATCCATCTTAGATCCTCAAATATGTCAAAAACCATTATTCTTATTCATTCATTTATTTAAAATGTTCAATCCCAATGGACATTCAATACTATTTTATATAGCTGCATCTTTTTAAAAAATATATTTTTATTGATTCCAGAGAGGAAGGGAGTGGGGCGATAGATAGAAGCATCAATAATGAGAGAGAAGTGTCCATTGGCTGCCTCCTGTACGCCCCCCCCCTCCCCTGAGGATTGAGCCTGCAACCTGGCACATGCCCTGACAGGGAATCTAACCATGACCACTGAGCCACACAAGCCGGGCTGTATAAGCACATCTTGGAAGGCAGCTATGCTCACCACTATACCACCAAAGCCTTCAATATAAGCACATCTTAAGTGTACAGCTCAATCAACATTCACAGAGTGAATTCGCCCTTGTCACCAGCACCCAGATGAAGATCTGGAATATTCCATTACCGCTGCAGGTCCCCTGCCCTTTCCAGTTCATTCAGCCCACCCAAATAAGTACACCACTATTCAGACTTCTACCACCATTGATTCATTTCATCTGTTCTTGAACTTTAACTCCTCGGTATATACTTCTGGCTTCCTTAGCTGTGACATCGCGTCTGTGAGATCCACACATGCTCTGGTACCAAGTGGTAGCTTACCCTTCTTGATGGTCGTGCAGAATTCCGTTGTATAGGTGTCCACAATTTATATATTCACCTCCTGTTAATGGGCATTTGGGTTGTTTTCAGCTTGGGGCGATTATGAGCAAAGCCAAGAGAGCATTATTGTACATCTCTCTTTATGGGCATGTCTTCATTTTTCGTCTGGGTCCTGGGTAGGCTGAATGGCTTTGAGATTCTAATGGGTTTGGAGACATGCAGATAAATGCCGAGAAAGAGCCCTGATCCAGTGATGATCAAGCTGACATTGTTAGTTACTTCTCGAAAGGTAGCGGGGAAGCAGTCATAGAGCTAGAATGGGGAATGGTTATCGGATTGGACCATAGCATTAGCTGTAATATTTTGAATTTTTTAGAAGACAAACACACTCTTGTATTACTGTGAAATATAACTTTAAAAATAATTAAATCGCCTAATGTGGTACCTGGCACAGGAATATGAAATATACATTCAAGAATACACAAAAGGTAACTGTACTTCCAGCCATGGTGAAGCAGCTCATACTGGCCTGGCCTTTCTGCTGTAAACAACTAGGAAACTGAATAAACTAAGAAACAACTATTTTCAGACACTGCACAACCAGCATCCTGACTGCTGTGGTTTCTGAGAGCAAGGCAGCGACCTGTGCTCTGTGCTCACCCAGCCTGCTGCCTGTGGTGTGTGCCCTGCGCAGCTGCAGAGGGTCTTGAGTGTAGAAGGGCCTTGAGCTTTGGGTTAACGCTCTGCTGTTACCATCCTGAGATTCTTAATATCCAAAAATGGCGTGGGTTTTCTCTTTGCACTGGACCTGTAAATTCTGCAGGCAGTCCTGGAGGCAGAGACTGGAGTTCAGGGAGACTGAGTTGATTAGACCTGAGGACCTGCAGAGGAAGGAGCAACTGAGGTAAAGAGTTCCCCAAATCTCAGGGAGCTCCCGGAATCTTTTCTTGGATGTTATGATGAGTAATTTTATGTAAATTTTTTCAACATTTTTATTGATTGATTGATTTTAGAGAGAGAGGAAGGGAGAGAGAGAGAAACATGGATTTGCTGTTCCGCTTATTGATGCATTTAATGATTGATTCTTGTATGTGCCCTGACTGGGGATTGAACCCGTGACCTTGGCATACTGAGACGATGCTCTAACCAACTGAGCCACCCAGCCAGGGCCTTCGGTGTCAACTTGACTAGCCACCTGGTGCCTAGACATTTGGTCAAACCTTACCTTGGGTGTGTCTGTGGGGGTTTTTCTAGATGAGATTAGCATTTGAATCTGGACTGAGTGAAGCAGGTGGCCCTCCCTAATGGGGTGGCTTGTCTGTAATCAGTGGGAGACCTGATCAGAGGGGAAAGGCAGAGTAAGAGGGAGCTCCTGGCTGCCTGCTGGCGGCACCCTGGGCTTGTCCAGCCTCCAGACTTAGACTTGAAACGTCAGCTCTCCTTGGGTCTGGAGCTGCTGGCCTTTGGGCTGGAATGTACACCACTGACTGCCCTGAGTCTCCAGCTTGCTATCCACCAATCTTGGGACTTGTCTGTCTCCATAATTATGTGAGCCAATTCATATCTGTATCTACATCTCAAGGCAGGCAGACAACCACCACCAGGAGAGCTGTGACTGAAAGTTCCCAGAAATCACACACAAGGCTGGGTCTGAGGCAGGAAAAGAGGCATTACCGATGGGAATGGAAGACTTGAAGCTGTTTAGGTAGAAAATCCTAAGAGATGCCCTGGCTGGTTTGGCTCAGTTGGTTGGGCATCATCCTGTGCACCGATTTCTGGTTGGGGCACATGCCAGGGTTGTGGGCTGGATCCCTGGTGGGGGTATCCAGGAGGCGGCCAATCGATGTTTCCCTCTCACATCAGTGTTTCTCTCTCCCTCTCTCTTCCTCTCTCTGAAAGTCAATAAAAATATACATATATATGTACATTTCAAAGAAAATCCTAAGGGATTGACTAACATACAAATAGAACTAATAAGTGAGTTCAGCAAGGCCTCAGGATATGAGGACAATACAAAACTTTTTTAAAAAAAGTAACTATCTATATATATAAAAGGCTAATATGCTAAGTGTTCTTCCGGGTAATGACGTCACATTGCAACACTTGGCTTCCTCTCCCTAGCGACTAGCCTCCTTAGAGTTTGTTCAGCCCAGAAACATGACTTGCTTTATAGCCAGGTGGAAACACTTTACACTTTAACCAAATGTTTGTGAAGCATTTTCCCGTGCCTCATCTCATTTGATCCTCACAGTAATCCTGGAGTAGGTGGATAGGAGACTCAGTGGAATCCTATTTTCTTTTCATTAGCCAAAAAACGGAGATTTAGAAAGCTTAGAAACTTGACCTGACTGAAAAGAAATAAGAGATGGTGGACCTTGAACATGACTTCAGGTTTCCTCATTGCGCAGAATATAGTCAAACACTGCTACAGTTCAATATTTTACCCTTTGTTCTCCCTGCGTGATCTACAATAATGATCTGCTTCGTGTTGATATTTACTGCTGTGTTGCTGACAATTACCTGAAAGAGAAGTTGGGGTGCTTCACTGGGCTGGAAAAAGTTTAGCTAAATCAGAAAACAGGTCTAATTAAGCAAGTTTATTCTCTATATATAAAAGACTAAGTTGACTCATGCATGCATGCATGCATGATACATATAAAGCTCTTGCTGGTGCCAATCACACATGTGTGTTTCAATTTGTCATTGTCGATTGTGAATTTGGTTGACACTTCTATTATAGAGAAAGGGTAAATACAGATATTAAAAGATTTCTTCTTGCCCTAACCGCTTTGGCTCAGTGGATAGAGCATCGGCCTGCGGACTCAAGGGTCCCAGGTTCGATTCTGGTCAAGGGCATGTACATTGGTTGTGGGCACATACCCAGTGGGGAGTGTGCAGGAGGCAGCTGATCGATGTTTCTCTCTCATCGATGTTTCTAACTCTATCCCTCTCCCTTCCTCTCTGTAAAAAATCAATAAAATATATTAAAAAAAAAAAGATTTCTTCTAATTAATTTCATTTAAATGTGCGTGAATTCATGCACCAGGACACTAGTCTTTATATAATAGCAACAAGCAAAAAAAAAAGACATAAAATGACAACAATAACAACATTTCCAATAACCATAACCATTTTCCCTAGCACCCAACAATTTGAAAATCTTAGAAACAGATTTAACAAAACATGTGAATGACCTGTATAGAGAAAACTGCCAAACAGTACTGAGAGAAGTAAAGGAAGACACAGGTGAATGGAAAGACAGGTCATGCTGTGAAGTGGGAGACTCGGATCTATTAGGCTAACAATTGTCCACAAGTTGAACAATCTATAAATATAAAAGCCTAAGCAACCAAACAACCGAACGACCAGTCGACCAGTCACTATGATGCACACTGACCACCAGGGGGAATACACTCAATGCAGGAGCTGCCCCTTGGTGGTCAGTGTGCTCTCATAGCCAACCTCCCATGGCTGGCCAACCTCCTGTGGCCTGATTGCTGGTCAGGCTGAGGGACCCCACCCATGCACAAATTCGTGCACCAGGCTCCTAGTAGGTGCAATATAATCCTACCAACACCCATTGGGATTTTTTAGAAAGTAGGAATTGATAACATGATTCTAAAATTTCTATGAAGACACAAAGGACCTAAATTAGCTAAAATAATTTTAAAGAATAATCACATTTAAAGAGAACACCAGCCCTAACTGGTTTGGCTCAGTGGATAAAATGTCGTCCTGCAGACTGAAGGGTCCCAGCTTCGATTCTGGTCAAGGGCATGTACCTTGGTTGTGGGCACATCCCCAGTAGGGGTGTGCAGGAGGCGGCTCATCGATGTTTCTCTCTCATCCATGTTTCTAACTCTCTATGCCTCTCTCTTCCTCTCTGTAAAAAATCAATAAAGTATATTTAAAAAAATAAAGAGAACACCATGTGATTTCAAGACATGACAATGTATTACTGGCATAAGGATGGCATATACATTAATGGAACAAAATGAAGAATTCAGGAAGAGATCTACAAATATGTGGTCAATTGATTTTCCACAAAGGTGTCAAGGTCATTCAATGAGGGAAAGATGCTCTTTTCAACAAATTGTGCTATAACTAGATATCCATATTCACAAACCTAAGCCTCATCCAAGAATGAATGCAAAATGACCACAGAAGTAAAAATAAGAGCTAAAACTATAAAATTTCTAGAGGAAGACATAGAAGATTCTTCATGATCTAGGGTTAGGCAAAGATTTCTTAAGTAGCACACAAAAAGCACAAACTCATAAAAAAATAAGTTGCAATTTCATAAAAATTTAAAACTTTTTGCCTTTTCAAAGGTGCTACAAAGAAAATCAAAGGGTAGCTTTTGTCCAGAATAAAATTCTGCAACTCAACAATAAGACAAAAACCCAGTTACAAAATAGGCAAAGATTTGAACAGACATATCACAAAAGAAGATATAAAATTCTCAATATCATTTATCATCAGGGAAATGCAAATTAAAACCACAAGGAGATGTCACAATGTGCCCACTAGAATGACTAAGATGAGCAGATTGACAATATCACATGTTGGCGAGGGTGGAGAGCAAAGGGGCTCTCAGTTGTTACTAGCAAAATGGTATTGTCACATTGGAAAACTGGCAGTTTGTTTGTTGGTTGGTTTATAAAGGTTAACATGCTCTTACCTTATAACCCATCAATACCAGTTCCAGGTATTTAAGCAAGAGAAATATATATATATATATATATATATATATATATATATATATATATATATAGAGAGAGAGAGAGAGAGAGAGAGAGAGAGAGAGAGAGAGACTTGTACATGAATGTATGAAGCATTTTTATTTGTAACTGGAGGCCTGCCTGGTGCACGAATTCATGCACCAGTGGGTCCCTTGGCCTGGCCTGTGGGATCGTGCCGAAACCGGTTCTCCGACATCCCCCAAGGGGTCTCGGTATGCAAGAAGGCACAGGCCAGGCAGAGGGACCCCGATCAGGGCCGGGGAGGGATACAGGAGGCTGGCCAGCCTAGGAGGGACTGTGGGAGGGCTCCAGGCCTTGTCCGGCCCATCTCGCTCAGTCCTGATCGGCCAGACCCCAGCAGCAAGCTAACCTACTGGTCTGAGCATCTGCCCCCTGGTGGTTAGTGCATCTCATAATGAGCAGTTGAGCAGCCTTATCATATCATTAGCATATTACACTTTGATTGGTTGAACTGATGACCAGAAGACCGGACACTTGGCATATTAGGCTTTTATTATATAGGATAGCTCTGCAATGGACTAAATGTTTATGTCCCCCCTCCCCACACCCCCCAAATTTTATATTGAAACATAATTCCCAGTATGATAGTGTTTGGAGATAGGCCCCTTTGGGAGGAGATTAGATCTAAGGGGGTGTACCCTTATAAAAGAGACCCCAGAGAGCCCCCTCACCCCTCTGTCATGTCTGTGAACCATGAAGCAGGCCCTAAATAGACAATGAAACTGCTGGCACCATGATCTTGGACTTCCCAGCCTCCAGAACTGAGAGAGAAATGTTGGTTGTTTATAAGCCTCACAGTCTATGATAGCAGCCAAGGCAGACTAAGACAGCCCCAACCTAGAAATAATCCAACAGGTGAATGCATAGACAAGTGGTGGGATAGCCACACAATGGAATATTACGCAGCAATACCAAGGAAGGAAACACGGACCATCGACAACACAGATCACCTCAAAAATGTCGTGCTGAGCAAAAGAAGCCACATGTGAAAGCGTACATACCTACATACATTTTATTTCTGTGACACTTGAGGACAACTTAAAATAATCTAGAATGATGGAAGGAGATTGATGGCTGCCTGGGACTGGAGATGGGGTGGCATTGACCACAAAGGGGAGGAGGGGGTGGCCTGGGGGGTGGGAATATCCTATATCTGGATTCTGATGGTTGTTACATGGTTGTGTACACTTGTCAAAACTCATCAAACCGTACTCTTCCCAGTACATTTTATGGTATGAAAATTAGACCTCAGTAAAGTTGATGTAAAATGTTAAAGAAAAAAATGTACATGTAAGAGCTAATTTTATGGAAGGACCGTGATTCACACCCTAATGAAGGGTACCTCAGAGGAAAGGGTCGGGTCCAGACGCCTTGCACCTGACCTGACTGCTGCCTCAGCCTCAGCTGGGGCTGGGAGCCTCTGGGATGCCCCGCCCTGACCTGAGCTGCCTCCTGCAGAAGCCGAAGGAGCCCTTCTGACTCTGATTGGCTGTTGACATTTTAGACTAGATAACTCTCTGTCCTGGGGGGCTGTCTGTTCACGGTCCATGTTCAGCAGCATCCCTGGTCTCTACCCATGAGATGCTAGGATCATGCTCTCTCAGCTGCCACCATCAGAAATATCTCCAGATATTGCCACACGTCCCCTAAGGGACAAAATCATGCTGCTGAGAGCTCTGCCTCAGGCCCTTATTTTTCCGGTCTCTTAGGTTTATAAGAGACCTAATCTCAGCCTTATTAGTATAAAGACAGCAGATCTTTATATCTATACAACCTGAATAATTCCACTCAAAATTGAGGCAAGATTCATGTGTGTGTGTGTGTGTGTGTGTGTGTGTGTGTGTGTGTGTGTGTGTGTGTGTGTTGGGGTGGGGAAGAACATGCTGCGTGGATTCTAAAAGGTTTCTGGAAGGCTTGAGTCAGGGAGATGAGGCAGGTATGGGAACAAGGTAAAGCTGTGATCATCAGAGCGCAGGCACAGGGACCTCTGTGAGAGGAGGCAGGTAAGAGGGCAGAAAAACACATGTGAATGGAGGTCAACCTACAAGATTAAAAGGGGCCTTTCAGTTGGCCCATCTGCACTGTGAAGTCTCCATTTGGGAAAAATAAGAATTAGGTCTGTCTACCTTAGACCATGTACTGGTATACCTCCCCCTTCCTACTCCCCCAATGCCAGCTGCATTAAAGGGCTAAATAATGACATAAATATATGAAAGTAACTGAGAAGATATGGAAGAAAAGAATACGTAGCAAAATGGACAAGTAGCACAAATGGTTTGCAAAAGTCACACAAATAACCAATAAGTATTCAATCAAATGAGCCGTTTTTGTTTTTGTTTTTAGCCACCTGTTTGGCAAAAATGAAGAAGTGGTGAAACACCCTCTCCCACGATGTGAGGAAATGGGACACCTTTTCTCCCCTGCTGCTGGGCGTGGACCTGAGACTGCAGATACTGCCGCCACCCTGCGCTCCGCCACCCTGCGCTCCGATGCCCACACTCCACTTCCAGGCATCACACCTGGAAAAGGTGAATCTGCTTTCTTCCCCCCAAAGTCTCCTGTGGCCTCACCCTGGCAGCCCCCAGGCCCTGAGCAGCCGGTGTCGGTGTAGTTTTTTTGTTTGTGCCACAGGCTCTTTTTAAGACCAATGTGTTAGGTGAGTATTCAGTCTCCAAGGGGCAGGTTAGCCACTGTCCTCATTGACCCATTTCTGGCATCTGCCTTGCAGGGCAAGTTACTAAACTGCTGTGTTCCTGGTTCCCACAAATGCCAGATGGAAAAAGTGATAATTCCCACCTTGTGGAGTTCCTATGAGGATTAAATGAGATAATACATGCAAAGGGCTTAGAAACCAGCCTTCCTTCCTTCCTTCCTTCCTTCCTTCCTTCCTTCCTTCCTTCCTTCCTTCCTTCCTCCCTCCCTCCCTCCCTCCCTCCCTCCCTCCCATTGCAACTGTTTATTTAATGCTATGTCCCCAAGCCAATATAAATGTCATGAGTCTGAAGATCTTGTCAGCTTTGTCAACATTCTGTGTCCCCAGGACAGAGTCTGGCACCTAGTAGGCCCTCAAAACCATGATGGAATGGAGGAATGTGTGCCTCCCTTGCTAGGCTACAAGTCCCAGGAGAGCACATTGCCTAAGCCCAGCAAATCGCTAGCTGAAGGAAGGAATGCCTGAGTTCCTCTCACTTGCTGATTACCAACCAACCAGCCCCTGGGGGTGTGGGGGTGTGGGGGTGTGTGGGGAGGCCGGCCAGCCTGAGTAGCAGGTTTCAGCCACAGGCATAGTGAGCAGACTATGCTCTGAGGGTAAAGTCAGCACTCAGTGACAGTAATAGTAACTGGTCCTATGTAACTTTTTCATTATCAGGCATTATTCCAAACACTCTACATAGGTTATCTATTTAATCTTCAACCCCGTGAGGTAGGCTCAGTTATCTCCATTTTGCAGATGCAAACACTGAGGCTCTTGAGAGGTGAAATACTTGGCTTAAGGTATGCAGTCAGGATTTGGAAATCACCTACTCCCAAGCCTGTGGTCTTCAGGGAGTAAGAGATGAGGGTGTGGCAAATTCCAGGAGATGCAGACACCACCTGTCTGCCAGTGGCACAGGCACGGGAATATCCCAGGTACAGTAGGATATTCCAGCCATTTGGGCCTCCTGTTTTCTTTTGCTCAGTACCAGGACCGTGAGGCATTGGGCTCCCCCTTCCAGACCAGGCCAGGCAGTGCTGGAGCACAAGGCAAGGGGAAACATACATACACTTAGATACACTTATCACATAGTCTCCCAAGCAGAAAAAATGAATCAAATCTCTACAATATAAAAACAAAAACACACAACATGGCTCTTGCCCTGGCAAATGGCTCAGTTGGTTGCAGTGTTGTCCTGATGCACTGGGGTTGTGGGTTCAGGCCCCAGTCAGGGCACATGCAGGGATAAACCCATGAATGCATGGATAGGTGGAGCAGCAATGTCTCTCTCTCTCTCTCTCTCTCTCTCTCTCTCTCTCTCTCTCTCTCTGCCTTCCTCTCTCTCCAGAATTAATGAGTAAAAAATAAAGAATAAAAACCACAAAAAACATGGCTCACACCCTCGCTGGGTAGCTCAGTTGGTCAGAGCATTGTCCTGCTATACCACGGTTGTGGGTTCAATCCCCAGTCAGGGCACATACAAGAAACAACCAATTAATGCATAAGTGGAACAACAAAATTGATGTTTCTCTCTCTCCATCTCTCCCTTCCTCTGTCTCTCTCAAATCAATAAATAAAAATTACACACACACACACACACACACAAAACACGGCTCTCTACAAAACCCCTCCCTGCCCGATCTGTTCACCAGCCCAGCTGGTAGGGGATGGAGGGGCTGATTAGAAATAACTGCTTCCATTGCATAATAACACAGGGACATATATGCTATTCATCGAGGATGTTTTTGTGTTCACTTTAGTTTTTAAAAAATAGTGCATTAAAATGATTGTCTTGATTACTGAGTGTTTTGGTGTCCTTAAATTTTGCTCCCTCACCCTACTTCCAGCTCTGGTCGTTATCCTCTTGTTACTGCCCTTGCAAGTAACTGTTTTGCCCTTCTTTTGGGGGTTCATCAAGAGTGATATGTGTGTGCCCTGGCTGGGTAGCTCAGCTGGTTAGAGTGTCATTCCACCAAGGTTGCGGTTCCATCCCCAATCAGTGCACATACATGAATCAACCAATGAATGCATGGATGGGTGGAACAACAAGTTGATGTTTCTATGTTTCTTTCTCTCTCCCCCCGCCCCCTTCTCCCTCTCTCTAAAATCATGCACCAGAATCACCTGCAGAGTTTGGGCAAGGCACAGGCGCTGACTCCAGCCACAGAGCTCCAGATCCAGTGCGTCTGCGGTGGGGCCTGTGAATTGGGAGTTCACATGCTATGTCTGAGATGCTAACAAAGAACAACTTTTCAACTGACGAATGAATGAAATCGGACCTGGTTGTAACAGGTCTGCCTTGCAGTAGAACATGAAAACTCATTATTGACTAATAGGATAAATGAGGAAGGGCAGGGTAGTGTCCCGAATCTTCTCCGAGCATGTCTAAGCTTCTTAGCAAAAGGAAGTGTTGCTACAAAACATTCCCAATTCTTAGTTTTTGAGGCTAAAGATTTAATTCAGGTGAGAAAAAATATATATATACATAGGTATTAGTCTTTCAAATTTTTTGTTTGGTGTGCCTGGTTTGGGGAATGGAGAACTTTTTCTCTTCTTTTTGTTTTCTGTTATAGAGTGATCTAGAGAACAACATCGTCTCTTGCTTTTGGGTTCTGGTTTGACGTGGTGTTGGTTTTTGCTGGCTAGGGTTTCCCTCTGGATCCTGGGTTGCCATGGTGCCACTTGGCTTTTTGAATGTTGTTGTTGTTGTTGGGCTGACGGCCCCACTGAAATGAGTTCTTACACGCAGAGCTCAGGAGCTTGGCACCAGGTCCAGGGGAGCCGTTTGTGTGCCACGTGAGGAAGGCGTGGGGCTGCCTGACGACACGGAAGCCTGCCCGCAGCACTTCACGGGGCGGGCGAAGGAGAAGCCAGAGCTGCTCACAGGAGTCGCCGGCTCCCCGCAGACCCCACGAGAGGAAACTATCTCGAGCAAAGGGACCCCAGTTTCTTCAGAGTCGTGTCGTGTCGTGACCATCCGAGGTGCTCCTTTCTGAAGTCAAAAAATACACTTGCGCATTTACCAGCGGTGGCTGTGTTATTTTAAATTATAAAAGTACGATACAGGTACCGCCGCAACATCGAAGACTAGAAACATAACAACAAAATTCCTTTCTGGATGAAATTTTGAAATAAAATCAGGATGTTAACAGTGATGAGGGTACTCATGTAAAAAATAATTAAAACAAGACAATTACAACAACCCCAACTACAAGGAAGTAAAGTCACCTCTCCACACCCTCCCCCACAGCCCCATCCTATTCCCTGGGACTAGCTAGCTCCAGAAATGTGAACAGTGATTAGTGTAGTCACTAATGTCTTCTATTTTAGCTGTTCCCATAGCTAGACCAAAAAGCAGAGTGTGTAAATGTCAGAAGAGAAGAATATTCATGATCATAATCCTAGTTACACCTTCAAAGAAGCTAATGTTTCCTATACGTTTGTTTTCTGTCTATTTCTGCCCAAAGTGGGGTTCAGGGTGAATGCTTATGGCCCTTTACACTGACTGTGCTTACAGCACTTTCTGTTTGGAGGAATGTAAAAATGTCCGTTTCTGTCCACAGACAGCTCTATCATAAAACTGTCTCGGTGTACTCTAGAAACTGTGCCTTGGGAGACTACTGGAGAGAGAGACTCTGGAAGTTTACCAGTAGGTGGGGTTGAAACCAGCCTTTCCTACTACTTTTCTGTAGGCAGACATAGAGGAATTGTGGATATGTTTTCAACTCATCTCCCTGGGAAAATAAAAAACATCTGTGGTTGCCTGGGCAGGTTTTGTGTGGAAACCATTGGGGACCCAGGTAACCTAATTGTACCCTGGCTGATCACGGGAGTCCCATGATGTTTGAAACGATGGTTTAGTCAATAAACATCATTTATGTCTGTTTCCAATCTTCTTCAATAAGACTGTATTTTACTGGACTCTCAGCTGTTTCATTTATTTATTTAGCTGTTTCATTTATGTATGTATGTATGTATGTATGTATGTATGTAACCGAGGCTCTAAGCCTGTTTTCTTTCTTTCTTTTTTTTTTTTACAGTATATTTTATTGATTCTTTACAGAGAGGAAGGGAGAGGAAAGGGGATAGAGAGCTAGAAACATCGATGAGAGAGAAACATCAATCAGCTGCCTCCTGCACACTCCCCACTGGATATGTGTCTGCAACCAAGGTACATGCCCTTGACTGGAATCGAACCCGGGACCCCTGAGTCCGCAGGCTGACGCTCCATCCAGTGAGCCAAACCGGTCAGGGCCTAAGCCTGTTTTCTTAAGGCAAGTAGCATGGATAATCAAGGTGCAAAGAAATCTCTGCCAATTGTGTCAGTTAAGGAAGACCCCATACCCACCCACTCCCTCTCCCCCAGGGAATTCAGTGCCCCGGGTTCAAGGTTCAATTCTACCTGGAAACTTAGGAGGGGCCTGAAGTGAGATAAAACCAGAGATGACAATGAGCCTGGCGTTAGAGACAAAAACAAATGTCACATGTCCTTTGGCAGCAAGAGGTAGGCTACCTTTCAAGTAATTTCGTGATGAAGGAACCATAGTAGACGGTCATATACACACGTAAGTGATGACCCTTCGCCTTTGGCGACTTTATAGTTCCCAGCGGGAGGAGGGCAGGGGAGGAGTAACAGGACCTTTCAGGTGTGTCCTCCAATCGCGATAGCCGGTTCTGCCTGCGAATTGCCCCCCTCCCCCTTCCGTTAATTAAATAAACGCCCAGAGCACTTCACCGCACAGGACTCGGCCCTTGGGAAGCTCTATCTTCGTGGCTTCCATTTTTAAAGTCCTCAACTCGCTGAGGGTTGAAGAGCGGGCGACATGAGTTTCCAGTTGCGAGGGGTGAGAAGACAAGGGGCCCGCAGGGAGGAGAGGCCTGCGCGGGGCCAGGCTGCCCAGAGCGACGCTGGCGGCTGTGTGGGACGGCGCCGGTGGGGCGGGGGTGCAGGGCGGCTGCTGGGCGCTGCACAGCTCTGGCGCGGAAAGCCGGGTTGGCGCCTCCCGGCGTCTGGCCGCAGTGGGCCTCCTCCTCGCCTGGCGGCGACCAGATAAATGCATCAAGGCCGCCGGGTTTAGCTGGCCTGGGGGTGTACGGCGTTCGAGCACAGCGAGCCAAGGCCCTGGGGACACTGAGCTCGGAGCGGTTAGGTTGCACCAGGATGGGCCCGGGGATGTCAGTGTAGAGGTGACAGGTGCTGCAGCTGAGCCAGGCCTCTGGAGGACGGGGGGTCACTGGGGCAGGGGAGGCAAGAGCCAGCCTTGTCTCTAACAGATCCCGAGAGCCACTAGGGAGGTGGCCTTGAATAGCAGGCACGTTTCTGGCTTTGAGGTGTTTGGACAACTGAAAATGCACCTTTGCCTGCTGAGAAATGGGGCGATGGTTGTCAAGTTAGAGACTATACCCGCGATCTCTGCGCTTGGCAGGCAAGCACTCTGCCACTTAGTGCCTAGACTCGACCTGGGACGGAGATGGACAGGCTCAGGTTCCTCCTCAGAAGGTTGAATCCCATAGGCCTCTCAGCTCCACCCCAGCTTTTGCCATTTGGGAAAAGCAGATGTTTGCGGAAGAGGTAAAGGCTGCAAGGTCCTTCCCGCACACAGTTTGGCAAGCTGCGTTTAGAAGTGAGCAGTAAATGGAATAAGGTTGGACTTGGACAAAGACGAGAAGCATCTACAGGTGTGCAGTCTCACTTTGCACACTAGAACAGCATACTATTTTTTCTATTGTTGCTGTTATTCTGAAGTGTCTGTGAATTGATGCATATGGCACTGCAGGGGTGCGTCTTGGTGCCTTTAGACAGTTCGAGGGCCCAGTGGGTGCCCTAGAGGGTAGGGAGCACGAATGAATGGGTGGCCCCTTCCCGGGGTGCAGCGTCCCAGCCCAGGTCACGCTGTTCCGAGGGGCGGGACTGACACTCGCTGCCTCCACCTGCCGCTCAGGCTCCCCCTCCCTGGGAAGGAAAGAGGAGTCGCAGGCCAGCCTCAACCCAGCTCCACCCGCCCCACCGCCTGTCTCGGTTTGCGGTGTGTGTTTAGATAGGATCCGGCCTGGGGTCCTGGGCCCTGTTTCCAGAGGCACCCGCCTGGGCCTCGTAAGAGGGGTGCGCACAGTAGGGGCGATGCTGTCCTAGCAGACGCCTCGCGTCTTGGGTTTCCTGGGCCATCCGAGTGGCTGGGAGCCTGGGTCCAGGGCTTCTAGCGTGTGAGTGCTAGCTCCCTAGGGGGCGACAGAGGGGAGCCGCCAACAACCCACCACGCCGATACCCCTGATTCTGCGAGGCGGCCAGCGAGGCTTGCCGGGGAGATCCCCACGTTCTGTGTACAGTTTGGCGGCGGCGAATTCCCGGAGGAACCCTTCCCCGGGCGATGGCTACCCAAGGGCGCGGCCACACATTCTCGGATCTTCGAGCGGCGAGGGGCCGGGGCCCTGGAGGGAAGTCTGTTTCGGGTGCGGGAGCCCTCCCCTCCGCCCCCGCTCCTTGCTCGCCGCTCAGAGAATAGTTGAGCTCAAGAAAGGGCTGAGGCTTCCGGCATCCTGACCAGGGCGCGCGTGCCTGGGTTCCGGCCCAGACGCCGAGTGTGTGCGTGTTTGGGCAGGGTCTCCCTGGCCGGAAGGTTGAGGGTTCTTTGAGCCGCCTTCCACACCCAAGGCGCGGAAGTCCCGAACTCGCTGGAGTGCCTGCCCCTTGGAGACTCGGCAGCTCCGGGGTCTAGAAAGTTGCCTTGGGAATGAATGGCCTTTGCGAAGCGGTTCTGAAACTCTGGGCCCCTCGGGCTTCCCGAACCGAGGCGCTCAGACTCTCGTGGTCTCCCTTTGCCTCTGCCGTAGACGGCCACGGGCTCGGAGGACTCTCCGTTCCTCCGGGAGGCTTTGGCTAGCGCTTCGGCACGAAGGAAAGACAGTCCGGGTCTGGGGTGGGGGTGGCATTTGTCTGCCCAGCCCCGGCCCCATCCTGCCCGGATATAAAGTTGCCGGCGCAGACTGACCCCAGCCAGGACTCAGAGTTAAGCCCGGGGCCAGAAGGCCCAGAGTGCAGAGCCTTCGCGCCAATGAGCTGGAGTCTGAGGGTTCCCTCCCTGTTGGGACTGCCTGGGACCCCAACCTTCCACACCCCGGGGGCCACCGTGCCTGCGGCGCCAGGGTGCGATTCCTGCCCCCACCCCTGAATACCCACAGCGCTGCTTCTCCGGCTTTTCCTTTTACCCCCTCCCAGGTCCCGGTGTTTTGGGAGCAAGTGCCAGGGGTCGTCTGTGCACTCTCATGTGTACTTAGTGCAAAGCCCCGAAAACATGCCTACGTTTAAGGCGAGGGGGACGCTTCGCTTGGAGGACGCCTATTTTTATTTTAGTTCTTAATTTCAGGCCCATCTGGGCTTAAATAAATGCTGAAGCTCAAACAAACCCGAGGAGTAGAAGGGCTGCGGATGCAATCCTCTGTGGACAGGGAGTAGCGTCCACTCCAGGCCCACACGATGGATTGATAGGATTATTGGGAAATCGGATTCGGAATCCAATCCTAAGTCTTCTCTGATTCCCTCAGAATAGTTAGCTCCCGGACCCAGCGGGGACGTCTTAACACAGTTCGCCCTTGAGAACTTACCTCCCGCAGTGGAAAAGACCAATTATAATAATTGTGTCAATGGATTTCGTTTCTTTAAAATTTTAAAAATATTGCCGGTTGCTTTCAAGTTTGGGTGGCAAATACATATTGGGGGGAGAAGCCACGTTGTTGTGGAAGTTTCGTTTTCTGCCCAAATCTGCGGAACTGAGGTGCTCACATCTCCAGCCTTAGCTTCTCTCCGGCCCCTTCCCGCCCCCCCCTCCTCCCCCGCCCCGTGGCGCAGGGGTTTGGGTTCCGCCCCGCACCTCCGTTCTCCGCTGAGTTGAGGTTTCGGAGTGTCTGGTCCGTGGGAGGCAGCTGCAGAGCCGGTGCAGGGCGGGCAGGGCGAGGCTGGGCGCGGGCGCACGGTGCCCCCCCCCCCCCCCCCGCCTCTCCCCGCACAGCCGGCCGCAGAGATGCAGCTTTGGGCGATGGCGGCGAGACTGTTGTCCGAGACTTGGGGCGGGTGGATCCCCGAGGCGCTTGGGGCAGCCTCCCCTGAAGGCCTTCCTCCCCCATCTCTGGACGGCGCTGTGCTCTCGGAGCCGGGCGGGGGGAAACCGCTCAGAGCGGCGGGGGTTCCACTGTACGATCCCAGCCTAAACTTGAACTCTACGTGGAGCGGGTGGGGTGCAACGTTTTGAGAGATAAGGGGACCCCGGCTGTTGAGACGCCCCGAACTTGGGGTCTTTAACCCAGCGTGACATCTTTTGGACGATGGGGGAAGGTGCTCTAGGGCGAAAGAGGGGGTGTTCGGATTCGGGTCCCCAGCTCCGCCAATCTCAGGCGTGTGCACGGTGGGATGGAAGGCGCGACGGGGGACCCAGGCTCCGCAGGTCAGAGCCGTCCCGAGAAGCGCCCGCGCTCGCCTTCCAGTTCCCGCACCTGGGTCTTCTGCTGGGGGCTGGGGTTCGGGGCGGAGCTAGGCTGGGACTGGCTGGGGGCCGCCCCGCCCGCAGCCCGGGCCGTGGCGCCGGCCCCCGGGGAGGAGTTATGATAATTTCCTTCTCATTAAGGCGCTCGGGTCCCCCGGCTATAGCCGGGACACAGTGCGGGCGCGGCTTCCCGGGTCCCTGGCAGGCCTGTTCGCCGGCGGCGGCAACGTCTACGCTCGCAGAGCCGCCGATGCGCGTCCAGTGACCCGTTCTGCAAGGCCCGCGCGCGGCGGGGGCGGCGGCAGACGCTTGGCCACCGTGACCCCAATTTTGGATTTACCGCTGGGGGGGTGGGGGGAACCTGGATTTAATTGGCGGCTGTTTTGGGGGACGCAAGACGCCATGTTGTGGAAAATAACCGATAATGTCAAGTATGAAGAGGACTGCGAGGTGAGCTGGGCACGGTGCAGCCCGGCCCCGCCCCAGGACAGTCTGGGAGGCGGGGGCCGCTGGACCGAGGTTGGGGGCAAGGGTGCAGAAGCAGCAAGCAGGCACCCGCCGCTGCCCCGCGATGGACGGGTCCACTTTTCCGGATACCCACTAGTCGGTTTCTCCGGGGACCCCTCCTGAATCGGGCCTTTTCCTAAAGATCTAGCCTCCGGAGCGGGGCCTGGAGAGAGAACGGCAAATCCCACCCACAAAGCTTACCGGTCGGTTTCAAGCGAAGCAAAACAGCCTTCTTCCCGTTTTCTCGGAAGAGCGCTGGTCCGCAACCCTGCCTCAGACGCGGCTTTTACGCACGAAATCTCCGTCCAAAGGGGTGTCTGACCTGCCCTTTGCGGAGTCTCCTCCCAGGCTGGCTTTCAGCTTCCCCGCTACCTTCCCGGGGAAAGAAGAAAACATAAGTTTGGTGTTCAAGAGAAGTGGGGGCTGGGGAGTGGTGAGGGGGGTGGTGCCGAGGCCAGATGGGGCCGTAAGCGCTCGGAGTGCTCCAGCCTGTCGGACAGGTTGAGCTAGAGTTTCGGAGAGTGGGAGGGAGGGAGGTGGCGAGCGGGAAGAGGAAGACGACGCAGGTGGCGGGAGGCCTGAGCCCGGGCGCTGGGAGAGCGGAGCGGCGCTGGGGGCCCGCGGGAGCCCACCGCGGCCTCGGCACCTGGAGGGGGCTGCCCCTGTCCAGCACCCCCGGACTCTGCCACTAGGGGGCGACAGTGCCATGTTTCTCCTGGTCCCCCACTACCCTGTGACCCCCGTAGCAGTAGGAGAGACATCCTTTAGGAATTAAGTCCGACAGCCGTGGGGCAAGGGGACGTGAGCTCGCAAAGTTGCCCAATTTCGAGGTTCTTGATTTTCGCTCTGTGCCTTGGTTTGTGGGGACACGGACCGTGGCCGGGCAGGTTTGGCGCCTCACTTCCTCTCCGCACTTGGTCGGGACACGCTAGCAGGGAGGGCTGCTCCGGCTGCGGCGCTTTCCTCCTCGCGTTCCTCCTGGAGTTATTCCGCGGCGCTGGGTGGCAGCCCTGCTAGGGAGTGTCATTCCCCGGAGGGCTTTGTCCTGAGGGCGTGGAAAGATTATTCCCTGGGGCGGGGAGATGCGCACTTCCCGCGCTGCGCGCTTCATCCGCGCCCGCCGCCTCCCCGCCTTCTTTTGCTCGGCGACGCGAACATGTGCAGGCTGGTGAGCGAGAGCGCCCTGCACCGGGTGCCTTCCTCTGGGGCCTGGAACTCGGACTTGGCGCTTTGGAGAGCCTCGGGCGGCGGAGCGCCCGGGGGTTCGCCGCTGGGCTTCGAGGGCGCGCGTCCCCAGGTCTTTCAGTCTCCCTTTCCCACGCAGACTCGCGGTTCACGACGAAATCCCTGGGGCACATGGCTGCTGGGAGCCCTCGGTCCGGAGGGCAGGCCCGCGGGCTGGATCCGGGCTGGGGCGTTGGGGGCCGGGAGCTCCCGGCTCAGCGCCGCGGTCGTGGCGGTTCGCGGTAGCGGGGTTTCGCACTAACCGGGTGCCGGTTTCTTTCTTCCAGGATCGCCAGGACGGGAGCAGCAATGGGAACCCGCGCCTCCCCCACCTCTCCTCGGCCGGGCAACATCTCTACAGCCCCGCGCCGCCCCTCTCCCATACCGGAGTCGCCGAATACCAGCCACCACCCTACTTCCCACCTCCCTACCAGCCGCTGACTTATTCCCAGTCGGCAGACCCCTACTCGCATCTGGGAGAAGCGTACGCTGCCATCAACCCCCTGCACCAGCCGGCGCCCGCCGGCAGTCAGCCGCAGGCCTGGCCCGGCCGCCAGAGCCAGGAGGCTGCTGGTTTGCCCTCGCACCACGGGCGCCCGGCCGGTCTGCTACCCCATCTCTCCGGGCTGGACGGCGGCGCTATGAGCGCCCGCAGGGATGGCTTCCGCCGCTCCGACCTGCTGCTGCCCCACGCGCACGCCCTGGACGCAGCGGGGCTGGCGGAGAACCTGGGCCTTCATGACATGGGGCAACAGATAGACGAGGTGCAGGTGAGCGCGTCTAGGGTCCTGCCCCCTCCTGCCCGGACTCTATCCCAGCCCCCAGCCCAGGCACCCCGGAACTTAAAGGAAACTTTGTCATTTCTCCCCCAGATCGTGGATGAGCAGCACCTGCTTCTGCATGATCAGACTGTGATTCGAAAAGGTAGGGCCACACAGGGCCTTGTGCACTGACTCTTACCAGTGTTGTGATCAACTTAATGGCAAGGTGGGGGCATTTGGTGGCTTACTTGGGACGTTTGTGCTGGAAGGGACCAGAACTCTGGGAAGGCAGGTTTTGGGAGTGAGAAGAAAGGGCATTTCTTTCCCACCTAAATGAAATCCCAGATGTTACTCCTTTAATTTCAGGGTATTTTTACCATGTTTGAAAAACACCAGGGCTTTAGTTGTGTGGTTGGTTGTGACGATGTTAATTGTCAAATGAGTTGATGTGATTTTTATTGTCGATTGCAAATATGCATGTGGCAAGGATCCTTCATTCTAACCTGCAAGAAAGCATTTGGAAACAGTCTGGCCTTCCAAAGAGCCCTAAAAGCACCAGGCCTGGATCTGTCGGAGGCTGATGTTAAAGAGTTTATGCAGGATAAGGGGGTGGGATTTGGAAAATTGGATTATTGTATTTGGTAAGTGAGTGTCTCTCAGAATTAAGTAATGTGCTTGATGGGATTACCAGTCTGGCTGTTTTAGGAAATGGAAGGGGCCTGAATTAAAGGTAGTTATGGTCTGTTACTTGAAGTTAAACTGCTTGAAATCAGCTGGGGGGAAATGTTTTATGTTTTGTTTTTTGGGGTTTTTTTAGTTTGTTTTTTTTTTAACACTCAGAAGATACACTGAATTTCCCAGTAAATTTGTAACAGAACAGGTTTGTTTGTATTTAAAAACTTGCTGTTGCACGAAAGGTTTTGGCAAAGGATCTGAGTTTGTCCTGTGATTTTGGTTATTCCTTGAGGGAGACGAAAATAATACCACTTATTTAGTATCGAAGCAGTCTTTTGAAAACAAATGTTCTAATTAAACTAGATTTTTAACAGTGGAATCGAATAAAAATCCTTGGGGTTTTGACTAACTTCCCATGGTGTTAACTGGTGAACTTCAGATTGGATTATTTTTGAAGATCAAGGCTTTAAGAAAAACCTGCAATTTATAGCCTCACAGGCAATGTTGTTTGTTTAAAGAACCCTCTCGGCATCGGTTAGTGGTTCAGAAAAGGTCTCTTTTGCTTCGATGTAGATGTAGCTCTGAAGACTGCACTTCTGATCCCATTCACAGGTCCCATTTCAATGACCAAGAACCCCTTGAGTCTCCCCTGTCAGAAGGAGCTGGTGGGGGCTGTGATGAACCCCAGTGAGGTCTTCTGCTCCGTCCCCGGAAGATTGTCCCTCCTGAGCTCCACATCGAAATACAAAGTGACAGTTGCCGAAGTCCAGAGGCGACTGTCCCCGCCTGAGTGCTTAAATGCCTCATTGCTGGGAGGTGTTCTCAGAAGGTATATGGGGCACATTGTGGGCATGGTGGCTGGGTGACTATATGAGAGCACCGGGAGGTATTTTTAACATTTATGTAACTTCGAGACCTAACACTGAATTCCAATCAGCTCAGAGAGTTTTAGTACTTTTGCTTTTAGAAAGTGCCAAATGTAGGAGGAGGTGCTAAGACAGCGCGAACAGATTATCATTTGGTTAGAATTTATTCCGTGAGTGAAGTGGTGGCCTCCAAATTAAGAGAAGCTCCAGGGGTTTTGTCCCCCCAGGGAGTTGTTTTTTGGGAGCTGCTGCAGCTTTTACGAGTGAAAAATCTATCAGCTCCAGTACAGCTGGCAATACTCTGTGATTAAAAAAAGAAAATGCTGGCTATGCTAAGAACAAATTTTGCATTTTACAGGGATTAATTAATGAGGACACCCTGTGGCATTTGATTATGATCCACATAATGTAGTAGAGTCTACTAAGTAGACAGTCTCTTTTTGAAAATTTTTAGCTTTGATGGCAGCCTAGGAATTTGGAGTTTTAAAGTGGTTTCTTGAGAATAGTCAAGGTTGACTCTCCTGTACGCAGAGCCAAGTCTAAAAATGGAGGCCGGTCCTTGCGGGAGAAGCTGGACAAGATTGGGCTGAACCTTCCAGCCGGCAGACGGAAGGCTGCACACGTCACCCTCCTGACGTCCTTAGTAGAAGGTCAGTGGCGTTTTCTGCTGCTTTTCCTTTGCTGTGTTGTGCCTTTACTATTTCTCTCAGAAAAGTTTAAAAACAGCCCTTAATTTGGCCATGAGTAGAGCGAAATGAAGGTGATTTGAATTGTCATGAGTCCATCACAATGAATGACAGTGCTTTTTGTCAAATATCTGCCTGCTAAGTGTTCTGGGTTCAAAAAAGAAATGAGTTTTCCTAACCTAAGAAATCACACTAGGATGTTGAGACATTGGCTGTTCAATGACCCAGTTTTTGAAGACGCAGTGGATCAGTTGCTATCTATCTATAATAATAAAAGCATAATATGCTAATTAGACCGGACAGCTGGAAGCCGGGGCTGTGAGGGCCAAGCCCTTTGCATCGGGCCTCTAGCACCTTTATAAAGCTTAGCTGTGCCCGGCTGGTGTTAAGTGGTTGAGAGTGGACCTATGAACCAGGAGGTCCCGGTTCGATTCCCAGTCAGGGCACATGCCTAGGTTGCGGGCTCAATCCCTAGTGGGAGGTATGCAGGCAGCAGCCAATCAATGATTTTCATCAGTGATGTTTCTTTTCTCCCTTCCTCTCTGATTTTATTGAAAATCAATAAAAATATATGTTAAAGAGCTTAGCTGCTTATTGGTGGACACAGAAGTATGGTTTCTGGTTATTGTAGTTGTGGGATATTGGGGTTGTGGTCAGCAACGAGGAGCCCTTGTAAAGGAGATTGGATCACCTCACAATTCCTGTGCTTGGTTAAAAGTGTCGGGGCCCACAGGGGATTCCCTCCCCCTAATCCTAGGAGATGGCACTGCCCAACCTGGAAAGTAGCAAGGATGCAATATAGGCTTTAAAGGGGGGGTTAGAAAAGGTGAAATAATTAAAACAAAACTCACACACTTTAAAGTGGCTTTTAAAAAGGGGGGGAGGGGGGGAAGTGTCTTGGGACACTGACAGGCTTATCCTGCAGCCTCCAGCCACCCGAGTCCTCACCGGTCAGCAGGGCACTGGGCTCTGGCTGGGGGAGCCAGTGAGGGGTGGTGTCCTGGTAGCCAGGCAATCTTTTTTTGTTGTTAATCCTCATTCAAGGATATTTTTCCATTGATTTTTTTAGAGAGTGTGGAAGGGAGGGGGGAGAAGTACATTGATGTGAGAGAGACACACACCCATTGGTTGCCTCTTGCAGGCTCCTGGGGCCAGGGATGGGGGATGGAACCTGCAACCGAGGTATGTGTCCTTTACTAGAATTGAACCTGAGACCCTTCAGTCCACGGGCCGACGCTCTAACCACTGAGCGACTGGCTAGGGCTAGTAGCCAGGCAATCTTTTGAACACTTGCTTTCTCTGGTCTAATGGGTGCTACCCCAGTGCTAAAGAGATTTGGGGGGCCCTACTCTACCTTTCTGTGTCTTTGAGGTCAAGGTAAGGAGCAAGGAGCTGCCTGTTAACTGCCTGTTGGGGACCAAGCTGGCTGCATGGCCAATGGTGGTGGATTCTGTGTGTGGTGCATTAATGCAGGGGTCCTCAAACTTTTTAAACAGGGGGCCAGTTCACTGTCCCTCAGACCGTTGGAGGGCCGGACTATAGTTTAAAAAAAAACTATGAGCAAATTCCTATGCACACTGCACATATCTTATTTTGAAGTAAAAAAACAAAACGGGAACAAATACAATATTTGCATGTGGCCTGCGGGCCGTAGTTTGAGAACCCCCCTGCATTAATGCGTCCTAGCTCAGGTTTCTTAGCCTAGTGTCGGGGTATGAATAAGAAAGTGCCAGAACAATGGTTCTCAGATCCGCCTGATTCAGGAAAGCCCTCAGAGGCAAGTGGATGAAGGGGGCACCGTTTGGGCTTCTGAAAGCTCCACCCGCCTCTGCAATGTGCAGTCACAGTCGGCACTGGGCTTGCTTGGGGGGCAGGTACTGTTGGTTCTCTCTCCCTCTGCTCCCCAGTATCTTGGAAAAAGCCGGTGGTTGGGGACCTTAGCATTTCCAACGGGAAAAACACGCCTGCCTCCCTTTCTTAAAGAAACATTCTAGAGACTTGGCTCCTTGGGTCATGGGGCGCCCTAGTTTGAAAAGAAAGTTCCGGGTCAAAGACATTCTAACAGTTTCATAAAGAGAAGCGACCAGTTTGCTGTTGTCAGACATCCTCATCTCCTTTAAATTTTCCTACTTCTCCACAAAGATAACTGCTTTCCGCTATCAAGCATGGGTGTGTCTCAAGGTCGCTCTCTTCAAGGTGGGCAGGGGACCGGGTCACATTGCTCTGGTGTGGTTAAAAGTTTTGGGGACTGTTTTCCTCACATTTTAGGATTCACCCTCTGCCTGTAGGGGAGAGGGCCTCACCAGCTGGGGCGCTGACCCTGTTTACTACGATTTCTCTGATTTTTAGAGAGAGGGGAAAGGAGAAAGAAAGACTTGATGGGTTGCCTCCCACATACTTCCCGGCCAGGAATCGAGCCCTCAACCTTTCCAGGGTACCGGATGACGCTCCAGCCTACTGAGCCACCTCGCCAGGGCCCTGTCTGTGATTTCAGTGAGGTTGCAGTGACTAAAAAGGGGAACAGGACAGCGTCCGTACACCCTAACTTCTTTCATGATTCTAGGAGAGGCCGTTCACTTGGCTCGGGACTTTGCGTATGTCTGTGAGGCTGAGTTTCCTAGTAAGCCGGTGGCCGAGTACTTAACTAGGCCTCATCTCGGAGGACGGAATGAGATGGCCACGAGGAAGAACATGCTGCTGGCCGCACAGTAAGTACACAGATGCCTTGCTGCTGTGACCCTGAAGTGAGGGGCCAACCCCAGCCCCTGGTGCTCCAGAAATGCTGGCTAAATAAGTTAGGGTGGGGAGCAAACGAAAATGACCAGGAGCTTCTTTCACAAAGTCAAATACCTGGGAAGAGTCAGTAAAATGAACGAATGCATTGCTCCAGCTGTGGATGTCTTTTGAGCTGCTTAGCTGTTGAGCTCAAAATAGTTAAACTTACCCTTTCCTGATCACATTTGCATATCTTAAAAAATGTGTTGAAAAGATGATTTGTTTTGTCACATCCAGTAAAGATTGTGTCCCTCCTGCCTCCTGGTAACGACTTTTGTTTCTTTTTTTTTTTTTTTTAATATATTTTATTGATTTTTTACAGAGAGGAAGGGAGAGAGAGTTAGAAACATCGATGAGAGAGAAACATCGATCAGCCGCCTCCCGCACATCCCCCACTGGGGATGTGCCCGCAACCCAGGCACATGCCCCTGACCTGAATTGAACCTGGGACCCTTCAGTCCGCAGGCCGACGCTCTATCCACTGAGCCAAACCGGTTTCGGCGACTTTTGTTTCTTAAATGTAGTGATGACTGGATTTGCAGGAGACAAGTGGGCAATTTAAATGTCTCAAAACTGACTTTCTGCAGCTGCAGGACTTTTCATGGAAACCAGCAGTAAATTGGTTTAAAAATCATGGGAAATGAAGCAGAACGAGTCCAGTCGCAAATGGGGCAAAAGGGAGGGAGCACAGTGAACCGGCCTGGATAAAAAGTGAATTTCAGGGATATGTGTGATTCTCCGAATTGGTGAATTGGCTTATTAAACTGGCGCAGCACCAAATGTCCCTTAACCTTCTGGTGCTGGGATCCTGATCCCACCTGATGCCCTTGGCTGCTGACTGGCTTAACTGGGGTTAATCCTGTTATCTTCTAATCAGTGAGGATTAAAAAGATAGTGCTTAAAAGAGTAAACTAGCACATAATAGGTACTAAGTGAGGCAATTGGCTATTATATTAGTATTAGTTTAAAGCCTCCTGTCTTGGCTCAGGCCAGCCATCTCTGATTGCCTCCCAGGTGTCATCCTCAACTACCTGTCAAGAGCTAGACTGAGCTCATAGGTGTGTGTTATGTTCACAGGCAAGTGTGTAAAGAATTCACGGACCTTCTCAACCAAGACCGAACACCCAATGGGAACAACCGGCCGGCCCCGGTCTTAGAGGCGAACATTCAGAACTGCCTGTCTCACTTCAGCCTGATTACCCACGGGTTTGGCAGCCAGGCCATCTGTGCCGCCGTGTCTGCGATGCAGAACTACATAAAAGAGGCTTTGGTCATCATAGAGAAATCCTACATGAATCCTGGGGACCAGAGTCCAGCCGATTCCAGCAAGACCTTGGAGAAGATGGAGAAGCATCGGAAATGAAACAGGTGGAAACAAAGGGAAGACGAGTCTGCAAGGGGAAAAATCTCCAAAACCACTCTCACCGGCCACAGATGGGGAAACTCCTCAGCCTGGGGGGACAAGCTGAGCTTTTACTTGCCTTCCATTGAAAGGCCTGCTGGCCTCCCGGAGTTGGACCTGCCCTCTGGGAGTCCTTAGTATTTCTCTGGCGCTGAAGCGTCTCCTTAACTCTGGACAAGTGATCAGAAGGTGACAAGTACTGGCTCTCTATTCATTAAGCTTATGTTTTATTTCGAACCCCATTCTTCCTGTCTCTGAAAGTGGTGCTACAAGTTTTCAAACCTTTTAAATCCATCCCCTGGGCTAACAAAACCCCCACATGCTTAGCTGTTGAAATGTCAAGTCTATGTGATTCAAATCAATAATAACTTTCAGTGTTAAAGTCATTGCTGGCTTCCTGCCCACTAAATATTTATCTTTAGAAAAAAGTGTTTATCTAGCATCTTCAGATATCAAATCCTGCGTTCAGTAGGAGGCAGACTCCGCTTAGCAACTAATTAATAGGTGGTATTGAACACACTTAAAAATCCCCTTGTTCAAAAGGGGCTTTTGGGTTTTACAAAACACGTAGAAGCAAAGCCTGCTGATTTTATGTTGTTTGTTTTTTGTTTAACTGAAAATTAACTCTTCAAATGGGAGATTCTTTGAAATGACATGTTCCTTTAAGGTACTGAAGCTTTATTTTGCATATTTATTTCACATCTTGGTGATTCGAGTAAACTTGAAAAGGGTAGGCATGAAGCGTTTTTTTGCTGCCTGTCACCCCCCAGGTCCCAGAGGAGGCGCTGTTATTTTGAGAAACAATGTGTACAGATTTTATTTATGCATAATTTAATCGGGTCTGTAAATACGGGTGCACTTCTTAGTGACATTTTGAGAAATGGGGTTCCATTTTAATAACTTTTAAAGGTGATGGGGTCATCTAAAACACATCTTTAGGTTTTACTCATATGTACACAGGGTGTTACGAATTAGGATCCTGGGCTCTGTTCTATTTAATTGAAGCTCTCTGTTCACAAAGCGATAACTTTGTGTCTCATTCCTGTTGGGCTAATCCCGGACAGGAGTGCGCGGTGCAGTGTATGGGGTGCCATGGAGAGTTGGAATTGAACTCCATTCCTGTAAATGTTCACACATTAAATTGTGTATATGATACCTGTACAATAAAAAGTATTCTCTATAGAAGCTGTGGCAGTCTGGTGATGACTTGATTGTTTAAAGTCTCTAAAATGAGTGGAACAGTGGCCGAGCTATTTATGGTTTGACTGGCTTAGTTCAGAGGACTGAGTAGGAAGATTGCAAGCGAAGGGAAATTGGGAGTTTCATTTTTCTCTGTCCTGCAAGACTGCTCAGCTGCCCCAGGTTCTGTGCTCACCAGCGGCCCTCGGCTGCGTATAGTGCCATCTCACCGCAAGGGGTGTTGGGAAGTGTGTGAGGGACAGTTTATTGACAATAGTGAGAGGTGCCAACAGTTTGGGAATAACGTCTCTTGTGTAAGGCTGCCCTGTTGAGAAACACTACTCTACGGCCAAGTTGCCACCTCAAAATATACTGAGAATGGAAACGATTGTAGGCACTCCTCGGGCAGACATTCCTTAGGAGGACTTGGCATTCAATCAAATGCAAGCCATGGGGGTGAGGGCTCATTGTTTTCATGATCGTTTTCCATCAACCGAAGTTCACGTTTGGGGACGCAGTAATGCGAATCTATCCTTGGCCTGCTGATCATTTAGTCTGCCGGGAAAATCAGGTCGGTTCTCTTGCCCTCCGCTCCCAGAGCAGAGGACTCTGGCAGGGCCTGCGAACTTGCTGGCTGTCTTGAGGATTTTGGATGCGCACCATCGGGACTTGGTTTCAAGTTGAAGTGGCCTGGCATGTCCTCCAGGAAGTGATGTGTTTATAGTTTGGCACGAGCGGCTGGGCTTCAAAGGGAAGTGCGAGCAGAGGGTTTCCACAGTGGATAAGGCCTTTGCTTCGACTCCAATCTCATAATCCTTAATGCATAACTATCAAATGCCCAGCAATTCCTGACTTAATGTTGGCATTGGAGGTTAAGTAACTTAAACTCTGCCAACCTAATACTTTGCTCTTGGCAGCCTGTACTTGGCCCTGAACGTTCTCATTTAGTTCGATTTATCTGGTTGACATGTCAAAAATCACAATTGCTTTGCTTCAGAGCAGCTAAAAGGTCTTCTGTTGGCAGTTATTTCTCAATCAAGGCGTGAGATATTAGGTGTTAAAAGGAAGTTATGGGGGCAAAGGGCCGAAGGTAAAAGGACTATTTTGTTATCAGCATCTTAACCTGCTTCTGGCTTTTAGGAGCTGTGCCGAATTGCAATGCAGACAATGTTCTGGAAACGCCCCAAAGTCCACCAAGCACTGAAGTGAGTCATAAGCAGGGCTTTTCCTGGCTCCGTGCTCAGTTCTCCTTTCTCCTCCTTCCCTCTGCAAGTCCACAGACAGCTACTGACTCCTCTGGGCCCGGTGCACAGTAACGACAGGTTTTTCTGCCCAACACCTGAGCTGATACCATGCCCAACAACCAAGTCCCCTCAAAAGGTCCCTCCTAAACCGCCGACAGCCTCTTGCTGATTGAGGGCTCCTGGCCCTTGGAGCACTTCCAGCTCCTGTGGTCGACATGTGACGGGATTGGTGGACCGTTGCTTCCCATTGGCCTGGGTGATTTTTGTTTCAAGCCCTGTCTGTGTTAGTGAGATGGCACTTCTTTCTGTTGTTCAACTCCGGCTGTTTGACAAATTGGGCTTTGTATTAAGGCACGCGCACCGCTGAAGGCTGTCCTTTCGGAGAAAGCCTGACGATTCTCCCTTTTCTGCCCGGGTTGCACTGAAGGGAAACCCATCATTGTCTGAAGGCACGCTTCTAGAATTCCACTAATGACAGAGATGTCTGAGCAGGACTGCATCTGTGGACTGGAGACTTGCCCATCCAGGCACCTGGCACCTCCAAGATGCCCCTGCCCCGCAGACAGCCCGCGTTCAGGTTCTCTGGGAGGTCAGAGGGTGTTTTCAATAGCACTTCACGGTGGTTTTATCTTCCATGTGCGCACAGTTTACGATGAGGGTTAGGAAAGGGGTGATGAGTCTGTTTCTCATTTTCAACGATTCCATAACAATGGCCATCATTCTTTCTTTTGGGGGGTCTGGTGTCAGGGTAAGCCCTGAGACCTGAAGTTCCTGTGTTTCAATGTTAAAAAACAAAACAGGGATAGGGTCATGGGTGGGTGAAAGACAGAAACTACTCAAGCTCAAGGCTTGGTGGTTGGGGGCTTCTGGGACCCGTTGCCTAGTTTCCTGGGGGGAAACATTGGATACCAGGTGTTGGCAATTCCCCAAGAGGTTGCTGTCATTTCTGATGACTTCTGAGCATTTCTCCAGCTTTTCCCTTGTGCTGGGTAGAGTGGTGTCATAAGGTGGCCATTTAATTGTCTCTATAAGTGGGTGGAGAACCTGGAGAGTAGCCACCAGTGGTCCCAGAGGCAAGAACTGCCTGAGGCTCCTGTAAGTGTGCTTTCCAGGTGTGGGAACGCTCAGCTATCCTGGCGAGGCAGTGACCCTTAGCAAATGCCTTCTCCAGTGCCTGCGCTCAGCTGGTGGTGAGGGCTTTCCCTGGAGAGAGTGGGACGGAAAGTTTGCTCTGGAAATGTTGATGCTGCAATGCGGGAGTGTGCTCTTCCCGGGGGTGCTCTTGCATCCTCGATGATAAGAGAATGGTTGACTTCCCTTCCCAGGTAGCACTATACCTTGGATTTCTCTTCCAGTGCACAGTCTTCATTTGCTTCTCTGAAACTCAAAGGCCACTGTGCTGGGAGGCTTGGTGACACTTGGAACCTTCAAAATCTAGCCCCTTCCTGGTTTTGCCAACCCAGGCTGGCATCATGCCAAGGTCCACTAATGCAAAGCCTAAGCACCTTGAAAAGTCTTTGTCCACCAGTAACATGGAACAAGCTTGCAGACGCAAACTTGACTTCTTGACTTAAAAAAATTAATCTTACATTGGCGTTCATAGTCTCATGAAACGCTATTTTTGGCACCATCAGAAGCACTGAAATTTCCTTGCCTCTTTCGGGTAACATCTTCATGGGGGAGAGGAGTAGAAGTAAAACATGGAAAGTGAGTGAATTTGATAATTCCAGGGACCTCTCCAAGGAATAGCCTTGTTAACAATGTTTACAAGGTCAAATCTCAGTGGGTTTTTTCATGATACATGGGGTGTTCCTTGTGACGTCTCCACATTTTCCAAGGAAAGATCTTCAATTTAAGGAATGACAGTCCCAGGTGAGAGTCGGATGGGTTGAAGAGGGCATCTTGGCGCCTGGCCCTTGATGAGACTAGAAGCCTTTGGGACTTCATGGGTGTTATGGGTTGAATTGTGTCTTCAAAAAAGCTATGCCCAAGTCCTACCCTTTCAGAATGTAACCTCATTTGGAAATAGGGTTGTTGGTAATTAAACTGAGGTCAGATTTGCAGTACAGTGGGCCTTACTCCAATATCATTTGTGTCCTTCCAAGAAGAGGAGAATAGGCAGTATAGCCACACGAGGGGAAGCCATGTGACAGCAGAGACAGATTGGAGAGTTGCAGCCACAAGCCAAGGATTGCCGACCACCACCAGAAGCCGGAAGAGGCCAGGGGTTCTCCCCTACAGAGTTCCGGGGAAGCGTGGCCCTGGATTTTGGATTCTAGCCTCCAGAATTTGTTGTCCAGTTTATAGTATTTTGTCATGGCACCACTACGAAACTAGTCCAGTGGGAAAGTGTTTTTTCCCTTTGTTATTTTCTCCCCATCGATCTCTCTGGGTTCTTTTCTAAACGCTGGGTATCCACAAAGAATTAGAAAGCCACCCCTGTGGTCTGATTGCCAGGTCAGGCCCATCTGACATCGCAGAGGCTCTTTCCTGCTAAATGAAACCTTTCCCTGCTTGTTCCTTCTTAACAACTACATGATGCCCGCTGCTGTTTCCTGGCGGCAAGAGCATTCACCAATGGCCTGATCTTTCAGCTTCTGGGGAAGGAGTCACCCCAACTTCTCTGTCCAAAGCAAACCCTGAACTCTTGGAGGTCTTTTTTGCTTCTCCATTCTATTTGTTTACCGTATTTCACTTAACTGGGACCCTCTGGGTATCCCAACATCGATCCCTCAGAGCAGTGGCCACTAAACCTGGCAGGTCACACCAGAGGCGCTTGGAAGGATTATGTATTCATGCCTCTCTGTCTTTGATCTACTGGGTCAGACATTCTGGGTCTAGGATGTAGGAATCCCAAAGGGATTCTTTCTGGTTCACTTGTCTGGCTCCCCCAGCTGACCCTCAAGCCCACCAGGGCAGGCAGCATGTCCGTCTTGCCCCCAGGCTCTCACCATGCACTGACAAGTCAGTGCCCAGCATGGACATCGGTAGGCATCTGTGTTGACTCACAGGCTGAGTGGGCCTAGGGTGGGGTATCTGGGTGGTCCTTGCAAACAGCCCTTCTCTTGAGCCTCTTCAGTGCTCAGGGCCACATGGGCATCCAGAGCTGACCCACCAGATGGGAGTCCATCCCCTGTTCTCTTAGCTAAGCTGGTACACATGGTGTGTGTGTGATTGTTGGACTGAGGTCTGGCTCCCTTAATAGAGTGTGGAATCCACAAGGCAGGCTCCGGGCAGCTTTATCCCTGGCATATCTAGACACTAGCACGGTGGGTGGATGGGTGGACAGTTGGATGGCTAGAAGGAAGGATGGATGGATGGATGGATGCTGCTTTCATCTAGTGAGTAGGGGCCAAGGAGTCTACAATGCACAGGACAGCTCTCTGCAACAAAGAATGATCTGCCCCAAAACTTAATAGTCCGGAGGTTGAGAAATGCTGCTCGAAATGTAGGACAAAGATCTGGAAGCATTACTCACACCATTAAGAGAATTATTTCTGTGGTGGAGTATCAGTTCACTTTTTACCTGGTTTGTATCTGTAGGGTATAACATTTTTTTTTTAATATATTTTATTGATTTTTTACAGAGCAGAAGGGAGAGGGATAGAGAGTTAGAAACATCGATGAGATAGAAACATCGATCAGCTGCCTCCTGCACATCTCCCACTGGGGATGTGCCCACAACCCAGGTACATGCCCTTGACCGGAATCGAACCTGGGACCTTTCAGTCCGCAGGCCGACGCTCTATCCATTGAGCCAAACCAGTTTCGGCTGGTATAACATTTTTAAAGACAAATATGCATTACTCTTATAAATAAAAAAGAAATGCCATAATGTATATATACATGAGTAGATGTTAAGTGAATAAGTAAATGCTTAAATAAATGAATAAAGGAAGTCTATGCAAGGTTCCCCAGAGACAGGAAAAGACCTGCCCCCTTGAGCAACTGGTTCCTAGCTTTGGATTTGGTGCTAAGGTTTCTCACCAGCAGCAGTTGCCTGGAGGGGAAGAGGCCCCCCTCCCCCCACCCATCCAACAGGGGCCTCCCTTGCTTCTGGTTCTTTTCCTCTTTGGCCTGAGAATATTTATTTTCTGTGAGCGGGAGACGTTGTTCCACCAGCCATTCAAGAAAATCTTCAGAAAGACAGAATTTTCTCAACTCTTGTTGCTGACTAGTTCTAGCTGATGACAGAATGAATCCAAGTGTCACAAACAATTTCTTTTTTTATTGTTGACAAAAGTAATAGACATTACATGCCCGTACACACTTATAATATCTTTGGGAGGACAGATGAGACCCCGCTGAGAAGTCCCTCTGGGCAGGGGGCCGGGGGACAGAGCTTCCACTCATTTTGTCCCGTTTGAATGTTGTTTTTTACATTTTTATTTATTGATTTTAGAGAGAGAAAGGGAGGGAGGGAGAGAGAAACATTGACTTGCTTCTCCACTTATTTATGCGTGCCTCGGTTGCTTCTTGTATGTGCCCTGAAGGGATCAAACCCACACCCTTGGTGTATGAGGATGACACCCTAACCAACTGAGCTGCCCGGCCAGAGCCAGTTTGAATGCTTTAACTTGTGTGTGTTCAAAACAAACAAAACCTGCTCTCAAACCTATAAAAACACTAGGTTTAGTAAAAACACACACAAAATCTGATGCTTACTGTAAAACAAAGAACCTACAGAAAGAGAGAAAATACGCCTGCATTATGTTATTTTAGCCCATTTAACAGATGAGGTGCCTGCCTGGCATGGCTCAGTGGTTGAGCATCAACTTATGATCCAGGAGGTCACGGTTCAATTTCTGGTCAAGGCACATGCCCGAGAGCTTGATACCCTGTGTGAGGCGTGCAGGAGGCAACTGATCAATGATTCTTATCACTGATGTTTCTATATCTCCCTTCCTCTCTGAAATCAATAAAAATATATTAAAAGCAACCCTCGCCGGTTTTCTCAGTGGATAGAGCATTGGCCTGAGGACTGAAGGGTCCTGGGTTCAATTCTGGTCAAGGGCACGTGCCTGGGTTGCAGGCTCTATCCCCACTAGGGCGAGTGCAGGAGGCAGCTGATCAATGATTTTCTCTCATCATTGATGATTTTACTCTTTCCCTCTCCCTTTCTCTCTGAAATCAATAAAAATATTTTAAAAATAAAAATATATTAAAAACAAACAAACATGAGGCACTGGAGGCTGGGGCTGAGGCAGCCTCCAGAGTTCAGAATGTCAGCCATGGTCTTAGCAGTAGACACTCCCCTGACAATTGTAGGAGGTAGGCATTATAACCCCCATCTTACACATGGAGAAACCACTCCAGAGTCCTGTCCTTGGGAGGCAGGCAGCAGAGGGAAGGTTACTGGGAAGGACTCTCGAGGGTTCAGTGTCCTAGCCTGCTAGGAAGGAGCTAGATATAGACATATGCTGAGAGAGAGATGCTCTACCTCCTGCCAAGTGCGAGGCTCAGTGCCTGGTACAGTAAGTGCTCAATAAAAGAGGGGGAGAAGTGAGCAGGAAAGGAAGGAAGGAAGGGAGTGAAGGGAAGAGAGGGAAGGGGAGAAACCCCTGGGTGTCTCCACGTGCACCCTGCCCCTCCCTCCTTTTGCAGAGTAGTGGGGAGGAGGGGCCTGCTGAGCTCAAGGTCCCTGCTGTCTCCAGCTCAGTCGCATTGACTCAGCCTTCAGGGCTCCTGTTATTGTTGCCTCCCTTCCCCTGGCTTATCTTTCTGCCTGCAAGGGTTCTTCTACCTCTTACCGCCTCACCTGCTTGCCTTGTTCTTAGCCCCATTCTCACCTTGGGCATCGCCTCCTCCGGGAGCCTTCCCCAGCCTCTCAGTTCCCGTCACACCTCCTGTCACACTGTGGTAACTGGCTGTGTTGCATCTGCCTCCCAGTTCCTGCTGTCTAGGAAGTTCCTGTGGTCTGTTCATAGCTGTACCCCATGTGCATCTGGGAATCTGGTTCTTGTTGATGTTCAATAAATATCCATGGATGAATGAGTAAACCCACTTATATCAAAAGGACAGGAATTGTTTAAGTGAATCTCTGTCAGACAATTTAGGTATTATTCTCTCCACCCATTCATCCATCCACCCATCCATCCACCCATTCACCCATCCACCCATTCATCCATCCCCTATCCATCCATCCATCCATCCATCCATCCATCCATCCATCCATCCATCCACCCACCCATCCATCCTTCCATCCATCCACCCATCCATCCATCCATCCACCCATCCATCCATCCATCCATCCATCCATCCATCCATCCATCCACCTGTCCACACCTATCAACCCACCCACCCACCATGCTAGCACTGAGCCTGCCTTATGGAGCTCACAGTCTCTGAGGGGAGCCAGACCTCAGTCCAGCAACCACATGCATATATAAGTACCATCTTGGGGGCTCTGCATAAGGAAAGGAAGGGCAACCAGTCAAAAAGTTGCTGCCCCAGTAGTTCTTGCAATAGAAAAACTTGAAAGCGTGATATTCCCAGCATTCAGCAGCAGCCGGGGAGACATTTTTTGTTTTTTATTTTTGGCCTGGGGCAGTGTTTCTGGCACCCATGACATGTGGCTCCTCAGCTTGAAGTTACATCCCCCAGAGACAGACAAGCTCTCTGCTCTCAGAAGGCACTGGAAGGAGACCTGCAGATAAACAAGCCAGATCACATCAGGGTGAGGGGCATTTATTATTATTGTTGTTATTTTGTGTAAACTGGGGACCGATGTGGAAATGCAAACAGCACAAATGGGATGCAGAGTGTATTCCCCCGACTCCTGTCTCCCAACACCCAGTTCCCTGGCTAGAGACAAACCTCATTACCAATTAGGTGTGCATAGATATTTTAGGCACAGACACACCATTACATGTATTTCTTTTTTAACCCAAATGCAGTCTGGCACCTTGCTCTTTCCCTTGATTTACCATGGTGATGGTTCCTTACCGGTTCCTATAGAGCTGCCTTGTTTTTTGAGGTGTGGGGTATACAGGTAACCACCCCATCCTGATGGGTTTAGGGTGTTTCCAGTCAGCTATGGTTATAAGGCTCACAGGTCGTCCTGCGCGTCTGTGGGTGGATTCCTGGAAGCAGCATTGCATTTCCAGTTTTGATAGATTTGGCCATCCTGCCCTCATCCCGCTGTCCCTGTCCACACCCTGGCAGTCTACATGAATGGGCTGGTTGGGGTGGTGGTGAGGTAGGCGGTGCTTTGCATGGGGTGTTCAGGGAGTGTCACCTCAGAGCTGACATTTCAGCAGGTGGGTGACAAGGAGCCAGCTGTGCAGAACCGGGACAGAACTCTCCTGGCAGAAGGACTAACCTGGCCAGAGGACATGAGGCAGGGCAGCATCTGACCCCGGTCTGTGGGCCTTACAGACCTGGGGAAGGAGTTGGATTCTCTTCCTGGCACCACAGGGAGCCATTGGAGAGTTGCAAGCAGGGAGAAATTGGGATTTACAATTAAAATAATCACTTTACCTGGAGAATGGACCACAGTGGGTAGGAGTGGAAGCCAGGAGCCCAGGTAGGAGAGCACGTAGGCACTGACTGAGTCAAAGGATGGTGGAGGCAGGATGAAGGGAGCTGACATGATCTGGGAAACCTTTTGAAGGTAGGGCTCACAGAACTTGTTGAGTCAGATGGGACTAGAACATGGAGTGAAAAGTGGGGAGGGATCGTGTAAAACTCCCAGGATCGGCCCAGCCGCTGTGGCTCAGTGGTTGAGCATCCACCTATGAACCAGGAGATCATGATTTGATCCCTGCTCAGGGCATATGACTGGGTTGTGGGCTTGACCCCCGGTGAGGGGCATGCAGGAGGCAGCCAATCAATGATTCTCTCTCATCATCAATAGCTCTATCTCTCTCCTTCTCCCTTCCTCTCTGAAACCAATAAAAATATATCTTAAAAAAGAAAGTAAAACTCCCAGGATTGGACCTCAGCAAAATTTACTGAGATGGGGCAGAGTCATATCCCAGCTTTGTGCAAGGAAGACCCACGAAGTCAGCTGCCGAGAAGGAAAACGCCAGGGAAGCTGCTCTCAGCTGCTTTTGGCTGGTGTCCAAATCACTGGAGCAGGACTCCTGTGGGAGGCCTTTCCCTCAAGGTGACCCACGTTGGAACTTCAAGGAATGTCCTGGCCTGGGATGGGCTCCATATTGGTTCTGGCGCCTGACACACTAGGACAAGGAATGGCAGGAATGGGCATGCTGGGTGGGGCCCAGCATTGTTTGTTCAAAATGTAAAATTCCTGCAGTTTACAGGACCAGAGGAGGTGGGGCCAGGGTGAGCCAAGGGTGGGGCTCATTAGCACTTTATTGACTGTCAACACTCAAAGGAACCTTAGAGGTCATTGGCTAAATCACTGACTTGGAAGAAAAAAATTGTTTAAATAGGGTATTACATTTAAAGTTATTGTTAAAAATTAAAACAGTAATACACTGAGTGGCCAGATTACTATGACCAGCCAGATTATTATGACCACCCCATCAGTACTTCATTGACACTTCCAAAAATACTGAATATTGAAAACTTCCTAAGCAAATACTCTCAAGGTTTTATTATTATTATTTGCATAAATAATTCACTTCATTGTACTGATAGGGTGGTCATAATAATCTGGCCGGTCATAATAATCTGGTCACTCAGTATAGATCTTGTTTATTGAACACTAATTATGCACCAGGGTCTAGGCCAGCGGTTCTCAACCTGTGGGTAGCAACCCCTTTGGGGGGTCGAACGACCCTTTCACAGGGGTCGCCTAAGACCATCGGAAAACACATATATAATTACATATTGTTTTTGTGATTAATCACTATGCTTTAATTATGTTCAATTTGTAACAATCAAAATATATCTTGCATATCAGATATTTACATTACGATTCATAACAGTAGCAAAATTACAGTTATGAAGTAGCAACGAAAATAATTTTATGGTTGGGGGTCACCACATGAGGAACTGTATGAAAGGGTTGCGGCATAAGGAAGGTTGAGAACCACTGGTCTAGGCCAAATGTCCATCCATTAGTTCATTTCAAGCTTCCCAATAGCCATCCAGGAAGATACTATCATTATCTGTCCCAGTTACAGGCTGAGCATGCCGGCCCAAAGTCACAGCTACGATGCAGCCTTACGCCCCGCCCTTGCCCCCCCCCCCCCCCCCCATCCAAGAAGCAAAATTGAAGCCTCCAAGGGCACTTGATTTTCCAATCTCCTCATTATAGCTGACAAAAGCAAGGCCCAGCCAGAAGGAGTTATGGTGTGACCAAGCGACAAAGTTAAGAGAAAGTTAAGGATCTTGGAAGTATAATTCCTGGCCCAATAGAATGTGCGCACCTCTGTGGCTCCCATGACCCCACCTGCCACATTGGCCCCCAGAGAGAATGACCCAAGAAATACTTCCACCAGCAGGATATAAGGGATGGGTGTCCAGTTGTCTGCCGAACTGAAGTACTAGGCCCTTAATCTAGTCTGACAGATAGAAAACTATTCCGGGATTACAATGAATACATTTTAAAGAAACATACCACATGTTGGTGGGTCACACGCATCCCGTCCCCAGCGATCCTTAATGGAGAAGCTTCAGGTTCTGTATTTCCTCTGTTCTACTTTGTAGTGAAATTCAATCATTTATTCATTCCATAGGTCTTTGAACTCAGTAGTAACTGTTGTGAACCAGACACTGTTCTAGGTGCTGGGGACACATCAGAAAGAAATCTGCCCTCAGGTGGCACACTCTGGTGGGACTCAGACCATGAACACAACAGAAATGGAAAATAGAGTGAGTGCTCAATGGTGGGGAGTGTTTTGGAGGACAATGGAAAAGGAACAGGACATGAGCGTTTCTGTGGCTGGGGAGGCGATGCCTCGAGAAGGTGGACTGTGGGGGAAATGGTGGGCTAGGAAGGGGACACAGCTAGTGCGAAGGCCCAGAGCGGGTATTGTGCCTGGTATGTCGAAGGAACAACTGGGAAGGCTGGGCCTACAGTGCAGTGATGGGAGGGCTATAGAATCTTGTGCCTTTTTAAAATATATTTTTATTGATTTCAGAGAGGAAGGGAGAGGGAGAGAGAGAAACATCAATGATGAGTGAGAATCATTGATCATCTGCCTCCTGCATGCCCCCTATTGGAGATCCAGTTGGCAACCCGGGCATAGGCCCTGACCACGAATCAAACCATGACCTCCTGGTTCATAGGTCTATGCTCAACCACAGAACCACACTGGTTGGGCTCTTGTTCTTTTTACTTTTTTTTTTTAATTAAAATTTTTTTTTTTATTGATTTTAGAGAGAGAGGAAGGGAGGGGAAGATAGAAACACCAGTGAGAGGCTGCCTCCTGCATGCCCCCTCCTAGGGATGTAGCCCACAACCTGGGTATGTACCCTCACCAAGAATTGAATTGGCAGCCTTCTGGTGCACAGGTTGATGCTCCAACCAACTGAGCCACAGTGGCCAGGGCTCTTGTTCATTTGAAAAAGAATTGTACCTTCTGGCTGAGGTGGGGCCTTTGGGTATTTACATAGAAGACTGATGGAACATGACTTATTTTCAGCAATATTGCTTTGGCTGCTGCATTGTAAAAGGTGGTAGGAAGTCAAGTTCAGAAACTCAGGCACAGTTTGGAGATTACAGCAATCATCAAATAAGAGATAGGAACTTGGTATAATGAGTTGCATAGTGCCCCCCCCCCCCAATTTTTGTCCACCTGGAATCTTAGAATGTGACCTTATATGGACATATAGTCTTTGTAGATGTATTTGGTCAAGGATCTTGAGATAAAGCCATTTTAGATTTAGGGTGGGTCCCCAATCCAATGACTGATGTCTTTATAAAAAGGAGACACAAAAAGATACCCTCAGGGAAGATTGAGGCAGAGATTACTGTAGGGTTGACACAAGCCAAGGAACCTGGGAGCCACCAGAAGCTGGAAGAGACAAAGATTCTCTCCTAGACTTTTCAGAGGAAACACGGCCCTGCTGACACCTTAATTTCATATTTCTAGTCTCCAGAACCCTAAAAAAGAAAAAATCCGTTGTTTTAGCCACCAAGTTTGAGGCCACTTGTTAAAGCAGCCCATGAAATTAAATATACTTCTGCTTGAAAATTGATCAGAGTTGAGATACAATTTGAAGGTAGAACCAAGAGGATTTGTTGATGGATAGGATGTGATGTGTGACAGAATGAGAAGAGTTCAGGCTGGCCCAAGGTTTTGTTCATTGCATCCTGGAGGATGACTGGGAATCAGGAGGGCTGTGGGGAGGAGGGGGTTTAGGAAAGATCACATGTTCCACTTGGATACACTGGGTCTAGGATGTCTATCAGACATCTATGTGCAGGCCAACTGGAGACGCATACATTCTCATCTGCCCTTTATCTTGATCCTCCCTCCCTCCCTCCCTCCCTCTCTCCTTCCCTCCCTCCCTCCCTCCCTTTCTTCCTCTTTTCTTTTCTTTTCTTTTCTTTTCTTTTCTTTTCTTTTCTTTTCTTTTCTTTTCTTTTCTTTTCTTTTCTTTCTCCCTCCCTCCCTCTCTCTCTCTCTCTCTCTCTCTCTCTCTCTCTCTCTCTCTCTCTTTCTTTCTTTCTTTCTTTATTTCTTTCTCTTTGCTAAAGGATGTTTCTTGAGGATCTTTCCATGTCAATGTATAAAGAAATGCCTCACTTTTTTTGGAGCTGTATAGTATTCTGTTATACAGATGCACTATCTTATTTAACAAGAATCGGGCACATTTTCAAATGATTAAATGAATGAAATGATGTACAGTCTATTCTTTCATGACAAATATTGTTTTGTGCTTACTGTGTGTCTGCCCCAGGAGCTATCACTTCACCTGGAGGTCATGAGGGAGGGGCTGCAGGTTTAGATCCATTGCCCTCTGTGAAGTGGGGTTGTTGTGTTATCTAAAGACACAACGCCCACAAAACCCCACCTACAATATTTTGAAGCAGGTACCCAACACACGACATTGTCTGCTACCATTACTCATATAACCATGCTCCAGAAGCCCGAGTCCACAAGAGCGGTCTTGTTTACCTCTGCAAATTACACTCCGGGGTTTTCTTTGGACAGGGTGTGCGATCCACCAGAGTGGGGCTGGAGAGATAGTCTTGGACTTTTTCCTGCAAATGGATAAATTCACGGTCTAGGTGGTGGGAGCTTCTGCCTACACAGAGTGGACCAGATCAGATGTCCACCCCTCACAGGGCATAACCCCCAGGCAGCCAGAAGCGCTGTCCCCTGCTACTGGCTCTGTGATTTGTGGCTGACTCTGCCTAGTGGTGGTTTCTGAGGAAGGACAATTACATTAATTGAGCCTTTCAGGAAATGGTCCCTGAAGAGAGGTAAGAAGACCTTAATTATGGGCCTGCTGCCAATTAGAGGGATATCCCGAAATTATGAACCCGAGAGCATTTCACCAGATGTCTGCTGTCCTTACTCTTAGCCCCCAGAACACAGACAAGGTAAGGTGAGCTCTAGAATTTATGGTGGAGGCTCCCCACTATGTCTAAAATTTCTTTTGAAGCCATTTAACTGCTTTCCCTTAAAAGTTACTGACTGTGATATAAGAGAGTCTCCAGTTTATGATCTTCTAAAGGAACCCAAATTCTCCCTTCCTTTCTCTCTTATGCATGCATTCAACTAGCTTCTTGGAGCACCTACAGTGTTTTAGGCCCAGTGTACCTTGGGAACCACACAGGTTCTTTCTTGCCTTTGTGGAGTTTATAGCCCACACCAGCCCCTGTCCTCCGACTGTCCCTTTGCAGAGCGCTTGGGGACAAGCCTTCACCCTACCCTACTCATGGCAAAGCACTCACAGCCATCCTGACTGAACCTGGAATTTTGAAACTACCTTTTAGTAAGTCTCTATGGACTCTGCATGATCAGTTCTTTTTTTTTCCCTTTTTCTTTTTAATTTCTTTATTGTTTAATGAACTTAAGTCTCCTTTTCCTCACATTGACCTCTCCCGGCCTCCCCCAACCCCCAGCACATGCCCTCATCTCCCTCCACCCCCTGTCTGTGTTCATTGGTTATGCACATATGCATGCATACAAGTCCTTTGGTTGATCTCTTACCCCCTCACCCCCCGCCTTCCCTCATAGGTTGGACAGTCTATTCGATGCTTCTGTTTTTATTCATCAGTTTATGTTGTTCATTATATTCCACAAATGAGTGAGATCATGTGATATTTATCTTTATCTGACTGGCTTATTTCCCTTAGCATAATGCTCTCCAGTTCCATCCATGCTGTTGCAAATGGTAAGAATTCCTTCTTTTTTACAGCAGCTTAGTATTCCATTGTGTAGATGTACCACAGCTTTCTAATCCACTCAGTTCTTCATTGATAAGGTATTTATTGAGCACCTACTATGTGCCAGCTCATTTATAGCATATGGGAATGTATCAAATAGACCTGGTCTCCACCACAGAGGTGCTGGCCTAGCAATGATGATCATCACCAGTGCCCTTTGCCCCCATGGAATCCCAGCAGTGACTCCTCTCTAAAGTAGGCACTGTCTTATTCCCATTTTGCAGATGGGATCATCAATGGTGTGTGGGAGCTGGGGCCCACCCCGCCCCACCTTACTTCCATTCAAATGGTATCACTATTCTGAACAGATACATTTGCATAAGAAGTGAAAATCAGGTTGATTTGAGCTCTGCACTGCCTAGTAGTTTACAATTCCCCAAACTAGATGCTTCTAGTTTGAGCATCACACCCCTTGCCCAGTTCCCACTTATTTCTATGGACTTCCCACTCTTCAAAAGCAGAGGGCTTAAAAAACAACAAGTCACAAAAAAAGGAAAAAACATGGTAGCTTCTAAAAGTTTACATTGAACAGACAGACTTAAAAAAAACCCCAACAAATGCAAACACAACATGGTTGTAGTGTTCAAAAAAGTATGGATTGCCCTGGCTGGGTAGCTCGTTGGTGAGAGTGTTGTCCTGATAAGCCAAGACTGTGGGCTCGATCCCCAGTCAAGGCACATACAAGAATCAACCAATGAATGCATAAGTGGAACAACAAATCAATGTCTCTCTCTCTCTGTTTGTCTCTGTCTCTCTCTCCCTTCTCCTCTCTCTCTAAAATCAATTTTAAAAAATTATGGATTACCTAAAAATAGAGATGTTAAAGAAGGGGTCTAGAGCCAAGGTTGTCCTGGGCTCAGTTCCTGCTTCTGTCACTTGATAACTGTGTGACTTTGGGTAAATAAATGAACCTGTCAGCCTCAGTTTCCCTCTGGATCCCATGGATTTCTGAGGCAATGTATGTTCATTGCTGTGGGTGGTGCCCGCTCAATAAAGGGTTCTGTCTATGGGTTTTATTTAAGGCAGTATCAGCAGGCAGCCCCAGGTGGGACCAAGTGTGCAGCTGCAGATGGTGTTTCCATTGTCTTGGTGACAGTCAGGGTGCGCACACTTGGAAACGTCCAGACTCAGGTTTGAGGCTAGTGGTGAATGTGCAGCCTCATGGGTGGACTCAGCTCTGCCATCCTTCTTGAAGAAGCCCTCTGGGATCCTTGCAGGTTCACCTGACCCATTATTCCTTTGTCCCAGCTGAAACAGAGGCACCAGCAGGCACCAGCAGGACACTTTAAATATATATATATATAATTGATTTCAGAGAGGAAGAGAGAGGGAGAGAGAAATAGTAACATCAATGATGAGAATCACTGACTGGCTGTCTCCTGCATGCCCCCTACTGGAGATCGAGCCTGAAACCTAGGCATGTACCCTTGACTGGAATTGAACTCGGGACCCCTCAGTAGCAGGCTGACACTCTATCCACTGAGCCAAACCAGCTAGGGCAGCAGGACACTTTTAATGGAATTGATTGCATGCTTATCTTGGCAACGGGCCAGTGAGCTCCAGGAGGTCAGACCTGCATTTTATCTAGCTTTGTGTCTCTCCAGTCCACCCCAGTGCTCAGTAGAGTGTAGAGTGATTGGAGGGTCAGACTGACAGCTGTGTGTCTTTGGGCAAGTTGCTTAACCTCTCTGTGCTTCATTGGGGATAATATAGTAATCCCCAAATGAGAGGATTGTTTTGAGGAATAAGAAACATTATGTATGTCAAGTACCTTTCACCGTTCCTGGCACAGTAGGTGTTCATTTCCCTCAGGGATTCATTCAGCACATGCTCATCCAATGACATTTATGCGCCAGGTCTTCTAAATGACAGGGAGTCACAGAGGATGAAATAGACAAGGGTCCCTGCCCTCCCGGAACTTCCATTCTAGTGGGGCAGTGAACACATAAACAAGTGAACTAGATAGCGTGGTAGATCCTGATAAACACTTGGGAGCAAAAAGTGGGAGAGGGTGTCATTATGGTCACGATTAGATGTATAATAAGCATTTGTGCACTGATGGAGAAGGGGTGAATCTGGGCTGGCCATGCCTGTCTCAATAAAATGGCACAGAGTGGGTGAGTGGGGGAGTAAATTAAAAAAATATTTTCCCCAAATGATATAGTGAAGTTATATATATGACTGACATATACAATGGTTTTCTGCCTCTGAGTCATTGGGCCGCATGGAGGAGACGATACCAGAGGAGAGTGGCGATACCTTGTTGGCTTTGCGTGGGGCTCACTGCGTGCCAGGCATTGAGCTAAGCCTTTTACACACATTCTTTTTTTTTTTTTTAAATATATTTTATTGATTTTTTACAGAGAGGAAGGGAGAGAGATAGAGAGTCAGAAACATCGATGAGAGAGAGACATCCATCAGCTGCCTCCTGCACATCCTCCACTGGGGATGTGCCCGCAACCCAGGTACATGCCCTTGACCGGAATCGAACCCGGGACCCCTCAGTCCGCAGGCCGACGCTCTATCCACTGAGCCAAACCGGTTCCGGCCTTTTACACACATTCTTATTTAATGTCTCCCCTACCCCCACCAGACCGGAAGCTGCTGAGCACGGAGCCCCCACTGGACCGGAAGCTCCTGAGCTCAGAGCCCACCCACTAGACCGGAAGCGCTTGAGCACGGAGCCCCCACCAGACCGTAAGCTGCTGAGCATCGACACATTTCTTGGACAATTTACTGCCTTTGCCCAGAGCAGAGTTTGGTGTGTGACAGGTGCCCAGCACGTATTTGGAGGAGTGAATTATACTCACTAAGTACTTGTCAATCAGGCCCGGCAGCGGCAGAGGTGAGCGCTGCGATTGGGTCTCCTCAGATTCACTGTGGAGCCAGTGCCAGGCTTTCCTGGGCGGCGTGGGCGGCGTGGAGCAGGCGGCAGGGAGCAGGCAGAAGCTCCCCCAGCGCGGGCGGAAGGGCGGTTGGTGCCAGCACTTGGGGTTATAAGGGTTTAAAGCCACTGGCTTCAAATCCGGACATGCGGAGCTCTGGGCCCGCGGGAAGCAGTGGTGTCTGGGGACGACCTTGGGCGCCCGGCAGGGGTTGTCTGAGAGGCGAGCTCCCCGCGGAACCGCGCGCACTGTGAGCCTCACAGGCCCCAAAATGAGTCAGAAATGTTTGACTTTGAGGGGTTAGGGGACTCCATAGTGGATTTTAATTTTTAAAATTTCTAGATTAAAAAATTAGCATGGTAAAAAAGTTCCAATAGTTGTGAAAAGCTTCGTCCTCCTCCCGGATCCCCATTCCTCTCTCTGGGCCTGCCACTGTTACCTGTCAGCTCTTTCCTTCCAGAGTCTGTGCAAATGTAAGGGTGTGGAATGGACCCTTCTACCCTTTATACCTTTATGCCTTGCACACTCCTTTGCATCTTGTCTTTTCCCCCCTTAAAATAATACTTACAGATCTGTGGTATCATTTTTCATGACTGTATGCTATTCCATTGGGCACATGGACCACAGTGTATTGACCGTTTAACAATGGTGGTGTTTTGTTTTCTTTGCTAACAAACATTATGCTGGAAAGGAACTACTTGAATAGTCATCTTTAAAATGTATGTACATTCACGCAACTGGCATGCCTCAGTGGTTGAACGTTGACCTATGAACCAAGAGGTCATAGTTTGATTCCTGGTTAGGGCATATTTCCAGGTTGTGGGCTCGATCTCCAGTAGGGGGTGCTGGGCAGAAGGCAGCTGATGAATGATTCTGTCATCATTGATGTTTCTATCTCTCTCTTCCTCTCTGAAAAAAAAAGTATGTTCTATTCCTATTCTATTCTATTCTATTCTATTCTATATTCACATATATTATATGAATTAGAATTTCTAGCCCTAGCCAGATTGGCTCAGAGGGTAGAGCATCGCCCTGCAGACTGAAGGGTCCTGGGTTCAATTCTGGTCAAGGGCATGTACCTGGGTTGCAGGGTCCTCCGACGTGGCTTGTGCAGGAGACAACCAGTTGATGTGTTTCTGTCACATCGATATTTCTCTCTGTCTTTCCCTCTCTCTTCCACTCTCTCTAAAATCAATAGAATTAGAATTTTTGGAGTAAAGGCATGATCATTTAAAACAATTATGGCTATTGCCAAATCACCCCCATAAGATATTGTATCAATGTTTATTGTCACAAGTTTCATGATTCTATCCCCATATCCTTATAAACACTGTGTAAATCTGATAGATAAAAATGACATCTCCTTGTTTATAATGCTATTTCTTTATGAGGTTGAGAATTTTTTCACATATTTTTTTATTTTTAATTTTTAATATATTTTATTGGTTTTTTACAGAGAGGAGTGGAGAGGGATAGAGAGTTAGAAACATCGATGAGAGAGGAACATCGATCAGCTGCCTCCTGCACACTCCCTACTGGGCATGTGCCCACAACCAAGGTACATGCCCTTGACTGGAATTGAACCCGGGACCCTTCAGCCCGCAGGCCGACGCTCTATCCACTGAGCCAAATCGGTTAGGGCTGTTTTTATTTTTATATGAGCTTCCTGTTCATGGTTTTTGCTCCCCCCTGCCATGGGTTGTCTTCCTAAGAGATTTTTGTAGATTAAAGAGCTTAATGGTTTGTCTGTCCTATCACTCTGGATTAAGCAAGTGTGGCCCAGGGGGTCTGTGTAGTGTTAGGGATAAGCTCTATGAGAGCAGAGACAAGGTCCCATGATGCTGGGTGAGTTTGTATAAGTCAGGGGCGACTTTTGGGAGGAGGTGATACAGAGATGAATCTTCAAGGATGAGATCAAGGAAGAGGATGTTTCAGTAGAATGGATTACACAAGCAGAATGTCATGACAGCAAATGATGTGTGTTCTGGTGGGAAATTGGGGGAATTGTGTAAGTAATTCTGTCTTCTGAAGGTAGAGTGCTAGGAGAGGGGGTGGCATAGCAAGAAATGACAGTGGAGGCCAGTTATGGAGTTAGTACACTTTCCTGTAGACAGTAGGAAGATACTGAGAGGGTTTTAAGCACATGATCAGGTTTGTGTTTCAATAACACTTCTCTAGCTGCTCTGTTGCATGGGGTGCAGGAGAACAAGATTGGAGAAGGAAAAGCAGTTCGGAGGCGATTGCAGCAATCTGGAAGAGGATGGTGGCCCAGACAGGACACTGCGCATGGAACAGGGAGATGTGGACACTCTTGAAAACTATTCATGTTTGGGAGAAGGACAGCAGAAATGTGATTGGGGAGCTCTGGAACATAGTGCTTCCGTTACAGCTTCTCCACGGTCATGGGGGTTTAGAAAAGGTGGGTGTGGTGGGGATAAGAAAAGGTGAGAATGGGGCTGAGGTATGGACAGAGGATGTTCTAGTTTTGAGTTAGACGTTGTTTGGGGGTGTCTGCCTAGCCACACGCCCTGCTCTGAGACTTCCACCGGTGTGGGCTCTTACTGCCAGGTGACCCTGCCGCTCATAGCTACCTGGGTCAGGGCAGACACCTGACGCAGAGAACACCAATCAGAGCCTCTTTCTCTGGAATTTGGAATTTGACTCGGGAAAGACACCGGGTCAGTTAGCTCACCTGACTTGTCCGTTGCACTCTGGGGTGGCCATGTCTATGACATGTGTGACTGAAGCAGGGAAGAGGACTCTCAGAGAGGGGTCAAATAAAGTTCCCGAAAGGAGAGAAGTAGGGACCTCCAGCTCAGCAAGGCAGATTGACCCCTACATCACCACTCCCTCCTCAGAGCTCGCTAACAGGACACAGAGTTGGGAGAGGAGTGCACATGAGATGCCAGAGCAATGGGAACCAGAAAAACCTGTGGGCGAATGGTAACTGGCCTAGCATTCCAGAGAATTCCACCAAGTTCTAAGTGTGTTAAAGAACCCCTGCGGCACTTAAGCTTCTGGCAATGTGTTTCTTTCTCTTTTGACCAAAGGGTTCTCCTCCCAAGAAGCAATCATTCCTCTCCAGGATGCTCCTGCCCTGGCCCCTCATCCTGCCGACCAGGCAGCACGGCGGAAGAGGCCTCCCCTGGGCCAGCAGTCAAGCCAGGGTCTTTGCCCAGTGACCCTGGCAGCTGCCACCTCCTCATGCCCCAGGAGCCAGGCCATGTTCAGAGGCCCCATCTGAGGTTGGCCCGGGTCCCAGCTGTCCTCTTGGCTGGCAGGGGATGGAGCCCGTTGGCTCTGCTTCTGAAGCGGGAGCCACAAGCCCACACTTGGTTTGTGCCCCTCACGTGGCCCTGGCTTCTTTGCTTTGCTGAACGAGGCAGGGTTCATGCTCCTTTTCCTCTGCTCTCCTCCCGCGTCCAGAAGCTCTGGGAGGGGCAGTGGTCTTGATGGAGATGACTATCCCCAAATTAATATAAGTCTGTAACTCTCTGAAAAATAATCACGAACGTTCACTCAGTTGCCCACCTTTATGAGGCATTTCCTCTCTGCACACTTCCATCCTTTTCTTTTTTTTTTTGTAATTAGCATAGATTTACTTCCTAGGTTCCAATTGCTATATTGATAATTAATTGGTCAAAAGGAATGAGGTCATTTTGGTTACACAAACATTTGAAATCGGGGTTTGGAGACAGGGTGATCAACTAGTTATCTACCTGTTAACGTGATCAACGCTAGGGCATTTTTTGAGAGAGAAATTGGGCCATGCTGGGACGGTAGGTGTAAGCAGGGACTGTCCTGTGCACACTCGGTGTGCGGTCACCCTGTTGGTAGATGACTTGCTTAAGCCTTGGCAGCCCATTTATTTCGAATTGGTTTTGATGGTGAGAACCAGCGAGGAAATCTAATTCACACAGTGAGGGTTTTTGGGGTTTGTTTTGTGTGTTTTCAGCTTGCTTTACAGCAGTAGTTCTCAGTGTGTGTGTGGCAGCAGGTGGCTGAGTGTGAAGGGCCCCAGGTGAGCTGGGACCTTATCAGGCCTCGAGTGCAGCCCCGTACCCACAGTCACACACACATATGGACATGTGCATATCACACGTACATATTTCCTTTGACACATTTGCATGGACACACTCCCCCTAAGCCCGTATAGGTACATGCAAATGTGTGCAAATGCACTTACTCACATACACATGCTTTTGCACATGCCCCCTCACACAAGTTTGCATCCCCAAGTGTTTGCACACACTCATGCACTCACACACTCATGCACTCACACACTCACGCACTCACACACTCACAGGCCAGACAGGAGTAGAGTCATCTGAGGGCCCTGCTCCTCTCCCAGCTGCTGACCCCATGGTGGAGAGCTGAGGATCAGGGCTGCCAAGCAGCTCAGACTGGGGGCCATGTGCGTAGAGGTCAGGTTGGCAGAGACCACGTGCTGGGCTAAGGAGTCCAAGCCGATGTAAACGGGCCTCTTTGGGAACAGGCCTCGTCTGCAAAGCAAACAACTACAAACAACTAAGCCAGCAAACCCAGCTTAGCTTTTCATTTACTGAATTGTCACAGAAAACTCTGAAATGCTCCAAAGAGTTAATGGTGTTCAGCACAGATCAGTGGCTTTGAGGGGAGTTCTATTGCCATCCCTCTGTTTTCCCTAATTTTTCTACGGTCAGCACACATTAGTTTTGAATAATAGGATCATAAATGCAGTTGGTTGAAGACATGTGTTGACGATACTTGTCCAGCATCCCTTCCTTGGCCCCAGCCCCTCACTTGCTCTCCTGTGCTCCTTGTGATTCTGGTGGAGCTGACAATTGTGGAAGCTGGGCCAGTCAGAATCCTTGTCATTTTCTACACAGACCTGGAGGAGATCAACTGTCTCTTCTGGGACGTTAGAGCTGTCTCTGGCCATGCTCCCTCTCCCCCCACTACATGGTAGAAACCCCTCTCCATTGGGCTGGGCTGACAGAGAAGCTAGCCATGGAAAAGAAATCCCTTTGATTGTAAGACAAATTTATTATTTTATGTACAACTAAGAAAGAGAAAAAGTCTGTCAGTAACTATGACATGCCTTTGGCTATAAGTCACATTCTGATTTCAGAGATATGTGAAAAACTGAGAATCAATGAAACGTGTATGTAGATGGATGGATTGAAGGATGGATGGAGAGACAGATGCAGCTAGAGGCTGTGAGCAAGGGTATGAGAGTCCATGGGAGACCAAGTGTGTGTGTTTGTGAGGGTTGGGGAGATTCCTGAAAACATTTGATCACCTGGATTCAGCCTTTCCTGAAGTTGACATCATTGTTGTATGAGCCAATAAAAACCCATTGTTTCTTAAGCACACATGAATCAGATTTCTGTGATTCACAATGGAAAGAAACGGGACTGATTCACCTGCTTCTGATCTCATTTATTGCCCAGACACAGGTAACAGAAAACGGTTTTCTTTCCTGTTGTCTCCTCATGGCTAAGGACCTGTAGTTGACTTCACTTTAAGGATCTGTAGTGGATGGGGTAGACTGAGCCTGATCAGTCCCATAGTAGATACTGCAGAATTGAATTGGGATCTTTGTGGAAACTCCTTGGTGGCAAGTATCAGAGACCTCATTTCAAAGTAACTTAAGCAAAAAGTGTTTTTTTGTGTGTGTGTGTGTAAAGTCCAAAAGTATGCAAGCTTTAGGCACAGATGGCTCTAGGGCCCACATGACTTTTCGGGACATGGTCTTTACTTTCTTCTCTGTTGGCTCCACTGTCAGACTGGCTGTCCTTGTGAGGTGACTCTGGTCAGACATAGACCTTCTAAGTTACCAATCTCAGTGGAAAGATATTTTTGTTCCAAAAAATTCTGAGTGCCTGGGATTGCACATCAGTGGGCCAATTGCGTGGGAACTGTCACCTTAGAAATTCCTGGCCCTGAATGGGAACACGCTGATTGGCCATCGTAGGTCACATGACCTGAAATGGGTGGGGCTTCAGGCGATGCAGACTGAAAATGATAGAGAGGTGATTCCCTCAAAGGAAAATTGGGGTTCTGTTACCATTAGAAGGGAGGATGGTTGCCCCGTAGGTTCCTGCAACAATTCTACCCCGCTCTTCTGGGTTAACACCTCCCAGGGAAGGCCACCTGGTCCTCAGGGTCTGACCTCTCCCAGAGATGCTCTTCCCAGTCTGGCATCCAGAGACAGCCCAGCATTTGGTAGGTGCTGGGGCCTGACTTTCCTCCTGCAGAAATGAAGCAGGATGCTGGGGAGAGGCGTCTCTTGGGAGGCTACCCCGGCCCACCACAAGGAACCAGGAGTCCTTTCTGGGCGCCATTGTGTGATCTCCCTCCTTTTAGCCTGCAGAAAATATGGTCTTAATACAGCATGTTTGACAGTGTAGGCAGGATTAAAGGGCAGCCCTAATTGACAAGGGGGTTGGCTTCCACCTGTTTACTCTCCAGAATAATTCCACACGGCAGGCATGATTAGTCATGTCATTCTCATGCCACTTGTGAGGGAGATGGTAACCACACATTTTGTGGCTGGGAGACATGACACTGAACAGGCACTGGCCCCTTAGGTCCACAGGAAGGATGGAGCAAGTGTCCCTGAGCTGTGGCTCTGCCACTTGGAAGGCTGTCCCTGCTCATGCCAGGCGGAAGTAGCTGCCTGTCTAAAGATGCATCAGAAGGTCCTGGAGCCCAGTCCACCACTTTGCAGCTGGTGAACTTAGATGAGTGCTTTGCCCTCCCTGGCATGTTCACCTGTGTAATGGGGCTCCTGCGGGATTGAGTGCGATGATGCCCATAAAGCGCTTGGCATGCTATCTAGATGCAGTAGGTGCTCAATAAAGAGGCAGCAACAGCTGTTATTGTTATTACTATTAGACCATTCCATTTTTCACACAGTCGTCAGAGGAAGTTTTCAAAATGTCACTCTGGTTGCTTCACCCTCTTATAATGCCTTCTACTTATCACCCCCAAAGGCCTTATTCTCTCAAAGCTGGGTTTCTCAGTCTCGGCACTATTAACATTTTGGGGTTGATAATCTCTATTGTGGGGGCATCCTGCACACTGTAGGAGGTTTAGCAAGCTGGCCCCCACCCCCTAGATGCCAGTAGCACCCTGCGTGCCCCCACTAAGTTGGGACAACCAAAAATGTTTGCAGACATTGTGAATGGCCCCTGGAAGGGTCACCTCTCCTCCACACTATCCCTTCCCAGCTGAGAACCACTGCCTTAACCCAAACACAGAGAATTGTCGAGGTCTCCCAGGCCAGTGTGGTCTGGTTGTCTAGTTGCCACAGGCCCCTCTGGTTTCACCCAGTACTGGGCTTCCCCTGATCTCTGGTTCAGCCACTCAGGGCTCTGCCACCGACTTTGCACCTGCCACTCTCTCTGTGAGGAGCCTATCCTGGCCTCCCTTACCTCTCACCTCCAGTTCATCCTTCAGACCTCAGCTTGGCTGTGACTTTCTCAAGGAAACTTCCTGATTTGCCCAAATAGGTTGCTTTCTCCTCAGTCTCGGCTGTCAGTGCAACAGCTGCTTTTGCAGCACGTATCATAGTTGTAATCATATATTTATGTGTGTGATTTTGTTGTTGTTGTTGTTAATCCTCACCTGAGGATTCTCCCCCCCCCCCCCATTGATTTTCAGGGAGAGTGCAAGAGAGAGGGAAAGACAGAGAGAAACATCAGTGTGAGAGACACATCGATTGGTTGCCTCTTGCACGAGCCCTGTTCAGGGCATGGGCCAAGGAGTAGTCTGCAACCAAGGTACATGCCCTTGACCAGAATCGAACCTGGGACCCTTTGATCGTCAGGCTGACACTCTGTTTACTGAGCCAAACTGGTTAGGGCATGTGTGTGATTCTTTAATTAAAAGAATCTTCCAGTGGAGTGAAACTCCTGAGAATTAGGAATGAGCTCTCTGTGTCCAGTGGTTAGCACTCAGTAGAGTCTTGCTGAATGTTTGTTGGGTGAGTAAATGAGTTCTGAGCAATGCAGCTTCAACTCATAGGCTAGTGGCTGGCCATCTCCCAGTCAATGCCATGGACTCCAATGACAATGTTTTTATTCTATTTACACCTTTTGTGAAGATAATCTTTTGTGAAGACAACACCCAGCTCAAGATATAGAACGTCGCCAGCATCTCAGAAGCTCCTTCATCTCCCTCTGACTCAATACCCACCCAAAGGTGACCACTGATGTTATCCCTGTCATTAGAGATGAACCTTGCTGGTTGTGGATGTTGTATTAGTCAGACTTCTCAAGAGAAACAGAACCAATAGGATGTTTGTACAGAGAAGGATCTATTGTAAGGAATTGGCTCACACATTATGGAGGCTGGCAAGTCCAAAATCTGCAGGCTGGGCGGGCAGGCTGGGAACCCAAGGAAGAGCTTATGTGGTAGTTCAAGTATGAATGTCGTCTGCTGACAGAATTCCTCCTTGCTCCGGGAGGTTGATCTTTTGCTCTATTTAGGCCTTCAACTGATTAAATGAGGCCCACCCACATTATAGAGGGTAACCTGCTTTACTCAAAATTTCACTGGTTAAAATGTTAATCTCATCCCAAAACAGTCACAGACACATCCAGAATAGTGTGACCACATTGCTGGGCACTGTGGCTCAGTCACATTGACACAAAATTAACCACCACAGATGCCATATAACTGGAATTATATGGTATGTCCTCTTTTGTGTCTGACTTCTTTTGCCTAATATTATGTCTGTGAGTTTCATCCATGTGGTTCAGCAGCAGTAGTTCATTCTTTTTCTTTGCAGTGTAATATTCTTGTATTAGTATATTACATTTATTTTCATCATCGATAGACATTTGATTTGTTACCATGAATATTTTTTTGATAGCCATAAATGCTCATTTCTGGAATTGTGGAATTGCTGGGTTCCCGGACACACATATAGTTTACTCAGTGGATACTGACAAACATTTCCATGGTGGATGAATCTCTCCACATCCCCTGTCAGGGCATGCGCATTCTAATTCCTTCACATCCTTATGGACATTGCATGTTGTCAGTATTTTCAATTTTAGCCATTCTGGTAGGAGTGGATTGGTATCTCACTGGTTTTCATTAAGCCTTTGTTTAAAAAATTCTCTGCTGGGGGGACCACATCTAGCCTCCTACGCAGTTCGAGAAGTTGCCTTTATTAAGATCCTCCTGTGCACCAGTTTCTGAGAGAAGGAAACTAGTGTTTACCTTATACTGCCTGTCCGTCTGGCACGGTGCTGGGCCCTTTCCAGATTTTACCTCTTGTCTTCCTCAAGACAACTCTTAAAAGATGTGGACAACACTGGGGATAGAGTAGGACAGGTGACACTGCCAATCCCCCAGGACCTGAGCATGCAAATGAGACGTCAGGTTCTCACTCCCTGGGGAACTGATTCAGCAGTTGCTTCTGTGACAGGCACGTGTGAATGTGACAGATGTTCCTGCAGAGTGAGCTGCGTTTGATGGGAGCCACTGCCGGAATCAGATGGGTCTTGAGTACACACGTTTTATTTCCCCTTAGTCCCTGCATGGGGCCCACAGGTGGCAGGTCGGGAAGTGGAGGCTGTGCCTGCCCTTTTCCATGAAGACCTGTGTCCTAGCTGATCCATGCAGCATCAGCCCCGTGGACTCTGGGTCAGTAGCATTTTCTCACTGATTTTTGGTAAAGGCTATAGATGAAGGCTATTTTGCTGTGTGGAGGCATTTTCAGAGAGTCCTTGTCATTGCCTTTTTTTCAAAAGGGCATTTGAACACTAGGAAGCAGGTAGACAATCAGCATAAAAGTGAATCTTCAGGTTTAATACATTGTCTCTATTGAAAAAGCCAACTTTTCTCATTATGCTGTGGACCAGTGGAAAATTCACTGCAGGCTGGATTTTGCCAACCTCTGGGGTGATAGAAAAGTGCAGACTTTAGCACCAAACCTAGGTTTGGATCCCAAGCCTGGTACTTAAGGCTGTGTGACCTTGGCACAGTCACTCATCTTCCTATGATGCCGCTCAGAAGGTTACCGGTGTAGTCCCTTAGCCACAAATGCAAACCTCAACCGCTATCACAACAGGAAGTGCTTTTCCTGTGTTTGGTGCAACTCATTTGGCAGCAAAACCTGACACGAGGCTGTTTCACAGTCTTCCTTGATCCCAGCTGGAGTGAGTCTGCATGTTTTGCTCTGGAAATATTAACATTTGTTACCGAGATATTCTCCCAGACCTCACAGGGGGTGTCACATTATATAGCACATGCAATGTACTGCCTTCCTGCAATCTGGAACAGCCTGAAATGAATTCTGATGTGCATCTGGGTTTCAGATGTCGGAAACTAAATTCGGATTTACTTTTTAAAAAGTTTATGTATCATCTCATGGACTTAAAAGAGGCCGGGGATATTTCTACCTTCAGGTGCAGTTGAATCCAGGGGCTCAGATGAGATCTGTCTCATCACTCAGCTCTGACTCTCTCTCTGCTTTTCCTGGAGTGCTGGCTCCATTCCCATTCTTGCCTCACATAGTGGCGGGGACAAGGCACCGCAACGGGCTTAGTTTGGGTCACGCTGCAGCCCTCCTCGGTGAGGGAGGGTGGTAGCTCCTCAGGAAGAGTACGGGCACACCTCACCCGCAGATGCCACCGCGTCAGTTGCGAACTAGTTCTGGACAACCAGCCTTCACCTGGCATTTCCAGCACCAGGGAAACCCCAGTCCAAGCAAAGAATACCTTGGAGGAGTGCAGACTCTTGCCTTGGAGCCTCTCATTTGGACTCTGAGTCCCCCTGCCTGTGACATGCTGAGTGTCTCGTGGTAGACTTACCTCTTGCTTTCCCCGTCAGAACTCCAGTCCTTAAATCTAGTGTTTCTGTTACTGACAGTGACTGGAGGAGCTGCTGTACATGCTGTTCCCTCTGCTGGAATGTTCTTCCCGCCTTTCACCCAGAAGATCAGCTCTGCTCATGTTTCTGAGTTTAAAGGCCAAAACTTCTCTGACCTTCTAAGGTTCTCCCTTGAAATTCCCACCCAGTCCCTGCCTTTCTTTTCTTTCCAATGTCAGTTTCACTGTGTAATGATACATCAACAACCCTCTCCCTGGCTAGACTGGCACAGCTTGACGGCAGGGCCTAACTTCTCAGTGTTGGACACACACGAGTGATCAATAAATATATATATACTAGAGGCCCGATGCATGAAATTCATGTAAGGGACTCGGCCCTCACAGCCGGCTTTGTCCGGAAGGTTGTCTGGAAGGATGTCCAGAAGGTCATTCAGCTGTCTGGTCTAATTAGCATATTGCACTTTTATTATTATAGATATTTAAAAATATATTTTTCTTGATTTCAGAGAGGAAGGAGGAGGGAGAGAGAAATGGAAACAGTGGTGAGAGAGAATAATTAATTGGCTGCCTCCTCATACCCCCTGAGGCTCAAGCCCTCAACCCTGGCATGTGCCCTGACCAGGAATCGAATCCTGACCTCCTGGTTCATAGGTCAACGCTCAACCACTGAGCCATACTGGCTGGGTTCGATAAGTATATTTTTGAATGAATGAATGAAGGGCAGAACTTGGATTCAAATTCTGACCTCCCTGACCCAGGGGCTCACACTGCTAATCATTGCACATCTCTCAGTGTCTTCAGGTCTAAATCAGCGGTCACCAACCTTTCAGACCTCACGGACCACCAGCGGTCCATAGCGACCACTGATCTAAATGAGAGGACCTGAGTCCGTCTTATTCCAGAGCAGTGGTTCTCAACCTTCCTAATGCTGCGACCCTTTAATACAGTTCCTCATGTTGTGGTGACCCCCAATTTCATTGTTACAAATTGAACATAATTAAAGCATAGTGATTAATCACAAAAACAATATGTAATTATATATGTGTTTTCCAATGGTCTTAGGCGACCCTGTGAAAGGGTTGTTCGACCCCCAAAGGGTTGAGAACCACTGTTGCGACCCACAGGTTGAGAACCACTGTTCTAGAGTGTTCTAGAGTACACGGTGACAGCTTTCCTTTTACTGCATATATTTCATATGTGACAACTCCCCTGGAAGGGCCAGACTCCTAGTTCTTAGCCGTCTCAGAGGCTCCCATCTGGCTCCAGACACCCTCTTCCCAGCTTGCCTCTGCTCAGAGTGCGGTGCCACGTGGATGATTAGGATGCTGGCAGTGCCCTGGCAGACATGGAGCCCCGTGTATGTCTCTGGTCTTTTCCCAACATTCTCTGATGAAGCTCTGTCTCAATTCCCGGCCACTGGAAAGTTCTTGCCCATGAAGTGCCACATGGGAGTGTGTAAGGGACATATTTTACCATGTCTCCTCTGACTCTCACTACCATCCTTTTGGGAAACTGATCTATGTGATTTTTTTTTTAATCCTCACCAAAGGAAGACATGCTTAGAGAGAGGGAGAGAGGGAAGTGGGAGGAAAGAAAAGGGGGGAGGAAGTAAGAGAGGGGAGAGAGAGAGAGAGAGAGAGAGAGAGAGAGAGAGAGAGAGAGAGAGAGAGAGAGATGTGAGAGAGAAACATTGATCAGTTGCCTTCTGTATATGCCCTGACTGAGGATTGAATCTGCAACTAGGTATGTGCCCTGACCCGGAATTAAACTGGCAACCTTTTGGTGTACAGGGTCATGTTCAGCCAACTGAGCCACTCCGGTGAGGCTAATCTATGTGATTCTGATAGGAATGGCTGGTTTCAGTATTCTCTCCTGGAATCTAGTTGTGGTCAGATGACTGAACCACACCAATTGCCATGGCCAGGGTGGTTGATCCAGGCACATGACCCAAGCTAAGCCAATCAGGGTCCTTCCCTGGGATTTCTCTACTCTCTGCTTGTGGTATCAGATGGCTGTGAAACTGGATCCAGAGTGGCCACAGTTCTAGCTTCAGGGAATAGCCATTCTGATAGAATAAAACTGGCTCACCAAGAGAAGCAAAGATAATAGAATAGAAGGCCCTTAGACTAGCAGTGACCCCATTTATTAGATGCCCCAATATGCCAGGCATCCCCTGCCTGTGACATGCACACCTTTTTCCTAAAGCATCTAGCATTATGACAGGCAGGAGTGAAACAGATGGTGAGGTTCCTGGATGCTCAGGTGCTTGCATAAGATTTGTACAAGGCTCTGACACAGGGGGGTCTGCCTGGAGGCCTGAGGCCTCTGCACTGGCCCTTGAGACTCCTGCCAGCCTCCCCTCTTGGGTAGTCCCTGCCTTGGAGCTCGTCTTATCCCAGGAGAGAGAGGGCATCCTTTGTGCAGCTCTGTTACACAGTGGGCAAGGATGGGCACATGCCTGGCTGGCTGGGTGTAGGGCGAGTAGAGAACCCGGTGCCAAGGTCTGGGATGCCTTCCTTCCTCCCCCGCCTCCCTCAGGGCACATGCATTTGGGGCCACAGTGGAAGCTACTCTTATGAATACCTGGGAAACAAAGGGCTGCCTTCATGAAAGAGAAAGTCCTCTCGCCCAACACCAAGCCAAACGCCCAGTTAAGCAAACAGCTGCAAAGCACACCCAATCCAAAGAAGCAGTTAGGAAAAAGTCTTACATCTCTCACTTGGGCAGCCATAGCCCCAGAGGCCAGGCAGCGGGAAAGGCCCCCGGCGGCCTCGCTAAAGGCCAGAGGACTCGCTGGCATGCCTTCGAGTTGGAGCGTACCAGCTCCTGGCTCCTCCGGCCAGAACAAAGGAGGGAATGCACTCCTGAGCAGGGCTCTCTGACTCAGGAGCAGGGCTGGGGGCGCTCCTGAGGACAGGAAGGCCCCTCTGCGCCAGATTTTCAGCAACATCAGGATGTGGAGAAAGCCCAGCTCACCACATCCCTTTGGCGAACTTGGACAAGAAACGCACCAGCTTTCAACACCACTCTTGTTCTCCATCAATGGCTTCCATTGTAGGCACCGACTCCCCAGCTCCAGAGTTGGTTCTGTGCCCTGGCCAGTCTCAAACCAGGGGACCTGGGCTCATCCAGCCCTTCCTTGGCATTGGGAAGCATCCCCAGTCTTGCCCAATAACCCCACCAACAAGTTTCCTTCTGCTCCCTGCCCATGGAGGGACAGAGAGCTGGAGAAAATGCTCTGCCACCCTCCCTCAGGGCCTCTGAACCTTTGAGGTCCCTGCTGTGGCCCCTTTCTCATTGCCTTCCACTGATGTTCCCCACTCAAGCCCAGGACAGAGCTCAGCAAACTGCCATCTGGGGCTCAAATCCAGCCCACTGCCTGTCTTTCTAGATAAAGTGTTATTGGAACAACCATGCCTGTTCATTTATATATTATTTATAGCTGCTTTTTCCTTAGGATGGCAGAGTTGAGTAGTGGCAACAGGGACTGCATGGCCCACAAATCCTCAAATTTTTACTACCTGATCCTTTCAAGGAAAACTTTGCCCACTCATGATCTAGGTCCAAGGGGAGTTGTACAGAATTTAATGTTTGCATTTTCCATCTCTGGCTCAATTGACTGATTCACTCATTCAACAAATACTGCCTGAGCCCTAGCTGGCTTGGCTCAGTGGATAGAGCGTCAGCCTTCAGACTGAAGGGTCCTGGGTTCGATTCTGGTCAAGGGCACACGCCTGGGTTGCGGGCTTGATCCTCAGTAAGAAATCAATGATTCTTATCATTGATGTTTCTATCTCTCTCTTCTGCTCTGAAATCAATAAAAATGTATTAAAAACAAACTAACAAACCCCATCAAAAAAACAAAAAAAAACAAATGCTACCTGAGTGCCTACTGTACACCGAGCTCTGAGCTGATTGCTATGGATACAGTGATGGACAAGGCAGACATGCTGCAGTCCTCAAGGGAAGCAGAGGACAGGCTGCCCAGCAGCGCACACACACTTTGCTATGAGTGCGCCAAGTGTTATAAAGGAAAGGGTGGGGAGCTATGTGGGCCCAGTGCAAGGCTCAAGGACGGCTCCCTGGTGGAAATAATATGTCAGCTGAGACCTCCAATGTGAGTAGGACTGAGTGAGGCCAATGGGATGGGGAGGGGAGAGGACAGAGAATTCTCTAGAGTACAGCCTGGCTGAGGCAGGACAGAGCATGCCCCCACCAGGAATGAAGAGAGGTCCTAGGAGGAGACACGAGGATGAGCTTCAGGAATGGGCAGATTGGGACAGGACCATCGGTCCACCAGGTGAGAAAATGGGATGTGTCCCTCCTTCTTTGAGACACTAAGGTTTCTCTTCTGCCTTGTACAGAGCTCAATCTAAATTCAGATCCACAAACTGGTTCTAAAGCAGTACTGTCTGTCCCACTGGTGTGGCTTAGTGGTTAAGCATCAACCCATGAACCAAGAGGTTACCAGTTTGAGTCCTGGTCAGGGCAGATGTCCCACTTTGGGGCTCATTCCCCACTGGGGGGGCGTGCAGGAGGCAGCCAGTCGATGTTTCTCTCTCATCGATATTTCTATCTCTCTGTCCCTCTCCCTTCCTCTCTCTCTCTAAAAATCAATAAAAGCATATATATTTATATTACTTGCTTTTTAATTTTTAAAATTTTATTGATTTCAGAGAGGAAGGGAGAGGGAGAGATAGAAACAATGATGATGAAAGAGAATCATTGACTGGCTGCCTCCTGCATGACCCCTACTGGGGATGGAGCCCGAAACCCGGCATGTGTCCTTGACTGGAATCGAACCCAGGACCCTTCAGTTTGCAGGCTGATGCTCTATCCACTGAGCCAAACCAGCTAGGGCAGTGGTCGGCAAACTCATTAGTCAACAGAGCCAAATATCAGCAGTACTTCTTCAAAATAGACTCGCCCAGGCCGAAAACCGACTTCTGCGCATGGGCCACGAAGTTTCAATTGCACTGTACGCGCGCCCGCACGTGGTATTTTGTGGAAGAGCCACACTCAAGGGGCCAAAAAGCCACATGTGGCTCTCGAGCCACAGTTTGCTGACCACTAGGGCAATAAAAGCATATATATATATATATTTTTAAAGGAGTGCCGTCTGATTTGGAACCACTGGCTATGTGTGCAAATGTAAATATAAGTTAAATTAATTGCAATAAAATGTAAGATGTTCAAATTGTGCTGGACAGCCTCATGTGGCCACTCTGTTGGATAGTGCAGACAAGGAGCTCCCCATCATCACAGGGTTCCCCCAGGCAACTCTGGCTGAAGGGAGAATCTGGCTCCAACCTCCATTGAGTCTCAACTGGGATTTTCCGTTCACAAGCTGTGAGAGCTTGAGCAAGCTATTGGATTTTTCTGAATCTCCATTTTGCCACCTGCAAGATAGGCCCAGACAGTGTTGGCATACTGGAGAGGTGCTCCCCCTACATGGCGACGGTAATAATTTCACTGTGCAGTAGAGCACAAAACCTAAAACCACCCTGAGAATCCCTATCAGGGAGGAAACTGAAAACAGAGTGCTAAGTTGCTGTGGGGGAAGGGAGGCTTGAACCTGCACTGGAGGGAGCAGGCACCTGTGCATGGGAAGAGCAGGAAGGAGGCAGAGAATTCGTACGAGGCTGCGAACTACTTGGAGATGGAGCAGTCGGCTGGTGTGGCAGGTCTTTCCAGAACAGGTATGTCTAAAGATCCGTTAGAAGCTCTTTGTAGGCTGAGCTGTAGGCCCACATCCCGAGTCCAGCAATGCCTGTCCCCGAGAAGCCTCAGGAGATTGGAGAGGGGGATGGGGTGGGAGTCCAGGCTGAATTCCCTAAGAGGCTGTTCATGGCGTGGAAGAGCGGGCTCACCGAGGCAGCGGGAGGATCCATCGCCATGTTAATTCAGTGAAGAGGACTCAGAATCTCAGGATCCGAGGGGCCCTCGAGAAGACCAGACCAGTTGGAATTCACAGAAATCTTGGGGAAACTTTGGACTTTCACAGGACAGAGAATAATTGGACAGGCCTATTATGGTTGCATATGTTAGAAAACCCAATCCAAACTAATTCAAGGGGGTGAAAAAGAATGAGTGACTTATAGAACAATAATCCAGGGGCTGAATCAAATCTGGCTTTCGGGCAAGCTGAGTCAGAGCTCTCGGAACAGAGAAAGGACCAAGTTCTCCCCTCATTGGTCCCACTTTTCAGTTTAACGAGATGGCTGCCAGCAGTTCCAGGCCCACACAAGCTTCCGGATTCCAGAACTAGGGGGGCAGGGAGTGCTTTTAGAAGCCCCAGAAACAATCACCATGTGAGTTGTTGGCTCTGATTGGGTCCCATGCTTATCCCTGAACCATGGGACAGAATGGTCTGACCGACTTGGGTTCTTACATATAAAATTGAGGACCAGGGTCAGTCAAGGGAACTGAGCTGAGGAACGTAGAGAGAGCTGAGTGGATGCTGGGCGTGGAACAGGGGACATCTTCCATAATCAGCTTACTGAACACCCTGGGCTGGCTGGGGTGCAGCAGAGGGAGGCCGGGCCCACATGAAGCTTACCCTTAGTAGGAGGATTGACCCCACCTTGATGGCCCTTTGCCTCCCATCCCTGCTGGCTTGGGTCCAGCCCAGAGAGAGGAGTGAAGTTAACTGTCCATTGTTACTGTGACATTTCCTGAGAGCAACAAAGGGCCTTTCACAGTGCGAAAGCAAAACCATGGATGTGCGAGGACCTGGAAGTCACAGAATGTGGTTGTTGAGGTGCCAGATGGAAGATACCCAATGGGTCATGTTCAGAGTTTGGAGCTAAAACAGACACGCTCTTAAAAAATCCATATAAGGCCAGCATTGCAGGTAAACCTTTCGGAGTGAAGGGCTCTGGGCTGGAACTCAGAAACTGAAAACACATGGAAGGTTCTGGAAAAATTAGTGAGCAATGGGGCCAAGTTCTCTTCCAGGTTGCCCTGTCACCCTGGCGGGATGCAGTCCCCAGGGGAACTGAGCCTCAGGGTCCCATCCTTCTCCCTGTCACCAAGACCCCTTTTAAGGGAGAGTGGAGGGAGAGAACATAGAAAAACCAAGGAACAAAAAGAAGCCTGGAGCACAGAGAGGTGGGGTGGGAGATGAGGATGGGGTGTGGGCTTGGCCAACCTTGAAGGAGCCTGAAACCAAGATGAGCGTCCTCTTTCTCCTGAGAGCCCAGGATGCCCTTGATGGGGTGAAGCCCGGGGGCAGGGGTGGGTGCTGTGTGAATTTCCTGGGGCTTCCGTTAAAAATGACCACAAACTGGGCAACTCTGAACAACAGAAATGTATTTTCATTGTTTTGGAGGCTAGAAGTCCAAAATCCAGGTGTCAGCAGGGACGTGCTCCCTCTGATGGCTCCAGGGAAGACTCCCTCCTGGCCTCTCCCAGCTCTGGTGGCTCCCGAAGGCCTTGCTTTTTGTCTGTTTCCCCCGTATTTTTGCTGTCTTGTTCCTTGCTATATTCTTAGTGCTGAGAATAGTGCCTGACTCATGGTAAACATTCAAGACATCTTGTTGAATGAATGAGTGAATGAATGAGAGAAAGATGAAACAAAAGAATGAATAAAAGGAAGGAAAGAAGGAAGAAAGAAAGAAACTAACTCACCCTATCATGAGAAAAACTGTGCTGGTACACAGCACCTGGCAGGCAGCAAATCTCCAGACCAGCGATTTTCAGCTGGTGTGCCGCGGGAATTTTTAAAACATACAATACCTGACTATTTAGTCAGGGGTACTGACCTCTTTTCCCTTAGATAGTCGAATAAAAAAATGGCAGCCAGCACAACAATAGTAGTCGGATGTGACTGAATCAAAATTATACCTTTTTTTTTTTTTTTGTCAGATCGGCAAAAAAAAAAAAAAGGTTTTTTTTTTTTTTGGTGTGCCTCAGAATTTTTTTTTTAAAATATATTTTTATTGATTTTTTTACAGAGAGGAAGGGAGAGAGATAGAGAGTCAGAAACATCGATGAGAGAGAAACATCGATCAGCCGCCTCCTGCACATCCCCCACTGGGGATGTGCCCGCAACCCAGGCACATGCCCTTGACCGGAACCGAACCCGGGACCCCTGAGTCCGCAGGCCGACGCTCTATCCACTGAGCCAAACCGGTTTCGGCAGAATTTTAGTAATTAGTTTGTGTGTGTCATGAGATGAAAAGATTGAAAATCACTGCCTTACAGTGATGAGTGATAGGGAGTGGTGAGGTCTGGGGTAAACTGATGTGTTACCATCTAGAGGGGCACCCACTGTCCCACTCCCACCCACTATTGTCTGCTGTTTAGTTTTTCAGGATTGAATGGGAAAAAGTCTCGTGAGCTGAGAACTCTAGGGCACTGGTTTGCAGCTCTAGACAGGCGCACAGCAACGAGCCAGTTGCCACCCACCGAAGCACAGAGGCAGCTCTGCTGGGTCCATGGGACCAGGCACTTGTTTACTAGGAGCAGAGGGGCTGGGTTCACAGAAACTGAGAGGTAGGGGGTGGAACATGTGGGCTGAAGCCCTTTGCCCACATACCCACTGCAGACCCGGTGGGAAGCCCCTTCTCAGCGGGGGTCTCCAGGGCTGCAGGAGGCTTCACCTTTGCCAGGCCCAGCCGGAGCCCGTTCTCACTCCCGGGGTGTGATTTCGTCAGGTGGCAGAAGCTTGTCAGCGCCGGCTGCACATAATCAGATGCACAGATGTTCAAAACTCAGAAAGGTGCTAAAGAGGCTTCTGGGCATTTGAGTGGGATCGGGGGAAAGAAGCTTCTGGAAATAAAACAAGCCAATCACCAGGACAGTGTGAGGGGCCTTGCTGGGATTGACAGGGGTCCTGCCCATGGGAAGGGTTAGGTCAGGCATGGCCCTCCCCGCATAGCATCGTGAAGGGGCCATACCAGCCAGGCCCAGCATGGGGGTTTAACCTGTCCCCCACGTATAAGTCAGGGGGCTTCCCCTCTCTACCCTGCCCAATGCTCCAGGTGCTGGTAGTTCATCCCCCCTTCATTCACTCACTGCCTCATTCATTTCTAGGCACGCATGCGCTTCCATGTACTACGGTTCTGGTGCTGCGGGGATGGCAGGGAGCAAGAGGCACAGGACTGCCCTCCGGCTCTGTCATCGAGGGGCTCAGATGGAAAATATGTGAGTATGCAATGCAAGGTTGGGAACTGGGGGAGCCCCTTGCCCTGATTCAGCACCCGCCTGCCTCAGTCCTCTCAGCTCTCCACAAACACTACTGTCTCTTCTCTTTCGCCATAGACCTTGAAGGTCCATACCAACAAAGCCAAGTTGTTCGCCACCAAACCTGGGCGCCCCTTCCTAGACACTGGAGAGGGGGTGCGCTGTTCCAGTGAGTGAACGGGTTGCCTTCCTAGGGGGGCTGTGGGTGTGAAGGCTAAAAACACATAAAAGGAATAAAAGCAAAGAAAAGGCAAGGATTGCATATCGGGTTGTATCAAGCAGGAGGGAGGGTTCTATCCTGCCACACATTTATGACTGTTTGGAATCATACATCTTGTTAACATCCATCTTCTCCACGTGCTTGAAATGATCACACTAACATTGGGTGCTTCTATGTGCTAGACATTCTTCTAAATACTTTATATTTTATTTATTCATTTAAGTCTAATAAGACCCTATGAGGAAGGGACTATCATGATCTCCTGTTTATAGTAATGGAAATTCAGGCACAGAGAGGGTAAGTAAGGTGCCCAAAGACACACAGCTGGAAAGTGGAGGAGTCTGGGATATGAACACAGGCCCCAGGTCCTACGTTCTTAATCACTAGACTCCATTGCTCTTTGGAGAAGTGAGGGCAGGGACCATGCCTGCTAGCTCAGCATAGGGTTCCTAGCTTCTGGCTTGGAGTACCTATTTGTGAAATGAATGAATGAAGTCACTTTTACCAGGGACGCTGCTGCCTACTTTTGTGAGGGGCCACTAGGCTGCCTGGGCTGTTTTCGTTTTAATTTGTGTTTGGCAAGTGCTTAGCTCTTAGTATATGGAAGTTAACTCAGAAAATGTCCAGTGAATGAATGATTGAATGAATAAAAAGGGCACGAGGGAGAGTGGGTGATTCTGAAACTGCACGGGGCTAAGAGGCAAAGAGAGAGAGGGACTGAGCCCCGAGGACCTCACTACATCCCAGCAGCTCTGAAGAGCAGCAGCGGTGAAGCCCTAGGCTTGAGGCCGGATCCATGGGACATGGTGAGCACCCGGGAGGCCCCTGTTTATTGTCTGTGTTCCCAGAACGTGGTCTGCCGTGGGCATTCAGCAGGTGGCAGCTCTGTGTGCTCCTGTGTTCCTGCACACACACATGCATGCTGTCGTTGCTGCATTCAGCCAGATTGCTGGTTCTGAGAGCACTGGTCCTGAGCCCTCCCAGTACCTTGTCAAGTTTGCACCAAAGTGCTGTGAGCTCAGTGTCCTCATCATCTTTCTGCAGGTGCTGGGTTAAATGAGATAAAGCAACAAAGCTGCCAGCGCAGGGTGAGGCCTGCAGGGGACCCTTCCTACAAGTGGGAAGACACTGATCTCTGTAGGTATCTGGGTATCAATTTAGACACAGATGAGAGGCCAGTGGTGTCCTCAGGAGCCATGCAACGGAAAAGAGAAAAGAAACTTTTCCACCTTCATCTTTTGTTTTAATTTCTAAAGAAATGTGCTGAGGATGGGACGACATGGTGTTAATTCTGGAGGTTTCTTTTTCACTTTAGGCTCTTTCCTGCAAAAACCCACAAGCCAGAGCAGCGGTAGCCAGAGCCGGCAGGGCTGCTGGGAGAGTCCTGCCTTTGAAAGGATGTGGGACCCAGCGTCGTGTCTGGACCCGTGATGTTTGACTCTGGTAAGTGCACAGACCGTTCTAGGGTGGGCTTGGGGTGGGTTCTGGTCTTTTCCAACAGGAAGAGGATTTTTGCTTTCTTTTGGGTGTGGTTGAGTGGCCTGAAGGGACCAGGTCTGGAGTTGCCCCTCTCCCCAGAACCATCTCTACTTGCTTGTTTTTGCAAACATTGGCAAAACCACTGGGCTGGAGTCAGGAAACCAATGACAGTGCCATTCACTCATCTAGCCCTTCATTCGTTTCTGATGTTTATTATCGGATACATGGGAAGGAAGATCACAAAAGGTGCCTGGAAACAAAGAAAACCCTCATGGCTATGCTACTAAGTTTAAATGAGCAAAATGCTTGTGTTTTCAGAAATGGCATAGCTGGAGGCATTAGGTTGTAAGCAAGGACATGGACAACAGAAGCCTTGTATCACCAGGGGGTGTTTGATGGGACCATTAGCTCATAAGGCAGCAGGTAAGGACCCTCAGCCTTCACCTCCTGGCTGGCCAGAGGATGGTGTGACCCTGCCCCACTGCTCCAAGACAGGGAAGGGGATGTGCTGGTAGCCAGTGCAGGATGGGACCAGAGGGCAAGTGAGGAAGTTACTGTCAGCAGTGACTGAGGGACACTGACCCTTTGTGCTTTGGACATGAAGGGAGGTGAAGGTCTGCTGGGGTGGCTCACGAGGGCGTGTCCCCTCGCCCTGCCCATGCCAGTACACACCAGCCAACCGGCTCCCACCTGCCAGGGTGGCATGTCTTTGTCCAAGGCCTTTTTGTGTCAGATTTGGCACACTTGGGTAGGGAGGCTGAAGTGCTGGGGATCAAGGCCCTCCCCCTCCTCGCCCCTCCCTCAGGAATAGTCCTCCGCTACAGACAGGACGGGTGCCTGAACCTGCCTGGGACAACTCCCAATGTCCTAGCTTCATTAAATTTGGTCACTCGGGTGGTAGCTGGTTCAAGGTGCCATGCATTCAAATTCTTGCCTCCAGGTCTTCTTCTAGAAGCTCACTGTCTGCTACATGACTCTTTTTTTTTTTTTTTAAAAAGTGTTTTATTGCTTAAAATATTACAAAGAGTAGTACATATTTCTCCTTTCCACATGACTCTTAAACAAGAAAGACAGACCATAAGCTAACGGGGGAGCCAGGGCAAACACCTGTATTTGGGATTATTTGCCTGTAGGGGACTCTGCAATGCAGGAAACTTTGGGAGGAATTCAGAAATATTGATCGAGTGCTTCTTCTGTGAGTGTTGGGAAGGGGAGGCAAGAGGTGGCCCCTTAGTCATGGGGCCGGGGATGGCTTCGCTGAGTAAAGCTGCAAAGCACAGGGAGGGAACAGTATTCCAGGCAGAGGGCCCGGCATGGGCTCAAGCACTGAGGGAGGGATGAGTGTGGAGGGCCACACAAGCTTGTGTGAGCTGTGCCTCGTGAGCGAGGTGGGGAGGTGGCAGATGAGATGCAGGGAGGGGAGGTCCAGGGGATCTGATTGAGAAACACTGTGTGCGGCATTGCTGGTGATGGGCTTTAGCAGGCCCCCTGCCATGGCCAGATTACGTTCTGAAGAGATCACTCAGGCTACTGTGTGTGATCCAGTCAGGGTTAATTTGAAGATCCCTTCCTGCCTCTCCCCTCCACTCCCGCCCACCGGGACCCTCCGCCTGGAGCCAGGAGCAGGAAGGCCGGGGCAGAAGTGACTGTCATTCTGTCTGAGCCAGCCACCTTGCCAGTCACCTTGCTGTTTCCAAAAGCACTTTACCTCTGGGTCAGGTCTGGGAGAATGAAAGGGGCTCCGCGTGGCCTTATATAACAGTTGGACTTCCCTCCGGGCTGGAAACGGCTCCTGTCAGCCCATCAGCCCCTGAGAGCACGCCTTGGATCTGATAAACAGACGCTGGCAAATGGGAAGTTTGAAGGTGGTGCCAAGCTCTGTGGTTTGGACGGTCCTGTGAGGGAAACAATCGAAGCAGCTAACCATCTGCAGGAGGGGGAGTGGGGACCTCGCTGAGACACAAAGAGGCAGTGTGGGCACAGGCAGGCAGCGGGCGCCACCAGCCCGCCCAGCAGGCCAGCCCATTGATTCACTTCCGGTGGTGCCTCCTTCGGAGGTAAAGGGGGCTCCAGGAGTGGGGTGGGAAGAAAGACTGGTGGGTGATTTCGTGGAGAGCTGTTGGGGACAGTAAGCTGTCCTTCACGTTTGAGGATGTGACATAGCAGCTGTAAAGCCTTTGCCTGTGTGCCATTTGGATGGCTGGGAACCGAGTGAGGCGTCTCCCCTCACCCAGACTTCCTGTGGCCCAGTCTGCCGAAGCCTGCTTCAGCTGGTAGGAGGCTGTGGGACCGCAGAACCCCCCTCGGCATTCTTCTAGGACCGAGGACAGGGCCACCTGCAGGTGCGGGTCGGCTGGCGCTGGGCTCCGCTCGGCTCCTTCAGGGCCCTCTTCTCTGAGGTCCCGGCACTAAGGACATTTTGGGCAAATACTTCCTCACTGTGGGATGTTCAGCAGCATCTGCCCTCTCCCCACTGGGGGCGGAATCATCCGTTGAGAAGCACTGCGGTAGAGGACCACCTGGGACGATCTGAATGCCGTCTGCTTCCCTCTCATCCCATTTCTTCACCTGTGTCAAGGTCGTCATGCCTGAATTCTCATTCACGCCCAGGGTGCTCTCGCCCAGGACCCTCCTGCATGGGGGGTGGGGGGACCCTCTTCAGGTGGCCCCAGCGGGTTGCCGGACACACAAGAGAATTGGGAATTCCCTGGACCGAGCTGGGGCTTTGAGCAAACATTCAGATGGTTTCTTCCCAGCGTTCTCACGGACTGAAACGGGACCATGGCTTGAAGCAGGTGATACCCACGGACCACGCCAAAGCCAGCACGGAGAGCAGGCCGGAACCTTCAGAAACAAGGTTTTCTTGCAGGAGCACCATTGCTCGCACTGGAGATGAGGTGGGGGAAGGACCGTAAGCCCCGCTTCTGGTGGAGTGGCATTTCCAACACCGAAACTGGCCTTGAAGACAAGAGATAAAGTGTTGCTAAGACCTTATTGAAAGAATGGGTCCCTGAGGAGCGGTGGGCCTGCAGCCCGCCTGCCGCTCTTCCCGAGGGCGAAGCACCAGTGCCGTCTCTCCGGGGGAAGCTGGGTGTGTTGGGTTTTGTCTAACATCTTGGAATGATTCACTTATTCTTCTGCTCTCAGTAAAACCCACTGGCCTCGCGAGGACCTTCCCATGCTCACAGAACTCTGTTTTGTATAAAATAAATTGGTTCCGTTGGCGTCTGATTCATCTCCACTGAATGCAGCAAAAATTGTGTTTTGTGAGAAATAGTTGCTGTCCAGTAAGCAGGGAGAGGCTTCTCTTAACAACGCCTCCTGCCCTTTGAAAACAGGAAGTTACAGCTGCCAAAAGCAGATGAGTTCCACGCAGGCCGGGTCCAGCTCCAGACCCCACCCTGGTGCCCACCCGTGGGCTGCAGGTCTGCCTGCCCAGCCTCCTCCCCTGCTCTTGACACCGCGGGCGATTAAGCCTCTGTCCACTAGGCCTTCCTTTTTGGCCCAACCTTTCTGGTGCCGACAATGTCCCTGTTCTTATGCAGAGAAAATGTCTGTCTTCCCCCTCATCGCTCCTCTCGGCTCCTCTCTTAATCTTAGGATTGCAAGTGTGCACTCTGAGTGTGCTTTTTCTTCAGATAAGTTGAAAAAAGGAGGCAGGTGCCAGAGGTCTCTAGCCAGCACTGGAAATTCTTTTTTCTGGGCTTGGTGTTGAAAAGGAGCACTGTTTTATGGTTTTGTTTTTTTTTTAATTTCTTTATTGTTGAAAGTTTTACATATGTCTCCTTTCCCCCCCATTGACCCCTCCCCGCCCGCTCCTGTCCCCAGCCCATGCTCCCACCTCCCTAGTGTCTGTGTCCATTGGTCATGCTCATGTATGGGTATAAGTCTTTTGGCTGATGTCTTACTCCCCCCAGCCTCCCCTGCCTTCCCTCTGAGGTTTTACAGTCTGCTCAGTGCTTCTGTGTCTCTGGATCTGTTTTTGTTCATCAGTTTAGTTGTTCATTATATTCCACAAATGAGTGAGATCATGTGATAGTTATCTTTCTCCAACTGGTTTATTTCACTTAGCATAATGCTCTCCAGGTCCACGCATGCTGTTGCAAATGGTAAGAACTCTTTCTTTTTTAGAGCAGCATAGTATTCCATTGTTAGACGTACCACAGTTTTTAATCCACTCATTTGCTGATGGGCACTTAGGCTGTTTCCAAATCTTAGCTATGGTGAATTGTGCTGCTATGAACATAGGGATGCATATATTCTTTCTGATTTCTTGGGATATATTCCTGGAAGTGGGATTACTGGGTCAAATGGGAGTTCCATTTTTAATGTTTTTTTCAATCCTCACCAGAGGATATATGCTTATTGATTTTAGAGAGAGGAAGGGAGAGCGAGAGAGAACCATCAATTGATTGCCTCCCATACTGGCCCCACTGGGGATTAAATCTGCAACCTGGGTCTGTGCCCTGACCGGAATCCAGTCGCAGCCTTGGTGTATTGGGACTGCACTCTGACCAACCGAGCCACTGGCCAGCTCCAGTGAAGCTGTTGACAGTCAGCGTAGTGTGTGCAGGGAGGCTCCCAATAGAGCAGACGATGACCTGCAGTGTGACCCTGGCCCATGGCCTCGGGGCCTGGGCTGTGGGAGCTCTTTAACCTATTCTTCTATAAAAGTAAGACATTGGGGCACTGGAGACCCAAGACCCTGGTCTGGGACCTGACTGGAGATGCCAAGTGCCAAGGAGCCGCCCAAGCTCTCAGCCTTGGAGAAGGCGCCTGAGGTGTGAACTAGGGCCAGGCCCGGGAGGGAGACTGTGCTGGAAGGAGCATTCGTTTTTTTGGTCATTTGTGCTTAGAAAAGTGGGGCTGGCGGAAGGTAGGTGCATGGTCCATAGCCATGGCAGAGCCACGGGGGGAGCTGCTGGTCCAGTGTCCCAGGGCAGGAAGGGCAGGGGCCCCAGGCCCTCCAGAGGTGCTTAGCTGAGGAGGGCATCTCCTTGTCCTTCTGGAAATATCCCAAGACTAAGGCTGGCCCTGGCCCCTCCCTGCCCTCCTCAGGTCTGCTGCCTGTCTGTGCCAGCCATGGCCCTCCTTGGGGGTCTAGTTCTCCTCTGGGCCTTGCTGCCCCTGCTTCAGGGGAGAGGAGCCACGGATAGAGCAGGACTCACACTGGCGAGTATCCTCCTGTCCAGTCCTGGCTCTGGTGTTCTCAGGGGTGCAGTGCACAGGCAGGTGGCCCAAGGTCGAGGCAGCTCCTGGGTTTTGTGTGGCTGTGGCCGGCACAGGCTGGGCAACAGAGCCCACTGCCGGGGCACTAGGTCCACCACAGGCTTCTGGATGCCGAAGGCTGTGATGAAGACGAGGCTGGTGGCCAGGTTGTTGAGGAAGTCAACTTGGCGTGCTTGGCTGGGTTGTTGAGGTTGTATCTGACCAGGAAGATGAGCAGCACACCCACGCAGGTCTGCAGCACCAGGGAGATGGAGATGAGCACCCCCAGGGGCCCTGGCTGATGACTACCTTCGGCTGCGAGGTGTTGGCCATCAGCAGGGTGATGTCCAGCGTGCTCTCTGCGGTACTCTTCTTGTTGGTGTAATGGTTCACTTTGATAGGCCTGTTCCTGCCCCAGTGTGTCGGCGGGGCACCCGGGGCACTGGGCAAGTCCAATCGCAGGTCACCGTTGAGCTCATAGCCCTCGAGGGCCGAGTCCATGGTACGCATGGCCGCCGCTGCCTCACTGAGTCTGAGATCGCCCGCTCCCCGCTGCGGGTCCATTTTTAACTTTTTGAGGAAACTCCATACTGTTTTCCACAGTGGCTGCACCAGTCTGCATTCCCACCAGCAGTGCACAAGGTTCTCTTTTCTCCACATCTTCGCCAGCACTTGTCATTTGTTCATGGTAGCCATTCTGACAGGTGTGAGATGGTACCTCATTGTTGCTTTGATTTGCATTTCTCGGATATTAGTGGCTTTGAGCATGTCTCCTGGCCTTCTGTATGTCCACTTCTGAAAAGTGTCTATTTAGGTCCTTTGTCCATTTTTTGAGTGGATTATTTATCTTCCTTTTGTTCAGTTGTACGAGTTCCCTGTAAATTATGGAGATTAAACCCTTATCGGATGTGACATTGGCAAGTATGCTCTCCCATGCAGTAGGCTTGTTTTATGATTCTTGAGCACAAGTTTCTGGCCCAAGAAGCTTCCCGAAATTTACTCTGTTGCAGGTGAACAGAAACCCTATGCGAATTACCTCAGGTAAAGAGGGAATTTATTGGCTCATATTGGCTTGTGGCTTCAGCTGGATCCAGGAGCTCAAAGGTGCGATCAGCAATCTTTCTCTAGTTCTCAATTTTGCTTTCCCTTCTTGACTTATCCCCTTCAGCGGGTGAAATGCCACCACCAACTTTAGGCTCACATCCTGTCACTGTAGAAACTGCAAGCAAAATGGAGATTGAGCAGGCAAACATGACACTGCTGTTGGTCACAGAAACGACACAGGTGATAGATGTCCATAGATGCAAGCAAATGCTTATCCTTACCTTTATGGTTTCCAGCCCTTCCCAAACATTAAACAATGAACATGGGCTTAGTTAGGGATACGTTGGTGGCAAATAACAGACACCCTCTCAAACTAGCTTAAGAAAAAAAATATTTTTTAAAGAATGAAGGATGGGGTTGGGGACGGGAATGCAGAGCAAGCAAGCGAGGCCTGACTTTGTGAGTGTGTGACAAGGAAACTGGAATCCACTCAGATCAGCATGGGAGCCCCTCTGCATGACGGCTGGCTGGCTGCGGGTTGACTTCAATCTCTCTACATTGGATGCTTCCTTTTCTCTGCTCAGTGCAGGACAAGGCCACTGCAGGCAGTTCCCCAACCTCTCAGAGTCACTGGGAGCCTGTGCTCCCCTCCAGTTCTCAGGAGAGAGAGTCCGATTGGGCCAGCTTAGGCGAGGGGCCACCCTAAGTCCAACTTTAAATTCGAGAATAGTTTTAATTTCCAGAAAAATTGAGTTTTTCTATATTGCACACCCAATTTCTCCTGTTAACATGTTAATATTGTCTAGTTATGATTAATGAACCACTATTGATTCCTTGTTATTTACTGAAGTCCATACTTTATATAGATTTGCTTAGTTTTTCCCTAATGTCCTTTTTCTGGTCCAGTATCCCACCCAAGTCACCCATCACATTTAGACACCATGTCTCCCTAGGCTCCTTTTGGCTCTGAGTTTCTCAGACTTTCTTTGGTTCTGATGGCCTTGACAATTTGGAGGAGATAGAGTGTCCCTTATTTGAGATTGATCTGATGTTATTCTCACAAGTAGACTGTGGTCATGGGCTTGGGAGGGGAAGACCCCATGGTGATAAGCCTTCTCATCACATCATGTCAAGGGTACATGCTGTGAGCGTGACTTATCACTGTAGATGTTGACAGAAGTGTTTGCCAGGTGTCTCCACTTTACCTGCTAAAGTTCCCTTTCTTCCCTTCTGACTTCTTGTCAACTCTTTTCTTACACTATTGCTGTCAGTGACTTATGAAGTACCCATGACATCATTCTCTGCCTGAATCTGATGCAAGAGGAAGTGGAATGTCATATCAATTTAAATGCATTGGGAGCAGAGTTTCTTCGTTGTTTTTTAAAACTCTTTCAAAATATGGGGTTTCCTCAAGGGAAGTGAGCATTCTGTCCGAAACACTGTGCCCTCCAGAATGAAATCTGGAATGAGGTTTGGCTTCTTTTCCAGGTGATACAATTCATATTTGAATGACTTATCCAAGGAAGTAGATTTCTCTTAAATTTTGTTTTCCAAGTATTATGAACTTATGAGAGAAAAAAGAGTGACTCAGATGACTGGGGACCCCTGAGTTTTCTTGTGAACACATTATAACTAAGCCCGTGAACACATTTATATTTTTTCACTATGGCAGCCAACCTTTTTTCTTTTCATTGTTAAAGCTGCCAAATATTACTTGCCTTAAAAAAGGCACTGTGAGTACTAGGAAGAGGCAAGCTAGATGAATGATGGATGACACTATTTCATGAGTGTGTTTATGAAAGAAAATACTGCGCATTGCCGGGTGCTTGAACAGCCTGTCAGGAACGTGGTGCTTGCTCATGGCCGTTTGCTTCTCAAGGTACCTAGGAAGCACCTGGGTAGCCAAGCACGTCCTTTAGGCTGGAGTGTGGACAGGATACATGTGTGCACATCACAGCTTCACATGATAATACTCTACACACCGTCTACACACCAGCACTCTTGTGAAAGACAGCCATGGTAAGTGACTGCAATCCAGCTCAAAATGACTTAAGCAAAAACGATCATTCATTGGCCACCCAAATCCAAGGCAGGGCAGTAACTAAGAGGTGCAGTGCCACCAGGCTTCTGAAATGGTCTCAAGTCAGGAGAAATGGGCAACCCCTTGAGCAAGGTGGACCTTGCCTGGCCAGCTCCCCTGCATGGCATGTCAGCTGGATTGCTGTGGGCATTGGGGTATGCTTGTTGCCACAGAGCCCCAGGCCTCACTCTTATCTACTGAGTCATTTAGGAGGTCTTCCTGGCGCACATGCGCCATGGCCCATCTGACACTCTCATCCTCTGCTCCTCAGGTTGCTCAGCTCAGAGCATTCTGTTCCACCCAGCAAAGGGCCTATGGTCTTTCCAGCCAGTGCTGAACCCAAGTCCAGACTCAAGACCGAACCTTTTGGCACTGGAGAGCTGGAGCAAATGAGAGCCTCTCAGGAGAGAAATGCTGGGTGCAGAATTTCACAGGGCTCAGGCAGTTTTAGAAAGAGGCTCATAGGAAATGATCTCTGTCCAGTGCTGTGGCTGCCTCCGCTCCCTTATCTTCATATTTGCTCCAGCATTTGAAACTGGAGGAGAATCTCATCACGTGTGCTCAACTTCAGTGAATTAACTGTTTCCTCCAGAGGGAAAGGAATGCCTGGTCGCATACTTTGCATATGTATGTGTATACACCCTCCATTCCCACCTGTCCACACCTCATCCACAATGAGGGGAATCCTTTCAGCCCCACCCTCGCCTGCCTTATCCCCTGGGCTTGTATACACAAACCCTGCTTACAGTATTCTGCGCATGATTGATGGGATTTTCAAGAGCAAATCTGACCACACCCAGTTCTTTTTATTTTACTATTATTTATTTAGCTTTTTAGAAAGTCTTTATTTTTCTGATATGAATAACTGCTTTTTGTAGTTTTCCCAAATGATTCTATAAATTTCATAATTTTTATGTGCCTGACTGGGATCCATGAAATAAGGTACAGTTCCTCATCCAAAGAAACAAAAGCATCAGGCATACAGAAAGGCTCAGATTAAACTGCTTTCCATGTTCAGGAACAAGCCTGACTTTAAATTACTCCTTTAAATTAGGTGGGAATTTGGTACAATTTTCATAGCATTTTTAATCATGATGTTTTCTTAGGCACCATTCCACCAAGTGACAGCTTTCCAGGAGTTGTAGTATCACAACTTGAGTGTAACTGCAGTTTTGTTTAAAACCGGAATTGTGCTGAACATGGCTTTCTTTTTAAAGTGAAAGTGCATGCTTTGTGTATAGTTGTAAAACACTGATGTCCTAGGTCCCCATTACTTTTAATCAAGAGTGATTATACTCGGGTGAGAAGTAAATTTATGTATTAAATGATGAAACTTCAGGTTGTAATAAAATAAAGAAAAAAGGACTTTAAAAAAATATATATATTATTGATTTTTTACAGAGAGGAAGGGAGAGGGATAGAGAGTTAGGAACATCGATGAGAGAGAAACATTGATCAGCTACCTCCTGCACACTCCCCACTGGAGATGTGCCCACAACCAAGGTACATGCCCTTGACCGGAATCGAACCTGGGACCCTTGAGTCCACAGGCTGAGTATCTATTCACTGAGCCAAACCCGTTAGGGCAAAAGGACGTTTTTTTGATTGAGGCTTTATGGAGTAGGATTTGTATTTAATCAGAATGACTAAGGACCCATTTCTGGTAATGAAAGTATGGTGTCTTGTCTTAACCCAAAAAGAGCCAGTAGAATTGTTAGATATTTAATTTTTTTGTCATCTATTTACTATTGCAACCTCAATTAGGTATATATAGTACATTGATATGAAAGACTTTTAAAATGTAATGTTTGGTTTTTTTTAAATAATGGAACCTATACAAAAAGATCACATACTGCTAGACAGGATATTGAAATGATTGGTGTGTAATGTTTTTTAAAGCTTTCGTTTTTGTTAGCATAAAGTCCCTTTAATTATTTTCCATTTCCAGTATGGTTTCATTGTGAGGTTTATTGTATCAAGCCAGTATAAAGTCTTACAATTTAGTCATTCTGAATTCCAAGTCATTTAAGGTGAAAATGGAAATGTGAATCTTCATAAATTAATTTCTTCTTCTCTTACATCTAAGTCTTCCTTCATCCTTTACATCATCACCTCCTGCTTGTTGATTCTTTCTAAGTTGACAGGTGGGTATTTGTCCTGTTCTAGGTACACACTTAGCTGACAGTGATCTCTGAAGGGGCCACTTTGAATTCGTTCTTGCAATATCTAAACTAGATGACTTATCTGGTGGATACAGAGATTTCAGAAAACCTCTAAGTCATCTTCTCCAATCAAGCTTTTGTATATTTTGGTAGGCAGCAGTGTAGGCCTCTAAAGGTTTGCCATGAAATAACATTTCAGTAGTGATACATTCTGAAAATAGAGCCTTTATAGTCTTTATTTTTTTCTTTTCAGAATTGTCAGTAGTTTCCTCCAGATGACAAGTTGTTCGGGTAGCACCCCAGGTAGCTCTCTGTAGTACGGTTTCTGCCTGTGAAATAACAGGCGGTCAGATGGGTTTCGCTGACATGTTCTTTCTGAATTAACTATTTGGCTTCTTGATTCCTGGCTGTTAATGTTGCTTTGAGTTCATCTTCCTTCATTTTTACAGTGGTTCCATAAGCTTCCTTTTTAATTTTATTTTTTTAAAGTTTATTGATTTCAGACAGACAAAGAGGAAAGGAGGGAGGGAGGGGAGAGAGAAACATCGATTTGTTGTTCCATTTATTTATGCATTCATTGTGTGATTCTTGCATATGCCCTGACCAGAGATAGATCCCACAACCTTGGTGTATGGAGATGACATTCTAACCTACTGAGTGACCCAACCAGGGCCATATGCTTTCAATGGTTCAACTACTTTGGCTTCAGGTCTTTCACCTGCTGCTTGTCGGTAATCCTGAAGTTTGGCAAGCTCATCAGCAAAGCTTTTCAGGCCCTGCTTTAAGTTTGGGGTCTCTGTAGGGGCATACACATTTTTTTTCATTCACCAGGAGGTCTGCTTTGTCTCGCACTCTGGGAGTTTTCTGCACATAAATAGCAAATACTTGGCACAGCTCTCCAAAATGCTTCTCCACATTTGTGACAGCATGTTGCAGGTGTCTGGTTTGAGCATCCCAGCTTTCCAAGCTGCACCTCGACATTTTGCCTCCTATGCCACTGGGGCCCAACAACGGGGCTCTGATGGGCTGGGGCATGCACTGGGGCAGGAGTCGCTGCTGGAGCCTGAGAGCTCGCCCCCAGTTCTTTTTATATGTACTGATTTAGAATCCAAACACGGTGATTCTTGGGGAGACCAGGTGATTCCTGGGGGGAGAACTAGGAAGAAGACAAAGTCCAGGCCTGCATGGCACTTACTTTCCAGGGGGAGTTTTCAGCTTGGCACAGCCAGGATTCAAACTCGGGCTTGTCAGGCTTAGAAGGAGTTGCATCCATCCTGAACTCTGATGAACTGAGCTACTTCATAGCCACCAGGTGCCAACGCCAGAGTTCCCAGAACAGCAGATGGGAAAACATGACAAATACACAGGAAACAGTAGAGGTTAATAAGACATTCCCTGCTTGTTACCCATGTGATCTAAGGCAGGTATTTAACCTGTGATCTTAGCATTCTCAGGCTCTATAAATGGGACCCATTATAATGGGTCCACTACATGGCGTTCATGAAGATTAGCAATAGTAATAATGCTCTCCATTTATTGAGCATGCATTATGTCTATGCATTATACTCAATACCACTTAGTCCTTCCAACCATCCTAGGGATAGATAACCATCATATTCCCATTTTACACATAGGCACACTGAGCCTTGCGGAGTTTAGTAACCATTCCAAGGTCATACAGCTTTTAAGTGGCAGAACCAGGATTCTAAAGATCTCAAGAAAAAGTGATTCTATAGATAAGGAAAAAGGCCATTATAAGGATAATTGACATGACAAAGTTTCAGATAATGTATGATGCAGTGATGACATTTCAAATTTTTTAGACCATCAGTGCACCAGGCACTGTGCTGAGAGAGGTTGGTGTGGCTGATGTGGTGTGGGAGTTACTGGCACCACGATTATCAACATTTTACACCTGAGGAAGCTGCACCTCCCAGAGAAGATTGTCCTGCACAGAGACACACAGCCAGGAAGTGTGGGGCCAGGTCAGAGCCACACTGCACTCCAGGCCTTGCTTTTTCACACCCATCCTATAGCCTGTGTATAAAACATTAACACAACGTGTATGGTAGCTTTCCTATTGAAGCTGTTACTAAATTCCTAAAAAAAGATTAGAAAAGCAGTTCACAGGATGATCCTTATCTAATAAAGAGGTAATATGCAAATTGACCATCATGCCCTCTCACAAATGGCTACCCCCATGTGGTCAAAGATGGCCACCAAAGATGGCTAGAAGGGGAAGGCAGTTGGGGGCCACCAGGCCTGCAGGGGAGGGCAGTTAGGGATGACTGGGCCAGCAGGGGAGGGCAGTTGGGGGTGACCAGGCCTGTGGGGGAGGGCAGTTAGGGATGACTGGGCCAGCAGGGGAGGGCAGTTGGGGGTGACCAGGCCTGCAGGGGAGGGCAGTTGGGGGTGACCAGGCCTGCAGGGGAGGGCAGTTAGGGGTGACCAGGCTGGCAGGGGAGGGCAGTTAGGGATGACTGGGCCAGCAGGGGAGGGCAGTTGGGGGTGACCAGGCCTGCAAGGGAGGGCAGTTGGGGGCAACCAGGATGGCAGGGGAGGGCATTTGGGGATGACTAGGTCGGCAGGGGAGGGCAGTTGTGGGGGACCAGGCCTGCAAGGGAGGGCAGTTGGGGGCGATTGGGCTGGCAGGCAGAAGTGGTTAGGGGCAATCAGGCAGGCAGGCAGGCGGGTGGTTGGGAGCCAGCAGTCCCAGATTGTGAGAGGGATGTTTGACTACTGGCTTAGGCCTGATCCCACCACAGGGATCGGGCCTCAACTGGCAGTTGGACATCCCCTGAAGGGTTCCAGATTGGAGAGGGTGCAGGCTGGTCTGAGGGACCCCCCCCTCCCCCTGAGTGCACGACCTCTAGTAATATATAAAAACACAGAGGAGCTCTTGCTTTATAATAATACCATCTAACACCTCTGTAGTCCTCATGCCTCACGCAGACTCTAAGTCCTTTACACATGACATTTTACAGATAAGGAAATTGAGGTGCAGAGAGTTTAAGCAAGTAGCCCAAGGTCCAGAGAGCAGCCAAACTGGAATTCAAACTCAGATATTCTGGCTCCCAAGGTCATACCTTCAATCCTAGACTGATGTTCTGCACTTCCTGCCCTCAGATCTTCCCCAAGCCAGCTTCCCATACATCATAGGACAGTCAACATGAACAATGCCAGGGTTAGGGGCACAGATGGCCGAGCAGTCAAAAACCCGCATATAGCCTTGTTGAGTGTGGCTCAGTTGGCTGGAACATTGTCCCATATACCAAAAGGTTGTGGGTTTGATTCTCGTCAGGGCTTATACCTAGGCTGGGGCACTTGGAGTGCTTATGGAAAGGCAGCCGATTGATGTTTCTCTTTCTTCCTTTCTTTCTCTGAAATCAATAAACAGATCATTGGGTGAGGATTTAAAAAATCTGCATATAACTTTTGACTTTATACCTGCCAGTAGAGAAAACAGCATTTCAGTTGCAAATTTGCAGTTGGGACTGGGGAAATACTCTTTTTCGACCCTCCTGGGTTCACTGAATCTGTCGATGTGAAAGGAGGATACAAAGGGCCCCGCGTGTGAGTGGGCCAGCGTGGTTCAGACAGCGTGGTCAGGGGTCAGGGGTGCATTCTCTGGAAGGCCCAAACAAGAACAGTAAGTTCTGGCTCATCCTTTAAAAACTTGCATGTTGGAATCATAATTTATTCAACGGTGTTTGGTGGTTTTCTTCCGTTTGTTACTACCGAGGATTTTGTGATGCACTTTCCTGCAGAGACCTTCCCACCTCTGTGAGTGGACATCCGAAGGGTAACTTGTGGTGCCGAGGTAGGATTTTTTACAGGAGATTTTTGGAACCTGGGTTCCTGTAAGCGCGATGAGGATTTTATTTGGGGCTGGGCTTGACTGGGCTTGTCGGAGTCTCAGTATTTTGGGCCCAAATGGCCTGAGCTGCCTGGAAATGGCTGTGTCGGTGGCAGAGTGTCCAGGCTGAGCTGCGTCATGGGTTCAGAATGGACGAGTCCCCTTTGCACGCAGTCTGGAAGAGGGGACGGCCAGCAGTGTGTGCAATAGTCAGTTCCCACCATGTCACCCTGGGGCCCTCACCCTTAGTTCTCATTTATAGCACAGGGCACATACGAGCTATGATCACGGGCAATTCCAAGAACACACGCTCAGCACAGCTCCTGCTTCGTGGCTGGCCCTACGAAGGTTGCAGCTGCTACTACTGTGATGATAGGCGTCCTTTAGCAGATCCAAGGGAAATTGGATTTACAAAGCCGAGGTCTCCCAAATACCCCGGTTAACTCTTCAGGCCATTCCAACTCCTTACCTAACATTTTGGATCTTAATGGCTCAGAAATAGAGCTAGTCAGGGGAACTTCCACCCCCTCCTCCACCCTCCCAGAGACCCAGCACACTGAGCTGAACTTGCTTTAGTGTGCAGTCCACCGGGCAGTGTTTTTGACCATTTGCCCCAGTATATGTGCACAATTTAACAGTCCATGATATTTTCATTTATAATTGTATCATTTACTTGTAAGTTATAAATTATTCATAAATTACATACATGTATTAGGTCAAACCATATGCAGTTGCCATTTTTGTAGGTCACAACAGCCAAACACCTACAATTTCATGTGGCAGTTTTAAAACTTAAAATATTAGGAAGTCCAAATTTAGTTTTTACTTTTTAGATAACACACAAATAGAAGTGCTCATCTGTTTTGGTGACTTTGGGCAAAATAGTTGCTATTGCAAGGCCTGCTTCCTGATCTGTGGAGATAATAATGATAGCAATGTAGTGAGATTAAATATGTATGTGTATATGAATTACTTATTGTAATAAGGGTGCAGTCAAAGGGAAGCCTTTATTAGCTCAACACTTTAAATTACATGTATATACTTGTTTTACAAAAATGGAGCCTTACTTGCCCTAGCTGGTTTGGCTCAATGGATAGAGCGTCAGCCTGCAGACCAAAGGGTCCGTGATTCGATTCCAGCCAAGGGCATATCCCTTGGTTGCAGGCTCCTCCCCAGCCCAGGCCCTGGTCGGGGGCGTGCAAGAGGCAACCAATCGATGTGTTTCTCTCACATTGATATTTCTCTCCGTCTTTCCCTCTCTCTTCCACTCTCCCTAAAAACCAATGGAAAAAGATCCTCAGGTGAGGATTAACAAAAATTAAAAAAGAAAAGAAAAAAGGAGCTATACTTGCTCTGCTGCTTGCTAACCTACCAGCACATGGGGCATTACTCTATATAATCCTCAGTGTCATGCATAGTGGCTGCATCACACTTGCTCATATGGATTTTTAACAAGGTTTCACTGAACTCCTATTGACGGCCATTTTGGTTGTTGAGTTTTTCGCCTCTATGTAGTTTTAGCTCTGAGCAGACCCTGGACTGTGTTTTTCGAGTAAATCCCTGACCAATGCAGCCTTTTCTTTGATCCCCACCTGCACTCTGGGAGGGGAACGTGTGTTTGAAATGGACAAAAGTTCTGAGTGGGGATTTTGGGGTGTAGAGGTGGGGTGGGATTCTGTTGGCCCAGGGATAGCTGTAAAAACAGATAAAGAGTCTGATTATAACCAGCATGCTGATGGAAGCAGGGACAACCATGCACTTACAAAACCTCCCTTGCAGATAGTTTTAAAGATGCCCTTTTGTGATTTTAATATGTCCTGACTCCACCCACCAACTGAAACTATTCAGGTTTGGAGGCGGCTAAGAGCCTGAGAATCAGCAGGATGCCCATGGTATGCCAAGCTGGGAACCTTGTGAAAATCATGGGCCTGGCTCAGTAGGTCTGGGTGGCATCCTGGAGCCAGGTGCTGCAGTGCGGTAGATAGGTGGGTCATGCTCTGGGGAGCAAGGTTCAAGAGTGTCAGTGTTTGAGCGTGGACCTATGAACCAGGAGGTTGTGGACTGATTCCCAGTTAGCTCACATGCCCTGGTTTTGGGCTGGATCCCAGTGGGGAGTGTATAGGAGGCAGCTCCAGGTGATTAGGGCCAACTGTGCTCTTTCCCATTCGCTTACCCTTTTAACATCTTTGTGTCTTGATTTTCTCATCTCTGTAATGGGGATAAGATGTATCTGGAGGTTCTAGGGGCCAGTCTCTTTCCAGCATATTTCTGCATTCCTTGCCTTGGGGCCCTTTATTCGTTCTTCAAAGCCAGCACTGTAGAATTTTAAATCTCTCTCTCTGCCCCAACCCTCCTGCCTCGCTCCCTCTGATAAGGACCCTTGTGGTTACATTGAGTCCATCTGGATAATCCAGGAAAATCTACAGCTCAAGACCCTTAACTTAATCACAGCTGTGGAGTCCCTTTTGCTGTTTGGTGACATACAGATTTAGGGTCTTAGGACATGGACATCCTTGGGAGCCATCATTCTGTCTCCCTCAGTGAGTATAGCCAGAAAGAGCAGGGTTCCCAGTTCCCGGGTGTGTCTTCACTGGTTGTTTGGCCTCTTTGTGTCTCACTTTCCTCATGTGTGTCACAGGGTGAGGTATCTGTTTCCTGGGGCTGTCGGAGGAGGGAAGGAGTTGATGATGACCAAGTGCCGACCACGTTCCCAGCACTGAGCTCCTGTGTCCTTGTCCCTGCCCAAAACCAGCTGGACCTTTCGGGGCAAGTCCCTTGCTCACCTGTGACCACCCCACCCTGGACTGTTCCCCTATTACTTCAATGAGGGGCTTGGCCCATGTGACTTTGAAGTTCTCTTTCAGTGTTGTTGACAATCAATCTCTGGCCGTGTGTGTGTGTGTGTGTGTGTGTGTGTGTGTGTGTGTGTGTGTGTAGTGAGGGTGGGTGGGATGGAGACGGGAGAGACACTTTGTGAAATGTTTATATTTTATGCCTTTTGATGTAATTCCAGTCAAACCAGATCTTAAATCATGCAGCAGGAAGCTCCTTTAATTTTTAATTTGTTTTTCTTAGAAATGATTATTTCCACATTGAGCTCAGAGACACTCGAGTCTCATCCTGTCTTCCCTCCTTTATTGTTCCTAAAACTCCCCAGGCCACTGTTTACCGCTGCCAGTCAGGTGGGCTTTGTGCAGAGCAGACCCTTGGAGCCAGCAGTTGCCCTGAAAAGGCGATGCACAGAGAAACTGGCTTCACCCTGCCCCTCGGGAGAACGGTCATGTCTGCAGGGGAACTCTGTGTAGCTTGTCCTGGGTAGTCTGGGGTGGGGGTGCCGATGCAAAGAAACCCAACCTGCAGAATTCCTTGCTAAAACCCGCAGTGGTGTTTTACAAGACCAGTTGAGAGGGAGAGCTGGGGTGGGTGTGGGGAGGTGTAGAACTGGATTTCTTGGGGGACAGGACTTCTCCGGGTTTAAATTTTGCTGCCAGTAAGTTAGTCCTGGTTTTGTAGAACAATAGAGTGAAGAAGGAAAAAAAATATCATTAGTAAATTTCCCAAGAACTGAAGTAACAGATACTTTTTATCTTTAAGAGACTTAAGCCCCAAAGAAGTTAGAGGTGGCCACTGGCAGCTTCCCTGGCCCAGGCGGATGTAGGGATGGGTGGGGTTAATGCTTCACCTGAAAGTCAACTTCAAAGTCTTGTTCTTTACAAGCTAGTAAGGACACAGAGAGTCCCGTGAGGGGCTGGCGATGCCTCTAGGCTGGGTCTGCAGGAATTCTAGAGGCCCCTTAGCTGGGCAGACTTCCTAAGGGTCACGATAGCCCGCTTGGAACAAAGCATATAATTTGCTGTGCCTCAGTTTCTTCATCTGTAAAAAGAGGGTGGCTTTTAGCTCATAGTATTGCAAAGGTGGGATGAGCTAGTGGGGGCAAAATTCGCCCAGTGAAGAGCAGCTGTGGGACTTCAAAATGGAAACAGCTTCATTGTTGTTTTCTGATTGTAACTGGAGGCTCTCAGCCTCAGCCCATTGACTCCTTGATCCAGAGACTCCTTGCTACGGGGTGTCCCCTGCGCTGTAGGATGTTTAACATCATCCCTGGCCTCTGCCCATGAGGTGCCAGTAGCAGCACCCCCTCCCGCAAGTTGGGGCGACCAAAGCTGTCTCCAGGCATTGCCAAGTGTCCCCCATATAACTAAGTTATAACCAAAATACATGCCTATTGTAAACAAACCCAAAACTAAACCCAAAACTTTATCAGACAATATAGGAGAACACGAAGAAGAAATAACTAGGCAGTCTGTTCCCATTGAAATGTACATAATTACAGAGGTTTTTCTTTTTTAAAATTTTTTTTAAAAAATATTTTTATCGATTTCAGAGATAAAGGGAGAGAGAGTTAGAAACATCAACTATGAGAGAGAATCACTGATCAGCTGCCTCCTGCATGCCCCCTACTGGGGATCGAGCTTGCAACTCAGGCATGTGCTCTGACCTGGAATCAAACTGTGACCTCCTGGTTGATAGGTTGATGTTCAACCACAGAGCCAGGCCAGCCAGGCTACAGAGGTTTTTCTAAGCAGGCACACATACTACACACACACATACACAAATATTAACTATGAATTTAGTTTTTAATACAAATGGTCATATATATACTATTTTATTGTTATATTAAGTAACGTTTTATTTTTCTAAAAATGTCTAATAATTTCAGAAGGAATGTACGCATATTGTGAACCGGTGGGGCAATGCAGAGATCTTAGAGAAGGAAATAACCTCCCTTTCTACTTGGAAGACTGAATGTGTATGTCACAGCGTGTGCATCTCCACACATGAAATAAAATTTTGAAAATAGCACCTTGACATAGTCAATGCAGAGTTCTAACATAACATGTATCCACATATAATGTCAGTGAACTTAAGCAAAAAGTTGAATATTCAAAAGTCTAATTCAAGTGAGTCACTGACATGCCCCTCTGGCAGCAGAGGAGTCAGCACGCTGGTGGCCCAGTGATGAAGCTGGTTGCAGGGAGACTCATGCATCCCCAGTGGCCGGAGTGCTGGAGGCTCCTGACAGCTCATAAAGCAGGAGCCCCACACTTTCCCTTTGCACTGGGCCCTGCAGACTCTGTGGCTGGACCTGGTGCAGCTCCTCCTCCAGCCGACTCTCCAGCCTCCTTGAGGTCAGGATGCCCTCCCATAGGAGGACAGGGACCTCGCAGACCTACAGGTCTCCACACATGTGTTCACAAACCAAATACCATTCCTTTATAGCAGGGTTTGCAAGTACCGGACATGGGCATTCAGGAGCTGGGGAAGAAAAGTGGCTGCAGGGGCAGCTGGGTTCTGTCTCATGGGATCACCCCTTTGATCCAGCCAGGTCCTCTGGGCTTCTCACCAGCAGCAAACCTTCAGATTTTAGGATAAGTGTCAGACTTTTAAAGGGTGATGCCAATGCACATTTTGAAAAACACAAATCAAAAGAGACTTTCTACTAAAAACTAACCTGGACTCTTCAAAATTGTCCATGTCATAAAAGACTAAAAAGCAAAAACGATAGCAGAATAGTCACAGACCAAAGGGGACTAAAGAGATATGATAGCTAAGTGCAAGCCAGAGGATGACAAAGGACATTATTGGGACAGCTGGGGACATGAGGATGTAGACTGTATATTAGTAAGATTATGTGTACCATTATGTTGGCATGTTAATCCTATGTAATAAAAGGGTAATATGCAAATGGACCTTAATGGCAGAATGACCAGAACGACCACTTGACCAGTCACTATGAGGCACACTGACCACCTCTCGGTCCCATCCCCCGGCCGTCAGGCTCTGATCGCCCAATGGTGAACGGGGACCTGGGGGTGGGTGGCAGCAGGGGGCGGGGCTGGCTGTGGGCAGCTGGGGAAGACAGCCCTGATCTCAGGCCAGGCCTAGGGACCGTACCTGTGCACGAATTTTGTGCACCGGGCCTCTAGTAGTAAAATAATATGCTACTGTCATGCTGATATGCATGTTTTATGTATATTATGCCAAACTAAGTATGAAAACTGAGTTGTGGTTATGTAAGAGAATGTCCTTAGGAGACATACACATATCTCAGCTGTATGTCTATAGCAAGAGAGAAATGTGAGAGAATTGTATCAAGTGGTGAGTCTGAGTGATGGTATATGAATGCTCATTGTTCATTATATTTTTTGTATTTTTTATTTTTTGGCAGTTTACAAAATAAAAAATTGGGGAAAACATTATATGGCCTAACTCTTCCCATCTCCCCCTTAGCAAATCTGCAGGTCAGACTGGCTCATGACCCCTGGTTTACGACATTTGCATTAAACCATCTGACACACAGGGAATTTCCTGCCTGACTTTTACACCTGTGAAGCCTCCCTGATTTCCTGGGAGCGGACCTGGCAATTTGTTCTGGGCAGTTAATAATGGTCCATCAGGCCACTGGTGTAGAGGGAGGTGCCTATTTGTCCTCTCTTAATTAGGCTATGAATGGAGAAGGGAATGTTTCTTGTTCACTTTGGTAATCTTCTTCCCTCTCCCCCATGTTTCCATGCCTCTGGTTCTATTTTATTCATCAGTTTATTTTGTTCATTAGTTTCCTTGTTTGTTTATTTTGATTTTTAGGTTCAATTGTTGATAGATATGTATTTTTCGCAATTTTATTGTTAACTAGAGGCCCAGTGCATGAATTTGTGCATGGGTTGGGTTCCTCAGCCTGGCTGGCGATCAAGGACTATTGGGAAGCCGGCCAGCGGTGGGGGAGGGACTTCGGGGAGGTTGGCTATGGGAGCATACTGACCAACATTGAGCGTCTGCTTCCTGGTGGTCAGTGCGCGTCATAGCGATTGGTCGATTGGTTGTTCCAGTCGTTCTGGTCATTTGGTCGTAAGGGTTGCTTAAGCTTTTATATATATGCTAGTAGCCCAGTGCAAGAAATTTGTGCACTAGGGTAGGGGGGAAGGAAAGGGGCCCCTCAGTCTGGCCTTCACCCTCTCCAATCTGAGACCCCTCAGGGAATGTCCAACTACCTGTTTGTGCCCACACTTTTAACAGATAACAGCTCCATTGTTGTTTCTTATGCTTAAAACCATTGGAATTAGTAGGTATTCAAAGTGTGTATACATTTTGGGGGGACACCCTGTATATTTCTAGTCAGCGGTGAAAGAAACCAAGAGTAGATTTGGAACCCCCAGACAGGGAACCTCGCTCACTTCCCACATGTCTCCCCACTTCACTTTCCATCTTCGTGGGCAGCAAGAGAATCAACGTTTTCTCTCATTAATTCAGAAAAGCGCGTCCTGTCACCCGCTGCCTGGCAGGAGTGCACTAGGCCCCAAGCAAGCGAGGCTCAGTCAGGGCAGCCTTTGCTCATGGGTGCTGGCACCCAAAGTGCACATTCCTTCTCTACAGTCGCCCTGACTATCCCACTGTTTCACTGAGAGGATGGAATTCCTCTCCGCCTCTGGGTTCTTGATCTTGAACACTGACCGAAGACACCTTAGTGAGGGCCGCCTGCGCCCACCAGGTGTGTCTGTCTGCACCTGCTCCTGCCTCAACACCTGCATTAACTCCCCAGAGGTGATCTCATAGCTGCACTGGCCTCCGTGGGAACAGGGCATCACCACTCCGCCCTCTCACTGTCATCTCACAGGCACCCACTCTCAGCACTCAGAACTCCCAGACACTCTCCAAAGGACGTGAGCGCATCAGAGGGGATGTGTGCATATCCTGTGGGGGTGTTAGGCATGCCGGGTTGATGGAAGTGCGGTGGAGAGGCGGCGGGGGGTGGGGGGGGGCGGAACTTGTGCACACCTTGGTTTGCAACTGTTGCAGGCGCGGGGTGCGGGGGGGTGGGGGTGACAGTGTGCTGGGGGATGTTCGCATGCCAGGGGGGATGTGCACACTGGAGGCCTCTGGCTTTGCAGATCCACAGACCCCCGTGGTGTGACCAGGAGCACGCCAGTCTGGCCTGCCACGGTGGCTGTCCCTGCGATCCTGCACCTTCTGGGCCAGGAGGCGGATCTTGTGTAGCCACTCCTGGGCGCTGAAGGCCTGCAGGCGCTACTTCAGCTCAGCCTGCAGGCTCCGCTTGGCGCGCTCACAGCTGTCATCACCGCCATGTGGGGAGTACAGGCCACCCTCTGCCAGCCTGCTTCCCCTGTCCAGAGGCTCTCTGCACTGCTCACCTGCCCAGAGTGACTGGGGCTGGGCGGAAGCCAGGCGTCCTGCCCTGCCCAACCCCGGCCGATCCACCCCTGTGCGAGCTGATTTTATTCTTGGTGTCCTCTACTGTTGATTCCCTGTAAATCATTCTTTTTTAAAAAAATACCTTTTATTGATTTTTTACAGAGAGGAAGGGAGAGGGTTAGAGAGTTAGAAACATAAATGAGAGAGAAACATGGATCAGCTGCCTCCTGCACACCCCCCACTGGGGATGTGCCCACAACCAAGGTACATGCCCTTGACCGGAATCAAACCTGGGACCCTTCAGTCCTCAGGCCGACGCTCTATCCACTAAGCCAACCCGGTTAGGGCTGTAAATCATTCCTCATTTCAGTTAGTGTATCCTTCATTTCTGACTGGTCCTTTCTCATGTCTTTGATGTTCTCACTAAGTTCCTTGAAATTATCACCAAGTTCTTTGACATTCTCACTAAGTTCCTTGAAGTTCTCATTAAGATCTTTGAGCATCCTTGTAGCCATTAGTTTGAACTCTGTATCTAGTAGTTTGATTGCTTCCATTTCATTTAGTTATTTTTTTGGAGATTTCTTCTGTCCTTTCATTTGTGACAGGTTTTTTGTCTCCACATTTTGGCTGCCTCCCTATGTTTGTTTCTGTGTGTTAGATAGAGCTGCTATGTCTCCTGGAATTGGTAGAGTGGCCTGTGCAATAGGTGTCTTGTAGGGTCCAGTGGCTCAGACTCCCCAATCACCTGAGCTGGGCACTCCAAGTGTGCCTCTGTGTGGGTTGTGTGCACTATCCTGTTGTAGTTGAGCCTCGATTGCTGTTGGCATCACTGGGAGGAATTGATCCCCAGGCCAATTGGCTGTGAGGACCAGCTGCTACTATAGTGGAAGAGTTGCTGTGCAGGAGACACCCCTGTGGAGCAGGACTTCTTCAGTGGGGTTTTGGTGCTCACTGAGTCCGCCCCTTTAATGTGTGGCTTGTGGTGTGGTCTGAAGATGTCCCCCAGGTGCACTGGCTCTGGGGCCTTATAGAGGTGCAAAGTCAGCCACTGCCTGTGCCCTGCCTGGGGCCACCTGTCAGGAGCTACAGAGCAATCTGCAGATGGCTGCTACTTTCGTTGGGCTTAGAGGTGGCCAGAAGAGGCCAGGCTGTGAGCCTTGGCAGGCTGTTACTAGTGAAGGGCCTAGGGCAGTGCTCGGCAAACTGCGGCTCGTGAGCCACATGTGGCTCTTTGGCCCCTTGAGTGTGGCTCTTCCACAAAATACTGACTTCTGTGCATGGGCCATGAAGTTTCAGTCGCACTGTATGTGTGCGCCCGCATATGGTATTTTGTGGAAGAGCCACACTCAAGGGGCCAAAGAGCCATACGTGGCTCGAGAGCTGCAGTTTGCCCACCACGGGCCTAGGGCCACTTATGGAGAGGTATGGGGCATGCTGAGTTCAGCTGCTATTTGTTTGAGAGATTTTAGGAAACTCTGAAGCCTGAGCCAGGACAGGCCATTAATATGGAAAAGCTACTGCAAACAGTTTGGGTGGAGCTGCAAATTGGGTGGGGCAGGGTCTCAGAGAGTCACAATGTGAGCCAGGTTGATGCAGACTCAGATAACGCCTGCGTCAGCTGTGTGTGTGTGGGGGGGGGGGGGTGGGGGGTGGGGTTGGGGGGGGGTGTCTCAGCAGAGGAACAATGACCTCTGCCAGCACTTTTGTCTGGGAGAAAGCTGCTCCCAGTTCTTGCTCAGATTCCAGACCATTTAGTTCCTCCCTGTACGTCCCTGGGTCTTTTAAAGCTGCTGCCCCAGCGCTGGAGCTCAGAGGGATCGAGTCTGAGTAAGTCCTGCACCGGCCCTTCAAGAGGACCTTCCTGGGACTCCAGCAGCCCTTGTATCACTCAGCCACAATCCCTGCACTGAAGTTCTTGTCCTGGCACTGGAACCCGGGGCTGATGGTTCCGGTGTGGGGCTGGGACACCTTGCTTCTCATGAGAGGCCCCCTCAGCCAAGATATCCCTCCTGATTAAAAACATGCCACCCCAGGGTGTTGGACCAGCCCGTCCCATGCCTCTGCCCCTCCTACTAGTCTCAATGTGGTTTCTTCTTTAATTCTCTAGTTGTAGGGCTTCCATGCAGCCACATTTCACATGGTTCTGAATGATGGTATTCTGTATTGTCATTGTGATTTTGACGTGTTTTTGAGAGGGTGCAAGTACTGCATTTACTTATGCTGCCATTTTGGTTTCTCTGTCTGAGAAATGGAGTCTTTATTCCAAGAGACCGTGAGCCCCCCTGAAGTTCAGAGGTTCTGTTCCTGCAGAAGAGGAGAATGGGGACATTAAGGAGCAAATAGCAGTCTCTGCCACATCCCCAAGCCAGCAGAGGGCCTGGCAGATGCTGAATTAAGAGTCAGCGAACTGTACCCCATAGGCCAGATCTGGCCAGCTGCCTGTTTGCTTACAGTCCATGAGCTAAGAATAGGGTTTAAATTTTTTAATGATTACATTTAAAATGGTAAATAAGAACCTACATAAAGAAGAGCCTCCGTGTTGCCTCTTAGCCAGTAAAACCTAAATTATTTACTGTTTGGCCCTTTAAGAAAAAGTTTGCTATCCTGTGCTAGATAGTTAATACATTCTTTTAAAGATTTACCTTTTCCAGTGTTTGCCAGCCATTTGCCATGTGCCAAGCCCTGGAGATGCAGCCACTCGTTGTCCTCATGGGGCTCAAGGCTGGCAGGGGACAGAGATAAGACGTGACTAGTGAAATGTAATTGATTATGATCATGCTCTGTGCTGTGAAGAAGTGTGGGGTGCTGTGGATGGGGAGCCTAGAATATTCTGGGCAGGCCTGCGACTGTTAGCTGAAATCTGAAGGAGTTAGCCTGGTGGGGTGTGTGTTGGGGAGGAGGAAAGCATTTTAGACACAGGGAAGAACAGGCCATGAGTGGGGAAAGACCTCAGAACTATCCAGAATGACAGGAGAGGTGGGAGGAGCAGCATGAACCGAAGGAAATGCTTTTCCGCCAGGACCTGCGGGAAACCTATCAGCTGGAGTGATGCGCGTTGTCCCGGCTGTTTCTGTTTTCAGCAGCCTCTCAAATCCCATAAAAGAGCCATTGCTAAAATGTACCCACTGTCTTCCTTTCTTTTCGTCATTCCCACTGTCTTCCTTTGACTCTCTTATAGAAAAAAAAAAAAAAAAAAAAAAAGCAGGGATTCCAGAAAGACTGGTCCAGCCACATGGAAAGCGGCCCAGGAAACTGCTTGGTGATGGCTGCAGATGCCGTGAGAAGAAAATTATCCTGTAATTGAAGGGGAAATTCTTTATTAGGGTCGTTGAAGAGGTCTACGAGCTGCTTTCATCTGTAGCTTGCTCCACGCTATAATTAATTCGGATTCAGGAGGCTTCCCAAGCCTCCATTGCACCATCTCTTAGGGATCAGGACCTCTGTTGTAGGCGGAGAAACTGAGGCTGGCGAAACCCTGAGATGTGGGGCTTGGGGACAGGACCTGCAACAGAGAGGTGGTTTCTGGATCCTGCAGGCCTCAGGCTTTCAGGAAAGAGCGCTCAAAGCTAGTTGCTCCAAAAAAGGAAGAGTTTCTTTCTTTTTTTTTTAAAAAAAATATTTTTTAATTGATTTCAAAGAGGAAGGGAGAGGGAGAAAGAAACATCAATGACGAGAGAGAATCATTGATTGGCTGCCTCCTGCATGCCCCCTACTGGGGATCAAACCCACAACCCAAGCATGTGCCCTTGACCTGAATCAAACCTGGGACCCTTCAGTCCGCAGGCCGACGCTCTATCCACTGAGCCAAAACCCGCTAGGGTGGAAGGGTTTCTATCTTAAAAAAGAGAAAAGGTGTTTTTGTTATAAAACTGGTTAATCATATTTTACATATAGCTAGAAAAATAATAACATATCAAATAACATGCAAATTCATGTTTCTATATCATAGATGGCTAAGGAAAATCCTGCTATTGTCCATTGGGCTATTCTACTTTTCTTGATTCTTAACTAAAACCCAGCTCAAAAAATGGTAGCTTATTGGGTCACGTAAGTAAGAAAGTCCAAGAAGTGTATCTGCCTTCAGTCACGTCTAGTCTCTGGGCTTAAGTGATGTCACCAGGTTTCTCTCTCAGCCCTCCTGGCTCTGGCTCCTCACTCCTGAGTGCTCTTTTTCTCTCACTCTCTCAAGTTTTCTGTCTCTTTTCTGCTTTCTAGAATATGAGTTGGCCTCAGTGGCTCATAGAGCTGTTTTGTTTTTTTTTCACATCCTCAAGGGAAAGATGGCTTCTTCCCAATAGATCCAGGGAAATCTCAAGAGAGAATATTTTTTAAAAAATTTATTTTATTGGATTTTTTACAGAGAGGAAGGGAGAGGGACAGAGAGTTAGGAACATCGATGAGAGAGAAACATCGATCAGCTGCCTCTTGCACACCCCCCACTGGGGATGTGCCCACAACCAAGGTACATGCCCTTGACTGGAATCGAACCTGGGACCCTTCAGTCCACAGGCCGATGCTCTATCCACTGAGCCAAACCGGTTAGGGCTCAAGAGAGAATATTGAGAGGCACAGAGATAGTAAAAAGGATATCAAAGAATTTCATTATTGCCCAGACACTGTCCCTCCCTTGGGTATTTTCAAGAATGGTTTGTGAAGTTTCCAGTTAGTTTCAACTGTGTTTTTTGGTGACTGGACTATTTCTTTGAAACTATATAGAAAAACAGACCCACACCTATCACCCATTATCCTACCAAGTTAATACAATCACTGCTATCATTTTGGGAGTGTCTTTCTTTTCTGAGTCCCAAAGCATGTCTGTGCCAAGTGTAATTGTGACAGTGGTGTGATGGGCAGTAGTTTATATGGGCTTTGGAGCTATATGGACTTGGGTCTGAAGCCTAACTTTTTAAAAAATATATTTTATTGTTTTTTTACAGAGAGGAAGGGAGAGGGATAGAGAGTTAGAAACATCGATGAGAGAAACATCGATCAGCTGCCTCCTGCACACTCCCTACTGGGGATGTGCCCACAACCAAGGTACATGCCCTTGACCGGAATCGAACCCGGGACCCTTCAGTCCGCAGGCCGACACTCTATCCACTGAGCCAAACTAGCCAGGGCAAAGAAGCCTAACTTTTTTATTCTTACTAAGTCTGTGATCTTCAGAAAGAAGGGGAGAGAGGGAGAAAGAAGTCTCTCCAACCTTGGAATGAAATCCCTGAGCTCCATACTGATTGCACTGCCCCTGCCCAATGCCTGCGGCCAGGGGAATGCCACGTGCTGATTGGCTCCGGTCTGAGTTACCTGAACCAATCATGGTGGAAGATAGTAAGTTTCCTGACTGGCTTATGCGGTTGGAGGCTGCTGCTGTTAGGAAGCCACACTGAGGACCTGCCAGCCTATAGAATCCCCAGCAGGATGACAGGCTCCTGGCAGGCAGACTGTACCGACCTCCCCATGTGGGCCAGAGGGGTCCTTAGGAGTGAAGAACCTGAGGGGGTCTCAGGCACCTGTGACGTGACGTGTGTTCTCTGCCCCTGCAGCCTGCATCTCTAATCCAGTGTCACACCACATTCCAGCCCACACCTTTCTCCTGGGCTCGGGGGACAACCTTAACTACTACAGTTTGGAGGTCAGACGGGTTTTTTATTTGCTCCTTGGCAAAACATGAATTCTTTCTTCTAAGAAAATACAAGTACTTATTTTTTTAAAAAAAGAAGAAGGAAAAAAGGGGAAGAACTCATAAAAATAAAAGCCCAGCCCTGACCGGTTTGGCTCAGTGAATAGAGCGTCAGCCTGCGGACTGAAGGGTCTTGGTTGCGGGCACATCCCCAGTAGGAGGTGTGCAGGAGGCAGCTGATCGATGTTTCTCTCTCATCGATGTTTCTAACTCTCTATCCCTTTCCCTTCCTCTCTGTAAAAAATCAATAAAATATATTTTAAAAAAAAAAGCCCAATTCCCAACTCCAGTAGCAAATTGTACTTCTTACAAATTGTAGCTCTTAACTAGACCTGGAGCAGTTTACAGGCGGCAACCAGACACAGTAGAATTCAGTTTCTCATGAAGGCAGAGCCAAAGGCAGGGCGGAGGTAGAGGAGGTCTTCGGGGGCAGGATCCCTAAGGCTTATGAGGCAGAGATTTTAATCACTGTTGTCCATACTGCGGTTTATTGAGCACCTGCTATGTGCTGGGCGCTGGGCTCAGTGTGCTGTCTTTCACCTATCAACCTTCCAAAGGCTCCTCTTACAGGAGAGGAAGCTGCTGCACAGGGGTAGGTGGCTGCCTCCAGGCACGCTGTGTGCTGGCAGTGGAGCCAGCCCTCAGGCCTGTGTCTCTTTCTCCAAAGCTTCCTGACCACTGCCCTTCACTGCCTCTCTTCAGATCTGGGGTTTGAGAAGGTTTGCAGAGTTGAGGGTTCAGGTGTGAGTGGGGGCCTGAGGCAGACAGAGACTCCTGTTTTTTGGTCTGCTGGGTTTTGCTTGGCCCACATAGGACTTTTTATTCTTTTTTATTTTCTACCCCCTGGATTCTTCCACAAGTGAGTTGACTTCAGCGAGCCTGGAGTCACCTATCTTCTTGGGTTTATTTTATTTTTCTTGGGGTTTTTAGGTGAAAGGGAAGCAGAGTACAATGGACTTTTCCAGGGGGCAAGTTCCCTGGACTTGGAGAGGAACGAGAGTCCCTTCTCAGGCTGACTTGGCGGGAAGAGGCAGACCTGAGAGGCAAGACCACTTTACCCAGGGATAAGTGCTAAAAAGACAAGAAAGCAGGGTAAGGGGCAGAGAGGATTACTTCCGGTGGGATCAGGGGGCCTCTCTGTGGAGCCCTGAATGATGGGAAGGAACCAGCTATGGAGACTCTGGGGAAAGGGCCGCAGGCAAAGAGCAAGGCGCTGAGATCTGGAGGATGGACAGGAGCTAGCCAGGGGAAGGGGCGGGCGGGTGGAGGCAAGGCGCTCCCGGAAGAAAGACCTGTGTGATCTGTCTGCCAGAATGTCTCTAGGCCCCATGAAAGTTTTCCCCCCTGCCAGCTATGATGTCATCTGATTCTATGTCCCACCTTGTGACCTAGGGAGCCCACTCGTGGCCAAGGAGCATGGTCATTGGGTCATTAGGGCTTGCAGAGGGTGGGACTGTGGGTGTCATCCTGGCCTTCATGGGGGTAAGGAAGGTGTGTCCCCCGCCCTCCCTCCCCATGGGGACTGAGGGCTTGTTTAGCAGCTGCCTTCACCCTCAGGCTTAACAACCTGTGAGGCAAACAGCCCTGGAAGGACTGGGCGCCCAGCTTCTGGGCTCAGCGCCGGAGGGAAGGAGAGCACGCTTTGGTGAGGAAGCATGAGTAGTCACTTACAAAGTGCTTGCTTTTTTTCTTTCTTTTCCTCTTTCCAGTTGAGAGCAAAAGGCACCGCCTTATGCTGGAGGCAATGTCAGGTTGTTTTCCAAAAGTGAAAATTGATATTTGCTCTCTGAGCTGTGTTGATCTTTATTTTAGTGGCCCTCCAGGCAAGCAAATAAAAGATCCGTTTCCGGGATGGAAGAGCAGAGAGATGCAGTAATTGAGAGGCAACAACCCAAAATTTAGTATGGATGGTTTGTTTAAATATTCATCGGGTCTGTTTAAACATTCCAGATCACCAGAATGCTATCCTGGGAAGGCAGTAGAGCACATACTTAAACAGCCAAGTGCGTGGGTCTTAAGACCTGGGCTTCAGTCTTATTCTTGCCTCTTACCGGCGCTGAGAATTTGGGCAAGTCCCTCTCCTTTGAAAGCCTCAGTTTACTTGAATAAGAAATGGAAATAATAAACCTTTCACAAAGGATTGTGCAATAGCAGATGGTCCGTGCATGTTTGAATATACATAAGGCGCTTAGGATAGTGCCTGGGACTCGACAGCAGTTCATGAACTTTAAATTACTCATATTAATAATAAAACTAGCCTAGTAGTAGTATTAATGAGTATTAATCTAGCAGATGCTAGAGCTAGACATTCTAAGTTCAATCACCTGGTTCTGCCACTCACCAGCTCTGTGACCTCAGGCAAGTTTCTTGACTTCGCTGAGCCTCATTTTCTCAACTATAAAATGGAGATGATCATAAAGCATGGTTATTATGAAGATAAGATTAACAAGAACTTAGAGCTGAGCCAGGTGCAGGGTGAGCCCTACATGAGGGTTAGATTATTGTGGGCAGTATATAGTTATTTGGTGCTAACAAGTATTTTTCCTGAGTGTAGGGACTTGGCCTGTTCTCCTTTATATTCCCGGTGTTTGCAATAGTGCTGGGCACATAGTAGTTACTTAGTAAATTTCCTCCTGCTTTGTTGAATAAGTGACATGGAAGGTGGTGAATCACTCCTGTGTTTCTGTGCAGATGGAGGATCCTGTGTCCCTCTGTGTGCTGAGCACTTTGGTGAGTCTAGAATGGGAGCGTTTCTCCCTTGCCTCCAAGTAGGTGCCATTCATGTCCAAATCTTGTGTCTCCAAAACACACAATACTCAGCAAATGGGATGCAGGGCTCCTTGGTTCCCTGTGGGCTCCCATCGCTAAACCCATCCTGTGTCCATCATGCATCTCCCAGCAGGGCTGCTGTTGGCCCAGGAGCCTGGGATCTCATTGGAGACCCAGTGTGTTCAGTTCCTTGGCATCTTTAGCACTTTCAGACAGGGTTTGTGGAATAGTATGAAAGCGTGTAGATGACACCTATGGTGAATGCCATTTGGGTGGAATTTTGTGTTCATACACTTGAGGGAAGGGGAGAACAGGTGCATATTCTCCTCAAGTCGGGGCATGCAGGCTGTTGGGGGGCAGAGCTGGATTAGTGGCTGGGCCAGATGAGCAGCCACACAGGCTGCTGGCATCCCTAGGATACTAACTTAGGTTGGCACGATGAGACCTTTCCTCAAAGAATAATGGTCACCAGACTGCCTCCATAGGAGGGTGCGCCAGTGAACTGTGGGATGCTAAGCAAGGCATGCGAGTGTAGGCCAGAACGGAATTGCTTTAGAGAATAATCCTTAGGGTCCCCTCTGGCATTGCTTCTTGGCTTGAAAGCCAGTAGAACGTTTAGCCTGCTTCTCCAGGGGTCATGTCTGGAGCAAGCTGTGATGTGCAGGGGGGACTTGTAGCCACAGCTTAAACCTGGCATGTTTTTCTAAGCTGATTAGAAGTCCTTTTCAGAAAAATTAAGGTAAGTAGTAGTATATCATGGAATAGAATAGCAAACTTCTTCATAGATTTTTAAGTTAAAGCATAGGAGTTAAAAAAAAAGAGAGTCAAACCTGTTTCAGCCAAATCATCCAGATCCTCAGATAACTTGTTTGCCTTTTTCTCTGCTGTTAGGAGTGTTTTGGTGGACACATTTATGAAGTACTGGTATTAAAACCCTGAACGGGACCCAGGCAGCTCATCTCTCTTTCATTCCTCCTGTGAGGCTGATCTCTGGGTGGAGGGAACTCCTGATCTTGAACTCCCTCAGAGAGTGGCTAGAGTTACTGTATTTTCCGTCTGTAAGACGCTATTTTTTTCTAAAATCATTAGACTGAAAATCGAGGGGCATCTTATACATGAAAGTCAGCTGAGGAGGGAGCCGAGGTGGTGCATACCTTGTCATACCTTGTCAAACAGGCTTCCTCTAATCACAACTTTATTGTGACTGAAGTCAGCTGATGCCATAATTGGAGGTGGAGGTGGAGGTGGAGAGTGTGCAGATGCTACAGGGAGCATTCTGAACCCATAAAGAAGTCAAAAAATAAAAAAATAAATACCGGTAAGTGATTGTCTAACTCTGCAAAACTCAAACTGAATGTAATCAGCTCTGCAAAAGAGCATGGACCTAGAGCTGTAGAGAGACAATTTGGACCTCCTCCCACTGAGTGTCTGATCAGACAATGGAGAAAATAGGAAGAACAACTCCTTAAGAGGCAAAAAAAGGAGGTCTTAAGAGGCAAAAACCAGCAAAATGTTTAAAATATTGATTTCTTAATTTTGGGTTGGAAAAGTGGGGGCATCTTATACACGGAAAAATACTGTAGGTGGTGCTTAACACCAGAAGGCACTTAGGAGGCAGAGGTTTTTGGTTTCTGGGAGAAAGCCCCAATCAAAACTAGTTAAAGGTACAAAAGACAATGTTTGGCTCACAGAATTGGGGAGCACAAAGATGAATTCATGGGTTCAAGAACTCTCTTTTTGCCTGGCTCTCCTCTCTGTCTGCTGCTATTCTTCTGCAGACAGACTTCCTTTATGCACCTGTGCAAAGTGTGGGGAAGGTCATGGACATTGACAGAAGCAGACTTACACACAAAGCAGCCTTGCCCATGGCAAGCATAGAGGCTCTAGAGAGCTTGGATTTCTCAGGGTCTGCCTATAAATCCCAGGGCAGAGCTCTGCTTGGTCCAGCCTGGATCCTGTGATGTGCATTGGCCAATCAGAATGCCAGAGAGATGGAGTACTGTGGTTGGGCAGGCCTGGATTATGGTCTCACTCTAAAGATGATGAGGAGGAAGTGTGTGATTGACAGCCCAATCAGAATCACATGGGGGAGGGGCAGCTCTCCAAAGGTAAAAGAGTCACCAGAGTAAGGGAGGAACATCAGGCAGAAATAAACTACTATGTCCACCACCCAGGAGAAGGTATTCTCACTTGGAGAAATAGGTAGTGTCCAGTATCATCTTGTGGTGTTAGCCCAGGTAGGGTGGGCCCTGATCTTCAAAACAGTGAAATTGAGGGGTTTCCACATTCTCAAGGGCCCTATCTCCCTTCTCAGGAGGATGCTAAAAATGAAGAGAGAAAACTTGTGTCCATTCCCAGAACATGAGTTGGTCCTGATTTCTTTACATGTTAAGAGATTAGGGAGAATTTTCTAGAACAAATGGCTTGATCTTGTTGCCAGTTCCTAATTCTGCACATTCAGTGATCCAAAGGCTGGTTGTGCAGCTTGACCAACTAGTCCACTGAAGAACGGGTCAGGGACAAAACTTTTCAAGTATTTAATAGTTTTAAGCCAGAGGCCACAAAGTGATGGCATGCTTTCTTTGGCCAGCACAGAGTTTAGGAAAAAAGAAAAGTAAATGCTTGCCAACATTTAAGAATTGGAATATTTCACATGAAAGCATGAATCTCCGGCTTCTCCAGGAAAACCAGAAGGTCTGGCCATGCTGGCCCTGGACTCGCGCATGGCCACAGTTGGCTGGAGCTGAAGAACAGCGACCTCTTTAGAAAGAATGTAATGCTCTAGTTTGCCACAGTCTCCACCACCCCCATTACTTCCCCCATCATTCGTTCCCATGACCTGCATGGCTTCTGTAAACATTTACCTTTCTAATCCCTGTACCAAAACAAATTCCCTGAGCAAAATCTTTGAAGAACCAGGTCACTATCTAGCTCTGTGACCTGAGACAAGTTACTTCCTTTCTCTCAACCTGTTTTTTAAATCTGCAAGTGGGGATGAAATACTTAATTCAACCAATCCTACTGACTATCTACATTTCTAGGTGCTGGGTTTACAGCAGTGAACAAGTAGACTTGTTGGAACAGACAGGGGTAAGTGTTAGTGAGGCAAGGAGGGGGTGGGAGCACACATTGGGCAGGTGATTAAAGGACAAGTTGTATCTAAATCTCTTAGTCCAGGGCTTGGCAAACTGTGTCCCATGAAACAAATCCACCCGCTACCCACTTTTCTCAATCAAGTGCTAAGGAGTACAGTCACACCCACTAATTTACATATTGTCTGTAGGCTGCAGACTGTCTATACCATGGCAGAATTGAGCAGTTCCAACAGAGGCCACATGACTCACAAAGCCTAACATACTATTGGGCTCTTTACAGAGAAAGTTTGCCTGCTCCTGCTTTAGCCCAAAGCCTGGATAAATAGAAGGAACTCAGTAAATTGCAGCTTATTAATAGTAGTACAAATGGTCCCCTCCCTGACTCTCTGTTGCTGTCTTCCAAGGCTGGGAGCTTTGATTGGGAGCCCTAACCCCCCTGCCTTTCTATTTGCTTGCCTAACAGCCATGCTCCTTGTTTATGTAAAACTGCAGAACCAATATTGGCTACCTGTTCATACGGCTTTCATAGAAGGTTTACTGTGGCCCCATGAGGGGCAGGGTTGGGTTGGGGTTTGCCTACTGTTCCTCTCTGTGTGTTGGATCAGGTTAATCAGACCAAATCAAGTACAGGATTGGGCAGGCTGCAGCTTGAAAGCCCATGTAGAGAGGGCTGATCTGTGTTGACTTACATTTTTCAATGGGGTGTGTGGCGGGCTTGCTGAGGGTTTATGGTCTCATCAATGGTTCTGCCCTTATGCCAGCTCCCACAGCCTGACTCCGGGCCAGAGACCTAGCTCTCAACCATGCCAGGTGGTTTGTTTTCAGCTAGCGTCGGGGCGCTCGTCAGCACAGACCGCCAGCCGGGGGCGGGGGTCACAGGGGGAAAGCAGGTGTTCCCTAAATACATGGAGCAACAGCAAAGGGCTTGGGTGGATAGCCATGAAGGTCAGAAGAGTCCTTAGGCCAGGCCGGTTTCATGGGTGTGTGACCTGGACAGCCACTCAGGGACCCATGCTTGATTTAATGCTCTGTTGTCAGTTTCTGAAAGTTCTTAATAGTTTTTAAGAGGTATGGGACTTGCTTGGATTTATTTTGGAGGGCCTCAGTGGGCACTGGGATATTTTTATTTTTTTATTTTTATGAATGGAACCAAAGTTTATTGAGAGAAGCCAGTCCTAGAAAAGGAGCAGTTGAGGTTCAGGATCAGCCTGGTGTCAGTTACAGTCAGGAGCAGTTCAGCATCCAAGCTAATTAAAGTCTATTCGTCCATGTGGGGAGACCCGCATGGCCATGAGCCACAGGGGCGACGGGGGCTCTGCTCCCCTGCAACAGGAACGTCAAGTATCCATGGTGCGCTGCCAGCATTGGGATATGAATGGATGAGCTAGAGAATTGGGAATGATCTGGTTTCATAGGGGGCTTTACAGCTCCTGGTTCCTGCACTCATGAGATTTCCAGGAGTGGACAGGGGGTTAATAGTGTGGCTGGGGATGAAGACAAAGAGGACATCTCTTCCTCCTCTGGCAGCTGACAGGGCAAAAGCATGACAACAACACATGCATCACTTATTGATGACCAAGTGCTTTATATTCATCATTTCATTCACCCCACCACAAGAATGCTATGAAGTGGGCACACTTGTGTGGGGTCAGCCAGGTAAGGAATTAGCCAGATACCAATACAGATATCAATAGAAATCAACTGATTTAGCACCCCCAATCCAGAATGATCTTATTTCTATTGGTATCTGGCAAATTTGGCTGTCTGGGCTCAGAAATCTAATACAAATTATTTCACCTCTCAGGTCTTAGTTTCCTAGTCTGAAAAATGGAAGCAATTAAAGCTACCTTGTAGTATTGTTGAAGGACTATACAGTGCCTAGCACACAGCATGTAATATGTGCTTGCTACATGATACCTGTGATGATGATGGTGGCGGTGGTGATGATGATGCTGGTGATGCTGGTGATGCTGGTGGTGGTGGTGGTGGTGGTGGTGATGGTGATGAAGGTGACGGTGGTAATGCTAGTGACGGTGATGGTGGTGATGCTGGTGATGGTGATGGTGGTAATGCTGGTGATGGTGATGATGATGGTGAGACAGTAATGCTGGTGATGGCGGTAATGCTAGTGATGATAGTGATGGTGGTAATGCTGGTGATGGTGATGGTGGTAATGCTGGTGGTGGTAATGCTGGTGATGGTGATGGTGATAATAGAGATGATGTTGGTGATGGTGATAATAGAGATGATGATGATGGTGATAACGGAGATAATGATGGTAATGATGATGATGAGGATAATACAACTATATTAGACTGTTTCTTCTAACTTTACTGGCTATCATCTGTCCCCAAAGGGCATATTTTGCACCACAGAAAACATGGAGTAATGTTCTTTTGTTCTCGAGTGTTTTAGTGTCCTATACCAGGTCACCACTACCTGGGTGGCTTGAAGCAATAGAAACTTATCCTCTCATAGGCCTGGAGGTCAGAAGTCCGGAATTAAGGTGTGGGCAGTGTTGATTCCTTCTGGAGAATGTGAGGTAGAACCGCCCTGCCACTTCCCTGGCATTCCCTGGCTTGAGGTCTCATCTCTCTAGTCTGCCTCCATCTTCACATGGCCTTCCCCTCCGTTGTCTTCTGTCCCTTATAAAGACACTGTCATTTGATTTAGCACCCCTAATCCAGAATGATCTTATTTCTATTTTTATTTTAACTATATCTACAAAGACCCTAGTTCAGATAAGGTCACATTCTGAGGTCTCAGGTGGACATAAATGTAGGGGAGTGGGGAAACACACTATTTAACCACTACACTGAGGTAGGTCATTGGGGGATCCAAGGAAGTGACATGGACATGCCATGCCCACCCCCACTCAGGGCCCCAGACCCAGGGCACTGCATTCCCAGTGCTCATCGAGCAGCTGTCACAGCGGCTCTGTTCGTGCTGTGGGAATTCTGGTGGATTCGTCCTCTTTGAACTTTCAAAGGTGGTGACTCACCGGGAGTCATCCTGGCGTGTGCTGAGCCACGAGCTGATGGCAGACCCAGCCCGGGGCTCCCAACTGCCCCTGAAGAACGCAGCCCAGGGCCACCGCCCATCTCCACAGAGCACATGCATCTCTGAGCCTGGGCAAGGGGAGGCTGGTCGCGCTGGGGGCAGCTTTTGCCTTTTCTTTTCTCCCTTAAATGAAAAGCTGAAGAAGGTTGGAGTTCGCCATCATTGTGGGCAGGCTGCGACACGTGGAGGGAGCTGAGCCAGCATTTGGAGAATTAGACCTGCACGTTGAAGTCCCCGTGGACTGGGCAAGCCTGCTCCAATGTGGACACAGCTTCTTACATTTATTCTGCCTCATTGACAGGAAAGTGTGTGTGCGTTGGGGGGCGGGGGGCAGGCGGTGGTGCTGCTTCCACTACCAGTGTGAGGTCAGATTGCCAGGTGACCCTGCCCTTTCTTAAGAGTGAAACAAACAGCTCTGTTGAAAAGGGGGTTCCCCCATTGCCCACCTGCTCACTTCTAGGCACCCCTCTCTCCTGCCACCCTCCCCCATGCCAGCTCCATAGGTCTTCTGGTCTTCTGAGGTGAGGACAGGAGAGCAGCTGGGAGCCACACACTATTTTTAGAGAGAGGACAAGACACAGAGGGGTGTGTGTGTGGTGGAAAGGGGCGCGGCACGGAGGTGACTGTAGATATGAATGCCCTTTAACTCACTTCAGGCATTGAATGTCTCCAGGAGGTCTCCCCGCTCTGGGGTGCTGACCCCAGGACCTGGGGAGGGTGGAGCTCTGGGAGCCTATGGAAGCTGGCAGTGGTTCAGTCAACAGCTGATGATTTCTTTGCAAAGGGAACTTCCCTTTATAAAAAAGGATTTTGCTGGTTTTATTAGTTAGAAAAGATGAATGTGGGTGGGCAGCCGGGATGTTTGAGTCTTTCATTAGTGTGGAAGATGAATGGAAAGTATACTTTGAGTGCCTCTGATAATGATGCTGAGGAGAAAAAATAAGGAAAGAAAGGAGGGAGGGAGGAAGGAAGAGAGAAAAGGGAGAGAAAGGAATAAAGAAGACCAAAGCATAAACAACGAAAGAAAGAGAGGAAAGAAGAAAAGAACAGAGTGTGACTCTAAGGAGGTGACATTTAAGCAGAAACCTGTCTGGGCCATAAAAGGCCTGGGGGTGGAGGGGGTGGAGTGGGGGCAGGGGGTTTGAGCGGTCCAGGCAGGAGAGCACGTGCAAAGGCTCTGGAGGTGGCAGAGAACTTGACATGTTTCAGGAACAGAGGGGAGAAGATGACTGAGCCTTGTGCACTGCGGGTGAACGGCCGGATCTGGACCACAGGTCCAAACTCCTCCTGGGCCAGGCAGGAGGACGAGGCAGGGGAGGGGTCGTGGCAGCTGGGGCAGTCTGCCCCGGGAGGCTGGCCACCGCTGCTCGGCTTCCGCCAGGTGCTGCCACCGGGGCATGTTGCCAGGTTTGAGCTTTATTAGAGAGCAGGATTATAGATTGTTGTGTGAAATTTCACGTCTTTTGGATGCTGGCTTCAAACATAAAGACTTAAAAATGACGTTGCGGACTAAACAGAGACCGTGCGCTGGGATTGACTCTGGGGCCACCACGCTGCACTTGCTCCAGGTCTCTGACCCTGTGGACCAGGGACTGTTCCAGAGCACAGCAGTTGTCATCTCTCAGTCCATCTCCAGAAGAGCTAGGCCAAGTCACAGGAACAATCCTTTGCCTTCTCCATCTGCAAAGCTGGCCAAGGGACTTAATCCAAGTAAGAGTGCAGCCAGAGGAAAAGGGCGCGTCTTCCTTAAAAAGCCCTGAATAAAGGAATCCTATTCAGGGCCTGAAAAGACCAGTGTTTCAGTGAGTGGCAGCTTGTCCAGGCAGGCCTGCGTGGTGACCTCTTACAGGAGGGAGGCTGCTGTTCGAAGGTTCGCTGCTGCCCATGGAGGAATGTCCTCAAGCAGAATTGGGCCCGTTTGGTGGCAGTCTCCGCTCCGATGCTGCAGAAATTGGTCCTTAGCCTTCTTTTGGAGATTATGAGAAGGACCCTCCTGTGTACGTCTGGTTCCTCCTGCCTCCGTCATGGAGAGCTGAGGCCCTGCTGAGGGCCAGTGTCAGTGAACATGCTGACCCAGCTATACTATGAGCTGGCCATGTCTAGCTGAGCTGCAGAAAGTCAACCAAATCAAGACTCTTGGTTGCAAGTGACAGAAAGTAAACTCATACAACATGGATGGACCGGAAGGTCCTTATGCTAAGTGAAATAAGTTAGAGAAAGACAAATTCTGTATGATCTCACTTAGATGTGGAATCTAAAAAAAAGAAAACTCGCCGAAACCGGTTTGGCTCAGTGGATAGAGCATCGGCCTGCGGACTGGAGGGTCCCGGGTTCGATTCTGGTCAAGGGCATGTACCTGGGTTGCGGGCACATCCCCAGTAGGAGATGTGCAGGAGGTGGCTAATCGATGTTTCTCTCCCATCGATGTTTCTAACTCTCTATCTCTCTCCCTTCCTCTCTGTATAAAATCAATAAAATATATTAAAAAAAAACACAAAAAACAAAAAAAAACCAAAACAAAACAAAAAAGAAAACTCACAGCAAGAGAGATCAGATTGGTGGTTGCCAGGGCAGGGGTTGGGGGTGGGGGAAATGGCTGAAGCGGGTCAAAGGGTACAGACTTCAGTTATAAATAAGTTAGTCCGGGGATGCAATGTATGGCAAGACGATGGTAGTTAACACAGCTGTGTGGCATATTTGAAAGGTACTAACAGAGCAGATCCTGAAAGTTCTCATGGCAAGGAAGAGCAGTTTGTGGCTAAATGAGGTAATGGATGTTAGATACGCTTATTGTGGAAATAATTTCATAATATATATGCATGTCAGGTCCTTGTCTTGTACAGCTTAAGCTTATACAGTGTTGTAGGCCAATTATATCGCAATAAAACTGGAAGAAAATAATGAAAAAAAATATAACCAACCAACAAAAGAAGGAACAGGTTGGCTTATGACACTGGAAAATCAGCCCATCGGTAGTTCAGGGGAATGGGAAGAATCTCTGTTCCTTGGCCCTGGCTCCCAAACACCATCATACCCATATTCCAGCCAGGAAGATGAGGAATAAGGGATGGCAATTGGTCCACCTCCCAGCTGAGCCAGCCCCTGAAAAAACCCCATGAGTGCCATGTTCCCTAACTTCTGCTTATGTGTTAGTGACCACACATATTACAAAGGAGCACCAAAAAGTGATCTTTTCGCCAAGCTCATTTCAGGCCTCAGCGATTTAGGATTTCTGTTAGAGAGGAGGAAGGAGACGGCAATGGGAAGGCAACCAGCAGTCTGTGCCGCAGGGCTTGTTTGTTTGCTTTGCTTTTTCTGAAGTCATCATGCATCTGTATTAAAGTAAGAGTCACAAAAGTCACATACCCACAGGCAGGTGTCCTTAAATGCATGAGGCAGGCTCAGAAGCAGGTAGGCAATAGGGAGTGGTGCGGACTGGGGCAAACTGGAGAGCTCATACTCATCTCCAGGGGACTGCCAGTCAGATCGGCTGATATTCACCATGTAAGAAAGAGGAGCCCAGTATTACCAGAGCCTCTGAGTTTTCACCAAAAGTATATATACACAGTTTTAGATGAATTCTTCTGATTGTTAAATGATGATAATGAATTCTAATTTATCCCCAAAATAATTCTATGGTCCAAATAACACATAATTACAAGCTGGATCTCACTTGGGGCTGACATTTTTTTCTAAAGTTGGGCTAATTGAGGAATAATTTACATACAACGAAACCCACCTATTTTAGGTATACAATTCTATAAAATTTTGGATTTCACCAGTTTTTCCATGCATGTACTTTTTTTCTGTTCTAGGACCCAACCCAGGATACCAGATTGTACTTAGCGCTGGGTTTATTAGAGCACATTTTTTAAAAAACATTTTTTTTCTTGATTTCAGAGGGGAAGGGATAGGGAGAGAGAGATAGAAATATCAATGATGAGAGAGAATAATTGATAGGCTGCTTCCTGCATGCTCCCTATTGGGGATCGAGCCAGCAATCCAGGCATGTGCCCTTGACCAGAATCAAATCTGAGAACCTTTAGTCCCCAGGCTGGTGCTCTATCCACCGAGCCAAACCAACTAGGGCTAGATGCACATTTTTTAAAAAAATATATTTTATTGATTTTTTACAGAGAGGAAGGGAGAGAGATAGAGAGAGTTAGAAACATCGATGAGAGAGAAACATCGATCAGCCGCCTCCTGCACATCTCCTATTGGGGATGTGCCCGCAACCCAGGTACATGCCCTTGACCGGAATCGAACCTGGGACCTTTCAGTCCGCAGGCCGACGCTCTATCCACTGAGCCAAACCAGTTTCGGCTAGATGCACATTTTAATGGCTCTAGAATCAGGGTTCATCTTACAGTCTGTACTATCTTATGATGATAGCTGGCTGTATTTTTTTCTTAATGGCCCATCAAATTATAGAATGTCTTAGATTTAATGAAATATGCTATTATTATTATTATTAGTTGATCTCCTTAAGTCTTCACTTCCTCATTTGTAAAATGGGAACAATGCTAGGACTCACCTCATATAGGTGTGGGGGATAGAATGAGAGACTCCTCAGACAGGGCCTTGCAAAGAGCTGGGTGCACACTGAGCGCTCATAGTTAGTGGTTAGTGCTAAACCCAAATGTGTGGTCTCTGCACAGCGTGCTCATGGGGGCTGGTGAGCACACCTTCCCTTCCCTTTCCTTATGTGGAGGGAAAGCTGCCTGGAGCCCTCATTTCTTAGCAGCTTTTGTTCTCCAAGCAGGAGCCCACAGAATAGCTACCAATTAAAACAGCAAAATTTCAGGTGACAACATTTGCAGACGTCCTTCTGGACAAAGCCATGGTGGCAGGGCTGAGGCAGAAGCGGTTAGGGGAGATCAGGCCAGTTGGGGGTGATCAGGCTGGTGGGGGGGCAGTTGGGAGCGAGCAGGCTGTCAGGGGGGAGTGTTGGGGGCAAGCAGCTGGCAAGGGGGGGCAGTTGGGGGTGAGAAGGCCGGCAGGCAGAGTGGTTAGGGGTGATCAGGCAGGTAGGCAGGTGAGCGGTTAGGAGCCAGTGGTCCTGGATTGCAAGAGGGATGTCCAACTGCTGGTTTAGACCTGTGGGATCAGGCCTAAACTGGCAGTTGGACATCCCCCGAGGGGTCCCAGATTGGAGAGGGTGCTGGCTGGGCTGAGGACACCCCCACTCCCCCATGCATGGATTTTGTGCACCAGGCCACTAGTCTATATATATAAAACCCTAATATGCAAATAGACCAAACGGCGGAACAACCAAACAACTGAACAGCCGAACAACCAGTCAATATGATGTGTGCGCTGACCACCAGGAGGCAAGGAACATGGTGGGCATTGGCAGCAGGCAGCAGAGTGCAAAACACAATGGGCGTTAGCTGCCACGGGATAGTGGAGCAGGTGGGTGGGGGCGCCAGACCAAGGTGGGGCGCCGGTCGCTATCATTGGGGCGAGCCTCTGGTGGTTACTAAAAATTATTTGCTCCTGCACACCGCAGTCTCACCTGGCGCTCGCACCAGCTGCTGGTGCTGGAGCCACTGCTCGCACCTGCTGCTGGCACCCAGCACCGGTCCTACACTCGGTGCCATCAGCAGGTGTGAGCAGTGGCTGCCTGCCCATCACCCTGAGGGCTTCTCCACCTCTCCCTGCTCCTGAGGGGCAATTGGGGCCGGCGCTAGCAGTGGGTGTGAGTGGGACTGGCACTGTCAGTGTGTAGGAGCGTCAGCGGCGGGAGTGGGGCTGCCAGCAGACAGGGGACCAGGCGGGGTGGGGTGGGGGAGCGTGGTGGGAAGGGCCGAGCAGGGGTGTGGAGGATGGGCCGAGATCCACCCCTGTGCCCACTGCAGCCTTGTGGCCCACAGTTCCTTCAAGGTGCATGAATTTGTGCACTGGGCCCCTAGTGTTAATAAAAGCCCAGTTGCTGGGAGAGTGAGACAGCTACCTCTTCTGGAAGATCTGAAGCCATATTTCAAGTTTGCCAGCAAATTCGCTTTTCTTAGAACAAGGTCTTATTTTTGTTCAAGTTCAGTGTCTGGGGCCAGGCCCCCAGCTCTGTCACCTTTTCTCCTTTGCTTTCACTTTCTGAATCCCACCAGCCACATGTTTCGTGTGGACAATTGATGTTGTTATAGAGCAGGGGTGGGGAATGTCCGGCCTGCGGCTGTCTGAGGCTCAAGAAATCATTTGGTCTGGCCCTGCCAAGGCATTAGGGGTGAGTTAATTAAATGTTTGACCAAAAATAGCAGGCTAACTTTTAAAGATGGTAATTTGTTTGGCCATGAATGATGTTATGAATATCCAAGTGGCCCTTGGCAGAAAGAAAGGTTCCCCACCCCTATTATAGAGAATTGAGATAATATTTAAAAAATAATAAACAAAGTGGCCTGCCACCCCACTGCTCAGAGATTGTCACCATGGACGCCAAGTTCTTTTTATCATTCTTTCCCTGGTTGTTAAGAAATAATACTCACTATAAAACAGTGGTTCTCAACCTTCCTAAGGCCGCGACCCTTTAATACAGTTCCTCATGTTGTGGTGACCCCCAATTTCATTGTTACAAATTGAACATAATTAAAGCATAGTGATTAATCACAAAAACAATATGTAATTACATATGTGTTTTCCGATGGTCTTAGGCGACCCCTGTGAAAGGGTCGTTCGACCCCCAAAGGGGTTGTGACCCACAGTTTGAGAACCGCTGCTGTAAAAGAAAGCAGAATATGTGGAAAAAGGACAGAAGCAAAACACTATCTCTTATCTCACTGCCCAGATTACCAACATGGAGACGTGTTCTTACAGAGATTTTTCAGGCTGATGTTTTCATCTATATTTAAAACGATTGCAAGCCTGCGTGGCTGAGAGCCGGCCCTGGGCGGATCAGCTGGATTTAGATTTTGCCACCACTGCTAACTAGTCATGGGCAACTGTGACTGTGCAGGCCTCAGTGTCTCTATGTGTAAAATCGGGATGTTACCACGCTCGGCACAGAGAGCTCTGAAGTGGCAGTCATGGGCAGTGTGTCCATTTATAATGGCTGCCCGACAATTTCCATGCAAACCTAGTGACTTACTCAACACCTGGGTGCTGCCTCCCATTTATGTGCCACTGTTTTTGTGGGTCAGGATGTCAGGCACAAGTTAGCTGGGTCCTCTGTTCAGAGTCTCACAGGCTACAATCCAGGTGTTGGCTGGGGCTGGGGTCTCAACTGGGGTACTGCTGGTGATGTTTTTGGAGCATTTTATAAGTTTTGGGAAATTGAAGCGCACAGGCCTGGTGCCAGGTGAATTGGGTTTAAAAACTTAGACCTTAGTTCTTTAAGGCTTAGTTCTTCATTGCTTTAACCATTTGCCTATAGGTTACAATACTTTGATTGGTTACAATATTTTATGCACAGCATCTTTACATACGGGCACACTGAAGGGGAGTGGGTGAGTAGTAGGAAACATTTCTCCTCAAAGTTTACAATTTCATTGACTAGAATAAGTTCTGGCGATTGGAACAGACTTTTGGAAGCAGGATGGCGAGGCTAGCCGGTGGCTCCAGAGCCTAGGCTCTCGTCACTGCTAGAAGACCAAGGTCCTTCCTGCAGCACTTCCGAGACAGTCACGTATTGCCGCCCTCTCAGATGAGTAACTTCCAGTCACAGCACACAGCAGGAGGGTAGCTTATACAGCGGTTCTCAACCTGTGGGTCGAGACCCCTGAAAATACATCCTGCATATCAGACATTTACATTACGATTCATAACAGTAGCAAAATTACAGTTATGAAGTAGCAATGAAAATAATTTTATGGTTGAGGGTCACCACAACATGAGGAACTGTATTAAAGGGTCGCAGCATTAGGAAGGTTGAGAACCACTGCAAAAGGTCGTTGTCACTTTGTGTTGAGGAAATAAATGAAGTAGCTCAGCAAATAGCAAAAATAAAAAGAAATAAGTGTTCTAGAACAAGCTGTTATATTCATTTGGTATCAATAAAATTGTCCAAAATAAACCAGAAGACCATGGCAAGTTATAGTTGTATAAGTGACGAAATCTGATATTTGCTGTTTAAATTCAGCAGCTGAGAGAATCTTTTTGTAAAGAAGATGAAAAAGAAATGTACACACATTACTTCCAGGCTGCATTACTCTTTGGAAATATACAACCTACCAGTTAGAGTTTGGGTATGAATATTACCTTTGCCTTCACGTCCGCATCATGGTGACAACCAACACTCTCATTTCCTGGGCCCGTTCTTCTCCATATAACAGGAAAAACAGTGAACTTTAGTGACAGTGGGCTGAATAGACAAATGGCCTTCCTTTTTGAGACAGTTACTTATGTTCTGAAAGAGTGTCAGGTCTCGAAGAAGAATCCCCTTTGCCACATGGCCATCCTAGAGGGAAAGAGATGAGGAACCCACCTGGATACCAAGTAGTCCTCTGTCCTGGCTGCATTTTCAGACACATTTAACAGCAGTTTCAAAACCTGAACCTTGGTGCCTCCGTTTCCTGTAAGCAACACTTGGAACTGGCCTGTAATGTAACTGTTCAGCGTGTGCTGGTGGTTGTTGGTAACTGTCATATTTGTTAACAGTCTCAGCCCGCCAGCTGCACGGGGAGTTCAGGGGACCGGAGAAGACATCCTCACAGACTTGATTGACGTGTACCTTTATCTTCATTTATTTTCAACGTCCACACTCAGGTGACTCAGTGCCTTTAAAGCCTTCTCTTTATTGCTGTGGTTGGGATCGTCGATTTTGCTTCCAACAATGGGAATACCATCCAATTCACGAAGAATGACGTGCTTAGCTGAAGAGCCCACATTGCTACCCAGAATGACCAAAGCTTTTTCAATAATTACAGGATGTTCGGTTGACTCAAGCAGATGAAGCAGTTCCTCAAGTGGCTCAGCATCTAGGACATCATCATATGAACCATCAGTTAAATCTTCTGTGGACCAGGCGGGATGCAGCCGTAGCCCCTGGCCCCAGTCAGCCTGTAAATGCAATAGCAGGCATGGCCCGAGGCCAGGCCCACTGCCACCCAGCCCATGTCCAGGTGTTGCCCGTGCCTCTGAGGCCGGGGTCCAGCGCAGGTGTTTGCTAAGCAAGTGGCTTCCACAGCCACCTGAGCTGGAGCCGAACCCTAAATTTTTGAATACTGAATTTTCTCAACTACAAGCAAAATAAAAAAGACTTGCCTGGCAGAATTGCTGTTAGGACTAAAGGGAATAATATAGCCAAAGTCACTGGCATGTGTTAAGTAAGTGTATTATGCATGTGCAGAAACTGAGGCCCTGCGCCCTAGAGAGAGGTGCTCAGGGAAGGGTATCTAGCCCCCACACCTCCACATTCACCAGAGCCTTTGATTTCCACTTCCTCAGCAAGTCACACCTGTGCGCTTCCCCTTCTCCAGCGCAGCACCTGCATCCACCCAGGTTGGCTCTGGCAGGTGTGAGATCTTGTTTTTGTTACCTTTTCCCCCTACAGACTTCAGTTTTGTCTGAACAGAACAGCAGGGAAGGCAGAGAATGCGCTGGGCTTCTCCCTCCCTGTCCCTCTGCCACGTGGGGCCTCAGGTCAAGCAAGGCTGCTGGTGCTGTTATCTTTTCTGCTGGAGGCGGTAGATGCAGGCCCAGGTCTGGACTAAGACTCTAACTGGTTCTCTCCACCCTGATTTTCTGGTTCCAGGGACTGGAGCCTCTGGGTTTACATGCAACTCACTGACTCCAATGCATTTGCCCTTTTGAGCAAGAGGCCAAGGATCCTGGGCTCTCAAGCCCAATTGCAGACATAACTTTGAAGGTGTGTCACTGTGCAGTCACCTGGCTGTGACCCTACTTGGCAGCCAGCTCAGGTTCTGGGGGCCATGGAGGGAGGATGGCGAATGCCAGCCTTGTCCACCACCAGCTTGCACATCTGCTAGTTAAAGGCTCAGCCTGTTTGGGGGAGACACTGGGGGCACAAGGACCTTCCAGTGGCTTCCTGTTGCTCTATTCTATATTTACCAGGAGTCCAGAGACTCATTTTCTTCCACCCTGTACTGATCGAGTGACCCTTGCCAAGACACTTAACCTCTCCAGGCCTCAGTTTCCTAATCGGCAGAGCAGACCAATCCGATGGTCGTACCTTCCTAACAGGGTTGTCCTGAGGATGAACTGAGCGAAGGCTTTTAAGCGGGGTGGGTGTGCACACTCAGTAAGTGTCAGCTGTTAGCAGTCGGATGGTAGGGCCCTGCCTAGGCTGGTTCCATCCGCTTTGCTAACTTCATTTCTTCGCCTCCCCCAACTGCTGCAGCCACGTCGGCCCCCGTTGCCCTTCCCAATGCACAGCAGGCGTGTGCCCTCTTGGGCTCCTTCTGAGAGATGTTCCCCAGGTCTTTGTAAGGCAGGCCCACCTCCATCCCCAGGTCCGAGGCTACCTCTTCAGGAGGCTCCTGACCACCCACCCCTTGGCCTGCCGCTTTCTCTCTCATGGCCCTGTTTTATTTTTATTTCTCTCATGACACCCTTGAAATTATTTGATGTATTTCTCTCTCTGCTTGTGCGTTTTCTGATCCACCCCAGCAAGTAAACCTCTATTTTTAAGAAACTTACTGTTTAGGAAACCCTGAGTGCCTAAAATAGCACTGGACACAGTGAGTAGTCAATAAATGACTGCAGAGTGAATGAATAAGCTGCATGGAAGTTGGCTTAAGTCAGACAGTAAGGCTGATGCTGGTTGAGCTGCTATTACTTGCCTGGTGTTCTGAGCAGAGAGAGCTGTGCATACTTTTCTCCTTTTAATTCTACAACAGCCCTCTACGTTAGGTAACCTTCTTGACTTGGTCCCACAGATGAGGTGACAGCTTAGAGAGCTTAAATAACTTCTCGAAGGTCACACAGCTAATGAGCAGTAGTGGCTCAGAAAGGCTCTAGTCTGGGGGGTCCTGGTGCTTCCTTGGCCGTCATAGGAATGAGGTCCTGGAACTTTGAAGGAAGCAGAGAAGAGAGTGTGTAGATGTGAGAATGACGGTGCTGATGCATCTTGTTTAAGCAGTTAACTGCCACGCGTCCAAAACGGAAACCATCCCCACATGCCACGATATTTTAAATTTAATTGCATCTATAGATGCTTATGGCATACAAAGGGTTAAACCACGCCTTTAGTCATTACTGATCATATTAACATCCTAAATTGAGTGTGAGCCTTAAGCCTTGCCCCCTATCCCCTGATGCAGAGGTACAGGGTAGGAAGAATGGACATTTAAAATTTTTATTTATTTTAAAAAAATATTTTATTGATTTCAGAGAGGAAGGGAGAGGAAGAGAGATAGAAACATCGATAATGAGAATCACTGATCAGCTGCCTCCTGCCCGCCCCCAGTGGGGATTGAGCCAAAACCCAGGCATGTGCCCTGACCAGGAACCGAACCATGACCTTCTTGTTCATATGTCATTGCTCAACTACTGAACCACACCAGTGGGACAAAACTTATTGATTGATTGATTGATTTTTTTACAAAGAAAGAGGGAGAGGGAGAAACATCAATTTGTTCCACTTATTTATGCATTCATTGGTGGGATTGAATCCACAAGCTTGGTGTGTCGGGATAATGTTCTGACCAACTGAGCTACCTGCCAGGGCTGGTAGGTTGGATATTTATGTCCCATTTCACAGGCAGGAAAACTGGGGCTCTTGGCTCAACCATCAATCTGTGTGTGGGATGTCCCCTTGAGGAAGGTCTTGGCTGAGACCCTCCTCCTTGGAGATGTTTGCCTGGACTGGCCTCGGTGAGCTGTTCCTCCTAATGTCACACTGCCCTCATGTCCCCCACCCCCACCCTAGCACTTGCCCCGGCATGTCGCGTTGCTCATCGCATTGCCTCTCTCTCCTATTAGATCGGTGCTGTCCCAAGCAGAGACCACCAGGCCAGGGGCAGTTTTCCTCCCTCCCTCAGGGGACATTTGGCAATGTCTGGAGACATTTGTGGTTGTCACAGTGGAGGATGGGGATGCTGGGTACGTGCCAGGTGAGCAGGGGTCTGACTGTGTCTGTCTGAGTTTGCTAATCATTGCACATACAACACTGAGCAGAGGTTTGACACAGACGGGGTGCTGTAGGCAGGGTCCACACGCCCAGGAGTTGGCCTGGTAGGACCCTGAGCACCCCGTGGTGAGCCCACAGTTCTCCCTGCAAGTCCAGTATATAAGGCAGCTGCTAGGGAGAGCTCCTTCCTTCTGGGAGATGCCCAGCTGTCCCCTGACTCCCTGACCAGGCCCCTGGGTCTGGGTCTTCCTGCCGGGCCTCCTCCCCCTCTCCCCTGGTCGAGCGTGATCATGGATGAGTCATGTACTCCCTCGTTTGGAGCGTCTCCACTTGCAGCCTGACCTTCGTGGTCCTCAGCAGCAGTGAGGTGCAGGCAGATTTAAAATCTAGTTGTCTGAGCCAGGACTCTCCTGGACATAAAGGCAGACCAAAGCAAGCAGTCGCAGGCTTTCTGTGACTTTAATTATCCCGAGCCCATGGCTTGCTTGACCCCAGAGGAAAGCGAGACGAGCTCCAGAATGCTATTTGGAAACCTCCGTCCTGTCCTGACAATGGATTTCTGAGAATAGGACGAATTCTTCATCATTACACAACAGAGATGATTGAGCAAGTGTCCGCCACGGACAGCCCCAGCTGCATTCGACCACAGTCCATCCCTGAAGATTCAAAACAGCCCTCGAAAGGTTTATGGACTGGCCGGGCATGGCTTTGAGGGCAGGATCTGTTCTAGGTGGCACTGAGAGGATGTCCAGAGGGACATATTTTAATCATGAACCTGGCCTCTGATTCCAGAGGCAGCTATGCAGTTGTCAACAATGAGCAGCCTGGTTGAGAACTTGGACTGTACAGACACCAATGACAAGCTTGTTTTAGTGTAAAAGTTCCTGAGTTCCTCTCCCCCCTCCCCCTTAAAAATATATGGTTGTGCCCTAGCTGGTTTGGCTCAGTGGATAGAATGTCGGCCTTCAGACTGAAGGGTCCTGGGTTCGATTCTGGTCCAGGGCACATGCCTTGGTTGAGGGCTCGATCCCCAGTAGGGAGTGTGCAGGAAGCAGCCAATTAATGATTCTCTCTCATCATTGATGTTTCTAGCTCTCTCTCCCTCTCCCTTCCTCTCTGAAATAAAAAAAATATATAAAAAAATATGGTTGTGACAGTAACAGGTTTATTGTACTCAAATTGCAAAATGTAGGAAAACACAAAGAACAAAACCAAACCCAGAATCCCATCAGGCAGTGATTACACTGCCCACATTCTCTCCTTCAGCTTCTTGTGTAGTGCTTATAATTTAGTGTGTGTAGTATTTTACACTATTGCTATCAAACAGTCTTCGCCATTTTAAATATTTTTTTTTCTTTATATCTAGAACATTTTGTTATCTCATTCAGTATTCGACTTCACTGTAACTGATTGCACAGCCCTTCACTAGGAAAGCAGACCAGCTTCTTGAAACAATTCTCCATTGTTGAATATGTAGGCCGATTCCAACTTTCTGCTATTGTAAATAACTCTACAGTGGATATCCTTGTACATAAGTCTTTGCACACATCTCTGATTATTTCCTTAGGGCGAATTCCTGGAAGTAAAATGACTGGTGTGATGGGTCACGCATACTAAGACGGTTGGTAAGGACTGTCGTAGTAGTCTTGAAGGTCTATGACAAATAACGCTTCCCATGGAATGTGAGTGTCTTCTCTCCCATGCTCTCCCCACCCTCGCCAGTCCTGACACCGGCCAATCGAAACAGAGAAAAACAAGCAAAGAAATAAGTCATTTTCCTGGAGAAAAGCAGTCTGGCCGTTTGGTGCGTGTTTTTTCCGTATTGCTTTCTGTGCACGTGTATTCACGTGCGTGTGTGTTTTTGTAGCACTATAATGCTGTGTACTTACATATTGCTTTGTATCCAGATTTTTAAATTGACTGTATGCTGGCATCTTTGGTGAAGCATCATTCTTCTCCGTGACTCCCTCCTGTCCCGCCGTATGTCTGCACGGGAGTAGACCTCACGGACTCCTTAACGCTGACCATAGGGCTGCTGCCAACTTCTCCCATATAAATGGATGGGAATACATTTCCTTTCTTATACATAGTTCCTAAATAATTCCTTCGAAATGAGAGCGCTGGAACAAAAACCACACATTTCTGAGGAGTTTAATATGTGTCATAAGATTGGGAAAAGCCGAGTCCTTTATGTCCCCCAGTAGTCTGTGGGTTGCGGTCTCTCCCCATCTTGCTGATGCCGTGTTTCCGTTCTTTTTAATATTTGCTTCCCTGAAAGGCATGCAAAGTGATCTCACTGCAGTTTTCACTTTGGTTGATTTGATTACTGATGAATTGAACCATTTGTCCCCAGTGAGCTGCCCATTGGCATCTCCACTGCTGTGATTTGTCGCTCACTTTTCTGCATTGCTCTGGTGAGCTTTGTATGTTTTAAGAGTCTTAATATGTTGTCATCAATGTTGGAAATTTCTTCCCTAGTTGTCTTGTGTCTTTTAATTGAATCAGCTGTGGGTGTCGATTGTCCAGGAATCTTTCATGTTCATGTTCAACCATTTTGTCTTTTCCTTTGTGGTATCTGCCCTCACACTAGAAAGGCTTTCGGGGGAATGATCTGGGGGCTCATTGCCGCCGTGGACAGTTGGACAGATGTCCAGAGAACTCGGTGGCATTGCATGTGTAGGGTGGACAAAGTGCCCTTTCAGCTTTGGAGGGGCCGTGACAGCCAGTGGGCAATGCACTCCAGGTGGCCAAGAGCCCTCTGTCTTTTCCTGATTTTTATTCTTAACTAGTTACATAGCAGAGAGAGCACTGGGCAGGGAGTCGGGACTGCCGACTTCGGCCCCGCTGTGCACTCACAGTGGAGCCTCAGTTTCCTCATTTATAAAGTGAAGGAATGACGAGAATCTTCCCCCTTCACCCCTACCTGCTCATGACCTATGACCTTAAGTAGGGCCCTAAAAATCACTCCCTATTGAATCCTCTCTAGGCATGTAAGACCAGACACTCCAAAGAAAAACAAAAAGACTCACCCATATAAACATTAAAAATTCCAGGACGTCACAAACACCACAAGTACAATTAAAAGACAAAGAATAAACTAGGAAAAATACTTTAAACAATTAACTCGTTAAACCTCCCCATCTAGTCAAGGGACAGATAATCCCTGCACATCCTCCCTCAGAGGGCTGGGGGTGGGGAAAGGAGCCCCAAGGGTACTGAGCAAGGGCCCAGGGAGGTGCTCGGTCCAGGCTTTTTATCCTCTGAATGAGAGAGCGAGTGAGTGAATGAATGAATGAACGGAGGCTAAGTCTGCGTCCCAGGTGGTGGGGCCTTCCTCTAAACTAGGAGGCGGCAGTACCTGACCCGGGAAAAGAAGTGGTTTCCGTTGTTTACTGTGGCGTGTTCACTGCAGAGCCTCCCCCTTCCTCTGAGCTCATCTGGAAAATGGGCTGAGAAATGTTGACTCTCCTGCCCGCTCCCTCTGAAGGGGGTCAGTCGGGATGAATCAGAGCAGAGGTATTCTGGCTTAGCCATTGTTTTGACAATAGGCATGATTAAACAGACAGTTTATTTATTTTATTCTCATCTTTGCATCCGCATCTCCAGGAGAGCTTTGTTCCTAGGTGCAGGCAAGAAAGGAACTTTGTGCAGAGTCAGAAACTGGCCATGAGAAGGAAATAAGGGTTTCTTTGTGGTGGAAGAAAATGCAGGCATCTTTGAGTTTTTATTTTCTCACAGGATTTCATGTCACTTTAAACTGGTTCTTCTCTGCTCTGAGTGGCCTGAAATGGCTGTTGAACTCGAGTTGCAGCATGAAAGATTGGGTTAGACATCAAGAGGGACTTCTTGGTTAATGAACTTGTGTAGGCAGAGGAAGGGAGAGAGAGAGGACAGTCCTACAAACTCCTTCTGTGTGAGTAGTTTGCTGGAGACACTAGCGCCTTCAGGAGAAACCCTCGTGCCACCTTCTCAGAGGTCTGGGAAGCTGCGATGGAAGCAAAGCACCGCCTAGCAGAAGGATCCTGAGAGAAAATGTTATACTTCCCTCAAATTTCACAGGTGGAGAAACAGGCAGGACCACGCAACAAATATTTACCAAGGACTTTCCCATGTGCCAGGTCTGTTCTGAGCACTGGGCGAACAGCAGTGAGACAGTTGGCTAGCAAACAAGGTCATGAACATAGAATGAAATGTCAGGGGGCACTGGGCTGGGTCGGGACAGGAAATGCTGGGGGAGGAGAGAGTGGGAGGTGCCTTTGAGGTAGGGTCATGCATGATGTAGTGACTCACCAGGGTCACATGAGATACACTCAGAGTCTGGTTCCTGACCCCTAGCCAAGGGTTCCTCCAGGGTGTTTTGGTTGCAAGTAACTGAAAATCCAATTCAAAAAGGCTTATGCCAAAGGGAGGTTTATTGGCCTCTTCCACGGGGGTTTAAATTCTCAGGCTCCCAGCAAGACAACCACCCAGATCTCCAGGCCCACGCCCTCTGAGAGTCCAGCTCAACAGGACAGAGCTGCTCCTTCCCCAGAAACTTGAACAAAAGCCCTAGGCCTGACTCCCTGGCCAAGTTTGGGGCATGGCCCCATTTCTGAACTAATCGCAATGGCGTGGGGGTTGTCCAGCACCTATGGCCAGGTCGGGGAGGCCCGCCCTGGAGCGCTGGGCTGGGAGAAGGGAAGGGACACTCCCAGGTGAATTCTGAGCATTGTTGGCAGAAGAAGGAATATGGATTCAGGCTGGCCCAGACGCAGCCATGACAGTAACCGCTCCCCACACCTCCGTGCTGTATCCCCCTCAACCCCGCCCCCAGGTTTTCCTGGACACCTTCTGTGAGCTTCCATCTCTGTTTCCCACAGAGTGAAGCCTTCAAGATTGAAGAGGTTTGCTTCTAATCCTCAAGGATCTTATAATCTTCTCGAGGAAACAAATTCTATGCCCTTATTTTCATTCTGTCTTTTTGTGGTTTGCTAATGACATGAATTTTCTGTCCACAAAAGGAAGGATGTCCGTGGGCTGGAGGAGTCCAGGCGGGCTCCCAGTGCCTGTCAGAGGGTGGGCTGTGTCAGGAAGGTTGACGGAGCAAATGGGACCGGGTACGCAGGATGCCTGCCATGTGATTATGGCTTTTTGGGATACATGTTTAGAATGTGTATAGTTCTTGTACCACAGGTTTACAAGATTATAAGGTAGGATAAGGCAAGTGTGTAATTTAGTAGTCAGGTATTTATTCCAAATTTGTCTTAGAAACAAATATATTCTTAACTTATCAGACTCGGGTAATACTGCTGGGGATGAAGCTAAAATGAAAAAATAAAAAGAAGGGGCTCTCTGCTTCTGAAGAAGCTGCTCTTCCTGCGCAGAGCCAGCCACAGCCCTGAGACCGATGGTGAAGGTCAGAGTGAACAGATTTGGCCTTATTGGGCGCCTGGTCACCAGGGCTGCTTTTAACTCCGGCAAAGAGGATATTGTCGCCATCAATGACTCCTTCATTGACCTCAACTACATGGTCTGCATGTTCCAGTATGACTCTACTCATGGCAAGTTCAAAGGCACAGTCAAGGCAGAGAACGGGAATCTTGTCCTCAATGGAAAGCCCATCTCCGTCTTCTAGGAGTAAGATCCTGACAGCATCAAATGGGGAGATGCTGGTGCTGAGTATGTTGTGGAGTCACTGGTGTCTTCACTACCATGGAGAAGGCTGGGGCTCACTTGAAGGGTAAATCCAAAAGGGTCATCATTTCTGCCCCTTCTTCGGACGCTCCCATGTCATGGGTGTGAACCATGATAACTCCCTCAAGATTGTCAGCAGTGCCTGCTGCTCCACCAATTGCTTAGCCTTCCTGGCCAAGGTCATCCATGGGACTCATGACCATAGTCCATGCCATCACTGCCACCAAGACCGTGGAGGGCCCCTCTGGGAAGCTGTGGCGTGATGGCCGAAGGGCTGCCCAGAACATCATCCCTGCTTCTACTGGTGTTGCCAAGGCTGTGGGCAAGGCCATCCCTGAGCTGAATGGGAAGTTCACTGGCATGGCCTTCCGTGTCCCTGCTCCCGATGTGTTGGTTGTAGATCTGACCTGCTGCCTGGAGAATGCTGCCAAATATGATGGCATCAAGAAGGGGGTGAAGCAGGCAACAGAGGGCCCCCTCAAGGGCATTCTGGGCTGTACTGAGGACCAGGTTGTCTCCTGAGACTTAAACAGTGACACCCACTTCTCCACCTTTGACTGGGACTGGCATTGCCCTCAATGACCACTTTGTCAAGCTCGTTTCCCGGTCTGACAATAAATTTGGCTACAGCAACAGGGTGGTGGACCTTATGGTACACATGGCCTCCAAGGAGTAAGAACCCCCTGGACCACCAGCCCCAGCAAGAGGAAGAGAGGCCCTCAGCTTCTGGGGAAGTCCTTGCCCCAGCTCGATCCCTCGACACACTGAGAATCTCCTGACCGCCACAGTTTCCATCCCACACCCCCTGAAGAAGCAGAGGGGCTTTGGGAACCCTATCTTGTCATGCACCATCACAGTTCACTGTACCCAGCCAAAAAATAAATAAATAAAAAGAAGGGGGAGGAGATAATTTAAAGAAAGATCATAAAATCCCCACCGACCCTCCACTTCCCCCAACCCCCCGTCCCCACTACCACAGGTAGTTTGCAGAAATGGCAAAAATACAGGCATGAGAATGAGTAAGGTTTGGGAAATGCTGGTCTGGAGCTTGGATTCTGGGATTAGACAGACTGGATTCCAGCGTCTGACCCACCATGCATCTGCAATGAAACTGGGCAAGTTGACTCACCTTTCTAGGCCTCAGTTTTCTTACCTGTAAAATGGGGCTGAGACTGAGGCCAACTTCGTAGGGGATTTTGAGGAATCCTAGAGATCAATAATGTATGTGAAACACTAGGTGCCCTCTGATGTACTAGGAAGTGGATAGTTATTCAGTAGCTGTTAGTAATCTGTACTGATATTCAGGGGAAGAGAAGAAAAGATGGTCCAGGCACAGTGAGAGCTACGGCCCAGAGCGGGGCTGACGTGGCCGGTGGGGGCACAGCAGGGATGATATTGGGACCGGGAGTGGAGGATGTGCAATTTGAAAGGAAACTGCAGAGGTGAACAAGGCTCCTTTTGCTCCCCACCAAATCGCTCCCCACTGACCCCACCTCCCACCCCCCCAACTGCTGTCCTCCCTCCCCCTCACTGAGAGCTAGAGTGTCTGTGCAGACAGATGCCAGAGAACTGGGGTTGTGCTCCATGGAGTTCATCTGTGTTGTTTATCTTTTAAACATCATTAACCACAAATTAGCTGATTCTTTTGTGGCTATAAATTAATAGATTCCATTAGTAAACAGTCAATTACAGGATGATTACTTTTCCCCTCGAACCTCAAGCTTTTGTATAGCTATTTGAGTGTTTGATTCTGTCCTCTTCCCACTCCCAGTGTCCTTTCTGGATTCTCGGTTCACTGGTCCGGATCTTCCAAATGGACTGGGAGGCTGAGGGTGGGGGGTGTGGGCTCCCTCTGTAATGAGGTTGTAAGCAGCCTGTTGTTTGTTTTGCAGAAACAAACTGACGGACCAGAAGTGGTTTTTTTTCCCCAAGAGAATTTCTGTTTCAAACACAAAACAAAACAGCCAGTGTCCATCTCCTTTCAGTCCTGTATATGCCATCAACATATCCTATTTGTGTTTTCTTCCATATCTTTCCTGCTTCTGGGACCTCATGCTGGTAAACTCCTGAAAATCATTTTTTTCAAGCTCCATCTACTCCTCCCTCCCTCCCACTATTCATTCATCCCAACACCCATCTATCCATCCGTCCTATCTGGACTCTATCTAGATACATCTTCTGTCCTTGGCTGGAGTAGTCCAGGGGGACACTGGTCCCACTGTACCCACCGGCCAAGTTTTAAAGCATCCAGGTAGTAAGATGGGGTTAGTCCTGGGAACCCATAGCCATAAATCTACTACTGGGATAGCGAACGTGGTACCCTTAGGGGTCGGGCAGGCAACGTAAATAACTAAAAGCAAAAGCAAGTCCCAGGCCTTCAGTGAGCTGTGGGGTTCGAGCCATTCCTCAGGCCTTCTAATTCAAATGAAAAACAAAATGCAGCATCTTCAAACTAATGGCTCTTAACGAGGGGCAGGTGTGCCCGATACTTGACAATGTCTGAGGGATCACTTCTGTCCCCACCACCATTGGCGTCCAGGCCAAATGGCCCTATAGTTCTCTCCTCCACAACTACAGTAACATTCTCCTTGGTCCTCTAGTTCCTCCCTTGATGCCTTTCAATCAATTCACATAACCTGCTGGAGAGAGAGTTTCTAGAATGCAAATCTGGTCTCCTATTGCTTCTTTGTCTAAAATCCTTTTGGACGTTGTCCCTGGCAATGTCCCAACCACTCGCCATGTTCTCTAAGGTCCATCTGCTCATCCAGGCTCATGTCCATCCACCCTCCTTCTCCTTCCCCACATCCTGACCTCCGGATTCCTCCAGTGGACTTTCCCACCCCAGGGCCTTTTCACTTGCTGTTTCTTCGTCCTGAACACTCTTCTTGCCACTCTGCTTGGTTAACACTTACTCACCTTTGAGGCCTGTTTCAATTAGTAATGCTTTTAACTGCAAGTTATAATGGTCTCAACAAAAACAGACATATTTTAATCACAGCAAGAAGTCTGGAGGCAGCTGGTCTCCAGGTATTGATTCCGTGACTCAGGGCTGGTATATGGGATGAATTGGGGTTTCCTTGGGGTCACAGAATGGCTGCCTCAGCTCTAGACATCTCATCCCCATTTAAAGCAGGAAGAAGTAGGGCAGTGGAGCCAACAGACTTCAGCTTGCATCTCATTAGTCACAACTGTCCCACAGTAACCCCAGCTGCAATGGGGCTGAGAAGGTAAGCATTTCACTCTCGCAGCCTTGATAGAGGGAGTACGTAAAGGAGAAAGAGGTTGGGAATGCTGTCTATAACGTGTTGGCTTGAATGTCACTTCCTTCTAGAAGCCTCTCCTGATTCCCTAGACCAGGCCAGACACTCCCATGATATGCTTTCCTAGCACCCTGTACCTCTCCTTCTTAACCCTTACCACAACTGATTTATTAATTTACTTGTATAATTGATCGACAGGCATCTGATTCTTTCTTTTTGCTGGGAGTTCAGCAAGCTTAGTGAGTTCTCTCCTTTTTCTCCAGCTCCTAAGCGGGTGCCTGGTACACAGTAGGGCCTCAATAGCTATTCAGTGACTTACTGCTGTCAAATTATTCTTCCCAGAGAACAGAGGGGCCTGACCCTGTCGGCCCGGGACCGTTCTTGCCCCTGGGAGGAGGACAGGCTGCTTTAGTCACCTGCTTTCCCAGCAGTGGCCAGCCCTGCTTGGCAATCTCCTACCAGCCTGTTCCTGGAACAGGTCCACTGATTTCAATTGCACCCCTGTCGGCTGCATGTTGATAAGGAGAGGAAGCTTGTATGCAGATCAGTTCTGAGATATTGCACTGGGAACCAGCCACCTGGCGGGGTGCCCCTAGGCTCTGGGAGGATGGGGGTTCCTGCCACAGAGGCCTGGGCCCTGCCCCCTCATCCCCTCTCTCCTACTCAGCAGGGATTTCCAAGTTTCCTTATTTTGCCCATGTATCGATCCAGTTATTTTACCTTGGGCCTTAAATTTTCACGTAAGACTAAAAGTGACATCATGCATTCACTCTGTGCAACTTTGTGGAGTATGTTAATGAGCGTGACTGCAGAGGCGGGGTGGACAGGAAATGGTTTGAGAGATAGACACAGGCATCAGCCAGAGTCATCAATAAATATAAAACTATATCACAATAGAGGGACATCACCTAGGGAGGTTAGAAGAGGCTTCCTGGAGACTGTGCTGACTCAGAGAGGAAGAGAAACAGGAGTCAAGTGCAGGATCCTGAGACGGGAGATGTTCCAGGTTATCTGGGTGGGCTCAGTGTAGTCACGGGGTCCTTAGAGAGACATCAGGGGACATGAGGTGAGGAAGCAGAAAGTGTGAGAGAGAGTTGAAGATGCTACACTGCTGACTTTGAACATGGAAGCTGGGGCCACAAGCCAAAGAATTTAGAAGCTTCTAGAAGCTTGAAAAGGCAATGAAATGGATTCTCCTTTAGAGTCTCCTGAAGGAACACAGCCATGGGGACACCCTGATTTTAGCTCAGTGAGATCTGTTTAGGATTTCTGACCTCCAGAACAATAATACATGTGTGTGGTTTTAAACCACCCCGTTTGTGGTCATTTGTTATAGCAGCAACAGGAAACTAATACAGCACACAGTGGAATGCTGACCAGGTCAGGCACCACTTGTGTCTCAGTACCGAGTTCATGCTTCCAGTCGTTTCTGAGATTGCCCCTGACCGTGCTCTCTCCAAGGCCCGAAGCCCTTTGCCAATCCTTGTGTTGCTGCAAGTCACTTTTTGCTCTGATTGTGTACTAATGTCTCTTCCATGGGTCACCCGGACTTGCTTCTCATCTCCCTAGTCTCATCCATTTAATAACCAATTATTAATGCCTCCCCTCTTATTTCAAAAGGGACTTAGGGACCAGACACCCATCTGCCCACCCATCCATCCATTCATCTAACATTTCCTGAGCACTTATGCTAAGGACTAGGCACAGTCCTAGGTGGTGGGAACAGAAGTCCCCACTGGGGCTGCCTGGAGGACAGGACTGTGGTGCCATGCTGGATTCCTGGTGGGGCTCCATTTGGGCACTCAGAGTGGATGTTGGTTGTTTTGGAGCCACAGTGTCCGTTTCCCATTTCCAGCATCATTTCGAGGAGATGGTACATCCAGGTACCTGCCTTCTACCATAGGCACTAGGAGACTTCCTAACTCACAGCCTTCCTCTGTGGACTCTGCACAGACCTTTGTTCATTCTTGCGGCCCAGTTCCTCGTGGCCCTAGCCTGGTCACCCCCTCACCGCCTGCGGGTCCTTCAGCTCCCTCTGCGGAAGCGAGGGGGAGAGCCTCCGCGGCTTCAGTGCTCCTTGTTGGGGATGAGGGGCACAGACAGTGAAGTGGCCCCCAGGCTTTGGTGGGAGGCACACCTGCAGGCGGGATCCTCACTCCCCACCCACTCGCTGGCTGCCTCGCCATCGCCATCTGACCGCTCTTGTCTGGTCCTTTGTCTATAACATGGATACTACGATAATGAAGGGTGAACGGGACAGCGTAGCTGTGGTAATTAGGACACCCCCTGGAGCCTGGTAGGACTCAAGGTTGTTTAAGTATCCGGTGCTGTGGCATTTTGAGAGAGGTCTCCTTGTCCTGGTTTTGGGTCAACAAAGGCTGGGGGGACGGATCCCTTTCACTGCTGAGCCCCCCGCCCCCGGCACAGGGGTGTCTGTCACTCAGGCCCTCCAGAAAACACAGCAGACAGAACTGATGCAGGAGACACACTGGGGGATGCCTGTGAGGCACAAAGGGAAGTGAGAGAGGGGCAGGGGCGGGCTTCAGACCAAATACAGTGTCGTCTGGAAAGGGAGTGAAGGGAGGGCAGAGGGGAGGGGAGGGAGAGCCTTGGACCACGGGCAGCTCTGTGAAAATCCCGCCAGCCGTGGGCGTCTCTGAGCAGAGACTGCCTGTTAAGTGAGGCTGTGCCGGGCAGAAGTGGCCTGGCTCTGCCCCTGGCAGGGCAGCTCGGGCACAGCGCAGCCTTAGCACGTGCGAGAGGCTGGTGTCTGCAGGCAGCCGGGCACCTCCAGTCCTCGAGGCAACATCTCTCGAAAGGAGACCTGTGTCCTGCACCAATTTGGCTCCCCCAGAATTTGCTAAATATTTATGAATAATGAACGATTAAAGACATGAGGAATGATTAAACGCATGAGTCGTGCAAACTGAGGTTGCACATTAGGTCTGGGTCTAGCCATTGCTGCTGATTGAAATTCTCAATGAACGTCCAGTGCTGTGGGTTAGCCTGCTCACCATTTATTGGAGACCTACTATGCGCCCCCTCCCATGCTGGGCCCAGGGCTCCCAAGATGAGCAAACACCCTGCCATCCAGAACTTTCTCTGATGGGCCGAAGGGCTGGTCACAGCTGACCAACGACTATAGGAAAGGCTGCTCTTGTTCAGATTTCAAAGCTACTTCCGAGAGGATGGCTCAGTCGGCCGGGCACATTGGGGTGCTGGCCACGGGCAAGATATTGAGCTCACCCCCCCCCAGGGGCCCCTCCGACCAGGGGCAGGCCCGCAGTTTCCCAGGCAAGTGGTATGATGGTTAGTCAGCATCAAAAAATCCAATCAGAAAGAAAAGGAAAAAGACAAATTCTTTCAGCCACATCCAATAAGGAAAACAAATGTTGGTTTTCCCCATGGATTTTCGGGTCAGTTGTGGAATTTTAATAATGCCACATGCTTTGGGCTGACCCTCTGTGGAGGAAAACGGAAATGGGACATTTGACCACCAGGATTCAATGGAGAGAAAGCCGATGGGTGGATGGTGTCCCGATGTGGCATCTCATCCCGAGGCCTCCCTCAGGGCTTTGAATGGATTTTGTGGCCACTTAAAAGCTTTCTGCGCGGAGGCTGGAGGGGACATTGCGGGTCCCTGGAGAGAACAGGAGCTGCAGGGACCTCCGTGACGTTGGGGTTTTGTTTCTCCTGGGCCGGTTTCCTGGTACTTAAAAAAAGAAAAGAAAAGAAAAACCAAAAAAGCCTGGTCATTTTATCTCTTTGGTTACAAACATCTTTCATTCCTCCAGAAAGAAATGAAAACACACATTGCCCTGTAACGATGTTTACTGAGAAAAAAAATCCCCGCGTAAAATCAACAGACACAATCTGGATAAAATAGATCATTCAGCAACTTCCTGGCGAACTCTACACCTTAATCCCCGCCACCAGCCGTGCGCTCTGGGCTCCTGGGCATGTATTTGTTTTACTTTCTTGAAAGTGTGTGAGCGGGAGAGGCCCATCCACAGTCGTGCCGGGTGAATGGCAGGGAGACATTCCCCGAATAGCTCCTCAGCGCGTCCGTCAGTAGAAGTTTTTCTCTTCTGCTCATGGCAACGAATCAAATATCTAACTGTGATTTTTAGACCTCAAGGCACACGAAGAGATTTGTTTGACAAAGGAGGGAGTGAATTAGAAAGCTCTGCTCCAGTGATGGGGAAGAATTTTCCACAACATGAGGCTAACTCACCTGCACCACACTTTGCCTGTAAATGCCATGTCCCCATCAAGCTTCCCAAAGGAAAAGAGCCCATTGGCCCCAGGCTGGTCCCCACCAGAGGGATTGGGGACTGCGGTCCCCCCTTGGCAACAGGCTCTGTGTCCTGACAGCACCTGGCTCCCCGTGGAGGGTCCCCTTGGCAGCTTTTGAGTGGAGTGCTGACAGCTCCGATTTGCCAGGGAGCTGGGGAATTAGAAGTGATTCCTCCTCCTGCTCAGTGTGGTGGGGAAGGGACTGTCAGGGCGACCGAGGAAACGCTAAGGGGAGCGGACAGCGGGGCTGGGCCGCTGCGCAGAGCAGAGGAAGGAGCGGGACAGGCCTGATGAGTGCACGTCAAGGGGATTCAGGCCAGACCCTAGAGCAGTGATGGCGAACCTATGACACGCGTGTCAGAGGTGACACGTGAACTCATTTTTGGTTGATTTTTCTTTGTTAAATGGCATTTAAATATATAAAATAAATATCAAAAATCTGTCTTTGTTTTACTATGGCTGCAAATATCAAAACATTTCTATATGTGACACGGCACCAGAGTTAAGTTAGGGTTTTTCAAAATGCTGACACGCCGAGCTCAAAAGGTTCGCCATCGCTGGCCTAGAGGGCGGTGTGCCACGCCTCCTCCTGGGAGCCCGACACCTGCCTCCCCAAGTCAGTGGTCTCGCGAGAGGCGCGGCCCCAGGTGCGGCCTTTAAACTGCAGCTGGCAATGGAGGTGCTATCTGGATGGACACTTCTTATTTAGAAAAGTGAACATTAGTGAAAACACATCAGCACTCAAAAACCCACCATCTGAGGGGCCAATTAAATTTGTCTAATAGAAGTAACAATCCCTGATGGTGAAGATTTTGCTCTAAGCCAGGCATGTAGCCACGTGGTGAGTTGGTTTGCTGGCTTGTATGTAGGCACACACACACACACACATCCACCCTTCCATGTTTCTTTTAAGACTCGATAGAGCCCGGTGGAAAGCTGCCGGCGCCCCTTTCACAGGAGAGGAAGCCAAAGCCAGACAAGGAGCTTCAGGGTAGCACTCACGCTCGTCCCCTTTGCTGACTTTTGTCACCGGCGATAATCAGCTGCCCTCTCCCTGCACATTCCCTCCCTGTAGGTGCGAGTGGGCACCTGCTGATTAATAGCGCTGTCAGCCCTTGGCCCACATGTTTTTTCAGTCCTTTTTCTTGGACCCGTTCTATGATTTTGCTTATTTAAACCTGGCGCATCAAAGTCATAATGGTTTGTCTACACTGGAGCGGAGCTCACACTCCTGCTTCCAGAAAAGCCTGCTTTTCCACATTTAGGAAATAATGCTGGCGGTAGAAGACAGGTGGTTTGATCAATCATAGTTTAGGAAACAACATTCACTTCTGCGGGGTCAGTTCTAAGGCAGCCACCTTCTCACTGACGGTGAGACCACAGGCAGGTGGCTGCAGCGGGCAGGGGAGCGCCTGCCCTCCAGGGCTTCATCCGACCTTCAAATTCCTGGTGGTGATTGGAGTTCATGGTTTAAACTGAGGAAGACCTCCCCCATGGGACTGGCACGGGGGACAGGATGAGTTTTAGGGACAGTCTTGGCCTCCTGAATCCAGTTGAATTCACCGAGAAGCCGCCACCAGGTTCCAGGCTCCATGCAGGGTCTGGTGGGGGGAACGAAGTAGGAGAGAAGCAACTGGTGAGGCGAGAGGAGCGTGGGCTGATGGAAAGGTCAAGACCCACCTCTCCCAACTCTTCAGGGAGGTAGTGTCCTCTCCTGGCCTGTTTCCCCACTTGTTTCCACTCCTCTCTTTACCAGCGAGACGGCTGCCTTTAAATCCAAGGGAGGCCTTGCCTCCTTTGCTCTGGGAAAGTGGAGCAGGGAGTGGTGGGAGGCAGGCGGCCACGCAGATGCTCAGGGCCTGTGCCCCTGCTGAGCCATGTGCTTAAGCCCTCTTCCCTAGGGTGATGTGGGCCAGGCAGCCTGCATGCGAACCCTGCGCCTGCCACTGGCAAGCTGGCTGACCTCGGGCAAATCGCCTAACCCAGTGGTTGGCAAACTCATTATCAACATAGCCAAACATCAACAGTACAACGATTGAAATTTCTTTTGAGAGCCAAATTTTTTAAACTTAAACTATATAGGTAGGTACATTGTTATTAACTTAATTAGGGTACTCCTAAGCTGGCCTTCGCTAAAAACGTCCTCAATCTGATTGAGGTACGTTCGCTGAGGTCGACCCCTTCCAACTCTCCCATCCACACTCGTCTTGTATACTTGTTTCGTCTATCTCCTTTCTGAAAACCGACTTCTGCGCATGGGCCACGAAGTTTCAATCGCACTGTACGTGCGTGCCTGCACATGGTATTTTGTGGAAGAGCCACACTCAAGGGGCCAAAGAGCCTCATGTGGCTCGCGAGCCACGGTTTGCCGACCACTGGCCTAACCTCTCTGTGCTTGCCTTATTTGCAGCTATGGACAGTGCTGGCACCTACCAGTTAGTTGTGAGGTTTGATGAGTGAATTCATGGGAAGCTCTGAGAACAGCACCTGGCAGATGGCGAGTGCTCTGCGTCAGCTCAGCATCCTGCCTCCCACCTGGTCAGACATTCCCTGGCTGACTGACACACATCTTCTCGGAGGGGCTGTGCTGACACCCTGGCTAACGTGGCTTGTCCTGTTTGTTGGTTGTTTCCTTCCTTCCTTCCTTCCTTTTAAAAAATATATTTTTATTGATTTTAGAGAGGAAGGGAGAGGGAGATAGAGATAGAAACATCAATGATGAGAGAGAATCATTGATCAGCTGCCTCCTGCACGCCCCCTACTGGGGATCAAGCCTGCAACCTGGGCATGTGCCCTGACCAGGAATCGAACTGTGACCTCCTGGTTCATAGGTTGATGCTTGACACTGGCCAGGCTGCTTGTTTTTCATAGCACCCTGTCCTAACTTGTAATTATATATATGTGGACATTAGTCCCTTTAGTCTGTTATTCCCTGCCAGACCATAGGACCCCTGAGACCAGGGACCATGTCTGTCCCCATTGCATCTCCCAGGAGCCTAGCTGTGTGCCTGACACATAGTAGGCACTTAATATTTTGGTGTCAAAGAGCTTTGAGGTGACCCCAATAGAAAGAGAGGCAAGTTGTTCAATGTAGAGCAGAAGGGGCAACTAGCTTTGTGGGATGTGCAGCAGGAGGAAAGTCCAATCTGGGTTCACAGCACCTCCATCTCCCCCCCCCAGGAGTTCCCCTTCTCCTCTCCTTACCCCAGCAATCACGATTGCTTGGTTCCCCCCCACCCCCACCTCCCCTCCCGTGACATGCCGACTCTGGGATACAGCAGTGACTTCTTGCCCTTGTGGCATCCGGCTGGTATCCAGTGGAGACTGAAGTTAAACAAGAGAACGTCCAGAATGAGTGTCATCTGCTGTGACTAGAGGGGCCTGCCTATCGTGGGTCAGAGATGGTTTTCCGTGGACGGCCTCCTGTCAGCCAGGTGACTAACAACTGGAAGGGCATGTTGGGCCCAGGGAACAGCATGTGTGAGCATCCCGAGGCTGGAAAAAAGGCACTGAGGGAGCCGCAGGGAGGGTGGGAAGTGGGTGTCAATAGAAAGAGAGCGGCTTGGGCGGGGGCCGAGGAGGAGGAAGGGGCTTTGAACTGGGAGAGGCCCCAGACTGGACATTCTCACAGTAGCCATCACTCAGGACAAGAGGCCAGAGGGTCCCTGTGTGGGCACTGGGCTCACACCTGGAGGGCAGCCATTTAGCTGCAGGGCGGGACATGGTCACATGTCCTGCTGACAGGCTTCAGGCGGAGAATGGAGTATACCCCAACCTGAGACGTGTGCGTTGCCTTTCCCCTGTGAGGATTAGTGCTCTGTGTGAGGGAACTCTGACCTGCATGGCTTTGGAGTTCAAGGCCCGGGACTGCTTCTTGTCATCTTGCTCATTAGAGGATCAGAAGCCATAAGGACAGCGGCAGGGGTGGCTGCTGGTGTGTGACTTCCCAGCGTCCCTGGGGCTCTCCTTTCTGCAGCGGAGAGGCCACATGGGACGCTGGCACTTCCTCATCCTGGCAAGTAGGCCTCGGTGCCCTCCGTCGCTCACCTCAGGGACTCACCCTGACCAAGCAGCCGAGGTCCCTTCTGTGGGGGGAGCAACAGGAGCTGAGAATGGGCGTAGATTGCGTGTGAGTGGCAGCTCACTGACATGCCCAGGCACGGACTATTTCCTGCACCCAGAGGAAGGGGCAGAGTGGAAGGAGGAGACTCCTAGGCAAATAGGAAACCAGGGCACAATGGGGAATGCACATGGGCTGTGGTCGCTGTGGTAGAAAGCACAGTGTCTCCCATAGATGCCCACTCCTGCTCCCAGGACCTGTGGACGTGAGGTCACAAATGTCCAGGCACCTTCCCCCAAATCACTGCCTAGCCCGCCCAGCCTCTGCGTACTCACCGCGGAGGAGACCGTGGCAGCCAGGCTCCCTGACCAGCGGGCGTAAGCGGAGCCCTCTCGGGAGGCTCTGCCCTTCACTTCCTGCGCCTGTGGAGGAGTATGAGCATCTTCCTGCTCAGCTGGATGGAGGGGAGCGGTCCAGGGAAGGTTCGGGGGCCCAGGTGGTTTTGTCTAAGTCAGTGAGAGCCCAAGGCGGGGAGGCGCGGGCTGGGCGAAGGGTGAGGACGGTTATTCCTGGCTGGGCTCTCGGAATTCTTACCAGGTGAGTGCTTACCTTTCCTAATCCTCACCCGCCGGCCTGGCGTGGGAGTGGGGCCTCGGATTCCTCCCGTGACCCCTTGTGCACCAGTAATGCTGGGCCTGGCGCCTGCACACAGTAGCTGCTAAATTAAAGGGGTTGCCTCAGAGGAGGCACACGGTCCCTGCTCCGCAACTTCTGAGGCCTGCACCAGGCGCTAGCCTGCCTTCCAGATCCTCCCCTCCTGCCCCCGCTCTCCCCTCCCCACCAGGTTCTCCTTGGAACCATCAACACTCCAGACCTGAGCCCATCACCCTGGCTCAGGGAGTGTATGTGGGGAGGTGGGCGGCCTGGTAAGAGCAGCTGGTTTCCCTGTCATTCCACATAAGTTGCTCCGATGCTTATCTGCCCCTTTCACAAGCCTCCCCTCCCGTGGGAGAGCTTGTTTGGCGACAAAGGCTTTCTTTCCTCATTTAGGGGCTGGTGGGTGTTGTGCCATTATTTCTGGGTGCTGGTTAGCGGCAGGGGTGGGGCAGGAAAAGCCCTCACCCGCGGGTCTCCAGCCTCCGGCCCCCCACATTGAGGGGAAGAAGTCAGAGGTGGAGGTTGGGAAGTCCATCTGGTTAAGGAGCAGGGGCGAGTCTCCACTTGCCACCAGCCTCTGCCTTTAGAAGTGTGATCACCTGTCAGATCTGGCTCCACCTACCACGTCCCTTCCTCCCCCGCATATAGCCATACCCTCCCCCCACCCAGGTTCCAAATATGCCGTGTCTTTAAGGCACAGAATTCACACATTGGAGAAGAAGGCATGTTGCACCATTTATGTTCATTTGGGCTTGTCCTTGAGTCAAGTCCAGTGTCATTCCCATTGGGAAAAGGTCCTCTCTTGCTGCTCATGTAATAAATAATGACTTATTGCCGACATAGTGTGGGCCACTGGGCCAAGCTTGGGCTTAAGAAGAACGAGGTGAGTAAATCAGACGCCAGCTGCGAGGGCAGAGAGGAGGCAGTGCCACACAAAGGTTAGGAGCAGGCTGCGTCTCACCGCCTCCAGAAGCTACTGGGAGGAGCTTTACCTGGGGCCTCATTTAATCTGCATCCTCGTTTGGGGACCGAGGCTGGGAGCAGTGGGGTGACTTGCCTGAAGCCATGCACCTGGGAGTAGTAGGGTCTGGATTTGAACCCAGGCCATCCATCTCCAGAGGCCACACTTGTAACCAGACCCTGTACACCCGGGTGATAAGGTCTTACTCTCTGTGAGAAGGGCTGGGAGAGAGCAGCAGGCGACGCTCTGGTGATCTCGAGAGGGACACCCAGCCCGCATTCTGTCCGTCTTCCCGCCTTCCCCAAGCCTGGTGCTCGGCTTCAGGACGGAGGCGGCAGGAGCACAGGGGAGGGAATAGGCAGCATGTCGGAAGAGCAGGATGAGGACGGGGACCGGAGTAATAATTTTTGAAAAGCTTTTCAGCAAAGGAAACTCATTTTTAAGAGGAATAAAAAGCAATTAGGTCTGGTGGCAACGGTTCACAAAGGAAGCGCAGTTGTCAGAAGGAGGCTGGGACATTTCAAAGCCGTGCGGGAGCTAAACAGAAAGCTGGACTTTGTTTTGTCTTTCTGGAGAACATGCTCGTTTGGGAATGAAAAGGCTCCGAGGGTGGCAGAGGACCTGGGAGCGTGAAATTGCATCACTGGAAATGGTTTGGGGCTTTTGTTCTTGAGGCTGGGGCCTCTGAGGGATGGGCTTAGCAGCAAGCCCAGCCAGGCCACAGAGGGGCCTGGAGGAGGGGCAGGGGCAGTCTGGGCTCCTGCCCCCAGGAGGGGCTGTTGGAAGTGCCCTCCAAGTTTCCCAGCTCCTCCAATGCAAACTGCGAGGCCTCAGGGGGCCTAGTCAGATGTTACCCTAGGCCAGTGGTCAGCAAACTCATTAGTCAACAGAGCCAAATATCAACAGTACAACGATTGAAATTTCTTTTGAGAGCCAAATTTTTTAAACTTAAACTATATAGGTAGGTGCATTGTTATTAACTTAATTAGGGTACTCCTAAAGCTTAGGAAGAGCCACACTCAAGGGGCCAAAGAGCCATGTGGCTCGTGAGCCGCAGTTTGCCGACCACGGCCCTAGGGGAAGGGAGAGCTAACGCCCTGTCAGTGCATCAAATGAACATACAAAACAAAACAAAACAAAGCAACATTGTCTGGGCCCAAACCTCAGTAGCAGCAGAATAGGCAGAAGTGGGTAAGAGGCTGGAGGGTTGTGACGCCCTGCAGCGCACGTGGAGGCCTGGAGTGCTGCAGAACGACCACACGGCCTTCTAAATGGCCCCCTTGCCTGGCTTCTAAAAGGGGAATCTGACCTCACCACTTCCCTGCTTCAGAACCTATGGCTCACCATTGCCCTGGAGACTGAGTCAGGCTCCTTAACTGTACGCCCTATGGGACTTGGCCTCTGTTTATCTCTTCTTTGACCTCATCTCTTCCTGCTTCCCCTGCATCTCTGCTCTAGCAGCACTGAGTCACCTCTGGTTCCACCAAGGAAAGCAAACCTCTCCTGTCTCTCGGCTTTGCAGACGCCATTCCCTCTGCCTGCCACACTCTTTTTGTTCGCTCTCTGCCCAGAAACACTGTGTATTCTTGTGTTTCAGCAAAGACATCCTAGCAAAGGGCCTCTCCTCTGTGCCACCTATTCCCACCCCCTAATCTCCCGGGCTTTTCCCAGTACAGACATATCGCTATATTGTATCAATGCCTTTATCTGTCTCCCTCAGGGGGTTTCTTAACCCCACTATTGATATGTGGGGTTGGATAATTCTCTGTTGTGGGGCTGTCCTATGCATTATAGGATATTTAGTGGTGTCCCTTTCCTCTACCCACCAGATGCCAGAAGCCACCCCCATTTCTAATAGTGACAAATGAGAACTACATCACCTGATGATCGAATGGCTGCTGGAGCTCCAGCCCTCACATCCACATTCCAGGTAGCATAAAGCTACCTTCCCCTCCAGTGTGCCCTCTCTTCCCCACAGTCCTGCCCCAGGGCCTTTGCACTGGCTATTCTAGTGCCTGGAAAACTTTCCCCCCAAACATCTGCATGGCTTGCTCTTTTAGGTCTCTGTTCTGTCACCTCCCCAGAGAAGCCCTTGCTGACCACCTCCACCCACCCCCACTGTCCTTTTTACTCGTCCTGTCTGCCCCTCCCCAAACACCAACAACAATGTCAGGGCGGGGAGACTTCCTCGTGTTTCCACTGCGAGATCCTCAATTCAGAAATTGAGCTTGATGCAGAGCAGGCTCTCACCTCTATCTGAAAGGAACCCCATGTTTTTCAAGGGCGTCTTTGCTGGTACCATTAAGCTATCTTATAAGAGAGCTGCCATGCAGGAAGGCCTGCCGTCCTGGCAATGGCAGACACCCACGCCAGACTAGACCCTATTCCTTGTCTGGCTTTATTGTCTGCATCTAGCTTTTCTTGCTCTCAGGTCCGGGAGTGTCTTGGGATAAGAAGCTTCCCCCACTTGCCACGACGCTCACTGGAATTATTCTGATTGATCCTGTGGTGATTAATTAACTGATGGCCAATGTCTTACGGCTAAACTGAGCGCTTGGCTGCCAGGGTGTTCTGCACTGGGGTTTGTCAAGCACAGCACTGTGATGGTTGGGGCTGGGTACGTCTTCCTGTGGGCGGTTCTGTGTACCACCGGGTGTGAGCAGCATTCTTAGCCTCCATCTCCTAGATCGGGGTCCTCAAACTACGGCCCGCGGGCCACATGCAAATACAAATATTGTATTTGTTCCCATTTTGTTTTTTTACTTCAAAATAAGATATGTGCAGTGTGCATAGGAATTTGTTCATAGTTTTTTTTAAACTATAGTCCGGCCCTCCAACGGTCTGAGGGACAGTGAACTGGCCCCCTGTTTAAAAAGTTTGAGGACCCCTGTCCTAGATGCTAATATCACCCTCTTGGTTGTGATACCCCACAACGTCTGCAGACATTGCCAGATGTCCCCTGGGATACAGCATTATCCCCCGTTGAGAAGCGCTGCTCTGTATAATTCACAGCCCGCTCTGTCAGAGTAGGGATATGAGTATGGCTGGAGCTGGCTGAGGGCCCCCAACCTGCCCCGACTTTCAGTAAATTATTCACCGTCAGATGGCAGCCACGAGGGGGTTATCTTTAGAATTTACAGGGGAAGGCAATTTGGAGCCCAGAGCAAAGAAACAACCCAGGTTCCAGTGGAAGCTGTAACACTGAGTTTTCCAAATGTCCCGGTGCCATTAAATTGTTCATGAGGAAGAAAAACATTACCATCCACCCCCCTAATGCAACAAAACAAATCTGTGAAGTCACATGTGGGCTTTTAAGATCTTATAAAAATAACAAATTAATACCGATTTTAAATGAACCCATGTCCCAGCTCCTATCTAGGAACCTTTGCAGAGTCACCTTTAGAACTTAGAATTATTACCCATTTTAAGGATGAGAACACTGAGCCTCAGAGCGGCTTGCTTGAAATGATATGGGTTTGGGACTTTCTCAGTCATGCATGCCATGAACTTAATAAAAGCTTGCTTTACCGAAGGGATAGCTATATTGGCTCAGGGTTGGAGCTCAAAGAAAGGGAAGAACAGGTGAGAAAGGAAGGAACTGGAGTTGAGATGATGCTATGCCTCTGCCTCCATCTTCCTTCCCGGCTGCCTCTACAGATGCCTCTGCTGCCTGTTGGGAAGACTCCCCAGCAGCCAGGTCCCCGTGTCACAGTACTGGAAACAGAGCTCCCCTCTTTCAGGCTCCAGTGTCCATTTCCCAGGGAAGGACTCTGATTGGCTCTGCTTGGATCACATGCACATCTCTGAACCAATACTGAAGCCATGAAATAAGCCACTCTGAAAGGTCTCACCTTAGTCATGTGTCATGGGGGTGGGGTCTGTTACCAAAATATGGAGAATGGGGGAATGGGTGTTGGTGGCCAAAAAATAACAGCTACTTAGCTCAGAGCCAAGATGCGGGTCCAGGTTTTAACGAGTCCTGCAAGATGCCCACCATATGGATTGGATGTTTTGAAATAAATACCTGAAAAACACACACACCCAAACTACTTAATCTTTATAATCCTCCAAGAAAGAGATCATTATTGCACATTGCAGATGCGGAAAGACAGGCCTAGAGAACTTAAAAAAGTGCCTTGGTTTGTATTAGCCGAGCCCAAAGTTTGTATTAGTTCTAGCTCCAAAGTTCTAACTCCCAATCTCCATGTTTTAGGGCCGCCCATGTACCTCAGAATTGTCCCAGAGAAACATCCCCCTGGTCCCTGCTCCTCTCCACCCCCACGTCCCCACTGTTGACCCTGATTACTTGGAGAGGGCCAAGGGGCCAGGGGTGAGAGAGGCCCACTAGGAGACACAGAAGGGGGGCAGAGGGAGGGCTGCATGGAGGAGGTGTGACCTCGCTGCCTCTGCAGGATGGGGCTGGGCTGGCCCATGCAGAAGTTGGGTCCAGGCAAGGACACAGTGCTGAGGTCCAGAAGCAAGAGGGCCTTTCATCTAAAACGAGCCGGAGACACACCCTGTGTTTGGAGCATGCGAAGGAGGAGTGATGACGTAGCAAGGGTCAAGTATCACAGGACCCACAGACATGCCCAGGAGCTGGAATTCACCCAGAGCAGCGGGGAGGCACCGGCAGTGTTTGAGCTGAGTGGGAGAGCCTTGAGTCAGGCCTGCGTGTTGGAATGAAGACCTGGCTGCAGTGTGGGGAATGGATTGGAGAAGGGCATATGCCTATTGAGCACCTTGTATGTGCCAGGCACCATTCAAGGCACCCGGGATACACAGGTGAACAAAACAAAGTCCCTGTCCTCACAGAGCTTACACTCTGGTAGGGACACAGACCACAGTCAGTATAATACACCTGATTCAGGAAGGGCTGTAAAGGAAGTGAGCACAGGGAAGAGGGTGGTGGGTGATGTTGCAGCCCGAGGTGTAATCCAGGAGAGCAATGATGGAGGCCTGGCCCGGCGGCAGAGAATTGAGTTTTGTTTGCCCACGGCGGCATGGGCCGGCCGGCTCTGCGCTCGGGCCTCGGTGCCCGCGCTGCCTTTGCTTTGGAGCAGCTGTCGAGCCGATGTAAACATTTAAAAGTGGATGTAGCTTGGCTCTCGTTCAGCATGTAAATAGTTGTCAAATCTTCAATTTTGAGAGGACCGGTTCCCTGTGATTTGTATAAATTTTGGAACAGAGCAGAGGCCGCACACATGGAGAACCAGGTCTCCCTCCATGAAGGCCAGGCCTGGGTTTCAAAGATAGAAACCTTTCCGATGGGAACTGATTTTAGAGGCGAGGCGCTGAGACCATGGAGGGTGAGGAAGATCAGCTGGTCCACACGCAGCGTCTTCCCGGAGGAAGTGGAGACGCGTGGCACCGAGAGCTGCTGCTGTGGCGGCCTTCAGCGAAACATGCCGTTGGATGTGTGTTCTTACGTCCCGCCGTTGTCTCCAGGTGTATGTGGCATTAAGCCGCTTTTCTCAGGGGACTGGCTCCAAGAAATCACTAGACTTTGGTACCAGCTAAGTAGTCAGATTCCCGGAGAGCCAACAGACTCAGCACGGAGTGTGTCTGTTTCCCTCATGACACTGGCCAGGATGAATAAGACGGTGAAGATGGTGGTTGGGGCAGATGCGGAGACCTGGCACTGTTCATGGGTAGAGAAAAGGGAAGACTTTTCCCATGGCCATTGGGCAGGATCCAGCAAAACTGAGGAATCGACTGCCAGGAATCACATCATAGAGGCATCTGGAGTACTGAGCAAAGGTGGTAGTTACCGGGATGTGCACTGTGCACGGCTTCATACAGGTATATATGACAGATGTATTATATATGTCTATATTACAGATGTGTACATTAACTATCAGTTGGTTTAGAAAAATGATTATACTTCCCAACAAAGGGACACTTTGCAGCTGTTTAAAAGTAGCCCTGAGCCAGGTGACCAAGATCAACATCAGCAGTGATGTCACCTGTACTCTGATATGATGTCATGAGCAGGGCACTTCATCTCTATGGTCTTCATCCCCCAGAGCTGTCACCCCAGTCCAATCATGAGAAAAACATCAAATTGTCACAGTGGGACATTCTACAAAATCCCTGAGCCGAGCAGTCCTCCTCCCAACGGCCAGGACCACCGAAAACAAGAGGAGCCTCAGGAGACATGACTAGTGCCATGTGGGGCCCCGGATGCGGTCCTGGACCAGGAAAAGGGCCCTAGGGGAAAATGAGGGAAACCTGAACAAGGCGAGACTTCAGTTAATAATACGTATCCATGTTGGCTCATCAAGTATAGCCAATGGACCACACTAGCGTAAGTTCTAAAGGAGAAACTGGGTGTGAGGAATCTGGGAACTCTGTACTTCTTCACAATTTTCCCGTGAATCTGAAACTGTTCCAAAAAATAAAGTCTGTTAAAAACGCGGTAGACATTTACGGACGGGCGTGAAAGTGGTTTAAGATGTGTGATTGAACGAAGCAGTGATCCCACGTCTGTAAAACGACATTGCCACTGTTTATGTGAGGATGGACGGAATCCAGAAAGGTGCCCCCCTTCCCCATAAGAGGCTGTCGTGAGGATTTGGGGTTAACACATGAAATGGGAGGAAATCTTTTATACTTCTGTAATGTTTTGAAATTTTTGCTATGCACATGCAAGACTTTTACAATACAAAGTTCAATAAAGATATCTCTCTCTCTGTCTCTCTCTCTCTCTCTCTCTCACACACACACACACACACACACACACACACACAGTGAAAAAGAACTCCCTGATGGGCAGGAGAAGGCAACAGAAGTTCAAGTAGCCTGCTCTGATTTTATTTCCCATAAATAGCCCCCAATTAACTTCCCTTGATGCATCATTCAGAGCCAAAGGCATGGAAGAATTAGAACCCCATCCAGGTTTGTGGGCACATCAAAATGGCATCATCTCTAGCCCTGGGCAGTTTTTCTCAGTGGTTAGAGTGTCAGCCCACAGACCAGAGGGTTCTAGGTTCCATTCCCAGTCAAGGGCACGTATCTGGTTGCAGGTTCCCTGGCTCCGGGAGGGGCACATGCGGGAGGGAGCCAACCATGTGTCTCGCTCACGATGTTTCTCTCTCTCTCCCTCCTCCCTCCCTTCTGCTCTCTCTAGAAATCAATGGAGAAAATATCCTCCGTTGAGGATTTTTAAAAAAGGCATTATTTTTAGAGGGCCTGATCTTGGCAAGGGTCTTTGGACTCTGTCACTGTCCAGCTGTCTGGGTGGCTGGCCTTGCACACTGCCACTTACTGGGCACTCCCTTCAGGCCGGCCCGGGAAGGACTCCCCACGGGCCCTCATTAGCCTTCAGAATAATCCTTGGAGGTGGGTGGTGTCATCACCACCTTTTAAAATGTGAGGTCACTGGTCCCCCGCCATAGGGAAGATGGCCTAATCCAGAGCCACGTGACTGGGCCCAGCTAAGCCACGTGCCCTGACTTCTCAAAGGCCGGGAAAGGAAGCTGCTCACGGGAACGTGAGACCCCTCTGCATCCTCTCACACGAGGTCCCTGTTCAACAAGATGGTTCCAATAAGCTCGAGCCTCCACTGCCATTGTTTATCTTTCTGGCGGAGTATTTTGGTCCCATAACCAGGTGCACATGGAATTTTGGTAACAATCAAAAACTCCAAGGGTGTGTGAAAACGCACATATGTTGGCTGAAGTTGGGCAGTATGGAAAGTATATGTTCGTCATCAGTGTTTACATTTCACTTATTTATTTTTCTGAAATTTTATCAGAATAAAAATCAGCCATGTTGCCTGGAAGCCCTTTCTGATTCGGGGGAGGTGCCCTGGACATCACTTCCTGTTAGGGGGCCAGGAAGCAGCAAAGTAGAAATGCGGGCGGGGCAGACAGGCCATTGTGGGGGGACAGGGACCTTTCACTTGAGCAGACTTAGCTTCTTTCAGAGTTGAATGAGTTCTTCTGATAACCACACTGTGAGCCTTGCTTAAATTTTGACCTTTAACTTCTGCAGCGTGGTACCTACTTAAATTTTTTTTTATAGCTAGAGAGAGAGAGGGAGAGAGAGAAACATCCATGTGGGAGTGAAGCATTGATCGGCTGCCTCCTACATGCCCCCTGCCAGCCAGGGACCGAGTCCAAAACCTGGGCATGTGCCCTGACCTAGAATTGAACCAGCAACTTTTCAGTGCACAGGATGCTGCTCAACCAACTGAGCACACCGGCCAGGTCCCTACCTCACCTTCACACACCTCTGTCCTCCTGAAAGGCCATCAGACCTGCTATGTGCATATAGACCGTGAGTGGGGCCACACTTTTCTTAAGGTCCCCCTGCCATGTCAGCAGAGCACTGCGATCTTCAGATGGGGGAGTCTTCCTTCGGACTTGCTATGTGGGAAAAGGTTTCACACCTTGATTTGCTCCTGGGTGGCTCCCGGGCGGAGTGTAGGTGCGCTCTCGCAGGAGGTCTGCCCCATGTCGTGCGCGGAAGGCTTGGCATGTATTCAGTGCCGTCCCCTTCCAGCCGGTGGAGAGTGTCACAGGGTTCCCATGCCAGGAACTGGGACCTGACTTCCTTGGTTGCCCTCGCTGACAAAGCCCTAAATTCATATTAAACACATTTCTGGGAGGTGTTTTCTTCTTTTCCGTTTTTTTTTTCCTCCTCCCATTTTTGCTGTTGAACTTCATCTGGTGCAAAGGTTTCCTCTAGAGAAGTCATTTAGAGCATCGTGGCATTTCCTTTCCTAATTAAACCCAACTGGGGCTCCGTCCAGCGCGCGCACCGCAGTGGGGGCCTCCTCCGGGCAGCGGGCTCTCCCGGCTGCATCCGTAAACACCAGCCGCAGCGCCGCGGTGCTCTGGTTTGAATTAGACCTGGGCTGAAGGATCAACCCAGCTGTGCTTTCCTGTAGGCTCTGTCAGTTTTCCAAAGCTTGTTAACATGCTAATATAAAAGGGACTAGGACGAACTTCAAGGAATTTACAACTGGTCTTAAACTTCAAAGACGAAAGCTACATCCATGCAACACACACACACAAAACCAATATGTCCCTCCACCCTCCTCAAACACAACCCAACACAAAACAAAAAACCTAAAACTAATAAAAGTTCAGTTAGCAACCCAGGGATGGCTCCATTGGTTTGAAACGCTGTGACTGTGATCCCCGATGTCGCAGGCCAAGTTACAACACGCAGCATTTGTGCATTGTGAAACGCGGGGCAGAGTTGGTAGGCCTGATTGGAGGTGTGATAAGTATTTCTCCAGCCCTCAAGAGAGTGATGCCATCCCAGCCCAAGAGTTTGGCTGTCTTGCTCTTCCCTAAAGCGGAGCTGGCAGGTGGGTTGGGTGGGAAGGGAGGACCCAACCACGCTCACCTGCCACCTCCCCTGTCCGCACGCCCCTGGGACAAGGCCCAGCACATCCATCTTGACGACCGGGCTTGCGGTGAAGACAGGAGGGAGAGGCCGGGCACGTTCCCCAGCAAATGGTGATTCATCTCGGAGCCGTCTCTTGGAGATTTTGACAACAAATAGAAAAGCACAACTTTTTTATTTCCTTTTCATGTTCTCCCTTCTCCAGTGAGGATCAGCAGATCATATTTATCTCCGCCTGCCTGGGGGTGGGTGCCAAAACCCAGTTCAAAGATTCTCGTTAACTTCCTCTGAGCATTTCCAAATTGCAACCCAAATAGTGAAACCGAAGGTCCCATTCATGAGGAGGCTAATGGCTGCGGCTCTCACTCCCTCTTCCCTGCCTCGTTAATTGCTGACAGTGGGCAGCATGTTCACACACATGCCCTTGGGAGTCCTGAGGTTGTCCGAGAGTTGCTGTTTTGCCCGCTGTTTTGCCCGCTGCCTTTACATCCTCAACGCTAGAGATAAAGAGCGGCCTATCCCTTAGGGCAGGGCTCTCAACCCCAGCACTGGTAACGCTGGGGCAGGAGATTTCTTTGCTGTGCATTTTAGGAGGTTGAGCAGCATTCCTGGCCACTGCCCCCCTAGATGCCAATAGCAACCCCCTCCACCTCCCAAATCATGGCAGTGGAAAATGTTTCCAGATATTGCCGAATATCCCTGGGGAGAGAGTTGCCAGGTTCAATTTAGGACGCCTGTTTCAATTTGAATTCACGTATAAAAATTTAGATAAACAGTGAGTACAGTACTTTTTTTCTATAGTATGTCTTATGCACTATTTGGAACATGCTTAAAAATTATTTTTTGTTTATCCAAAATTCAATTTCACCTGGGCATCCTATATTTTCTTTTGCTAAACATGGCAACCTTATCTGGAAGGCAGTATCCACCACTGGACCGCCCATCCACCGCTGCCTGGAGACCCACCGACTTGGGGCAGAGAACGAGTGAGGGAGCTCTCCTGGTCCCTCGCTGGCTCCATTCTTGGCCCTATTAGCTCAAAGAAACCATTTAAATTCTTGGAGTCCTCTCTTCAGTGTGAATGTGGTCATGATGTCTGTCCCCACCTTCTCCTGGAGAAGATTCAAGGAGACAAACCTTCCAGGGCCACTCACAGGGCGCTGTCGCTCAACTCCTGCTTCCCAGGGGCTTTCCCCACGGGGGGGGGGGGGGCAAGTTCAAGGGGGCTGGACCACCCCTGGCTCCAGGCTTAACCCATCAGAACATCATATTCCTCCAGGCACAGGCACCACTCCAGAAGAGGGACGCACCTTGTTCAAGGCCCTGTTCAAGGTCACGTGGCTACTTGGAATTTTTTTTATCGGATCCTGGAGGTGAACCCCTTCCTCGCCTCATGTCTCCCTGCCTACCTGTACCTCCGGGCACCCACCCGGCCCCGTTCTCCTGCTGTGAAACCGTTTTATCTGAACAGAAAAAAATGACAAAGTCGCTCATAAACGGAGCTGTTTTTCACACTGTTCTGTCTCTGACAGGCTGTTAGAAAAGTTGGGAGAAGAGGTGCTACTGTTATACTTTTGTTATTCGGTGCTAATTAGAAGAAAGCTGAGTGGGGGAACAAGAACCGGCTCCCAGGAGGCACTTACTGTTCCCACTGGAATGAGAGCGACTCCAGATAAGTCTCCTGGTTCCCTGGCACTGCATCTTAAGCAATAAATTTCGTTTTGCTCTCAAACAATTAAAATTATCTGCCCCATCGAATAGCATAGATGTGTTAAAACTTTAAAATAATTTTTAAAAACCTGTATTCTGAGTATTTGGAGTCATCTGACTGTTAGTTTTTTCTGAAACAATTATAAGGAAGATGCTGAGCGAGTTTAGTGTGGGGGAAAGTGTGCTTTTGCTCAGCAGACATGCACATTTTATTGCACCGCCTGAATAGAAGAGGTTGATGGGAATTTCTCCCGCTCAGAGGGCGGCAGGAAAGACCTTTAGCTGAGAAGCCTGGAAAGGTGAGAGGGACCGACAGTGAACACTTTTTCTCTCAACACCACTCTATGCTGGTTGCACAGTCCCATCTGTGTCCTAGTCACAACACTACTGTGTTAGATGTGCAGTATCTTCCTGCATTCTCACAGTAGCCCAGGGGGTGGACATACTCATTATTGTTCCTGTTTCTGTAAAGGAGCAAAGTGAGGCTCAGAGAGGTTAGGCTATGTGCCCAAAGTCACACAGCACTAAATAGCAGTACTGGGATTTGATCCCAGCGCAAGGAGCTCGTGTGTCCGTGCTTTGGCTGTGGTGCTGGGCTGCCTTGACATGGGAGCATTATTATTATTTCCTGTCTTAACAAGTGAGGGAGCTGAGACTCAGAGTCTCACCCTGACCCAGAGTGACCTCCTGGCTCCTGGAAGAAGGAAGTTCAGAGAATGGGTAGAGGTGCCTCTCTGTGCCTCAGTTTCCTTACCTGTAGAGTTTCTGTCTCACAGTGAGGTTTGAGGGTTAAAGGAGATAACTCATGTCGAGTTCTGCACAGCATGCTGGTCACCTGGTATACCCTGGCTAAAGGCTGTCTGTTACTGTACTATCATCATTATTAGTATTCTGATTCCGAAGCCATGTGAGTGCCAGGATGCTGCTGGCGACAGCTCTCCATTATCAAGTTGGATCGTCCTGAGTAAGCCCGTAACCACTGTGGATTTATGTTTCTCCCAGAGCAGAACCAGAACATCAGAACAAACAGGCTCAAAGGCGCTGGTGGTTCTCACTGCCCTGCCCTGAGTCCTTGCTATTATATTTCATTCGTTCAGCAATGCCAGGCACAGTACTCGGCTCTGGGACAACTTGCAGAGGCCCCGTGATGTGTCTGATTCTTACGTGTACATGGGTGTAGGTTCAATAAGTAGATCAGAGTAGTAGCCACCTGGTTTCTGCCTCTCTCAGAGTTGACTGATAGTAGGTAGGGGATATTTGTCAACACATTTTCCAAAATGCTTTCACTTCTGCCTCCGGGGCAATCTCCAATACACCTGTCTGAACTACATGGCAGGCTGAGCAACCCTCATTTATCCCCATTTGACAGATGAGAAAATTGAGGTTCACAGAAGTTGAAATAATTTGCCCAAGGCCAGGGAGCTAATTATCATAGAATCCAAGGGCTTGTTCCCACCACATCCTCTCCTGCCTCCTCATGCCCAGTGAAGAGATAATTTTGGTCCTGTCATCATTGGCAGGGTCCCATAGGGGCTGATTGTTCTATGCTGGTGACTAGAAAATGGGCCGGTAGCCCTTCAACTGCCATTTTATTATAGCCTCTCCTTCAGTTTTAGTTGGGCAGAAGCTACGGTTCCCATTCCTTGTGAAAAACCACTTGATGAGTCAACCAATAAATGCCAAATGAACATTTTTTGTATGCCTGGAAGGAAGATAAAACTCACTCATAACCTCTGGGGCTCCTTCTGGATGTGGCAGCATTATCAGTAATGTACTGAGCACCAACTATGTGCCAGGAACCATGACATCATATCACTTATTCTTCTCCAGGTCAGGAATTCATACTATTGTGGTCAGAGAAGATGCTTGATATGATTTCAGTCTTCTTATATTTATTGAGATTTGTGTCCTGACCTATGGTCTATCGTGGACAATGTTCCATGTGCACTTGAAATAAATGTATATTCACCTGCTTTGGGGTGAAATGCTCTGAAAATATCAATTAAATCCATCTGGTCTAGTGTGTCATTTAAGGTCACTGTTTCTTGTTGATTTTCTGTTTGGAAGATCTATCCATTAATGTCCGTGTGATATTAAAGAAGTCCCCTACTATGACTATCTCCCTATATGTCCATCAATATTTGCTTTATATGTGTAGGTGCTCCTATGCTGGGTGCATAAGTATTTACAAGGATTATATCCTCTTGTTGGATTGATCCCTTTATCATTATGTAGTGTCCTTTGTCTCTTGTTATAGCCTTTGTTTTAAAATCTATTTTGTCGGATATAAATACTGCTATCCCGGCTTTCTTTTTTATTTCCATTTGCATGAAATATTTTTCTCCATTCCTTTACTTTCAGTCTGTGTGTGTCTTTCAATCTGAAGTGAGTCTCTTGTAGATAGCATATATCTGAGTCTTCTTTTCTAATCCATTCAGCTACCCTATGTCATTTCATTGGAGAATTTAATCCATTTACATTTAAAGTGATCATTGATAGGCATGTATTTATTGCCATTTTATTATATATTCCTATTTTTTTCTTTCTTTCTTCTTCTTAAAGAAAAATTCTCTTTAACATTTCCTGTAATATTGGTTTTCTAGTGATGAACTCCTTTAGCTTTTTTCTTATCTCGAAAGCTCTTTATTTCTCCTTCAATTTTAAATGATAGCTTTGCTGGGTATAGTAGTCTTGATTGTAGGTCCTTGCTTTTCATCACTTTAAATATTTCATGCCAATTCTTTCTGGCCTGAAATGTTTCTATTGAGATATCAGCCAACAGTCTTATGGCAGCTCCCTTATAGGTAACTAACTGTCTTTCTCTTGCTGCTTTTTAAGATTCTCTTTTTGTTGTTAACCTTTGCCATTTTAATTATGATGTGTCTTAGTGTAGCCTTTTTGGATTCATCTTTTTTGGGACTCTTTGTACTTCCTGGACTTGTGTGTCCTTTTTCTTCATCAGGTTAGGGGAGTTTTCAGTCATTCTTTTTTTCAAATAGGTTCTCAATCCCTTGCTCTCTCTCTCCTCCTTTTGGTACTCCTATCATGTGAATGTTGTTATGCTTCATGTTGTCCCAAAGGACTCTTAAATTATCCTCAATCTTTTAAATTCTTTTTTCTATTTTGCTGCTCTGATTGGGTGTTTTCTGCTACTTTGTCTTGCAAATTGCTGACTTGATCCTCTGCTTCATCTGATTTGCTGTTGGTTCTTTCTAGTGTTTCTTTGTTGGAGATATTGTATTCTTCATGTCTGACTGGTTCTTATTTATGGTTTCTATGTTACTTTTTATTCTTACACCAGAGGCCTGGTGCACGAATTCGTGCACGGGTAGGGTCCCTCGGCATGGCCTGTGGGGATTGGGCCAAAACTGGCAGTCCAACTCCACCTGCCACTCCTGCCTGCTGCTCTGCCCATCCCGGCCCTGCTGCACCTGCTGTGGGCTGGTACCCAGTCAATCCTGATTGGGAGAGGCTCGCATCTGGTGCCTGTCCTGAGGGTGTGGGGGGTACGTGATTGGCCCTCCAGGCAGGCAGTGGGACACCCTTGCTGGCCTGGGATCCAGATCCATCCCCCTGATGTTTGCACCAGTTGTTGGGAGCCACCTGGTGGCTGCTTTTATATCATTTCTTCCTTGCAGTGTTTAGGGAGGGGAAGCGGCTGCAGTGCCTGAGACCTACTTCCAGGAGGCTGGCGGTGCTGTTAGGATCATGCTAGCTGCACCGGTCCATCAGTGCATGTCCTGTGTTCTGGAGATTGGATCTGCAGGACTGCTGAGGGAGTGAGTGGCTGCAGCTGGGCTTGTGGGCCATAGGGATGGGTCAGTCAGCTTAGCAGCACTCCCACTATGGGAGTGCACTGACCACCAGGGGCAGCTCCTGCATTGTCTGCCCCCTGGTGGTCAGTGCATGTCATAGTGACCGGTCGACTGGTCATTCAGTTGTTCAGTTGCTTAAGCTTTTATATATAGACTAGAGGCCCGGTGCACAAAAATTTGTGCACTTGGGGGGGTCTCTCAGCCTGGCCTGTGCCCTCTCACAGTCTGGTACCCCTTGGGGGATGTCCACCTGCTGGCTTAGGCCCACTCCCTGAGCAGTCAGACAGTCAGACATCCCTCTGGCAGCCCGGGAGCCCTTGGGGGATGTCCTTGCCAGCGGGGAGCAGGCCTAAGCTGCAGTTGGACATCCTCAGCACTGCTGAGGAGGTGGTAGAGGCTCCTACCACCACTGCTGTGCTGGCAGCCATCAGCCTGGCTTATGGCTGAGCAGAGCTCCCCCTGTGGGAGTGCACTGACCACCAGGGGGCAGCTCCTGCATTGAGCATCTGCCCCCTGGTGGTCAGTGTGTGTCATAGTGACCAGTCATTCCCAGTCGTTCTGCTGTTAGGGTCAATTGCATATTACCCTTTTATTATATAGGATAGAGGCCTAGTGCATGGGTGGGGGCCAGCTGGTTTTCCCTGAAGGGTGTCCTGGATCAGGGTGGGGGTCCCGCTGGAGTGCCTGGTAAGCCTGGGTGAGGGGCTGAGGGCCGTTTTCAGGCTGCACACAGCCCCTTCAGGGTGGGGGGGGGGTCCCGCTGGGGTGCCTGGCCAGCCTGGGTGAGGGACTGATGGCCATTTTCAGGCTGGCCATGCCCCCAAGCGACTCAAACTCCCAGCCTTTTCTTTTTTCTTTTTCTTTTTTTTCAGCGGGCGGGCTGGAAGCAGGTATCTGGCATTTATTTATCTTCTATAATTGAAACTTTGTAGCCTTGAGCGGAGCCCAGGGCCGGCCAGGGCAGGCGGGAAGCTTGGCTTCCTCTATCACCGGGGGCAACCCAAGCCTCCTGTTTGCTCCAGCTCCATGGCCGCTGCCATCTTAGTTGGCTTAATTTGCATACTCACTCCTGATTGGCTGGTGGGTGTGGCTTATGGGTATAGCGGAGTGATGGCTAATTTGCATCTTTCTCTTTTATTAGTGTAGATATTTTTCTGTTTAAGTTCTCAGTGAGTTCATTCATTCCACCTCTAAGTTTCTTGAGCATCCTTATAACCATTGTTTTGAACTCTATATCTGGTAGAGTGCTGGTTTCCATTTTACTTAGTTTCTTTTCTGGGAATTTCTGTTATTTTATTTGGGGCATGTTTTCTTCCCATTTTGGCTGCCTGTCTGTATTTGTTTCTGTGTATTAGGTAGATCTGCTATGTTTCCCATTCTTGGTACAGTAGCCTTATGTAGTCAGTGTCCAGTGGGGCCCAGTAGCACAGTCTTCCTGATCCACCCGAGCTAGGTGCTTCAAGAGTGTCCCTTGTGGCCTGACAGGAATGACTCAGTGGTTGAGTATTAACCTATACACCCAGAGTCATGTTTGACTCCTGGGCAGGGCACATGCCTGGGTTGTGGGCTCGATCCCCAGTGGGGGGAGTGCAGGGGGTGGCCCATCAATGATTCTCTCTCATCATTGATGTTACTATCTCTCCCTCGTCTCCTTCCCTCTCTGAAATCTATCTATCTATCTATCTATCTATCTATCTATCTATCTATTAAAGATTTGGCCATGTGGAGACCCTGGGAGAAGGCTGTCCAGAGATGATCATGTCAGGGGAGCAAACTGACAAGATGGAACACAGGTCTGGTTACATCTGTTGAGAAGGGTCTTCTCTGCTCCTCACCCCCCCCCCGCCCGCCCCCAAAAAAGCTGCCCAGAGACCAGTGGCAGATTTAATCCAGCTTTTGAGGCAGATGAGATAGGAGGTCAGGAGTTCAGCTGGCAATCAGAGAGATTCCCAGTATAAACAGCATCTGCAGCAATAATGCCAAAGCTTGTTCATTGGGGAGCTTTTGTATCATCTTTACTATTTATTGAGCATTTAGTATATGCCAGACACTAAGGGCCTAATGTGTGTTTTGCCTTTTTAACCCCAAAGGCAGCACTGTGAGCTATGTGCCATTATTGCTATTTTAAAAATGAGGAAACTGATGCTCAGACAAGTTGTTGACATGCTAGGTCACACAGTCCTAGTAGAAAAGGGACCAAGTGCAAGCCATTGTGCCTCAGAGTCTTTTCTACTACGGTTTCTATGAGACATCCAGGATGCTGAGCCCATGTCTAGCGCCTCCTACAACCAGACTTAAAAGCTGGGTGGGTCTTCATTAGATAGAAAAGGAGAGAGGACATTTCAGGTGCAAGCACAGGCTGGGAAAAGTCAAGGAAGTAGAAATTGGAGTGATGATTGGACAAAATGCAAGAATAATCTGATCTGACCAAATGGTAGACATTAGGACATACCAGGAATAATTGTCAAGAGACAGGTGTGTCTTAGGGTCACAGGTCTTGAAGGGTCTTGAAAGCTAGATAGAGGTGATAGGTCTGTGGTAGGTTGCCGTGGTGCTGCTGCCCCCTGAGAGGCTGGTTAAGGAGGGCACGTGTCATGCATTTCTGCCAATGAGCTGTGGGGCTCCCAGGAAAGCATCGCAGGCTCCTGGAAAGAGATGCACGGAAGCAGCCGCCCTCCTCCTCTGGATGTGGTTGCCTAGAAACTGGCATGCGATGTCCATCTTCTGACCACCAGGAAGGTGGTCTAAGGTCAAAGCCAAGACCCCACGGCTGGCAGAGCTGAGAAATGGAAAGAACAGGGGCCTCAGAAAGAGAGGGACAGAGCCAAGAGAGTGTGTTGCTCTTGGAGTTGGGGAGCAGGATGGCCCTAGGCACCAGCCCCAGTTCTGAGGCCCTGTGTAGTTCTTGCACTTGGTGTCTTTGAGGGTCTTGCGCAAACTCCCTTTAACTTGAGCTGGCTTGAGAGGGTTCTGCTCCAGCCTCAAAGTCACTGTGACCAGAACCCCTGGAACAGGTCTTGTGTCCCACACCCAGGTGGAGCCGGCCTGCAGTGTAGGGGGTACGTGCAGAATGAAGGAACGGATGACTGAATGTTGGGTGAGATGAGCCTTGGCCTTGGAGGTGATGCGGAAAGGCAGGGTCCAACACTAGTCATTGTCTCCAACACACATCACTGCTGACGCCTCAGTGACGATAGTCTCGACTATGTCCTCTGTCCCTAGTCCTGGGAGTGGGCACAGCTGACAGGTGTCTTAGAGCTGGGGCCTTTAGTTGCTGGGGGGCCCATGCCCAGGGTTTCTGACTCTGTAGTCTGGAGTGGGCCTGAGATCTTGCATTTCTAACGAGTTCCCAGGAGATGCTGACACGGCGGGCCCTGGGAGCTGGAGGGACAGAAGGCCTGGTGTTCTCCACAGGCTCTAACCATCAGCGTGAAACTAGTGGAGAATGGGGTGGGGCCAGGAGCACAGTGTGTTCAACAGGCTGGGCAAGGTGGAGTCCCAGAGCAGGGGCTGTCTGTGGGCCACTGGCACAGGCCTAACACCAGCCAGTCACATGATTAGCTGCTCAGTGTTTAATGCTTTTCATCCAGTGATACTAAGGTCAGTGAGGCTCTGGGATGGAGAAGACTGACATGTCTGATGTTGGCGCACGTGGGTTGGGCTTGGCTTGAGATGTGAGTGGCTGTTCCCTCATAAGTGCCCACGGAGGAGAGGGGCCGCAGCCCACAGGGGTGTCCATGGATATGTGTGCTCCTCCCCTCGCGCTTCTGTTCCCAGTGGTTGGTCTTTGGAGAGGAGCTTGGGGACTGCTGGGCACACCAGGAGGCCCGGAAATGCAGAAGTTGCTGTGAGTGCAGCCCAGGATAGCCCTAGGCCAGGTGGACTGGTGGGGCGGGAACGCTGTGCAACCCAGCCCAGCCCAGCCCAGCCCAGCCCAGCCCAGCAAGCTTCCTGGGGAAGCTCACCCTCCGCAGTCCCCTAGGGATCAGGCCCAAGCCCCCCTCCCGCTCGCATGAAATCGCACCTTGCTTTTCTTTCATCCCGGCCTGCTCCCCCACGTCCACATCGGCCTTCCTGGCAACATATTTGTAACAAGTCAGGTGTCAGGCTCTGTGTCTGAGGAAGCTGGCCTAAGACAGATGGCACCTGCAATAGTCCAGAGAGGGACACAACGAGAAAGGGTCATGGCCAGGCCGGGTGCCCCGAGCTGGAGCGCGTGGAGTTGGAATGTAGGTTCTGAGCGTACATGGGGTCACTGACGTGGGGTTGGTCTCCATCGGGCTCCTCGGAAGTTTCTCCTCCCCCAGAAAGCCAGGTCCAGCCTGGAGATGCAAGAGCAACCCGGCCTCTGGAGATGTCGCATGAAGTCCTTGGTGAAAGCGTGATCGGGAGTGTGGGGGCCTATAAAGCCGTTCAGGGACTGTTCCGGCTGCACCGGGCCCAGCAGACACTGGAGGGAAGTGCTTGGTCCTGCAGAGAAGCTGCACTGCCCCCTGTTGTGTCTGTGCAACCAGAGGGTGTGGAGCGGGGGCAGCGCTGGGCTGGGCTTCAGGATGTCAGAGATTTCATTGCAGTGACATCCTGGTCTTTCCTGTGCCCGGTTAGTGGCGGCTAGAAAACACACCATTTGCTGCCACGGAGGTGAATGATGAGGGGGTGGGGGAAATACTCCAGAAACTAGACAATGTCCTCCCTTTGTCTCCGGAGCTATAATTACCGGTTCAGGTGCTGCCTCCGTGACAGGCAGAGCAGGGTGGGAGGAGCAGGGGAGCCTTGCCAGCGCTGAAGTAACGAGCTCAACGTTTATAGAATGTTCTTCGCGAGAAACTGCTCTTGTTTCTGTAAGGCTGTGTTCGGACCGGGCCCTTGTATTCCTCCGCATCATTGATTCAGTGATGACCATGCAGGGAAGCAATCCTCTTCCATCCTCGACAGGCCAAGTGCTTAACATTTTTTTTTTGCCTAAAAACTCTGATAATTATCTGATTTTACAAGCGAGACAGTCGAGGCTCAGAGTGTTAACTAACTTACAGTCACACAGCTGCTAAGCGGCAGAACTGAAATTCAAAGTTTGCTAGGATGTGAGCCTGCTTCCCTAACCCACCTCGCTAGTGTCAGCCACACGGACTCCTGTGTCTTCAACTCCCAGAGCTGCTCCTGCCTCCAGGCCTTGGCCTGTGCCTGTCCTTCCACCTGGAGCCCGTCCCCAGACCTCCCGTCCTTCAGTCTCCACTCACCTGCTATCTGGAGGGGTCTTCCCTGCTCTCCTAAGTGGGTGCCCCTCACTCCCCACCTCCTTTGTATCCTTTTCTTCACAACCAGTAGCACAAGTTATAATTGTGTGTTTATTTACTTGCTGAATTAGCTCCCTTTAAAGAGCTTCCCGGAAGCCCTGTTTGGAACATCTGCTCACATCTCGTTGGTCAGAATCGTGTCACATGACCACCCCTAGCGGCCAGGGGAGTGTCATTTTTTAGCAGGATGCATTGTTCCCTGTGTAAATGTGGTTTCGTCTGTCTGGGAGAGGGCCAGCACACTTGGTAGGTTGGGTGGTCGACTCATCCAGCTTTGCCCACACAGGGTGGTCACCCTGTTGGCAGCAACCTCCAGTCTCCGACACACTGACCGTCCTCGGCTCAGCCGTAGCAGCTGCCTAGGAGCACAGGCCGGGTTTTTGTCTGGGGCTTGACATCCAGGCACATGTGAAACATCAAACAGCCGGGGTGATGCAGTAAAAGATAATTTCACCCCAGCCAGGTGCTGAGTTACTAGGGAGCCTAATTATTTGATACACATCTAGAGGCTGAGGAAGTTCTGCCTCACTTAGGCGAGAAGCTGAGCTTTCAGGTTTCCTCTGGCCACTTCTCTGTTCCAGGAAAAATGTCCTCCCCTCCCTAGTTCAGTTAGGTGTTTCTTTAAGTCTGAAACTCTAGTTTGGAGTCTTGGTTAAGATGATATGATAATGGGCTTTTGCAAAGTCTCTAGAGATGGAGGAAAGATGTAGGAAATGGGAAATGCCCACCTTTGGGATAACAAGCGAGAACTCTGCTAGGGGCCTCTTACCAACAAAAGGGGGCGGGCAGGAAGACGACGTGACCGGCCTAGACACGGCCAGCGCACAGCCCTGGCCAGCGCACAGCCCCGGCCACCTCCCGGCTCGGCCTGCTCTGAATGGTGCCATCAGCTGTGGCATCTGCATGATCATCCTGAGCTCCTTTTGTAACCGAAGCTTCCAGAGGCTGAATCATCTGCTAAATTCACACAGCTAGAAAGTGGGTGCTGAGGCTGGGGTTCGAACCCACATCTGGCTGCCTTCAGGCTCTGGAAAAAGCTGGTATTAGCCAAGCTACTGTTTGTAGGAAAAAGGGAAATGGGGTACGGTCATCGGGCTGCACCCAGCTCTGTCTTAGCAGTACCCTTTAAGCTGAAGGCAGGCACCTCCTGGCAATCACTGTTTCCCAATGCATCAGGCGATTTCAAATGCTTCGCATTAAGATAACAAGTGCCATTGTAGTTCGTGTTATTTCTGCTTATTTCTCTGCTTTGCTTGGCATCCGTCTCTGTAACCACCCAGTTTTTCGGGACCAATTTCACAGGTTAGAAGTTGCGAGACAGGTTTTAGCACCGTATAAAGAGACCAAGGGTGACTTCCCAGCTGCAGGCTCCAGGAGTGCAGTCTAATACAGAGGCCTCCTGGAGGCCTGATGCTGCCCAAGCACTGTCACCTCTGCCGGTGCTCCTGGCTGCTAGGCGCGGGCGCCTCTGGATTGGCTCTCGTCCAGCGGGCACTGTGCTGGTCATGCCTGCTGGGAACCCCACACCTCCTGATCCTGGGTCCCAGCCAGGGTGCACATATGTATATCTGTGTGTGTATGTGTGTATACATGCAAGCACATTAGATCGAGTTCCAAATTCATCTGCATTGGTGACAGCAGCGTCTGCCTCCCAGGGCTGTTGGGGGGATTAATGGAGATAGTAATAGTCACGTGCCCGACACAGTGCCTGGCACATATGAGGGCTTGATAAAGCCCAGCCTGAAGAGTGATGGCGAGGAGAAATGAGGGGAGGGAGGAGGAAGGAGATCCTTTGAGCCTCAATTTCTTTAGTTAGAAAGTGGGACTGACAAGAGAACCTCTTTCATAAGATTGTAGAAAAGATTGGTAGGATGTCAGTTAGATGCTTAGCATTATGCTCCGCCCATACTAAGTGTTCAATAAATACAACCTTTTGAGTGTCAATAGACTTGTGAGAATAAGCCACCTTCCTCATAATGTGGGGGTGGGAATTCAGCAACATACTGTACTGAAGTGAAGAGAAAGTGCTCAGTCCCTAGTAATGCCCCAGCGCGTAATGATTGTTATTCGGACAGAGCTGATCAGGTTCTGCTGATCAGTTTCGAAGCTGCGGCCTCAGGGGGGTCTGCGAACCTTCCTGAGAGAAGGGAATGGAAGGATCGTGCAGGCTGTGGGCTCTCTTCGAGTGAAATGGTGATGGGGGACAATGTCAGACTGTCCTGGTGGCCAGTGTCACTCTCTATACCTGTTAGTTCTCTTACCAAAGGCCAGGGAAGCAGCATGGTGACCAGGACTTGGGCAAGCCTGAGCGCTGCCCGTGGGTGGTCTCGTGCACGTGTCGCTACCCAGCCCGCTTTGACATCTGTCTTCTGTAGAGCACATGTCACCAGTTGACACTTACACAAGCCAGAAGGGCCCGGCCCACACTCATCGCCATAATAAACACATGCGGCAGTTTTTGAGCCGAGCTGTCCCATCCATCAATCTGCGTGACACCCAAAAAGTCCCTGTGGGAGGAAGGCATGACTTCACGGGGCAGAGCCTCCCAGCCAGGTGTGTGTGTCAGGGATGCTGTGCGTCCTGGGCTGCGGTGGATGGGCACAGGTGAGCTCTGGGAGTCTGTGTGTACGTGTGTGTATATGTGGGTGTGTGCATGTGCATGCCACATGTGCATGCACATGTCTGTATATCTGTGTGCACACATACATGTGTGTCTGCATAGGCCCATGTGTGTATTGTGTGCCTATGTGCATGCATGTATGTGTGCATATGTGTGTCTATGTGCATGCATGGATATGTTTATGCATTTATATGTATATCTGCATGTGTATGTGTGTATACATGCAAGCACATTAGATCGAGTTCCAAATTCAAACATCTTCTGGGGCTGGCAGTGTTGTCGAAATGGGATGGGATAGATAGACGCTGACTTTGGTTCTTGGAATCTAGAGGACAATAGAGAGTGGTGAGGACTGTGGCAAATGGGAGCCCATGCCCATCTCAGGCTGGCAGATGTGGCTCAGTTCCCTCCAACTGCTTTGCTGCATGTTGGAAGGCAGATCCAGGGTTACCAGATATTTCCAGTTTTCAAGATAGGCCAGAAAGCTGGACTTTTATGTGAAAGGTGCTGGTTTTTAAGACTATTGTCAGCTCATCAGGGATATTTAAAGTGCCTCCTGGATCAAAGGGAACACACACAAGACTGGAACTTGGCCTATGGACCCCCAGTGGAGTGTAGGTTTTCTCTGGTGGGAAAGGGCCTGTTCTACGGCTGGGCCATTCCCAGAAACCCCTGCATTGACCCGGAGCTGTAGTCCTCAGTGAAGCAAGTTTGCCAAATGGTGGGACATTTGGCAATGTCTCAAGACACTTTTGGTTGTCAAAACCGGGTGGTGGTGCTGGTGAGTTGGGGGGTTTAGTACTGGCTGTCAGTGGGCAGAGGCTGGGGATACTGCTAAAGGACAACGCCCAAGACAGCCTCCTTCCCACCGTGGCCACAAGCAACCTGGTCCCAAGTGTCAGTAGTGAGAACCTGCCTAGAGTCATGGGAAGGTGGCTTGCGACAGCCAGCTTTGTCTTCCAGAAGTCCTACCTCTTGAGCAATGGCCTTTAGGGGTTAGTTGTGTGACCAATTGGAAATCCACCCAAAAAGATGGATTTCTGGCTGAGGCCTGCCCGAGTGTGCCTTCCCCACATGCTGGCTTCTGATGGTGTTTCCCGTGCACGACCATGCGCGCGCGCAGACACACACACACACACACACACACACACACACACACACACACACCCGCGCGCGCACACACACACACACGGAAGCTGGCTAAGCCTGGATTGTAACTTGGGGCAGTCTGTCTCCCAAACCTGCTCCCTCTTGCCAGGGCTCCACTGAGGAAACAAGGACTGAAAAGATTTTATGTCTTCTTGCCCATGAGTGTGTGAACTCACTGCTCTCTCTGCCTGCAACAGTTTTTGCTTAGAAAACACAGTTCATTTTTCCAGGCAGAGCTTGCAAAGCGCCTTCTCCAGAGTGCTTCCCCTGGCAGCTGAGACAGGGTCCCTACACCAGTTAGATCATCGTCGCTGACATAGACCATCTCTCATAGATCATCTCCCCTCTCCTGTGACCGCTTCAGGTTCTGTCTTAGTATTCAGTGAGCATCTGTCATTACTGTGCTCTCAGCACTGACTAGGTATCTTTGAGTGATCGGATCAATGAATGGTGGGCGTTCCCTTGCTTCTCGTGTTAGCTTAATTTCTGAACTTTGAAGTGCATTGTTGAGTCTTTATGATGAGCCAGGCAGGCACTGCTCTAAGTCCTTTACGTGCATTAACTTGCTTAATGCTTGCAACAGTCCCATGAGGCAGGTATTCGTGCCGTCCTCATTTATTCTCATTTTAACTTGTGAGACAAAGAGAAGTTAAGGCACTTGGCCAAACTCACGCAGCTCGTGACAGGAACTTCCCCAGTGGCTGCTGTGCGTACACTGACTTCTGCAGGCCTAGGGATAGAGCTGAGTTCTGTGCTTGTCCTCACTCTCTGGATCCCCTGGCAAGGGCTTGGTGAGCTATTATTACAGGCATCAAATAACCATTTCACTGAACATCTACAATGTGGAAGGCACTGACTAGATGAGGTGGTTTTATGTTTCTTTGGTTTTGCATTTTTTATTTAGATATTTGCCTGTTTATATCCCACTTAGTATATTTGACTTTTTTCTTATTGATTAACAATTACTCTTTATATAAGGCTCTAAACCATACATTTGTCCTATTTTACATATTTTCCATAATTTTACAAATTTTGTTTTCTCAGCTTGTTTATTTTATGTGCTGTTCCGTTTTTAATTTTAATTTTAAGTAGTCAAAACTGTTCTTTAAAGTGTCAGTCTAAAATGCCACACCTTAAAACATTCTTTCCATCCCCAAGATTCTAAAATATTCACACCTATTGATTTAGCCCTTTTAGTTTCATTATTTTATTTATATATTTGCATTTTAATCTATGACCCACCAGGAGTGAATTTTAGCATATGGTGTGAAACAGGGCTCTCACTTTATTTTTTTTACTAGGTCTACTTGTACATTATCCATAAAAACTCATGGAGAGCACCTTTGACTGAAATAGGCAGCCACAAGCTTTACAGTGTCCACCGGAGCAGCTCAGCTTGTAAATCACATTGTCTTTCAGTTGCCTAATATATATGTAACAAATTTGTATATAGAACAACCTATCAGTGGATGTGGTCACATGATTCTGAAATTTTGAAAGATGAGTTTCTTAAGGCATTTTCTTGAAGGGGATGCAGTTATGTCAGCCTCTGTCATTTGCCCATTCCACAGACATCACTGCACTGAACCCACCCCCCTTCTTGACTGGCAGATGACTGCTTTATTCGCATGACTGGCAGACCTCCCTGATGCATACTAATTAAAATCTTGTGATATCAGTGTTGGTGATCTGATGAGCAAAGGTGAAAGAGTTTGCTGATTCCTGATGTTGGCAGATATGAGGGAAGAGGACTGGTCCCGCTGGTTTGAGCATGGGAATGGGTGGGAAGATGCTAGTGGAGGGACACCTGGGTGTGCTGCGGGTGCTGTGTGCCAGTCACTGTGCTGTGGGTTTTGCATTCATCGTTTAGGCCTCATAACCACCTGAAGAGGTGGGAACTATTATTCATTCATTTCACAGAGGAGGACACTGAGATACAACGAGGTGAAGTTACCTGCCCAAGGTCAAGTATTTATTAAGTGTCAACCAGGCCACCTGCTTATCTGTTCTGCAGCCTTGCAAAAGTTTGCAGCAAAAGCCTTTAGGGCATGCTTGCTCATAAACCCAGTAAGTCTCTGTCAAATTGGTGCCAAGGGAAAAATGATGGGTGGGCAAACTGATTTTGGACAAGAGTACGTATCTTCACAGGGTTGTTTTTAACGGCGAAAATTTGGAAATAAGCTAAAAATCCATCAATAGAAAATCAGTGAACTTTATTACAGTCTTTACATATCCTGGATTATTATATAGCTTTTAATGAATTATAAAATAAGCATACTCTTGATACATATAATTCCCCATATGTCATCACATGTACAGAGCAGGTTACCAATTATATATAGTATGACGTAATTTTTGTTATTTTATTATTATTTTTAATCCTCACCCAAGGATATGCTTATTGATTTTAGAGAGAGGAGAAGGGGGGTGAGAGAGAGAAAAATTGATTGATTACCCTCTGTACACTCCTCAACCAGGGATCTTACCTGCAACCTAGGTATGTGCCCTGACCAGGAATTGAACCCACAACCTTTCAGTGTATGGGACAACACTCCAACTAACTGAGCCACCCCACCCAGGGCTAATATTTGTTATTTTAAAAATATAGGCATAGAAAACCATGGAGGTCTGTGGAGCCCGTGTGTCAGCCTCAGTGCTGCTGACAGTGAGCTGGATACCTCTCTCTGTGGGGCTGTGCCTCTTGTAGGATGCTTAGCAGCATCCCTGGACTTTACCTACTAAAGCCAGTGATATCCTCCTCACACTCTCACCCTTTCAGGTGTCACAGCAAAGTCTCCGGTCATTGTCAGCTGTCGCGTGGGGGACAGTATTGCCCCGTTGAGCTGCGGGCAGGTTGTTAGCATCACCATCAGAGCCGGGAGCTGCCGGCATAAGCAGTGGGGCTGTTTATCTAACAGCTGGGTAAGGGAGGAGCAGGGACATTAGGCCATGCTGGGCGCCCTGCCCAAGACCTCCCGTGTCCCCTGGTCTCAGCCAAAGTGTCCCCTCCTCCGAGAGGCCCCCCTTTCGGAACAATGCAGCTTTAGTTGGTTGAGTGGTACCTCCCAGACTTACATCTACCCAGAACCTCAGAATGGGACCTCATTTGGAATAAGGGTCTTTGCAGGTGTAATTATAGTAAGAATCTTGATATGAGATCATCCTGGATTAGAGTGACCCTAAATCCAATGACCAGTGTCCTCGTAAGAGACAGAAAAGGAGAAAAAGCAGCGAGACGTGGGGGAAGGCCATGTGATGATGGAGGCAGAGATTGGAGTGGCGTGTCAACAGGTCAGGGAAGCCAGTGACCCCCGCGAGGCATGGGAGGGTGTCTCCCTCAGAGCCTTTACAGAACCAGTTCTGCCAACACCTTGATTTCAAACTTCTGGGCTCCAGAACTGTGAGAAAATACACTTCCGTTGTTTTAAGCCATCAAGTTTTGTAGTAATTTGTGATGGCAGCCTCAGGAAACGAATATAGCGTTCCTGCCTCTGCATCCGGCTACGACAGCTGTGGCAGAGTGGCTTGCACAGGTTACTTCTGCCCCAAGCGTCTGCTTTCTCAGCTGTGACCCGGGGCTTTTAGCCACATCTACACGAGGGAGGGTAGAGAGGGAGCAGCAGCCACTATTGCAGTCACAGTGGTAATGGCATTTCATCATATTAATGCCTTCCCAAATATTTTACATACACTGAGCATCAGATCTCTTATCAGAAATGCTCAGCATCTCTGCCTCTCATTTCAGTCACACACTGGCTTGTGTTCATGGCTTACTCGCTATCGGCCCCAGTTTCCCAGTCCATAAAATGGGGATGGTGAGAGCACCTGCCTTGTGGATTGTTTTATGTAGCTCAGTCCTGTGCCTGGCACTTAGTAGATGCTCAGTAAACTCAAGCTACCATTCTTACATCTGGGATGGGAGCCTAGTGAATCATTTCTGTGGAGACCAGCTCCTCTGGGGTTGCCTCCCCAGCCCTGGCGTTTCCCAAGGGTAGAGGAGAATTCCCGGGGACCTTGGCAGACCCCCCAGGGCAGGAGGGCTGGCAGGAGGGACAGCCCCATTTCATCTTGGCATAAGACAACTTCCTGGTTCAAAGACTAAAGGCCTTTGTAAAAAAGGAGAGAAAAAAGGGCTCTTGGACATCAAATACTCCTCACAAACACTGTTTTGATGGGTTAAACGTAAATGAATCCGAAACACATGGATTAAATTTCTCCCGGAGGGCTTAGAAATTAAGGGGGAGGAAAAGGGAGTTGTCTCGGGCCAAATGCGTGCTGATTTTTTCCAATCTCCAGAATCTTTGGGAAATAATTGGAGACATGTCCTCACACCCCAACTAGTACAAAGCTGTACCTTTTTTTTTTAATTGCTGTTATGACTCACTGTTGAGTTGGTGATTATTTTTATCCAGTTAATGAAGGTAATCTATAAATTACCACTGACCCAGATTCATGATTTAATAAGATTTAAATTACACACCCATGTTCGCTCAGAAGAAGCGGGCTGGAGCCTCTTTCTGAATTGAAGGCATGCATCTGTCTGTTCTCAAAGGTCCAGAAGCTCAGATGCTCTCCCACCGCCCCCCTTCCCCCATCTGAGCGCATGGCCACCTGGCTGGTTTCCAGGCCCTGTGACTGCACATGCTCTGCGGGTGTTGGCTTTGGGCTCAGTAAAGACACCAAATGGGGACCCAGAAGACAACCACCTTGCTCTCACCTCTGTACCCTCGGCTGACCTCCAGCTGCTCTCTGGGCCTCAGTTTCCCCCTCTATGACATGACAGATTATTGGTCCTTAAGGGGTTTCTTAGCACTGATGTGCCAGGCCTGGATTTCCCAAAGTGTGCCCTGTGGAACCCTGGGCCCTTGAGATGCTCTGTGGAGAAGGACTCCATCCTCACGCATGTTTGAACATGGTCACAGACTCAGCCCATTTGTTGATTCCCACGGCATGCCAGTGGGCTCAAGGTCAAAGTCAAGGTCATTGCCGCCTCTCACCCTGCCAAAGCTGAAGCTCTCCTGGTTTAAAAGCCAGGTCAGGACTGACGCTGCCTTCCCAGCTCCTCTAAGGGCTCCTGTTGTCCTTAAAACAAAATCACACTCCTAAGCTTGCAAGACCCTAGGGATGGGCACCCAGAGCCCGCTCTGTCTATGGACAAGGGACCTGGCAGTCACACAGGCCCTCGCTCAGAGGACCCCCAGCCGAATTTAACGCTTGTTGTCTCTGTCTTGGGATTCTTAATAAGTTTTGTCCAGAGGGCCACATCTAAATCTTGCTCTGGACCACTTGGATCATGGAGCCAGCAGTCCTGCCCTAGGCGCAGACTCACCTTCTGCCTGTGTGTGAGGCCAGGCTACGTTTATCAACATTCTAGACATGGGTTTAAAAGAGCCCCATGAGGAAGTGAATGTGCAGAGATCACAGAGGTGCTTCTCAAGATAATGCCAATTAGGGGAAAAGATCAGCCACGCTCCTGCGGCCTTTGGACTCCCCTGGCGTGTGACCTTATTGGCAGAGCCTGGGTCTTTGCCCTCACAGCTGAGTTTGAAAGTGTTCCAGTTTAACCCCTCGCCTCTGAGGAGGAGACTAAGCCCGGCGCCCAGCTGGGGACAGCTCCTCACCGTGTCTTTTTTCCTGTGCGGGCTGCGAGGGTCCTCCCAGGAGTCTGCAGCGGGCAGAGGAGGCTGGGTGTATGTTAACGAGCAGCTTTTTTAAATTTCTCTTGAAGAAATACACTTGTGGTGGTCAGGTTAGGAAATGCAGGTCATTGGAAGGCAAAAATCAGCACCATCCATCGCCCACCTCCCACCCGAGGACAGACATTTGGGGCCTCTCCTTGAGCTCAGGTCGCCGACCTGAGTGGGGGTGGGTCTGCAGCTCAGGGTTTCCGCTCCACGGCTCTGGCTTTGGCAGCTGCGCCCGGTTTGGGAGGCAGGAGGACAGGCGAGGGGTGAAGAGAATAGAGGTTCTGTTTTTGTTGTTTGAGAACTTGGATGAAGTTGGAGTTGCATCAGGTTAATGAGCAATGCTAGAGTGTGTCCCCGAAACACACTTGACCGGCTCCCAAAACAGGTTAGCTGTCATTTTTGATGTTTTTCAAGAGCACGAACTTTTGTTTTCCAGGAAATTGGCATGCTGGCAGTCAGATTGTGAACATTTTGATACTTTTTACAACGTTTTACAATATTTGTTTTTATTTGGTCTAGAACATGATTTTTCAACCTCAGCACCGTTGACATGTGGACCAGATAGTTCTTTGCTGTGGGGCATCCTGAGTACTGCAATAGCTTTAGCAGCATCCCTGGCCTCTGCCCATCAAATGCCAGCAGACACCTCTCCCTTCGCCATGACAAACAAAACTCGTCTGCAGACAAATGTCGCTGGGGGACAAAATCACCATCTGTGAGATAGAAACCACAGTTCTAGAAAGTTCCAGGGAGAAGCATCCTCACATCTCCTCAAGCATAAACAGAGCCTAAGCGACAGTTTATGGTGCTGGGTTCTCTGTGATGGTGCTTTTAAAGGATCCTGCGTATGAAAATAGCTAATTAAGCGAGGGGCCAGCAGTAATAATATAGCTAATGTGCTATTCCGTGTGGTTGGTGTGTGTGTGTCTACTTACGTTTCCATATGCATTACATCTAATTACAATGAGCATTGCCTTACATTTACTATTATATTACTAATTTCATTTAACCAAAAAAGAGGGCGTTGGGGAAATTTAAGTTTTTTATTTCTTGGATTTTAAATGATAGCTTCCTGATGGAAGTATATACTATTACACATCAGATAGGAAGAGAGCTTCTCCAGCGCACTTGAAAAGCAAGTGCTGTTGACTAGAAAACAGCCATCTGAGAAGACTTGCCTTCGAACTTCACTGATGGGCACCTCCTACGGGAAATGACTGCCTTTGAGACAGTTCAAAAACAGGCCTTTTATTCACCCCGTGGCCAGCTGGCTTTTCGGAAGGCACACCATGTGCAGGGGTTTCTAGGAGGACGATTTCTACTTCCTACAAGTGGGCAGGTGACCGGTGGAGAATGAGGAAGCTTTTGCTCTGTGACTTGTCTGGGAGAATCCATACAGGAAGGACATATAATACAATTGGGCGAGTGAGATTTGTTTTGCAGAAACTCCTTTGGCCAAGTTCAATGAATCATATTGTGAAAAGTCTTGTTTAATACAGTATGTATGTGTGCCTGTATGCACTTACATGTGCAAAACACAGGCATGAGCTATTTTATCTATTACTTTTCACTTTACTCAAAAAACAAAGTTGATGTGAGAATTTTAAAGATTTCTTTTTACTAAGTCACCATAGAAATTAATCCACTGTATTGAAAAAAAGGCAGAAAATAATGTATGCTATTGCCTCCATTTTCCAACCAAATAAGTCATTTCATTAAAAATATTGTATGTATCTTTAGAAAATTTGGTGACTGCAAAAAAAGTAAAAAAGAAAATTAGTATCATACCTAAATCTATTGCCTCAAGATAAAAGGTTGGTATATTTCCTTCCAATCTTTCGTTTGTGTCATTTGTATGTGTGTGTACACACATTTTATTTTTTTTATTATTATTATTTTATATTTTATTGATTTTTTACAGAGAGCAAGGAAGAGGGATAGAGAGTTAGAAACATCCATGAGAGAGAAACATCAACCAGCTGCCTCCTGCACACCCCCTACTGGGGATGTGCCCGAAACCAAGGTACACACCCTTGACTGGAATAGGAACCTGGGACCCTTCAGTCCGCAGGCCGACGCTCTATCCACTGAGCCAAACCGGTTAGGGCTGTGTACACACATTTTTAAACAAATGCTTTTTCAGAGTTCCCAGCTCCATTTCACTTTCTGATGTATCCTGAGCATCTTCCCCAGGAAATACAATCCCCAGGAACCCCCTGCCAGTGACTGAGGCACAGACAAGGCTGTGTGAATGGCTGTGCCCGTGGTGCAGGGGCAAACCTAGGGGTACAGTGTGAACAGCCTACCTGAAGCAAGACGCTGCTGGTTCTAGAAACTACTTACATTTTCACAAAACAGCCTGAGCCAGGTCCTGAGGGGCTGCCTCCCTTTGGGGTGCAAGGACTGACAGCTCAGAGGCCCGGAGGGACTGTGGGGCTACAGGAGGGTTTCATATGGGACTGGAGGCGGCTGCACAATTGTCTGCATGCTCTAGGGGTCAGTGAACCGTAGACTTCCAACGGATAAATGTTGCGGCATCTTAGTTATACCTATTTTTAGAGTGGGAGAGTTACAGTCCACCCTCTAAAACCATCAGGCACCAGGAGTGGGCCCCACTGTCATCATCATTCGCAGACCAGGGCTCGGAGGGTCGGTCAGTTCCTAGAGGCCACTTCCCTGCCTGGGACTCTGCCCGCTCCAAGCTGTGATGCGCTTATCATACGTCACGGTGGGCGCTTCGCTGTCTGCAGGCCTGCAGCCCTGGCATTTGGGGCGGCCCCTCCCCACTTCCTGTATTCAGAGTCTGTTGTCTGCTTATTAGCCCGTTCTTGCTCTGTTTCCCAGCCTGGGTGGCAAACACCCGAGCCGAAAACATGGATTGAGCAACAGAAGGGCCAGGGTAGCCCGGCCCGCCCCGGCGGCCCTTGATCTGCAGGGCTGTGCCGAGAGCGCTCGGCACGGGAGGCAGCCCCTCGGGTGGTGCCTTCCCGGCGCGTCTTGGACCAGTGTGATTTATTGCCTGTGCTTGAAGGGATCCTCAGACAATGCGGAGCTTCTGGCGGCCCGTCTGAGAACGCGCTCACACAGTCACCCAGCCCAGCTCGCTCGCCCTCGGGAGGGCGGAGGGAGCTTCAGAGTCCGCCAGCCAGCACTGCGGGCTGGGAACCAGTGTGGAAAAACTGACTGTGAATGTTATTTTCGAATGTGGCCATGGTTTTGAGGACGATTTCATCATGAAGAGCCCCTTTTGTATTTTTATTTTCATTGTGTTGTCATTCCCGGGGGACTCATGGGAGGTCAGGCTATGAGAACCTGGGGCTTGCAGGCCGATTTCCGTTGGTCGGTCGGGGTCAGGGCTGCATCCAGTGGAAGGATGGCTCCTGGGACAGGAGGGGTGGGAGGAGGGCCAGCGTAGCCGGACCAGAGCAGGGCGTGGCAGCTGGGCCTCCCTCTGCTCAGCCTCCCCCTCCCCGTCTTCACAGGCCGCGACCATCACCAATTGGTCCACCGCCCCTTTTCACACATTATGATCCGACGGCTAAACAAGCCGTGGCACAGCCAGCAATGGAGTTTATTCAGCAATAAAAAGAAATGAGCTATCAAGCCATGAAAAGACATGGAGGAGGAACCTTGCATGTCCTTCAACTCCAGTGTAAGGCAGGAAATGTAGATGAGGGAGGATGTTTTGTCTCTCTAATTATTGATGTATCCCTTGTGCCTCAAACTGGGCCTGGCACTCAGTAGATGTTCAATAAATGACTGACTGACTGAATGAATGAATTGCATTTACTGACAGCCACTGTATTCATTGGGGTTCAGTGTAGGAAATAAAGCCATTTTAGGTCTTTTAAGCTGAAAGCATTCTAATATACAGAACTAGGAATTATGAAATTTGCAGAAGGGACAACAGATGAAGCAACCACGATTCTTAATTTCCATCATGCCAGTCCCCCTTCACCCTCCTGTGAATCCCAGATACAGTCTCCCACAGCCTCACCGTCTGCAGCCCTCCCCACTTTCTGTGTAATGCCCCCTTTACACTGGCATGCCGGTTAAGCATCAGTATGTCCAGACCAACTGGCCAGGGCTAGAGTCCCAAGTCTAATGCTTACTGGCTGTATGACTAACCTCAGTTGTTTTGTTTTTTTTAACCTGTGAAATAGGGTACTTATGGGACTGATTCTCAGGCTTTTGGAAGGATTAAATGAGATAATGCATGTAACGTGCCTGAGCTGATGCCTGGCCAAGGAAAACCCAACTTCATGCCATAAACAACCACAGCCCCTCTGCGCCTGCCAGGGTCATGGTGGAGAACAGGAGAGGCCAGGACCCTGCCCCCACAAGGTCCTGTTCTCGTGGTTCTTGTGGATAAGTTAGCCCAGAGGCGAGAGGGCTGGCGCAGGGGAGCAGGGGCAGCCCCTTCAGCAAGGGTGGTCCGGGAAGAGAGGGCCGTGTGAGCCAAACCTGAGTGATGAGGAGGAGGAGGGAGCCAGGGGAGACCTGGGAGACTGTTCCAGGTGGAGGAGCAGCAAATGCAAAGTGGGGTGAGACAGCAAGGAAACCAATGCATCGAAAACTACCAGTAATCCTCTCTCTTAATAAATCAGTTGTTATTTAGTATCAAAACAGAGCAAAAGTGTCTATTTTCTTACATTTTACCTCTCCTTCTCCACTCCTTCCACTCCACTAAGATTTATGGGAAATCTTATTTGCATATGATTCATAAGAAGTCTCATAATTTAATAGATGAGGTTCTGTACTAGTTACCTATTATCCCCAAACCTAGTGGCTTCCAGCAACAATAAGTATTTATTATCTCACAGTTTTTCTAAGTCAAGAATTTGGTGGCAGCACAGCTGGGTGGCTCTGGCTCTGGCTCTCTCAGGTGGTTGCCGTCATCTGAAGGTTTGACTGGGGCTGCAGGATCCATTTCTTGGGCGGGGCGTGCACGCGGCTGCAAGTTGGAGCTGGCTGTTGGCAGGAGCCTCAGTTCCCGTGTGGGCCGCTCCACAGGATGCTGGCGTGTCCTCACAATATGGTGCTGGTTTCTCCCAGGGCAAGTGACCCCAGACAACAAGTTGGAAGCCCCGGTGCCTTTTGTGACCTCATCTCGGAAGTCGCAAACTCCCACAGTATTCAGTGTGAGGGCGACTGCACCAGGTGAAAACGCCAGGAGGCAGGGGTCATTGGGGTCACATTGGCCATCAGATGAGCTGAGGTCATTTGCTCCCTGTTTGGGCCAGAATCGGTCCATAACTCTGGTCAGTGACAAAATCCTGAGTGGTGGCCCTAGTCAGGAAATTCACTGCTTGTCTTTCGGTTTTGATCATTTTGAGCTTGTTTTTTTTTTTTTTTTTTCCTTACTTGAAACATGTTTTCCTTGCCTGGTGAGGTCTTTGCTGTTCAGATTTTATCCTCTGTCTGAGACAACCTGAGAGACCAGCCCAAGCTGCCTCAGTCCTCCAGACGGCGAGATAGCAATGTACCATTAAAGTGATGGAAATTAATTTGGCAAAAGGCTGCAATGTACTCTACTGCCAGACGCAGAATCTGCCCTGGGAAAACAGATGGGAATATTATGTAAATAACAGCAAACGCCAAGAAGAATCAGGGAAAGCAACCTGTCACTATTTAAATTATTTTCTAAAATATTTTTTATTGAGGCGATACAAAATGCCAAAACAAGTTATGGTAATGTGAGGCATCCCGTCAACCTCGTCTGCGTGTGCAGACACAGAAGCAAGGTGTGGCCTTTGGAAATCAAGTTTGGGAATCAGTCAACAGTTTCCCAATCGATAGGCATGGAAGGCGATTCCCGGAACCTGGAGAACGTGGAGTCCCCGGGACCCGGCACCTCGTATCGCAAGGTTCTGTGCACAAATTGGCCAGGTTTCAGATGATGTCCAGGTCTTCGGGGTTTCAGCACCTTCGCAGTGGCCCACCAGGGGAGGGCTTGGGGTTTGTGACTGAAGATAAACTCACTGTTAAGATCAGCAGCACCCTGATGAGCAAGGCCGGGGCCAGCTTTGCAGTGTGCAAGGAAATGGTCCTAAACGCATTGCATGTGTAACGTGCGATCATAGACAGAAATGATTTGATTTTATGAGCCTGTCCACTGAACACTACATTGTGCGGTAAGAGTTTATAATATGAGCTAAACTTAAAATATGTACTATATTTAATTTTTATTTTGAGGCAACCCTCCATTTACCTTTAAAGGAGAAGGTCAGGGTGGTCAGCTTTGAAAAAGGGACCTTGACTTAGGCCAGAGGAGGTGGGACCAGGAAGCCTCCTGAGGAGCTGACAGTTAAGGAAAACACAGGGGTCAGTTGGTGTTGGTGGGGAAGGAGACGAGGGACTCCCTCTCAGAGGGAGGAGGAAACAGAGGAGGACCCCGTGCCCCAGCTCTGCCAGGCTTCCCCAGACAACCGTCAGCCTCACGGCCACAGGCCCCCCAACAAGTCGGAATGAGCTCATTGACAGTGATGACGTGTGGCCAGCCCAGACCTGACACAGAATCCTCGAATTGTGCACACAACCCTCACAGCAGCAGCAGCAGCCACAATAATAAAGAGCTGACCTCAGAGCCCAGGCTCTGCCAAGCACCTGATCTCAGTCTTGGCCTGGACTAACACATTGCAGCCTTATACCATCCAAGGCAGCAGGTGGTATCGCTTCCCCATTGTACAGATGAGGAAACTGAGGCCCAGAAAGGCTAAGTAACCTGCCCAGAGTCACACAGCAGTCAGTGGCAGAGCCTGTAATGGTATACAGCCCCTGCCTTCACACTGCCCCGTTCGGTTCTTCTTTCACTGGCCTCCAGACACGGACCTGTCTTGGCTGCTCAGATAGAACTCCTAAAAGAGGCGCCTGCCGCAGCGGGGAGGGAGTATTACTCTGGCAGGTGACTTGCCAACAGCTGTTTCTGCATCTGTAGATCTCTGTGAGTGTCCAGTGAATAGCTTTTCTTAGACCCAGCCATAGTGCCCTTCAGATGTCCTTGATACATGCATGACCATGACATATGTGCAAGGTTATTTGCGGCAGCATGACTTAACAGCAAGGGTATACAAGCAACCCAGATGCCCATCAGCACGCCTAATTAGGTCACGCGAGTGCTGGACATCTGCAGAGGGCAATGCCGCGCCATTTTAGAGAAGAGCGGGGCGTTCTCTGTGTCTGATTCAGAATGACCGCTGCTGTGCACACAAGCCAGATGCAGAAAAGTGTGCGCAACACAGCTGTCTGCTGGGGAAAATAGAACATCGGTGCCCGCGTCTGCAAGAAATGCCAGTGCCCTCGAGATGGTTACCCGAGAACTCAGGAGCAGAACAGAGAACTCAGGGGCTCCGGGTACGGGAGGTGGCCCATTTCCCCACATAACTGTTCATGTTGCATTGGAGACTTTATCCTGTGTACATGTATATTAACAGATTAAGCGTGTGTGTGTGTGTGTGTGTGTGTGTGTAAGAAAAGATAAGACATAGAAACGGCTTGGGCTCCAACACGCTTCTTTAAACACGCGGGGGAGACGTTCTTTCAGCGAGCACGCCATGAACGCAGGTGTGGGGGGCACAGTGCCCGTTTCCAGAGGGGCATCTGCCTCCATTTCAGCCAACCATCTGCTTCCCTGGAGCTCCTTCCCAGGGCAGCCCGGCCCACATTGCGATGCCACGTGTCCTCAGAGGCTGCCAGCCCGGCCAGAGCCACTGACTGAGCCATTCTGCCACCCTCAGGCGCCTCTGAGGAGGGGCAGCGTTCACTGTGATGACAGTTCCTGTCACACTAATGTCCACAGTCATTTAACAAGCATCCCACCGGCGGCTGTCCTCACCGCCGACCTCGGTCTGTGCAGAGGGCAAGCACAGGGCTCGGTCGCTCTGCATGACACCCCGATTTGGGACAGTCCGTAACATCCCCTGCGGCCTTTGCAGCTGACCCCCCCTCTCGTCCACACTGTGGCTCTCCTGGGAGGCCTTTGGACAGAAGTGTGAAAGCATCACTTCTAGGAAAGACGAGGTTCCACCAGGTGTAGCCCGACGGGCCCTGGTTCTCCTGTGCGCACAGCTGCTGCCGCCCAGGAACTGGCCTCCCTGCCCAGACACGCAGCCACAGGCCCCTCAGCCTCGTCTTATCGGACCCTGCTCCCCTGTTTTGTTTCCTTTCTGGACTCAGCGGTGATTACAAAGACGGGCATGTGCTGAGTGCTCCCCAGACATTCTACCTGCACCGGTGGAATAACCCTAAGAGGTAGGCTGCAGTAACCAGCGTTTGCTCCGTGGAAACCAGAGTACAAAGAAAGCAGAGAACCTGGCCAAGTCACACGACTGAGGGTCGAGGGAGTGGAGTCGGGGTTTAAACCTAGGCCTCAGGCACCCCAACTCCTGGCTCTTCACTAAGGGAGCCCAAGAAGTCATCACTACTGGGTCCAAGGAGGCTCTCCTCTCAGCCCGAATATGTCCTCCAAACTCAGTAGAAGGTCATAGGCAGCCACCACTATCGGTGAGACCATAGGCTCCATGAGGACAAGACCCAGTCCCTGGCACCCACCCACCACGGTATATAGTACAAAGTAGAAGCTCAATTAATATTCATGGAAGGAAGGGAAGGAGGGAGGGAGGGAAGGAGGGAAGGTGACAGAGGAAGGAAGGTCACATGGCAGAGCTTAGCCATCTCCCAGAGCTCATTTCCTTTCTCAGTGGTGTGCATGGCTGTGGCGCACAACCAGCCTGCTCTGCAATTAGTTGTCGTCAGGTGACTAACTCTCTCCAAAGAAACAGGAGCAGAAATGAGTGTGTCACTTTGGAACCAAGGCTTCTAAGATGGGGTGTGGCCCCTCCTCACCTCTCCTGCTGTCTGCACGCGGGTGGCGGCATCTTCCTAGTGAATTGCATAGCCACAGGGCGGGGCCTGGGATCCCATGTGGCTGCATCACGGAGAGCCACCTGCCATCAGGAATATTGCGTTGGCTGTTGCATGGGCAGGGAAAGCAGGGTGGGGAATGCTTCTTCCAGGCGTCCTTGGGCACAGCAGCACCCTCACCCGATCCTTTTCTCAGGAAGGGTGCCTATGGAGCCAGAACACAGCCCTCGATGGCTGTACCGTCTGCAGGGGGTCCTGGACAAGGACCTCAGAGCATCTGCTCCAGGGGCCATCTGGGGTCAGTGGTGGGAAGGGGATGAAGAGCATGTGGAATGGTCAGCTACTTGCTGGGCACTCGGAGCACACCATCTGGTTTGACCTCATCACAGCCCCAAGAGGAATGTTCTTTCATTGCTGTTGTTCCATTTTACAGATGGAAACATTGAGGCTTAGAAAGGTGAAGGGATTTTCATGCCCAGAGGTTGGAAGGGGCAGAGTTTGAAATCAGGCTGATCTGACATATAAACACTGCATGGCCTCGCTTGCCTTAGGGAGCCCCGGATGGAACAGACACATCTCAGCCTCTCCACGTCTCCACACGAGTTCGCCTGGCCTGTCTCCAGAAGTAGAGCAGTTGGATGGGGTTGCAGATAGGGCAAGGCCAGGGGTCCTGCAGCTCAGGAGCCTCGCTGTGCCAGGCCGCCCTGCAGGGTGTGCAGGCACCACTCTGACTCAGAGGCTGCTGGCCTCCGGGGCTGCTGATTCTGCAGAATAAGCGTTCATGGGCTGCCGCCTGCGTGCGGGGTGCCTGGCTTTCCTGGGAGCGGCAGAGCAAGAGGGTGTTTAAGTCAAAGTGAGAAATGCACGAGCACCCTGGTCCCCTCTCCACCCTCCGCAACTGCAGGGTAAAGGGCCGAGAGAAGACTCGCAGGCACTGAGCTCTCCTGGTGAGCCACAGACTTCCAGGGTCACCTGCCTACCCCCCCTCCGCCCCCCCATCCTAGCGGCACCCTCAAAGCCTGTGCGTTACAACAGGCGCTCCCTCATACAGGCTTTGTAAGAACTGAGCTAATGCATGGAAAGTGCTTAGTGCAAACCCAGAACTCAGTTCATTTTTATAATCAGGGGACTGGGCTTTCTCTCCCAGCTCCAACCCCTGGTCCGGGAGGGAGAGCGTGCTGCTCAGACTATGGCCCAAGGACCCAGTCCTAACCTCGGCTGTGTTTGGAGTAGTTTTATGGCCACAGCCACACCCCATGTTTACTGCTTGCCTGTGGCTGTCACCTGCTACCACAGAAGAATCAGGTAGTTGTGACAAGACCACGTGGCTCTCAAAGCCGACAAAGTTTACTCCCTGGCCAGTGACAGAAGAGGCTGCTGAAAGTGGGCAGAGGCCTCTCCGCCCTCTGTCTGAGGCGGGAGCTCTGGAAAGACTCCTTAGGGCACAGGCCCAGCCAGGGGGCAGCACAAAGCAGCCTGAGAGCAGGTGGTTGGCCCTGCCCACCTCGGCCTGGAGGTGTCCCCTCCCCAAGGGAGATGGCGTGACCCTGCAGGCCTGGCCTCGGGCCCCCTCCTCGGAGGGTGTGAAGGCCTAGCACAGAAGCCCCTTCTGTATAGGTGCGGAGAGCTGCCAGACGTACAAATAAAAATACAAGGCACCGCTTAAATTTGAGTTCCAGGTAAACAACAAAGAAGTTTCTAATCTAAGTATGCTCCCAAATATTACATGGGACATACTTACATTAAAAATTATTTCAAGCCGAAACCGGTTTGGCTCAGTGGATAGAGCGTCGGCCTGCGGACTGAGAGGTCCCAGGTTCGATTCCGGTCAAGGGCATGTACCTGGGTTGCGGGCACATCCCCAGTAGGAGATGTGCAGGAGGCAGCTGATCGATGTTTCTCTCTCATCGATGTTTCTAACTCTCTATCTCTCTCCCTTCCTCTCTGTAAAAGATCAATAAAATAAATTTAAAAAAATTATTTCAAAATTATTCTACTAAAATTCTGAAGTTACTATACTTATATACTAAGTTCCAAATTTACTATGCCAAAATCTTTAGTGTATGTCCCAAAATATTGTTTAATAAATGTATTCATTGTTCATCTGGGTTTCAGATTTATCTGTTTCTTGTGTTTTATTTGGAAGCGCTACAGGGGAGTGAATTTGGAGGCAGAGAGAGGAAGCGGGGACCTGCAGGGACCTGGTGACTCTGGAGGATGAGGGAGTCGCACCCCGGACAGCCTTCAGGTGCCTTCGTTGCGTGGTCTTAAAGCCGGGAACCCTCCCGATGCAAAGGTGAGCTTCTGTTTCCCAGGGGGCATCCCCAAATCTAATTCTGGGTCTGCAGTTCCAGCAGCCGGAAACGATGTGTGGGTTAAAAGCGAGTGGGAGTTTGTCATTGTGTGGTCGTTTAGTCTGGCTCTGATGCTTTGCGAGGCGGGTCGCGCCTTCCAGGCCCAGCTGCTTCGCCGCTGTGTTCCTGCCTCTCTGGCTCGCTCTCTCCACCCATCCTTCTCTCTCTGTTATAGGCTTGCTCAGGGAATGGGCAGCAGCGGAAGTGCCTCTTGACAGGTGACCAGAGGCAACCAACATCCTGGTGGGTTTGGGGCCGTAACACAGGGGGCAGAAGGGAGGAGGCTTAGAAACGACACAGAAACAAAATCGAGATGGTGGCAGGGTTGCAGGGAAGGGGACTGCACCAGGGATTTCTGCTCTCCTTGGATTTTAGACATAATTATTAGGCCTGTTCCTCTCTAAATCAGGCAGTGCGCTGAGTGGAACTGCACCAGCTCCCGAACTGGCCCCAGCAGGCCCGCTCTGCCGCCTGCAGCTCGGGGAGCCTGGGCTTTGTCGGCTGACCCTGGGCACAGTGCTCACAGCGGACTTGCAGGGTGAGGGCTGGAGGGAGTGCCCAGCCCGTCCTTTCTGTGCAGAACCTGAGGCTGAGAGAGGCCCAGTGACTTGCTCAAGGTCACTCGGCTGATGAGAGGCAGGGCTGGGAGTGAGTGGGACCCTGCTAGCGCAGACCCCTATCCCCATGCCCTTGTCAACTATTCTGTCCCATAAAACTCCTGCCTCTTTTAACCTTTTACATTCTCTGCCTGCTGGGCAATCCTCCCGCTCCTCTGGCCACCGCTCAGGATGCTGGCTCCCCAGGGTACCTGGGATCCGACTTTGGGAGGGCTCCTTGCGGAGGAGGGATGCACAGGGAGGGATGCGCAGGCCGTGCGGGTGAGCCAGGGCCTCGTGCACAGGAGGCACTCAGGGCTCCTAGCTGGGCTCCGTATTACTGTGAAGCGCTTAGCCCCAGTGCAATGCAGTCCTCACCTTTATTTAAGCACTTAGCGCCAGGAATGGAAAATACCTGACAGGTGCTCCGTAAGCAGTAGCTTAAAAAAATGCCTCTGCCAGGGCTCCTCCCGGCGGTCAGACCCAGAGGGCTGCTCTGAGGATAACGGGATGAGTATGTGCCATGTCCTTAGCATGGCATCTGGTATTCATTCAGCAGGCATTTAGCGAGCACCTACTGTGCACCAGGCCCTGCATGCAGAGCTGCGGCCGAGAGCAGAGCTGACGAAGCCCCTCATGTCACATGGGTTAGACAGGGGTGGGCAAACTTTTTGACTCGAGGGCCACAATGGGTTCTTAAACTGGACCGGAGGGCCGGAACAAAAGCATGGATCGAGTGTTTGTGTGAACTAATATAAATTCAAAGTAAACATCATTACATAAAAGGGTACGGTCTTTTTTTTCAATAGTTTTATTCATTTCAAACGGGCCGGATGCGGCCCGCGGGCCGTAGTTTGCCCACGGCTGGGTTAGAAGGGAAGGTGCATTAGTGAGAGGTGTGGTGTGCTCAGTGGCTCCCAGGCCATGGCAGCCCCATGCCCCACGGCTGAGGACCGTCCTCAAGCATCTGACCTCTCCAAGCCTGGGTTTTCTCTCCTGTAACCCGGGCCAGTTAAGAGACCCTGCTTCACGGGGTCACTGTGAATGTTCGATGAGTTATAGGTGTGCATTTCTTGGCTTGCAGTAGGGAAGGGAGAGCTGTGAGTATTAGGACAAAGAAAGCAGGGAAACACAATTGGGCAACTTTAGGTAGAGGATGGGCTAAGCTTCTCGGGGGAGGTGATAAGAGAGAAGGAGGGCACCGTGTGGATATTTGGGTTGAGATGGCTCTGGCGGGAGGGGGAAGAGCTCAGGCAAAAGCCCGGAGTGAGATCACGGTTTTCAGGTTCCAGTTCAAGGCTGGGATGGCTAGGGCTTGGGTAGCAAGAAGAGAGCTACTGCTGAGACAGGGAAGGGCAGACAGTGAGGAGGGGCTCTGCTAGCTTTGCCTTCCGCCCCATGAGGGGTGGGAAGCCACGGGTTTGAGTAGGATGTGTCAGGGTCTGCTTTACTTGGAGACTCGTTGGGGTTGGGGAAGGCATGTGGGGGTCACCGCAGATGCAGGCAGCCCAGCTGGGAGGCCACAGAGTCCAGATGAGAAGTGATGGTGGCATGGAGAGGGGCATGGATGGTGGCAGTGAGGAGAGGTGGTCAGATCCTGCATCCACTCTGAAGATGCAGCCAAGGGGGCTGCTGACAGGTGGGATACAGCATGAGAAAGAGAGAAGTCAATGGCGACTCAAAGACTTGGGTCTAAGTAGGTGAACAAGGAGCCGTTCACCTCCACGGGGCAGGGCACAGGGTACCTCGATGGTGATCGTCAGGGAGTGACTGATCTATTTTCAGGCCCTCGCATGCCCTTTCAAGCCCCAGCACACTGGGTAGGTCAAGTCGGCCCTCAGGAAGGCAGAGGATTTTAGTCTGAATGAAAACATCAGGCGAGGGCAAGCAGGAGGCAATACTGTCCAGGAGGAAGTCACTTCATGCCCATACCTATAGAACACTCTACTTTCCAGGAAAACATGAAAAGCTATCAATTGTCCAAGACTGTGTCCTTGTGACTTCTGACTTCGAAATACCAGCTTTAATAGTTCATCAAGTTGTGCATATCCCAGATAGGTTGAGAAGTTGCTCTTCCTCCAACCCCATTCATATTTAATAGAGTCCAAGGACAAACCTAACAGGGTGTTTGGAACTTTCCATACAAATGTCACCCTCTCTGGATGGTGCTAATCAGGAGCTGAAATGTGTTTACAATGTACATGGCTGTGTATACAGGTGTGTGTAAACCCACCGGAAAGTTCACTGTCCTCTCCACACCCAGGTTGGTTGAGTTGAAGTTTCCTGAACATTTCCTAAACCACGGAACAGTAAAAGGCAATTGACTACCATAACAAAACTAACCAAAAAACTTCTCAAAAAGTAGAGGTATCTGTAAATGTAAATTGAGGGAGGGTGGGCATTGGAGAGGGGTCCTCACCCCAAGGGACTACACCCAGTTAAATAGGGCAGGACTTCTGTGAGGTCTCCTCACACTGTGGGCATGTCTCCTAACAGGGAGAGCCCGTCATAAACACGAAGGATTGGCACTCGACCCACGCCAATGTTCGTCATTATCATTGTCCTGATGGCTGTCCCCTGCCAGCCACCGGTCCACACCCCTCATCCGGTCTGCTCCGAGACCCACTACAGTCTGCAGGGGACCCATTTTGCCATCACTGGCCTGGGTGCCTGTCAGGGCAAGCATTTTTCTTCTAGGCCGCACGAGTTCCCCTCAAAATCCTTTCGGACTCCCTGGGTCCATTTGGTAGCACGGAGTACCCTCTTCCATCTCTGCACAACATCTCATTCAAGTTCGAAACTCAGTCATTTATAATCATTTGGCAAGTTTCATTTAAAAAGAAAAGCCATTTAATGAAATATTTCCGTTTAAATACCAGCACATTAGATTTGCAAAAATGTACCCATCTTGAATATATTTAAGCAAAAATCAATAAAGGTTAATAGCATATTGCTAGAGCATTGCAATGACAGAAAGCCAAATAATTCCTTTTTGTAATTGAATAGTGTCACTGGAGTGTGGGAGGAAATCAGCAATGACATTTCTACCATATCTGTTCAAATGGTGTGTGAAATTCAACCATTGGGCTGTGATAGCCACATACAATTCACATTTGACTAATTGGGTGCAATTTCCCATTTTTTAATAGGAAAAGGGGATGGCAAGGCAATTTTGAGAGGATTGAGGCCGAAAGGGTGGGGGTGAATCATGTAAAGATAGCAAAGTCTTTAACAACAATGTAATTTTTAAAAAGGGATTTAATTGGAACCTATTAGGAGACAAGCTGGCTGATTTGAAGGACAAGATTAAAAATATTTCATTAATGCACATGTGACTTAGGGAATGGATGTTGAGGGAATTTATCATTTTCCTGAGTCACTTGCTGCCCGGCGCTTTCTCTAAGGCTAGGGGACTGACAGACTGTTACGGATCAAGGCTTTGTTTCTTTCTGGCCTCTGTCATTGACATCCCTCCTCCCCAAGTGACGGATTTCTGTCCTTATTATTGAACATCCCTTTCCCCTCTTCCTTGTTAGCACCTTGAGCATTCTTGGGGAACCCACACCTCCTCTATTTTTGGTCTTGAATTTGGAGTCAAGATATATCAATAGCCTGCCTCAGGCTGGGCCCTGATGGGCTAAAACCAGTTCCATCCCCAAGACACAGATTGGCTCTGTAAATGGGCACATTGCCAAGTCCACTTCCAAAAGATCTGACGGACACGTATCTCCTTGTTCTGTTCACTGAGAGCACCTAGAAGCAATGACACCAGTAGCAGCAAGCACACCCAGCGTCCAGGCCTTAGTTTCTAGCACTGTTCTCAAATGAAGGAACCAGGGCTCCTTGGCAAAGGGCTGACCCAGGGGCAGGAATATGCAAGATGAGCCTGCAGGACCTTGTAATGCCAGAAAGTTGATTTAATAAATAGCACCCACAATAATGGAGACACAGGAGCCAACTGAAAGAGTCCCCAATGGCCAAGCGGGGACAATTTGAGCAGAAAAGTCAGGTGGTGTCAGATCATAGCCCAAAGTCTAAGAGAAATATGTAGGAGCCATATAAATAAATAAATAATTGAATAATGGACAGATAAAGAAATATAGACAAATCTCTGATGTAGAACAATTCCAAATAATTGATGTAGATACCCCAGCCTCAGGGAGGGGGAGTGTAACCCCCAACTCCATAAGTGTGGGCTGCCCTTAGCAACTTCCTTCCAAAGAGCATACTATGGAAAGGGAGAGAAAGAGCAACCGAACAGTGGAGAAATCCGACACACGACCTCAGCCAGGGGGTCAAGGTCAACATCTAGCTGATGTCACATTGATAGTGTGTATCCTTAATATGATGTGATAAGAAGCGCACTTTACCTCTGGGGGCTTCCTCCCGCAAACCCAGGGCCTCAGGATATTCATGAGGCCATCTGAGCCGATCCTAATTGAGGGAGGGACAGCCCAGGGAATACCTGAGCAGGACTCCTCCACACTGTCAGGTCCTCGGAAGACAAGGAGAGTCTGAGAAACCGCCACAGGCAGAGGAGCCCCAGGAGCCCTGACAACCAAATGTCGGGTGGTGTCATGGGTGGGATCCCGGGCCAGAAAGAGGACATTAAGTAGAAGCTAAGGAAATCTAAAGCTTTGGGCTTTAGTTAATAATAATGTACCATATTGGTTATTAATTGTGACAAGTGTATCATAGTCATCTAAGATGTTAACTTAGAAGAAACAGGGTGTAGGGTATATGGGAACTCCTTGTACTATCTTTGCTATTTTTTTTCTGTAAATCTGAAATGATTCTAAAGTTTTTAAAAATATTATTTAACAAATCTGATATGAAGATATATTTATTGGGTCCTTCTTATCACAAGTAAAATAAAGCTCCCTTGTACTGCATCACGTGTAGAGTATACGGATACGGAGTTTAAAACTGAGTGTGATGTGTTGCTACCCAAGAAGGAAGGACTCGAGCTGCTGGTAGTTGCTAGGTACAGACGGGGGGTACATTCACCTGCAGAATGAAGAAAGAAGAGCTAGAGAGAAGGAAAATCCTTGGTGAGATGGTATGAGCTGCTGGATCGAGCCTTACTCGAAACTAACCACATTCTTCACTTTTCTGATTCTAAGCCAAAAAATGAACCCCTTTACTGTTTCAGGGGGTTTTCTGTCGATTGGAGCATCATGGTTAATTATGCTTCATGGAGACTTATTCCCCATCTCCCCTGATCTGCTCAGCGACCCCTACATCCTGAACTCACACATTTGCTTGTGTTTGGGATACAAATGAATTGCTGACACAGTCCGGGCAACATATGCTTTGAGGCTATTTCCGCTCTGTGACTTTGGGCAGCAAGAGTAAGGGGCAAGGGCTGGGGAGCTGGGCCCCTGGGCTGGTCTTCAGGTCCCATCCAGTAATTTCTCTCCCCAGTGGAGTTGCTGGAGGATAATTTCTGGAACATTCTTCTGACTGAGCCAGGACTTAAGCCCATGCTTCTCAGTTTTATGTGGTTTGTGGCTGTTTGTTGTTTTATTTAGGATGGTGATGGCGGGGGCGGGTGCGACTGCGGTTTGGTTTTCATGTCTGCTCTAGACTTTATTAGACGATACCCCTTCTAGCCTCACCCCCCCCCCACCCATTGTGATTTTCTATTTGTTATTTTTTAAAACTTTTCATGTAGATTATTTAACCTGGGAAAACTTCAGAAGTGGAAGGACATTTGTATAAATAAATAATCAAACATTTCTAAATTGTCCCTCCTCCCCCAGGGCAGAGATTGTATCTTAATCATCTTTATTTTCCCCCAAACCCAAGTCTCCAGTGCAATGCGGTGAGTCAACAAATGAATGAGTCTGTTGCTCCTTGCTCACAGAGGAGAAGCTGAGATGCACACGGGCCAGACGCACGTGGGGGGCGGGATGCGCCAGTTCTGTCTGGCTCCAGCTCTTCCTGCTTGTCAGCACCCCCCACCGCCCAAGCACCAGCCTCCCAGCATGTTCTTAGGGGGAGAGCCTTCCTGCCGGAGTGCCTAACGATACCCCAGAGCCCTTATGAAGGTCGGACCTAGGAGTGCTCTCATAATGACCCAGCTCTGAAAACGGCCTTCCTGTTGTGCAAAATGCTAGGTCTGTTTCAGCGCAGATATTTGTCAGATGATTTTAGGTGGATGAGCTAGAGGAGGTCCAGGGAGAGCCCTTGTCGCTGGCCAGGTGTATTTCAACAGAGTGGAGGGAGGGCATCTTCACGTCCCTGTGGGATTCAGTTATCACCATTTAGCTGAGGAGAGGAAGGTTCAAGAGGGGCAAGTAGCTTAGGTATATTCTCCCAACCGACGAGCAGTAGGTGACCCTGTTCCAGGGGAGTACGGGACAGTCTCGCTTTCTTCTCCCTGCGATTAGCGGGCCCAGGGAGGGAAAAGTGTGCTGTGGGTGCCATCGAGATAGGAAGAGAAGATACTGGCATATCTGCTTCTCTTGGGTGATGTATTGACCATGGGACAAGTGTTTGCTAGATGGCCAAAGAGGACCCCGAAGCCACTCTCTTCCCTTTGGAGGTTGTGCTGCAGCACATCGCAGACCAGAGAATGGTGGGGAGGGGAAGCAGGTGGGCAAGGTCACATCTTCTTGATTTCTAGCTCTATGGCGTCGCCTAGGCCAGGTGGCATCTCTGTCCCTAACTGGTGTATAAGTGAGCTGTTAACAGCAATTAGCATTTAAGGGGAGTGTATTCTGTTCCTGACTGTCCATGAGCCTATACAGCAAAACTCCATTCCATTGCAGTTTTAAATAAGAAAGTAGCTCAGAAATTAATGCTAAGTAAATGTACTAAGAAGGTGGAGGGGAAGAAATATTGTCTTTACTCTAAGAAGCTTTCAGCTGTAAGGACATTGAAGAGTGTGAACTAGTTAAGAGCTTCAGTCTGGCCCTAGCCAGTTTGGCTCAGTGGATAGAATATTGGCTTGTGGACTGAAGGGTCCCGGAGATTGCGGTCAAGAGCACATGCCCAGATTGCAGGCTCGATCCCCAGTAGGAGGCATGTAGGAGGCAGCCAATCAATAATTCTCTCTCATCATTGATATTTCTATCTCCCTTTCCCTCTCCCTTCCTCTCTGAAATCAATAAAAAATATTTTTAAAAAAGAAAAGAAAGAAAACAGAAGAGCTTCAGGTCTGGAGTCAAACAGCCCTAAATTCAAATCCTGTTTCCTCCACTAACTAGTTACAGGTTCTTTGAAAAAGAATACTGCCACCTACCCATCTACTCATTCATCCACCCCATCCATCCACCCTTGCACCCATCCACCCCATCCATCCACCCATCCATTCATCCACCCATCCATCCATCCACCCATCTATCCATCCATCCATCCATCCATCTACCACATCCACCCACCCATCCACCCACCCATCCATCCATCCATCCATCCATCCATCCATCCATCCACCCATCCACCCCATCCATCCACTCATCCATCCATCTACCCACCCACCCATACACCCATCCATCCATCCATCCATCCATCCATCCACCCATCCACCCCATCCATCCACTCATCCATCCATCTACCCACCCACCCATCCACTCATCCACCCATCCATCCATCCATCCATCCATCCATCCACCCATCCACCCCATCCATCCACCTCATCTATCTATCCACCCACCCATCCATCCATCCATCCATCCACCCATCCACCCCATTCATCCACTCATCCACCCCATCCATCCACTCACCCATCCATCCATCCATCCTCCCACCCACCCACCCATCCACCCCATCCATCCACCCCATCTATCCATCCATCCACCCATCCATCCATCCTCCATCCACTCAACAAATATTAATTGAACACCTACTGTGCACTGAAACCAACAGCATTCCCTGTGTCTGTGCTTGCTGCAGGAGCTATGAGCTCCTGGGAGGTAAGACTGTCAACTAACTAAACAGCTTCCTTATCAAGAATGTTTCTATAACGAGTCTGTGGTCAGCAGAACAGTGGCCTCCAATGTCTATATCCTAATCCCTGGAACCTGTGACTATGTTTCTTTTCACTGCAAAAGGGACTTTGCAGGTCGATTAAGGTAAGGGTTTTGAGGTGGGGAGATGATCCTGTGTTCTCTAGGCGGGCCCCTTATAATTCTTCTACGAGGAAGAGGGCGGCTGGAGAAGTCATGTCAGAGTGCTGTGTGATAAAGACTGCACCGGCCATTGCTGGCGTTGAAGCGGGAGGAAGGGGCCATGAGCTAAGGAATGCAGGCGCCTCTGGAAGCTGGACAAGGCAAAGAACCCCATTCTCCCCTACTGCCTCCGAAAGGAGTCCGCCCGGCCTTAATTTCCATCTAGTGAGACCCAGTTCAAACTTTGGACCTCTAAAACTGTGAGATAGTATGTGTGTGTTGTTTCAAGGCACCAGGTTTGTGGTAATTTGTCGTAGCAGCAACAGGAAACTAATACAAGTCAGGGTAGTAAATATTTTCAGCCTTGCGGGTCATATGTTCTCTTCACAGCTTCTCAACTCTGTCATTGTCGGCAAATAAATGAGTGTGGTTGGATCTGGCCCGTGGGCTATGATATGTAAACTCCTGTCCTAACATGGTAAATAGGGATTTATAGTAGTAGCAATTTCGGAATGTTGTTTTGTGAGCATTAAATGAAAGAAGACATGTAAAGTTTTAGCGGTCCCTGAAAAATAGCAAGATCCCAGTAAATGTTCATTATTATTATTTTATCACTGTCATTGTAGTGGCTACATGAGGAGAAATATACTTGATTTTTCCAGCAGCCTGCCCAGCAGAACACTGAGGACAGGCCAAGGACCACCTGTTTGCCCGGCATTTCTGATTAGAACTCTTCCCTAGGAGCTCATAGACACCTGGGAGAGTGGAAAACAGCGTGGGGAGGAGGGATAAATGAGACGGTTGTTTTCGCCTGAAAATGACAGTCTGGGACAGATTGGATGACAAGCAAGCGTCTCTGAGCCCCAGGATCATCCTGGCTTTGAGTGGCATGGGTTACCGTGATACTGTTTTCTCATCCCGGCATTGACATATTTTATTACTAATTGCTTCTTCAAACCTCATCAATGATCTTTTTGCACTTTCTGCAAAGAAATGTTGAAAGCTTTTAATGAAGAAATTAATTATGTATAGTCTTGAATGCAAATTAGGCTAATTAATTGTAGCATTGATACCCTCTCTCAGCACAAAATATGAGAACTGGCACGATACATATTTATAAGGCACAGAGCATTTTGACAGCTGCCTGCAGCTTGTGATGACAGGTGGTCAAGGTGTCTGGGAGGACGCCTTCCCCCTGACAGATAGATACAGTTGCATTTCATGAGAAGTTTAGTTGTCAACAATAGTGCTTTAGATGCTGAGATGTGAGAACTTTGGGCATACAGTGGATCTTCTCCAAAATGGAAAACTTAAGTGGAAGTGATTGGAACCGGATTGAACGTGTTCTAGGAAAATCCATTTGTGTGTTCTTTGTTCCGACCATGCAGTTCTCCAAGAGCCATTTCCAACAGGGCCCGATGACTGAGTGGTTGGGTTAGGACTCTGTTGAGGGGAAAAAATGACCACAATATTTTATGGCTTCTCCGATCAAGAAGTAGAGTTTATTTGTCCACGCTTTGGACCGTGACTTGGGCCTGTGACTTGCTTGGGCCAATGGGACTTTATCAAACATGATGGAAGCAGAAGACTGAAAAGTGCTTCTGCATAGGGTTTGCTGTCCCTCCTCCTTCTGGAAACCCTTCTGCCACCATGAGAACAAGTACATGACAGGCCCAGCCCTCTAGGCAAGACCTCAGACCAGTGAGTGACTAGCGAGCCACTGCCAAGACAACCCAGATCAGAAGACAGCCCAGCCAACCAACAGGGTTAGGGTGAATTTAAAGAACATGTTTGCTGTTTTACACCATTAAGCTTGGGATCATTTGTTGCGCAGCAAAGGCTAACTAACTGATGCAAGTTAGCACCACACCTATAGAGCACTTTCCTCCTACACTTGGGGGAGGTGGGTATTATGGTCCTTGTTTATGAGTGACAGGAACTGCTTCCTAGGCAGCCTTTCACAAATAAATACCAGTCTTTGGGGGATGATAGACAACAAGGGCTAAATGATTCAACATTTCATTACAAATTAAAGGGAATGATTTGGACAACGAGCAAGGGAAGACCATTGCTCTGAGCATGTGTGGCAGACCCTGCTGCTGCCTCCCAACAGCCATCTCCTCCCCGCATCTTCTCTCTTCCTGGCCAGGCCCTTAGAGGCCGTGACGGTACCAGAGCTCATTTCCTGGCTTCCTCTGCTGAGTTTGGGCCTGGGACCCAGTCCTGGCCAGTCTGCTGGGGGTATCCTTGGAAAGGCTTCCCTCCCAGTGAGAACACAGGCATCCTCTCTGAGGGTGTGGTTATGTCCTGCAGTAGGCAAAATTCCGAGACCGCTTGCTCTTCCTGCCCTAATCCCGGCACTGTGACCGTGCTGAGAGACCACTCAGTGCTTGTGTTACTTTAAATGGCAAAAAGGATTTTGAGATGTAATTAAGGCTACTAATCAGTTGGTTTAAGTTCATCAGAAGGAAGGTTATTTGGATGGGCCCAGTCTAATCACATGAGACCCTTAAAAGCAGAAAGTTTTCTCCAGTTTGATTAAACTCAGTTTGTTAAAGTTTAAAGGTACAACCTCACAAAGCCACAGGTCCTGAGAGGCTGGGGGTCATCTGCAGAAGACACAGGGAACAGTGATGGGGAGAGAGAGACGCGAGGTGGAGAGAGGGGGGGGGGGAATCTGCACCCCGTTCTAGCCCTTCCCCAAGCCTGGCTACACCCCAGCCAGGGGGGGGTCTCCCAGACATCGCTGCATCTTAGATCAATTCTCTCTTTTGCTTAAGCTCAGGTTGATGTAGATTCCTTGTGGGGGCAAGTGTTGCATCCAATACAGGGCCCTCCTATATCGAGAGGTAAGTTATAGATGTTAAGTGAGTCACAACCTCCAGCGTGGCCCCGTGTATATCCCAGCCTGTGCCTCCTTCACCACACACAAACAAAGGCCCTGGACCCTGGCCGCTCCAAGCATGGTTGAAGTTTCGGTGCCACCTGTGAAGTGTTGGTTACTCATCTTTGAGGAATTTGGGGGGGCATGCTGAGAGACTTACAGCAAAGTGACATCACACCACGGCCAAGCATCTGACCAGTCAGCATCTCTTCTACAGAACAGAGTAGACAGTGGTGAGATTAGGGCCCATGTGGTGCAGGCTGGTCCTAGCCATGCACAGTAGGACCACATGTTGGCCTGCAGTGTGTTGACAGATATAACAAGTGACCCCTCACCACTGGTAGCTTGTGAAGCACGCCATGGGCTTGGGCCTGGCTGGGTTTTCCTGGCAGGATCAAGCAGTCTCCTCAGTTCATTTATCTCTTCTGGAGAAGTCTCTTGTTCTTTCATTTGGGGGTTGTTTCTTCTTTTTTAAAATATATTTTTATTGATTTCAGAGAGGAAGGGAGAGAGAGAGAGAGAGAGAGAAATATCAATGATGAGAGAGAATCATCGATGGGCTGCCTCCTGCACACCCTCTACTGGGGATTGAGCCCGCAGCCCAGGCATGTACCCCTGACCAGAATCAAACTTCAGACCCTTCAGTCCACAGGCCGACACTCTATCCACTGAGCCAAACCAGCCAGGGCTGGGGGTTGTTTCTCTGCCTCCTCGTTGTGGCTGCCTGCTTGGGTTTGTGACTGTGGATTAGGTAGATCTGCTACAGCCTCTCAGTCTGTAGCGCAGGACAGTGTCAAATGCTGTTTCTGACTAATTAGACGTGTCTTTTCAGTTCACACCATCGCTCTCCATCCTGGAATATGTGAAACGGTATCACTAATTTTCTCATTTCCTGTGAGGGAACCTCCTCCTTGGGACCCCAAGCCAGACGGAGAAGCCTCAAGTGCAGCCATTTCTGCCCAGGTTTCCTCGGAAGACAGTGGATGAAGAGTGTTAGGAGGAAGAGGTTATCCAGTCCATCCCTTCCCAGATCGTGTTCCTGGAAAAGGACCCGTTAACACAGGGGACACCACTCGGAGCATCTCTATGGAAACGGGGTGGGAATGGAGATGAAGCAAGACCTAGACGACTGGATGGGGAAAGGACCCACGAAATTATTCAAATGCTCCATTTCAGTTTCAGGGGGAACCCAAGTCAGAGATGTCAACCCAAAGACTTGGCTAAGGCCAGCCATGAGCTATGACCTGGATCCTGAGAATGACCGGTTCCCGGAGCCTCTGACAACTCCCTCACCTTATTAGTGTGGCTGCTGTGACCAAGATCAACATGACAGTGGCTGAGGCTACACAGAAGCTTCTTTCTTTCTTTAAATATATTTTTATTGATTTTTAGAGAGAAGGGAAGGGAGAGGGATAGAGAGAGAGAAACATCGATGGGAGAGAAACATCATCCATCGGCTGCCTCCTGCACGCCCCTTACTGGGGAATCGAGCCCACACCCCGGGCATGTGCCCTGACTGGGAATCGAACTGAGATAGATCTCGTGGTTCCTGGGTGGATGCTCAGCCACTGAAGGACACCAACCAGGCAGAAGCTTGCTTCTTTTTGCATCTCAGTGTAGTAGCTCAGGTCGATCATGTTGGAAACCGGGGCTCCTTCTCTCTCTTTTCTCCCCCATCTTCAGTAGGAGACATGGATTTCAGAGTCTATGCTGAGGGATGAGGGTTTTACCAGATCAGATTGAAGTTACAGAAAGATCAGCCACCTGCAGTGTGAGGAGTGGGTGGGCAAGGCATGGGAGCTGGACAGGCAGTCACACACAGGAACTCCTGTTAGGATAGGATCCTGTGGGGCCAGACTATAATGAAAATGAATGGAGGGCCCATGTAAGATGACAAAGGACAAGTCACTCTTGGCGTCACTGCCCTGGAACAATAGGGAGTGGTGGAGACTGTGGCCTACAGTCTGTTGCAGGGTTTCTCAGTTTGGGCCCTCTTGGCATTTGGGCTACATAGTCTTTATTCCCGGGGCTGACATGGGTGTCAGAGCATGTTTGACAGCATCCCTGGCCTCTACCCACTAGATGCCAATAGCACCCTCCCCCAATTTGTGTCAAACAAAAATGTCCCCAGAGGGTGAAATTACCCCCTGTGGGAAATTCCACGCGGCTTCTGCGATGGTTGCCCTGGGCGGGGGAGGCCCAGCGGCTCCCTATTCCAGTCTTCAGAACCTCATTTTGTATTGAACACTGGCAAGTAGTTCATTTTTAAAAAGCACCGATACCATGTGGAACGGACAGAATCCACCCAGGCCCCGCCTGCAACTCTGGAGCTAACAGTCCCTTACAGCCACCAAGTGGTTTGTTCTTCCGCTCCCCAAAGGACCTGCTCCGCGGAACCTCCCACTGAATAGAGCTCGTTCAATATTTGTTGAATGAGTGAACAAAAGAATGCGAGTTTGTTATGCTAATCCTGTGTTTCCCCCTCCCAAGCCCCTCATTTTTATCTGGCAGGCAATCCCTGATCTTTCAGACCCTGGCCCCTTTCTCTCCCTTCCTGCCCCCTCCAGGGATCCAAGAATTCGAAAAATCATCTGACCTCACACAAACCTGAAGCCACACAGCTGCCAGTGCTGCCAGCGCCCTCATTGAAACCAGCCCTTTGAAACTCACAGAAGAGCCCCACATGAGAAAGGCGGCCATGTGTGGGAACTGCTTCGCTTTGCGGTGGTCGGGATGATGAGTTTATGTTGAAAATGTTCTGCTCCGGATGAGAGTAAATAAAACAAAACCTTGTTCCTTAGAGTGAACATCAATATTTATTTTCACACTGATGGCACTTCGGACAGCCCGGCCGCGTCCCGCAGGCAGGGCTCCTGGTAACGGCCGCGCACGGGTGCTTCTCATTTGCACGCTTCCTCCTGACCCTCCTCTCCTCCGAGTCGGTGTTTCCGACAGTCTCTGCCTCTCGTTCAGAGCCTTGGTGAAATTTTGCAGATTCAGGGATTCTGGCCTCCAGGGGCAGCGTCTGGCAGATGCCCCGTTCCCTGCCGGGACGCAAGTGTTCCGTGGCCTCTAATCTGGGCAGTGGAGGAGCGGAGGCACGTGTGGGACGACACGCACAGTGGGGATGAGCAGACAAACAGCTCCACTATTTGGGGCCACCTCGGAGCCCCCCCTGGCTGAGGCTCAGGTGATACTGTCGGATGGGGAAAGCAGGTAACGCCCTTCTCCTACACTCCACCCCCCGCCCCCCCTCCGGCTGGCCTGCCCTCGGCGCCTGGGCTCTGCCCTGTCACCAGCATGGTGCCTCCCTGGGCGCTGGCCCCAGTCACAGAAGCAGATGTCGGGATGCAGCACGAGGTGCAAGACCGCTTATCCGAGGCCCTGTGCCAACACAGAGCTGAATTGCTTGAAAAGATCCCTCTTGGATTCTTGTGACCTGGTGCCACCCCCGCAGGTCCCAGAAGCCCCACTGCCTCTGCCTCATGGGGAGGCCGGGAGGGTGGGGAGGGGCTTTCTCTCCGCACCTCTTTGTGGGTTTGTCTCTGTTTCTGACCTCATGGGTGGGGGAGCCGGGCAGGCACACACAGCCCATGCAGAAGGGCCCGGCTGGTGCAGCACTCTGCTGTTGCTGTCCTCAACCCCTAGACAAAGGTCCTTGGTGCCTGGCCCCTCCTTCCCTTCCGAGCCACAGGGGCTTCCTCCGTGTGTCACACCTCCCTCTGCCTTCCTCCAGCAAGGATGCCTGCGATGCATCTAGGGCCCACATGGTAACAAGGGTCACCTTCTGTCTCAAGACCCTTCACTTAAGCACGCCTGCAAAGCACTGCCGCGCGAGGCCACAGCCCTAGGTCCCAGGGATCTGAACCTCAGTATCCTAGGGCCACTACCCAGCCCCTCACAGCTGCCCTCAGTGTGTCTCCCCCTCGGGGTCCGCCCTGTGCAGGTGCTATGGTGGCCTATGGAAGGGTCACTGCAGCCAGGGGAGCTGTGTCCTGTAGGAGCAGAAGATCCGCCTGGAGGACCAGGTTCTCAGGCAAGGCCCAGCGCTGGATGTTTTAAGGTTCCAGGGAGGGATGGGGGGCCCATCCTCTCATCTGTAAGATGCTGGGGGTGGGGGACAGGAGTGCTGGGGTGTGGAGGAGAGACCTTTGGCCTCTGGAGATAACAGCCCATATTTGAACTTAATGAGTCCGGCTGTGTGGTGGGTGGTCTCACCTCTTCAAACCTCAGTTATCTCCGCTGTGGAATGGGAGCAGCCACAGTGCTGCCTCAGAGGATTGCTGCTGGGGTTCATAACCCTCGTGGGAAACACTGGGCACGGACCCTGGTGCGCAGTGAACACGTGACAAATCCTCCATCTTTTTTAAAAAAATATGTTTTTACTGGCTTCAGAGAAGGAGAGAGAGAGAGAGAGAGAGAGAGAGAGAGAGAGAGAGAGAGAGAAACATCGATGCGAGAGAATCATTGTTCTGCTGCATCCTTCACACCCCCGACTGGGGATGGAGCCGGCAACATGGGTATGTGCCCTTGACTGGAATTGAACCTGGGACCTTTCAGTCTGCAGGCAGACGCTCTCTCCACTGAGCCAAACCAGCTAAGGCCAAATCTTCCATCTTAACTAACTAACTCTCATGAGCCAGTGATCAGGCCATGATCCTTGTCATCTTTGACCTTCTCTCTCAGACCGCCCCCCCCCCCCCCCCCCCCGCTCCATCAGAAACTCTTGTTGGCTTTGCCGTCAACATATACCCTTTGTGGATACTACCCTGGCCCAAACCACCGTCATCTCTCTCCTCAATGCCCCAGAGGGCCGCTCCCTGGTGTTCCCGTGTCCTCTGCCCTCTTACCATCTCCCGCCCACAGAGCCGCAGAGGGATTTTTGAAAGCTCAGGTCAGCTCAAGCGCTCCTCTGCTCAGAGGCCTCGATGGCTCCCTGTTTCATACTAAGTTAAAGTCAGCATCCTTCCTGCGACTGACCAGCACCGTGGGAGCACCCCACACTCCTCCTCCGTCTCTCAGCTCCAGCCTCCCTGGCCTCCCAGCAGCTCCTCCCATACACCAACCATGTTCCTGCCTCAGGTCCTTTGCACTGGCTGTTCCCTCTGCCTCGAATGCCCTTCCTGCTGATGGCTATGTGCCCAGAAACCTCACCTCCTTCCTGTCTTTGCTTCAGTGCCACCTTTTTGTGAGGCCTCCCCTGGTCATCCGGATAACAGGATGGCCCCTTTGTATCTTATACCAACATCTGACATGGGATGTTCTTCTTCTCTGTGGTTTATTGTCTATCGCGCTAGGCTGCCAGCTCTGTGAAGGCAGGGCCTGTATCAGCTTTGCTCTCTGCTGTGTTCCTCACAGCTGTGCCAGGACCTGGCACCTACTACATGCTCATTAAATATCTGTTGAATCTGCAGAAGAATTTATTGGGAACTGGATGAGACCAGCATTGTGTCCTAAGGAATCTCTGCTTTCATCCTCAAGCTGACGCTGTGAGGTCGGTACCATTCTCATCGTCCCCTTCCCACACTCACATTCACACAGACATGCTGAGCAGTGGCCGGAACTGAGGCTCAGAAAGCCGAGTGGCTTGCCAGGGTCTCAGTATGGAGGTGGCCATGCTGGGGTTCAAGCCTGGGCAGTGCGGTCCCCATGCCACCTGTCACTTGCCACTGCGGCAGCCCTTAGCCCCACGTGCCTCTTCAGCACGTGACATGTGGCCTGTCCTAAGTGCAAGGTAAAATACGCACTGATTTCAAAGGCTTAGTACCAAAAAAGAGCATAAAACACCCCATTAACGCATCTTTATCTTGGTGACATGTTGCCATGATAGTATTTTGGGCATATTGGGTTAAATTAAATATATTGTTCAAATTAATTTCACCCAGCTCTTTAAAATATGGCTATTAGAAAACTTAAAATCGCACATGTGGCTCCCATTTGTGGCTCTTGCTGTGTTTCTGTTGGGCAGCGTTGTTCCACAGCATCTTGTAGGCTTGAACTTGAGCGTCTTGCCTGGGAGCGAGCAGGTGGGCTGCCCGAGGGGCTCCGCGGGCGCTAGGGTGCCACCGAGAAAGCCTGCTCTCTGAGGGCCTGCCGAGGGGGTTGGATGGCTAAATATTTACCGTTCCCAGGTTTCCTTTCTAACGGCTCCAATATGCCTGCGGATTTTGTATAAACCGAATCGTGGCAAGGCACCCGGTTTCCATTTCAACCTCTTAATCCTTGAGCCCCCATAACGAAGATGTGACGACACCTCCTTGAAGTCCGGGGCCACATCTGGCTGGGAACCGGCCACAAGGGTCTGCAAAGGGCAGGGCTGGGCTGGGTGTGCCCCTGTGATTGGAGTTTGGGAAGTCACAGTGGTGTTTGTAATGGTCAGATTTGATCGCTCTCCTAACCTGGTTGTGGTATGAAAAGTTAGGAATGGTAAAGACTCTAAGACTAGACCCGGCATGCCAGTACTCACCCCTCCAGTGGGACTCAGCGCCGGATTTTAAATGGCGGCAAATGAAAATTGGATGTTGGAGGACAGGAAAACTCATCATTTGTTGTGGGTTGTGATAGCGAACGTAGTGATGTGCGTGCGTGTGAGTTTTAAAGCTATCTAATTTCATTCATTCGGGCTGTGGCCACTGTTTTGTTTTCATGTGGGGAGGCGGGTGACACGCTGTGTCCCTGTTTGAAGTGACTGTGGATGGAGATGGGCCACAGGAGAGAGACTTGGAAAGTTAGGAGCGCTTAGCTTAGCAAGGGTCGGAGGCAGCTGGTAATGGCAGACATCTGCAGAGCAGCGGATTGCAAAGTCTCAGGTTGCACAACGAAGACGAGGGCTCTGAAAAACTTGCAGGACTTAAACCAACTCATAATTAGAAGGTAAAATGATTTTGTGGCTACGAAAAAAAGATTCTTTATATTAGAACCCAAGAATCTTGTTAATGGAGACATTATCTGAGGCTGGTTATTATTATGTTTTTTGGTTGTAATGAAAAGTTTCCTATCCCTTTACTTTTCACTTCCTGCAATGATTGGTAGTGATTTTTAACAACTGGAAATTGTTATCCGTGACTTTCAGAGTGCACTTTATATTCTCCCGATTGAGATGTCTTCCTGAAAATTAATTAATTTTCAGTCAGGACCAAGGGCTTAACGCAAGAGCAATACCCCTGGACTTGCGATATTGTTTCACATGAAGGCTAAGGTTTTGCAATCACAGATTATGAGTCACCTTTTGAAAATATAAATTCTTTTGTCTTTTGAATTTTGGTGCCATTTTCTCCTTTAAGTTCTGGCCTCTTCAGCAAATGGTTATTTTAACTGACACTCAACTCAAAGGCTCGTTTGTAATGTCCTTTCATTTCAGTTTCATGGCAATTAAATTATGATTGCGGTTAAACAAAATTGCATTAAGAACCATATGTGCTGAAGAAGCTTTGTGGGTAGCATCAAGTTTGTGCTTTGAAAAGCCCGAAAGGCTCTGTTTTAAGTGGATCTTTCATAAACTTGGAGTCACGAAGCAACAATAAGGCCCTTCACTGAGTCAAACAGCTTGGAAGGACACGAACTGAAAACGCTAAGTCGGATTTTGCTGTCAAACCATGTTTGAAATTAAGGAATTCGTGCAAATTGCCATCTTTGGCATCAGCAGGAGGAAATGTACACAGTCCCACTGCTATATGGAGTTGTTGTGACATAAGAAAACAGAATCTTTTTAAATGCCGAGTTCAATGAATTCTTTAAAAAAATAATTTAGCAGCAGCACTTTAAAAGGAAAGAAGAGACTCCCCGCCCCCCCCCCCCCATTAGTTCCAAATAAGAGTCTTTTAATCGCCCTGATGAAGGAGGAATTAGCAAAACACTACCAGGGAGTAACATCTTTTTAATTTGGGGGGGGGTGCATTGATAAAAATGAGTAGAACATTTTAATTAAAACTCATAAAGTAGTGGACATCTGCTGGGGATTGTCGAGCGTGGCAGCGATTAGCGGTCCGTGCACCTAGATAATGAGTCTCTGGTTGTCGTTATTGGCACAATGGCCGGGTCCTCTGTGAGAACGCTGCGGGCTCACTTTGTGGTGCCCGGCATATGCCTATTAGATTCCAATAAGTTTAGCCGAAGAGGGGGAGGAGAGAAGCGGGGGTGGGGGTGGGGGGGGCGGAGGGAAACACAGGAAACAAGCGTTGAGTGTGTGCCAATAAAAATGATCACAAATCAGGGCTGCTGATGTCATAACCCTGGGGGTCGGGGGTCAGGGGGAGTGAATGCGCCTGAAAGGGACCGCCTGTCTGCGGCCGGAGAGGCAGCGTGCGAGGGGGCGCGGCGCGCACAAAGGGCCCAGAGCGCCTCATTAGAGACGCGTTTGATGGGCTCCCGGCCCCCACTGGGGCCCCGGGCGATGTCAATGGGATAATTACGATGATCTAATGGCCGGCTCTTTTGCATGCAGGCTCTCCTGAATGGGGCGCCTCGAGGCTGCATTGAGGCCTGGCTGTGTAAACTGTAGGGTGCCTCGCCGACTTGGAGCCACGGAGACTGGCGGCGGGTCAACTTGGACCACTTTGCATTCACGCTCTGAATAGGCGGAGCGGGAGGCGCCCCTTTCCGCGGTCGCCTTTCAGCCAGAGAGTGACAGATTGGAGGTCAGGGGCTGGAGGGATGGAGGCCCTCTCGCGGCAGATGGACGGTCGCAGATCCGCGGACACCAGCCCTGCGCCCGGGCCGGTCTATCCAGACGGGCTCAGACCCGCACCGGCATGTGATTGGCAGCTGTGAATCGCCCCATGCGGCCTGGGAAGGGTGGTTTTCCACGTTTCCCCAAAACTGCTTTCTCAATTACAAGAGTAATGCGGACAAGGAGTCCCAGGGCCCTGCACTTGGCTGCTCTCCAGGCACTTGTGCGTTTCCCCATAAGCAGGCGCGGCACCGCCAAAAGCACCACAAAGCAGCCGCCCCAACTATTTCGGAGGAGGAGGGAAGAGTGAAAGAGAACTGGATATCTGATATTTCAAAATCATGCTCCACGGATTAAGTTGAATCACATGACTTTGCCAGTATCCGGCCACTTTTGACTCCGAAGCTGGCAGTTTAGTGCGGGTGCCCTGGCTCACCAGCCCTTGGAGTAAATGGGTCCTTGTGAATGAGTTTGCAGACGTTGTCTTTTCAGTTCCTACGGTTTACACAAAGCTTCACCTGGGTCTTTTAGGCACATAATAGGCACGCAGTGAGTACTTGTGCAATTAATGAATTACTGAATGAATATAGAACTGTATACAGTTGCCCTCCTCCCACCAGCAGCCCCACCTCCTCTAGGCAAGCGCTTCCAGCAGCCTGGACTATCTCCTTCACCTCCTTTCTCTTGCAGTAAAAAAGAAAAACTTATACCATACTAACAGGGTAAAAGAAAATAATCCTGCCGAAACCGGTTTGGCTCAGTGGATAGAGCGTCGGCTTGCGGACTGAAGGGTCCCGGGTTCGATTCCGGTCAAGGGCATGTACCTGGGTTGCGGGCACATCCCCAGTGGGAGATGTGCAGGAGGCAGCTGATCGATGTTTCTCTCTCATCGATGTTTCTAACTCTCTATCTCTCTCACTTCCTCTCTGTAAAAAATCAATAAAATATATTTAAAAAAAAAAAAGAAAATAATCCTTCCACCCCAATCCAGACGTGTGTGTGTGTGTGTGTGTGTGAGAGAGAGAGAGAGAGAGAGAGAGAGAGAGAGAGAGAGAGAAAGAGAGAGTTCTTTCTGTAAGACTATACGACACATCACATAACATGTGTCACACAGTCCTGCTTTTACATTAGAGGGATCATAGCATACATGATATTTCACAACCCAATCCAACCTACCCTCACTGACATTTTTCATGTCAATAGTATTGATGAACATTCAGCTATTAAATGGTTGCCTACCACTTCCAGCATGGAGTTCCCCTTTTTTATTTAAGCAATCCCCCGCCGATGGGCATTTAGGCTATTTCCATGTTTTTCCTCTTTAAAAACAATATTATTATGAATATATTTGTATATGCTATTTGTATACATTCTTCCAATTATCTCATTAAGATGAATCATTATTATTTCATGGGTAAAGGATGCTATATCTCATATATTCTATATTTGGAGCTAGAATTAAGCCTAGACAATAATGTAGCCTTTGTCAATGTGAATATACACTTAAACTCTTATCCTTTCCAACCCAGAAACCTCCTTTTTCTTTGAAGAACTTTTGGGGTCACCCAGGGAAAGGGGTGTCTCTGATCTTTAATCCGCCCTTTCCTTCCATCAGTGAAGTCCCTTTTTTAAAATATTTTTATTTTTTAAAAAATACATTTTTATTGATTTCAGAGAGGAAGAGAGAAGGATAGATAGAAACATCAATGATGAGAGAGAATCATTGATTGGCTGCCTCCTGCACACCCCCTACTGGGGATGGAGCCCACAACCCCGGCATGTGCCTTGACAGGAATTGAACCTGGGACCCTTTAGTCCGCAAGCTGATGCTCTATCCATTGAGCCAAACCAGCTAGGACTGATGTCCCCTTTTTACAGCCACAATTAGAAACGATTTCATCTTCGCTGTCTTCCCTGGAGCCAAAGCCTCTTTCCCAGTTAAGCTGAGCACTGATGACCCTGAGGTCCCAAAGCCAGACTTGGAAGCAACACTGGACACAGCAAATGACAGCAAATGACATTGTGTAACTGATTAAATCAGCGGTTCTCAACCTGTGGGTTTCGACCCCTTTGGGGGTCGAACGACCCTTTCACAGGGGTCGCCTAAGACCATCGGAAAACACATATATAATTACATATTGTTTTTGTGATTAATCACTATGCTTTAATTATGTTCAATTTGTAACAATGAAATTGGGGGTCACCACAACATGAGGAACTGTATTAAAGGGTCGCGGCATCAGGAAGGTTGAGAACCACTGGATTAAATGGAACTGCCAGCTGTAATAAAATGCAGACGGTACCTTGGATGGGGCGATGATGTCCAAGCTGATCTGGTCTGCGGGATAAATCCATCGTCAAACAGAAAACAGAGTGGAATTAGGTGGCATATCAGTGTTTTGAGATTCAATTTCATGTTAACAAAACAATAATGCACATAGGAAACATTTTTTCCAAACACAAACAGGGAAAAGTTTCTCCCCCACATCATCTCCACCACCCCCACCCCCACCCCCACTGCATCCCCCCAGGGTCTGGGTCATTCCCCCAAAGGCATCGCCTTCGGGATCCTTTGCGTGCATGTCTGTACCTATGCGTCTCCCATTTTGACGGGAAGTTAGCGTACAGTACACATCCTTCTCTTGCTCTTTCCCTGCAGTGCCTGGATCCATATTCCTCGGTGTGAACCAACCAGTTTAACCAGTGGCCTCTAAGGGACACTTAGGTGGGGCGCAGTCTGGTTATTGCAACAAAACTCCCCTGCTGCTGCTAAGCCAGATCTGCTCATTTCTGGTGGGGGTGGGGGGGCGGGGGGAATGCTGTGCGTTAGCGACGGGACAGCTATGGCCACACTGCCCTCCACAGAAGCCCACTGCTGTGCACTCCCCAAGCCAGGCCGGTTCCCTGCCCATCCCGTGCTCTGTCAACTTTTTAAACAGTTCTGTCACTGGGATCTGGGTAAATGTCTGAATGATATTTTAATTGCTGAGTCGCCCCCGTGACTTTGGATGGACCCCAGGCTCAAAGGGAGATGCAGAGGGACTCCGATCCCCCACTGAGCCAGGACTTAGGAATTCCAGGGAATGCTGGCCCATGGAATTCCCCGCCCCCCCACCCCATGGGGGGGCGAAGAAACCAGCCGTGGGCTGTGTTTATTCTGCATAAATGGGGGAGGGCCTGCAGCCTTGTTTGGGGTGTGTCCCTTTCTCTGGCTGGCGTCACCCTGCCGCTGACAGTCACTGTACCCTGGGGGCCAAGAGCTCCCTGGGAGCCCGGCCAAAGGAACACCAGGAGGCTGTATGGGGAGGTCAAACCCAGGACAGGGAGAAGGCACCAGGCATGATAAAATGAGGCATCTGCTTAGGCATTTGACCACAGGAAACGGCTGAGTCTCCACACTCCGCGGCTAGGGTTTTCGTTCAGATGCCCCGGAAGTTCCCACCACTTCCCACCTTCACCAGGTCCAACTAATAGACGGGGCAGACTGCACTGGAAATGAACAAAAATGCATGTGCCTTTAGCATGAGCAGAGACCTGGGTGGGACCCTTGCATGCTGTGCGGCCCTTCAGTTCCTCACCCTTCCACACAGTGTGGAGCCCACAGGGAAGGCTGGTGTGGAGCCCACAGGGAAGGCTGGTTGGTGTGGAGCCCATCGGGCCGGCTGCGGGCGCTGGGCATTGCAGCTCTCCAGCCTGCTACAAAGACCACTCGCCTTTCTCCTCCTCACAGCCGCCCTGCATGCGCTTCCTCTTGGAGGCGCACCGAGGGGGCTCTGGCGTCCTCCATGCCTGGCTCCCAAGTTGCTCTTTACCCAATTTTGTGCGCCTGGCCCAACCGGCAGCATTTTCTGTGAAAACGCGGCTCTCAGTTGCCTTCTCAGGATTCGCAGCTCTTTTCACCCCGAAGAAAATGGCCATCAGCACGGTTTGGGAGGTCAGCGCAGAGGTGGCACATTATTCTGTATCTGGAGATTTGTACAGACTTTCATGAAACAAACAAGCAAAAAAACACTTGAAACTGTTGAGTTTCTGCCGCAAGAGCCCTCACTCTAATTTCACCCGCTGCTGTTCAGAAAAATACCGCTCATGCTCGCTTAAGAAAAATTTTACATCGTCATTTTTTCCATTGTTGCCTATAAGCCTTTGTAAGGAGCTAGAAATTAATAATCTGCAAACAACCAAAGGTGGGGGCAAGGGGAGAGTCTAGGGTTCAGGGCTGGACTCTCCCCTCACCCCACCCCCACCACACCCCCAGTCTCTTAGGAAACTGTTCGTTCTGTGCCGGCTCTCAGGTGTTTATGTCTGGGGGCAGCTCTGTGGGTTTGAGCCTCGGGAAGCCCCTGTGCATCAAAGAGTTAAATGTAAATAGCTCATCTTTGCAGGGCCTTTGGCTCCCGCTCTCAGGAGGTGGAGTTTGGAATCCGGGTCGAAAGCCCCTTGCATTTTTGGTTGATTGTTTTTAATTACTTCTGAGGGCTGGTGGAGGCTGCTTGTTGCCTCCGGGCGCTCGTGACAGACAAGGAATGTTCCTCGCTGCCATTTGTGAGGAGCACATCTCGAAGCATCAAACAGCAAAAATGGCAAGAATAGCAAGTGTATCATTCCGCCTTCATTAGATAGAAGATGCATAAACAGGAAGGAAATCCAACCGCACGGGCCCCTTGTCTGGATTGCGGATGGGAATGGTGTTTGTAGCAGGATTTTTCTGTATTTGCTGAAGGATGGAGGGACGGGTGGGGGGCGGACAGGGAGGCGCTGACCTTCAGGAAACCCAGGTAAAAGCCAGTTCAGGATCTAAAAGAGAAAAAAGTCCTCGCTGGTTGTTTCTTAGAATTTCTTTCTGAGGAGAAAGGCAAATATGGAGAATAGCTCTTCCTGTGTTGCAAGAACTAAGACCATCAGATTTATCACAGAAAAGAAAAAAATAAACAGGACAGCCAGCTCAGTTTGAATTTCAGATGAACAATGAACTTTTTTTAGTGTAAATATGTCCCAGGTAATATTTGGGACAGAGTTATACTAAAACACTTCATCCCTGTTTATCTGAAATTCATTTAACTGGGTGTCCTGTATTTAATTTGGCCACTTTGTTAGAGGCAGGAATAACAAACCTTGGTTCCTTATAATTCCATCATTTGTGTGTCTGAGATGGTAATAAAACACCTAATAAGATTACACAGGGGTGGCCCTGGCTATTAGTTCAATTGGTTAGATCCCTGGTCAGGGCACATACAAGAATCAACCAATGAATGAATAAATGGGTGGAGCAACAAATAGATGTAGATGTCTCTCTCTCTCTCTCTCTCTCTCTCTCTCTCTCTCTCTCTCTCTCTCCCTTCCTCTCTCTCCCTAAATTCAATAAATAAAAATTTTAAAAAAATTATACAGGATGGAGCAAAAGTAGGTTTACAGTTCTGAGTACATGAAAAACAGAGTTTTATTCTTGTATTATTATTTATTATTGTGTTATTTTCCATACAAACAATTGTAAATCTACTTTTGCACACCCCATATTTTACTGGTAAAAAGGTAGAATTTGCCCTGACCGGTTTGGCTCAGTGGATAGAGCGTCAGCCTTCAGACTGAGGAAGGGTCCCGGGTTCGATTCCGGTCAAGGGCATGTACCTTGGTTTCGGGCTCGATCCCCAATAGGGGGCGTGCAGGAGGCAGCTGATTGATGTTTCTCTCTCATGGATGTTTCTCTCTATCCCTCTCCCTTCCTCTCTGTAAAAATCACTTCACATTAACATTACAAATACATTATCAGCAAATCTTACATAGTACAAATCAACACCCTGAAGTACAGAAGACTTGCTCTCAGGCACCTTCTCTGAGGAGACATGAGGATGACAGAGCCTGCGTCCCAGCAGGGGCCTGGCCAACCACCACTATGTCATCCTGGTGAACTCACAGTAGGGAGCCTCGAGGTTGAGGGGCACAGGCCCCGTCCGGGTCCTGCCAGAGGCGTCATAGTGGGACCGGTGACAAGGGCAGTGATATCCACTAAAATCTCCTGCATTGGCAATGGGCACCCAACCGAGATGCGTGCAGACCCCGATCAGGATGACCCACTCGGACTTCTCCCCTCGTTCCAGGTTGTGCTGGGGTCCCTCAGGGGGACATGTCCGCGCGGCCTCCTGTCCCACCTCCTCTGGGTTTGGTGGCACACGAACAGCAGCTTGCCTCTCCGCTTGAAGGCCATATTCTTGCCCTCCGGGATGTCGGACAACCTGATTTCGATTTTGGACATGGCCAGCGTCGGCAGGCGCTCCTGCTGGAGACAGCCTGGGAGACTGCACTCTCGGGGTGTGGGCGGCGGCCACCGTCCTGGTTGCAGTTACCAAAGAGGAGAGCCCCTTCCTGCAAACAGGGGAGCGCTCCTTGGAGGACAGTCATCCGCGTGGCAGTCATCAGAGAAGTCGGGCATGGTGAGGTCTGTACGGGAGTAACGGACAGAGGCAGGGACATTGAGGCCCATGACGGCGACCAGAGGCCCACTCGTGGCCTGGCCGTTCAGCAACTCCCGGCAGAGGAAGGGCCGCTCCACGTCCACCGTCCAGCACCGGTGGCACCAGGGCCTGCAGCGTGCCCGCCCCTGCGCAGGAGGAGGTGGATAGAACGGGCGCGAATGGGCCTGACCGGGCAGCAACTGACAACATGGCGACCCAATAAAATATATATTTTTAAAAAGGGTAGAACTTCCATTTTAAACCCTTTGTAGAGGCCAGTCATTGGATCAGGGGCTTTATAATGATGATCCTGATAAGCAACTTAGGATCATCACTTAGTAATCAGCAAATAATAAAAAGTATAATTAATATCCCCATTGCTCATGTAAGGTTGCACAGCTTGGAAGTGATAGAGCTGGGATTTGAACCCACAGTGCCTTACCTTCAAAGACTCCTCCCTCACAGACAAGAGTACGCATTTGAACAAGAAGTGATTCCATTGGAAAACTGGAGCTGAGTTGAGCAGTCAAATTAAGCAAAGGTCATTAGTTCTGTTCCCCAGATATGGCTTAAAGAAGTGACAGAACCCCACAACAGCCTTTTGGCCCCTCGATAGTTGCCCCTCTCAGTTGTCTGCAATAGGAGAACTGGCCTGTGGCAGAATAAAATGGCATTTTAGGTCCCGGTTTAATTGAACGGAAATGCCTGTCCTCCGTGCTTTCACTCTCGGGTTGATTTCCTCGCGCGATAATGCAGGGGTCAGGACACTCCTGCAGAGGGCCAGACGGAGAACGTTCTCAGCCTTGTGGGCCATGCGGTCTCTGTGGCAACTCCTCAGCCTCGCCGTAGCAGCAGGAGGACTGCGCAGACAGCACGTGGACCGTGGGTGTGGCTGGGCTCCTGTACAACAAGCAATTCCCACTACTCTCCAAGTAATGTTCTATAAAGATGCTGAAAACACTGAGTTAGCAAATAGTGAACCATTCTGTGTCATAATAACCTGGAAACAATATGTGTGTTTTCGGGTGCAGGGAGGCGTGAAGGGGGGATGCAGAAGGGCAGCTGTATTAGTTTCCTATTGCTGTTGTAACAAATTACCATAAACTAGTGGCTTCAAAGAACAGAAGTTCATTATCTTCCAGTTACATAGAAGTCCTGCCCAGTCCTACATTGATCTGCCCAGCTCCAGTCAAGGCAGGCTCCTTGCCTTTTCCATGTCCACAGGCCGCCTGCGCTCCTTGGCTTGTGGCCCCTTCCTCCATCTTTGAAATCATCAGTGTAGCCTCTTCCAATCTCTTTCTGACTTTGACCCCCCTGCCGTCCTCTCATAGGACCCTGATGATGACCTGGGGTTCCCAGATAACCCAGGATAATCCCCCATTTCAGAGTCTGTGATCACACCTGCAGCGTCCCTGCTGCCACAGGTTCCAGTGATTAAGACTCGGACATCTTTGGGGAGCCATTCATTGGCCTACCACACTGTAACTTCAACTAGCGGTCAGAGTGACATCGGGGAAATTTCTTCCCAGGTCAAGCCTCAGTTTCCTCGTGTGTGAGATGCAGCCCCCTTAGTGTCATCTTTCAGCACTGGGGTTCCCCCTGTAAAGGTGTCAGTTCAAAGTTTCTGTTCACAGAACACCCACAGTCCCTGGGTCCGGAAGGCGGGGCGCGGACATGCGACCTGGTTCTCTCCCCAGGTGGACCGGCCTGCTGTGGTTTTATTTTGTTTTGTTTTTGTTGCTGTTTGGTGCATGAGCTCTTTCAAACAGAAACCTGGTCACTGCAGTGAACAAAATGGAAATATCTTGCAGTCTTCCCAGTGGTGCCTTCTAGTGCTTTCCTCTGGGGCAGAGGCTAGGATTACCCTTGGCTGTGGGAACCAGAGGCTGGGTTCAAACCCAGCTCCACCCCTCACAGGCCAGGAGAACCTGGGCTAGCCTCAGTGTCCTGCTCTGTAAAATGTCAGCAGTAACCACTGCCCCGCTGCACAGAGCTTCGTGCAGAATCAGTAAGAGAGGCGATCACAGGGGCTGGCGCGGTGCATGGTGCAGAGCCAGCCCACCAGAACATGTGCTCCCAAATGTGCATTCACTGCTCACACACTTTAAAAAAAGGCCCTCACTCAGCCGGTGTGGCTCTATGGTTGAGCATCGACCTATGACCAGGAGGTTCCGGTTCGATTCCTGGTCAGGGCACATGACCGAGTTGCAGCTTGATCCCCAGTGTGGGGTGGGGTGTGCAGGAGGCAGCTGATCAATGCTTCTCTCATCATTGATGTTTCTGTCCCTCTCTTCCTCTCCCTTCTTCTCTGAAATAAATAAAAAAGTACACACACACACACACACACACACACACACACATAAAAGACCCTCCTCCGCTTTCCAGCATCAGTAGTTACAACTTTAAATCAATATTTGCCTTAATAATAGCACCTCTTTTCGTGCAAAGAAACACCAGAGTGTCTGCATTGGGTCAAACATGCTCAGAGCTGCAGCTTAAACACAAGACAAAAGAAAGCAAAATCCCCAACCGGAAAGGATGCGGGAGCTGCTGGTTTTCCGTAGGGATCTCGCTAGTGCCACCCAACAAGGAACCTGGCATTTCAGCAGCACCGCCCCTGAGTGGCTGAAGGAAGCATGTCTTTAGGTGGTGTGGGCCCAGCTCATAAGAAGAACCCCGAAGCCAACAGCTGAGGGGCCGCTGGGTGGCTTTGTGGGGACAGAAGAGTGATGGAGGTAGAGCCAGACTTACCTGCATCCAAGGTCTAGTTCTGCCCTCCCTAGCTGTGTGACCTCGGGCAGTAGCTGAGCCTCTCTGTGCTTTCATCTCTTTATAGGGAGATAGGCATTATGTCCATCTTATCAGAATGCTGTGATGGCGAAGAAAGTGAATTCATGGAATGTGCTTAACCCAATACCTGGCGCCAAGCTTAAGAATGTTAGCAATTGGCTGGTGTTTCTTTACATGATAAGTTGGCTTAACATACTGGCTAGGTGCATGGAGCATTTTTCATCTTGAAAATGGATGATTAGTTTAAAAAGGGGAAGGGTGGTAGGGGGAGGAGCTAAAGGCTATGAACAGGTAGTTACTCAGGGGGTAACACAGAGACGACACCCTCTGTATAAAAAGATGTCCAGCCCCACCAAATGCCTGTGAAATGCTCATCAAACACCCCTGGATGTCAGTGTTCACACATCATAGCGGCAAGGATTTCAGAGACTGGTAACATTTGGAGGTAGGGAGGTACGGGCAAATGGCCTGCTGGGGAACAGTGTCCTGGGTCCCCCTAGAACACCCGCTGACCCTCACTCTTGGGGAGTGAGTGGCCCCAGAAATACAGGGGCCAGTGGGTACACACACACTGCCGAGGCGCTCACACAGCATCGTCGGGAACCTGGACCTACCCTGCGTGGCCACCTGGCAATGGCCCGGGGCAGGGTGAGGTGACCCCATCCGCAGGCTGCCCAGCCACCGACTGGGCTCATCGGAGCTCCCGGGAGTGACAGTAACTGTCTCTGTGCAGAGCCGCAGCCACGCTCTCAGTGCACACGCTGTGTCCTGCGGCTCATGGAGCGGCTTTGGTCATTCCTCTGGTGAACAGCTGGGGAAACGCAGGTGCTTTGGTGGCAGCAGGCCACCCAGGATCTCCGAGTTCATGAGCGCCAAGTTGGATTTGAACCCACTGCCTGGTTCCAGACTGTGAACTCTGCAACGCCGGGCTAATTGGAACCTTAGCCCCGAAAAATGTGGCCTATTGAACAAAGGAAGTTGCAAGAAAAGGGGCTATCATTACCCAAGGCTACATATAAACAAATACACAATGAAACGGCACCGCCCTCCCGCCACTCCAAACCCGTTCCCTCCCTCGTCCTCCTCCGTCCTTCTCCCTGCCAGCTCCCCACAGTGTGCTGATCGCTCACGGCGTGTCGTCCCCAAGGAGGGCAGCTCAGGAGAGTGGTCTCCGCTGCTCTGGGTCTCGGCACGCAGATGGATGTTGGTGACAGCAGGACTGGGTCAATGGTTGAATGGGTGAACAAATGAATGAACGCATCACCTTAATCTAAACCCTGAAAGCATTCAGCCACTAGGATGCAGATGGGGACCCGGCATTTGGTGTTGCTGACTGATGTTGAGGGCAAAGTGGGTTGGAAAGTCGTTTGGACAGCAGGAGCCTGAGACCCCCCGAGTTTGGGGGGCAGCACGCCTGCTGCTGGCCCATTGCTTCGCACAGCATCCACACCAAGCACTTGCAATGAGCTAGGCAACAGCGTCATAAAGCTGGAAGCTAAATTTCTTCTGGCAGCCGAGCGGAAGACTGCTGGCAGCCCGTAGCTGTGTAAATTAAAACAATAAACTGTTCCTTTTTTTAAAAAAATAACATTTCTAAACACGCATACACATGAATTAACTCATCACAAGACCGTCAATGGAAGAGAGAGACGCAGGCTGTAGGCCCCATACCTGCCCCAACTCTCGGCTGCAGCAAGAGCCACCACTGCCTTCCAAGGTGCTCTAGGAAGAGCGTCTGTCCTCGAGGGGATTGGACCCGAAGAGTTTCCGCCGCCGCAGCCGAGCAGTGAGGGCGCGGACACACGCCCTGCACACCGTCTTCTCTGTGGAAAGGGGGTTGGCTGCAGCTGTAGTTCATTTACTTCTGATTAGCCTAACCTTTCCCCCTCGGAGGAAGTGGTTTAGCAGGAGGGGAAAATGCGCTCACAATATTGTTTTATGACTGTTTATCTTCAGAGCCCGAGCGATGCTGATTGCAAATATTTATGTGCATTTAAAAAATCACGACTCACGTTTGGAATGCACTAAGAAAATGTGAAATCAGATTTCGGGTAAGATCTAGCAATTTTGGAGGATTTCAAAGCCGTAACCAAGTTATCTGTACCAGCCCCCTGGGACTAATCGCATCAAGGCAGCAATTAGGCCAGCGGGATCCAAATGCAGAACATTACGTTCCGGTTGGCTTTGGACGGCCCGTCTTGGTTGTACATGTACATTATTAATGTCTAGTCTGGAAATCCAAGCCTCGGCGTATGTTATATTGAAGAAACTATCTCCAACTGAGAAAACTTGGCATTTCTGTTAGAAACGCTGCTTTCCCCGTAGAGAAGGGATTAGCTAGTTGTCAAAGGAAAAGCTGCAGACACAGTTTCCCCACCTGCCACCGTGCGGGAGGCCAGCTACCCTGAGCTGACGGGTGGCCCTGTCTCTTCTCATTCTTCCCTTCTCCCCAACAGGAACTGCTCGAATAGCTGCTGTCCAGTGAGGTTCTTGGGCCCCTGAAGACAGCACTGGGGAGGGCAAGGGGTCTCCTATCATGGGCATCCCTCTGGCTTTAGAGTTGCACAGACTTGGGGTTGAATTCTGTCAGTGGCACTGTAGCCATAGGAAGAGTGACTTAACTTCTCAGACTCTGCACCCCCTTTGTAAAATGGGGGAAACAGCACTCAGTGCTCCATTGCTTGCAAACTGGCCTAATAAAAGAAGAGGAGAGTTATCGACTCACGGAAATGGGAAACCAAGGGACAGCTTCAGGCTCGGCTGCATCCAGGGACATCTGTGTGTCATCAGGCCTGCACTTCCTCCTCCCTCATCTCCTTCTCTGACATTTGTTTCCCACTGGGCACTGGCCTCTGCTACCCTGTTAGGTTCTGTGACTGGGGTCTGTGAATGGAAATGACAAAGGACAGGCCAACAGGAGAAAGAGCATACACATGTTATTTGATATTGCTATTTTTACATGGCATGGGGGCTTCATAGGATGAAGTTAGGCCTGAGAGCTTATATGTTGCTGAGACAAAGAACAATAAGTTGTGGGGATGCATTAAGACAAAGGAAAAGAGTTGGAGCAAAGGGCAGTGAAGTGTGGGGAAGGGGCCAGGAGACGCCCAGGGAGCCAATGGGAGAGAAGAGTTGTTCTAGTAGGTTTGTTCGTACAGATTCAGCCTGTTGTGCATTCTCCATCTCTGGCGATAAGAATGTCCTCTTCCAGGCACGGGGAGGGCATCTTCCCCTGTGTGAACCACCCAGTGTTTCCACTCCACTTCTTCTGGCCCCAGTCAAGATTTTCCTTTCTCCAGAGCGTGAGATTCCACCTTCTGTATCGGGGTCTGTCCTCTGCTCCCGGCAACAGCCGAGCTGTTGAGGGCCGCGGGAGACACGCAGCTGGGCAGTGTCCACGCGGCTCAGCAGGCGCTTCCAGGAAGTGGGGTGCCTGGGTCCAGTGTGATTTTGACACTCACTGAACATTGCCATCTTAGATGGATGTGTATTTAAACTGAGTCCTGAGGCAGCAGTGGTCAGAGCAGTTCCTGGTTGGACTCGGTGAGAAGAAATGTGATGAATGACACAAAACAAACAGAGCTTCCCCAGCCCCTCCGTGGGCTGCACCAGTCCCCTGGATTCTCGGCTCCATCGAATCATTATCGGTCTTTAAATTATAGAACGTGGTTTGTGAAATTGTATGCGTGAGTGGTGAAAATCTGATGAGTGTGTGCTAAGCATCCAAGTAAACTGGCCTGTTGAGGAATAAAAAGGATAATTAAAAGGAGGTCCATGTTCAAATCTGGAGAAAAATACTGAGAATAACCGCCTCCCCATTTCACAGATGAGAAGAGTGAGGCTTCAGGAACTGACTTGCAGAGTAGGGCTTTGGATCCAGGTCTGACTCTACATTCAGGCTCTAAACCCTCCCACACCACACCTGCTTCCTCCTACAGCATCACAGTCTCTAAAAGACTCTGCAAGGGCATGAATATTTTCTTTTGTGATGCTGAAGGCAACATCCCGTGTCATCTCCACACAACGAAGGGAGCAATGATCTCCTGAACTTGGCCTTGCAGCCAGGTAATCCCACTTGTGCCTCCCTTCTGTGGGAGCTGGCTTTCTGGCGTGGCTCTGCCGGGGCGGGGGCGCAGGCCTCCACTCCAGTAAGACAGCGTTAGTCCCCACAGCCGGCAGCTCCAGGGGCGGTTTCTGTTCCCAGGGGTTGACTCCATGTTGAGGAAAGAAAAGGAAGGCGGCAGAGGATGAGAGGCAGCCGTGTGCGTGGAGAGCGCTCTCTGGCAGGGGAAGGGTCCGTGCAGGCTGAAGAGCCTTCTTTCTGAAAGAATGAATTGACGTGGCGCTTACTGCAGCTTTTTTGTTGATTTCTCTTGTCGACATCCATGTTCTTGAAAATGATAGTCCGTCTGAAAATGAGACAGGCAGCCTGGGTAGTTGGATTGTCCCCAGTAATTGGAAAGAGGAACTCTACGATGGCATCCTCCTAGGGGAAAAGGCAGCCCAGTTACGGAGGACTCATGGCAAAGAGCGAGGCCTGGGCTCCTTTCCCGAACCAGTCCTCAAACTCAGGACTTCCACTCCCCTTTTACTTTAAAGAGCAGACGTTAGTGAGTGTGGGATGCCCGACCTCACTGTCACTGCCAAGGACATCAGTTTCTTGACTTTGTCTCTGTCTGGACAGCAGGTCTCGAGGCGACAGGGTGAGAAGGAAGTGCAGATGCGAGACACCAGCAGGTCCTGCCTCTGAAGTGGGGCCGTGTGTTCACATGGAGAGGCGTGGCGAGTGTGAGACCACGCCCAGGACATACTAGCACACTGTTGGCGTGTGGGGCGAAGACAATACTTGGTCATCGCTGTTGCTGGTATTTTGTGGCTTGCGATGGACGTATCTCTATAACAAGGCAAAAAAGTGAAATATAGAAAAACATTTTGGTGATAATGTGTGGCCCATCCAATTTGGGGGAAGTATGTTAGAATCCACCTTATTTAAAATATGACACAGGCCCTAGCTGGTTTGGCTAAGTGGCTAGATCGTTGGCCTGTGGACTGAAGGGTCCTGGGTTCAATTCCGGTCAAGGGCTGCCAGATGAGCCCAGTGACATCACAAAGTCCTTAAAAGCGGAAGAGGAGGCATCCATCGGCCCCATTGATTATTTTCCCGATTTCCGATCTCTGGCTCTTCATGTGTAAGCCCTTGCGATGGGTTAAGGGGGTGGAGCTTCCTGCCCCCAGCTCTGTAGCCTCAGGTGACATTTAGTGGTGCCAAAGTTGTCCTCTGTCTCCAATATTGAACCAAAAAACAATAACACCAGCACTCTATGTAAAACAGGAAATGGGTTCTTGGGGAAAGGAAAAGAATTCTCACATAGAAAGTTCGAGCTCTGTGTAGAATTGTAAAACCACGATATCCTCACCCTCTCCCTCCATTGGCATCTGCGAAATCCCGCCACTCTGCTCCTGGAGAAGGACCTGGCCGCCTGATTTACATTTCAGACGCGCCGGCTGTCAGAGGCAAAGCACGCGCCTCCACGGCTGGCGTTTTCCAAAAGATCAATTATGCACTGACATCTCCGCGCACGAAGACTGCTTACAGCCGCCACGCGCGGCCGAGACGTGGTGAGAATCTGGCCTTGAGCGCAATGCGGAAATCCATGCTCAGATGGCTGGGGAATGAAGGCGTTCCGAAGGTCTCTGGGCTGCGAGGCGGCTGTCACTGGCTTCCTGTGATGGGTGGGGTGTCCCAAACCCGAGGAGGTGGCCCTTTCTCCTCCCCTTTCCCTGAGCAGCTCTGCTGTTAGCTTTCCGGGTAGGAGCCACCACCGCCACCCTCTGTCCCGGGACTCAAGGGCTGGGAGGCTTTGGAGGTGTCCCCAACAGTCCACCCTCAACATCTGTCAGGAGAGACGTGGCTCGTCAACAATGGCCACGTGATGGCTCCCACAGCCTGTGCCGCTCTGACACCCAAGGCATAAATTAAATCCTAAGCGAGCGCTTCCTGACAGCGCGTGATGACAGGTGTTGTGAACGAGTTGGCACAGGGGCCACTGCCCCACATAGCGATTGTCAGTCATGGCCACCCCTCGGCCCCCTCCCCCCGTGGGGACGGTGTCTAGCCGGCAGGAGAGCACGCTTCGCTTATGTGGGTGGGACCGGCTCCCACCTGCCTCGGGTCCCACGGGTGACATTGTGGCCCCATGGGGTCATCGCCTCTCCCACCTGTGGCCGGGCTGATGGCTGCAGGTGTGAAGTCGGCGCCCAGTCGCCCCTACAGGGAGCACTTCTCACTCCATCCTCGAATCGACGCCTGGTTTTGGTTCCTGCTCCAGCCACCGAAGCGCCCACTGAAAGTGACAGCAAGGCAGAGGCATCCCAAACGGAGCGGAAATCCCGGAGGAAAGAAATCATACGTGATAGTCAAGAAACAAAAGGTATCAAACTGGCCGTCCGGGGAAATGGAGAACTTCGTTGGACTTCCTTACACGTGGGTCACAGTTTATTGCACTTTTCTGAAGTTGCATGTAGCAGAATTGCAGATGGCTAGACCTCGGCTTCCCAGACCCCCCTCCACCCTGCAGCCAGGGTGTCTCTTCCCTCTCTCTGCGGCTCCGGCTGGCGGCTTTCCGACCCCAGCCTTCAGGAGCCGGTGACAGCGCCTCGCGTGAGAGCTTGGAGAACATGCTGGTCGACCTGGCCTGCCCCAAGCGGCCCGCGCCCTGTACTGCCCCCCACCCCCCCGCGTCCCCGCAGACCACTTGTCACAAGTCTGCTTGCTCCCTGTCTCGGGGGGAATGTACATCCCCTTGGGGCAAGAAGCCTGTGCAGCTCACTCACCGGGACAGTCCCCGACGCCTGGCGGGCGCCTGTGCCGAACGAGATCTGCGGGCGGGCACTTGCCAAGTGAAGTGAATGGCTGTGGACACCAGGCGTGCGTGGGCCCTTGGCACCCCTGCCCCTGCCCAGTGGGTGCTCCTCTGCTCACAGCCTTGGAGGCACGGAGGCCAGGGGAGTGTGACAGCTGCCAGAGTGCATCAGGGTGCCGTGGGCCCGCAGAGCCCAGTAGCTCCGCCCTGTGTCCTGTGCTCAGCCTGGGTCTGCACCAGCTACAGTGGCTGCCGCCATCTCCGTGGGGGGCGTTGTCAGGAGAGCAGGTTGAGGCCGGCCAGGTCACCTCTGTGCCGTCTCTCCTACTCTCTGAGGCAGAGCCCGGATGGAGACTGCACGGCTGGGCCCTGCCGCCCGCCTGTGCGCACTGAGCCCTGGGAGGGTCTGAGGAAGGGCACCGCCCCCCTTTGATGTGGCTTGGGAAACGCGCCAGGAAGGAGCAAACTCTCCTTTCAAATGTCTCTCCATCTCTTACTACAACTCCATGGAGAAGAGGAGGGAGGGGCGAACGTCAGTCGGGGAGTGACCCTCAGGCACCAGAGAGAGTCCTTAGAGTCCCTCTAAGGGAGAGTCCAGATTGACTAACTAGGCAGGCAGTTGTTGAGTAAAATTGCCTGCGCCGTGCCTGAGCTTAAAGCCTAGCTGTTTCATCTCTAAATGCCCTCCTAACTCCCCTGCCCCCTCTCCAACTGGCGGGGGGGGGGGGGGGGGGGGCGGGAGAGGCAGCAGGAAGTTATCATCCCAGACCTCCACGTTCCAGTCCAAAATATTTCTTTGGCTTGGCTGCCTCGAGCCTAGCACTACTGAGCGACATCCCCTCCTCCCCGACGCAGGCTGGGTCTTCTGGGAGGGCCATGGTCCACAAAAGAGGTCGTGTGCATCCAGCTCTGTCCAATAGGACTGCAGTGTGGGCCATGATGGGATCTCCTATTTCTAGCAGCAGCCGAATAGAAAGAATAAAGGAACAGGTGACATCGATGTTTTTATTGTGTGCTAGAGGCCCGGTGCACGACATTCATGCACTGGGGGGGGGGTGGTCCCTCAGCCCGGCCTGCACCCTCTCACCGTCCAGGACCCCTCAGGAGGTGTCCACCTGCTGGCTTAGGCCCGCTCCCCGCAGGGAACGGGCCTAAGCCAGCAATCAGACATCCCCCAAGGGGTCCTTAGTGCTGCTGCGGAGATAGGAGAGGCTCCCACCACTGCCCCTGCACTCGCCAGCCCTGAGCCCGGCCTCTGGCTGAGCAGCTCTCCCCTGGTGGTCAGTGCTCATCATAGGGACCGGTCGTTTCGCCCTTCAGTCAATTTGCACATTAGCCTTTTAGTATATAGGATAAAACGTATGACATGAAATCTACCATCTGAACCACTTTTCAGCATATAGTTCAGTAGTGTCGTGTGTATTCACATTGCTGCCAAACAGATGTAGGCGACAGTAACTTTAATAATGCCGTATTTAACCCAGCCTATTGCGAGCATTATCATTTCAACATCAGTTGTTTCTTAAGTCTTTGCAAACTGGTGTGTGTGTTCACACCGATGGCACACCGCCATCCAGGCACTAGATTTTCCATGGAAATGCTCACCTCTGCTTTGATTCTGCCAGCTTCCAGTTGAAAACGCGGACGGACACACCCAAGGGGTTCCCAGCACACTGAAGAGTTTCCAGTGCCCTGGCTGTCAGTCTTTAGCATGAAACTAATTGAAGTTGGATGAAGTTAAAACTTCAGTTCCTCCATGTCACTGCCAGCCTCGAGTCAGGGCTCCGTAGCCGCACGCGGCTGGCGGCCGCCCTGCTGGACGGCGCAGGTCAAGAGCGGCTCGAGAGCCAGCGCTTGGGAAGTGGCCGCTGCTGTTCCTGGGAGCAGCAGGGCGAGAGGAATTGGAAAGTTCCTCCTCCTTGACCCGACCCTGACAGTGACTGGAGCTGGGAGGGTCCTGGGCACACCCAGCCCCAGCTCGGGGCCGGCCCACCCACCCACCCGCGAGAGGAGAGGTTGTCTCCTGGGCGCAGGGGCTCCTGCACAGAGCCGTGCACCTGAGGTAATGAGGAGAGGCTGGAAGAGAGACTTCAGACTGAAATTAAGACTCACCCGCTCATTTTACCCCTGGAAGATCATTTCAGCAACTTCCTCCAGGAGATTGTGAAGGGAAGTCATTATCCAGAGGAGGGGGAGGAGTGACCATCCACGTGGATCCCAGATGCCGCCCCTCCGCCCTCGCCGGGGGGTGTTTACTGGGTCATTTAACCAGGTTCCTATTTTTAAGTTTCCTTTTCCACGATTAGTTGTTGCCCCTAATTGTTCCCATGCTCATGGGAGGCAGCCCCGAACTTCCTCTGCAGCCCCACATCAGGGTCGGGGCGGCTCCTCTAATTGCCCGTGTCCCGCCTGTCCCCTCCAGTCTCCAGGGCAGGCCCATTCCCACATATGCTTCCAGAACCATCTTAATGGCGGGCAGCAGCGCCCAGCTGACGGCATATGTCTCGCTGCTCGCCGGGGTTGGCCAAGCGTGCAATATCGCGTTACATGAATGGGAAGGTCAGTCCCAAACAAGCAGCTTTTGACAAGCGCCGGCTTAAGGATTTGCTGTTAAATGGGGCCGCACGCAGGGGGTGCGGGTAATGGGCTTCTTGTCCAGCCCTCTCCTCTGTCTCCGTTCTGCATTGATTAGAAAGTTTTCCGTCTCCCAGGACAACGCTCCTCCATTAAAAACGCCTTTGCAGTCACTGGGGTTCCTGGACCCCGATCAGCAGCTGGCCCGGAGCAGGGAAAATGTGGGTTCAGGTCTCCTGACGTCGGGGGAGAGCCCTGCTGTGGCCAGAGTGCGCTTGGGGGAGCCCCACACTGCTCACAAACACATTTATGCTCCATTAACCCTGGGCAGGCGCGAGGGGCAGATGGCGGCACCGGAGAAGGGGAAGGAGGGAGGCTGCGCTGCTCTCACCTGGCCCCGCGCTGGAGAGACGATAGACGTGGGCAAACCCACGGCCACGGCCCGCCTGCTGGGGCCTGACAGCCCACCTGGCCCACAGGCACCTGCACAAACTCCACTCCGGAAATCAGAGGGGACAGTCAAGGCTCGCAGCCAGCCCCGGGCCTGGAGAATGTTCCGGACGTAAACCAAAGTGCCATTCAGGGTGCCTTTTTAATGACAGGACAGGACATTTACTGAGCACTTTGTAAGCCCCCGTGCTGAATGGAGGGCATCACATGCACGAACTGAGTTAACCCTCTCAACAGCCCCGTGAGGCCAGCGCCACACCCACTGTAGAGCCGAGAAAATGGGGCCAGAACAACAGAAATAACTTACCAAAGATTTGCTTCAGCCAGTTTCCCTCCCTCCCTCCCTCCCTCCCTCCCTCCCTCCCTCCTCCCTCCCTTCTTTCCTTCCCGACAGAAGCTGCTTTTTAAAAAGCTAACCGCGTAAACGTGAACTAGGTAAGACATGAAAGTGCCCCAAGCCTGTGCTTTATTCCTCTCCTCGTGCTGCTAAGTGTCCGGGGGTGTCAGGCGTGCAGTGTTGTAGTGATAACTCACTCATTCATTCAACAGCATCCCGTGAGATGCAGTACCTGCCAGGTTATGCTTTGGGCTCAATGAGGGTCTCAGCGTGGGCACTGCTGACACTGGGCCGGATCCTTCTCTGTTGTGGGGGGCTGCCCTGTGCCCTGTAGGCTGTTCAGCATCATCCCTGGCTTCTACCCACAGACACAAGTCGCAACCCACCCCCACTGTGACAACCAGAAATGTCTCTCGACGTTGTCACATGTTCCCTGGGCCAACGCCGCCCCGACTGAGAACCACTGTCCGGCCCTGCCAAGGCATTAGGGGTGAGTTAATTAAATCTTTGACCAAATATAGCAGACTGATTTTTAAAAATCTTTTAAAATATATTTTTATTGATTTCAGAGAGGAAGAGGGGAGAGAGAGGAACATCAATGATAAGAGAGAGTTATTATCAGCTGCCTCCTGCACGCCCCACACTAGGGATCGAGACCACAACCCGGGCATGTGTTCTGGCCAGGAATTGAACCGTGACCTCCTGGTTCATAGGTTGATGCTCAACCACTGAGCCACACCGGCTGGGCGCAGGCTAATTTTTAAGTTGAAAATTTTGTATGGCCCACAAAAGTTGTTATAAACATCCCGTGGCCCTTGGCAGATAAAAGGTTCCCCACCCCCGCCTAGAGACCCAGCGGTGTGGTTCTTCGAGGGCTCTTCCCTTAGCGCCTCATCCTGGCCCCTCCTGCATCCTGGCCCTTCAGCTCCCACAAGCCTACTTCACGCTGGTTGCATTGGATTCCAGAGTTCAGCGGTGTCAGAACTCAGCGAGCCTCCCATGAGCAAACATTTGGGCTGGTTTCCGCTGTTCCCCCATGCGTATCAAAGCCAAAATTGTTCACACCTACATCTGCGCACACACATTTGAGTGTCTCTACGGAACACGTCTGTTTGAAGAAAATTGTTGGATCAAAGGTGTGAGCATTTAAATGTTGGCTCCAAAATGCCAACATCCCCTCCCAAAAGAGGGCTGTTCCAATGTGCCCTTCACCAAGAAGCCATCGAGAAGAGCGTTCTAAAAGGGAATTTGTGGAAGGTGCTAGAAAACAGAGGTTGTGCCGTGTTTCATTCAGAGGGGCTCTTATGTCTTCTGCTTACACTTCGCTGGTAGCATTTTCAAAACCTATGTGAACATAACTGCTCAAAATGGGCACCTAAAATTTTCCAGTGTGAGCACGGACAAGCTTAGTGTCTGTGCTTTCAAAAATCAAGTCACTGAATAAACTAAAAGGGGCTCTGTGTTCACCGATAGCAAATCATATGCAATGCTTTTCATCATGCCCAGTTCACGTCACCATGTACCTTGGGGGGTCGCTCCATCTCGGTGTATAAAAAGCCTCATTCTCTTTCTAGCAGCACCGAGCGTTCTGTGGAGCGGCTGCTTCATGCTCTACCTACTCAGCCCCGGACGGCGCACACTTAGGTCGTGTCCAGTCTCTCGCTACTGGGAACATACTGCCAAGTCTATCCTGGGCTCGCCAGTCTCACAGGTGGGCTGTATTTGCAGGATCAATTATCCCAGGTGGGGATGCTTGGCCAAAGGCTGTGTCTTTTTAATTAAGAAGTCTGTTGCCACCCTAGCTGGTGTGGCTCACTGGATAGAGTGTCGCCTGGGGACTGAAGGGTCCCAGGTTCTATTCTGGTCAGGGGCATGTACCTTGGTTGCGGGCACATCCCCAGTAGGGGGTGTGCAGGAGGCAACTGATCAATGCTTCTCTCTCATTGATGTTTCTAACTCTCTATCCCTCTCCCTTCCTCTCTGTAAAAAATCAATAAAATATATATATATTTTTAAAAAAGAAATCTATTGCCTCGATGTGCCCCCTTGGAGTTGTGTGAGTTCATACCCCGAGTAGCCTGACACACTTTCATCACCACCGGAGACCCATCTGTGTCAACAAGTCCTTCCACCAAGTCGGGGCGGAGGGGCCCATTAGCAGCAGAAGGCTCCAGGGGTCCAACTTGACCCGGTGCCTGATTTTAAGGCCCACGGAGCAGTGAATGTTCGCCGCGGCTCAGGGAGGGGTGGTGATGCCAGAGGCAGTCTGGGAAATGCAGAGTCTCTTAACGAAGTGCCAGGTCCAGTTGTGTCTCCTCCGGAAGACAGATGAGGACAGAGAAGCCCCCTTCTTGGCAAAGCAGCCTCCCAGCCCGGAAGGTTGGGGAAGGGAAGGGAGGAGGGAGGGCGAGGGGGAGCTTCCCTGCTGCCCCAACTCCCTCCGTCTCCGTCTAAGAGGAGGTTAGCCCAGGGGGCGCACCCTCAGGTCCCCACTCCACCAGCACTTGGTAGAAGACCTGTTGACACAGATGGGTCCCCAGTGGTGATGCAAGTGTGAGCCACAGTCTGCCCATCATCGGTGGCGGCCAGGACACTCGGGCCAACCAGCTGACCATCACTAGGCTCAGGATGGACAGGCCGGTGGCTGGTCTTGGGAATCTGTTCAGCATTTTAAAATATGTCCTCAGATTCCCGCCCCCTTCCCCGCCCCCTCGCCCTGCCCCTTGCAGCAGAGGAAGGCTGAGTCCATGGCTTCTGAGACTGGCTCTCCCCCTGATGCACCCTCCGGGGGAGCCGGCTGCCATGTCGTAAGGACACTAAGCAGCCTGTGGAGGGCCTGGGGGGAGGGGCTGAGAGAACCAGCAACCAGCACCCACTTGTCAGCCTCAGAACTGGACCCCCAGCCCCAGCCAAGCCTTCGGTTGACTGCAGCTTTGGCCAACTTCTTGATGTAGCCTCGTGAGAGACTCGGAGCCAGAGCTGCTCAGCTAGCCTTCTCCGGAATTCCTGCTCCGTGGAAACTGGAAGAACAGTCCGTGGTGGTGGTGGTTTTAAGCCACCGAGGTCACACAGCCGTCGGTGAAGAGTGCCTGTAACCAGGAGGATCAACTCCCTGAAGAGCCCTTTTGCCGGCACCTTTGCCTCTTTTCATGTCTCATCTCTGCAAGGAGGCAGAGGTCCTTCCCAGACCCCGAGGTGTGGGACGGAGAGAAGATTGTGACGTCTCCCATGAGGCCAGCACGGAGGCGGTGTGGCCATCACAGGTCAGCAGGGTTTGTGTGCTGTATTCTCCACCTTCACCACCACCTCGTCACTTTAGGGCCTGGGAGCATTCTGTGACTTCACGTACCCTCACCTGTCTCATCTGTCAAATGGGTTGATAACCAAAGGCCTGGTGTGGGCCCAGAAAAGCTCTTAATGTCCCTTCAGGCCTTGAGCACCAGGCGTCTATACGTCTTACCTCACCTATCTGCCACACATCCATCCGTCCACTCAGCAAGCTTACATTGAACACCTACCAACTCCCAGGTACCATACAAGGTGCTGGGGGGCAAATGAGAACAAATAAACGTTTTTATTATCAAGGGAATCCCATTCTGACGGGAGAGACTGACGGGTACCATGTGATGTGATGTGGCTGAGACAGGGCTGCAAACGCACAGTGAGGAGAGAGGCCTCCTCTGCAGGGGGAGGAGCACAGACATGACAAGCGACTCCTGGGTGGACACCTGCTGCTCAGGGACCACAGAGTCAGGCAGCGTGCCAGCCTCCTGCTCCGCCATGAGGCCTGGAAGTGGAATCAGAGAAGCTCTGGATGTTAGAACAGACGTCCTCACAACCCAGCGGGGCACAGGTGCTAAATAAGACCCAAGACCATGCAGATCCTTCACTCCTTACCTTGCCTACCTCTTCCTGCCCCAGGGCCTTTGCACACAGCGTTCCCCCTCTGCGGAGCTCACTCCCGTCCCGCCCCTCCCCCAGCTCAGGGAGTGGTGAGCTCCTCATTCTCTGTTCTGCAGCCCTTGTTTCCTTCGTGGTACTTCCCACGTTGTCCTCATGCTATCTGTTACTGTAGTTCCTCTTCTTTTTTCTCTATCTTCCCCATCGTGATGTGAGCCTCACCCACAAGGGGAGGAACAGTGTCTTGTGCACCACTGTAACCTCAGGGTCAAAGAGTACCTGGTACTGAAGAAAAGAGTTGGATGGAGTAATGAATGAATGTGTTAGTCAGTGTATATTCTTTTTTAAAAAATATGTTTTTATTGATTTCAGAGAGAGAAAGGGAGAGGGAGCGTTAGAAACATGGATGAGAGAGAATCACTGATGCTGCCTCCTGCACGCCCCACACTGGGGATCCAGCCTGCAACCTGGGCACGCCCTGACCGGGAATCAAACCTCGACCTCCTGGCTTATGGGTCAATGCTCAGTGTATATTCTTTTCTCATTTATCTTTACATCTTAACTTCACGGAATTGTTGGCCTCATGATTGCCTGCCCATCATCATCACCCCACTCCACCCCCAGACGCCCACACCTGGTTTCTCCTTACAGGCAGCCGGGTCCATCCTTCTGTGCGTGGGGAAGGTGCTGCCTGCCCAGCCAGGATATGAATGAGGAGGGTTCTAAACCAATGATGGCGATTCCACGCCTCTTCTCAGTGGCTGGTGTAGGCATTTGCATATGGTGCAGCCCTGGCCAATCAGATTTCAGCGGAAGCCTCCTAGGACTAGGACGCGCTGCCCAAGCTGGCGTGTGTTCAGGAATTACTGGCCATCCCGTGAGATGCTGACTCAGGTTCAGCAGGCCTGGGTGGGACACGGGTGACGCTGCCGGTCTGTGGGCCACACCTTGAGTTACGAGGTCCTAGGGAGTTTCTGGGAAGGGTTTTCCTCCCCTGTAGAAAGAGATGCTCACAGAGAAGCTGTCTTCTCTTGTGCTGTTGGGCAAGCAGCTGCAATTGTGATTGACCACAGCTGGATAACCTGGGACAAAACCAACATGGGAGGGGGCAGGGCAGAGAGAAATACGGAAAGCCCTGGGTCTGGATGACAACGTGAGGTCTTAACCAGCCTTGGAACTGCTCATGTGGGACAGTAAATGCTGATTTTAAAAAAAAAAAAAAAAAGCTAATTTGAGTTTGGGACTCTATTGCAGTCCAAAGCATCATGACCGATGCTTTACATAACCTGGCGTAGAGCATAAAATATTGACCTTTGAACCAGTCCAATCTGGGGATTTATCTCTGCCCCTTGGTGGCACTGCCACCCCTCAGCCTTGCCAAGCCTCAGTCTCTTGTCTATTCCACGGGTTGTTCTGTCAGTGAGAAAAGGCATGTGAGCTAGAGCCCTGGGGCCCGGCCCTGCCCCGTAGGCCACCCACACACGTACTCTTTGCTAATCGCCACATTCACAACAGAAATAAACAGATGACGCTAACTTTATAATCCAATTTATTTAGCTCAAAGTAGGACCATTTCAATATGCAATCAATTTAAAGACACACATGTCCTATCTATTTCTTGGTGCTGGGCGTGCATTTTACATTACCACGTGTCTCCTTCCGACCAGCCGCATGTCACCTGCTCGGGAGCCACGCGTGGTTGTTCCTGTTGACGAGAGAGCCACGGAGAAGACACTCCGGGTTTCCAGACACAGTGACTCCCAAGCTGGGAGCCTGCTGGAAGGCTGCTGCTTAGAGCCCTGGTCTGCAGGAAAAGCTCGTGGGGCGGCAAACGCAGCATTTTCCAGCAGCCCAATTGGGACTTAGCAGTGATTTATTCAAAGGATTTTATCAGTGATTGCTGTGAGTTCTGTTAGGGCATTTCAGAGTCCCCCCGTTGTTGCCTTTTAAACGCCAGGTCCCCTGCTCAGTAGCCTCCAATAGCCCCTGTTTCTGCTGGGTTCACGCTGAACTTCTGAGGTCTCCCAGAGCCGGACCCCTTCTCAGCTCACCCACTCCAGCCCTCCCATTGCCCTGGATCAGTCACAGCAGCTGCAGGTGTGGGGGCTGAAACGTTTAATACCGTTCCTCCCACCTCCTACGTTCCAGCTGGGCTATGATCACAGTCACACAGACAGACTGACAGGAGAAAAGCAAAGCGTAACACATGTGCACGGGCATTCACAGCAGCACGAACCTTCTGAGGACAGTGAGGCCGCCCTGGGAACGGATGACATCCTGGGCCTCAGGAGTGAGCACGGGTGGGCGGTGTGCAGGTAGTTGAGCAAGAAGGGAACCCACGTGGTGGCACATTCTTGCCGGGCAGCTCAGACACAGTGAGCTAGCACGGGGCTGAGCTGGCAGGCCGGCGTCCTGGCTGCAGCGGGCGACCGTTTTTAGGGGATCCAGCCAAGCTCCCTTCTGGAAGCAGGTTTCCTCTCTGAACCTCTCAGGCAGGAGAGGGGAGGGGGGCTTAAAGTTCTTTCTGAATCTTGTTTCTTAATAAACAGCTGAAAATCAGTTCCCCAAAGGGCAGCTTTAGGGTGGCAACACTTTGGTCCCCTTCATAGGCCAGACCTGTGGGTGGTCAGAGAGGAGGAGGAGGAGAGGTGGGTGGCGGTGCAGAAAGGAGGCTGGGAAGCGTGTGGGTGGAGTCAGGCAGCTGAGCTCACAGGCCACAGCTACTGTCAGGGAGCAGGTTCGTGCGTGCCATCTCACCGGGCTTTGCCGGAGCGGCATGAGGTAATGGGCCGATGGTCCTGTGTTTGTCTGCCCTTTCCCCTTTCTGTAAGGGCACCCGGCCCCTCTGCCTTTGGGGTCTGCACTCGGCCGTGTATCAGTGTGGTTCTGGTGGGTGCTGCCAGTCCCACAGCCCACTCCTCCCTGTGCCACTGGGAGGCCCTGGACCCAGGCCTGGTCAAGCCTAATGCCCCCTTCCCTTGGCACCAGGACCTGGGAACTTGGCACGTGTCAGGGGCCAGGCCCCTAGAGCCTTCGCTGAGCTCTGTACTGAAGAGGCTGGGACAGCTGGGAAGGGTGCAGGCGGAGCTGGTCTTCAGCAAGCCTTGCAGCTTGTGAGAGCGGCTCTGCGGAAGATCACGGGCTGACGTGCAAGAAAAGGAGAGATGGGGGGCGGGGGGGGGGGGCGGGGGAGGGCAGGGGAGAATGCTCCTTTGAACCCCTGGATCAGCCGAGCCTGAAGCTAGACCACCATGTCTCCCCTTTCCTTTCAGGAGCCTGTTTGGCATCCTTACCGCTGGGGTTGGAGTTCTGTCACATGCAACTGCAAGAGTTCCCACCAGGTAAGTAAGGAGCAGCCCCCACTGCATGGTGAGAAGACGGAGGGGACAGAGGCGGAATAAGTGCCCAGGCCATAGGCGGCAGAGCCGGGACTGAGTCCCCAGCCCTGGGCTTTTCCAGGCTCTCCCCACCCGCCCCCACCGTTGCTGGAACAAATTGCCACGGACTTGGTGGCTCACAACAGGAAGTTGCTCTGTCGCAGATCTGGAGGTCAGAGAGCATGAGGAGCACCTTGGGCGACGATCGAGGTGTCTGCATGGCCCAGGCCTCGGGGCTCAGGTTCCTTACCTTCCGGCTTCCTGGGCTGCAGCGCGCTCCGGTCTCGCCTCCCCTTCACGTGGCCCGCTTTCTGTATGTTTGTCTAATCTCCTCCTGTCTCCCTCTTGCACGGGCCCACCTGGGCAATCCTGGATTACCCCCTCATGCTGAAATCCTTTTTCCAAATAAGATAACATCTTCAGGTCCCGGGATGGGAGCTGATGCCTGCAGGTGGCCATTGTTCAACCTAACACAGGGCCTGAGCTACCCAGGGTTTAGTGTGTAAGCATAGTGAGCCGGTCCCGACGAAACCTGGCCAGTGCCCAGTGCCCAGCGTCCCCAGCCACACGGCTAGTTCCTTCAGGGCCGGGCCCGGCCCCCGGCCAGCACAGCGGCAAGCACAGGGCTGGTGAGCACGGGAGCCAGTCCTGTTTCAGTCTCGCCGTCCAGGCTGAGCACGGAGGGTTCGGTGTGGACAGGGGAGCTGCTGCCAAGGTGCCCCTCTCTTAGTTCTCAGTGCGTGTCTGCTGTTCATTCCGCTTTACTCTGCACCTCTGGGTTGTGAGAGACCGTCGCCGTGCTGGCCCACATAGCGGGGGGGTATCATCGCAAGGAACTGAGTGCTGGGGCCCGTGAGGAGGGAGCTGGGAGCACGTGCTCCCGAGGCTAAAGCCTGGGTGCCAGTCCCAGCTCGGCCACCTCTCAGCTGCGAGTCTTGAACAAGGGAGTGTACGCCCTGTAGATGGGGTGCTGATGGTGCCCAGGGGCGGGTCGCTGCGCGGGTTCCAGGGGAGCCAGTGAGAGCCTTGGCAGGCTTGGCAGCGCTCAGCACCCAGTGGCCTCAGGCAGTGCTGCTGCCGCTGCATGGGACCCGCACCTGCCTCTGTGTCTTGCTATAAAGAGACCATCTTGGGTTATAAATGTCAAGTATTATGATTTCTACCGAACAGAACCAAAAGGTTGTAAAATGACTTCCGTGGGCGCCATTTCTCAGGGGAGACTTGGAAATGCGCATCCCACCTCTTAGCCCAGCCCCCGGTTAGAGCCTGGAGGTCAGGTTGAGGGTAGTTGGGGGCATTGCTGGAGGCAGGAGAGTCTCAGGTGCAAATTTTGGTCTCGCCCTGGGATAGAGCCTGAGGTGGGAGTGGGGGCAGCCCAGAGCCTGGCATTCCTCCACCCATGCCTGCCCCACCTCTGCGGCTCTGTTCGCACCCCCCCCCCCCCGCCCCCCTCCAGCTGGCCATGCCCTTTCTCCAGCCCTCTGTGAAATCTTACACTTACCCTATGGCCCTATGACTTCCCTATTGGAGGGTCCTGCCTACATGGGGATGGGTACTCAAGGCTTTGCAGATTCTTCCCTAAGCCTGGAGCTCCATTCCCTCTCTGGCCCCCTTTCTCCATTGGAAACAGCTACCATAGCCAGAATGGTAATAATCATAGGAGCAGCTAATTGTTTCAGAGCTGCTATATTGCCCAGGTATTGTGCTAAGGCAGTGGTTCTCAACCTTCTGGCCCTTTAAATACAGTTCCTCATGTTGTGACCCAACCATAAAATTATTTTTGTTGCTACTTCATAACTGTAATGTTGCTACTGTTATGAATCATAATGTAAATATCTGATATGCAGGATGGTCTTAGGCGACCCCTGTGAAAGGGTCTTTCGACCGCCAAAGGGGTCGCGACCCACAGGTTGAGAACCACTGTGCTAAGGGCTGGTAAGTGAATTAATTCATTTCCTATCACACATGCGAGCACACACACACACACACACATACACTATGCAGTAAGGTACTCTTAGGAACTCTATTTTATCAATGATGAAGCTGACTGGGAGGTTAAATAACCAAATGTTAGTTCCCTCCTCTTGCTAAAACAACAACAACAAAATAAATAAGAATAAATTGCTAAACCCATTCTGCCCCACAGCATGACTCTAAAATTAAAATAACTGCTCTAGCCTGTTTGGCTCAGTGGTTAGAGTGTTGGCTGCAATGGAAGGGTTGAGGGTTCGATTCCGGTCAAGGGCACGTACCTCAGTTGCAGGCTGGATCCTTGACCAGGGCCATGCAGGAGGCAACCAATCAATGTTTCTCTCTCTTTGTCTCTCTCTGTCTCTCCCCTCCCTTCCACTCTCTCTGAAAAGCAATGGAAAAAATACCCTCGGGTGAGGATTTAAAAAGAAACCACAAACCAACAACAACAAAAAACAACTTATGATTTTTTTTTCTGATTATAAAACAAAATCTGTTCACTGTAGAAAATTAGAGAAATATGGAAAATCATACTAAGAGAAAATAAAAATTACCCATAATACTTTGGGTACAGCTATTTCCAGTCTGTCTGTCTCGATCCATTTTCCAGAGATTTACTTTAAAGCCACAACTTTTTTTTTTTTTTAAGAGAGGAATTAGTTTATTGGGATCTCCTTGTAAAGTGCAACAACTGTCAAATCCCACAAGGGTTAGGTGAAGTAGGGGCTGACGAGGCTAATGGCAATTAAGAAGTAAATCACAAATCAGTATCTTCCTTAATAAAGTTAGTTTCTTCTTTAATTGCCGGGGTCCAACCCCAGCAGGTCCAGGGGTCCCCAAAGGTGTGGACGGAGTCGGCGATGAAGGAATGACACGGAGACAGCGTTCAGTTGATCAGCAGCCTAGCCAGGATCTCCAGCCAAGTTCTGGTCTCAATCTCCAGGGAGGTTCTGCTCTAAAGCCACAACTTTTAATGGCTTTCAGGCCTCTGCGCATCTCTGAACATTTATGTTGTATCCAGTTTTTCCGCTATTATAATATTTGACAAATATTCTTAAGCTTGTTATTTTGCTCCCGTTTCTAATTATTTCCATAGGATAAGGGGTGTGCATCTTTAAAGCTGTAGATACACGTTGACAAGTGCCCGGATGGCTGCAGTGATTACCAGCCCCACCAGCCCCACCAGCCGAGTCTGAAAGGCCTGCCTCTCACCTCCTCGTGTCTGGGGGCGGGAGGCGGGAGGTTGTTTGGCTTTGAAATCCTGGCTGGTGTTCACCTGCCTCATAGAATTCCCCATGACCTGAACTTACTTCTTCTTTATGCAGTGTGTTGGCCCTTTGGGCTTCCTGTCCTGTTCTTTACTACAGAGTTTGACTATCTTTCCCCCAGTTCGTTGGTCATTTTCTTTTCCTATCTTATTACTACGTCACCTTGATCTCTTGTGCACGTAAAAAGGAATGCTGGTTATAAGCCCTTTCCGCTCGAAAGGCTGGAACACTTTAGAGTTTATGAACATCTATCAGGAGCACCTGGCCACTCGTGCCTGGGCTTTCTCACGTACGTCGTCTCACCTGAAACGAGCAGCGTGTGGCTGAATCCAGGTTAGGCTAAGGGGGCTTTCATGGGGGGACAGCTGTTCCCAACACCTGTCGGCTCCTGCCATTCTGCATGTCTGACCCCAGCTCATCGTAACCACCATGCGAAGCAGACAGCAGCTCCACTTGTTCCTTAGACGAGTTTATTGGGTGCCCACTGTGTGCCAGGCTCCGTGCTAGGCACCGAGGATAGATTGGGGAAGGAGAGAGACCAATGCCCAGCCGTCTAGGGTGCAGGGTGTCTATTTCAGTGGTGATAGTCCTAGGAAGTCCTGTGCTTATTGTATGGAGGACCTTCGGGGAGATTCAGTCACCTGCCCCATCACCCAGCTGGGATTTGAACCCAGATCTCCTTGCCCCAAAGGCCACTCCAGACCCTGGGGCTCCATCCACTTCTGCGTGGAACCAGCCTGGATGTGTGTTCTCATCGCAGGTTAGAAGTTCTGGCTGCGTTTACCAGGTGCCCGAGGGCCCAACAGTGCAGTTTGTCGGGGGGGGGGGGGGGGGGGCACCAGGAGCCAGCTGTGGGGGTCAGTGAGTGAGTAGAGGGCGTTACCCTTCCTGCCCTCTGGCCCTGCTCAGGGCGGAGAGGCTGGAGCTGCCAGGACAAGCCTTCCCCGGCCCCAGAGGGAGGAACTGAATTTGCTGACTCCTCACCCCTGATTACCCCCTCTTCATATCGCCCCCCCCCCCCCGCTCGTTTCCTGGGCTTAAGAAGGCAGTGGGGCGGCTCTTGTTCTCACAGGAAGGAACCCCCCTGGCTCCTGGTGAAGACATCAGTAATGAGGAAATCTTGCCTTTTATGTTTCCTTTTTATTGATTTCAGAGAGGAAGGAAGAGGGAGAGAGAGAGAGAAACATCAATGATGAGAGAGAATCATTGATCGGCTGCTTCCTGCACGCCCCCCAATGGGGATCAAGCCCGCAACCCGGGCATGTGCCCTGATGGGGAATTGAACCCTGACCTCCTGGTTCATAGGTCAACGCTCAACCATGAGCCACTCCGGCCAGGCTCGCCTTTCTTGACATGAGCAGGAAAGCGAGTGAAGCGGCAGACACCAGCTTCGGTGGACAGGTGAACTGCTGGGCTCTGGGACCTTCTGAGAGGTCCGGGGAGGAGGGAGCAGAGGAGAAAGGGGAGAAAACCGAGGACATTTTCCTAGGAAGAGCCCTCCTCTGCTGGCTCCGCCTCCTCGGCTTTGCCCCTCACGGGTGCTGCCCGTGCCCACCTCTGTGCCCCTCTGCAGCCAGCGGCCTCTCCTGTCTGGGGGACACCCGGAATGCTATTACTCCTCTCAGCGCCCTCCCACGCTCAGGCCAGCTTTCTGGGTGATTCTTTCAGACTGTGGGAAACTGGCTTTGTGGCGATCAGATTCACCATCATTCGAGTTGGAATATTTTCCTTTTCTTTTGGGAACAGTAGAGGCACCGGCTCCTGTTTGCAGATGTTTCTTGAAGGAATTGAGGGAATCAATGAAGGCCTGCTTTTATAGTTATTTTCCCCAGAGCCCCACCCCATCCCACCCCCAAATTAAGAGTCGACAAGGAGAAATGTCTAGTGGGGTTCACTTCAACCCGTGACAATAGTGGGGACGATGGAAACGGATCCTGCTGCCCTGACTAGCTCCCACCACCGCCCCACCCCAGCTCTGCGCTCAAGGCCCTTCTCTTGGTAGGAAAACGCTGCCCCCTCCTGGCCTAGAAGGACAGGCGCACCCGAGACAAGGGTGCAGACCAACACGAACTTCATAAGATCTGAACAATAGGTTCACAGGAGACCAAGGGATGAATCAGCGAACAGACGATGCCGCTGGATGGAAGCGGAGATTTTGAGATGCCCTCTCCCCTTCATGGACTCAGTCAGTCCCTTTGGGGCAACAGTAGCATCAGCCACCAGTTGCACAACCAGGACGTTGCTGGCACAGACTGTCCTGCACAGAGACTGTAAAAGCATCTTTGGGCTCAGAAGAGGCAACAGCGCTGACACCACGCGGCCTCTGGCAGTAACCGGGTCGCTAACCCAGCAGGGGTCCTGGCACTAGCGAAGCTGCTGGATCCTGTGCCCCTTCGCCCAGTTGCAAAACCTCCCTCACCTGGGAATCTTCTGTGTGGATGAGCCCAACAGGAAAAGCAGGCACCGGCCAGGTTTCCCAACAAGCACAGACACTGTCCTGTTTCAGGGACAATCTCTGTGAGAATGTTTGTCTGACAACTTCTGGGAGACTTACTTCTGCCCAACCCCACCTCCTAGGGGAGACTCCTCTGCTGTCTTCCATGCATCTTGTGGAGGGTGGAGTGTGGGAGTAACTGACAGAAATGTCCTAAGACTTCCCTGTGACTTATGACACTAATTCTCTTCTCAAGGGTTGAGCTAAAGCCAGAAAGTGTTTGCAAGAGAGGTCCCTATAAGTCTCACCCCCGAGGGACTGATGATGCCTGGTGAGCATGCTAAAGGTCCCATCAGAGAGAACAAGAGGTCAGATAGGGAGGAGCATGAGGGGTCAATGGGAGTCAGATGGGGAGGAGCATGAGAGGTCAATGGGAGTCAGATGGGGGAGGAGCATGAGGGGTTAATGGGGGTCAGATGGGGGAGGAGCATGAGGGGTCAATGGGAGTCAGATGGGGGAGGAGCATGAGGGGTCAATGGGGGTCAGATGGGGGAGGAGCATGAGGGGTCAATGGGGGTCAGATGGGGGAGGAGCATGAGGGGTCAATGGGGGTCAGATGGGGAGGAGCATGAGGGGTCAATGGGGGTCAGATGGGGGAGGAGCATGACGGGTCAATGGGGGTCAGATGGGGAGGAGCATGAGGGGTCAATGGGAGTCAGATGGGGAGGAGCATGAGGGGTCAATGGGGGTCAGATGGGGGAGGAGCATGAAGGGTCAATGGGGGTCAGATGGGGGAGGAGCATGAGGGGTCAATGGGGGTCAGATGGGGGAGGAGCATGAGGGGTCAATGGGGGTCAGATGGGGAGGAGCATGAGGGGTCAATGGGAGTCAGATGGGGAGGAGCATGAGGGGTCAATGGGGGTCAGATGGGGGAGGAGCATGAAGGGTCAATGGGGGTCAGATGGGGGAGGAGCATGAGGGGTCAATGGGAGTGAGATGGGGAGGAGCATGAGGGGTCAATGGGGGTCAGATGGGGAGGAACATGAGGGGTCAATGGGAGTGAGATGGGGAGGAGCATGAGGGGTCAATGGGGGTCAGATGGGGGAGGAGCATGAGGGGTCAATGGGGGTCAGGTGGGGGAGGAGCATGAGAGGTCAATGAGAGTCAGATGGGGGAGGAGCATGTGGGGTCAATGGGAGTCAGATGGGGGAGGAGCATGAGGGGTCAATGGGGGTCAGATGGGGGAGGAGCATGAGGGGTCAATGGGGGTCAGATGGGGGAGGAGCATGAGGGGTCAATGGGGGTCAGATGGGGGAGGAGCATGAGGGGTCAATGGGGGTCAGATGGGGAGGAGCATGAGGGGTCAATGGGGGTCAGATGGGGGAGGAGCATGAGGGGTCAATGGGGGTCAGATGGGGGAGGAGCATGAGGGGTCAATGGGGGTCAGATGGGGGAGGAGCATGAGGGGTCAATGGGGGTCAGATGGGGGAGGAGCATGAGGGGTCAATGGGGGTCAGATGGGGGAGGAGCATGAGGGGTCAATGGGAGTCAGATGGGGGAGGAGCATGAGGGGTCAATGGGAGTCAGATGGGGGAGGAGCATGGCAACAGGATGTATTTTTGCTCTTCTGGTTCTTTGTCTTTGTCCCCTCAAACTCTTTATTTTCTAAAATTTTAGTTGCGGTAGATTGACATGTTCTTCCAGTACTAATTTTGTTCTAGTTCTAATTTTGGCTCCAGTTTCTGGTGTTGCTTTTCCCACGCTCCTTTTAACCTGCATGCGCCTCACCAGCCTGGGAGCCCCGGGTGGGGGACCATGTCCTGTGTCAGCACCTCCCCAGCACCCAGCCAGCCCCTGGCGCCCCGCGGTGCTCAGCGCCAGTGTTTACTGTGCCCTTGAGGAGAGTCACTGCGAAGCTGCAGAGTGGCCCTGGAGGCCGGCCCCTACCCAGCTGGGCCTCGCGCACCATCTGGGGAAAGGACGGAAGTGGACAGGGTTTTCTCAGCGGCCTGCTGGCGTCTGTAAGGTCAAGAGTGAGCCAAGTTCCTGCTGCCATGCATCTCGCAGTCCACAAGGAGAGAGCAGAGGTGGGAGAAATATTGGTGCAGGTCATGAGCCGCAGGTGTCGGAAGTGCTCCTGAAGGGGGACGTCGGGTTCCTATGCGGCACAGGACCTATGGGAGCTGGAGATACAGCTGGGTAGCAGGTGAGACCTTAAGGGAAGGGAAGAGCATTCCCAGAGAAGGAACAGCGTCAGCTAAGGCCTTGAGGCAGTTTCTAGGCAACATTTGCTTTTCCAACAAAGGGGATGGGTGCATCTGGCACCACCAATTCCCCTCTCCTGCCATGAATGCAGAAGCGATGCCCAGGAGGGCATCAGTCATCTCATGGCCACGAGGGAAAAGCCACAGAGCCTGAAAGGCCACGGAACCTGTGGCACCGACACTGCTGAGCCACCAAACTGGCCCTCGAAGCAAACCTTCTTCCAGGATTTGCAGCCCAAGGCATTCCTATCTGAGTCAGGGCGAGCGTCTCCCTAAGGAGCCAGGCTTAGTGATGTGGGTGGGGCCCAGCAAGGTGGGTTCAAGGGCAAATGAAAGGCTCTCATCCCCAAGACCACCCCCTCCGCCCTCCACTGGACCCTTTCCTTCCCCTGGAGTTGGTGTAATCCTCGGGGAATAGCCCCCCAGGGACCCTCAGCTCCCTCCCCTGGGAATCTCACCCAGCCCGCTCATCCTCCGTGCCTGGCGGCCTCCCTCCCTGTGCTCTGTGGGGTTGTGGGGTCACTCCAGTTGTCTCATGGAGGCAGCTGCTGGGAGCCCTCTGGAGCTCTCTGGTCAAGCGTCTCTTGGCAGGGCTGTGACCTGGCTTCCTCGCTAATTACACTGGATATTCCCTCCTGAACGGAGAAACTTCTGTAATTTGGGTTATAAAACATCTCTTTGAATTTTCTCCAGGGCCTGCTGTGATTATAATAATAAAGTGAGCGCATGTATGAAGGCTTTCATCCCCGCAGCTCAAAGCTCAAGGTAAACACATCCTAATTATGTATCTCAACAGCCCCTCCTTTTTCCTTTTCCGACTGGGGAAACTGAGGCAAAGGAGGTCAGGTGCTGGGCCTGAGGCTATGGCTTCTCCTGGCCACTGAGAAGCACACAGATCTGCTGCGATGTTCACTACGCCCACCATGACGCCCGCGGGAGGCCACGGGGAGTTGGCCTGTCCCGAATGCCAACCGTCTGCCACCTTGTTCACCAGCTTCTCTGGACAGAGGAAGAGCTGTGACCCAACACCAGCTGGACAAAGCCCTTTAAGGATCCTAAGCCTTAAGAGCTCATGGGGCACCCACCTCTTTCTCGTGAGATTACACAAAGCCACAGCACACAGCACGCATGTACGCTGATGTTGGTTTGAAGCGTGTGTCTCTTTCACCGAGTGTGAACTCTCGAGGGCCAGGGTCACGTCGGCTGTGTTCTGGGCTGTGCCAGGCACAGTGTCCAGCATGTCACAGGTCTCCCTGCATGTTTAATAAATGAAAGAAGGCACAGCCACCAGGCACCGTGCCGTGTGCCGGGCGTGTGCCCTCTCACGCACCCTGCCTCTCATCTACCTCTCATGGAGAACTTAGCCTGTGGCTCAGTGTCCACCGGCCAGACTGCAGGGAGAGTTTGTGTGCAGTTGTGCAGACCACAGTCCTGAGCCACAGTCTGGGCTTGGGGTCTCTCAAATTAATGACAAAGGCCCACGTGCGCTGAGCCTCAGACGGCATCAAACTCAGCCAAACACTGTTATGGGTTTGGTTTGTGGCTTTCTCCTTTTCTCCCTGCCCCTTATCCATCCCTAAAATGTAGGAGGGGTAGGAAAGGACCTCGTAATGTAAGAATGAATGCACACCATCGCTGGTGTTCCCTGAGGACTTGACGTTGCAGAAGAAGCTGTGAGTGGACAGAGGTTACTGAGTCTGCTTGCTCCCAGAGGGCCTGCACCTGTCCTCTTTTCCATAATAATGCAAATGGCTTTGCCCATAGACATGCAAATGAGGTTTGGACCTTAGGATACAGTGGATTATTGCCCTGTAACCACTGACCAGTTTTGTGTCTATTTACAAATTCATTTCAGCATTGCCCATGTAGCATAGCATTTATGGGTGTGTTTGAGTCATCCCTTGAACCATTTCTAACACATTAGTGGTTCTCTTGTTAATTTAGGAGTTAAATAAAATCCTTGACAACTCTCTGGTTTGAATTTGGGAGTCATGATTTTGTCTATTAAAAAGTGTGCCCTTTAACTACCCCTATGGTCTTATAACCCTGTGAGGTGGGATCACGGCCATCACCCCATTGTACAGATGAGGAAGACTGAGGCCCAGGATGCCATGACATCTGCTCAAGGCCATCACAGGCAGTGGTTTGAGTCAAGCTCTGCACCCAGGCCATGGGAACTTGGGGCCGGTTCTTCGCCACTCTCCTGTGTGGCTCCTTGTGCAGCCACTCATTGCAGTATGGGGTGACAGGCTCACCCCAACTGTGCTGCTGGGTTTCAAGTTAGTGCCCTTGCTGCTGGCCCTTCAGGAGTCTCAGGTGCTCAATGCCTTTGTAAGGGACATGTGGCCAGCTCCATGGGAACTCCTAAGGGCAAGCATGGGAACGTCTCCCCGTGTCCCTCTCTGCTGCCCGGCACAGAGCCCTGGACAAGTGGTGGCAGCAGATTCTCACTCCTGGGTCTTGAGAACCCAAAGCAGAGAAGCGTAAACACTTCCCGGTAAGAGCCTGCACTCGCTGCTCAGTGACACGGAGGGTCCGCTTCTGTAATTTTCTTGTTTTGGTAACACAAACGTCAATACATAGTCGTGCTTCAAATTCTTTAGGGGATTACAGAGTACAACTACGAAGGAACACGTTTTTGACTGAGCGTCTTTAAAAACACTCAGGAACTTGCTTAAGCCAGAGCTAAATCGAGTTATTCTTTAGAGCTGTTAAAGCACAACTGCGATCTGAGTGAACAGGTTGATATTTCATTGACTCTTGCTCCTGTGTGAGCTCCAGTCACAGCTCAGTGAGGTCAGAGGCTGGCGGTGACGGGTGCGTTCTGTGAGTGACACGAGGGCTTGCGCACGACAGTGCCCACTTACTCTTGTGGGATTTTCACTGTGGACCAAGCGCTTTTCCAAGGGCTTTCCATGCATGTCGTCACTTACTCTCTAAATGGTGCTGCGGCTTAGGTTCTGTGATCGGCCTCCGTGGTGGCTGAGGTCTGGAGACGTAGTCACGTGCCAGAGGCCACACATCCGATCAGTGGAGCCACAAGCCAACCCGTGCGCACACAGCGCACACAGCACACAGATCCGGGAGCTCCTCGGACGTCTCCTGCCTGCAGAGCCTGCCCTCCTCCGCACACTGCACTCCCACCCGCCGACTGGCTGCAGAGGATGTAGGGGGTTTCCAGATGCTTTACATGGTGTTTAAACTGCAGGGGCCTGTGACGGGCTCTCTCGTTCATTCTCTGCCTCTCATGGTCCTTGGTACACAGATAAACCAAGCCAGTGGCTCCGGCAGCAAGCAGGGCGCAGGGTGAATGCTGACGATGGCACTGAATTCTAACGTCCTGGGAGGCATGGTTCTTTAGCAACAGATTATCACGGAACTGAGGTTTTCGAGGTTTTCGAACTCGGCTACTTTGAGCCCATCGCCCTGCACCCTCTGATGTGAGAGGGGGTTCGCTGCAGCCGCACTCCCGCACCCAGTTCCGCTCCCCTGCTGTGAGGAAGCAGGCGCCATCCTGTGCTCTCGAACTCGGGGTCCCACGGGCAGCCCCAGGGGTGTGGCCCATGGAAGGTCACCTCTGCATGCTACGGGGCCAGCGGTTCTGCGAGCACCCTGTGCCCTGGATTAGACATGGGATGACTCCGTTTCTGCCACAGCATGGCTGATGCTGAAGTAATGCAGCATCACAGAAACACACAGGGGGCTTCCCGCCTTACCCACTTCCAGGTACCCTTCACGAAGAGTAACATTTTTATATATTATTTCAGGAATTTTTCTCCCTGCGAGTCTCTTTATAGATACACAGTTATAGGTGAAATATATTTAACATATAATGCTCCTCAGGGGATCATAATGTCACTGGAGGCAGAACCGCTGGGTTTTTCCTGCGCTCTGGGAATGCCAGGTTCTTGACTCCACACAGGACGGAATTCAAGATCGAGCCTGAGTGAGAACAAAAGCAAGTTTATTTAGGAAGAGTGAGGCCAGGACGGTGCCTGGAGCCAGGATGGGGGAGGGAAGCCGGGACGAGCTGCCGCTGCTGCTGCTCCCCTGGTTGCAAGTCTCAGGCTCCGCCGTGAAAGAAGGGAGAGTACATGCCAGTGGACTTGGCTGGACTTGCAAGTGAGTTGCGCACACGGTCGGTTAGTTCCTGGGATTTTGTGAGTCTTCAAGGTTGGATTCTTGCTAGACTTTGTGGTGCCAAATTCCAACCCTGCCTTCTGGTTGGGAGGGGTCCTGTTCCTAATAAGGTCCTTTGGGAAGTGTCACGGCCTGCAGCCCCTCGGCCTCCCGCCACTGGTGGTGTCAGTTTTCATTTTACTGATGGAATAATGAGCTTTGGGGTCCTTTTCACGTCATTTTTCCTCTGTCTCGGATTCGTCTGGTTTCAGCCAGTCCTGGCTGTTGACTTGTGCGACAGCCACAGTCATCTCCTGCTATAAAGGCTCTCCCTTTGATCACGCGTGGAGGTGGGGGCTCTGGTGGGAGGACTTAGCAGTGGTTCTCAACCTTCTGGCCCTTTAAATACAGCTCCTCATGTTGTGACCCAGCCATAAAATTATTTTCGTTGCTACTTCATCACTGTAATGTTGCTACTGTTATGAATCATCATGTAAGTATCTGATATGCAGGATGGTCTTAGGCGACCCCTGTGAAAGGGTCGTTCGACCGCCAAAGGGGCCGCGACCCACAGGTTGAGAACCGCTGTCCTAGGGGCTTGTGGGCCTTACTTCTCACGCCACCTGTGGAGCTTCCATAACGTCTCTCCGTCCTGCCTCAACAACATCGCCGTTGTTTTGCATATTGGTATTTCCCACTAAAAATACTCTGTGAGTCACAGAGAGATACCACGACACGCTGGTCAGAACAGCTGACGTAGATGCGGGGACTGACGATGCCAAGGGCAGGGCAGGAGCGGCAGGAGCTCACGCATTGCTGCGGTGGGAGCCTAAACTGGCTGAACTTCGGAAAACTGGCCGTTTTCATTAAAGTTACTTGCATGCCTACCCCCCGACCCAGCAATGTGTCCACAAAATGATTTGCCCAAGAATGTTCAGGGCGGCTTTGTTGGCCGTAGTCAAAAAGAAGAAACCCCAGGAATGTCGCATGTGCCCGGCTTACAGATTTGTTTAGCCACGGGCTCCTGTGGGAATGGAGAGGAGAGAAGCACGGTGCACAGACACCGCGGTCACACGGCGAGGACGGTGACGACAGTGAGAGACAGGCGCGGGCACTGCGTCCGGGCCCCTCCTGACTCCTGCCCATGCGGTCCCAGAGCAGGGGCACCCCTGCACCCAGGGAATGGCGGCGGTGACTGACCACCCGGGGGCACAGGAGCCTTGGGGGGTGACGGAAATGGGTGGCATGGCGTGTGCGTGGGCAATGGCCCCAGCTCCCCACGGAAGACGGGCGCACTTTCCTAACGGAAGCTTACCTTTCGCTCTCAGCCCGTTCAGGCCTAGCTCAGTCTAACACGTACGGAGAACGCTGCTGTACGGTCCACGCGTCATGTTCACCGCTCCTCTGCCCGTGACTCCAGGCTGCTTTCAGCATCTTTGCTGTCGCAGACGAAGCTGTGTGGAGCAGCCCTGGGCACACCTTGGAGTTCTCTTGCCAGTGGATCCATCGGGTGAATTCCTAGAAGTGTGATTGCCGGGTCAGAGGGGATGTGGCGGTGGATGGTTCACACACATTGCCCAACTGCCTTCCAAAAATATTGCAGCAACACACACCCGCAGCACGCCATCTCTTGTGAGAGTTCTGGTTTTCCCACGCCTTCACCGGCTCCGGCATCACCAGCCTCGACGGTGCTGGCCAATCTGATAGGCAACAAACATTTTATCTTCCTTTTGATTGTTAAAAGAATCAGATCTGCTCCATCTTGAACCATTTCCCAAATCGGGTTTCTGCATCTGATTTTGGTTGAGGAAAGAGTGGTTGCTAAATACAATAGGTTAAAATTGCAGACTGGAACCAAGAAAAGCAGATGTTTCTCGGAATTTAACTGCCAGAAGGAAGAGGAGACTTGCTCTCTGGTGGGCTCTTCAGTAACGCCGAGGTTGGAACGCCTGTTGGCTCTGGGCAAGACGCTCGAACTCTCCTGGCCTCAGTTTCCTCATCTTCGAAGTGGGGGTATTAAGACTGCTATTATCATTGTGCAAACTAAGTGAGCTGGCGCTCACACAGTGCTCAGACTGCCCTGCCTGTGCTAGGCCTTCTATCATTTCACGATGACTTGTCTTCGAGGCTCCCCCTGTGGGCCTCAGTTTCCATCTTTCTAAACGAGTCTGAGAGAGATTCCTCCAGCTCTTGGCTCAGTCCTACTTCCCTGCCCCGTGGCCTTGGCTGCTGGTGCCCGAGCGAGTGCCTGCTTCCCAGCCCCGGGCACCGTGTCACAGGCTCCCGCAGTCACCTCCTCTGCCTGTCCCCCCGCAGCACTGCCTGCGGCTGTCTCCTAACCCCAGGCGACTTGTACTGGGCCTCCTGGCCCCAAAGCAATGAGGCCTGTTCCAGTCTCAGAATCCCCAGAGCAAATGATTGCTTTGGCTTCAACTACAGTCCTCAAAGGAGGGAGGCTCCATGGCTGGGGCCCCTCAGCGGACAGGCACCCTCTGCCCCAACTGACCCTTTGTCCCTGTAGCATGTGAACTCGGGCACCCTTTCCGGTGACTCCAACAGGCACCGAATTCCAATCTAGACTTGACAGGCACCCCTCCCCAAAGGCGGCCTTCATGATGTCCCTGCTAAGGGTCCAGCTGGCTTGGCTCATGTCATAGACCACATTTAGCTCAGTTCATGGGACCTAACGTGCCCTATCCTCCCTCTGGCCCCGGGTCCCAGTCCACAGGGGAGGCCCCGGTTCCTCTAGTTGAGAAATCCCTCCCCCGCAGTGTCATGGGCACAGACAAAAGGATCAGATCATCTGAAAGCCAAATGCCCTCTGAGTAAGTTTCAACACCATCTATTAATATTACTTTGCCTCTCCCACCCCCACCCTCTGCCTACCTCCTGGGTAACCAGCCACCTGTCAGATTCTTAACCCACCAGTGGGGCGCCATTGCCCGTCAAAGTCTCCCGTCCGGTGGAGGCGTCGATGCCATGTCTCGGACACCAGTGCCTTCCTCCAGGCCTGGCGGGTCCCCAGAGCCCAGAGCCGAGCCCTGCTCTTTTCCATTAAATAATCGGTTATTGGCTCACATCAAAGCGAAGCTGGCGAGGAGGGAGGGCGTGGGGGAGAGGAGGATGTGTGCTTGTTGATTAGTGGTTGGTTCTGACAGCTCCCAGGGCCGTGTTATGTTTGATGGGATAATTATTAAATGAGTTCAAGGCACTGAGAGGCACCCCCATAAAAAGAGAGCGATTTCCACCAGTTACCCTGAAAGCGACACACCCCGGGGTGTGGAAGTGCACCACGTGGGGGCCTGCTGGTTTTGAAGTCTGACCCTAGCCCGAGACGGGCAGACATGCAGACAGACAGGTAGACAGAGCGCTCCCAGCCAGGACTTCCTGAGGGCCTACTGTGTGCATAGTCTCACTGAAACCTCACGCCTGTCCTGGAATGAACTTAACTTCCACCAACCCTGATCTGCAGGTGAGAAAAGCGAGGCCTGGTAACAAGAAGTTCAAGGTTGCACAGTAAACAAAAGCAGGGCCACGAAGCGGGGCCTGGGCTCTGTGATCACCACACTGTTGACACCTGGGGCAGGGCCTTCCCTCCGTGGGTTGTTTAGCAGAGCCTCCCAGTTTTATTAATGTTGATACCATGTGAGGTCCCCGTGGGGCTGAAGGAGGGGGTGGTCCTAGAAGCTGAGCTCCGGGGGAGCGTGCGAGCTCCTGGGGGACGCCCAGTGCAGGCAGCCTGCAAGGGAGCCAGGGGTGCCCTGCAGAGCCAGCAGCCGACTGGAGAGCCAGCCAGTGCAGGGGCCTCCCCAGTGACTCCTGGTGTTGGGGGAGGGTTGTCTGGTGGCCCGGCCCACCCTAAAACAAGCGCTAGTGTCACAGGCCAGGGGGCCGGGGCTTTCAGCCAGGAGCTGCCTGCCCAGGAGGAGAAGTAGGCGGGACCGAGGGGCTGGCTGCACATCCAGGCGTGTCAGAGAGACGCGGGCCCGAGCGGCCACATTTACTGCCCAAATGCTGTGAGAGTGGCTGAGACACGGCTGTTTACGAGCGCGTCCATGGAGGAGTATTGCCGAGTGCGTCAGCGACGTTGTGAGATAGGAAGGAAACTGAACAGCAGAGTGAGGGTTAATGATAAATCGCGTCTAATAACAGGCCGCTGCTGTCCCGCCGGAGCTAGTGTCGGGGTAACCAGAGGCCCTGCCTCTGCCCACCCTGGGGTCTCAGAGCTGGGCCCCGGGTGGAAGGGAAGGTCTCTTCGTTTCCAGTCTAACGTTTTCTGGGGTAAAGGAAGGGCGCGAGGTTATCTTTTTGTAATTATTACTATAATATTGCAACTGATCTTGTTTTTGAAAACATTAGAACGTTCCAGATGAAGACAATCAAGTCTTTGAACACCCCCATCTGGGTCCTCTGCACCCTGATTCCCTGTCTGTACAAGAATCTTAGGCCCAGGTTCTGTTTAATCCCCACGCTAGGGAGGAGTTTACGGGGCAGCACATCTCCTAATTGAGAAAACGGAGGTGCGGAGAGTTGGAGCGACTTGTTCAGCGAGGGAGAGCAGAGGTGGGATCTGAGGGCAGGTCTGTTCGGGACCCAGATGTGTCCCATCAGGGCTGTCTCAGGGCTAGAATCTGGGCACAGTGTCTCGAGGCTCTCGAGCTGGTGTGAGGCCTTCGTCCCTGGCAGCGTTCAGACGTCTGGTCAACTGAACTGGAATTCAGATCATTCAGAGCCTCAGGGCTGCGTGGGCCTGGGCATCTGGATCAGTCACGGCACCAGGTGACCCTCATGCAAAGCCAGAGCTGGCAGCCCTGGGGCCATGGTGTCCAGCGGGGGTTTGGGGGAGCGTTGACCACCCTCTTGGAGTGGTCAGTGTTCCTTACCTGCTCTTCCTGAGCCAGGAACCCCACTCCCCGACTCTGACTCCGTAGGTTCTAAATGATCAGAGAGGGACAGGGGCCCATGGCCAGCCCCGCCCCTTCGCAAGAGGCACAAGGAGACCTCATTTCGGGCGGCTGGCCACCCCTGCTGCCTCCTGGCTGCCTGGTGCTCCTCCCTGTCGCTTAGCCCTGGGCTCTGTGCTTTTCCTATTCAGGGCCCGACGCAGCTTCCAAACAGTCTAGGCCTTGTGACTAACTCCGAGGCAGACATGAGCAACTGCTGTCCCTGGAAGACTGATGTCTTTTTACTTATTTTTTTATATTAAAAATGTAAAAATTATTCTCGGCTCATGGGCCACACAGAAACAGATCTGGCCACGGCTCTCGCTGGCCAGTCCCGAGTTTCAACCTGTGTCACTTCTGCCCAAATAGACTGCCGATTCTTTGAGGGCAGTGGGCACTCATTTCTATCCAACGCATCAAAGCCTCGTTGCGCCTATAGAGAAATGGAGGGACCCCACTTCAGAACCTCCCGGCCCAGTGAGGGAGCCCAGGCGAGGGGGGACCCGGCACCGACAGAGGCAGGTGCAATCGGCCAGTACTAGGTGTGCGAACAGGTCTGGGTGCTCAGGACACAGCAGGGGGAAGAGCAAACCAAACCCCTTGCCCTTGGAAAGCTGTGTGCTAGTGGGGTGACCCAGTTCACTACAGGCAGAAGGGCAGGGAGAGGCAGGGGCCGAGGTGGCAGGGGTTCTGTTCTTAAACAGGATAGTCAGGGAAGGCCTCCCGGGAAAGGTGATCCACGGACAGACCTGCAGGAGGCGAGGGAAGGAATGACACGGGGGCCTGGGGGAGAACATGGGAGGCAGAGGAAGCAGTGCAGAGGCCCAAAGGCAGGCGCAGTCTGAGGCTGCGGGCGCAGTGGCGTGAGTGTGGGGCACATGAAGACAAGGCGAGGGAGTGTCCCAGGGCCCGACTTCCTGGGTCTGTTTTGAAGACAGAGCAGGTGGGGCTTGCAGAGGGAACGGATGGGGGGGGGGGGGGGGTTGGGGGTCAAGGACAGCCAGGGTGAAGGTTCCTTCTGGGACGTGATAGATATGCGTGCAGCTGCCCCTTGACCAACGCAGGAGCTGGGGCACGGACCCCTCCCCCGCACAGTCAAAAAGCCGCATGGAACTTTTGACTCCCCCCAAACTTAACAACAGCCTGTAGTTTTGGCTGGAAGTTTTACCAATAACATAAGCAGTTCGACTAACAAATATTTTATATGAACTATAGACTGCATTCTTACAATTAAGTAAGCTAGAGAAAGGAGAGTGATTAAGAAAATCATAAGGAAGAGAAAATACATTAACCGTATTTACTGAAAAACATCCACGTGTAAGTGGACGCTCGCAGTTCAAACCCACATTTTCTGGGTGAACTGTGTACACACGACGACAAATCAGCGCTCAGGTGGACAGTGGCCCCGAGCCCCTTGGGGTGAGGGGTCGTCAGAATGAGGAGACGCCCCCACGCCACTGGGAAGGTGTGGTAACAGCACCCGTGACCCTGGCCTCCTGGGGACAAGAGCCAAAGCCAGGATGGAGCCCTGGGGCTGCCCTTTCACTCCGATTTCTTCAAGCAGCTTCTCTTCTCGGAGCAGCTGCCAGGCCCGGCCCCCGGGAGCACCTGGCAGGAGAGGGTGGGCGAGCGCCTGCCACCTTAATCCTGCCCCCAGAGTCTGGCCTGGGAGCAGGGGTGGGGCGGCCTGGAGTGGGTGGTTGCAGGAAGGGAGAGGGACCTTTGGGCTCCTTCACAGCCTGTTCCCTTGCTCCCTGAGCGCGTATGTGAGCATTTGCTCCACACCAGCTCCAGAGGGAGGCCGCCACCGACCCGCAGAGCAGGCAGCCGGGACAAACTAGAAACAGAAGAATTGTTTCCAAAAAATAGTACCCCGATGGTCTCCACTGGCTGTGGAATTCACGTCACACACGTATATGTTCTCTGCTGCTGGGATTAAATAAACAGCAGCATGTTCATCAGAAAATACAAAGACAAACTCAGAGCACCTCACTTGTGTCACCTGGTGGCGAGATCGGCCAGTGCTGCAGCAAGTGTCTTTCTGCACATCCTTCCGGGGTCCTCCCGTCACCTTCCCTTCCTTCCTGTGGGGTAGGATTGGGTCCAAGGAGACCCTAGCGCTTGTCGGGCCCAGGATCTGGCTGGAGCGAGGAGGGTGCTCAGAACCTTCCAGAACCGTCAGCCTTTCCAGCGTGGGAGTCGAGGTTCGCTGGTGGGGAAGCCGCCCTGGGCCTGTGGGGCCCTCCCAGAGACCTGCCCGGCCCTCACTCTGGGCTGGGAGGTTTCCAGTTTCTCACCCCCTGAGGCTCAGCTGGGCCGCATCAGGGGAGGCCCCTGTGCTCAGAGGTCCCTGGGCGAGGCCCAGACTCCAGGAGAGTGTGGACTAGACGAGGGACGCAGGTGCCGCCCCGTCCGTCCGTGGAGGCCCACAGCCTGGTGCTGGGACGTTCGTTTGTGATGAAGCAGAAGGACGAGTGAGCAGGGAGGGCGCCTGGGAGGCAGCGAGGGGGCAGAGGCTGCCAGTGCTCTGCAGGTCCCGCTCCCCCGTCTGCGAGGGGAGTGAGACACAGTCGGTGACTCACCCGGGAGAACCAACCCGGCCATTCAGGGCAGGAGCCAGCGCCCACTCAGTCCACGCGTCGCCCACAGGAGGGAGCAGCCTCCCTTTCGTGTGCGGACACGACGCAGGTAAGGGCACCGCTGGTCGTGATGAGGTTGCCTTTGAAGGGAAACGACCAGAGACAGTAACTAAACGAACACACCTCCAGGCCAGGGTCCGGTCGCCAACCTAACCCTCGGGACCTGTGTGCCCGGCGGCCGAGGAGGCGGCCTGGCGCCCCAGTCACGTTTATGCGCCACCTGGCGACTGCGCGTGGCGGGCCTCGACTCTCCGGAAACGCTGTGCGGCCCTGTTCCGTTTGACCTGGGATTCGAACCCGTGACCACCTGACCCCACAGCCAAAGCAGTTTCACAGAGCTCGGCATTCTCAAAGCCGTGTCATTTTCTTTTTCTTTTTCAAAATATATTTTTATGTATTTCAGAGAGGAAGGGAGAGGGAGAGAGAGAGAAACATCAATGATGAGAGAGAACCATTGATTGGCTGCCTCCTGCACATCCCCTCCTGGGGATCGAGCCTGCAACCCAGGCCTGTGCCCTTCATCGGAATCAAACCCGGACCCTTCAGTCCGCAGGCCAACGCTCTGTCCACTGAGCCAAACCAGCCAGGGCAAAGCCATGTTACTGTCATTACGAAAGGGCAGCAGTAAGGATATGGCTCCTTTGCTGGCACACTCACTCTGTGCCCCTTGAATTCTCGCCAAACGGAGCAGGCAGCGCACACTGTGGCAGGTGAGCGCACAGGGAGGCTGGCCGTGTGCCGAGGCCACACAGCTCCTCGTGGTGAGGCTGGGATTCCCGTCCCTGTCGCCCGAGCCCCAAGGCCAAGCTCATGATGACTGCCCTTCCTGGGCTCCCCTTCACCCCAGAGCCTCCTTCTCAAGCTGCGGTCCCAGGTGGGAGCCTTCCCTCCCGGCACTTGCCTGACATGCAGAAACCTGGGCCCTGGACCCGCTGAGCCACGGCCTGCACTCCGGCCGGACTGTCGGAGATGTCTGGGGTGACAGATGACACCCGACTCCTGGAGTCCCAGTCGCTTGTCTCCAGGTATAAGGGGCGCTTTAGATTCAGTTTTCAAAATCTCATCCAAGACATTTATGCTCATAGTCTAAAAACACCACATACGGTGCAGGGGGATTTATGACAATAAGCACCCCCCCCCCCCCCACCCCGCAGGGACAACACCGAAGAGGGTGGGCTCTTCCCAGCCCGGCCTAAGGAAGGCGCTGAGCGCTGTGCCCTGGCCCGGCCGCAGCAGTGGCTGGAGGCGGATGAGCCTTCGGGTCACATCCACGACCACCCCAGGCCGCCCCACCTGCCCGTGGTTATGTCACGGCCCCAAGCCCCCCGCAGCGTCGGTAGGTGCGGGCGGATCATCGTGTTTTTGTTCTCCCACGTGTTGGTGGGGCCCTGATCGGCCCACTTTTGTAAGATGGGAATACCGGTGCCCACCCCTCCTTTTCACCTGTTCTTTCCTCTCCTGTATTGGGGAGGGGGCTGAGGGGCAGGGCCAGCTCTTAGGGCGGAGCCAGGTGAGCTGCCAAAGGCCAGAGCGGCATGACAGAGGCCTGGGGAGGTGGTTCTGGCCTGACCTGGAGGCCAGGCGTTCTCCTGAGGGCTCTGGCTTCCCCTGCCCCGCAGTGGGCAAGACCTTTCCACCCGAGCCTCGGCTTCCCCACCTGTAAGATGAGAGGTGATCTGGGATCGTTGGGGGCCGTGGCATGGCTCTCGTCACTGCCCGCACTGGTCATCAGCCCCCTGCAGCTACAGCCACACCTGGCCTTCTGTCCCCGAGGGCCACCGAGACCCCGCTCTTCTCTCCCACTCTTTTGGGCCCAGGCAGCCAAGTGGGTGCAAATACGGTGCTTCTATGACGGGAGGAAAGCCCCAGTTTTTCTCTCCGGCAGGGAATTGGTGTCAAGAGTTCTGGGAGAGAGCGTGCCCTCTCAGCACCTTTTGAGCACACTCCTCCCTCTGCTCCCAGCTCCGTCCACCTGAGGCGGGTGGCACGGGCCTCGAGCCCGCCCCTCCTGCACACCTGGCTCCGCAGCTGGCGCTGGCTGGGCGGGGAAATGCCGCCAAGCTCCCCGAGGGTATGTCACAAAGGGGCTCTCAGAGCTGACGGCCGGCCGTGGGCTGCGGGCAGACAGGGAGAGTTACTTGAGGGCTTGACTGTCCCTTATTAAGGAAATGCTAACGGGGATGCCTTCAAGCTCCCGTGTGCGCTGCTTGGAGCTTCGCTTCTCCTGGATTATGAGCGTTAACAGTCGGTGTGGGCGCTCTGGTGCGCTCGCTCTGGAGTGGCTGGTTTGCAGGAGGGAAGCTCTGCTCTCTGCCTGCATCTCCCACAGGCTCTCCCTCCTCACCTCCCCCAGGCACACTGGCCTCTTGCTGTTCCTCCAACCAGCAGGCACACTCGCACCCCAGGGCCTTTGCACTTACTCGGCTCCTGTCCCCCCCCAGGGCTCCCTCCTCCACCTTCAGCCACCCACATCCCTCTCGTTGCATGTTATATTTTTTATCAATGAGCAAGCACCACTCCCTGACATTACATATTTATTTGTCTAATACTGACTCCTAGAGAGCAGGCATGTGTTTTGCAGGTAAAGGTTGTGTCTTTAGACTTCAGAGCCTGGCACCTGGGAGGAGCGTAATACACATTTCATGAATGAATGAACGAATGAATGGATGGATGAATGGATGGGAATGAAAACATTGTTCATATTCACCCTGATTAGGACTTATCAGCTTCTGCCTTTGCTGTTTTCCCCATGACCATGATCAGACCCCTCAAACATTTCCCTCCTTTTAACACTCTCACACACCCCAAATCTTTTGCTTTAGTGAGCAGAGTTTTTAAGGCATTCAGTGATCAGGGAGGGGAGGAGGCTGCGAGCACAAAATGGGAAATCCCTAAGTTTTGCCAACGTAGAGCCAGTCTATACCGTGTCCCAACTCATAGAAACGCCACGCGATTGCGGGACCGCATGCAAATTCCCGCAGCGCAGGGCTGCCTGCCTCCCTCCTCCGCCACCTTCCAGGGTGGGGACACGGGATTACCAAAGACCACGACAGGCCCGGCCAGGCGGCCCAGGTGGCTGGGCACACCCCACACCTGAAGGCCAAAGGGCACTCTCCCCGCCCCGACAGGAGGGCTCTCCTCTGGCTCTGGGGCTTCTGGGAATTCGCTGCCTGCCTGCAGAATGAGCTTCTGATCCCTTAAGAATAGAGCCTCTTCCATCTCGGAGATGTTTTGGCTGGAGGTTTTGGGGACAACTGAGAAACGGCAACATTCTTTATGAGCATCGAAGCCCCTGGCTTTCTTGATCCTCTGCACCCCAAGTCCTCCCCCAGAAAGGCCTAGGTCCACCTTTATCTCTCAAAAGCTCCTTCTAAAGAACTCTGTTTCAGACGCTCCCTGACCCGGAGCAACAAGGCTGCAAATGAAAACTACTCACAGTCACCGCGCAGTGGCAGTGAGAGCCGCTGTCCGCGGGGCACGCCCGTGTTCCAGTGGGATTTCCAAGGAGAGGGCTGATGGATTTGGAGATCTAGCCTCCTCCTCAGCGGGAGGCCAGAGCCACCAGCGAGTTCAGAGCGCTGGGAGCCAAGTCAGGACTTCAATGCGTCTTTAAAACTCAGTTCCAAAAGTCCCTAATTTGGGGTGTAGAATGACAGGGCTCTTACCTTCACGTCCAAAACTCTTCAGTCCAGTGATTGGCGTTCTCTCCGGGGTGTCGCAGCGGAAGGAGAGCTCTCTGCTTTCCCCTCAGACCGCAAGGTGATGCCGGGGTGAGGAGCAGCCGAGGGGTGGGCCCGGGCCTGCTTCTCGGACTGTTGTGTATTAAGTGCTGGCCTTCCGTTGAGAGCTGTCAAAACAGCTCCATGTAATCTCCCGGGAGAAAGATCTCGGTGATGCCACTAACTCAAATCATACAAATAGCTGTCAGAAGCCGTTAACATCAGCGCAGCGGCGGGGGCTGGGGGGAGGGGGCGGCACGTCAGCGAGATCCTTAATGTGAAGAGAAAATGCAAGTCGTGGTATGTTCACGGCAACCAGGAGCCTCCTGCCTGCAGTCTTGCCCAGCCATCGTGGGCTCAGGCCCGAGAGCAAGGCCGACCTGGGCGAGGAGTGTGGGCAGAGTGACCGCCCGCCCGGCTTTGGATCCGGGGTCCCATCGACTGTGGCCTTGGGCGAGCAGCAGACGCCTCTAGCACCAGCTCCTGGTTCCGAACGTGGCCGTGACCACAGAGCCCGCGTCAGCGTCAGTGAGAGGGAGCTGAGCTGAGGGGGTGCCGATGGCCGCTGCCGGCCCTCCCCTCGCATATGGGCACCCCATCCTCCAGGCAGGACCAGGGGGATTCGGGCTGCCTGCTCTCCTCTCCACATGTGGCCGGTACAGACTCGGACTTCACGTGGGACAGAACCCAAGGACTCAGCGAGCTCTCCGACCCGCTGACGTTCCAGGCGTGTGATGCTCTCATGAAGCGGGAACGAGGCCCGGGCCTGGTAATGAGAGCCAGTCCCGTGCCCCAGAGCCTGCCCCGCTGTCTCCCGTCTCCCGGGGACGCACAGTTCAGTGGGAGGCCTGGCTGCCTGGATACCTGCCCCCCCCCACCCCCCCGGGAGGGACGGGGAACTGGTCCCTTTCCCACGCCCTTGCTGGGTCTCAAAGCAGAAACAGCTGTGGGAATAGAGCCGGCTTTTGTGATTAAAAAGCCCCATGAAGCCAAATAACCCTCCATGTGGGTGGCTCTAGCTGGCCTCTCAGCAGGTGTATGTCCGAGTTCTCCCTGCAGGAGCCAGGCTCAGCCTGGTCCCCAGGCCCCTGCGGGCCCCGCCCGCCGCTGTGAGCCGCCCCTGGCTACGCAGGCTGGCGGTCTCTGCCCAGAAGCCAGCGAGACATTCCAGGGCCGGAGTCAGAGGTGACTTCCCGGCCTCTGGACGGGTCGTGGCTCCGCGGAGGGGCCGATGCCACCAGCCTGGCGTCCTCCTCTGCAGGCCCTGTTTCACCCTTAGCGCCCCTCCCCAGGCCTGAGGGGGGTAGTATCCCCCCAAGTGCTCTTTTCATTCTGGTTGCTTCATCCCTTTATCCTCTCCCCTTGGAATGCCAGCCCTCATCCCCACCAGCTTCTCTGGTTAATTTTTACTCATCTTTTATTGCTGAGCTGGGGCCCTCCGTGAAAATGCCTTTCTGACACCCAAGCCTCCCTCACACCCTGTCCCGCGGCTCTGTCTCCACCTCCTCCCGGGGGTTTGGAGCTGAACCAGGGCCCAGACCCCACCCTGACCCCGCCATCCATCAATGCAATTAGAATCTCTGAGTGAGGGGAGGGGGTGGCATCTGTGTGTTTCGAAGGCTCCCACGTGATGGGGAAGCACAGGGAGGCCTGGGAGCCGGGAGCCTCCCGGGCAGAGGCTTTGCCCTGAGCCCGTGACCCACACCTGCCCACAGGTGCGCAGCAGCCAGGGCGGTGCGTGCGGGAAGGATGCTGGCGGAGCAGGAGGACTTCAGTGCACAGTGGGGTCCGAGGGAGATCCCTGCTCCAGGCTTCTTTAACGAATCTTCACTCTTTACTCTGAGCACCCACTCCTGGGGCGAATAGGGAAGGTGCCTGGCTCGAGGGCATGGGGGGAGAGGGGACACGGCTCTCAGTGATTCCTGCATGCCAGTTGCCATGGCACATGGGCATCCCTGTCCTCCCGCCCCTTGAGCTCTGGTTTTCTCCTGCTTCGGTGAGAACTTGGGGATGAGGGGTTTGCAGGGAAGCTGATGGCTCCGTGGACCAGCGTGCCTCGTGCCTAGGGGCCAGGCCTGTCTGGGCTCCGGCAGCACCCAGAGCACAGTCCTGTCTCTCCTCTGCCCGGGCGTGGGGGCAGGGAGCGTTGTCCTCCCTGCAGCTCAGAGACAGCGTGTGTGCCCTCGGCCTCCTCCCCTCCTTTCCGCGGCTCTGTGATCTCTACGTCAAGCACCGCAAACTCTTGGCCGGCGGGCCGCGGGCCTCGTTTATTTGGCCCGTTTTAGCCTTTGAGTTTGACATGCTTGCTCTACATCCTCCTTTGCCTTGGGAGAAATTAAACCAGAAAGCATCATAGGCCCCTTCTCTGCCCCTCCTTACCTCACTCCTCTGGGATAAGGGAGCACAGAGGAGGGAAGGGTAGAGAGAATAGGGGATAAAAAGGTAAATGCCTAAAAACAACACCTGGTGCAACACAAGTCATAGCTAACATGATCTCACTTCATCCTCAAATAACCCGGGACATAGTTACTAGCTTTATGCTTCGTTCCCAGCCGAGGAAAACAGGCTCAGAGAGGTGCAGTCGCCTGCCCAGAGCGGCACAGATCACATGTGGAAGAGCCACCATTTATACCCAGGTCTGTTTAAGGCCCACTCTCAACCACCAGGCTGCCCCCCCCCCCAACCACCAGGCTGTCCCCCCACCCACCGAGTAATCAGTGCCTTTGGTGTTCCTATTCTCAATGAGAATTTTTTTTCCCATTCCTGATATTTTTCTTTTCTCATTATATATATGTGAATGGATTGGTAGTCATTCTTTAAGTAAATCACTGGTTGCCTTGGGTGAGCTAACATTGGGAATGTGAGAGTAAAAAATCGAGAATTTTTTTTTAATCCTCAGCCAAGGATATTTTTTTCCATTGCTTTTAGATAGAGTGGGGTGGGGGGAGAGGGAGAGAGAGAAACATCGATATGAGAGAGACACACCGATTGGTTGCCTCCCGCCCCGGCCCCCACTGGGCTGGGGATGGAGCCTGCAACTGAGGTACATGCCCTTGACCAGGAATCAAACCTGGGGCCTTTCTGTGCTTGGGCTCTATCCACTGAGTCAAACCAGCGGGTGAGAGTAATTTTTACAGCTCAAAAAAGGTTGCCGCGTGCATTAAAATGGTGAGTAGAGTTTTTCCAACATGACACCCTCTGAGACTTCAGCTGTGACAATCTGTGTTTACCAGTAAGAGTTCTAACTCAGTTCCTTTCCACTTCCGAGAGAGTGAAAAGCTAACATAAAACCACTGTCTGTTATTACACTCTGACCTCACTTAAACACCTCTCTCTCTCTCTCTCTCTCTCTCTCTCTCTCTCCCCCACCCCCCCACCCCCAGACAAAGTCAGGGCTGCAAGGGCTGGCCGAGGCACGAGGGGCTGCGAGGGCCAAGCCCCTTGCACAAATTTCATGCATCGGGCCTCTAGTCTATATAATAAAAGCCCAAGTGACCGTTATGGCGGAACGGCCAGAATGACCAGTCACTATAATAGGCACTGACCACCAGGGGGCAGACACTCAACGCAGGAGCTGCCTGCCTCCATGGCAGCGCTAAGGAACAGGGAGCTGAGCGGTAAGGAGGGTAAGGAGCCAGGGGTCCTGGACTGCGAGAGGGATGTCCTACTGCAGGGAAGTGGGCCTACGCCAGCAGGTGGACATCCCCCAAGGGGCCCCGGACTGTGGGAGGGTGCAGGCTGGGCTGAGGGACCCCACCTGCCCCAGGGCATGAATTTTGTGCACCGGGCCTCTAGTATAAGATATCTCCTTCCATGAGGGCAAAAGAATTTAAAACATTTTTTGTTTTTACAAAAGTGAATGATTCTCTTTGCGTTTGCACTTCCCCGTGTTGTGTTTCTCTTTCTTCCTATTTTCTGATTTGAATTCTTGGCTGCTTAAAAAAATCGGTTCTTTTGCCCAGTCATTTTGGTCCATTTTAGCATCTCTTTTTCAGGTTGTGGCATTTGAGAAAACTTCATCGAGGTCAGCGAGTACCTGCTGCTGGAAAGAATCTTCTGGAATGCCAGCTTGATTTGGTATGATCTTTGTCAGCAAGTTCATGTCAAAGGTCACCAAGCACATACCGTGGGGGGTTGGCCGAAGCCCAAACAAATGACGATATGTCAAAAGCAATTTTTTGAAAGTGCTTGCCTCCACGAGCGAGTCCTTGGCCCCAGCAGTGCGCGTCCCCGTGCATTCGAGATGTTTCTCACTGGGGCTGTGGGAGTGACCCTGCAGCTGTCTTCCAGACGTCTGGCCCCCCGCCGGTCTCCAGCGGTCACTGCACTGACTTAGCGCCAGCCGCGGGTGGGGTAGGGGTTGGGGGGGGGGTGTTTACGGAGCTGAGTTTGCTCCCAGTTAATAGCTGCTGCCAGATGAGGCGTTTATGCCAGAGCTGTACCCAGTGCCTTTCGCTGGGCATTTTCCTCTGGTCTGTTGGCAGTTCGCACGTCCCCCTTTCGCCCCAGCCCAGTGCTGTCACCCCACCCGAATGGCTTCACCCCTTTTCGTGGATGGGACATCTCGCATGGTAAAACTCCATTTGCTCTTTGGAGTAGATGGTTTTCATGTTATTCAATGTCCAGATGTGCTAGAGAAGAGGAAAACACTTCCCTCTCCCTGTCCTTCAGCCGCCGGCTCCCTCCTAGAGGCAAACCCTACCGACGGGTGGTTTCTGGTACCTTTCAGTGATGCCTATGGGTGGGTCACGAATCTGGGCCTGTATCCCTCCTCCCCCTGTCTGCACAGCGGCAGCGTCCTTGCCCACTGTCCCCGGGACACAGGGCGACGGTCCGGCGGGGACGCGTCCGTTCCGAGCAGGGCCTTCCCGCGGGGCTTGCACGTCTGACACCACGGCTGACGTTCGTGCCCAGGCCTCCGAGCCCGGCGCTGGGCGAAGCCTCTGTGCGGTTTCCTCACTTGGTTCTCGCCAGAACGAAGGAGGTGGGAGCTAGTATTACCTCCACTTTGCAGGCGGCTGGGAGGCTCACTGGCAGGTCTCAGTGAAGGAACACACCGCTCAGAAGTGGCAGAGGTGGGCTGTGAACCCAGGTCGGTCTGATGCCGGAGGTCTCAGTCAGAGGAAGAGCTAGTCCTCGGGCAGGCCAGAGTCTGAGCATTTGCATAAACCAGGACAGACCACAGGGATGCAGCTCAGCGGGTACTTATCGCTCGCTCGCTGTGAGCCAGGCATGGAGCTGGGCTCAGAGAAGGGGCTTCCCCGGAAGGGAAACGCCCCAGCTGCCGCCTCCTCCCAGGGAAAACAAGGAAAGTGAGAGACATGGCGAGCAAACGTGAAGTTCTTGCCTCTGGACCAGGGCCAGACATCCCCAGGCCGCTTCCCGGAAATCCGGGTGAGTTCAAAACGAACAGGAACCTCAGGGCTGTGGAAACAAAAATGTTGGGAAGGGCCTGGTTGAAAGGAGTCATCTTTCCAACAGCCCTCGGAAGAAAAGGGTGAGAGACATGAGTTTGGAGAAATAAGCGGTGACGCAACACGAGCCTTTTCCCAGCTCTCTCCTCTGGTGTGAGGTGCAGGAAGAAGGTGTGTGTGTGTGTGTGTGTGTGTGTGTGTGTGGGCGGAGGGGGGGGTGCAAGGAGAAGGCGGACATCGCAGGGCCCTGAGTCCTGGGGAGGACCTCTCCGTCCTTCCGCCTCCACGCCCTGACCACTTCCTCCGGGAAGCCCTCCTTCCTGGCCTCCAGGTGGGGTTATTTTTCCCTCCTCTGAGCTCCGGGGGAACTTGTGACATTTGAGCAGTCGTCTTTGGGAATTGTAACCGACTAGCACTTGTGTGTGTTCCCCTAAATCAGAGGACGCGGGCTGGCTTTTCTGTAAAGAGCCGGCGGATGAATATGGTCGGCTTTGTGGGCCATATGTTCTCTGTCACAGCTACTCAGCGCCGCCGCCGGAAAGCCGCCCCAGACAAAACAAACAGCCGCGTGCCTCTGCTCCGCTACGACGCTGTGTGGGACCTGGAGTTTGAATTTCATATAACGTTTGCAGGTCACAAATATCGCCCTTCTTTTGACCCCCCCCCCACCAGGCATTTAAAGCTGTGCACCCCTTTCTCAGCTCACGGGTTGCCCCCACGCGGGTGACGGGCCGCCCTGGCCACCGCCGCGGGCGCCTGGTCTGAGCCACAGCCCGGGAACTCCCAGCGAGCGACCTGCGCGCGGAGTGCAGTGTGACAGCAGTGGAAGGAATGAAACCCGCAAGGGGGTGGGGAGGTAACGGTGAGAGAGATTAACTCGTCAGAAAAATATTAAATTTGCAAATGGGTTTTATTTGCGCCAGAGAGTCATTGCTTTCCCTCTCCCGCTGAATGTTATGAAATGCTAATTAGTTCCCATCACAACCCGGCTCGCGGATCTGTTTGATGGGCTTTGTCTGGGTGTGCGCACCGCGCCCTGCGCTGCAGATGGAAACAACTTGGCACAGCCAGTGGTGGAGACGGCCGCTCGCTCAGGGAGGCACGTGGGGCGGCCACAGGGGGGAAGTCAAATCGGCCTCGAAACATCCTTTCCAAGTTCGTGCTGCCGGCCATTCGCGAGCTCTCCCACGTGACGGGAAAGTGGGCAAGTAGTTCCCGGCACCAGAGGCCTCCCTGACCACCTGTGCTGGGGGCACGCGGGACCCCACACTGCCTCGCCCCTCCAGTGCGCATTGGGGTGTTGCTGAGCGACCCACTGAGCCACCCGCCTGTGGCCATCAGACATCTGCGCACAGGTTCCCCGCTGGGCACTGCTGACACCTGGGCCGGGGTCCTTCCCCCCTTGGGGCGTCCTGTGCGCCGTAGGGTGTTAGCCGCATCCCTGGCTCTGCCCCCTGGGTGCCAGCGGGACATCTATCCTCCCCCACCCTCAGCTGTAAAATAAAACACTGTCTCCAAGCATTGCCCAGAGTCCCCTTGGGGTGAAGTCGCTGCCCACCCCGCCCCAGGTTGAGAGCAGTTCCCTGAATGCAGGCCCCAGAGTGGGTCTCGGGTGGAATGTTTTCAGCCCTTGGCAACAAGAGAAAGAATAAAAGAGACCAGGGTGAGCTGCTTTATGGGGTGGGCTGTGACTAGGGAAAGGGATGCCTCCCGGACCTCCTTCCTGTGCAGAGTCGTCTGTGATGAAGTGAGGAGCGCAGATGCCAGCCTGGCTGGTTTCATAGGTGCTCAGACCCGGCAACCCCAAGGGCAGTCCCGTCAGCCCCCCCTTCCTGAAGTTTCACTGGAGTGAAATCGCAGAATCTAGGAATGGCTGCGTGTGTGAGCGAGAAACCGGCTTCTCCATCCTCTCAAGCCCAGTGATTCCCAGAGAAGCGCCTCGGTTTCCTCCGCTGGAAGGCGGAGACAGCACTGTGCCCATCTCCTGGGGTTTTTGCGAAGAGCGAGTGAGAAATCGCAGTTAAACCGCAGGCTTAGCTTATATCCCGGAGATCCCTCGGCTTAGAGCCCGTGATGCGCCCGGCTTCCCCTAAGCCTGGGATGAATGTCAGGGATTGTTGTTGATACGGTCCCACTCTGCCGCCTGTGCGGTGTGGGGATATCTGCTCTATCCAGAGGCTCCGGTTCTGGCATGTTCTACAGCCTGACCCACATCATTCCGTGCAAAAGAAAGCGAGAAGGTCCCTGCGCGTCCCAGGCTCTGCACTGGGCGGGGGATGGGGAGGCAGCGCGGTGGGCCCTCCTACCAGAACTTTCTCCCTGCGAACTCGCCCACTCCCCGCAGCATCGGAGAGGGAAGGGGAGGGAGGTGCGATCACCAACACCCGAAATGGCGTCCAGTTCTAAGTCTGCTTTTATTAGTGATGATGATATTGCTAAATATGTCAATGTAGTAAAGGTTTCCTTAAGTTTTTGAATATGTAACTTCATTTACTTGCGATTCATAATTTTTTTCCTAAACTGCTGTAAAATCAGCAAAAATGCCTTGGCAATTTTAGCATAGTTCCTAGGATATTGGTTGGCACTCAAAGGGTTAAAGGGTGTGCCACTCAGATGTGGACACCCCTGGTTAGGGGGTCAGGAACTGAAAGGGGGAGGGGAGCGGTGGTCAGCAGCCTCGCCCTCCGGAGTGCCCACGAGGAAACATTTATCTCAGGATGACGAGCCTGACAGCTCCGCTGGCTTCTGCGATGGTCACCAAAGGTGCTCCCCACTTGGCAGCACTATTCCTGACCCCCCACCAGGAGGGAGGGGACAGGGCTGGGGAGGGCCGCGGGAGGCTCACCCTACACTTCCTGGGAGCCCAGGTGCCCCTGTCACCGAGGTTTGGGAGCCTATCAACGTCTACTTCTGATGTGTTTCCCAAAGAAAGGACGCTGGGTAGACAATGTGTGTCCCCACGAAACGGAAGCCATCAACACCAAGAGTGCGCAGGTAGGAGGGACTGTGTCTTGTACATGTCCCTACACACCCCTGCACTAGACCCTTCACACCCCTGCACACCCCAGCACATACCCCTGCATACCCCTGCACATGCTCCTGCACACCCCAGCACATGCCCCTACATGCCCCTGAACACACCCCAGCATACCACTGCACACCCCTGCATACCCTTGCACACACGCCTGCACACCCCTGCACACCCCTGCTCATCCCCCTCATGCTCTTGCACACACCCCTGCATACCCCTGCACACACCCCTGCACACCCCTGCTCATGCCCCCTCATGCCGCTGCACACACCCCTGCATACCTCTGCACACCCCTGCATACCTCTGCACACACCCCTGCACACCCCTGCACATACTTGCTCATGCCCCCACATGCCCCTGCACACACCCCTGCATACCACTGCACACCCCTGCATACCTCTGCACACACCCCTGCACACCCTTGCTCATGCCCCCACATGCCCCTGCACACACCCCTGCATACTCCTGCACACACCTCTGCATACCCCTGCACACCCCTGCACATGCCCCCACATACCCCTGCACACCCCTGCTCACGTCCCTGCATGCCCCTGCACACACCCCTGCATACCACTTCACACCCCTGCACACCTCTGCTCATGCCCCCACATGCCCCCGCATACCCCTGCACACCCCTGCACACACCCCTGCACACCCCTGCAACCCCCTGCACACGCCCCCACATACCCCTGCACACACCCCTGCACACCCCTGCACCCCCTGCACACGCCGCCGCATACCCCTGCACACACCCCTGCACACCCCTGCACATGCCCCCGCATGCCCCTGAACACACCCCTGCACACCCCTGCTCACATCCCCGCATGCCCCTGCACACACCCCTGCATACCACTGCACACCCCTGCTCATGCCCCCACATGCCCCTGCACACACCCCTGCATACCCCTGCACACTCCTGCACACCCCTGTACACTCCTGCACATGCCCCCGCATGCCCCTGCACACACCCCTGCATACCACTGCACACCCCTGCACACCCCTGCTCATGCCCCCACATGCCCCTGCACACACCCCTGCATACCCCTGCACACTCCTGCACACCCCTGTACACTCCTGCTCATGCCCCCACATACCCCTGCACACCCCTGCACACCCCTGCACACTCCTGCTCATGCCCCCACATGCCCCTGCACACACCCCTGCATACTCCTGCACACACCCCTGCCCACCCCTGAACCCCCCTGCACACACCCCCGCATACCCCTGCACACCCCTGCATACCCCTGAATACCCCTGCACACACCCCTGCACACACCCCAGCATACCACTGCACACCCCTGCACATGCCCCTGCACACCCCTGCACACCTCTGCACAGGAGCATCTCTCCATCCTGAGAAGCCTCCAGCTTCAAGGGGAGGGCAGGCCTCCACGGCATCTCAGGGCTGCAGAAGGCTTCACAGGATGGGGTGCCAGAGTTCTTTGGGTGCCAGCAACGGCAACCGACCCTGGCCGATGAAAGGAGAAGAGGACTTCCTGCGCGGGACAAGGGGGAGTCAGGGGCTGTGTGGAGCGAGTGAATGAATGGAGGAAGCTGAGGTCTCCTGGGGAACCTGGGGCCGGATGCCTGAGGAACCACGCGGTGGTCCTGTGAGCAGTTGCGTCCCTGCAGCTCTGTGGAACTCAGTTTCCCCCTTGCATTTACCACGTGTGGTTGTAGCCTGGGAGTCATTCACTGCACCCACAATAAGGAGCCGCTTTTCTCTGATGCCCTGGGGGCCACGGCAGGTGGCGTCACATCTCCCCAGAAAGGCAGGAAGTGTGATTGTCCCACCACATTCCTGTCCAGAGCAGAGCACACCCGCTCAGCTGGCCCTGTGCTCCCGGCCTCAGTTCGGGCGCTTCATCTGGGAGTCGTTGAGTCCACGCCTTAGATACCACAGAGATCTCAGCAAGGGGAGGGCACTCATGACTTCCCTCCAGTTATGGCCCCCTCTGGGGAAGTGGACATAGGAGTGTGACCCCCCAAGATTCCAAGGCATTCTCAGTGAGATTTTCATGGGGACCCCCATGCTCTAGTACACCAACACGTTTCCCTGACCACCTCGAGGACCTGGGGACCTGACTGCTGGTTCCATGACTTCCAAGCCTGCAGGCTAAGGAACAAAAACAAAACACTTCCCAGCATGCCTTGGTCACGTGGACGAGCTCAGGTGCAATCCTAAGCTTTTGAAAGGTCACTTTTCTTCATCCTTCTAAATGGCAAGGTTTCAAGCGACTTGGCCATGTTGGTAGGACAACACGGAGTGGTGATCTTCATTTGAGAGATGAAGAAAATTTTAAACATTCAGAGAGGCCGCCCCTTCCCCTCATCAGAGATCTTTGCGAGTAATTCTCTGTCTCCCAGTTACAATCTCCAGATCTCCACGTTGCCCACAGAGGAACACCCCTTGCCTCGACAGATACTGATTCTCAAGCCATGTTGAAATCCAGGCGCCAGCAGATTTGAGCTTGTCCTGGGAGAAGCAGCCAGGAACCGGTTTCCATGGGTACAGATTCTGACATTATCAACTGCAAATGTTCACCACCTCAGATGACAAAACTCCAGCAACTTCAAAGCTGCGAAGGATAGCTGTAGGGCAAATTTTAATTAAAGTTAGCTAGCATATATGAAAAGCATCCAATGTGTACGCTGTAACAGAGTTTGGGAAGCGGGGCTGCGGAGCCTCAGGACGGGGGCTGTGACAATTCTGTTGCGACTTCTCACAGCACAATCACAACATGTTAATTTGTTGATGAGGCCGTCAGAGCAGGAGAGCGCTCCTGGCAGCTGCAGGAAAACACAGCTCCCATTTCCATTTCTATTTTTAAATAAATTAAACGTTTCCAGTCGACTTCAAGCTTCACATTAAAGTTTTGAATTTCTACTGATTTTTTTTTTAGACTGATTTCCCCCTGAAATGAGAGCACCGAGACTCTTGGAATGTCTCAGAAAGAACGAAATGATTTCTTTATTTGATCATGGCTGCAAGGACATATGTGTGAAATGGGCCATTTCGAGGTGAAGGGGGCCTCTTTTTTCACCTTTCCTTTGTGATGTTCTGGCCCTTATGATCACGCGGACTCAGGAAGGTAACAACAGAGATTGTGGGAAGTTTCCTGGTTGGTGATTTTATTTCTCAATGTGACAAAAAGAGACCACGTGGGAGGAGGAAGGACACAGAGCCACCAGGGCAGGAGTGGGGTGGGACGAGAGGGTGCTCTGGCTCAGGGTCCTGCTTGTGCCTCCTCAAATTTGCACCCCAGCTGCCTTGCTCACCTTGCCCTGGAAAAGATCCACTGTCCCCAGTCACCTGACACACAGGTGTTACAAGCACTGGAGACTGGAAGTGTGACCAGCACAGGCGTAACACGCTCAGGTGTGTCAGGTACGGGGGAATAGAATGGAAACTGCTGTTATGTGCTGTTGAGTGGGCTGACTCTCCATGATCCTGTGAGTGAGTGCTGTCCACAGCCTCCTTTCCTCAGCAGCCCATCCCAGCTCCCGTGGACTCATTCATGGAGCCATCCATCTTATAGTGCCCCCACCCCCCACAAATCCGAGCAGAGAAGAACTACCTTTCCCCGGCTGGTCTGATGCAGGCGTAGGAGCAAGTGAGAAGCCGCTGAAGGAGATGGTGGGGTGAAAAGAAGGATGGGCAGGGAGAAGGGGGAGCTTTCCCTAATCCTGGGGCTGGTTCTTTTGTTGTTGTTAATCCTCACCCCAGGACAATTTCCCATTGATTTTTAGAGGGAGTGGAAGGGAGGGGGAGAGACAGAGAAACATCGATGTGAGAGAGACACATCGATTGGTTGCCTCCCACATGTGCCCCGACTAGGGCCAGGGATGGAGTCTGCAACTGAGGTACATGCCCTTGACCAGAATCAAACTTGGGACCCTTCAGTCCATGGGTTGATGCTCTATCCACTGAGCCAAACTGGCTAGGGCCTGGGGCTGGTTCTTAAATTGTTTTTGAACCTTTATGTTCCTGGATAAACCAGATGTGATATTACTTATTTCTGAGGGTAATGGGAAGATTAAATTAAGGAATCTTAGTGTAGTAGAAAGGTTATTTTTCCTTCAGTCATTCAGCATCTACTCCGTGGAATAGCCACTCCCCCTTCCTCTTTGTGGTCCAGGTTAGCCTATCAATCTCCCACCCAAAGGGTAGGCATAGAAGCTGGCTGGCCAATGAGAATGCTCCATCTCTTTGGACACAGCTGTTTGGTTCAGAGGTGGATCCAAAACCCAAGCAGGCTAATTAGAGTCCTTTCCCTGGATTCAAATACAGATGTTGGTCAAGAAGGTTGCTGTAAGGATTGGGCCACCAAAGCCTGTCTTTTCTTGCCCGTGGTAGAAGCCTGATTGAGAATGAATCATAAGAAATTGAGGGAAGTAGTTAGAGGCCTGAAAGAGACAGAGATGAAAGAGAGCCATGCAGGAAGCATATCTCACTGAATCTGCACACAGACTCGGGAAGGAAATGCCACTACCATCAACCTGTTTTACCAACGAGGCAACACAAAGTCAATTACTCAGAGGTCACGTAGCAAGTGCTAGTAAATGGTGGAGCCCAGGGTTGGTCTGCCTGCTTGTGAGCTATAGCTTTGTTATTCCGCTGGTACCTACTGAGATCCCGCAGAAGGCCTATGTCCCAGGGAGTAAAATGGTAAACCTGTGAGGTGTAACAGAGTAACTAGAGGCCTGGTGCATGAAATTCATGTGTGTGTGTGTATGTGTGTGTGTGTGTGTGGGGGGGTTCCTCAGCCTGGCCTGCAACAACACCAGCGTCCCGCGCCCCAGCCAGCCTCTGGCCAGAGGCCCACCCACCCTCCCTCCATGGACTGGAGCATGCAGGACGCTGAGGCTTGTCGCCTGAGGGTGGATCCAGCCATGCCGTTTGGCCGGACTGGAGTGTCTGGTCCTATCAGCCCTGCCAGGGGGAGTGGCAGCCGAGAGGCGCCTGAGGGCAGATCCAGCTGCACCGCTCGCCCACCACTCCCCCTCAGTGGGACTGATAGGACCAGACACTCCAGCAGCAGGGCTGAGGGGACTGGGTGCCGCCGTCTTGTGGCTATGGGTGCTGTCATCTTTGTGATGGAGTGATGGTTAATTTGCATATTACCCTTTCATTAGATAGGATGTGAGAGTCTGTGACAGGAAATCAGCTCACTTTGTCTGGGGAGTTGGAGGGAGGGACAGGGCAGGGCTACTACAAGGAGGAGATGTGTAGGCTGATTCTTGAAGTTAGATTTGGAGAGAGGGATGTGGGCAGAGGACACAGAAGAGTGAGGGCTTGAGGGAGTTGGGAACTGAGATGTATTCAGATGCTGATCAATCAGAAAGAGGGGACAGAGGCTGGGGGGACCCCTCAAGGTGGTTTTATTTGCAAGGGATCAAAATCCACCCCAAAATAACTGAAAGAAAAGGGCACTGGACCAGCCCTGTCACTGGAGAGGGCCTGGAGCACACACTGAAGACACAAGGATCTGAAGGAACCAGGTTGCTGGGGACTGGAGGAAGGGATTCCCCACCCCTCCGGCTAGCTCTCATCTCTGCTGGTCTCAACCTGCTCTGCTTCTCTGCCTCATTCTTGCCTCCAGCAGTTGAGACTTCCTGTGGTGAAAAGCACATCTGCCTACTGGCCAGCTTCGCTGGAAGCAGAATTCTTTCTCCCAGCAAATGTCCATCAGTCCCAGAGAAGTTTTCATTGGTTGCTTGGGTTACATGGCAACCCATTGGACCAATCACTAACTCCAGAGGCATGGGCTACTGTGGCAGCCTGAATCTTGGAACTCTTCCTATGACCTGGTGATCATGGCCAAAGAGAAGAATGGGAAAGTTTGCTTAGCTGGCTAAATAAGTAAAATTACCTACCTACCCACCTTCACTACCCTACCTACTGGCCAATTTCCACCTTTACTACCCTACCTACTGGCCAATTCAGCTCACTGTGTAGATTAGGACAGTAAGGAACTCACCATCTTTGTAATAGAGCTTGAGAGACACGTAAAATTTAGCGATTTAAAATGACCTCCACAAAAATGGTGGCAGAGTAAGTGGAAGCTACACTGACACCCTCCCAGGACCAAACTGGAAATACAACTAAAATACAGAAGGATCACCCTGAAAAATCAACTGAGGACTAGCTAGAGAGATCCCTGATAACCAAGGACAGAAAGTGGAGACTGCATAGAGACTGGTAGAAAGTGTAAAGGTGTGAAAGGGCTGGCCAGGCTCCCACAGACAGCAGCTGAAGTCCTGGAGGGATATCTCAGCTGTGTGTGGGGGGGCAGGGAGAGGGGGAGAAGGTCCCACTGAGAACTCTGGAGTCTAAACCCCAATCTGGGCTCCCCATCCCAGAGCACCAGAACTGAGGAAGGTACTCACATAACATCTGGCTGTGAAAAGCAGCAGGGTTGCTGTCTGCAAGTGAGAGATAGCTAGAAATGCAGGCACCCTCTTAAAGGGCCATCACACAAGTTTTCCTGTGCAGCCACTCACCTTGGGCTCTGGCAGAGGGAGGGCAGAGTGGACTGGAGCTGTGTGAGGAGAGTCCAGGTTTGGGGCTCTGGGGTTGGAGCTCAGAGGGTAGCCACCCAGGTTTCCTGTGCTGAATCATTCCCTCACACTGTGGAGGACACCTTTCTCCCATGGATGTTGCTATCCAGGCAGTTTTTGCCTCGGGGAAGGTAGTTGTCCTACCCTTTTGGGAGACCTCTCACCCCACTCTATGGTCAACAGCCTGAGGCTAAACAAGGTTGATAACAATGGGACTTTGGGCTGAGGAGGGTCTCTGGAGGCTTTGAGTCTTTGCCTGATCTCCTTCTGGGCCTGGAGCTAGGAAAAGCAGACCCTGGTGCTTTCCAAAGGCACCCAGCCCTAACAGAGGGAGCCACAAGTTGTGGATTGCTGATAGCTCCAAATGGTACTTGGGGTCAGTCACAGCGTCTGACATTTTCCTGCATTAGCTATTAGAAGTTGTAGCAGATCTACCTAGTATACAGACACAAACCCAAACAGGCAGCCAAGATGGGGAGACAAAAAAACAAAAACAAAACAACAAAACAAAAAACTAGCCTGAAATGGAAGAACAAGGGAATTCTCCAGAAGAAGAGCTAAATGAAATGGAGATAAGAAATTTGTCAAACATGGAGTTCAGAATAATGATGGCAAAGATGCTCAACAGCATGAGAAAAGATATAGTAACTATGAAGAATGACATAGCACAGTGGAAGGAATACACAGTAGATTAGGAGAAACTGAGAATTGGATCAGTGAATTAGAAGACAAAGTAGAAAAAAACACACCACTAAATAAGAGAACCAAAAAAACACAATTAAAAAACAGGAGGACAGCTTAAGGGAACTGAAGGATACCATGAAACATAATAATATTCGCATAACAGGTGTACTAGAGAGGGAAAAAGTGAGCAATGGATAGAGAATGTGCTTGAAGAAATAATGGCAGAAAACTTTCCTAACCTAGTGAAGGAAAAAGTCACACAAGTTCAGGAGGCACAAAGAGTCCTAAGAAAGAAGAACCCAAACAGGCCCATGCCCAGACACATCATAATTAAAGTGCCATAAGTTAAAAACAAAGAGAGAATCTTAAAGGCAGCAGAAGAAAAGCAATCTGTTACCTACAGAGGAGCTCCCACAAGGCTATCAGATGATTTCTTATCAAAAACTCTACAGGCCAGAAAGGGATGGAATGAAGTACTCAAGGCAATGGAAAGCAAGGATCTGAAACCAAGATTATTACATCCAGCAAGGCTATAATTCAAAATAGGTGGTGAAATAAAGAACTTCTCAGACAAAAAACAACAACAAAGCTAATGGAGTTTATTACCACCAAACCAGCCCTGCAAGAAATGCTAAAGGGACTGCTGTAATAAGAAGAAATAGAGAGACATAGGCATAAAGAATTAAAATGCAATAATAACCTTAAATGTGAATGGATTAAATGCTCCAATCAAAAGACATAGGGTAGCTGATTGGATACAAAACATGACCCAATTGTACACTATCTACAAGATCCCCACCTCAGAATAAAAAATTTACATAGGGTGAGAGTGAAAGGATGGAAAATTTTTTTCCATGTAAATGGAAATGAAACACACACACACACACACACACACACACACACACACACACACACAAAACTGGGGTAGCAATACTCATTTCTGACAAAATATACTTCAAAATGCAGGCCATCTCAAAAGACAATAAAGGTCACTACATAATACTAAAGGGATCATTTCAACAAGAGGATATAACTTTGGTAAATATATATGCACCCAATATAGGAGCACCTATACAAATATATATATTTGTAGAGTACTGTAAGGGAGAGATCAAAAGCAATACAGTCAGAGTAAGGGACTTTAACACCTCATTGACTTCACTGGATAGATCTTACAGACAAAAAATTAACAAGGAAACAGAGAATCTAAATAACACACTGGGTCAGATGGATTTAATTGACATTTATAGAACATTTCACCCCAAAGCTGTAGAATATATATTTTTCTCAAGTGCACATTGGTCATTCTCAAAGATAGACCACATATCAGAACACAAAAAGTCTCTACAAGTTCAAGAATATTGAAATCATATCAAGCATCTTCTCAGATCACAATGGAATGAAATTAGAAATCAACTATAGTAAAAACACTCAAAAACATTCAAACACATGGAAGCTAAATAGCATGTTATTAAACAATTAATGAGTTACCAAAGAGATTAAAAAAAAGAAATAAAGAAATAAAAATGTACTAGAAACAAGTGAAAATGAACACACAACTACCCAAAATCTATGGGACACAGAAAAAGCAGTCCTGGGAGGAAAGTTCATAGCACTACAGGCCTAACTCAAAAAACAAAAAAATTAATAATAAACTATTTAACCCTACAACTTAAAGAATTAGAAAGAGAACAACAAGAAAAGCCCAGAGTAACTAGAGGGAAGGAAATAATAAAGATTAGAGCAGAAGTAAATGACATAGAGGCTAAAAAAATAATACAAAATAATCAATGAAACTAAGAGCTGGTTCTTTGAAAAGATAAACAAGAAGCAATGAGAGAGGATACAAATAAATAAAATCAGAAAGGAAAGTGGTGAAGTAACAACTGATACCACAGAAATACAAAGGATTGTAAGAAAATGCTATGAACTATATGCCAACAAGCTGGACAATGTGGGTGGAATGGACAAATTCCTAGAAAGGTACAATCTTCCAAAACTAAATCAGGAGGAATCCAAAAACCTAAATAGGCCACCAACAACTGATGAAATAGAAGCAGTAATCAAAAAATTCCCAGCAAACAAAAGCCCTGGTTTGGATGGCTTCACAGGGGAGTTTTACCAAACCTTCAAAGAACTAACACCTCTACTCCTCAAACTATTCCACAACATCCAAGAGGAAGAAACACCTCCAAGCTCTTTTTATGAGGCCAGCACTATCCTATTCAAAACAGATAAGGACACCACAAAGAAAGAGAATTACAGGCCAATATCCCTGATGAACATAGATGCTAAAATCCTCAACAAAATATTAGCAAATCAGATCCAGCATTACATTAGAAAGACCATACATCATGACCAATTGGGATTTATTCCAAGGATACAAGGCTGTTACTGTTACAATATTTGCAAATCAATAAACATAATACATCACATAAATTGAAAGACAAAAATCACATGATCATATCAGTAGATGCAGAAAAAGCATTTGACAAAATCCAACATCTTTTTTTGATAAAAAATATCAGCAAAGTAGAAATAGAGGGGTCATACCTCAACATAATAAAGGCCATATATAACAAACCTACAACCAACATCATACTCAATGGACAACAGCTAAAACCATTTCCCCTAAGAATAGGGACAAGACAGGGATGCCCACTTTCACCACTCTTATTCAACACTAGAGGCCCAATGCAGGAAATTCATGCAAGAGTAAGCCTTCCTTCCCCTGGCTGCCAGCACCGGCTTCCCTCACAGCCCCGGTTTAATCTGGAAGGTCATCCAGAAGGACGTCTGGTCTAATTAGCATATTATGCTTTTATTATTATAGCTAGCATTGGAAGTCTTAGCCACAGCAATCAGACAAGAAGAAGAAATAAAAGGCATCCAAATTGGAAAGGAGGAAGTGAAACTCTCATTCGCAGATAACATGATATTGTACATGGAAAACCCTAAAGACTCCACCAAAATCAACTAGTTTTAATAAAGGAATTTGGCAATGTAGCAGGATACAATATTAACACCCAGAAATCAATGGTATTTTTTATACACCAATAATGAATTCTCAGAAAAAGAAACTAAACAATCCCATTTACCATTGCAACAAAAACATTAAGATACTTAGGAATAAACTTAACCAAGGAAGCAAAAGACTTGTATTCGAAAAACTACCAGACATTGAAAAAAGAGATAGAGGAAGATACAAACAAATGGAAGAATATACCGTGTTCATGGATTGGTAGAATTAACATCATTAAAATGTCCATACTAACCAAAGCAATCTACAGATTCAATGCAATCCCTATTAAAATACCAACCGCATATTTCACAGATCTAGAACAAATACTCCAAAAATTTACATGGAACCAAAATAGACCCCGAATAGCTGCAGCAATCCTGAGTGAGAAGAACGAAGCTGGAGGGATCACAGTACCAGATTTCAAGTTATACTAGAAAGCTACCATAATCAAAACAGCCTAGTTCTGGCATAAGAACAGGCATATACAACAATGGAACAGAACAGAGACTTCAGAAATCGACCCAAGACATTACACTCAATTAATATTTGACAAAGGAGTCAAGAGCATACAATGAAGTGAAGACAGTCTCTTTAATAAGCGCTGTTGGGAAAACTGGACAGACACATGAAAAACCAATGAAACTAGACCACCAACTTACACCATACACAAGAATAAACTCAAAATGGATAAAGGACTTAAATGTATGTCATGAAACCATAAAAATCCTAGAAGAAACCATAGGCAGCAAAATCTCAGACATCTCTTGTAGCATTATGTTTACGGATACATCTCCTAAGGCAAAGGAAACTAAGGAGAAATTAACAAATGGGCCCACATCAAAATAAAAAGCTTCTGCACAGCAAAAGAAACCATCAGCAAAATGAAAAAGGAGCCCACTGCATGAGAGAACATATTTGGCAATGATACATCTGAATAAGGTTTAGTATCGAAAATATATAAGGAACTCACACAACTTAACAAAAGGAAGGCAAACAACCCAATTAAAAAATGGGCAAAGGATCTAAATAGACACTTTTCCAAAGAGGACATACAGATGGCCAAGAGACATATGGAAAAATGCTCAAAGTCATTGATCATCAGAGAGATGCAAATTAAAATGGTAATGAGGTATTATCTCACACCTGTCAGAACAGCTACCATCAACAAATCAATAATTAACAAGTGCTGGCTAGGATGTAGAGAAAAGGGAACCCTAGTACACTGCTGGTGGGAATGCAGACTGGTGCAGCTATTATGGAAAACAGTATGGAGTTTTCTCAAAAAATTAAATATGGAACTGCCATTTGACCCAGTGATCCCACTTCTAGGAATATATCCTGAACCCTGAAGCACCAATCAGAAAGAGTGTATGCACCCCTATGTTCATAGCAGCACAATTTACAATAGCTAAGATCTGGAAACAGCCCAAGTGCCCATCAGTAGATGAGTGGATAAGAAAGCTGTGGTACATTTACACCATGGAATACTATGCAGCAGTAAAAAAGAAGGATCTCTTACCCTTTGAGACAGCATGGAGGGACCTGGAGAGTATCATGCTAAATGAAATGTCAGTCAGAGAAAGACAAGTATCAATCATATGTGGAATCTCACTCATATGTGGAATCTAATGAACAAAATAAGCTGATGAACAAAATAGATCCAGAGACATGGAAGCAGGGAACAAATTTGAATTTCAGAGGAAAGGCACCAGTAGGTGAGTGGGTGGGAAGAGATCAACCAAAGAACCTGTATGCATTTATGCAAAATGCATGGACACAGACAATAGGGTGGTGAAGGCCTGGGGTGAGGGATGGGAGAAAGCTGGAGGGGGTCGATGGAGGGAAATGGGGGGTATGTAATACTTTCAACAATAAAGTTTTAATTTAAAAAAAAAAAGAATTGGATGGAAGAAAAAAAAATAATAAAATGACCTCCAACGTTGGTGATTCAGCAATGGATTTTTAGGTTTGACACCGAAAGCATGAGCCACAAAAGCAAAATGTATACATTAGATTTAGCAACATTAAAAACGTTTATGTCTCAAAGAACACTATCAGGAAAGTGAAGCAGCAACCTACAGGTGAGAGAAAATGTTTGCGACTCAACTCTCTGATGAGCGTTTCTTACCCAGCATAGAAAGGACTCCTATGCCTCAACCACAGAAAGACAGACAACCGGATTTTGAAAATGGGCAGAGAACTTGAATGGACATTTCTCCAAAGAAAATATGCAAATGGCCAACTGGCACCTGAAAATATTCCCAATATTGTTAATCATTAGGAAAATGCAAACCAAGGCTATAATGAGGTACTACTGCAAACCGCTTGGATGGCTATAATTAAAGAAAAAAGGGGAAATAAGTGTTGATAAGGGTCTAATGAATTTGGGATCGGCCGCATTGCTGGTGGGAGTGCAAAACAGTGCAGCCACCGTGGAGAACAGTTTGGCAGTTCCTCCAAAGTTATGCAGACTCACCCTATGCCCCAGCAGCTCCCCTCCTACCTGCATGCCAAGCGAAGAAAGCAGGCTCAAACAGGCACTTGCACACCAGCATTCATGCAGCTCCATTCACAATGGCCAAAAGGTGGAAGTAAGCCATGTCCACCAACAGTTGCGTGGCTGGACAAGTGTGGTACAAACACGAAATGGGATACTGTCCTGCCACAGACAGTAATGCAGCTCTGACAGTGCGATGCCGAGCCCGAGCCTTGAAGTCATTCTGCCCAGTGAAACCAGACACAGGGACAAATACGGTATGAGCTCCCTTAGGTGGGACGTCCAGAGGAGGGAAACTCATAAGCACAAAAAGTAGATTAGAGCTCCCAGGGGCTGGGTCGGGGAGGGAGGACGGGAAGTACTGTGTAGCAAGTTCAGCTTCTGTTTGGGGTGATGAAAAAAGTTTTGAAAATCACAGAGGCGATGGTTGCTCACCATCGCAAATTTAATAACGCCACCGAATTAAACAGCACATTTATGTTGTAAGGTCCTACTGCACGTTTAAAACCCCCCAGGAATGTCCATGGGGAGGGGGGAGGGTCCCTGCTCCAGTGACTTGCTTTTCCTCGGTGGGAATGTACAATTTTGGTCTAACTACCTGCATCCCACAGTGAGTCCCAGAACAAAACCAAACGGAAGCACAGGCAGGGCTTGGCTTTGGCTGATGCGGCCGCAGACAGCGCTGAAGCTGACCGGGAAGGAATGAGAAGAAAAAGACATTTCGGGCACATTCTGTTGGGGAGATGACGGCAGACCTGGTGGGGCCAGGGCTGGGGGGGGGGGCGCTGGTCTGGCTCAGCTGGGCACCCCCTTGTCCAATCCCAGGGTCCTCTGCGGCTGCCCTCCATCCTGAGCGGACCCCCAGGCACTCCTTCCCATTTTAGTTTCTGGTTTTCGTTGCAGCGCTGTTCATTTAAACAACAAACACGGGTTCAATTGTCTGATAACAAAAGGTTGAATAAACAAAGCGTGGCACAGCCACGAAAGGAGATGCTCTGCAGCCACGGAAATGGCGCAGCAGAACCAACATGAATAACCACGTGCATCAAGGTCTGGTCCATATACTGAGTCCTGAATAAACATCATCATGTTTCATCCCCCCAAGTGCACTGTGACGACGATGCCACCAGCACCCATTTACAGCTGGGTAAAGTGAGGCGCGGAGAGTTCACAGAACTCGTTCAAGGTCATGCAGACCCAGCCCACGAGCCCAGCCTGGCTTCCAATCTGACACTCCGTATACCTGCTCTGTATTCTTACAAATGCATCCACTGAGCTGGAAAGCCACTGACAATATATTTCCTGGCAAAGGTTAAAGTACCATGTACTTCTGAAAGAAATTTAGTACGAATTTATGTGCATAGGGTAAAGCACACAAGGACAGAAACCAAGTTTAATATTAGTTGTGCCTGGGAGCTGGAGAGTCTGGGTTGAAGAGCAGGGGATGCTGCCCAGGAGCCCTCGGGCAGCCTGTCTGCCTGCCTCCCTGGCCACACCTGAGCAGCCACGACTTCGTGGGATGAGGTTGCCACAGTGGCTTAAATGCCCAAGGTTTGCCCCTGAATGGGGGTAGGACTGCACCTCCTAAGGGAGCACGAGATAGGGGAGGGCATGGCTGTTCCTGAACAAGCCACAGTGTCTGCTCAGTGCAAGCTCAGGGCAGCGCGGCTTCGCTCAAAATCAGGATTCGGCCCTGGCTGGCTTGGCGCAGTGGATAGAGCATCGGACTGCGGACTGGAAAGTCCCAGGTTTGATTCCAGTCAAGGGCACAGGCCTGGGTTGAAGACTCGATCCCCAGTGTGGGGCGGGGAGGCAGCCACTCAATGATTCTCTCTCACCATTGATGTTTCTATCTCTCTCTCCCTCTCCCTTCCTCTCTGAAATCAATAAAAATATATTTAAAACAAACAAACAAAACAGGATGCGGTTCACCCACTGGGGTCCGATGCGGCTTCATTCCAGAGGCGAACAAGGCCTCCAGGATCGGAATCTTCCTTACAAAGCGGCTGTAGACGCTCCTCTCACCCTCCTGGGGTAGAGAGGGCTTTAGCCTCAGCCTGCATCTCTGCAGCACCATGACACTCCCCTCCCTGGGCCCTGGGGGGACCCTGGACCAATGGGAGGAGTCTCAGGGTATCTCCAGGGGAGGGAGCAGAGGATGGGGAGGCGTCCGCAGACAACACCGCACCTTCTACTAGACGCAGAGAAGGATGGGTGCGGGCAGCACTGGTTTCCTGCTGCAAGACCAGGCCTGCAGAGCTTGGAGGCCACCTGCCCTCCTCTCCTGAGAGGGGGTCCCGGGCTGTGGACAGACAGGGCCAGTTACCGGGGCAGCGAGAGGGGAGAGTGTGAACAGAGCGAGGGCTGGAACTTTGTTTCTAAGTTCCAGAGGTCACCGAGCAAGGAACGAAGAGAAGAACACGGCTGAGCCTCCCGTCGGTGAAAGGCCTGTGTCTTGGAGTGTTTGTCTAACCTTTTCTCTAACCAGGAAGTCACCAGGGGATTGGCAGTTTTCTGCAAAGAAACTTTTGGGTGACCTTCTCTAGCAGCAAATTTGAGTGACACCATATGCAAGTTGCATTATTTTTTTTTCTTACCTTAATGGATGACGCATGCCTACAAAAAGATCTCCTGTGTACGAGTATATCTGCTTCTATCACACTGTTCATCTACCCATCGATCCATTCATCCATCCGTCCATCTGTCTGTCCATCTGTCCGTCCACCTGCCCACCCACCCAGCCACCCAGCCATCCTTCTGAATGCTGTCTGTTTCTCACAGCGTCATGGTTTTCACCTAACCTGCAGGTCTTTGAGGGAAGGTTGGTTGACTCCCTCAGCGTGGCCCCCAAGCAGACACTGTTGTGTGCCATGACTCTTCACAGTGAGAGCTGAGACCAGGCCAGGGGTGGGCAAACTTTTTGACTTGAGGGCCACAATGGGTTCTTAAACTGGACCGGAGGGCCGGAACAAAAGCATGGATGGAGTGTTTGTGTGAACTAATACATGTTAACACTGCTGCTGGTGAAGGAGCGGAGGGGAGAGCAAGAGAACCCTCCGCTCTTTCGGCTCCGCGGGCCGGATAGAACAGCCGAACGGGCCGGATCCGGCCCGCGGGCCGCAGTTTGCCCACGGCTGGACCAGGCTATAAATCCTTTAGTCTTAGAAACTTTTGCTGCTCGACATGCTGAGCACTCCCCTCTTAACCCCTAAGCAGGTTCTCATGACGATAAACGTGGCTCTTCAAGGCCTGGGGGTTTGGCATTTCCTCCAAACGCAGCACCACGCGGACAGCAGCTGAGGCGCAAGCTAGAACTCCGTTTAATTTAATTTAATTTAATATTTAATTTAATTTGGGGCAGAACTAAGGTAAGGTGCTCCTTAAAATCAACAGGGACCGTTACTGCGGAATTGCCTCTCACTTCACCTGCAACAGCTCTTGTTAAACCAAAGTGTACCCAGATGTTGCCAGGTGTGCTCGGCAGGGAGAAGGCACAAAACTCCCGGCCTCCCTGCCCTGTTCTGGCTACCGCGATGTTGCCAGGCAGGAGGAGGCAGGTGGTGGACTGGCTGGGCCCCTGCCCACTCAGTGCTCTCCCTTCGCCCTCACCAGCACCCAGCACGGTGCTTTAGGGAGCAGGTACTCCAGGAAACTTTTCAAAAATGAACGGGAAAATCAGTCTTTCCTACCTGGAAGCCCAAAGGATTATGGCATACTGGCAAGAAGAACCGCTTCGTGCCTCAGTTTCCCCATCTGTAAAGGGGTGGTGGTAACAGTACCCACTTGTACAGCTGTTATGGGAATTGAATGAACTGAGATTTGTCATGCCCTTAGCTCCATGTCTGGTCCATAGTACAGTGGGGCCTTGACTTACGAGTGTCCCTGACTAACGAGTTTTTCTAGATATGAGCCGTCTCTCGGCCGATTTTTTGCTTTGAGTTGCGAGCTAAAATTCAGGTTACGAGCCAGCTTCAGATACCCCACCGCTAGTTGGCGCAGCGAACGTCACAATGAACGCCACATCAGCCCAGCATCACGTGTCTCACTCGTTCACTTTTGATTTGACATACGAGTAATTTGAGTTAAGAGTTCTGTCACGAAACGAATTAAACTCGTAAGTCAAGGCCCCACTGTAATTGCTCATTAAATAAGACATACAACTACGTCCCAGAGCAAGAGGTCCGCTGGAGAAGGCCAAGGGAGCGCTGATGGCCGAGGCAGCAGCCAGCAACCATGAGCCCAGGGGATCACAGTGCATTTGGTTGAGCCACTAGCAGCATCCTGACATTTAAAAATCGAAAGGCTTGCCCTCGCCGGTTTGGCTCAGTGGATAGAGCATTGGCCTGTGGACTGAAGGGTCCTGGGTTTGATTCTGGTCAAGGGCACATGCCCGGGTTGCGGGCTCAATCTCTAGTGTGGGGAGTGCAGGAGGCAGCCAATCAATGATTCTCTCTCATCATTGATGTCTCTCTCTCTCTCTCTCTCTCTCTCTCTCTCTCTCTCTCTCTCTCTCTCTTCCTCTTTGAAATCAATAAAAAAAGTATATTAAAAAAAAACTGGAAGGCTTCACAGAGAATGTCAATTCCTGGTTTTGTTTGAAGAACTGGCCGAGCTGGCGTCCATCCAGTCCCTGCTGGCCACTGGCTGCATTTGCGTGTGGGCCCTGCTGGGCCTTAACCTGGAACAGGATTCGGGCAGCTCCCTCCCCAACTCCTTGAAAATATCCGTGGCCTCTGGAGCCCCCGCCCTTCAGGGGCCCTGGACTGGGAAGTAGTCCCTGGGTTCAGGAGGAACACCCCTCCGACCCCGCCCATCACCCCTTCCCCAGGCCCAGGTACAGCGGTGCCGGGCTCCGGGACAGGCAGCAACTCCAAACGCTCCTTCGCCACCTGAGCTTTCCCAGGCTTTCCCAGGCCCTCCGCTCTCAGTTTACATTTGCGCGATTTTATCGCGTCCGGACAGCAAAGTGTGCCCAGGAATGTGGAGAATTGAAACCAAATGGGCAGGAAGGGAGCACGGTGGACAGGCTCCTGTTTATCTCCACAAAGGCACATACTTCACCGCGGTTTCCACCAACCGCAGCCCCGTGGGGTGAGGCCCGCAGAATGGGTGCCCAGGAGAGATGGCAGGGTGGGGCCGGGAGGGGCAGGACATGCAGTCCACATGTTTAGAGCTACAGGCATGTCGAGGTATCTGCCACCTTGGCGTGTTTGAAGGGAGAAACCGAGACCCCCAGAGATGATGAGACTAGTCACATGCCACCCAAACTGGCAGAGGAAGGAGTCGCCATGACTCCATCGCTTCCTGGGTGTGGACTTCTTTCAAGTAAGTTCCTTTTAGTCCCTTTTTGCTGAGGGTCGGACAGGTCTGGGCTAAAACGCTGGCACGGCCACCGTAGACCCTGGAAGATTATCCAACCCTCCTCAGCGTTGGTTCCCCACCTGTAAAGTGGGGGGATGGCTGTCCCGGCCTCCTGGCTGCTCCCGGGTAGGATGGCTGCAGGCAACAGAAAGGCCAGGGCCTGGTGGGCGGGGCAGGAAGGACAGGCCCCGCAGGAGCCCCGCCTCCCTCAGCAGCACTGACTGAGCACCTCCTGCCTCCTACCTCCCGGGGTCACCCAGGCCCTGCAGACACAGGCCTGGGGCTCCTGTTCTGGGTCAGGAACAGGAGCCCATGGGCAGCACCAGCTGGTGGCAGCTGGGAGGCCATCGAGGAGGGAGCGGGACAGAGAGGGAAGAGCGCGGGCTGAGCTAGCCGGGTCCACCCAGGACAGCTTTTTCTCCCCCCACAGGGACAGCTTGGTTGTCAGAATGGGGGTGGGGGGTGGGGAAGCATGGCCACTGGCATCCAGAGGGTGGAGGCCGGGGACTGTCCCCAAGCAGAGAAGGCCCAGTGCACTGTGCCGGGGGTGAGGCAGCCCAGCCTGTGAGGGTAGAGCGAAGGGTCAACCTGAGGGACCATAACCAGTTGGATAAACAGAATGTGGGCGTGGGGCTCGCTGGGTTTGTGCTCGCTTGGTGTCACCTGGCCTTGGCCTGCTGGCTCCTTGTTTGAGACCCCGCCCCTCCCCCATCCCACTCCTGCTGCCAGGGAAGGGCCCCGTGCGCCCTGGCTGAGCAAAGGGATCGCCTGCCACTCTACTTGGGGAGACTGGAGACTTTCTTACTCCCCAGAGACACAAACCCAAACAACCAGGAAAACCCAACCTGGAGCGAAGACAACTCAGTACATGGCTGTTAGGAAAATAAAAAGGAATGGGAAACCCCTCTGGGAAATACGCCCATGGTCGGGGGCGGGGAGGGGGCGCGTGCGGTAGATGGGCTCTTGCTGGGAACAGGAAGCGAAAGCCTTGGTCCTGCCCTGTGATACTGCGCTCTCTGCACCCAGACAGTATGGCCTCACTTGCCCACCGTTGACACGGTGGTGCCCGGGCCCAGGACGAAGAGGTGGGACAAAGCAGAAGCCCAGCCCCAGCCTCATGGAGCTGTTCATCCGCCATTGGACAGGCAGCATCCAGCCGGTAACAGCCTCCAGAAGGAGCCCGTGCAAAGCGGGGGAGGGCGTCCGGCTGAGGGAGCTGCAGGGCGCTGTTCAGGCTGCAGAGGCCTCGTCTGCCCCAGGACCCGACCTGGAACCTCCTGCCCTCTACCTGGCTAGCTGCGACCTTGCTTCTGCCAGCCCACAGGCCTGGAGGCGACTGGCATGCGTCCCGCAGGGCCCTGTCCTCCTGGGTGGCACTGAGCCCAGGCCAGGCAGGTGCCCCTGTGTCACTGGGTGATGCGGTTGCCGGGCCGGAGAGGCCGGAGGGGCCGGAGGCCACAGTGATCTGTTCGCTGCTGGGCCCCGGCTTCATGGCTGCGCCCGGTATGCTCAGTGAGTGCATGTGGAAGGAATGGACAAATGAACGAGTGAATTGAAAGCAGGAAGGTAAAACCAGAGCTTCTAGAACAAGAGAGCCTGAAGATGATGGTAGGCCCAGGGACGCCTTGGCCGTCCTAGGGACCTGGCCTCTACCCACCACCGGGACGCACGTCCTTGCCTCACCATCACTGCAGAGGCCAAGAGCGGAACTATTTCCTAGAAGGAGGAAGGAAGTTGACATCATCCTACCACTGGGAAAGAGTCAGGGAACAAGCTTTCAGTTGCCATGGCAACTTTAAGTGTCAGACCTCCCTCCATAGCCTGTAGGGTGTGTGTGTGTGTGTGTGTGTGTGTGTGTGTGTGTGTGTGTGTGTGGTGGGGAGACACACTTTTGAGTTCAGACAAATGCTGAGATGAGTCTGTTGGGTCTTGAAGGGTGTCAAGGGTGGACTTGAACTCGTTTCCCAAAACCCAATGTACCGAGTCTCCGGGGCCTGGTTTGAGGGCAAATGAATAGCTAACCAGTCGCAATCTCACAAAGCTCAGCATGCAAGAGCGGCTTGGAACAGAAGTCAGCACTGGCCTGGGCGGCAGCAGTGTGGCCAACGAGGCCGACTTTGGAGACAGGAAGGTGAAACCCTAGCCCCTGACGCAGCCTCTTAGCCGTTTGACTTTGGGCAAGTGACGTAGGTCCCCCACATCTGTTCCTACACTTGTAAACTATGGCAGGAATCAGACTCGCTCCCTCCTGGGGAGGGGCAGGGGACAGCACGCGCAGAGGCCCTTGGGGACTTGGGGAGAGTTCTCTTGAGGGTCTGCAGGGCGGCCAGTGGGCTAGTGAGGGAGGGCGAGCAGTGCGGGATTAGCTGCAGGGGTTGCCAGGAGCGGCACCCCGAAGGGCCATGTGGGCACAGACATGAAGGATGTTGGAGGGTCGCAAGGTGTGGCCCTGGGACCAGCATCGTGGTCCTCTGGGAACTTGTTATAAATGCAATTCTCGGGCCCACCCAGACCTGCTGAGAGGAAACTAGCAGAGGGACTTACCGCCCACCTTTTAGCAAGTCCTCAGGGGCGTCCGTTGCACACACTCGGACTTTGTGAAGGCCAGCAGGGCGCGGGTAAAGGGTTTTAATCGAGGCAGCCAGGGGGTCAGATCTTCCGGAAGCCTCTTCGGTCTTGTAGAGCTTTCCAGGTGTGTGTTCCTTTGCTCAGGGAGGGAAGATGGTATGAAGGCAGGGTTGCCGGGTAAAACATAGGACAGGATGCTCAGTAGAATTAGAATTTCAGAAAAACAACAAATACTGTTTCAGTCTAAATATGTCCCATACATAGTATGTGTTGTGTTTCATCTGGCAACCCTGCCACAACCTCCGCATTCAGTCCTCTTCTCCCTCCCCTCTCCCCACCCCTAGCGCCCGGGGCTGGTTGGGTAATGATTCGTTTCCTGGGAATCTTCTGGAAGCAAGGTGTCCACTTTGAATTGTGCCCATTCCTGGGGGCATCTTCACTTCTCAGCTTCTAGGAAGTGACTCATGCTGAACTGATTAGTTTCAGAAAAAATAAAAATGAAAATGACCAACAAAAATGTTGGTGCCTGGGCTGCGCTGGATTGACAGCTTTCTGCTGGGCTGACCCCACCAGCCCTTCTCGCCGGCTGGCACTGTGGGCTGCTGACGCGGCCCTTGCTTACGGAGGCTGGCCTCCTTGCAAACCCATCCCGGCAGTGGGCACGTGCAGTCCGTCACTGCGATCTTTGCTTGCTGCCCGTGGGCCAAGCTAGATCTAGCCGTTGCTTCATAACAGCAGGGTGTTTACCTGTTGTCCAGGTAAAGGCCGACCTGGGCTCTCGTTCATCCCAGGGCTCACTCTCATCGGCACGATTCCATAAAGGTTTGGTAGAAGGGACGGACACTGAACTTGCCTTCCCCTCTTCCTGGCTGGGGGAGCTTTCGCCAGTTCCTCTGTTCCCCACAGCCTCAGCTTCCTGTTCTGTGAAGTGGGCACAATAAGAAATCTGGCCCCTTTTCCCCAGCCTTGCTGTGAGGTCTGCATAAAGGAGCGCCATCGTGTGGGAGGGGCGTGGCGGTGGGGCCCTCCTTCCGTGAGGGCAGGTCACAGCCAAGCACCCAGACCACTGCGCTGAAACAATGCAGATCTGAAAACAGGGTTTGGGGACGTGCTGGTAAAACCCAGGAACCCCAAAAGCTGTTCTGGTTTCCACAGCAGGAGCGGGAGGAGGGAAAAGGGAGCAACTTTAGCAAGAAACAGATAAAGTCTGGTTTCCGTGCTTTTGAAGATCTAAGTAGATTCACCTTTTCTTGTAGTTGGCAGTTTGTTTTCCTGCACTTTACGTTCAGTATCTCTTAGGGGCTCAGGGTTTTGAACCTGCCGACGTTTCCAAACCCACCTTGTGCTCCACCTTCAGCTGCGAATCCCTTCCCTCTGCGTTGATTTAATGTCACTGCCCCCGCACCTGCATATGGAATATACATTCTGCTCTTTCCCCAGAAAACAAAATGAGTAAGATATATATATATATATATATATATATATATATATATATATATATACACACACACACACACACACACACACACATATATATGCCAAGCAACCAGAAACCAGAACGCCGGAACGACCAGTAGCTATGACACACACTGCGGCCAGCCAACCGACCCGATGAGGGGGGTCCCGATTGGCCCCCCCCCCACCCCGATGAGGGGTGGGGCCAGCTAGCCAACTACCCACAGCCCCACCCCCCGGCCGGCCCCACCCCCAATCAGCCCCCATGGGGTGGGCAGGCCAGACCCCACCTGTGCACTAATTTGTGCACCAGGCCTCTAGTCCTTTATAAGAGGAGTAACCGATGCTGGAAGCCAAAGAGCAATAAAGGAGAACAGAAAATCGCTCGGATTCAGGCCACTCAAAGAGACACTCATTCTTTTAAAATAACATTTTTGTTCCTGATTATTATCTGAAGTTCAAGGTTATTGAAGTGGAACTTTGGAAAATAAAGATATAACAAAGGAAAGAAAATTCCGCTACCCAGGGTTAATGCCCGTTACTATTTCAGGACAGTTCCTTCCATTCTCTCTCCACATCTGAGATGGAACTATACAAACGCCTCTCATTACTCACAGCTTCGAAGGCAGGTTTTAATCATCTCCTTTCCAACCAGGAGGATTTTCCCATGCCCTTTTGTCCTGGGACACAATCGCTGCTGTGGTTGCACCAGGCCGGTTCCTTCCTGTGGTTTGGCCGTCGTGCCAGCCTCCACTTTGTGGAGCACTTAGCTTGCTTGTAGCTTCCCACCCCCACAGACACTCACCGAGTCCCGGCCACTCATTGGCGCCCACGGTCCAGGACAGACTTGTCTGACACCCGAGTCTTCAGAGAATGAGTGCACTTATTTTAAAGTTAAAAGGAATTAAACATGAATCTTCTAATTCTGTGTGGATGCCTGCAGAGCTAACTGGAGTCCCCGGGGTGGCGGAGAGGAGGGGATAGAGGAGAACAGCATTGCGAGTCTCTCTGAAATTCGACGGTTAACGGCCCTGTGGGAGTTGTTGGAAGTCGCCCTCAAGAAAGAGGAAGGGGATTTGGTTCTACCTGAAACACCTGTGCACAGTGCACGCTTCCAACACAAACACTGGAGCAATGAAACCACAACCCGCCCACCCGCCGCTGCCTCGCACGGAAACAAGGCAGCGAGCTCGCCAGAGATCCTCCCGGGACCGTGGACTCTGTTCCCAGAAAGATATGCTTGCAAAACGTCGGCCTGGAGCTTCCCGACTGTGTCCGCTGTGCCGGCTCCACGCCCACTGCCTGGAGCCAAGCGCCGACCAGGCCGCCAGCTGGAATCTGGAGTGGGTTGCGCGGCTGATCTTTATCTCGCAGGAATAATGCCAGGCTCCCTGGGATGAAAGGGAAGCGCGGGGGTGAAACTGCTGACACGGGAGCATGGCGTGGTCCTGCCCCAGCACGCAGCTCCCGGCCCAGGACCCCCAGCTCAGAGCACCTGGGCCTTTCCGACGATGCCCGACTCCAGACACCGTTCTCACGCCCCGTGCCACCTCCACCCCCAGCCCTGAGAGACGGCAGCTTAGCAAGTGCTCCACACCCCAGGACCCTCCGCCTGCCTCGGGCGGCCTGGCCTCTCCGATCATTCCTACCCATTTCAGAGGGCCCACGAGAGGACGAAGCGGGTTCGGGCATCCGCAGCACCAACAGGCCTGCCAGGGAGTCATTGTGTGTGAGTCGCAGGGGGCACGCTCTGTCCCGTTGGCCACCCGCAGCATGCCGGGTGCTGAGAGCAGTGGAAGTGTGCGCTGAATGCGGGCGCCCAGCTCACAGCGCCCACAGCCTGAGCACAGGGCTTGGCGCGCTCTGCGCGTTGGCCTCCCGCAGGTCTCCGGGTCCCTGTTAGAGACCAAAGATGAGCTGCTGTTTGCTGCATGCTCCGAAGAGAGCCTAAATGTCTCCCTTCCCACCCCCTGCAGCAGGCCCTGGTTCCCGGGTCTGAGCACTTCCCCTGGCTCAGCCCTGCAGGGATGGACGCCGGGAGCCTCACTGGCCTCTGTTCTCTAGAGAGCCCCTCTCCTTGCAGGCGGCGAGCATACAGGACCGATGGCATGCAGACAGTGCAGTGGGTCAAGCAGACAGGCATGGGGACGGCCGCATGGCGCTGGGTGAAGGCAGACATTCACTTACCAGACCCTGTAGTTACGATAAGGAGGACCAAACACAGAGGATTGTGGTTGTATTTAATACTGAGGTATGTTTAACACTTTCCACTCAAACCCTGTCACCTTTTAAAGGAAAACTGTGAGCTTGCATCCATAAATGTACCTGGTTTATGTCAGAGTTTATGACTGGCATGACAACACAGGATCCCTGAGCGAGAATTTTGCTGGAGATGTCTTCATATTCTTCATTGTCACCATCTTTAAAAAAATAAAACTTTCAATGAGTAAGGAATGAAATCTTAAAAAACCAATTAAAAAACAATATTCAAAAAAGGAAGAAAACAACAACAGGTGAGATTACATTTAAAGAATTCCAGGCCTGGCCGGCGCGGCCGGTGGAAGCGCTGCCCTGAGCACGGAAGGCCGAGGGCGTGGTTCCCTGTCAGGGCACAAAACTAGGTTTCTGGCTCAATCCCTGGTTGGGAGGCAACTGATCCGTGATCATCTCTCTCACATCCATGGTTTTCTCTCTCTCCCTCCCCCCGCCACTAAAAAATTCAATAATAACAAAAAAAATAATTCTAGGATGTTTTTAAAGTGACAGCTGTGAAATACGACATTTTCCCATGTTGGTCTGAAGCAGTTCCCCACGGGACTGACCTTTCTTCTATCTGTTCCAAATGAGACTGAGGTTCTAATTTTCGGAAGGCGCAGTTACCCTGCAGCAGCTCGGGCGGGATTCCCGGCCGCCAGAGCTCACGGGCTGCGGCCGCCCCAGCCTCCTGCCCCATGGGAGTTGAGAGGTTGTGCTCTGGGGGCTTTGGAAGTCATTGCTCTGACCTTGGCTGTCACCCTGAGCCAGAAGGAGCCATTCAGGGGTTCCAGCGAGTGACCTGGTCCGATCTAGGTGTCAGCAGCGCCCTCTGGTTGCTGTGCTTGGAACAGAAGGCACAGGGGCCAGGGTAGCAGCAGAGAGAACAGGGAGTGTGTGTGTGTGTGGGGGGGGGGGGGGGCATGCCTAGGTGAGAGGAGGGTGGCCTGGGAGAGGTGACAGGACATCAGAGCCGCTCCCTACCTGTGATCTCATCTCACACCTGGGAGTCAGACTAAAGAAATAGCCCCCAAGCCCCACAAAACTCAAACTAGATCTAAAAAGGGTGGGTGAGCTCCAGAAGGGATCAGATGAAAATGCCAGAATTATGACATAAAGAAAACATTGGGGTGCAATATCCACATCCCATAATAGGGGCCTCGCCAGGTAAAGTTGAGGGTGTGGAGCCGGCAAAGGGCAGCCTGTTGGTCGCTGTGTCCCCCATGCCTGGCAGGGGCTCCATCACTGTGTGTCACCTGGCCAATCACAGAGGCAGTGTGCTCCGTGCCAGGGCAGGTGGGTAGAGCATCTGGACAATATGTCCTCACGAAGGAGAGACACCTGGGAGGCACAGCAGCTTGGGGTCCCCAGCGAGCAGGGCAGCCTCGGGGGAGGCAGGGGCTGGCCGAGTCTGCGCCCAGTGAGCAGGGGTCTGAGCAGGGGGTCAGCAGTAGGCATCACCTTTCTACAGGCCTGGCCCCTGGAGTTGCAGGGTCTCTCCCCCGCCCCCCAGTCCTCCTCCTGCTCCCCCCCGCCTCCCTCCCCCGCCCCCCCCCCCCCCACACACACCCTTTCCCAGCCCATCCTGTAAAATTACAGTCAGCAGTTTCATTATGGCTCACACAGAAGAGGTGGGTACAGGGCTCCGGGCTGGCCTACCTCCCAGTGGGCGGGAGGTGTTTCCAATAAATTTCGGCGTTTTTAATGAGTTCTTTACAACTGCTAAATGGTTAAACCCAAGATTGACAAGAGTAACTGGGAGCCCCAAATCTTGGCAGCAAATGAGAGGCGCGGGCCCCGCACTGCCATCCCCGTCGGCAAACCACGGCAGCAAAGCACAGGTGAGAGCCGGCGGAGCAGGCGACTGTGCGGTGAATTCATACCCAGTCGGCAGCCCTGGGCTTTGTCGCTTCCTGGGAGACCTCACTTCCTGTTCCTTCAGTTCTGATGCAGATGTGCACGGGGAGCGACCTGCCTAACGTGCAACAGCCGGACACAGGAGACCAGGAGACCCACTGCCCCGGGGGGTGGGGGGACACACGCCGGCCTTGCTGGGCCACCAGACAGAGTGGGTCAAGTGCAGGGTGCCCAGGTGCTGTGAGTGTCAGATAAGCAGCAAGTAGTTTAGTATAAGCGTGTCCCAAATATTGCACGGGACACGGTTACACTCAGGAAAGTGACTCACTGTTTATCGGAAAGTCAAGTTTCGTTGTGCGTCTATATTTCACCTGGAATCCTACTCCCAGGATGAGACCTATGTGAAAATATTTATACCCGGGGAACGAGCCAAGCAATGATCACGTGACCTTCCTCGTCGCGATTCAGGGGTGGGAAGACTTGGAGGGAGCCTGCCCTGTGAGCCTGGGCAGGCAGAGGGTCCCCTGGTGGCTGAGTGGGGGTTGTGGAGTCTGGATCCGAGTCCTGCTGCTGTGACTCTCCCGCTGGGTGATCTTGGGGAGTTACCTACCCTCTGTGAGCCTCAGTCTCTCCTCTGTGAAATGGGCACGATGATAGGGCATTTGAAAATGTCATGATATGCTTCATAGGAAGCACTTCGCAGGCACCAAGCACACGTACCCGAGAATTATTTTGTTAAACTTCACTCCTATGGAATCCATACCAAACCCCTTCGATTGTCTTCAGTTTAACGGTCAAGATCCAAGTGCCTGTGTCAGAGAAAACATGGCCCCTGGGCAATGGCACAACCCCAAAAGGTTGGGCCTTTGGCTCTCAAAGTCAGGGGATTAACTCGAAAGGCACATAAGAAAGGACAAAGCATCTGGTAGAGACAGCATTCCTGGGCTGAGACCCTGGTGGGAGATACTCCTGACCGACCCCCAGGACACGTCCCACCAGGACCCGTGGCTGATTCCATTCCACAACTGTCCCTTGATCTCCCCATGGCTCTGAGCCTGGGCCAGGTTCAAGGTAGGATCAGAACTCTGCCCTCCAGGGCTGATCTGTGGGAGGAGAGATAAGCCTGAATTCAAATAACCGGAAATCAGGGCAGGGAGGGAGCAACTATTACCTTTTATTCTATTCATTGAGCAACTATTACTTGCCAGACGCTATTTGCATATGGCATGTCCTTTAATACCGCCCTCAGGACAGCTCTGCAGGCTGTGTGTGGAGGGGACTGCGGCTCACAGGAGAAGCAGGCACTTCTAGGGAGCGAGGTGGGGCCCCAGATTTGCCCAGGGAACAAGGCCAAATTGAGGTCTAGGAAAATCGGAGGTGTTGGGATTCGCGGCAGAAGGCTCACCCCTCTAAAACCCCAAGGGGCATCCCAACCATCTCCAGGAGAGAAGCCAGAGCCAACCAACCCAATATGGTGGTCACAAGATACACGTGGCTGTTTTCATTTAAACAAATTAAAATGAAATATTATTTGAATTTCCATTCCTAAGTCGCACTGGCCACCTTTCGAGAGCTCAATGACCACGTGTGGCCAGTGGCTGCCTAGTGGGCAGAGCGTGCAGGGCAGCTCCGTGCCCCAGACGGTTCCGTGGAATGGCCCTGCTACTCTAGAGACTAAAGAAAATTTTTTTGAATCCAGAGCAAAATTTTCCAAGACCTTACAGAAAAATATGCCATGGGCCCCAAATGAAAAACTTTAACCCTAAGTAAATATTTGGGTTGCTTCAGTCTAAGGACAAAATCCAAGTTCCGGGGTCCTGAGAGGAGGCCAGGGTGCTCGGAGGCTCAGAGTGGGTAGTCTGGATGCTGGTGCAGAGCACGGGCCATAGTCCTCCATCCTGAAGGTCCCAGGACTCTAAGGAAGCAATCCAGAGCTCTTGAAATAAAGTACATTTCCATTTCAGCCTTTTTAGAACACCTCTTAGCGACTGATGAAACGACCATGTTAAGATGCAGTGGGGACTGTAGGAACCAGGATTCACCAGCTCCTGGGCACAGGCATTGGCTTTGATGCTAGATGCAAACTGCAAGGCGGGGAACCATATAAGCACCTGGAGTGAGCTGCAACATACATCCCTGCGGAAGGGAAATGAAGGCGAGAAGTATGTTGTCAGAATTACAGTTGGTTGCCTATAACAGAGAACTCAAGTAAGTGACTTAACCAAGGTGACCCCCTTTCCTTCTCATGTGAAAGACTCCTGGAGGGGAACAGGCAGACCGGCACTGACGCCCCTTCATTGGGAGTCCAGGCGCCTTCTGTTTTTCTGCTTTTCATTCTTAGCATGAGACTACATACACTATTAGGCCTCCTCACGGTCCAAGACGGCTGCTGGAGCTCCGGCCGTCATGACTTACTCCGGCAGAAGAAAGGAGCAAGGGTGTTGCCCTGAGAAAAAGGGCCCACTCCTCAGCTGAGTCAGCCTGCCTTTAAGGAGCTTACCAAGCAGCCCATGCAATGACTTCCTTCTCCTCACCTCTCAGGGCCACTTCTACCTGCAAGGAATCTATATATATAACAGCCTAAGCGACTGGACGACCGGAATGATGGGAATGACGAGTCAACCAGTCGCTATGATGCGCACTGAACACCAGAGGGCGGGCATTCAATGTAGGAGCTGTCCCCTGGTGGTCAGTGCACTCTCACAGCCAACCTCCCATGGCCAGCCAACCTCCCATGATCCCTCCCTCTGTCCCTCCTCCCCGCATCTGGCAGGCCCCAGCCAGCAGCTGGCAGGCTCTGGCTGGCCTGGCCCCAATCGGGACTGGGCGAGATGGCCTCAATAGGCCCTGATCACTGGCCAGGCCTTGGGACCCCACTCATGCATGAATTTCATGCACTGGGCCTAGTCTAGGAATAAAGTCATTTAGCACAGTACCACTCAGAATAAAAGCAGAGTTCTCTTAGGAGGGAGGGAAGGAAAAAGAGAGGGAGGGAAGGAAGGAGGGAGGGAGAGGTGATATTGGCTAGGCACTTAGCAGTTCCAGTTACACATAGATTAGGTCAGACAGCATAGCTGCTTTGCCCCAAGCACAGAGGAGCGTGTCAGGAGATTCAGTCTGCTCACCGACACTGCAGGGCACACAGAGGCCACGCGGAGCAATAGGGAGTGGTGCGGAGTGTGGCGACTGGCGAATCCACATCCCATCTGGGAGGCCTCTGCCTCTCCGCCCTGGCGGGTTGCTGGAGCCAGCCCCACTGGTTTCCGTTTTGTTTGTTTGTTGGGGTTTTGGTTTGTTTGTTTGTTAGGAGCATCAATAAATCTAGATGGTAGAAGGTGATCTCTTAATTTTTAAGTGCTGGGTCATCGACTATTTTTAAAATGTGAACAATAAGAATGGCAAATGTTTTGCATGTTTTGATCCAGAGGAGGCTACGAATTTTTATCTCCTGATGATAGACAGGAAAATACAAGACCCTCGCCACATGGCATTATCTCGTGAAAGTGCATCAGTTGTTAAGGGGAGGGGGTAACTAAACATAAGCGGATCGTCCAGCGTGGGCAGATGTCTGCGATTTGGGTGTTTGCCTCGATAGCAGGCGGAGGGCGCAGGGCGGAGGGCGCAGGGCGCAGGGCGGAGGGCGCAGGGCGGAGGGCGCAGGGCGGAGGGCGCAGGGCGCAGGGCGGAGGGCGCAGGGCGCAGGGCTGCCCGCAGGACTGGGGCCCAGGCCACATGGGAGTGATCAGGAGCCCTGGGCCCCCGATCAGCCTCCCTGTGTGCTGCAAAGTCTCCCAACCTCCCTGCCGGGCCCCGGGCCATGTGCAGGGTGCCGGGTGTCACACCGCCTCATCTCTCGCGTGCCTTGGGGAAAGGCAAAGCCTGGTCGAGTCTGAGCCTGCCGGCAGCCGGGCCTTTGCCCAGGTTCTGGGTGGATTCCGCTGGGATTGAGCCAGATCTCAAAGTCGGGGTCGGAGATCTTAGAGTCCACATGATGCATAGAAGTTGAAGGTCAGAGGGGCTGACCTTGAAGACAAATTACAGGGAAGGGGGCCCTGAGCCTCAGCCGAAGTGTCAGGCAGGCGCCAGTGCCTCGGCCTGCCCTTTCTTTCGTCTCCTGCTAAGTGCCAGTCACGCACACAGCCGTTCTGTCCTGAGCTACAGCGTGTTCCAGCTGCCCCGCATGAAGGCAGCCACCAGCCCTCAACAGCGCCACCATCCCCGACGTCTGCCTTCTGGGGAGGGCTCTCCAGCCGTCCACTAACTCCCTAATTTTGGCATTGACCGAGCTCCCAGGAAGGTGCTGACAGCTCTGCACTGGGGGACCGACCGTCCTGGTTCTCCCGGACGCAGGGGGTCCCCGGGATACGGGACTTCCTGCTTTAAACCTGGCTGAGTTGGCCACCCCGTCTCCATCACTTCCAGGGACGGCCCCTTGTCCTTTGCCAGGATGCAGCGAAGAGACCCTGACCGGCCTGCAAAGGGACATGCAGGCACCTTCCCCGGGAGGCTGGGAAGGGTCATGGCAGCTAGGGAGGGGCAGGCGCCTGGCTCCTCGTGGAGAACGGCCGGTAACATCACGGGAGAATCTTGCTTCTGAAGTTTTAAAAAAAGTTATCTCGGTTCAGGACCCAGAGAAGTAAAACCCGGCCCGCACGGGCTGAACCTTCCCCTTGTTCGTGGCCCGGGTACAGGTATTGTCTGGAGCGTGTTTGCATCACAACAAAACGAGAGAAGGAGAGAGAGAGCAGGCGCCGAGCCCCTGGGGACCCCAGCCCGAGGCCACCTTCACTCGCCCTGCCTCGAGTTGTTGAGTGTGTGCGCCCATTTCTGAGACCTGACACCTGCAAGGTTTAAAACAGAGCTACACCCTCTTCAAACGGAGCCCGCTTTGTACAGAATGCCCAGCAGCCGCGGGGACAGGGTGCTGGGGGCCAGGATGTGTGCTCGGTGGAGAGAGCAAGTCGCAGGCAGAATGTCATAACATCGCAAGAAAAACAGATCTACCTGTTGCAGGTATGTGTCCAAGAGGTTCTGGGACAATTCACACCACGATTTGCATGTCAGTTTATACCTGGGAGAAAGTTAAGGTGGAAGCTTGTATTTTCAAGTCCACTCTCTGCCCTGGCCTAACTTTCTGCCTCTAAAAAGCCTGTGCTTCTTTATTTCTTATAAAAAGCAGAGACGGACTTCCCGACTAACAGACCCGTGTTCACAGGTCTCAGAACATGGGCTCCTTCCTTCCCACAGGCCACCACCTGGTGCAAACAGGACACAGTTTACACACCTTTTTAAGGACAAATCCCTCGTGTAATTAATTAAGCCTATAATTATGAGCCAATCTTTAAAAACGTAATCTGTAGCTTGCCTGCAAGCCTCCTGCGAGCCTGGCTTTTGATGTGGTGGAATTATATTGGAACCAATTTTTACAACTTGGAGACTCAGGGGGAGCCAGGCTTCATCTGTGATTGATTTAAATGCACTGTCGCTTCCATCTTTATTTCCTCACGGCGACGGGTGCGCACGGAGCCGCGTTCCACCCCAGGCCCCGGACACAGGGCTCGGGAGAGGTCATTTTATGTGAAGCCCTGGCCGCCTCCTGCCGTTGGAGCCGGTGCGCTCCAGGCTGGTTTTTCTCTCGTTGTTCACCTTCCTTCTGCGCATCAGTAGTTTTAGGAACAGGCTTCCCTCTGCTTGTGGCACTAGAAAAAGGACCTCTGAACTGAGTAGGACCCCCTGTGCTTGAGTGAAAGAAGCGGGACTTGTAAAAAAGAGAGTGCTGGGGTTTTGACGTCTCCGAGTGACAGCTGCCCAGACACTGCAGGTCTAACTCCCGTCTGTCCGGCCGCTTTGCCCTGGCGGAGAGGAGGCCCAGTGGCCTGCACGCCGGTGTGTCTGCGGGTTGGGACTCTCTGGGGTGCGGAGTCCGGAGGTGATGCTGGAAGACAAAAGCTCTCCTGAGGAAGAAGAGAAAGGGAAGTGCTCTCAGGAAAGGGGCAGGCGACGAGGGCGGTGAGCAGGGCTGTGGGACAGCTACCCACTATGCTTGTCTCTGCCACCGGATGGAGGCTGAGCTGTCACTGACTGGGGATCCTACATGGAGCAGAGAGCCGTGTCCACACTCCCAGCTGTGAGGCGGGACCCCCACCTGCCAGGGCAAATACCCGTTCCCCGGGCCTGGGGTGTGGGAGTGCTGCTGGCCCCTGGCACCACCGCCCCCGCCAGGCTCTGTGGCCCACCTGTCTCCTGCCCCAAGCCAGCCACCCGGAGCCCCTGTCCTCTGGTTCTGGGTAAAGGGCTAGCGGAGGAAGCTTTCTGCACACCTGGGGGAGGAGTCCTACCTGTGAGCCCTCCCCAGACGGGCATCTTAGCCAAGCTTTCCTGTCTAGTTTTTCCTTATTTTGGACCCTCACCCTGGAGACAGATTTCTTGTAGATGGCGTGTAGCTTCTCAGAGGGATTACTCATTCCGACCGGGGGAGGACCCCCCCAATACCTTGTGACTCATTTGGGGTTTCTGTCGCCTTGCCTAAACTGCTTTTGTTGAGCAGATTATTATTCGGAAACACCTTTGCAAGCCGTCTGGACGGCCATCACATGGGAGTTTGGAAAAGGCAGCGCCTCTAACCGCTCTCGCTGCAGCCTGGCCCGCGGCCTGGCCCTAGGCTCCCAGGTGGGTCTGCCTAAGACAGAGGCGAGTCAGGAAAATGGGGCGCCGTCTGCAGAGGCCCAAGACCGCTGTGCCACTTCCCACGTGTCAGAGGGACGGCGCTGCCCCCAGCCCTCCTGCCTCCCCCGGAAGGCTCGGCTCCTACTCGCTCTGCTGAAATCTGTCCGCTAAGAATGGGATGCAGACTCTTGCCCGGGCAGGTAAACAAACCCGAACCCAAACAAAACACTTTGTAAAAACTATGAACAACCATCTTCCATCGCCAGTTTGCCTGGTAGGCGTTCTCGCCAGTAGAATCAGAACGGGGGAGGCGTGCGGGGAGGAGACGGGGCTGATGCGGGGCCCCAGCCCTGGCCGGCAGAGTCAGAATTTCTGGACATTTTCATTTTTTGCTTTCGACAGCCTGCGGTGTGAATTTTAACATGCAGCTGACGAACCACCGAGTCAAAGCAAGGAGGCTTTCACACAGGCAGACACTTCAGAGTTCAAAATGTCAAAAGGAACCCTCACCAGGTGAGTCTCCCCAATCTCCCGGCTAACTAAGGGCGTCCCCAGGGGCTGAGAGAGGGAAGAGCCAAATTTGTGTGGGGCCCAGCCAAGGGCATTAGGCACTCCTGGGGCCCCCTCTGCTGGCCGCGAAAATCAGCCCATTCTCTTCCCAAAAGAGCCTCCCTATTGGGACAGCTCTTCTCAGATGCTGGGGTCCACACAGCGGGGACATTTCCAAGGCAAACACCAAAAATGTTGGGGGTGCGGTGGGGCCAACCTTTTAGTCAGAAAAAAGGAGGCATTTCCGGGTAAAAATACGAAAGGAAGGCATTTGCAGAGTAGAAATACTTAGGCGTTAGGAATGCAGCCTAAATGTAGCCTTCAGAAAAACCGTGCTCCATGATTTGGCTTCAGGCCGGTGAACTGTCTACTGGGACCTGGCTTTGGCGGGGGGGGGGGGGGGGGGGGGGCACTGGCTGGAGTCTTGTGTGTCCTGCCGGCCTCCATGGGACTGACATGCTCACTTGTGAGCTTACAGGCTGTTGGGGGGGGGGGGGGGGTCGCTGTTATCTCTGGAATAACCAGAATTGTGGAGTTTATGTCTCGGCTGACAGAGAGGGCTTGGCACACACAAGGTGCTCCAAAGAGGAAGGCGATTTGCCTGTGGCCTAGTGTACTAGTTGCAAGTCTTTCCGTTAATAACAGGAGCACAGCTCATACTGGCTTAAGCAGAAGTCAGATCCGTGGGCTCACCTGGTTGGAAGTCCAGGAGTGGACTTCAGGCACGGCTGAATCCAGGCGTTTGAACAATGCTGTCAGAAATTCATCTCGCTCCATCTCTGCTTTTCTTTTGTCAGCGGAGTTTATCCTCCGGGCCACTTCCCACTGTGCCAGGCTTCCCTCCCTGGCAACCTGGGGGGAAGGGCAGAGGGTAGAATCTGCAACAACAAGAAGGGGTGAGGAAGCCGGGCAGACACCCACCATGCTCACCGAGTCTGCTGAGTGAGAAGAAACCTCAAGGGCTTGCACAGCTGAGGTGGGTGGGTGTAGCTATGGCAACCATGCCTGGGTGTCACCTCTAATCAGCTTTGCAGGATTGGTAAGCATTTCTTCAGCTTGCATGGCCTGGGGCCCCCAGACCTGGGACATGGAGGTACCAGTGGGTGGGGGAGACAGTGCGGATGCCCCATGAATTTCCACCTGGGCTGGGGGAGGGGTGGCAGGGTGGCCAAAGAGAATTCTGAAAATGATTTTTTTCACCCGAGCCAACCTCCTTTCCAGCTCTTTTTCTCAGCCCACAGACGGAGGCCTGGTTGCCCTCGGAAAGTCGCCGGTGGGGCCTCGCCGCTCTCCCTGGCTGTGGAATTACAGCGTCCAGCAAGGACAGCCCTCAGGCGGGGGCCATGGTCCTACACTCCCCCAGGACCCCGCGCCCACCTGGTGCCGCTGGGTCCCCTTAGCCCGCCACCCACAGACCCCTGGGCCCTTTCTCCTGGTCCAAGTTCTGTCTGCACCACACGGGAGGCCAGCAAAGAAACGCCCTCTGCTTGTGCTGCCTGGGAGAAGGGGGGCACACGCCGCCCCGACGCTGGGGGAGGTGCCCCCTTCTCTGGGTGAGGGGGCTCCAGGGCAGGTTGCTCAGGCAAGTGCACTGCCCGACAGCCACCCGGGCTACAGGCTGGGGCTTCCCCTCTGGAGAGACATCACTGCTGCCACCCACCCCTCCCCCATCTGGCCCAGGAGGCAGGGGTGTCTGTCGGTCAGTCAGGCCTCTCTGTGCCCTGCCCGCTGGGGACGCTTGGCCTCCGTCCACCCCGGGGCTCTGGGGCCTCTCAGTAGGTGTGGACCCAGGGAGGGGTGAGGCCCTAGGACTCAGCCTTGGGTCAGACTGAGCCCCCAGGTCTTCATCCCAGTCCTGCAGGTGGGCGCTGGGGCCTGGGGACACCTCTGCCTGGTAGTGACCAGAGGTGTTTGGGGACTTTTCCTCTGAATTACTGGCCAGGCCTTGACCCATGCGGGCCAGAGTTTGTTCCCCATTCAGTGCTGTTTGGAAACACTTACTTATATGAAATCTCCACTCGCTTCTCTGGTTGTAAAGGTTTCCTTTAAAGACAGGACTGGATGCTGAATGTGTGGAATTCCTTTCGACGGCTGTCAAGGTGATCCCCTGGTTTTCCTCCTTCGCTGGCTGCCTCGTAGGAATCGCACCACAGGTTTCTTCCTGCGAAGGAACCACCACGCTGGGCACTGGCGCTCTGCGCGCTGGAATCCCAAAGCCCTTCTCATTCTCCTCTAACTCATTAATGTTTTCTTGGGTTGTGTTGACAGTGAAAAAATTAATGTGAAAAATCTATCATTGTTCTTTATCTTCTGCTAAATACTTTAAAAATAGTTTTACACAAAAAAATAGGACTGTGCCATAACGTCTGTATCGTAATTGTTTTTTCTGATTCAAACGCTACACATTCCGGGCAGAACGCAGCGCTCGGCCACCCCGTTCCTCGGTTGTTTTGGGGGAACCTTCCTTTCTCCTGCGGCTCTCAAGGCAGATGTCCCGGGGTTTTGTCCTGAGTCGCCTCTCACTGCCCAGCCCCCCATCAGCCTCACCTCCTCTCTGCGCGGTGGACAGTGGATGCAGCATCCACCCTGTCCTTCCCAGTGACCCCAGACCAGGGTCAAGGGCCAGACCCTCTGGGCCAGGCCAGCGGCCCGCGGGCGGGCCCTGGGGAAGTGCACCTGAAGGCGAGACTCTTGGGGAACAGAGGCAGTCGGCTCACAGAGGAAAACCAGATTTTGTTTAGTCTCTTCCTGGCCCAGAACGCCCGGTACTTAATACATTAATCAACGCTGGAGCCAGCCCCCGGCCACTGTTTTCATGGGCTCCCGGCACCCCGCCCGCTGCCTCCCCAGGCTGGGACCCGACCTTCCAGCTGCCCCGCAGGAGACTGGCGCTTTCTTCCAGCCCCACCCCCATGCCACCGCCTTGCCCTCAGATGAAGAGAAACTTCTCAACCTGCCTCTGTGGGGCAGCTTGGCAGTTTACAGGACTGAACCTGCTCCAGGGCCCCACAAAGGAATTTGGGGTGACCTTTGACCTCTGGTTAGTGCATGTCAGCCAAGTCGCCCTCCGGGTCTTGTTGCCCCAGGGAGGGAGTTACTACCCGAGAAGCAGCAGGGGAGACAGCAGCATGTAGGGACCGTCCCTGGCGCTTGAGTCACAGCAGTGCCGCCAAGACCTTGGCTCGTCCATAGCCAGGACCTCGAGGCCCTGGGGTGCGGAGATGGACCAGACTCCGGGCCTGGGGTGCGGAGATGGACCTGACTCCAGGCCTGGGGTGCGGAGATGGACCAGACTCCAGGCCTGGGGTGCGGAGATGGACCAGACTCCAGGCCTGGGGTGCGGAGATGGACCATACTCCAGGCCTGGGGTGCGGAGATGGACCAGACTCCAGGCCTGGGGTGCGGAGATGGACCTGACTCCAGGCCTGGGGTGCGGAGATGGACCAGACTCCAAGCCTGGGGTGCGGAGATGGACCAGACTCCAGGCCTGGGGTGCGGAGATGTACCAGACTCCAGACGTGGGGTGCGGAGATGGACCTGACTCCAGGCCTGGGGTGCGGAGATAGACCAGACTCCGGGCCTGGGGCGCGGAGATGGACCAGACTCCAGGCCTGGGGTGAGGAGATGGACCAGACTCCAGGCCTGGGGCGCGGAGATGGACCTGACTCCGGGCCTGGGGTGAGGAGATGGACCAGACTCCAGGCCTGGGGTGAGGAGATGGACCAGACTCCGGGCCTGGGGTGCGGAGATGGACCTGACTCCAGGCCTGGGGTGACGAGATGGGCCAGACTCCGGGCCTGGGGTGAGGAGATGGGCCAGACTCCAGGCCTGGGGTGCGGAGATGGACCTGACTCCAGGCCTGGGGCGCGGAGATGGACCAGACTCCAGGCCTGGGGCGCGGAGATGGACCAGACTCCGGGCCTGGGGTGCGGAGATGGACCAGACTCCGGGCCTGGGGTGCAGAGATGGACCAGACTCCGGGCCTGGGGTGAGGAGATGGACCAGACTCCGGGCCTGGGGTGCAGAGATGGACCAGACTCCGGGCCTGGGGTGCGGAGATGGACCTGACTCCGGGCCTGGGGTGCGGAGATGGACCAGAAGCCCTGGGCATCCCCATTGGCTACTGAGCGTCCTTTATCCACCCCCTCCACCCCCCAGGGCCCAGTGTTGGAGTGGGGTGGGGTGGGGTGGCCTGGGATGGACGTTGGAAGCACCAGCGGAGGGAGGCCGGTGGTGGAGAGGATGCTTGCTGGGAGCATGTTCCGGGGATGACAGGACAGGAGGTTAAGGGGCCACTGGCGAATCCTTCCCTCTGACACTATTTCTAAATACACATGGTTTAACGAAAAGCAGGTTTTAAATAAAATATTACACACTTAGAGAATGCTCCCAAAAACACAAAGAAGAAAATGGAAATTATCCGAAGTCCTGTAACGGAGACAGCACCATCCTGTATGGGGATGGGGGCAGATGCTGACCCCGGACCCGCCCTGCAGGACCCTATGTGACCTCGCCTGACCTGGCTCATCCCCCTGAGGGCTGCACACGGAGTTCTCCGTATGGTATTGATTTTTTTTTTAGAGAGAGAGACAGAGAGAGAGAAACATTGATTTGTTGTTCCACTTATATATGCATTCATTGGTTGATCTTGTATGTGCCCTGACCGGGGATCAAACCCACAACCTTGGTATATGAGGATGACGCGCTAACCAACTGAGCCACCCAGCCAGGGCCTCTTCCTCTTCCTCACCTGAACATTCCATTGTACAGCTCCTGACACCATCCCACATGATATCTATTGATGTTAAGAATGAATGAATGAATGAACAAGTGAGAAAGCAAATGGGTGAATACATGAAGGGAGGGAGGGAGAGAGAGAGGGAGGGAGGCAGGAAAGAGGCCCAGTTAGGACATCTAGTGATTTTTTAAAAAGAAATAAAAAATATACTAGTAAGACAACACTTCCCTGCACTCTACCTGCCCCTGCCCCCCAGCCCTGACCCCGTGGAACTGAACTTGGGGTGCCCATTCTGTGCTTCGGGTCACACGCTAAAAACCAGCCGGGTGGTTCTGTGGCTCTAGCATCCAACCCGCTGGCTTCTCTTAAGAACACAAGATGGTGGACCTCCTTGGCCCATGAAAGCAATGGTGCCCCGGCGGCTGGCTTCAGGGAGGCGGTCTGCCCTGTGAGATCTCGGAGGTCAGCTAAGCACCACGTCCATCTGTGCTCACGGCCCTGCCCCAGGGTGTCACTCTCACACTGCTCCCGTGGAGCCCGCGGGAGCTGGGGGACGGACGCAAACACACAGGGCAGGCGTACGTTTCACGACGGGCTGGGAAGCCAGCAGGACGAAGGCCTGCGGGGAAGAGTGGCTGTGAGGGGGACGGCGTGGACCAGGTAGTCAGGGAAGGCTTCCTGGAGGCAGACATTTAGACTGTGAGACTTAAACAGCCAGGAGATGGCGTGTGGGCATCTGGAAGAAAAGCACTCTAGGCAGAGGGGGAGGCATGTGCAAAGGCCCTGTGATGGGAAGGAGCCGGGGAGCTGAGGCCTGGGCACGTCTGTGTAGCTGGGATGAGGGTCCCCGGGACCAGGAAGGAAGATGCTGGGCAGAGAGAAACAATGGCGCAGGACTTGGAGGCTGGGGAAGGGGTTGCGATTTTGTCCTAGACAATGAGAAGCTACTGGAGGACTTCAAGCAGGAGTGACTGTGGCCACTCTGACCCCACGTGAAGATGAGAATGGAGAGTCCAGGGAGGCGCCAGCGAGGCAGCCGATGCAGCCGTCGAGGGAGAGATGCTGCTTTTACAGCAACTCTCTCCCATCCAGGAGCTGGTCCAGGCCCAGGCGATGCCTTTCGTGCCCGTGTCTCTGGGGCCTCCTTGAAGCTGATCTTCATCTTTGGTGGCGTGAACTCCTCTGAAGAGGACAGGCAGGGGGTCCGATGGCTGCGTGGCATCTGGCTCGCATGTGTCTCACTCATAACTGCTTGACCGCGCATCCAGTCTGTCCAGGTCGTTCTGCTCTCCTCTGTTTGCAGTAAAGATAATTACAGCTCTTAGGGGGTCGAATGGTGGCCCCCAAAAGGTATGTCCATGCCCTAATCTCTGGAGCCCGTGAATGGGACCTTATTTGGAAAAAGGTCTTTGCAGATGTGATTAAGTTAAGGCTACCGAGATGAGATCGTCCTGGATTATCCAGGTGGGCCCTAAATCCAGGGACAAGTGTCCTTATGAGAGACACACAGGGGAGAGGGAAACAGGAGGAGGAGGAGGCCATGTGACGATGGAGGCCGAGATGGGAGTGATGTGGCCACAAGCCAAGGAAAGCCAGGAGCCCCCAGCAGGTGGAAAAGACTCAGAAAGATCCTCCCCTGGAGCCTATGGAGGGAGCATGGCCCTGCTGACCCCTTGGTTTTGGACTTGGCCTTGAGGACATGAGAGAACCGGCTGTAGCTTTAAGCCACTCAGTTTGTGGGAATTGGTTACGGAGGCCCCAGGAAATGAACACAGTCCCCTGTTTTCTGTCACATCAGTCATGCTCCCCACAATGCCTTTCACAGAGTCAATTAAATGCTTGTTGATTGACAGACAACTCCCACAGCCTGAGGACCATCAGATAGGGCCCTTTAAAGGGGGGTGCCTCCTCGTTCCAAGGAGTGATGGAGAGGGGAAGCCTGAGGAGCAGAGCTGGGCTGTGGGTGGGAACCAGCCTGGAGAAACGCAGGACGCCAAGCGTTTCTGGCGTCAGACACGGGGACAAGCGAAGCCACTGGCATCTGGGTGGCCTTGGGTGGGGGGGCAGCTTCCCAACCGCTGGGAACATGTGCTGGGTGTGAGCTGGACTCCACAGGCCTCAACACGGGGAGGGCAAAGCCACCCCAAGCAGGCACATCCACCCGCCTGGGAGGCCACGAGGGGGCACACGGGGGCCCCACCACAGGCTGCTCCAGTGGGTGCAGGGAGGCAGGTTGGTGGGGGTGGAGCCTGCAGGCCTTGGGCGGCTGGTGAGGCCCGCAGCGCCGTTTCCCAGGGCTCGGAGCCCGGATGGGGGCACTCGGGGACGCAGCCTTCAGCGTGCAAAGCCTGGATTCAGTTTGCACCCGCCCTCCCTCCGATCTGGGTGCAGTCCCTGCTGGGGGCCTCAGCTAGTCAGGCAATCGGGCCATCCTGCGGCTTCGGGGAGGGGCTCTTTCTTGTTTTCAGCCTTTCTTTGACGCATTTTGTTTTCAATTTTAATAAAAAGGGGACATAAAACCCTTAATGAACCGTGGGAAGTGGTTCTTTTGTACACGAGGAAGGGCTGGCATGTCCCCGGGGCAGCTGGTGGGAGTCCTGGGTTTATTGTCACATCCATCCCTCAGTGTGCATCCACCAGGGGGTCGCCTGCAGGGGTCCTGCCAGCCCCACCTCACCTCCCGCCAGCCAGCAGAGGCCCACAGGGCCCAGGTCAAGCAACACGGGTCTGGCTCCGGTGTGAACACAGCTCTGTGGCTGTTTTTACTTGTGGGCGCTTACAGAGGTTTTCAGCAACTGTGCTAACAGAATGCACATCTTGGCGTCAGAACATAACTTCTAGGAGAAATCTCGGCTGTCTCATCGGCATATGTGGCCTTTGCACTAGCCACGAAGCATCGCCCTCACCATTGCCTCCTAGCAATACCCCCCTCCCCCGGGACTTGTGGGCTGCCTCCTCCTCCAGGCAGGCATCCCTGACCTCCTAGGGCTGCCTGTCCTTACCGCCTGGTCCGAGTCTGTGGTGGAAGCACCCAGCAGGCGATACCGCGCTCCAGCCTCGCTGCCGGCTTCTTCCACAGACACCCGTGTGCACCCTGGTTCCCAGTGAGCTCCCGGCCCCCTGCCTGCTGCCCAGGGTTTGGGAGGCAGCTGGCCGGGCCTCCCAGTGGTCAGGAACACACCTGCTCTGGGGTTGAGACGTAAATGCCTCAGAGCTGGCTTTGTGAGGCAAACGTCGCCTAAATGAAATCCCACTGGGAAGCCGTCCATGGCCGCACAGGTCAGCACCTGCGGTTTGTGCGTGCGGGGCCAGCTCACAGCCCGCAGCTCATGTTCCTCGGGCATGAAGCAGATTGGTGTATCTTCTACTCGACACCGTATGAAAGAAACCCAGTCAGGCCAGGAAAACCATGTTGGGAAGTAGGAAAAGAATGAACTTTGGACAGCGTATCAGTTAGGAGAGACTTTTAACTATAAAGAAACTAAAATGTCTGCCGGAGGTGCTTTGAAACAAATCTTCATAATTTCACATCACGAGTCCAGAGGGGTGGGCAATGCCAGATTGCTCCCTCAGGGACTTTCAGCACCAGCAGAGACCCGGGTTCTTCTGCCTTCCATAGGTCAGCTCCGGTCTTCAGGCTGATCTCCTCAAGCACAAGAGGGCTGCACTGGCTCCAGCCCTCACCCCCTCACAAGCTGCATCCGAATACAGAGAAGAAAGGTTTCCATCTAATGTCTTTTTTATTTTTAAGACTAAAGAAACCCATTCCCAGAATCCCTTCAGCAACATCCCCGTGAGGCTTATGGGCCAAAACCATAGCCCAAACCCCTTCCTACCAACACTTGGCCAGGAGAACCAAGTGCCCTGATTGGCTGAAACAAGGGATGGGCAAACGAGAGCCTGGAGGCCAAATCCATTCACGTTTGTCAATAGCCGCCCCCGTGCACCTCAGTCTTGTCGATGGCCACTTTCATGCTACTGTGCGAAAGATGGTTTGCCTACGGGGTTCACTAGATGGTCCTCACAGAGGTCCTTCGCATCCTCTGGTTTAAGTGGATGGAGATTGATACCGGACAGTGGGGGAGAGGTGGGAGGAGGGCGGGACGGTTTGGGCAGGACCCCAGTGGTGCCCGGTGCAAACCCAGCTTTGCCTCAGAGGAGCTGTGAGCTGCGTGTCTTTGGGGCTGAGGCTCAGCTCCCCATCTGTAACAGGGTAAACCCTTTTGCTGCTGTTGCAAGGACTAAAGGAGGTGATAGACCAAAAGCACCTGGTACAAAATAGGCGCTAGAGCAGCAGTTCTCAACCTTCCTAGTGCCAAGTCCCTTTAATACAGTTCCTCATGTTGTGGTGACCCCCAATTTCATTGTTACAAATTGGACATAATTAAAGCATTGTGATTAATCACAAAAACAATATGTAATTATATATGTGTTTTCCGATGGTCTTAGGCGACCCCTGTGAAAGGGTCGTTCGACCCCCAAAGGGTCGGACCCACAGGTTGAGAACCGCTGCCCTAGAGTGTTCTGTTCCCTTCCAGAATTTCCTAGTGAATTTTATGCCATTGGACCCCCCAGAAGAGAGGCTGCCAGCGGGGTTTGTGGTTTACTAATTAGAATCAAAACACTGCTCCTGTTCACAAACGGCAAATGACCCAAAGTCGACTGGTTTTAGGAGCTTTCTGAAACACAGAAAGAGCTGCCAGTAAACTCCAAAGGAGAGTTGTGCAACATGTGGCATGGGGGGTCGGGGGGGAGGGAGTCCATGGTCGTATTTTCTTGGGGCTTCAGAGCCCAGGGGTGTCTCTTCGCTGAGGGCTGCAAATTGAGGCGTGGGGCTGGACAAGATGCACAAGCATCAAAGGCTGGGCCCCCAACTCTGCGCCCTCCAGAGCCTTTTAACCATCACAGCCACGCCCTGTTCGGAGAGAGGACTGCCAACACAAAACGCTTTCATTAACTCATGTATTTTCCTTTATTTTGTTGAAAAACAATCAAGAACATGTGCATTGGCCACTGTGGACTTCTGCTGGGACCAGAGGCCAAGGGACATGGAGCAAAAGAAACGCGGTGGGTTTAGACAGACCCAGATTTCTATCCTGCTTCTCCGCTGGGGCCGCACCCGCCTGGGCAGGTGCCCTGGCCTCTCCGAGGCTCGGCTTCCTCCTCTGTAAATGGAGGTCACAGTAGTGCTTCCTTCCTGAGGTTCTGGAGGAGATTTGGGAAGATCGATTGAGATTTAATACAGTGATAACGTATCCAGTCCAGGCTCTTGTACACTGTTGTATATGCTCAAAAATGTTCAGTGTCATATTAGCTCCAACACGGCAAGGTAGATTGTAGTCCCATTTCTCAGAAGAAAAGATGGGCACTCAGAGAGGTTAAGTAATTTGTCCAAGGGCACACAGTGAGGAAGGGGCAGGGCCAGGGCTGGTGCACGGGTCTGCGCGGCCCTAGAATGACAGTGAGTGACAGCCAGCTATGGGACTCCTGGGACAGTGAGACCAGAAGAACCCCTGAGTCGTGATCATTACACCTCAACCTAGGAAACGGCCTCCCCTCTTTACAGCGCTAACAGTAGCTCATAGGGGCACATGCCTGAGCCCACTCCAAGGTGGGGGGTGGGGGCCTAGAGGAATCCCCCCAATCAACCAGGAGGACCAGGGAGAGGCAGCCTCCAGGGAGCCCAGCAGACCTCCTTGTGGCCACCAGAGGGCAGCAAATGCACCTGTAAGGGAGGGCACCCCAGGTTGAGGAGCCACAGGGAACGGACACCCAGGTGCCTCCTCCTCCAGGTGCACACTGGTGAGTGGTGAAGCGGGGGCTTGAACCTGGGCCTCTGGCTCTGAGTCCTGTGGAAGCCTCTGCCTGGCTTGATCTAAGGCTGGGCCCAGGTCAGCTGCTCCTGGACATCTGCAGGGCAGGGCAAGGAAGGTCACCAGGGCTGTCCTTATTGTTCCTTCCCTGTCAGTCAAAGCTCTTAGCTCCTCTCTCAGCACTCACCTCCTCGCCTCATAGAAAGCCTCTACTCATTCATTCATTCATTCATTCTTGTGTCCATTCTCTCAATTTAATATCAAATATATATTTACTAAGCACCTCTATGTGCTAGGCAAACAATAGTGAACTAGACAGTCTGGTGAGGGAGGCAGGCATGTGCAGTGTGATGGGCTGGGCACAGGGGGATCCTAGAGCTGGGGGCAGGCGGGCACCAAGGAGGGCTTTCTGGGGGAGGGGGTTTACGGACCAGGAGGTGGGGAGCCATTCACAGGGAGCGGGGAGAGCTTTTCCTCATCCAGCCATTTAAGAGCCACATATACAGCAGTGGGATAGGAGCTGGGGATAGAGACCCCCCAGATTCACGGCCCTGTAGGGGCGGCAGGCAGGGCGTGAGCATCTGCAGTGCTGTGCTCAGGGCCCTGAGGGTGGGTCCCCAGGGGAGCACAGCGGGGGCAGGGCCAGGAGGCTTGTGGGGCACCCACAGGAGCAGCATGGCGAGAGCATAAGCTAAGGGGTGACATCCTGGACCCGCGGGTATAGCCGTGCGAAGACAGTAACTTCCCTGAGAATCAGTTTCCTCATCTGTAAAATGGGAATGAGTCTCATTGTCTTGTAGGTGTTGTGCCACCCGACACATAGTAGGCACTCAATGAATAATGCTGGCTGAATGAGGGAGTAGTCTGCGGGCTTGTTCTATGAATGGTTGCTGTGTTGTTGTTGTTGTTGTTGTTGTTTTATTACTATTACTATCTGTGTGTTGTAAATCCTGGAGCAAGTATAAAGTTAACAGTGGCCTGCAAAGACTAAGTAGGGATTTTCCAGTAGGTTTCCTGTTACTGGTAGAGAGGACTCTACACATCCACCAGGGGGTGACTGTGCTTGCTGGGCCCCGTCCTGGACTCTCACAGGCAGTCACAGACACACACAGGCATGCTCACGCTCACACACATTCATACCCACACTCACACTTGCCCTCAGCTCACTCACGTATCCCCACACATTTGCTCACACACTCACCCTCACACACGCTCCTTCCAGGACCAGCACCTCACTCAGGCCGACCCCACCAAGGCGGGCAGGAGTCTGCTCCCCTCCAGCCTGGCCTGGGCCCTGCCTCGGTGTCTGGCCCTGGCTTGACTGGTGAACACAGATCCTTAGACCTGCCACAAGGGCCAGGAGGGTGGACCAGGGCCAGGGACTGGCCAGTGTCTGTCACTCATTTAATCCTCACAGGACCCCTAGGAGAGAGGGAGAGACTGTTACAGTCCTCCTTTCAGGGAAGGAAACTGAGGCACAGAGAACTTACAGGACTTACTCACTGATAAGAATCAGTGTCTCTGAGTCACAGCAACAACACAGGACAGCACACCACACAGCACAGAACACCACACAGCACAGCACAGCACACAGCACAGCACACCACAGAGCACAGCACACCACACAGCACAGCACAACACAGAGCACAACACAGCACAGCACACAGCACAGCACAGCACACAGCACAGCACACCACAGAGCACAGCACAGCACACAGCACAGCACACCACAGAGCACAGCACACCACACAGCACAGCACACCACACAGCACACCACACAGCACAGCACACCACAGAGCACAGCACACCACACAGCACAGCACACCACACAGCACAGCACAACACACAGCACAGCACACCACACAGCACAGCACAACACACAGCACAGCACAACACAGAGCACAGCACAACACAGAGCACAGCACACCACACAGCACAGCACACCACACAGCACAGCACAACACAGAGCACAGCACACCACAGAGCACAGCACACCACACAGCACAGCACACCACACAGCACAGAACACCACACAGCACAGCACAGAACACCACACAGCACAGCACAGCACACAGCACAGCACAGCACACCACACAGCACAGCACACCACACAGCACACCACACAGCACAGCACAGCACACCACACAGCACAGCACACCACACAGCACAGCACAACACAGAGCACAGCACACCACACAGCACAGCACACAGCACAGCACACCACAGAGCACAGCACACCACACAGCACAGCACACCACACAGCACAGCACAACACAGAGCACAGCACACCACAGAGCACAGCACACCACACAGCACAGCACAACACACAGCACAGCACAACACACAGCACAGCACAACACAGAGCACAGCACAACACAGAGCACAGCACACCACACAGCACAGCACACCACACAGCACAGCACAACACAGAGCACAGAACACCACAGAGCACAGCACACCACAGAGCACAGCACACCACACAGCACAGAACACCACACAGCACAGCACAGAACACCACACAGCACAGCACAGCACACAGCACAGCACAGCACACCACACAGCACAGCACACCACACAGCACACCACACAGCACAGCACACCACACAGCACAGCACAACACAGAGCACAGCACACCACACAGCACAGCACACCACACAGCACAGCACACCACACAGCACACCACACAGCACAGCACACCACAGAGCACAGCACACCACAGAGCACAGCACAGCACACCACACAGCACAGCACAACACAGAGCACAGCACACCACACAGCACAGCACACCACACAGCACAGCACACCACACAGCACAGCACACCACACAGCAGAGAACACCACACAGCACAGCACAGAACACCACACAGCACAGCACAGCACACAGCACAGCACAGCACACCACACAGCACAGCACACCACACAGCACACCACACAGCACAGCACAGCACACCACACAGCACAGCACACCACACAGCACAGCACAGAACACCACACAGCACAGCACACCACACAGCACAGAACAGCACAGCACACCACACAGCACAGCACAGCACACAGCACAGCACACCACACAGCACAGCACAGCACACCACAGAGCACAGCACCACACAGCACAGCACACCACACAGCACACCACACAGCACAGCACACCACACAGCACAACACCACACAGCACAACACCACACAGCACAGAACACCACACAGCACAGCACACCACAAAGCACAGCACACAGCACAGCACACCACACAGCACAGCACAGCACACCACACAGCACAGCACACCACACAGCACAGCACAGCACACCACACAGCACAGCACAGCACACAGCACAGCACACCACAGAGCACAGCACACCACACAGCACAGCACACCACACAGCACAGCACAGCACAACACCACACAGCACAGAACACCACACAGCACAGCACACAGCACAGCACACAGCACAGCACACCACACAGCACAGCACAGCACACCACACAGCACAGCACACAGCACAGCACACCACACAGCACCGCACAGCACACCACACAGCACAGCACAGCACACAGCACAGCACACCACACAGCACACCACACAGCACAGCACAGCACACAGCACAGCACACCACACAGCACAGCACAGCACACCACAGAGCACAGCACACCACACAGCACAGCACACCACACAGCACAGCACAACACACAGCACAGCACACCACACAGCACAGAACACCACACAGCACAGCACAGCACACCACACAGCACAGCACACCACACAGCACACAGCACAGCACACCACACAGCACAACACCACACAGCACAGCACACCACACAGCACAGCACACCACACAGCACACCACACAGCACAGCACACCACACAGCACAATACCACACAGCACAGCACACCACACAGCACAGCACACCACACAGCACAGCACACAGCACAGCACACCACACAGCACAGCACACCACACAGCACAGCACACCACACCACACAGCACACTACAAAGCACAGCACAGCACAGCACACCACACAGCACAACACCACACAGCACAGCACAACACACCACACAGCACAGCACAGCACAGCACACCACACCACACGGCACAGCACAGCACACAGCACAGCACAGCACAAAGCACAGCACAGGACACAGCACAGCACAGCACACAGCACAGCACACAGCACAGCACAGCACAGCATAGCACACAGCACAGCACAGGACACAGCACAGCACACAGCACAGCACAGCACACAGCACAGCACAGCATAGCACACAGCACAGCACACCACAAAGCACAGCACAGGACACAGCACAGCACAGCACACAGCACAGCACACCACACAGCACAGCACACAGCACAGCACAGCACACAGGACAGCACAGCATAGCACACAGCACAGCACACCACAAAGCACAGCACAGGACACAGCACAGCACACCACACAGCACAGCACACAGCACAGCACACCACACAGCACAGCACACAGCACAGCACAGGACACAGCACAGCACAGTACACAGCACAGCACACCACACAGCACAGCACAGCACACAGCACAGCACAGGACACAGCACAGCACAGCATAGCACAGCACACAGCACAGAACACCACACAGCACACCACACAGCACAGCACACCACACAGCACAGCACACCACACAGCACAGCACAGCACACAGCATAGCACACCACACAGCACAGCACACCACACAGCACAGCACACAGCATAGCACACCACACAGCACAGCACACCACACAGCACAGCACACCACACAGCACAGCACAGCACACAGCATAGCACACCACACAGCACAGCACACCACACAGCACAGCACACAGCATAGCAAACCACACAGCACAGCACACCACACAGCACAGCACAGCACACAGCATAGCACACCACACAGCACAGCACACCACACAGCACAGCACACAGCATAGCACACCACACAGCACAGCACACCACACAGCACAGCACACCACCCAGCATATCACACCACACAGCACAGCACACAGCACAGCACACCACACAGCACAGCACACCACACGGCACAGCACACCACACGGCACAGCACACCACACAGCAGAGCACAGCACACAGCACACCACAGCACACCACACAGCAGAGCACACCACACAGCACAGCACAGCACACAGCACAGCACAGCACACAGCACAGAACAGCACACAGCACAGCACACCACACAGCACAGCACACCACACAGCACAGAACACCACACAGCACAGCACACGGCACAGAACACCACACGGCACAGCACACCACACGGCACAGAACACCACACAGCACAGCACACGGCACAGAACACCACACGGCACAGCACACGGCACAGAACACCACACAGCACAGCACACCACACAGCACAGCACACCACACAGCACAGAACACCACACAGCACAGCACACGGCACAGAACACCACACAGCACAGCACACCACACAGCACAGCACACCACACAGCACAGCACACGGCACAGAACACCACACGGCACAGCACAGCACACGGCACAGCACACCACACGGCACAGCACACCACACAGCACAGCACACCACACAGCACACCACATAGCACAGCACACCACACAGCACAGCACAAAGCTCAGCACACCACACAGCACAAAACTCCACACAGCACACCACACAGCACACCACACAGAACAGCACACCACCCAGCACACCACACAGCACAGCACACAGCACAGCACACCACACCACACAGCACAACACCACACAGCACAGCACACCACACAGCACAACACCACACAGCACAGCACACAGCAAAGAACAGAACACTACACAGGGTAGCTGCCCAGCATGCAGTGTCCCAGCACCGAGCATGTGGCCGTATCATCTCCCTCAGTCGCTGTGTCTGTGGAGTCGCTCAGGCTGCTGTCATGAATTCCCAGAAACTGGTGCCTTCAGCCCATGGACTGATTGTCCCAATCAGTTCTGGAGGTGAGAATGGACTGGTGTCCCGGGTGGGGTCTGGAGCTGAGAATGGACTGGTGTCCCGGGTGGGATCTGGAGCTGAAAATGGACTGGTGTCCCAGGTCGGATCTGGAGGTGAGAATGGACTGGTGTCCTGGGATCTGGAGGTGAGACGGTGCTGAGCTCTCTGCCCCTGTGCCCCTTGCTCCCAGCCTCACTCTCCACTGTCTTCATCATCTTCCTCTCTCTGTCTCTCTGTTACCTCTGTGCCCCATCTCTGCTGTGGCATCTCTCCATGTCTCTGTCCCTGTGCTGTCTGTCGTGGGCACTTCTCTGTCCCTTCGTCCCTCTCTATTCCTCCATGCATGTTGCTGTGTGTCTGAGTCCCCACTTCTCAGCATCTCTCTGTTCCCGTGTCTGTCTGTCCCTGTACCGTCTCCCACTTGGTCCCACCTTGCGCATCTCCACGCGTGTTTCCGTGTCTCTGCAGCCAGGCTGCCGGCGCCAGCCAGTGCAGAGCAGGCAGCGCCCGGGGACCTGAAGTCCCTCGTGCCGTGGCCTCTCCGGTTTCCCTTCGATGTGGACCGCGTCCAGGGTCTCGGTGGAGGACGGAGGGGCCCATGGTGGTCCGAGGACACTGGCTGGAGTCACCTGACAGGACTCCCCACGGAAGGGCTCAGGCCTGACCCCCGAGGCAGCCCCACCCCGCTTCCCTGCCTCCGCCTGCTCCTCACCGGCCACCCCCTGCGGCCCTGTGACCCCACCTTCTGTGGAAGTTCCCGCCCGTCCTTCCCTTCTGCTGATTTGGGGTAGGGGCACGGCGGCCTGGAAGCAGGGACTGTAAAATCATGCCCTGGAATTTGTTGGAAACAGAAAAGCCCCCCATAAAGTCTCCCTCATATTCGGTTTCATGAGCCAGTCGTCCGGCTAACTGCGGGGAGCAGCCCCCGCGCCCCCGGGCCCACGCTGCCAGGTGGCCGGAGGGGACACCAGGGCAGGAGGGCGCATTTCCTCTGCTTGAGGACACCAGGCGCTAAGTGACAACGCGCCACCCCGATAACTATCTGCGGGAGGGAGGCCCTCCCCACTGGGGCCCCGCGAGTGATCAGGGAGACAGGAGGCAGAGACCCCGGGTCTCTGTTGACTGTGAGCCTCCACCACAGACCCCATCAGCCCTCACAGAGCTCCATCCGCACCCTGGTCTGGGCTGCAGCCCTCATTTTCCTCCACAAAACTTCCTCCTGCTCCAGGTTCCCTCACCAGAATAAAAGTCCCCATTGCTCAGATCAAGTGGCAGCTCCTGGTGGTGAGGGCCGGACCTCTGGGGGGTGAGCAGGTGCTGGAATTGAGCAAAACAAATTCATTCTTCAAAGTAGTGTTTCTGGAGTGTTGTCCGGGAGGCAAGGTGTAAGCCTGGGCCCAGCTCTCCTCACTGGCAAGGTGGAGAGGCTCCCTGTCTCCTGGGCTGCAGGTAGGATGAACTAATTATTCATGATGATCAAAATCAGCTGCCGTCAGGCCGCGGTTCAGCCTCAGCTCCACCCCTTGCTGGATGGGGGTCTGATGGTCAATTTATGTGTCAACTCAGCGAAGGCCCCGCCGCCAGTTATCCAATCAACCACACTTCTAGGTTCTGTGAGTGAGGGGGTGTTTTACAGAAGAGATTCAAGTCCCCAATCAGCAAAGGAGGGTCCAGAGGATCTGGTGGGCCTGGTCCCATCAGTTGAAAGGCCCGAAGAGCAGGGCTTTCCTGAAGAAATCCCACCTGTGGACAGGAGCTTCGGCCGCTGCCCGAGTTCCAGCCCCTCCTGCCCTCCTGCCCCATGGATTCCGGGCTGCCCAACCCACCCCACGGCCGCCTAAGCCAAGCCTTTCCAATAAACAAACCCTTATTAGGTGTCTCCTCCTGGTTCTGCTGCTCTGATTGGACCCTGACTGATACGGGGTTCTGGGCAAGTGTTTCAAGCTGCAAAATGGGACTAAGAACCTCTTATAAAATGATAAAGATGAGAGCCATGGAGAAGGACAGGCTAGAGACTGGGCTCTGAACCCCTCGCCCCGACCCCCCCTCCACATCTCTCCTCCCCCCCCCCCCGCCGGCCTGCAGCACCTGCCTTTAAACCTCGAGCCAAGGACTTGACATTTCTCCAAAGAAGACCTACAGGTGCCCAACATGCACATGAAAAGGTGCTCCACATCATCAGGGAAATGCAAATCGAAGCCACAAAGTCCCACCCAGTAGGATGGCTCTCGTTTTTGAAAACTGGAAAATGACAAGGGTTGGCAGGGACGTGGAGAACTGGGAACTTGTGCATTGCTGGTGGGCATGTAAAATGGTGCAGCCGAAACCAGTCTGGTGGGTCTCAAAAAGTTAAACAGAGAACCGCCATGACCTAGCCATTCCCCTTCAGGGCACACCCGGAAAGCACTGAGAACAGGTACGCAAGCGAACACGTGCGCACGCGCGTGAGAGCAGCGCTGTTCACAGCAGCCAGCAGGTGGAGGAAGCAGCCGAATGTCCAGGAACGGGGGAGCGGATACACACCGGTGGTAGACGCCGGGGGAATTACTCAGCCGTGCACAGGGAGGCGCTCTGCCACCTGCTGCCACATGGACCAGCCTCCAAAATATGCTGCTCAGTGGAAGGGACCAGGTGCACAATGCCCAGCAAAGGGGAATCCATGGAGACTGGAGGCAGATTGGTGGCTGCCAGGGCCTGGGAGGAGGCGGGGGAGGGGGGGATGGGCAGTTACTGCTTCCCGGGCACAGAGTGTCCTTTTGGGGAGATGACATGTTTTGGAACGAGACAGGGGGGGTGGGGGTGGTTGCACAATGTCGTGAATTTACTAAATGTCACCGACTTGTCCGCTGTAAAATGTTTCATGTGATGTGATGTGAATTTCACCTCAGTACAAAAGTATTGTATCTTGTGACCTTCAGGAACAGGCCGAGGGCGTCACAGAGGCACCAGCATTGCCATCATTAGGCCGGCAACACCTTGAAGTCAGCCTTGAGCAGAGAACGGGGCCCACTCCTCCTACACGTCTGTCCTGCACAGGAGGCGCGAACAAACAGGCGTTGTTTGTGGCAATCTGTTACGCAGCGTTGCAAACAAATAAAAAAGGGGATTCTTTCATGTAGCCATTGAGCTGGGAGGGAGCTCACAGAAGACCCAGCACCCCCACTTTCCCCAGAAATCTCCCCTTTCCCCACCCCTCACCTCCGCCCCTCCCTGTATATCCAGAAACCTCTCCCCGCTGCCCTGCCCTACCTCAACTCCTGGCCACTGCTCTAATTCCCCTCCTTCCCCTACAATACCTGCTCAACAAATATGCCACGTGACCGGGAGCTCTCCCGGCAAGAGGTGGAAAACAAGGCCAACCGAAGCTCTCAAGTGAAGGCCCGGTCAGAGCTGGAAATACCAGGCGGAGCTGGCACGGGGAACGGCAGCGCCTTGCCAGCGCCGTTGAATGAGGTTCTTTAGCCTGGAACAAAGCCCTCCCTTTGAGGACTGACTGCCAACAGGGAGCGCTTTGTTGGGAGCGGAATTTGAGATGCCCGCTGGGATGGGCAGGGGAGAAAGGTGACACCTGCAGGAGCGCCCTGTGTAAATCCTGGATCACAAGAACCAGCATTTCCCCCCGTGTTGGCAAATACGGACGCGTATCGCGCTGACACACCGCAGCGTCCATCTGATGCGTGGCCCGGGCCCTGGTCTCGAGTTTCCGGCAGGCGATCCCTGCACAGATACGCTCAGATGTCCGTGGGTCCTGCCAAGGGAACGGCCCCTTCTCACTCGTCAGCCCTTTATGTTGTTAGAAGAAGGAAAAGCAAATCCCAGTGTTGTTTCCTGAGGCGGAAAACTCAGAGGCGGGAAGGAAGCGTGGGTGACTCCAACGCGGGCGAGAGCTTGTTTATAACACGCCCTGTGCCTCTCACTCCCTCTATAGGGCCCGGGTCCCATCTTACTCGGAATAAACTCCATCGTCCTACTCTTGGGCCCTCGTTGTCATGTTCCAACTTCCTGGCTGCGTCTCTGACCCACCTCCTGCCCTCTGGGCCCAGCCAGGCGGAGCCTGGAACACAGCAGGCACGTTCTCGCCCCAGGGCCTTTGCACAGCTGTTCTCTCCACCCGGGGTTTGTTTCTCCAAATATCCGCCTGACCGAGCCTATTCTTCTAGCTCGTGCTCAAGAATGTCATCTCCTCAGAGGGGCCTCCCTGGCACGTCTCGCTTCTCTATGTCACAGGTTGGATGCTTAATCCTCTCCCAGCCTTGGGAGTCGAAGCCCACACTTTGATTCCCATCACCCCTGGCCTCGCCGGAGGATCAGGCCAGCAGAGGGACAATGACAGAACAGGGTGGGCCCAGCCACGGCCCCTGCCCTCCCGGGCTCCGGCTGGGCCTGTCCCGGACCCCGGGCTGCGAGGCAGGGTGTGAGGGTCAGCAGGCGAGGATGGGGAGCTGGTTGTTCCCGCGTCTCCAGCCTGCGCTTGCCAAGAGGTCCAGGTGGTGTCGGGCGCTGGCAGGCGCCCCGTGGCTGACCTCCCTCGCTATGATTTTAGGGCCGCTCCGTTTGTCAGCTCGGCGGCGGCATTTCAAAGCTCCCAGGCGTGGGCTCTGAGCTGTGGTCCCTCCTCGGTGATCTCAGCCCAGGGAAGGGAGTCATGACACAGCTAATCCAAAACAGCTGGGACCCGAGGAGCCGCTGACAGCAACGGCCAGTGCGGGCGACTGTACTCAGTCCTGCGACTGCACGGGGTCCCCTCAACTGTACGGGGTCCCCTCAGTTGTCCTGGGTCCCCTTGGCTATACTGGGTCCCCACAGCTATACTGGGTCCCCTCAGCTGTACTGGGTCCCCGTGACTGTACTGGGTCTCCTCAGCTGTACTGGGTCCCCGTGACTGTACTGGGTCTCCTCAGCTGTACTGGGTCCCCGTGACTGTACTGGGTCCCCTCGGTTGTCCTGGGTCCCCTCGGTTGTACTGGGTCCCCGCAGCTGTACTGGGTCCCCTCAGCTGTACCGGGTCCCGTGGCTGTACTGGGTCTTGAGTGCACAGCCAGGGGAGCACTTGACATCCACTTTCTCCTCTTTTGTAAACTCATTTTTCATGGTAATGAGTCTGTCTCTATCTTGTATGTAAAGTGCTTCTCCCTGACTTGCAGAATAGCCTACCTACCCCAGCAGGAGTGCACCTGTCGGAAACATCCCCAAGCTCCCTCTCACAGGGCCTCTTCCTCTCCATGCCCTGGGTTCCACTGCCCAGCACAGCGCCTGGATGACCGCAGCAGCTCAATACACGTTGGCCAAGTGGCTCAGACCTCAGAGAGATCAAGGCCCACCTCCTGGGAATCCAGCCTGACTGCCTGGAAACCCTGACCTCTGCCTCCCAGTGCTTCTCAGGCTCGTGGGCATCCATGGAAAGGGTGCTGGGGAGGGGGGGGGGGCGTGAATACAAGGCCGACGGGCCCTCCTCACCTCAGGGTCGAGGATGGAGCCCTAAATTGGAACTCTACATCCCCAGGTCCAGTCCTGACTTGGGCACAAAGCACTGTGTGACCACCTGCAGGTGTCATGGCCTCTCTGGGTTTTGTTGCTCCAAGTGCAAAATGGAAGAGGGCCTCACACCTAATGGAATGGAAGAGTCCTTTTAGCTCTGCATGTGGTTCTGTATCAATGAGGACTTCTTGGCTGAGAGCAACAGAAAACCCTACTCACATCCGTTAGAGAGGAGCAGGAAGGACTGTTGGAAGAGCTGGAAGGATACTGATTCAGGTATGGCTTGATCCAGGGGCTCTGACAATGTCATCCTTTCTGTCTAGTGTATTTCCCTCCACCTGTCAGTACTGCTTTCCTTTCACATTCTCATGCAGACTCTCCCCTGGAATGGCAGGGTGGCTGCCAGCACCCCAGGCTTCATGCTGTCCCCCCAAAGTCCCCAACAGGAAGAGTGATTCTCTTTACCCCAGAGCTAATCCAGAAGGGCCCATGTTGGCTCTGATTGGATAAACCTGGGTTACATCCTCATCCCTGAACCAATCCCTGTAGCCAAAGGGGTGGATAGAATCCCCTGATTGGCTGATCCTGTGTCATGGGACCACGCCTGGATGTGGACTGAAGCTGGGGTAAGAGTTGTTTCCCAAAGAAAATCCCAGAGTCGTTTCCAGATGGAGGGGAACAGATGCTGGACAGAGAAACATTTTAAAATCCATGGCAGAGTCGGAATTACACTTTGTGCAATCAACCATCACAGAGGTTTGCCTTCTGCAAATGTGTGTTCCTTTGCGGGTCCAGAGATGCCCCACTGGGCACCAAAGCCAGCCAGGAATTGCCTGCAGGGACAATCCCACATGCTCAGATTTCTTCCATCTCTCTACTGCAATATTTCATCTCAACAATCATCTCCCCGTTCCTCCCCAGCCCTCAGGGGAGCGTCCAGGCTTGCTTCCTTGCAGCAGGTGGTATACGAGGCCCTTCTAAGAGGCCCCTGAAAGCTGCACTCACCCTCAGCAGAACCTGGGAGGCACCTGAGTAACTTCTACTGAAGAAATGGTTACAGGTTGTAGGTGCTTCCTCCGGCTGCTGTAACAAATTACCACAAACCTCGTGGCTTAAAACATAACTTATTTCCATACAGTCCTGGAGGTCAGAAAAGGGGTCTCCTTGGACTAAAATTAAGGTGTTGGAGCCGGTTTCTCTCTGGAGGCTCCAGGGAGCATGGGTTTCCTGCCTCCTCCAAACTCTAGGGCAGGGGTCCTCAAACTACGGCCCGCGGGCCACATGCGGCTCGCCCACAACATTTATCCGGCCCGCCGGGTGTTTTTGCCGCCGCTGCCTGTCCTGCTTAGCAGCCGACTCGTCCCAGGCCCGCAGTGCGCATGTGTGGAATGTCTGAGGGACAGTGAACTGGCCCCCTGTTTAAAAAGTTTGAGGACCTCGGCTCTGGGGGCTGCCCACACTCCTTGGCTCATGGCCCCTTCCTCCGCTTTCAATGCCAACTGCAGAGCATCTTCCAATTTCCATTCTGCCTCTGACCCTTCTGCCAGCCTCCTAGAAGGGTCCTGTGGTTGCATGGAGCCCGCCCGGGGAATCCAGGACAGCCTTGCCATCTCAAGGTCTTAGTCACATCTGCAAAGTCCCCTTTGCCATGTGAGGTCACGCCTTCATGGGATTAGGCCATTATTCCACCTACCCCAAGGGTCATTCCATGCACTCCTCTGCCGCCTGCTCCTTTATCCAGACCATCCAGTGAAAATTTGCTTTAGGTTACAAACTGGGGCTTGCAGTGGGTCGGAACATGCACACACACACACACACACACACACACACACACACTCCTTGCCTTCTCTAGCTTGCCTACAGTGTGGCACACACACAAATTCGTTCATTCATTCAATGAACACGTATGAAGCATCTACTATGTGCTAGGCACTGAACTTACCACGAGGGTGTGATGGAGACAAAGACACACAGGGCCCCCCCTGTGGGGGTTACCGTCCAATATGGGACATAAGCATCAAACCAAGTAAGTGCTCACCAACTCGTTCATTAATCCACGCAGCCTGTACTTACTAAATGCCTGAAATACCCTGGCCCTGAAGGAGACAGGTCCCGTCCCTGTCCCCATGGAGGGTGCACTCTGAGGTGGCAGACAGACAAGTAAACAAGCAATGACAAAGGAGGGTGGGATGGGAAGAGGGACCAGTCCAGATGGGGGTGTTGACCAAAGGAAAGGGGAGAGGGGCTGCCTGTCGGTTACACACTGTGGCGTAACAAACCACCCCAACGCAGACACTTCTCGCAGCACCCTCATCATTCCCAGGGGTGTGGAGGCCACTGCAGAGTGCTGCTGACCTGGGGTGGTCTCCACTGATGAGGCTGGAGATGTGAGGACCTGCCCAGGTCCCCCTCTTCTGTGGGACGCTTCTAGCATCACCCCACGTCTGACCATGGGGGAAACTCCCCCGCTGGCGAGGTCTTTGGGCAGCAGCCCTGGGTTCCCCGCTCCTTCCAGCCCTGGTCACCTTTGCAGGGCAAACCTGCCTCCAGGAGCCGAGAACAGACAGCCACGGCCCCGCCAGCTCCAGCCTCCCCCGCGCCCGAGGCTTCTGGCCCCTGCTGCCCGCTTGCTGCCAACTCAAAGGGACCGGAGGGCTCCTGGGCTCTCCTCTGCCCTTCCACCCACCAGCACGGAGGCTCCTATAGAAACGCCAGGAGAGCCCCCGCCCCCTCGCAGAGCTGGGTCCCGAGCAGGCCGGCCAGGGAGGATCTCTCTAGATTTGCAGTAAAATCCGACCTTTGGTTCAACCCGGCTTAATGAGTACGTGAGCTGACAAGGCCCTGCGGTCAGTCCCCAGAGCTGCTTGGGGCGAGGCCTTTGGCCGACCGTGGGGCCAGCCCCTCCCCGTGATCTCAGTGTCCCTCCCAGTCCCCACAGAACCTCAGGGCCACTGGGGGGCGGCAGTTTGGGAAACAGACTTCGGGTCTCTGGCGCGGGAGGTGGAAATGCTGAGCTGGGAGAGGCCCAGGGCGGCGGGCGTCTGAGGGGCCCGAGGGCCGTTCCGACGCACATGACACTGTGGCTCCTCACAGGCCGCTCCAGTGCCGCCACCTGGCCCCCACCTGCCACTCCGGGCTCTGGGATGTAAGTGCCTGCTGCTCACCCATGGAAAGGTGTTGGGGGCGGAAGGCACACGTAGGAGCACCGGGAATATTCGCTGTAACTGACAGCAGGCTGGGCCACCCCGCAGGCTGGGAGAGCCTCGCCCGCAGCAGCGAGAAAGCTGTGTTCTGGTTCCAATTCTGGTTCCAGAGACTAGGGGACACGCCCTGGAAACGAGGACTCATCTCCTCTATCAACAGCAGCCTCGACTGTGCCCGGGGCCACCCACCTCGAGGGCGGCGGGTGACCTCACAGCACAGGCAGCACCCACCGCAGCCCCACGGGGCATCGGCTGGACCCTCCGCCCGTGTCATCTCCTCTCCTCGTCACCGCAGCCTCCCGGGCCCGCAGAGGAGGAGCTGGGCCCCGAAAGGCACGCCGCCGCCCGGCTCCAAGGCTGCGACTCCCACCCTGGTGCTGCGCCTGGGACAAGGGGGCAAGTGGGGGTGGGCTTTGAGGGTCGGGGGTCCTCCGCTCCCACAGACAGCCCCTCCCCCAACCGAGAAAAAAACGTTCAGAAAACGGGAGCTTCAATTGAGGGGACCCGTGGGACCAAAGCAAGTCCCAGAAAGAACAGGACGGCCCCTGAGACAGCTTCCAGGTGGCCGCGCTCTGGGGCGCCCTCCGCCCCACCGTGGTAACCATGTGCCAGGAGCTTGACTTCCTACGTGCCAGGCGTGGAGCATTCCAGCTGCGTGAGGCCACGTTCCCTCCGCTCAACCGTGGCAGCGAGGCAGCGTTTTCAACTCCCATTTTACAGAAGGGGAAACTGAGGCCAGGAGAAAACAGGGCCTGGCGGCAGCCCAGACACCCAGCCCTGGGCCCTCTGCGTGGCGGCGCCCATGAGAATCCCCAGGTGCGGCTCGCGTTTCGCCCGCCCACTCGGAGCTGCCGATGTAGAGTCTCAGCTGGGCTCCGAGGAGCCTGGAGCCAGGCTGCCGGGCCCCTCCCACCAGCACTGGAGCCCTCGTTTCCTGAAATCCCCCCTGGACGTGATGGAGGCGTTGTGAGGGTTTAACGGGACCATGAATGGGAAGCGCTCAGAACTGGGCTTGGCTCAGGTAAACGCTCGACTGTGGTGAGTCTCTGGCCTGGCCCAGGTTCCCTGCAGGGGACAGTGTGTGGGAAATCCTGGAGGCCAAACAGAGCACAGCCTCCTCCCGAAGTGCAAGCTGCAGGGCGTAGGGAAGGAGGGGGGGCTGGGCAGGAGCTGGAAGGCAGGCCAGGCCCCCCACCCCCTGGGCCCTGCAGAGGACTGTATCTCAGGGGGACCATGGGTCCCTTGAAGGTTTGTTCAGGGGCCTGACGGGGGCACATTTGCACCTGCTCATCTGGCGAGGCTGGAGGCAGGGAGGCCGAGGGAGATGGCTGGGGTCACCCAGGAGAGAGGGGTGGTGGCAGGAGCAGGCTGTGCAGGGGACTTGGAGATGGGCAGGCAGACCCCAGGTGTCTCTTGGAGGAGCCAGGAGCCCCGGCTGAGCCGGGAGTGAGGAGGGAAACGGGAGGCAGATGATGGAGTCTTTGACCGCAGGCATGGTGAGGGGTCCAGCGGCACCACCGCCCTGCCACCCCACCACCCTCGGCCTGACCTGCGCCCCCTCCCGCCGCCTCCACGAATGCCCTGGTGAGGAGCTGCATGTGTTCAGTTAACGGCCTCCCAGAGGGGGAGCTCCTGAGCCAGGGCCTCTGTAGTGAAGGCCTGGACTCTGCTTCCTAAAGACCTGGGGGGGGGGGGGCCGGGGCGGGCAGGGCTGGGGGATGCTCCCAGCTGCACCAGGGCCAGCGAAATGAGCTGGGGGAGTGCGTCAGCATCCTGTCTTCAAAACGGGGAGTTAGATGAAAGGCACTTGGTATCTGGGACATATAAGGGCTCTGAGCACCCGAACTCTACCGTCGTTGCTATTGGCGGTGGTGCTGGCAGTGGCCGTCCCACAACCCAAATTATGGTTCAAAGCTACCACCTGTCCACCTCTTCCCAGTCGGTGCAAGTTCCAGTTCTCAGGGAAGAGACTCTGATTGGCCAGCTTGGGTCTGTGCCCACCCTTGACCAATCAGCAGTCACCAGGGGTGGGAGGCGGTCCATGGTGTGAGCATAGCTCCTGGGAGCCAGCTGTGACCAGGAAGGCAGTGAAGGGAGGGGATCCCCAAGCCGGGAGAGGGGGAGGGGGGTTGCTCAGAAACCCCACAGGCTTCTGCTGTATCTTTGTTGCTAAATATAAAATATTACTCTCTGATTGTAAGAATTATACATGTACACTGCAAAAACAGGCGAATCAAATACTAAAAGGTATAAAGGTATAAATTTTAAATTGCTTCTATTGGCCACCCATTTGGTAGCTCTGTCTCTGCTTATCTACACTTTCTGTATTCTATCTGGACATATAAGTGCTTTTGTCGTACAGAACTGACCTGCCTTCCCACTCACATCATCGTGGACGACTGTGTAAACACGGACCTAAGACGGGCGCGACCTCCGGGACTCGGCGACGTCGTCCTGTCCCACCAAACGCGGCACCGGATTTCGGCGAGGCCGCTGTCCTGTGGCTCAGCTGCTTTTTAAAGATGCTCCCATTGTGGGTGCCTGTGGCGTCTCAGGTTGGGTCCCTCCGGCCGGATACACTGAATGGTCCTTGCGCTGTTTTTGGAGCAGGACCTGCTGTTTGCAGGGCTGTCTTTAACCCTGCGCCTCTGGGGGGTGGGGTGGGGGTGGGGGGGCTCTGAAAGGCAAATGAGCAAAATTTGCATCCTGACTGGAAACTCCTACAGTCCTGGACTAGCCCCACATGAACGGGAAATGAAGGTCACTCCCCAGGGGGTGCGCATGTGCGGCACCTGCACCCGTGGGGCAGAGGCCCTCGTGCCAGCGAGGGCAGCACCTCTCTCCCGGGTGCGGGACTCCTCCCCCCCCCCCCCGCCCCCGCATGCTCCTCAGGGGTCCCGCATCCACATTTCTAGAGGCCTCGCAGGCCGCGTGCTGGAGGTGGAGGCACGGGGGGGGGGGGGGGGGGACTGCAGGCCCCATCTGCAGGCAGGCTCCCCTCAGATGGGTGACAGCCTGTCCTCCTCAGGCACAGCGGCGTCACCCCCACATCTTCCTCCCGCAGGCCTAGGCTCCGGGCTGTCCGCGTCCGCCCTGATCTCAGGAACGTCTGAGCACCCACTGGAGACCCAGGAGGAGCCGGCCTCTCCCGCCCCTGCTGAGAAGCAGCCACTTCTTGACTCACATTTCACTAGGACTCACCCTGTGGGACATCTCCCCACCTGCCGCCTGGAAAATGCAGCTCAAGGCTCCTCTGCCCTTGAACCCCACCCCACCCATCTCCAGGCCTCTGATGTTCCTTTTCTAAACTGGGGGCTTCCTTGGAAGTTCTCTCCACACCAAGCCCCTGCTGGGACCTCCTGCGGCCCACGCCTCTCACAGCCCTTCCCCACCCTCGAGGCCGCACTTCCCTCTCCTCCAGCCCGGAACAGGGCCCCGTTCACGCACAGCCTGCTCCTCACCCTCCACTCCTGCCAGGGTGAGAGCTCTAAAGAAAGTAGGTTGCAGAAGAGCAACCTGAAATTCATTCCCATGAGGCCTTTGTGTGTTTCTTGGAGAGGCGGAGTGTGGGCGGCTTCAGAGCTCAGTGCCCTGGCCTCCAGGCCAGCCCCCTCTCCAAGTCAGGGGTCTGGCGTGAGGATTCACGGTGTATTCAATGGAACATACTAGGGTCAGCACCTGACACAAGGTATGTGCTTATTAAATGCTCGGACTTTTTAATCCTTACCCATGGCTATGTTTTTTATTAATTTGAGAAAGACAGAGAGAGAGAGAGAGAGAGAGAGAGAGAGAGAGAGAGAGAGAGAGAGAGATGAGAAACATTGATGGGTGGCCTCCTGTACATGTCCCAACCTGGGATTGAACCTGCAACCAGGTATGTGCCCTGACCAGGAATCGAATCGAAACCTTTTGGTGTGTGCGACGATGTGCCAGTCAACTGAGCCACCCGACCAGAGAAAATGGTAGGTGTTTTTTTTTTTAAAGTCCTCATTGTTGTGAGGGTAAGACTTATTGGTGTGGAATTGTCTGTGCCCCAGCTGCACCCTGACCTCCCACATTAATTCAAAATGATACATTTGCCAGATGTTTGGGAAAGTGAAAGAATGGGACAAGACTGGTTTTCTCAGTGGATAGAGCATCAGCCTGCAGACTGAAGGGTCCTGGGTTTGATTTGGTCAAGGGCACATGCCTGGGTTGAGGGCTCAATTCCCAGTGTTGGGCATGGAGGAGGCAGCTGATCAATGATTCTCTCTCATCATTGATGTTTCTATCTCTTTCTCCCTTTCCCTTCCTCTCTGAAATCAATAAAATACATATATACATATATGTAGAATGGGACAAGAGACAGGACCAGAGAGGCGAGAAAAAAGAGTTACCATTTACCAGAAAGGCCAGCGACCGGCAGAATGAAGATCATGGGAGCGAGGGACTGTGACAGTTGGGCGGTGGGTAGGTGAGGGGCTCCAGGCCAGCCGAGGGCACCAGGGGATTGGGAGGCCGACAAGGGAAAGAACTGGAGAAATGAGGTCATGGCTGTGAAGTAAGTGCTCACTGATGATCCTTTTGAGATGCTGCTGAAGGTCGGAATTCCTTGAAGAACTTCTGGTCCCTGGACTGTGTTTCTTTACGGGAGACTCTGCTCTGAGGTGGCCTGTGGGACCCAGATGTCATTAGGGCTACAGCGCTGATTCCTTTTGGGGCACAGGGGCAGAGGGCCCTTTGGGGTGCCTCCAATGATGGGGTCTGTCTTGCGGATGCTTGGGGAAGCAAGACGCTCAGCGGTCACCTCCAGAGGCAGCCTCCCAGGAGGAATCCCTACTTGGGGGTTCCAGGTGAACCCCAAGTGCTGGGCACAGTTTCCCACGTGGAATGGGGCTTTGCCCTGTCCCTGCTCTGCAGCGTCACCATTGCAGTCAGCCAAGGGCTTTCTCATTTGGTGTTCCTTTTGGAGCTTCCTGAGATAAACTGGGTGCTTGGCCATCACCAGCAGCACTGCCTGTCTCTGCTGGACACAGGTGTCCCGGCTGGGCCATCGGGCTTCTTTGAGAAAGTCACCTAGGCCTCAGGGGGTGCCATCATGTGCCACTGGGATCGCCCCTTCAGGGCCACCAGGTATTGATGGCTGGTCATCCTCAGGTGAGTCCCTCTCCAGGAAATGCCTTTGGCCTCCGACAGCTACAACGCCCACGGCCAGGCCCCTCCTTGGGTGGCCTGCTCCAATCGCTGGCCGGACAGAAGGCAAAAATCCAGGCCCATTGCCCTCATTCATGACCACTTTGTAGGCCAGCCCAGCTCAGACCTCCCAGGGGTCAGTGGAGGCCTCTGCTGTGACTGGCCCACGGCCCACCTCCCCCACGTACCTGTTCACCCCAAACACTCCCAGTGAGCTTCCTGTACAGTATTTCGCCCCAGGTCTGCTTCCTCAGGGCCTGCTCCCTGACAATCCCCACGCCAGTCAGTGAGGGAGGATGGGGTCTGGGTTGCCAGACTTAGGACTCCCAGTGAAGGTGAATTTAACCAACATTAATCAACAACCAATAATGTCTTAGTGAAAATATGTTGCACGTAACAGTTGGGATATGTTCAGACTTTAACACGATTTGTTGTGGATCTGAAGTCCAAGTCTGACTGGCCGCGTTATGTGTTCTCTGGCAGCCAGTAGGGCCGTGGAGTATGGGATATGGGGTCCAGGTCCAATGGGTCGGGGGGCATGTCACGCATCAGAGCGTCACAGACTGATGTCCTACAAGCAAGTCAGCTTGGGTTTCTCTCGGGAGAAATGTAACAACTCAATGTGATCTTACATTTGCTTAAAGGAATAATAAAAAGTAACACCCACCTTACACCCGAGGGCGCACTCTGCCCTGGACCACATACTACGCATTTTAAAGCTGTTAACCATCTCTCAACTCACTCAACCTTCACAACAATCTCTTGATCTTAATGTATCAGTTAGATCAAGTCCACTGTAAATGACAGAAAACAGAAGCTTTCAGTGGTTCAAAGAAAATTCAAAGATAAGCAGTGCAAGGCTGGGATTAGTGAGCCCCCACCCCTTCCCTCTTCTAACATGCATGGCCTCCATTCCCAGGGCACCTCCATGGCCCCAGGTGGCTGCTGGAGCGCCAGCCAACACATAATATTCCGCCAGCAAGAAGGAAGAAGAAACAAAAAAGGGCTCACTTCCTCCCTAAGGGCACTTTCTAGAAGTTGCACGAGCATATCCGTTTATGCCCCTTTTAACAGAGCGTAGTCATGTGGTTTTGGTATTTTTGAAAAAGCTGCAAAATAAGTTTTCATTCCAGCTGGTTACAGGTCCAGGTAAGAATCAAGATTCTTGCTAGGGGAGAAGGGGAGAAACATCGGGAGAGATCATTAGCAGATTTTGCCACAAATAGGTATTATGATTATCCTTATTTTGGGGTGAATTTGAGGCTCAGGAAGATTCAATAACTTATCCAAGGTCATTCAACTTACAGCCTGTCCCAGAGCTGTGCCTGAAATAACCACTATCATAAAAATTCGATTTAGACTTCATAGATGTCCACTATGTCAGTAGGACCTGATCATGGGCAAACCCTATTTTTAAAAATCTGACTCTTAAACAAACCATGGACATTCACATATCAGAACTTTGTAAAACACTCTAAAGATTGCAGCCAATGCAGAAAAAAAGTAGGCAAAAGATGTTTCAATGGCACACAGACTAGAGAGAGAGAGAGAGAGAGAAAGGAGACCAGCTTTCACACAAAGGAGAGAAAGCCAGTCCAGGACCCAGAATCCGTTTCATTGGGATGATCCAAAGAGAGAAACAAGGAATCAGGGAGCTGCAGTGGCTGTGGGGGTGGGGAGGGAACGCTCCCAACCAGGAAGAGTAAAAGGGGGAGCCCTCAGGCGCGAGTGAACATTAAGTGGGCTCTGCGGGTTTAAGAAATACAATTCTTTGAACTTGGATCTCAGGGAAATGGTCTTGGGAATGAGAAAATCCTCCAAGAGAAACATTATTCGTGTTCCAGGGTTGTAAAAGTGACTAGTCCTCCCCCATCCCCAAGTGGGGAAGGGAAATTTGAAACCTGTCATTTAGAAGCTGGTCTACAAGTGGGCGGGCCGGGCTCCAGGCCCCTGCCTGGGGCCTGCTTCAGGCAGGTCTGCAAGCTGAGTAGCTCTCCCTGTTGGGAGAGCCTGTCTGAGATCCCACCACCCGGGGGGCCTTCCTCCTGCCGGGATTAGGTAGCTTTCAAAATCGTGGCTTCATCGAAAGCAAAAAATAAAGTGTCAAATTAGCCGATGGGCTACAAAATGAAGCCGTTGTTCAGAACTTCGTAGCCTGAGGGCATCCTCAGGGCTGCATGTGAGAAAGACCAGAGATGCTGGGGCGGGTCCTCAGGAAGGGGATTCCTGCTCTCCAGCAAAGACCCAACACCTTCCTGGCACTACCTTCCTGGCAGCACTCACATCCACATCAGCACACAGAGCCACACACAGTCACAGGGTGTGTGATCCCACTCATGTGAAGTGTCCAGATGAGGCCAGTCCGCACAGACAGGAAGCAGGCCGGGGGCTGGGCAGGTGGAGGGGTTGGCCTGCCTGCTCCCGGGGCCGGTTTCCTTTGGGGGTGATGGAAATGTCTGGAACTAGATAGAGGTGATGTTTGCTCACCGTTGTTAATTTACTAAATGCCACTGAATCACACGCTTTAAAATGGTTCATTTATGTTACATCAATTTTGTCTCCATTTTTTGAAACCTCATCCGAGGACATGCTTAGAGAGAGGAAGGGAGAGAGAAACATTGATGTGAGAGAAACGTTAATCCATTACCTTCCCTGCCCCAACCAGGTGTCAAACCCAGAACCCAGGCATATGCCCTGACCAGGGATGGAACGGGTAACCTTTCAGTGATTGGATGACGCTCCACCAGCTGAGCCACCCCGGCCAGGCTCCACCCCCACTTTTATAAAGTACATCACCTCCCAGTGCAGAAACGTCAGGGCTGTTTTGGGGCCGGGATGCTCCAAAGTAGCCCTGAGATGAAATGGGACGTCCCTGGTGCTTTGCTTGCACGCAAAAGACCTCCCTGTGCCAACCCAGGCGCCCACGGCACAGTCAGGGCCTAGACCAGTGATGGCGAACCTTTTGAGCTCAGCGTGTCAGCATTTTGAAAAACCCTAACTTAACTCTGGTGCCGTGTCACATATAGAAATTTTTTGATATTTGCAACCATAGTAAAACAAAGATTTATATTTTTTGGTATTTATTTTATATATTTAAATGCCATTTAACAAAGAAAAATCAACCAAAAAAATGAGTTCGCGTGTCATAGGTTCGCCATCACTAGCTTAGACAGTCGCTGTCCGATGCGGTGATGCTCACCCCTGCCCCCTCTGGCCCGCCCGGCCTTCGTTCCCCTCCCCGGCTGCTGGAGGACTCAGTGGCCTCAGCTCTCACGGAGCCTCTCTGGGACTTGCCCTTGGTTGAAGGCAGTCACAGCTCCACCCCCAGCTCAGGACGCTGCGCGCGTGTCCCTGCGCAGGTGGTGGGGCTCGCAGGCCAGCCCTGGCTCCGGGCAGGACCCTCCTCAGGAGCATCCCGGCTGCAGAGCCCCCTGGGCCCACCGGAGTCCCTGCTGCTCCACATCACCAGGGGGTCCGCATCCCATCTGCCGCCCTCGCTCCCTGTACATGGCCTCCCAGGGCCTCCCCCAGGCAGATCGCCCGCTCAGAAACCTACAACTTCCTGCAAGTTTGAGGGAGGCCATGACGGCCTAGAGCAGGTGCTCCTGGGGTGTTTGCGCCTCACCCAGGGCACAGGTGGCGATGTCTGCGGACATTTTGGCTGTCACAGCCCGGAAGTGGATGCTGCGGTCACATCTGGTGGGTAGAGGCCAGGGATGCCACTAAACACCTCCAAGGCATGGGACTGTTCCCCAGAGAACCACAGGCCCCCGAGTCGGAACCCCTGCTCTGGAAGGACAGCCCCACGCGCACGGTCCTTGTCTGGGCACGCCGTGCTGACCTCAGGGTGCCTGGCGGATGGCTGCTCAGGAAGCACGTGGGGGTGAGGAAGGCTGTTGGAAGGGCGGTGCGCCCCGGCTCCCTCCCTGGCTGAGCACCCTTCCCAAATAACCCGGCCCCTCCCGCTGCCCTCGGACCCCACCGTTCTGTTTATTGGCTGCATCGCCTTGAATATTGTGCTGGAGGCAGATTCTGTGTGTCCTCTGCCCCCTGGCCCAGGAAGTCATGGCTGCCATGCAGTCGGCTCCACTCCTCTGCAGCCTGCAGCCTGCAGCCGCTGAGATGCACCCAGCACATAACCAATCAATTACTGATCAACGGAATGAGTGAGCGGGCAGAACAACTTCTACCTTGGACTTGGGATACCCAGGGTCACCAGCGAACTTGGCATCGTGGAAATTAGGGAATGGAGGAAGGGAGGGAGGGAGGGAGGGAGGGAGGGAGGGAGGGAGGGAGGAAGGAAGGAAGGAAAGGAAAAAAGGAGGGAAGGAAGGAAGGAAGGAAGGAAGGAAGGAAGGAAAGAAGGAAGGAAGGAAGGAAGGAGGGAGGGAGGGAGGGAGGGAGGGAGGGAGGGAGGGAGGGAGGGAGGGAAGGAAGGAAGGAAGGAAGGAAGGAAGGAAGGAAGGAAGGAAGGAAAAAAGGAGGGAAGGAAGGAAGGAAGGAAGGGAGGAAGGGAAGGAAGGAAGAAAGGAAGGAAGGAAGGAAGGAAGGAAGGAAGGAAGGAAGGAAGGAAAAAAGGAGGGAAGGAAGGAAGGAAGGAAGGGAGGAAGGGAAGGAAGGAAGGAAGGAAGGAAGGAAGGAAGGAAGGAGGGAAGGAAGGGAGGGAGGAAGGGAGGAAGGAAGGAAGGGAAGGAAGGAGGGAAGGAAAAAAGGAGGGAAGGATGGAAGGAAGGAAGGGAGGAAGGGAAGGAAGGAAGGGAGGAAGGAAGGAAGGAAGGAAGGAAGGAAGGAAGGAAGGAAGGAAGGAGGGAAGGTGCTGGGGTCCAACCCCAGCAGGTCCAGGGGTCCCCAAAGGTGTGGACGGAGTCGGTGAAGAAGGAATGACACGGAGACAGTGTTCAGTTGATCAGCAGCCTAGCCAGGATCTCCAGCCAGGTTCTCCAGGCAGGTCCAGTCACCAGGTTCTAATCAGGCTCTCCTGCCAATCTCCACAGTCAGGTTCAGTCCAGGATCCCCTGCCATGCTCTCTTGCCAGGCTCCGCCTCCAGGCTCCGAGGCCAGTCCCTGTCCAGGATCCTCCGGCATGCTCTCGCCAGCGAAGTTCTTCTGTCTCTAGAGAATGCTCTGTGTAGGTTCTGTGCCTAGGCTCTGTCTCTCTTGGTCCTGTCTTCCAAGCCCTGTGTTCTAAGTTCTGTGTCTGAAGTTCTGTGTTCTGAGTTCTGTCTTCTTCTGTCTTCTGAATTCTGTGTTCTAAGTTCTGAGTGTTTCTGTCTTGTTACATCTGTATTTATACCAGTTGATTCAATCCTATCAATCTCTATTACAAAGGTTAGGGTGTTTCTTGTCTCCATTCCAGGGAGAAAAGATTATGCAGCTTAAGCATGATTGTTTGTAGTTAAAGTGATTAATTACCCGCCTGGCACTTAGTTGAGGGGTTTTATTCCCTCCCTAACTTCAGGGGAAAATCCCCACCTGGGGATTCAACCTTTCTCGGAGAGGTGACCTTGGTTAAAACACAGTGCCAAGAAGGTGAGCAAACATATTAAGAACCGTATGCCATATATGCCAGGTCCCTTGAAACAGCAAGGATGGACCGGCTCCCGGCAAATTCCCCCTTTTTTATTTTTTAAAAGCAAGCATTAAAAAGAAAAACCTCAAATGCTCTCTTATATCCATTTTAAGAGTAGGATTGGCGCTTTCCGCTATTACCTGAGTCCTGATCTATCATCCCAGGGAGAGCTTGCCAATCCTGCACTTTCCCAGGGTAGAAAGGCTGCAGTGGGGTTAAGGATAAGGCTCCTTGGGCCTACCTTCTCCCATGCCTCTACATTTACCTTTCTGGCACCTTTCCTTCCTCAGAAAAGCATGGACGTATTTCTTGTATAAAATGTTCCATCTGACTGGGAGTAACCTTAATTCCTCTGCTAGCAAGCATAAGTGTTAAAAGATCAATACAGAGTCTTATTTCTTTAGACTCAGTATGGCACATCTTCTTAATCTAAAGATCAATACAGAGTCTTCTTTCTTTGGACTCAGTATGGCACATCTTCTCAAACTAAGTTCTGTACTATCCACCTTCTTACCCTACTTATCCTCTATAGGGGGGTCTGTAGCACCCTGGTGGAGTCCTATCCGTCCCGAGTGTGGGGGTTCTCAATGGGGGGGGGCTTACCTAGGGGAATCCTTTTCCAGGTGTTCCCAAAGGTGTGGACGGAGTCGGTGAAGACTATCCACCCTCTTCCTATGGTGGAGTCCTATCCGTCCCGAGTGCGGGGCGCTTGCCTAGGGGAATGGGGGGCTTACCTAAGGGTCCCTGTTCGGGCGCCATTTGCCGGGGTCCAACCCCAGGGTCCCCAAAGGTGTGGACGGAGTCGGCGAAGAAGGAATGACACGGAGGCAGCCTTCGGGTGATCATCATAGCCAGGTTCCTCTAGCCAGGTTCAGTCGCCAGGTTCTAGTCAGGCTCTCTTGCCAACCTCTGCAGTCAGGTTCAGTCCAGGATCCCTTGCCATGTTCTCCCGCTAGGCTCTGTCTCTAGGCTCCGAGGCCAGTCCCTCTCCAGGATCCTCCGGCATGCTCTCTCCAGTGAAGTTCTTCTGTCTCTAGAGAACTTTCTGTGTAGGTTCTGTGCCTAGGCTCTGTCTCTCTTGGTCCTGTCTTCCAAGCCCTGTGTTCTGAGTTCTGTCTTCTGAATTCTGTCTCCTGAGTTCTGTGTTCTAAGTTCTGTGTGTTTCTGTCTTGTTACAACTGTATTTATACCAGTTGATTCAATCCTATCAATCTCTATTACAAAGGTTAGGGCGTTTCTTATCTCCATTCCAGGGAGAAAAGATTATGTAGTTTAAGCATGATTGTTCGTAGTTAAAGGGATTAATTACCCGCCTGGCACTTAGTTGAGGGGTTTTATTCCCTCCCTAACTTCAGGGGAAAATCCCTACCTGGGGATTCAACCTTTCTCGGAGAGGTGACCTTGGTTAAAACACAGCCCCAAGAAGGTGAGCAAACATATTAAGAACAGTATGCCATATATGCCAGGTCCCTTGAAACAGCAAGGATGGACCAGCTCCCGGCAGGAAGGGAGGAAGGGAGGAAGGGAGGAAGGGAAGGAAGGAAGGAAGGAAGGAAGGAAGGAAGGAAGGAAGGAAAGAAGGGAGGAAGGGAAGGAAGGAAGGAAGGGAGGAAGAAAGGAGGGAAGGGAGGAAGGGAGGAGGGAAGGGAGGAAGGGAGGAGGGAAGGGAGGAAGGGAGGAGGGAAGGGAGGAAGGGAGGAGGGTCGCCCAGCTGGGTGCTCATGGTCTTTGGGTACAAGAGCTTGTGAGAGGAACTTCCGGGGGCCCAGGGGCTCTTTCTCTGCAGTCCTGGGAAGCTGTGCCGAGCAGGCGGGAGCAGGAGGACCAGGATTTTGTCCTGGGAGGTTCAAGGCGGGGCACACACAGGGCACGCTCACAGGGAGATGTCAGCTCCACACCCATCCAGGACTCTTCATGACACCAGCACAAGGAAGACTGGTGCCAACCTGTACCCCAAAGGCGTTATTCCCTTAAACACGCTCTCTTGGTCATCCCCCTGGAGCAGGACAAGGGCCATTGGGTACTTATGATGTCATTCGCGGACCATACAAAATTATCAGCTTAGAAATGAGCCTGCTATATGTGGGCAAACATTGAACTAACTCACCCTCATGCCTTGGCAGGGCCAGATGGAACGATTCCTCGGCCCTATCCGCCCAGGGCCGGACATTCCCAGCCCTGCCTGAGGCCACACGTATTCCAGGCCTGAGGAGAGCTGTGAGCTTCGTGGGGTCACTTTCACTCCCACCCGGAAAAGCAAAGGCATTACACTGCGCTTGGGAAATCTCTGTGCACATGTCCCCTTCCGACCAGAGACAAGCAGTTTCCGGAGCCACGGGCCCTTCCCTGCAAGGTCCTGCCAGCCGCTCCCTCCCCGTGAGTGCAGCCCGTCTCCCAGGGGCTGGGCTTGGAGCCATGCAGGCTGCACTCACAGGGACAGAGGAGCAGGTGGGCGGGGCACACTCCCTCAGCTGGGGCGGGAGAGAACTTTCAGGAACCAGTAAGATACAGACATTGCAGGTCTCCCTGTGATGGAGGCAAGCAGGAGATGCACGTCGAACGGCACGGCTTGCGCCTTCAAGGGCCATGTCTGCACCGTGTAAACGGGTGTTAATACCGTGTATCCACTGACCTGGAAAACTGTCTATGTCCAAAGGGAGGTGGTGGAGGGATTCATGAAGACGACTCCAGCAAGTTGCTGCCGGGCCCCCCGAACCCCCTGGTCTTCACACTTCCTGGGAATGAAACCCCAGCAGCTCCCATGCCGGCACCTGCCGACACTCCCCAGGTGCACCCAGGAGCAGCTGGCTTCAGTTTGGGGTGTCTGGGTTCCCAGTGGGCTGAACCAGGACTGGCAAACGCGGGCCCAGGGCCACTCTGACCCACCGTCTGTCTGTGTAAATGAAGTTTCACTGGAACGTAGCCACGCCTGTTTGTTTACACGCTGTCCTCAGCTGCAAAGGCAGGAGGGAGGTGAACATATTCATAGCCTGGCCCCTGGCAGAGAACGCGTGTCAACGCCTGCTCCTGCCCACCCCTGACTTTCCTACCGGCTCCAGATTCTAACTCTCCACCCACCAGACTCGCTGCCACTATCGTGAGGTGGCACGTGCACGAACAGGGATAAAGTGGGCTTTATGAGAGGAAACCAGACCCCAGAGTGGGCCAGCGAGCTGTTTCCCGCAGGCCACAGCATCCGTCAGAGGTCCCTTTAGCGTGCCGAGGGCTGTGTCGACGCCCGGATCACACGCCCTGAGCCCATTCATTCCTCTCAACTTTTCCTCTTCCTCCCCCCAGCCCCCCCCCAGCCACCCCCCTCCCCCCGCACTTCTTACAACCCCTCACCCCGTGTCACCGAGAGGCCACCAGAAGAGAAGTCTCCGGGTTTGGGTTCCCCGTGGAAATGTGCTCTGACCGACCGCACCCAGCGCCGCGGCTGCAGCAGGAACCCCACGCTTGTCTATTAATCACAGGAGGAGGCTGCAACTTGAGCCCCACGCTCCAGAAATGAATGGAAAAAGTGCAACCTGACCACAAAAGTATTATTTTATAAATAAGGCCCTTCAGTAGTGGTTAATTGGATGCACATTTTGCAAGGTTTGGGGAACATTAAAACTGTCATACTCCAGTCGACTGGCTGGCTTCGCGTTACAGCCCTGGCCGTTTTCTGTGCAATGTCAGGCCCCAGGTTGCAAATTCGAGCTCAGAGACTTTATTTTTCCCCAAAGGATGTCACTTCTCCACCCCCACCCTTTAAAAAAAAAAAAGAGTGAGATTGATTTAGGGTATGTTTAACAGCTCCATAAATCACTCAACATCCTTGAATCTCATCAAAATTCTGCCAGAAATGATTTCACTAAAGCAGATGGCCTGTTTGGGGAGCTCATTTGGCATGCTTTTATTCCCACCAAATTTTGATGAGCTCCTACTGTGTGTCAGCCTACACCTAGGCCGGGAAGGAGCCGAGGGGAGCTGCGGACGTACGTGTCTACATCCCAGAGGAAGCCAGAGCTGCAACAGCTGGAAACAGAAGATGCTCAGATACAGGAAACCAGCCACGGAGATTGCGAGACGCAGGACAAGCGCCCATTCGGTCTAAGGCAGTTTGAAATCACAAATTTCTCACGGAGACAGAAGAGCAAATCCAGGATAAGCTTTGAGTGGCATGTCCTGCTGTGCCTGTGGAGGGTAGTGGGCGACAGTGAAGGGACTGAGTGGCATCTTCAGAGAGAGGATTGGGAGGAAGGGTGGCAGGTTGGAGAGACCAGAAACCTCATACTCATTAGCTCATCCATTCTTCAAAATGACCCCACAAGGTGGGTTCAATTATTATACCCATTTCACAGATGAGAAAATCAAGTCTCTTGGGCATCTCAACCTTTTCCATCAAAATGCTCCTGAGCATAGAATAAAGGGAGCATATGAAGTAGGGATTTGGGGAGTGGGAGCTTCCCAAATCCATCTGCTGCAAAAGCAAAATTTCTTTGAAGTTCCGGGATTTTTAATGTTGATATGTTTTTTACACTCTGCTCTATACCTCAGTTGGTTTGAATATAAACATGATGTTTTTAATGGTCTATCAGTGAAATTCCACCAACTTTCCCGCCCCCCCCCCCAAAAAAAAACTTCTAATAAAATGAACATTCCCCAAGGATGCACCTCATTTCTTCTGGGGCTTGACTCCTTCACCCACTGATTTGTTCTAGAGGTTAAACATGATCTGGTTTAGGAGGCTCAGCCAGAGAGCACGGCTTTTAAACTGGTGACCTTTTGGCCTGTGTAGTATTTTTAAGTTCACACACACACACACACACACACACACACACACTTCCAGCTTCTCTTGAAAATGGTCCCAAAGTAGCCATTGTGTGTGTGGCTCTGAGTAGTGGCAACCCCTGCAGGCTAGGCATGGGTTCTGCAGTTTGCCACAGTCCCCACCACTCCTTAGTGTCTTTTTAAAAAATATCCTCACTCCAGGATATGTTCTTTCATTGATTCTACAGAGAGGGAGGGAGAGAGAGAAACCTCGATTGGATGCCTCACACAAGCACCCCAACTGGATATTGAACCCGCCCTGACCGGGAATTGAACCTGTACCCCTTCAATGCACGGGACAATGCTCCAACCACTGAGCAACACCAGCCAGCGCTCCTTGTGTCTTCTACCTGACTGTGTCGCTGACTTATACTCCCATTTGGAGCCTGGACACATGGAGCATGTGTCCTTGCCTGGAAGATAGCTGTCTGGCGTACGGTGTGCTGAGAAGCCATGGGCTCCTCCCTGGAAAGGCAGGGGCCACAACCTAAAGAAAGAAAAGTCCATTCACAAAACAGCCTGCGGTCATGGCAACAGGCAGGGGAGGCAAAGCTCAGTGATGCTCAATGAAGCCTTTTTATTTTCCACTCTGCCTCTGATGCTGCTCGGAGTGATGGATGAGAGAGGCTCATTTCCTTTGGTTGAGAAAAAAAATAATCCCCCAGAACACACAAGAAAAAGGCAGTGTTCAATAAAACGTATGACGCAATGGTGCGCGGACCCCTCGGTGTGGGGCTGTTAATTGCTTCCTTCCCCGGGATGCTGTGCGCCCCCCTCTCGTGGACTGGGATGTGTTTGTCAAAAAAAGTAGCAACCGCCCATAAGTCTCCCAAACGGTACAATACATCACTTGAAAGCAAGCTAGGATCAACACGTTGTTAACTGTTTGATCTCGCAAGTCAGAATTAATGATAGGTATTTTGCACAAAGAGAAAAAAATGAATGTTAAAAGCCTATTGACGTTAACGAGAGACATCCCCGCGGCATCGGGGTTGAGCTGGAGGCGATTTCCTGTGGCACAGCTGTTCCACGTTTGCTAGACTGTGGGTGGGTGGCAGCCACTCGTAATCACAGCCAGATTGAGGGTGCGGAGCCGAGTGATGGGGGACAGGAGCCTCAGAGAGAAGCCCCGCTGACCAGCTGGGACAGGGGCTCTTCCTGACTTAGTCTGGAGTGAACTCATTCGGAGCCTTGGGGAGAGTTGGGGATCAGTTTCTTCATCTGAAAATGGACTTTATTCATCAGGGGCATTGACGCCCAGCCATCTGGTTCCCAAGCCCACCCTCTCTAACAGTATGTGGTCCGCGCTGTGGGATCCTCTATTTTCTATGGGACACACTTTAACGACTTGCATCATTAATGGGGGGAAATGCCACACGTGACTTTCATTTTCCCCGAGCTGGTCTTCATGAAGAAAGGAGGCGCAGGCTGCTCCAGGCTCCCCCCTTTCCTGCAGGTCCTTCCCCTGCAGTGTCCCCGTTTGGCCCTCACTTCCCTTTAGTCCTCGGGTGCCTCGTAAAGCGGGCTGGGGGTTCAGGGGGAGGCTTCTGCAGCTTCCAGCCCGGCCTGCGGGCCGCAGCGCACTGGCTGGAGCGGGGAGTTCAGGCTCAGGCGAGGCGGCCGTTCTAGAACCGAGCAGGCCTCGGCACGCACTTCCCGTAAACACCGTTGGTTCTTGTTACATGCCAGGCCTGACTCCCCGGGGCAGGTATTGTTTGTTTTTTATTAAGATAAAATCCGTAGAACAGAATTCACCACTTAAGCCATTTAAAAGTGTGCAACGCAGCGGCTTTTAATGCATTCATGATGCCGCGCAACCAGCACCCCTATCTCTCAAAAACACCAACCCGCATGCCCATTAGGAGCCACTCCCCGCCCCTCCCCAGCCCGGGCAGCACGCGTGTGTTTCCTGTCTCTCTGGATTTGCCAGTTCTGGACATTTCCTGTAAACGGAATCACATAGTCTGTGGCCTTTCGTGCCTGGCTTCCTTCCCTGGGCAACACGGTGTTAAGGTTCCTCACGTTGCAGCGAGTGTCAGACGCCCTTCGTTTTTCCGGCTGAATAATATTCCGTCACGTGGACAGGCCACGCTGTGCTGTCTATCTGTTTCGCTGTTCGGGCTGTTTCCGCTCTGTGGCTGTGGTGACTAAGGCTGCCACGACCGCTTGTGTATGTGCTTTTGTTTGAACACTGTCAGTTCTCTTGGGTGTATTTTCCAGGAGGGGCATCCCTGGGTCACAAGGTAACTGTGTCAGGGCTTCCAGCCCACTTTACAGATGAGAAAACTGAGTCACTGCGTAAACTTGCCCACAATCGCATTCCTTTTACACATCTTTTCCCGGCTTAATTTTATTTCATTACAAAAGTAATGTGTGCTCCTGGCAGCGTGCCAAGCTGTTTTTTAAAGCGAGTATATTAAAACACGCACACACGGTCATGGCTCACATGCTTTAAGCAGCTCTTACCTCTGGGTTATTTTCATCAGTTCGTGCAGGGGTGGCACAACACACCAACCAAGCGACACGCAGGCTCCATCAGCGTGGAAAGGGAGGCCGGTCCTCGCGGCCTAGGGCTGCCCGGCTCCCCAGACAGCAGTGTGGGGCTCTGAGGGCGGGGCTGAGCATCCGGGAGGCTTCGTGCCCTCGGCAGGTGCTGAGGCTTGGCCAGCGGTGCTGGCGGCCCTGAGCCAAGGACATCAGCTTCCAGGCTAAGGCAACACCATCTGGCTTATGTTTAATTCTCAGGAAAACTGCTTTTGCCTCCCATTTTTTATTTATTTTTATGTTGTTTATTTTACTGATTTCAGAGAGAAGGGGGGAAAGGGAGAGAAAATCGATTGGCTGCCTCCTGCACGCCCCCTGCTGGGGATCAAGCCTGTGACCTGGGCATGTGCCTTCACTGGGAATTGAACCAGTGACTTCCTGAGGGTGCATAGATGACCCGGGACCAACTGGGCCACGCCGGCCAGGACACTTCCCAGTTTTTAGATGAGGAAACTGAGGCCCATAGGTGAACTGACTCGCTGGTTAGCAGGGAAGTGGCTGACTGGGGTGTCCACGCCAGCTCTTTCTGACCTCAGAGAGGTTTATTTACCATATACTCTTTGCTTTCATATCCATATCCACTTAATCCACAATAATCCTATGAGTAGATATTTTCCTTATCCCCATTTTGTAGATAGGGAAACTGAGGTTTAGAGACTTGGAGTGATTGAACTGAGATCATTTGGCTAAAGGTGGAGCCGGGCTAGAACTCAGACGCCGTATCTGAGGCTCTTCATTGCTAGGAATTCCGGCGTTTGTAAAGTGTGCTGCTCCTAGGTTTTTGTCCCAACCTGAAAAGCATCCAGGCCTCACCTTGATTAGCTGCTGGGTGTTGGTGTTATACAGACAGGCCTTGATTTCAAATCTCAGCTCTGGGCAAGCTATTTAGTGAAAATTGAACTAAATAAATTGCATATTCATTCCATGGAGAAATCATCTATCCTATATCATAAAGAGGTAATATGCAAATTGACCATAACACCCTCACACAAGATGGCCACCCTCATGTGGTCACAAGATGGCTGGCAGGGGAAGGTAGTTGGGGGCAACCAGGCCTGCAGGGGAGGGCAGTTGGGGGCAATTGGGCCAGCAGGGGAGCAGTTAGGTGTTGATCAGGCCGGCAGAGGAATGGTTAGGGGGTGATCAGGCTGGCAGGCAGAAGCAGTTAGGGGCAATCAGGCAGGCAGGCAAGCGAGTGGTTGGGAGCCAGCAGTCCCAGATTGTGAGAGGGATGTCCAACTGCCGGTTTAGGCCCGATCCTGTAGAATTGGGCCTAAACCAGCAGTCAGACATCCCCCAAGGGGTACCAGATTGGAGAGTGTGCAGGGTTGAGGGACACCCCTCCTCCAGTGCATGAATTTCATGCACCAGGCCTCTAGTCCTATCTAATAAAAGAAAAACATGGTAATTAGTGTACGACCGCTACCCTTCCCATTGGCTAATCAGGGCGATATACAAATTAACTGCCAGCCAAGATGGCGGCCGGCAGCCAGGCAGCTTGAAACTAACATGAGGCTTGCTTGCTTTGGTGACGTAGGAAACCAACGTTCCCCGCCTGCCTTGCCGGCCTCTGAGCTTGCAGTTTAAGAAACATTGTAACAAATATAGAAGCTAAACAAAACCCTAGAAACCTGCTTTCAGTGAGCCCGGGATCTCCAAGCTGGAGTTATACATTGTTTCAATTATAGAACCGAAACAAACCAGATACCTGCTTTCAGCAGCGGAGGCCTAAGAGCTGGAGCCTCAGAGCTAAAGCTGGCCCAGAATTAAAAAAAGAAAAGAAAAAAAGGAGCGGTTGGGAGCTTCCGTCACCCACCAGCCTGAAAACAGCCCTCAGCCCCTCACGCAGACTGGCCAGGCACCCCAGTGGGGACCCCCACCCTGATCCAGGACACCCTTCAGGGCAAACCAGCCGGCTCCCACTCGTGCGCCAGGCCTCTATCCTATATAGTAAAAAGGTAATATGCCTCCCAGCACCAGGATCAGCGGAGCCGCAAGGCCTCCCGGCACCGGGATCAGTGTGACGGGGGCAGCACCCAAACCCCCTGATCGCCCTGTGGCTCTGTGTGTGACAGGGTGCGGCGCCCCAACCCCCCCCGCCCCCCACGGGCCCTGCTCTGTGTGTGACGGGGTAGAGCCATAACCTCCCCATCGGCCCTGCCCTGAGTGTGACAGGGTGCGGCACCCCAACCCCCTGATCCGCCCTGTTCTGTGTGTGACAGGGGGCGGTGCCCCAACTCCCCTATCAGCCCTACTCTGTGAGTGACAGGGGGGAGCTCCCCAACCCCCTGATCGCCCTGCAGCTCTGTGTGTGACGGGGGGGCTCCCCAACCCCCTGATGGGCCCTGCTCTGTGCGTGACGGGGGGAGCTCCCCAACCCCCTGATAGACCCTGCTCTGTGCGTGACAGGGTACGGAGCCCCAACCCCCCTGATGGGCCCTGCTCTGTGAGTGACAGGGGCGGCACCCCAACTCCCCAATCGGCCCTGCTCTGAGCCCGACCAGGGGCTGCACCTAGGGATTGGGCCTGCCCTCTGCCACCCGGGAGCAGGCCTAAGCCAGTGGGTCGTTATCTCCCGAGGGGTCCCAGACTGCGAGAGGGCACAGGCCGGGCTGAGGGACCCCCCCTTTCCCCAGAGTGCACAAATTTTTAATAAAAATTTTTAATAAAAGCCTAAGGAACTGTTTGACCGGTAGCTATGACATGCACTGACCACCAGAGGGCAGACACTCAACACACAGGCATGGAAACATGGAACAGACTGATGAATCTCAGAGGGAGGGGGGAGGGGGAGGACAGGAAGAGATTAACCAAAGATCTTATATGCATACTAAAGGCCTGGTGTATGGATTTGCTCACCGGTTGGGTTCCTCAGCCTGGCCTGCAGGGATCAGGCTGAAACCAGCAGTCTGATATCCCCTGAGGGGTCTCAGATTGCGAGAGGGCACATGCCAGGCAGAGGGACCCCACTGATGCATGAATCCATGTACTGGGCCTCTAGTGAAGAAAATAATCAACTTGTCCAAAGAGCTTATTTTATGCCGGAAACTGGGCAAAGCATTTTCTATTAACTGATTTAATTCTCACAACAACCCTTTGATCTACGTACTGTTTTTATTCCCTTTTCATAGATGTGGAGACTGAAGCACAGAGAGGCTAAGTGACTTGCCCAAAGTCACACAGCTCCCAATTGCCAAGGCTGGAATTTGCAATCCAAGCCATTTATAAAACTCCATTAGTTCAGTTTAAAAAGTAAGTCACAAATCAGCCCAGAGGCCCATGTTTGTTTTAAATTTATATATAATACTACATTTCCTGAGTGTTGACTACGTCTGGGTGCTTGGCACATAAGTTGAATTTAATCTTCAAGCAGTCCTGTGAGGCCACCAGTGCCCTAGACATATTCAGAGTGGAAGATCCTGAGGGGTATGGTCACGCAGCCTGAGAGTGTGGGCTGGGCTCAAACCAGACAGTTGGGTGTCCAGAATGCACCCATGCGGACCACCCACGGTCGCCCAGCCCTCTTGTGGGATCTCTGGGTGCTTCCACCACCGGCCCCATGAAATGGAGAGAGGGCCACTGATCTGCGATCTGCGGATGCCTGGGTGTGAGCCTCAGTTGTCCCTAGAGACTCATGCCCCCCTTCCCGCCCCACATTTGCAGGGTGCTTTCCAAAATATGTAAACACAGTTAGAGCCGGGTGCTGGCAGTCCCACTGTGGGGATGCTGCCCATTAGATGCTGGCTTCTGGGCAGTGGGGAGCGTGTGGGGCACTGGGTGGGGCGCTTGGGGGCTCTCTTCTCTTCCCCTGGAGAGCAGGCTGGTGCCGGGACCTCAGGAGCTGCCTCCAAGCCCTGACGCCCAGCCCCTCTGAAGGCAGAGGCCAGAGTGGGAGGGCAGAACCTGGAAGATGTTGGGATCAGGGCGGCTGTGGAGGACAGCAGAGGGGACAGGGCCGGGGGGGGGGGGGGGGGGGGCAGGGCGGCAGGGGGAGGAGGAGGAGGCTCAGATCCACCCTCCATGTGCAGGCCAGATGCAGGACGGGAAGCGGGAACCACATCAAAGTGGTGGGCGCCCAGGCCGGAGTGGGAGGGGACCCAGGGCATGTACAGCGCCGTGATAAAAACCCAGGCCCCACAGAGCCACCGCCTTCGCAGGCACGGGGCCTGGGCCAGGGCGGGTGGTGGAGGCGGTGCTGGGCGGCCCAGGTCTGGGATGGCGCTGAGAACGTGTGTTCCCTGAGTCTCAGAGCAGAGAACTTGGGGCGTCAGCCAGCGGGGCCACGGCAGGGTCGCAGCTCCAGCGACAGGCCCTGCGGTTGGAGCATGGGCTCTGGACCCAGTGGGCCTGGGTTCAAATCCCAGCTCAACCAGTCACAAGCGTTATAACCGTTTGCAAGTTCTTAAGCCTCCCCAGGCCTCAGCTTCCTCATCTATCATTAGAGTAATGGTGCCTACCTTCAGGTTGGAAGGATCTAATGTGTTTAGCAGGACGCATGGCACATAGCGAGCGTCCTGGGAGTTTGCGCCCCAGAGCGCCCGCGCTGCTCTGGACAGAGCTGGTGGGTAAGGACCCTCGCCTCTCTGAAGTGCCAGCTCCACACTGTCCCCAGGGTCCCCACCAAGGTGGGCTCAGAGCTGTCCCTCTGGGAGCTGCCTTGCTCCTGTCCCAGCACCGCTAGCCATGCAGGTCCCGAGCCTCCATTTCTCACCTGTAAAGTATGTGACGGCAGCCATGCCCGTGCTCCTTCTGCAGGGCCAGGGTCTAGCACAGCCCTGCACATAGCAACCAGGAGCCAAATGTTAGCTGTTGCTACTACAGTCGATGAGACTGGGGTGACGTTCCGGGTGAGAGAGCTGGGTGTACACAGCGTCCTCACCTGTTTCGTGCTTCCTGAACAAAGAGCCAACATTTCCATTGTGCATGGGGCCGGCACATCGTCTATAAGAGGGGATGACAACACAGGAAAGCTGGCACCTGGCCAGGCTCGGTGATGAGCAGCAGGGTGTGTGCTATGGAAGTGCTTTGCTAATAAAAAGACAAAGAACCCAATTAAAACACAGGCAGCCCTGGCCAGGGTGGCTCAGTGGACAGAGTGCCGGCCCACACACTGAAGGGATTGCAGGTTCGGTTCCCGGTCAAGGACATGTACCTGGGTTGCAGGTTCAATCTTCAGTCCTGGTCTGGGTGGGTGAAGGGTACAACTAATCGATGTCTCTCTCACATCGATGTTTCTCTCTCTCTCTCTCTCTCTCTCTCTCTCTCTCTCTCTCTCTCTCTCCCCCCTACCTCCTTCTCCCCCTACTTTCCACTCTCTCTAAAAATCAATGGGAAAAAAAATCCTTTGGTGAGGATTAACAACAACAAAAACCACAGGCAAACATTCTGAATAGATCTTTCTCCAAAAAGATGTACGAGTGGCCAATAAGCACATGAAAAGATGCCTAACATCATTACTCATCAGAAAAATGCAAAATCAAATGAGACAGCACTCTGTACCCATTGCAATGGCCTGAATAAAAACGGGGGAGTATGACAAGTGTTGGTGAGGATGTGGAGAAATCAGAGCCACGTAGGCTGCCGTGAGGAATGTAAAACGGTGCCCCCACTTGGAAAAGTCTGGCCGTCCTCAAGAGCTAAAACACGCAGTTGCTATAGGACCCAGGGATTCTACTCAGTGTGTATCCAAGAGAAACGAAAAGCTATGCTTACACAAAACTTGTCCATGAATATTTAGAGCAGCATTACTCACAGTAGCCCAAAGCAGAAGCAACGCAATGCCCATAGACTGATGAATACATAAACAAACACAGTCTATCCAGGCAGTGGAATATTATTCAGCCATGAAAAGGAGTGAAGTAGTGTCTCATGCTACAGCCTGGGTGGACCTCAAAAACACGATACTGAATGAAAGAAGCCAGACGTAGACCACAGATTATATGATTCGACTTAGAGGCCCGATGCACGAAATTCATGCATGGGTAAGGGTCCCTAGGCCTGGCCTGCGATCAGGGCTGATCTGTGGGGCAACTGTCGGGCGATCGGGGGCCTGGGCTGGCACCTGCCTTGGCTGGCCTGGTGCCGCCAGCTTGCCAGCCCCACCCCCCACTCCGATCGCCTCCCTCTGCCGGCCTGGGGCCTGCAGGCTGGGGTAGCTCCTGCATTGAGCGTCTGCCCCTGGTGGTCAGTGTGCATCATAGTGACCTGTTGTTCCACCAGTTGTTCCACTGTTTGGTTGATTTGCTTATTAGGCTTTTATTATATAGGATGCCCAGAATGGCAAAATCCATGGACTCACAAAGTAGGTTGGTGGTTGCCAGGGGCTGGAGGTGGGTGGGGAATGCCTCCTAATGAGGCCGAGGTTTCTTTGGGGGGTGATGGAAATGTTCTAAAAGTGGCTGTGGTGTCCTGGCTGGCGTGGCTCTGTTGGTGGAGCATCCTCCCATGCATCCAAAGGTCGCCGGTTCAATTCCCAACCAGGGCACCTGCCCGCGGTTGTGGGTTTGGACCCCAGTCAGGGTGTGTATGGGAGGCAACTGGTCAATGTTTCTCTCTCTCTCTCTCTCTCTCTCTCTCTCTCTCTCTCTCAACTCAGTGAAATATATTTTTTTAAAAAATGGTTGCACAACTCTGGGAACATACAGAACACACTGAATTGTATCCCTTAAGTGCGTGAGTTGTTATGGATGTTACCTCTTTGCAAAGGGGCTTTGCAAATTCCAAAGTGCTCAACAGAGGTTGTGGTGATGGCCACAGCAAAGCGCCCCACCACCACACACAGGCGTGCACACTCACGTGCTTACGCTCACAGGCACATTCATGCACGCGCAGGCTCACAGGCAATGGCACTTTCATGGACATGCTAATACACACACACACATACACACACACGTGGTCCTGCCCTGCTGGCTTCTCCCTGTTTATTCTTCATCTTTAGGAAAACACAACCTCTGCCACGTCCTCTGGGGAGGGGCCCCGAGTAAACACACTGGCCGGGGAGCCCTCCCTCGTGCTGCACCCTCCCTCCTGCATTCCACAGCGGGACAGGTCAGAGCAGCCCTGGTGGGACAGCATACGCCGTGGCCCCTCGGGCCCTCCCCAGGACAGGGACAGCTTTCTGGCCTGGCCAGGAGCTGAAGGCGGCCGATGACCGAGGGCCCGGGACAGCGGTGCCCTGATGGGGGCTTTTCAGAGCAGCCAACATTCAAACAAAGTTGTGGGACCAACGTGGGGCCATCTCTTCTCCCCCCTCTCGCTCCCTCTCGCTCCCTTTCTCTCTCCCCCTCAGTGTGTGTGTGTGTGTGTGTGTGTGTGTGTATGTGTGTGTGTGTGTGTATCCCTCTCTGACCCTCTGGTCTCTCTGCTCCTCTCCTCGTTTCTCCCTTTCTCTTCTTGTTTACCACTTCATGGCCACAACACAGTGGCCACACCTCCAAACATCACGCCTGTGTTCCAGACATGGGGGCATGCAGAGGAACATTAGCCAACACCTCAAAGTACTTTTCCAGGTATTTGTGACAGAGACACAAATCGATAAATGTTTGAACGCTCCTTCTCCTACCCAACTACCCAGGATCACCGCCGCGGAAGGGTGTGACAGTCGCCTGCTCAGTGTTCTCCCTTTGTCCATGCTCTGAAAACACCGGGTTGCTCCCGGGATTTTGTGGAATAGAAGTGGGAGGATTGATGGAGCAGAGGGATTGGTGAGCAGGAGGGGTGTGGGGGGGGGGGGGGACTGGCTCAGCCTGTAAGCTTCCACGGAACTTGCACTGACCCCCCCATATCAGTGTTTTAGTTCATTCATTCGTTCATCATTCATTCATTCTCTTGCTCCCCATTGATTTCCTCCCTCATTTCAACAAGAACAAGGGGCTCATCAGACTGTGGTGTGACTGCTTGTACTTGTCTCCCCCTGAGATGGTGAGGTCCCCGAGTCCCTGGAGGACAGGGGTCACGCAGGCGCTGAACCTGGAGACACCAGGGAAAGACCTGGCTGGGAAGAGCTCGGTTTATCTGGATCTCTGGACCAGAGTGGATGGAGAAAAGGAACGTTCCCACTCGCCTTCCTCCACGACCCCAGATGTGGGACTCGCTGTGAGACCATGCGACCCTGGTCGGGCTCCCCTCACGGTCAGGCCCACGGAGCCTGACAGACTTCCCTTCAGCACTTGTGTCCCGCGGTGCTGGGAGCCTCGCCTGGAGGGATGGCGGCAGGTGGAGAAGCTGCCAGGAGGCGGCCACCCACGTGAGGGCGGGGATCCTTCCCCCTGATAGTCAGGTGGGTCCCTTGAAAAATGGCGAAACAAGCCTGATGATTAAATCAGCAGCACGAGCACAGCTGCGAGCTCATCGTGTTCCCTGTTATCACAATGCGCTGAGCACATGCTATTTCTTTTTATTCTTCGCAACAGCCCTGTGAAGTACGTGCTATCATTATACCCATTTTACTGATAAGGAAATTGAGGCTCAGGGAGGCCGAATGACACAGGCAACAAGGGAGTGGAGCTGGGACTTCCCTGCGGGGCCAGCATCCGGTCCAGCTCCTCCAGTGCTGCCCCCTCCCCCCTGCCCTCCGGCGACTGCCTCCTCCTGGGCTCCCCTCCCTGTTGGTGTAGATGAATTTACTGACATGTGAGTGACTGCGGAGCTCAGCGCACCCTAGAAACAGGTGTCTTTTTATATTAGGGCTCATTCATCCAGATGCCGCCTAATTGGTGGAACGTGGAGGGACGTCACCCGAATCCAAGGGGACCTCCCTTATGCCCACTCCTGGGGCGGGCAGGGGTGCCGAGGGAGGCCTGCTGACTCCGTCCCGCCCACAAACCCTGCTGCAGCAGAGGCGGTGAGAGCATCACCTGCAGCCCCGCCCGGGCCGGGAGCAAGTCCTTCCAGGCTCTTCCATGAGGGCCGTTCATCTCCAGCCCTAACGAGCCGCCTGCTCCCTGCACGTCCAGGTCTTGTTTGGACTGGAACCATTTAACATGCTTTCTTATAATTACAGAGGTTGTGCAGGCGGGGGCTGCGGCCGGGGAGGCCGTCGGCCACGCATGTCTCTGCTGCAGCCGGCAATTTCGGTAATGACAGTCATGCACACCGTTTATCCTCGGGGTTTCCAGAAATACGGGGCTTTCCAGACGCTCGGAACGCCTGTGCCCGGAGCAACGGGGTCTGCATCCTCGCGAGGCAGTGGGGACGCGCTCCCGGGCCGTCCGCACTCAGGTGGGTCAGACAGTCCACGGGCGAAGGAGACAGAGTGGGCAGGACAGGGGTTTCCTGGGACGCAGGACTTCCGTTTTAAAACCGAGAAAGTCCTGGACAAACCAGGACGAGACGCGTCGGCCCCCTATTCCTGGGGACCTAGGGAGGAAGGTGGCGTTTTTCTTTGCTCCATCTGGCCATGCCTGTGAAAAGGCAATGAACGAAGTCTTTAAAGGAAAAAGCCCCAGAACAATAGGAATAGAGGAGCGGACACCAGCAGGTGAAGGCGGGTGAAGGCCCCACAGGCGGGAGCCGGGAAACGAAGTGGACAGGACAATCGCTGAGCCCAGTGAAAGGGGGCCTTTGAGAAGCATGGATGTGGGGGCCACACAGGCCTGGAAAATAGGCTCCCTACCCCACCCCCTGAGCCCTCCAGAGCTGGGGATGCCAGCTGTGAGGACGGGACGCCTCCGTCCAAGGGCCGCAGGGAGGCCTCACCCTCCGTCCCCGGTAACCGCCTCCATGGCCAAGCCAGAAACCACAGCAACAGGCAGTGAGGACAAGGCAGAGAGAAGACACACAGAGGGAAAAACAATAACAAAAGTGCGGTGAGTAGCCTCCCAGCGATAAGAGACTACACTTGTGAAGTGAGAAGAAAATGCGACGTTTTAAAATAAAGAGGAGCCTTCCAGAAGCAAGAATGTGCCCTTATAAAACTGTAACGAGAGAGTCGGTAGCATCGAGATAAAGGTGAAAAAAATATCCCTAAACTTGGCATAAAAACCTGCAGATGAAAAACTAGAAGGAAGAGATAAGAAAATTAGAGGTTCCATCCTGGGCCACCTCTTCCAACTGGCAGGCTTTTTCGAAAGAGGAAATCGAACGGAAGGAGAAGTTAGCATAGCATTCAACAACTTACAGAAACGAGTTGAAAAAGACACGCCAAGTGTTCAGAGAGAGAGAAGGGGGGAAAGTCATACACTTGTGAGCAGGAATCAGAACTTCTTGACCGCAATAGCGGGAATACGGCAGCTCTGGGAGCCCGAGCCAAGCCTGGGGAGCCGCCACGCCTTGGCAGGAACGTGACTCTCGACTCGGATTCTGTATTGGGCTGACCAGCGAAGGCTGGAGATAGAATCATGATGTTCTCGGCCATTAGAAGGTTCACACAGCTGCCTCCCGTGTAGCTCATCCCAGGCAGCTCCCGGAGACCTGCCACACAACCACAGAACCCATGAGAGGAAGGCGTGGGGTCCAGGAATGGCGACCCACAACTTCCAGGAGGGTGTGAGGGGACTGCCCAAGGCGCAGCAGGCCTGGAAGCCACTGAGAAGGAAGTGGGAGGAATAACTTACACACCAAACCAAAACAAACCTAGAAAAGCATCCACGGGATTACCTAATATGTTTGCGATGAGAAAAAATTTAGGGCTTTTTTGGGGAATTGAACAAAGACTATGGTGGATACAGGGAAAATGAAGCAGAGTATCTTCTAAAGGCAATCACAAACTCCAGGAAAAGCGAAAGGTCAGACAAGAAAGGAAATGATGCCACAGTAGATACTGCCTGATGGAGAGGTGACTGGTCCTTCATGGCCGTCATATGTAAACACTAAGTAATAATCACAGCACAGATCAGGACCCATGGATTCAGAGCTGCTGGGAGGACAGGTCTGTACATGGAGGCAGGGTAAGGTTTCCAGCCCTCACTTTCTGTAGGAGAGGACCAGGAATAGTGTCTAAAATGGGAAATCAAGAAAGAATAATCGGGGCATGCGATTTTGAAATAGAAGAAAGAGCTAAAAAGGTAAAAAGGAAAGTGGTTTCTTCTAGACCAGTGGTTCTCAACCTTCTGGCCCTTTAAATATAGTTCCTCATGTTGTGACCCAACCATAAAATTATTTTCGTTGCTACTTCATAACTGTAATTCTGCTACTGTTATGAATCGTCATGTAAATATCTGATATGCAGGATGGTCTTAGGTGACCCCTGTGAAAGGGTCGTTCAACCGCCAAAGGGGCCGTGAGCCACAGGTTGAGAACCGCTGTTCTAGAGGCACTAGTGCCTAGATTAAAGTGCCCATCAAGTGCCCAGTACATTACATTTCAAATGACAGAAACCGACCTGGATGTGGATGGAGGGTCGGCCCAGTGCTGGAGAGAGAGTGAGCACCTGCTTTCTACCATGAGTCTTGCATTACAGTTCAACTTACTATTTGCCTCTGAACAATAAAGACGGAAGCTAAATGGTAACAAAAGGACAGTTTTCTATGGGGGTCAGGGGGATAATGAAAGGAATTCATTAGTATAATAATAAAAGGGATCCATGGCCTGCGTTCATTACAACTGGGTTCAGCAGCTCAAGTGATGTCACCGAGGGCGAGGGCAGCCCAGGTGGCCCGGGACTTACTCAGCGTCGGCACAGAAATGTGCGCGTGCCGAGGAAACCCGTCGGTCTCGGGCAAACCAGATGGTTGGTCCCTAGCAAGGGGCCAGTTCTTTTCTCTCTGGCCCGCCCTCCGGAGTCAGCATCGTCCTCAGATCCCCACCAGCCCTGGAACATGTACGTGGTGTCCCAGCCCAGGTGACTGCCACCCACCTCCCTGAGCCTCTGAAAAATCTCTCCCTCCAATTTTATTTTTAATCTTCCTCTTTTCCGTGCATTTCAGTTTTTTGCTAAGTCTCCCACAAGACCTTTTTTGGGAAGCAGCCCATCTATATATAAATCCTAAATACATCCATACGTCGCGGTCCTCTCCACAGCTGCCCCGGCGTTGGCGGCTTGGCAGAGAGCTGCCGGCCAGGTGAGCCAGGACCCATGGAGCGGAGCGATGGAATGCCTCACCTGAACCATCAGGCGGCTCGGCCGGCCAGAGTGGCCAGTGAGCGAGGCAATTGCTACGTCCTCTCTCTCCTCTCTCAGGCTGTGCTCGGTAGGTGACCAATGAGCTCACTTGATTTTGTTTTCATTCATCCACATACAGGTTTGGGCAAGAGGCTGTTTGCCTGGTTCCCATTCAGGTTCTCAGGTGGTGGGCGCCCCCCTGGGTGGTGTTCAAGGCCTGGGGCAGAGGCCAAGACACAGGAGACGATCGCTGGTCTGCGGCAGTCGAGTCATCCTGGTCTCCCCTAACTTGGGGAGGGGTAGCACCCTCGTGGGCGAAATAGCGCCAGGGATAGGAGCAAGGGTGGAGTGGGGGGAACCGGGGCCCTGCTCCTAACCAGTCACCCTCTCTGGCCAAATTCCCGTCCCCTGGGCCCTCGCTACGCCTGCCGGAGCCTCTGTGTGGGTGGGGACAGCTGGCCTCTGGGTACACGTGGCCCTCACAGAGCTTAGGTGCCGATCACAGCATCTCCCTTCCAGGATGATGGAAACTCCCAGAGCAGCGCCCAGCCCTGAGGGCAGCCATGCAGGGACCAGCAACAGGCCAAGAGCTTTCCTCTTGCCTGTCTGGTCCTGACCTTGTCCCCAGATACTTTTGTGTGGTTGTGGATCCTCCTCAAAAAAAAATTAAATTAAATTACAAAATGGAATAACTCCTCAGAATACACGAGAGAAAAATAGACAGACAGTATCAAGGCTGGGAGGACGCGGGGCAAACGGCCTTTCTCAGAAGGTGAGGATGTAGGTTGGACCACCTCACAGAACAGTTCGGCAGCTCACCGATCCTGTGCCCTGGGCCATGCTGCCCGGCCCACGGAGTGGAGCCCACAGGGCCACCTTTTGTGTCCACCAGGACACGTGCATGGACGTGCACGGCAGCATTTCCTCAGAGACAGGAAGTGGAAACTACCGAATGCCCTTCGATGGAGAACGGACCATCACAGTTGCTACATTTACATATGGAGTGTTTACAGCAATGAAAATGAGTGAAGTACAATTAAACCCGTGAGGGGGGAACCTCACAAACATAATGCGAGGAACAGGGGACACACCCACAAGAACTCGCGTCATACTGTTTTGGTTGCATAACTTTCTAGAACAGACAACAATCTACAGCAAGCATGTCAAACTCAAAGGCTAACACCGGCCAAATAAATAAGGTTCCAGTTTAAGTGGGCCAAAAAAAACAAAAGCTTCAATGTTCATAGAAATGTAGGTTTATTTCGATAGAGACATGCTGAATACAATGGCTGAAATAAATGAGTCATCATTAACATAAAATAATAGAACATTTTAACAAAATTAATGTTTTTTCTTGAACATTAACTTACCAGACACTGAATAACTGCACAAATTAATAAGCGTCACTCAAATAAACCTATTTTTCTTGTTCTCCGAAAGTGAACTATTTCCTGTTGCGCACACCAAACAAGTGAGTCCAAGACTAATGATGTGGCCATCGGCTGCTAAAATATTTGCTGCTGGTATTAGTGGAGAGAAATGGTGCGCCTGCGCGTAAGGCGCGTCAGGGAAATGAATGCAACACGATTATAGTAATCCGTCATTAGTGAACGTAGTTCGTTATTAATAACTAGAGGCCCGGTGCACAAAATTCATGCACTGGGGGGGGGGTGTCCCCTCAGCCTGGCCTGTGCCCTCTCACAGTCGGACATCCTTAGTGTTGCATGGAGGCGGGAGAGGCTCCCACCACTGCCGCTGTGCTTGCCAGCATGAGCCTGGATTCTGGCTGAGCAGCACTCCCCCTGTGGAAATGCACTGACCACCAGGGGGCAGCTCCTGCGTTGAGCGTCTGCCCCCTGGTGGTCAGTGCACATCATAGCGACTGGTCTTTCTGCTGTTTGGTCGATTTGCATATCCTTTTATTATATAGGATTATGTATAATAGGATATTGTGAAGATTAAGTTACAAATTTTTTATTAAAACATTTCTTACATACCGTTATATTGGCGGGGCTGCATACGGCCTGCAGGCCGCGAGTTTGACATGCTTACTCTACAGAGTGAGGCTTCCAGGCCAAGGTCGCCCTGGGGCAGGGTGATGGCTGGAAAGGGGCGCAGGGGACTGTGATGCTGTTTGTGGGTTTGTCCAGGTGCAGAGACCATCACTCTGAATGGCCACTTGCCGAGTGTGCGCCTTCCTGCCGCCGCTCAGAGCTCAGTAGAAAGCGGGGAAGGGCCACACAGTCCTGACCCTGTTTCCCTGGTTCCAGGGGCCGTGGGGGCCGGGCTGACGGTGACTCCCCTAGTCGCCCTGTCCCAGCTGAAACGTCACCTTCTCTGAGGCGCCATGTCCGGAGAGCCATCCTGAAGCAGCCCTGGCAGCGCCACGCCCTCGGCAACTCCCCCGGGTCCCTGGCTGCTGCCGCTGCTGTTGCCATGTTCTCTGCTTGCGCGTGTCGCTTGCCTGCTTGGTTCCTGGTTCCACGGCTGGTTGTGTCCTCCCTGTCTGGCGGGAGGCGGGAGGCGGGAGAGCGGGGCTCATCCGTCTTTTTTCCTGCCCGTGTCCCGCTTCCGGCACAGCACCGGGCACAGACGGAGAGTGAGTCCGAGTGTGGAGAGGCCCAGGCAGACATTTACCTGCAGGACACGGGAGGGTGCGCGTGTGTGGTGTTTCCATCGGGGAGGCCCGGGTGGGGCTTCTGGGCAGTTCGTCACCTTTCCCTGTTGGCGTTCCTAATTTCCAAATCCGGGAGGAGGAATAGTCAATGTTACAGCCAGGGCGGCATTGGGATGGTGAGCCATAGGCAGGTGACAAAGGCTTGGGCAGGACATCCAAGGTGAGCGCCTCATAGCCGGCGGCAGGGACGAGAGGTCTCGGCTGGCGAAGCCGGAAAGCCGTATGTGGTGAGTCCGCCGGCTGAGGACCCAGCAGCGGCAGGTCTGTGCACAGTGTCAGGGGGTGTCCAGGACCAGGCACGCCAGCTCCGCCCCCGACACCACACCTGCCCATCGGCCTCGAGCCGGGGGACTATTTATACCCGGAGGTCACCAGGCTGATGGGAGGCAAAGACCCTGCGGTGGCCACCCCGTCTGGCCCAGGCTTTGCGAGCACCACCAGCGTTATCAGCAGGCCCGCTGCGAAGATAAGGACCCTCCGCTGGGCCCCACTAATGGTGTTTTGTTAGGGGCCACTCAGAAGGACCGGATGGGATGGGCCCCGGCCATCTGTCAGCCTTTCCCTCATCGACGCACTCAACAAGGGGCGAACGAAGGCCAGGGCTTGCTTGGGGTGCTGGAGAGGCGCCATCGAGCCGGAAACCGCCCTCCCCAAGGGCGGCTGGGAAGGAGGGTGCTCAGAGCAATGACTATTTCCAGCCCCTCAGGGCACCTCTGGGTGACCGCCCACCACAGGCGAGGTGTGGTGCCAGGTAAGGGGCCAGGCCTTGGCGCTGCAACTCTGGGCTGGGCTGAGTGGGCAAGGCGACTTCTGCTAAAACCTCCTAAAATGGAGAGATCCTGGGTCTGGATCCGCTTAGAAAGGGTCAGGGCTCAAGTATTCCATTTCTCTGCTGGCCTTAACAACTGAAACCATTTTTATTCAGCATTTCTATAACTTAATTAGGACATGCACCATCTAGGGTCACCTACGAGGGCCTGGGCCTCTGGGCAAAGGGCAGCCAGCGTCTGCAGCATTGCCCGCCGCCACCTTCACCCCCACCCAACGCACAGACTTCTCCTGGGAATCAGCATGTTGCTAGGTGGCGTGCTTGTAGCATCGAATGGTGACATGAGTTTGGGAAAGAGAGCAGGATGCAAGGCCAGCTCCTCGTTCCCATCTCCCCTAGCCACCCCTTCCCCAGAGTGGAGGGCATAGAGCTGCCAGGCTCGGTGAGAGGCAGCAGCCACTCACTGCTGCGCTGGAGGCATCCTGGGCACCTAGGAAAACGTGGCCTGGTGACCCCCCACGGCTGCTGCAGTTAATAACAGTAGTGACCCTTATTCATCAGACTTGTCCAGGAAGCTCTGCTGTGTGCCAAGCCCTGGGCTGGGCACTGGGGACACCCACAGTGACCCACACAGACCAAACCCCTGCTCCCCGGAGGGTGAGGAGACAACAGCCACACCATTAAGTAAAACATTCCGCTTTTTGGGTGGCAATGAGCATCATGGAGAGAGAAGCAGAGGGATGAGGATAGGAAGGGCCAGGTGGAGACCGCTGTGGCCAACAGGGGTCCGGGGGTGTGGGGACAGGACCTGACGTGGCTGAGGGAGGGCTCTCCTGGCCGGGGCAGAGCAGTGCAGAGGCCCCGAGGGAGGAGGCCCCGGGGGGGTGGGGAACAGCGTGAACCGCGAGGAGGGGTGCCGCTGGAGCAGCGTGTGGGGGAGGAGAGGGCTGAGGTGCAGGAGGATGCGTGAGAGCACCTGCCCCATTGGCTTGAGCTCAGTCTGATTTGAGGGTTCTCCACTGAGAGCAATGTGCTCCCAGGGGACACGTGGCAAGGTCTGGGGAGACAGGTGGTTCAAGAGGCACTACTGGCATCCAGTGGGTAGAGGCTGGGGGGCTATACGCCCTACATGGCATGGGGCACCTCTCACATGGAGATGTATCTGGCCCCAAATGTCAGTGTCCCATCTGAGAACCCCTCTGGCTGAGCAGCCTTTGCTGGTCACAGGTCTCCTGCTGGCCCTGGCCCTTGCCTGCTCTGTGCCGTGTGTGTCGCTAACCCTCTCTAACCACGTTGTGTGGTACAGCTTAGCTACTGTGCAAGCAGAACCCCAAGACTTCTGCCCTCGGCCCTGCAGGCCTGGGAGGTACATGGGACTCTCCGGTCTGCCTTGCTCCTTTCCACACCTTCCTCCCCTGCCCTGATTGGGTGCCTCCATGTCCTCCTGGGCCCTGACTGGGGTACCTCCATCTCCTCCTGGGCCCTCCCCACAGCTCCACATGGTCCCGCTTCCCTGACTGCTCACCTGCTCACCTGCTCTGCCTGTGGTTGGATGTGCACTCAAGGTCACGGCGTGTGTTCCGCGCCCAGAACCCATCTGCAGAGCGCAGGTGCCCACAGTGCACGTGTTGAATGGTGACTGTGGCACAGGCCCACTCGGACCCTGGGCCTGGCACAAAAGTCCTTGCTCTGTCCACTGGGCACAGGCCCCAGTGAATTCGAGGGGCTCAGAGCAAAATGAAGTCATGGGGCTTGTTTGAAAGGTTCGGAATCTGGGGCTGCAGCAGCAGGCGTTCACCCAGACCCAGGCTGCTCAGAGCCGGGCCCTGAGTGGTACTCGGCCGCCTGGGAAGCTGGCCACGCCCGGGGCTACTCAATCCTGCAGCCTCGTCCTGGTGCTGGTGCTGTGACGTGACGTGAGGCCATGCCTCAGGGCTCAGGCACCTAGCACAGGCCGAGCTCCCAGCCTTGCATGGAGGGATGGGTGTCTGAGACGGGGGTGGAGCCTTGCATGGAGGGATGGGTGTCTGAGACAGGGTGGGGCCTTGCATGGTGGGGTGGGTGCATGAGACGGGGCGGGGCCTTGCATGGTGGGGTGGGTGCATGAGACGGGGCGGGGCCTTGCATGGTGGGGTGGGTGCATGAGACGGGGACGGGTGGCAAGACCCAGAGCCAGTGGAGGAAGCACTGTGTTCCCAGCCCAGGTGCACATTGCCTCTGTCCAAACAGCTGTCACAACTCCAAAGGCTTGGGAGAGGTCTGTGTTTTCCCTCTTCTATTTTTATTTCCTCACATCTAAGACCAAGAGAGGCTGGTGCCAGAGTCCTGAAGGGGTCTGAGCCAGGAGGAACCGGCCCACAGGCGAGGAGAAGATGTCTGCACGAGGTAACCCTGAGGATCCTCGGAGGATGGGTGTGTTCCTGCCTCGCACGGGGCTGGGGCCGGATCACAGGGTCCGCTCTCCCTCAGGTACCCCCCACTGTGTAGTGCAGCTTAGCTACTGTGCAAGCAGAATCCGAAGATGACCCCAAGATTCCTGCCCAATATACCATCTTCACTCCCACAGGGGAAGGGATCTCACAGGTGCAATGAAGGTCCCTAATCGATGGACTTGGAGCTCATCCAAGGGAGATTAGCTGGGTGGGCCTGCCCTAGTCAGGTGAGCCATAACAGAAGGAGGCGAGTCTCCTGGCTCTGAAGAATCAAGCTGCCGTGTGTGCGAGGGCCACGTGGAAAGGGTGTGAGAATGTCCTCTAGAAGCTGACAGAGCCCGGGGCTGACAGCCAGCAAGGAATTGGGGACCCCAGTCCTACATCTGCGAGGGATGAGATTTGGCCAACAACCTGAATGGGCTTGAAAGACAATGCAGTTGCTGACACCTTGATGTCAGCCCTGTGAGCTCATGAGCAGAGAGCCGAGCTACACCTTACCCACACTGCTGACCCGCACGGGTGAAGGGTAATGAGTAGCTGGTGATTCAAGCCAGCCAGTTCGTGGTGATTGTTATGCAGTCATAGAAAACTAATACACATAGCTAATTGCTAACCTCTTCGCTTTCACAAATTCCACAAAGCAATAGGACCCTGGCTGCTGAGTTTTGGCTACGTACATGGCCACCCAGAATAAAGACTGTGTTCCCAGGCTCCCCTGCATCTAGGTGTGGCCATATGACTGTTTGCTAGTGAGGCGTGGATATTGTGTGGCTACCCTTTGGGATGGCTGCTTAAAGGGCACATACAGGGTGGGCTATAGATATGATGGCTGGGGCTCCAGCAGCCACGTTGGATCATGAGGCGAAGGTGGGAAGGGACTAGATCCCAAATGGCACCGCTGAGCTGCCACGCTGATCTTGGATGGCTGACCTTCAGACTTCTTTTAAGGGAGAGAAAATAAACTTTTATTCTGTGTAAGCGCAGGCTTCGGGTTCAAATGTCAAATCCCGGGATCCAGCAGTGATTAGCTGGGGGTGTTGAGTAATTTCTTCACCTCTTTGTCCCTCTCAGCATGACCGGCAGTGACGTCAGGCCCTGTGGTGGGAGCAGCATTACCTGATGCAGGTGCTCTGTGAGCAGGATTGAGAGCAGCAGCAACGGAAAATGCCCTAAGATGGAAATGAGCAGGAGAGATAGAAACCAGGAGAGGGGAAGGGGAGGCCAAAATATGAGGCCCTCTGTGGCGCTGCAGCCACACACACACACCAGCCTGTGGGAGCCTGACTGGGTGTAAAATGGGGGAAATGAGCCAGGGATGAACGAAAGGTTTGTCATCAGCTCTTCCTGAAATGTGTGGCTCTCTCAAGCTCTTACTTTCCTACTCTTAATAGAGACCAATAAATAGGTATCTACAATTTTTAACACAGCAACTGACATGTGCATCTTTGCGAGAGGGGTAATAGGGAGTAGTGGAGACTGTGGCAACAACTGCTCTTTGCCTCCAGCCAAGAGCTTCTACACAGGAAGGAGAAAGGCCAGACCTACCAATTTCTCAAGGAGAAGCCAGAATTCGGGATTTTTTTTCCTCACCCCAATTTTCTGATTTCCTAAAACATGTTGGAAATGAACTCACTTTAAAAAAAAAAAAAAAAAAGTATAAACACCATGCAGGGAATGAGACACGTCTGCAGGCCACATCTGGCCCCTGGTCTGCAACTTTGGTCTTGAGCCTGGAAACAGACCAAGAGCTCAAATGAGCATCAGGACAATGACAGGGGTTGGGCAATCACAGGGCCTGGAACTTGTTAAAAGCTGCCGCTTGTTTGAGGCACCAGGGAAGAGACAGCAGCCTGGCCGAGTGATGGCCGGGATTCCAATGCCCATCGGGTGACCGGAGCGTGCACTTCAAAGCGAAAAGGAACCCAGGAGGCTGTCCCACGCGGGTGGCTGCTCTGCGGGGTTGGGCAGTGGCCCCTGGCCGCTTCACAGGCCTGAGGTGGGCCGCCCACAGCTGGGGCCTGGAGCTGGCAGCAGCCCCCAAACCACCGGACAATGCGGGCTCTGCAGCCTGTGCTGCTCAAAACTTTTGGGTGTACGCGCCCCTCCCACCTTTTTTTTCCCTTTCTTTCTTGTGCCTCTATTTTATTGGGATGACTAAACCTTTCAACTATGTTAGCAGTAAACACAGCTAATTTACCCCCTGCCTCTTTGAAACAGCTGCTGACAGCTGTGCTACATGTAACTCAGGGAAGGATCTTTGTAGTCGAGCCTACCAAGTTCACATTTGTTGTTGGGCTCCATCTCTCCTGCCCAGCGCCCCACACAGCTGCACCAAATATCGGGGAGTGCCCCTTCCTCCCCGGGCCTGGAGGATAAACAGTGTGTGAATGGCGGAGGCCAGGCAGAGAGCTCCTAGCGGACCAAGGGGACGCCAGTGACCAGAGTTGAGAGAAAAAAAAACCAACACACACAGACATACACAGGCCCAGGAACCAGAACCGAATGTCTCCTTTTATTGCAAAGTCAAAACGCTTTTTATTTTGTCTATTTATACAGAATTTTCGCTGAGGACTGCTCTACGCAACAGCTGAAGGTACATTGGCCCGACCGTTAATACATAGTCTTAAATAAGAAAACAAGCAGGTTGGAGGGAAGCAAGCTCATCGTCCCAAACAAGCGACTGGAAGAGGGTCTGAAAGGAGCTTCTGATGGACATAAATAATTTGTTCTGTAACAACTATTTACACGCTTCACTGTACAAACGATGCGAACCAGAGGTGAGAAAACTTGCACCAAGAGGGGGTCACACAAAAACCCCCACATCTGCCAACAGATGAAATAAAATGTAGCAGAAACAGCGGCTCTTCCCTGCGGGCCAGCCAGAGTGACGGCTGCAGCCCAAGCTACTGAAGAAGAAAAAGCAAAAGAAAGTAAAAAACAAAAGTTTTCCCCAAGTTTCCAGCAACAAACTTAATCACGACAGAGGAACGGTCCCACCAGAGCCTGTCCCAGGGCCTTCTGGATAACGCTGGTCTTTGTGCACAGAGAGCCTGTGCTCCCCAGCCCTAGGCTGCAGCGGGAGGCGGTGCACACTGTTTAGGGCCCCCCCCGCCCCCCCCCCCCCCCCCCAGCCAAGGCGAGAAAGGCTCTCACCAGGAGCCATTCCAATCGGGACACTCGGTGAGGGCGTCACTCTCCGAGGCTCTAGGTCCTTCCCCTGGAGATCTGGCCCTGCTCACCCTCCGCCCAGCAGAGCTCCCGCTGGGCTTCCAGGAGCCCTCAGCAGGGGTCTGCCCATGAGAAGAGGGGCCCATGGCCCAGACTGAACCCGGGCTTCAGAAGCGAAGCGGCGGTCATTGCACGACAGACAAGCCTCCTTGGGGGATGGGGAGTAGCCCTATGGAGGGCTAGGCTTCCTGGGGGCTTCCTTAAACAGGGCCACGCTGGCCAGCGTTCAGGGTCAGGCCGCCGGCTCTGTGCTCACGCTGCCGTCCTCCACTCGGCGCCACACAGATGTCCTAGCCGCGGAACTGGACGAGCACTTGCGAACATCTGCTGGGCCGCAGGGCCATCACACGCCCAGCTGAATGACGAAATGCATTTTTCCTTCGAGATCAGCACGCCCCTTCCTCTGAGCAGAATTTGCCCTCCCCCCTCCCAGCCAAATCTTGGGTTTGGGCAAGTCTACGTAACGCTGGGTCTCTGGAAACCTCAGACGAAACCCAAATGGAATGGAGAGGGGCCTCCCTGCCCTCCGCCAGCCACAGCCTCTGTTTATGAAATCAGGGGAAACCAAGAAATGCGGACAGATTGTTTAGGAAAATATATCTGTAACATCCTAACCATTTTCATTCATTCGTTTTATTGGGACATGTATTACAGGCACTTCCGCGTCATTCCTTCAGCACAGACACGACACGCCCACCCCTCCCTGCGCCCCTTCCTCCCACCGCTGGGTCCTGGGTGAGGGGCGCTCCTAACTGCCCCGGGAACGAGTCAGTGCAGGGCCGTGGCCGGGCAGTTTTTCTTGATATAATTTTTTTCCTGTTAGGTTTTACTTGCAGCAGCTTCTAGGATCTTGTCCATAGGATGACAACGAAAAACTGATCAAAAGCCATTTGCCTCTCAAATCCTTAACGCTCCTACGCCATTAACGTTGGGGAGGGGGACGGGAAGGCCTCGCACAAGGCGGCCGGTCCCCTGGCTCCTTGTCACGGTGGGCCGGGGACCTGGGTGGTGAGTCGCAGGATCCAGAAAAGGTGGCCGCAGAGGGCCTGCCTTCCAGGAGGCTAGTGGCAGCCACAGGCCCGGACAACCATGTTCCTGTATTTCTTCAGGATGACGTTGGAGCTGTCGTCGAAGTAGAGCACCGAGATGGCGTTCAGCTGGGTGGGGGCGCAGCAGGGCTTGGGCACTGTGTCCGGGTTGATGAAGTGGACCTGCAACGCACAGCGAGACGTGGGCGTGGTGAGAAGGGGCCAGGCCCTGCTCTCTGGCCTCCTATGTGTGTCAGGGACACGCGCCGCCTGGGCACAATGACCGAGGGGACACTCACCGAGCGTGCCCGGTTCTGAGCACATTCTGCGTCACTAACTTGGTTCTGTAATCATCCCAGCTTCACAGATGAGGGACCCACGTGCAGCACACAAGGGAAGTCAGTGGCCAGATCAGACACGTGGGGCCAGATCGCCCTCTCTTGCAGGGCTATCCTGTGCACTGTGGGCCTTTAACAGCACCCCTGGGCTCGAGGGTCAGCGGCACCCACATGTCGCTAGACATTAAATATCCCTGTGGGGCAAAACCGCCCCAAGTTGACAACCACTGAGCTGGACCAGGCCCAGCCCACAGGCCAAATCCTGCCCAGCCGACTGGTTTTGTGACTAAAGTTTTATTGGCACCCATCCCCGCCCATTCGTTTACGTAGCCCCACTCTCACGATGAGGGCAGAGTGGAGCAATGGCAACTATGACTCTCAAAGTAAAAAACATTTACCATCTGGCACTTTTCAGGAAAAGGTTGCTGACCTCTGAGCTAGATCTGTTCTATTCAAGAGTCACACCTGTCATTTTAAAAGTTCTCACAGCCACATTTAAAAAGACGGGAAAGAAACAGGTAAAGTTAATTTAAATGACATGTTTAATTTAACCTGGTATTTCAAAAATATTATTATTTCAAGATATACTTAACATTAAAAAGTCACTAATGAGAGGTTTTACTTTTTTTGTACCAAGTCTTCAAAACCCCCTGCCCTAACCGGTTTGGCTCAGCGGATAGAGCGTCGGCCTGTGGACTCAAGGGTCCCAGGTTCGATTTCGGTCAAGGGCATGTACCTTGGTTGCGGGCACATCCCCAGTGGGGCGTGTGCAGGAGGCAGCTGATCGGTGTTTCTCTCTCATCGATTTTTCTAACTCTCTATCCCTCTCCCTTCCTCTCTGTAAAAAATCAATAAAATATATTAAAAAAAAGAAAAAGAAAAAAAAAAAAAACCCTGACTGGGCGCATGTCAAGTGCTCAAGAGCTGCATGTAAAATAGGTCTGTATTGCGTGGTGCAGGGCTAGGCCACACTGGACTATTTTGCTTCTTGAGCAATAAAAGTAAGAGGCAAGGAATTTGGGCAAACACTTGGGTGGACGGACATCAACAAGAAAGCAGGCCGTCCAGAAGGTGGGACTGACGAGGCCGGCCAGTCACTCAGGCTTTCGGCCCCTCGCACTCAGGGCTTCTGTGTCCTTACACAGGACAAGGTCAGAGGGTAAACAAACTCAAACGCCTACATTTCCACAGGAGTGTCACTGATGAGTGAATGAGGCCAGGAGTGAGACAATAAGGAGTAGTGAGGACTGGGGAAAACTGAACACCTCTCTTCTCAGGCCACAAACTGACTGCAGCAACCAAAGCAGTGCAGTCAGATATGCCAACAGTCGGGACAGGCGGGAGATTCGGTTCTGTTTGTTTTTAGGGGAAATTCCAGGTTTCCGACACACCACGAGTGCCCAGTGCCAGCACTGTGGATGACTGCTCACAGCCTTAAACTCTGAACCTTCCCCATCTTTTCCACCCGGGAATCACTTTAAAGCAAATCCCCGATGTCAGCTCGCTCCCTCTGTTTCTCACTAGGGCTCCTGGATGACAAGGATTCGCCCCCTTTGAAAACATGACCCTCATTTCAGAATAATCGGAGGGTCCACCTGAGCCTGAGGTCTCTGATGAAACGAGGACTGAGTGGGTGGTCACAGGCCACAGAGGCAGGGCCGGAGGGTAGAGGTGTGGCCCCTGCCAGCCTGGGACACTCCCATCACCTCTGGGTCCTCGGAGCAGGACCTCCGGGAACGGGGGAGCAGGTCCAGGCCACAGAGTAGGCTGGGGGCCTGTTCATCTCCTGTACAGGGACTTTCAATCCTAAACGGGCTCTGGATTTTGCTGTTGGGGGCGGGGCCCTGGGCAAGCAATGCTGGACAAAGAGGCTGTCCCCCTAAGGACAGAGCCTGGTCCCAGCGAAAGGGGTGGGACAAGGGAAGAGGGAGGCCGACACTAAACAAAAGAGGCACAAAGCCCCATAACAGACAGAGCTGTGGGAGAGGGATGGGCCTGGGTAGTGAGCTGCCTGTCATCAGGAGCATTCAAGCCAGGGAGGGTGAGCAGTTGTCAGGAAAGGCCCAGACAATGTTCAGGGCAGGGAGCTAGACAACCAAGGTCCTTGAGCCCCTGATTCCGAGCTAACGGACAGTCCCTAACTCATTGCGATTGCTGTCGGTTTGGTAGCAAACGTAACGTGTAATCTGTGTCACCGGTGCTGGGCGCCTTGTTAAGAATCTCACTATCACTGCATCCTCCATGACCCCATGGAAGGTCAGCCTGAAAGCAGCCTTGGCTCCCCAGCCCATCTCATTACCCTAATCTCCTGGTGGGCCACCTTCCTGCCTCGTCCTCCCTCTGGCCTTTGCTCATTTGCTTCCTGGTTGTTCCCTCCCCTGGAGAACGAGGCCCTGCTGGCCCCGCGGGGTCCCCAGCTCCCCCTGCAGGGGCCACAGACAGTAGACCCTCAACAATAGTAAATTCCCTGAGTGACTGACTGCGAAGTTCAAGGCCAGGAGGTGGATGTGAGCTGTGGGAGGGGACAAACTCTCAGCCATGACCCAGGGGAAGAGGCACTGTGGGGGGACTGGGCACTGTGGGGGGGACTGGGCACTGTGGGGGGACTGGGCACTGTGGGGGGACCGGGCACTGTGGGGGGGACCGGGCACTGTGGGGGGACCGGGCACTGTGGGGGGACCGGGCATTGTGGGGGGACTGGGCACTGTGGGGGGGACTGGGCACTGTGGGGGGACCAGGCACTGTGGGGGGGACCGGGAACTGTGGGGGGACTGGGCACTGTGGGGGGACTGGGCACTGTGGGGGGACCGGGCACTGTGGGGGGGACCAGGCACTGTGGGGGGACCGGGCACTGTGGGGGGGACTGGGCACTGTGGGGGGACTGGGCACTGTGGGGGGGACTGGGCACTGTGGGGGGACTGGGCACTGTGGGGGGACTGGGCACTGTGGGGGGACCAGGCACTGTGGGGGGGACTGGGCACTGTGGGGGGACCGGGCACTGTGGGGGGACTGGGCACTGTGGGGGGGACTGGGCACTGTGGGGGGACCGGGCACTGTGGGGGGACCGGGCACTGTGGGGGGGACTGGGCACTGTGCGGGGACCAGGCACTGTGGGGGGACCAGGCACTGTGGGGGGGGACTGGGCATTGTGGGTGGGACCGGGCACTGTGGGGGGACTAGGCACTGTGGGGGGACCAGGCACTGTGGGGGGGACTGGGCATTGGGGGGGGACCGGGCACTGTGGGGGGACTGGGCACTGTGGGGGGACCGGGCACTGTGGGGGGACTGGGCACTGTGGGGGGGATCGGGCACTGTGGGGGGACTGGGCACTGTGGGGGGACTGGGCACTGTGGGGGGATCGGGCACTGTAGGGGGGACCGGGCACTGTGGGGGTACCAGGCACTGTGGGGGGGACCGGGCACTGTGGGGGACTGGGCACTGTGGGGGGACCAGGCACTGTGGGGGACCGGGCACTCTGGGGGGACCGGGCACTGTGGGGGGACCAGGCAGTGGGGGGGGACCAGGCACTGTGGGGGGACCAGGCACTGTGGGGGGACCGGGCACTGTGGGGGGGACCGGACACTGTGGAGCACCAGGACAGCAGCCCCCAGACAGAGGCGGGGCCACAGCCACCTCTCCACCAGGCACAGTGACTGCTTCCCACTGTACCTTTAGGAACTCACAAAACTGTTCTAATTTCTTTTGAAATTAGGAGAAGTAAGTCAACGTGAGGGTCAAAGATTAAACATATCTTTATGTCAACATAGTAGTGAAATAGAATTCTTAACCTTGTTTTACAGGGAACGGGGCCCTTGAGAGTCATGGTGTGGCCTTGGGCAGAGACCTGCTCGCGCCCCAGCCTGGCGCAGCCCAGGAGGACCGGGCGCCCCGTTGCCCTGCCCACCCGCTGGGGTGCAGGCCACTCACCAGGGTCTGCACGATGGCATGGTTGGTGGCGTTCATGTAGGAGTTCAGCGGGAAGGCGCACTCCCCCTCGCAATAGTAGGCGGCGTAGCCCTCGGGCGCGATGATCCAGTCCTGCGGGGAGAGGAGCGTGGGGCCACGAGGGCCGTGTCCAGGGCCCGTGGAAACGTGGGCAGGTCAAAACCCTCCTCCTGTGGGCCAGACTGCGGGGCTCCCAAGTCAAAGACCCCCTGAGCAGCTGTGACTCATCCCCTGCCCTTCACCTCCCTCCATCCGCCTGGCTCCAGGGGGGGCAGCCATGTTCCCATAGCACAACCCCACCCCTGGCAGAGCTCGCTGGGTCAGGGACAGGTGCTGGACCCGAGCAAGGCCCATCGGCCTCTGCCCTGGGAATGTGAGTCATGGGAGGGGAAGGAGGGCAGCTGGGTCTGGCACCCTGAGCAGCCAGCACAGGGTGGAAACGGGCTTCACATGCAGAATGGGGTCCAGCGTCCAAAGTGCTAGGGCTGCCGTTCCAGCTTGAGTCACAGCCACATTTCTGCTCTTGGGTTTCCTGAGGCCCCCCATACCCTCCCCTAAATCCTCTGCCCTGGGTGGACACTTGAAACCAGGGTCTTAATCGATGCAGAAGAGAAACACGATCGGGGAGCCCGGGGCCACCCCTTACCTGCCAGCCCAGGTCGCGGAAGCTGACGTACAGCTCGTGCTTCTTGCAGGCCTGCCTCTGGTCGGTGCTGCTGTTCTCTGCGGGCGAGCAGAACGCGGCGGGGGCGGGGGGATGGGGGGGCGGGCGGGAGAGGGCAGCGCAGGCGTTAGGCGGGTGTAGCGCTGGAGGGTGGCTTTTCTCACATAAACGCTGCTGGAGGACCCATGGCCTGCAAACTCACTTCCACCCCCAGCCAACAGTCCCGCACGGAGGTGCCAAGCTCTCCCGCTCTCACAGTCCAAGCTCACAGCACCCTCCGGATCCTTCCGACAACTCTGGTGTCTTGTATCCCCAGGTGGGGTTTAGATGCTCACATCTGCCCGGGTTCCGTAAAGGAGTCAAAGCCCGTCCATGCCCGACAGGAGGCTGCTGCCGGAGGCTGCCCGAGGGCCCTGCTTCCGCCAGCCTCGCCACAGAGGCCAGCCAGAGGGGTAAAGACAAGGCCTGGGACAAAGCCCCCATCACCACCCCACCAGGAAGAAACAAGAGGCAGGAAGTCAAACCACACTGATCTTCCAGCAAAAGCCTCTGAGGTTTCTGAGGATGGATTGATGCACTGGGGCTTTCCAGGAGTGCGTGAGCTTCGCAGGCATGTGGGTACGGATTCAGGACTGGTAAACACATCGAGATCCGTCTGTCTGTCTGATCCACACTCTCTCGCTCACACACATGCACACACAGCTGCCTGTCCACACTAGCTCCATGAGCTGCTCGTGGCCTTGGTCTGTCGGGCCTTGGCTTTCAACATGAGGCCAAATATCGCTGCTTTGCTTTAAGACGGGGTTGGAAAGTGGCACCCAGGCTGCTACTTGTCCTTCCTCTGCTCACGGCAGACATGGCTAATCAGTCGTGGCACTTTCTTCTCCCGGAGCCCTCCTACGGCTTCAGACCCGAGCAGCTGGCAATGTTGGTGCAGAAAGGGAAGAAAAGGGACGCTCAAGAAGTAGGCCCCAGCCCCCCTGCCCTTCCAGTCCTGCCCCTCCCACCCCAACAGCCAGCAGGAGCAGGAGGCACGCTGCTTCTTCCACCGCCAGGAGCCCCCGCCTGAGCAGCTAACGAGTTAGGACTGGTGCTGGGGCTCAGCTCCCACCCCCGCGGGTCAGCTGCCGAGAGTGGCTAATTACCAGGGAGCTGGGTCCAAACGTGGGTGGGGAGAAGGGTGTGGAGGGAAGGCAGCGACCCCAGTCTCTCATCCCCAAACCACAGCCTGTGAAGAGCAGCGCAAGGCCTGGGGGCGGGCTAGCCTGCAGGAAAGAGCTTCCGGCCGGCCGGCAGGGCAGCAGGCAGCACGCTGGAGCACGTCTCCTTCCAGCGCACAGGGGGCTGCCTGCTGGGAGAGGTCGACTTGTGTGGCCCTGCAGGAGGACTCCCAGCCGGCACAAGAGGCGAAGCACCCCAGGACATGTGCACACACACTCACACACTCGCACTCGCACACCCACACACAGATTCTGGTTTACTAAGCCTGCGGTGGGGCCCAGGTCTCGGTATTTCTTTTCTTATCAAACTTCCAGGCAGAGTTTAGCTGAACTTCCGACAGGGCCAAGAAATCCACAGGAAGGAGACAGGATCCAGGCAAGAAAGAATAGCTGCATGTGAGGTAGTGAGAGCCCCATCCTGGGGGTTATGTAAGTGGAGACCTGACGGGGATGTGTTGGGGGAAATGGAGTGTGGAGGACTTAGAGGTACCAGAGTCCCTGGGGCAGACCATGGTTGGCTTTCACCGTGGACCCCCAGCCCCCAAGAGCACGGCCTGGGGGTTTCCAACACAAATTCAGGGGGTCCGCTGGATTTTAATGTGGGGGATCACAGACTCCTTTGAGAAGAGGATGGATGCACCTAGCAGAACACAAGCCCTGCAAAGCCCTGTGCACAAACTCGGGAGCCACCACACCCCGCACGGTCCATCTGGGCCTGTGGGCTCGGGAAGCCTGTGCCTAAAACCTTCGCCAGCCACAGCACCCGTACTGCCCTTCGCCCTCGAAAAGGAAACTGAACAGAAAGTCCAAAATCAGCTGGGTGAGGCAAAACCAGCTGTTGACGAGATAAGGCTGACTTGGGGATGTGGCTGCTTTGCGTATTCTGAACACCCATGTGCCCCTGTGCTTCCTGGGACCAACCCCAGGCCCAGGAGCAGGACCGCTGAGCTCAGCTAGGAGCTCCGTTCCGACAGGGCCGCCCACAGACTGGGCGCTGCCTCTGGACCAGCGCAGTGTGCTGGGAGAGCGACACCAGAGGGGAGACCGCACTTAACAAATACGCAAATTCGTTAGGAGTTTCAAATATTTTCACTTTAAGAAATAGCCTTAACCGGTTTGGCTCAGTGGATAGAGCGTCGGCCTGCGGACTGAAGGGTCCCAGGTTCAATTCCGGTCAAGGGCATGTACCTTGGTTGCGGGCACATCCCCAGTAGGGGGTGTGCAGGAGGCGGCTGATCAATGTTTCTCTCTCATCGATGTTTCTAGCTCTCTATCCCTCTCCTTCCTCTCTGTAAAAAAAAAAGCAATAAAATATATTTTTTTAAAAAAAGAAATAAAATTAAAGATGCAGCAAAGTCCTCCACTGTTCATCCTCCCGGCTCCCTGGGCAGCAGCCTCCCTGGGAAGCGGGTGTGGCATCTCCCCACAGGTTTCAGAGCTTCCCTTCACGTGCTGTTACCACTGTTCTGTCTGTTTGGGAACGGGCACGGCTGGCCTATTGTTATACTCGAGTTTGGCACTTGCATTTGAGTGCCACCGTGAGGGGGACAGCCACGGGGTGAGCTGTCAGGATGGCTGTGGGCTGTTTCCTGCAGCACTGGCTCCACCACCACCGGTGCAACACGTGGCTCCCGAGCGGCTCCTCGCCGGGCCCCGTGCGTGGGTCCCGGGGTCTGTGTGTGGACCCTCCCGCCCCCGGCGTACCTGCGACGTTGGCCATCCGCAGGGCCTCCTGGTTCTTGGGCGTCTTGGAGCGGTTCTGGCCGCGCTGCCGGCTCCCCGTAGAGCGGGCGCTGCGAAGGTGGACCTCGGTGGCCTTAAAGAAGGCCACCATGAAGGGCTGCTTGTTCTGGGGCCCGTGCCGCCCGATCAGGCCCGCCAACTTGGGGTTGATGCTCTGCCCTAGATCGGGAGCAGCCAAACGCATAGGAGACGGTTACAGAGAGGCGGTGGGGGGCTGCATGCCTGCCTCGCAGTTCACTCACGCATTTGCATCATCCACCCGCCTATGTTATTCAGCGCTGGCTCTGTGCCAGGTTGTGTTGGGAGCGGAGAGCACAGTGAGGAACCACGCAGAGAAAACTGTCCCCTGGGCAGGCAACCTGGTGGGGCAGGTGGGCAGGTACCCCAGGGTAAAAGCTGAAGCGGGAGGGGGCACAGCCGGGCTAGAGGAAGCTCCACTCACATTTCCTTGGGCACAGCAGGTTACGTGATCCATCTAATCTCAAGAGGTGGGGCAATCCTGCTCAGGGCCAGGGAAGGTGGGGATGGTTGCAAGCCGCCCTCATGTCTACCACCCTGTGCATGGAGGGGCCATCTGAGCACAGACCGGGTAGCAGGGAGGAGGAGAGCCATGAGGATATTTGGGGAGAGGACATTCCAGGCAGAGGGCACTGCCAAGGCAAATGCCCGGAGGTGGGAGCCAGGTGGGCATGTTCAGGAGACTGGCCGCCGGGCTGGAGCAGAGCCTGGGGGTGAGGGGGCAGAAGGGGGCAGTCAGGAGGAAAGCGGTGGGGACCGTAAGGCACCAGCGAGCACTCTGCCTTACTCTGTTTACTGGGTTGAATAGTGTCCCCCCAAGTTCATGTCCCAGAACCTCAGGAGGTGACCTTTGGAAATAGCGTCTGTGCCTATGAAATCGGTTAAGATAAGGTCATACTGGATTAGGAAGGGCTCTAACCCGATGACTGGTGTCCTGAGAAGAAGGCCATGTGAAGGCAGACACACACACATGCACACACACACATTCACACACACACATACACACACGGTGGCCTAAGGACAGTGAGGCGCGCCGGAGCCACCAGGAGCGGGGGGCACGGTAGGACCCTTCCCTGGGCCTGTGGAGGGAGCACAGCCCTGGGCACCTTGACTTTGGACTTTGCGCTCCGACTGGAGAGACTAAAGTCCTGTTGTCCTAAGCCCCCCAGTTTGTGGTGTTTTGTTACTGAAGCCCCAGGAGCCTCATGATCTGCATGAAGTGGGAACCACGGGGATGGAGAGCTGAGCAGTGGACAACTTGAGTTGTTTGCAAAAGATGGCCCGGGCTGCCCCTGGAGATTGCACTGTGGGGCTGAGGACAGAAGCCAGAGACCAGGGGGAGGTGGGCCGGGGCAGGTCTTCAGGAGTTCATTTTTAAATCCTCCTTTAGAATTTATTTTATTTGTAATGTCTTGTTTAGAAATAATTACTGACTCACAGGAAGTTGCACACACACACACAAAAGACTTCAGGGAAACCCCATGTACCTTTCACCCAGTTCACCAAAGGGTCACGTAACTAGAATACAACGCCTCGACTGGGACGGCCCAGCCTGGATCTGCCCGGAGAGGGAAACCGAGGGAAGTGCTGAGGGAGCGGATATAAAAGGTCAGAAGACACGGGACTTCCTCGCTCTGGGCCTGAGCACCTGGGAGAAGGGAGGGGGGAAAGCAAGGTAGGAACAGGGGAGACACAGAGAACAGGGAGGGCGGAAGGTGGCAGCAGAACATCACAGCTTGGGTTTGGCTCCTGATCTGGGGGAGACACAGACTGGGGACCAAGACCCGCTCCAGCCCAGTGCCAGCCTCCCTGAGTTCAAGCCCCGGCCCTGGCACTCCACACAGCTGCTCCTCCGAGCAGAGCTCTGCACTTCGAAGGCGCCTGGTAAATGCTGGCTCGGGGCTGCGGCCAGGCGGCGTGGAGACTGGACGAGCTCCCTGGGGAGAGCGTGTAGCTGGACACGCCATGTGCGGGCTGCGTCCAGGTGCCCATCTCAGCCACTGAGAGATCAGGGCCCGGGGCAGAGGCTGCGCGGGAGTGCCGGGAGGAAGGATCTGGGCGCAGCATGGACAGGAGGAAGGGCCCCAGGAGGGTATGGGATCCCGGGACCAACGGGAGGAAGCGGATGGAGCAGTCGCCATGTCCTGTGCTCTCCCAGTGGGTGGGGGTGATGGGAAAATGGGCGATCTCTCGGCTCTGGCAACCATGAAGCCACTGACCAACATGTATATAGCGTCATGCCGGTGGTGATGGTGTTCCAAAGAAAGAAAAAGCAAGAGGCGGACAGAGAGCCGAACCCAGAGACCGAACGCCCCACCGAGGACCCCGGCATGGAAGCAAGGGGCAAACCCTGACCAGCTCTGGCTGCGCAACCACAACAGACATGACACCGCGTTGGGTGCGGGGTCCGAGGCCAGAGGAACCCTTGCTCTGGGAACCCTGGCCCATCCGCATCTGGAATTAACTTCACCTGGAGCCCTCCAGACGGCGAAGGCAGGAAACCGCCTCCCAAGGACCAGGCCAGCACCAGGGGTTTGCTTTGGTTTTTTAACAACGAGGGCGTTTCAAAGACCAAGCTCCCCATCCGCCACTATTTCCCCCTAAATTAACCCCTTTAACGTTCACTCTCCTGCATTCTTTAGCGGGGTTTCCCGGAGTTCACCATCTATAATTGGAGCAGTTCTGTAAAAGGAGCCATTAAAGCCAAGCTCCTAGGATTTGCGTTCCCCCCTGGAAGGTTTTTAAGGGCAAAATAAAAATGCCTGGAAACACGACGTGGCCCGATACAGTAACCCTACGTTTCCCGCAATGGCGGACGGTGGGCTGGCCTCCTCCTGGGCCCTCAGGACAGCCAGGGCCAGGGAAATGGGCGATGGAGCAGAAAGAGGAGGGGCTCTGGGGGCTCTGCACCCGCACCTGCCGCGGACCGGCCTGCGTGGGCCACGCTGGCCTGTATGCTGGGCCCAGATATGGTCACCAAACGGGCCACTGGGGACACAGGGGCTTCTCCACCCGGCACGTGGGTTGGAGCTAAATGTGCCCTTCGGGGACTGCGTGGGTATTGTAGGGTGTATAGGAGCATCACCGGCTGCTCCCAAAACGCATTCCAGTGCCCTTGGGAGGCAAAACGTCCCAGGGAGAGAGCCGGGGCCATGCATACACCCTCCCCCATCATGCCGACAAGTCACTGCAGTCGAGCCTTTAGCTGCAAACCGGAGAGACCCTGGGGGGCATTATCAGACAAGATAATTAAATTCAGGGGTGGCATGAAGTAGCGGCCAGCCACCTAAACAAGGCATGCATCTCTTTACAAGTATTCCTGCGTGGTGTCCAGGCCAGCGATGCTATGCGCCCTGGGGGTCCCACTGGGAAGGAGACCCTCGGAGGAAGAGCCCCTCAGATCAGCCCTGAGGGGGAGGCCCAACGTGAGCCAGCGTGACTATAGTGGGAGGGAAGACGGAACATGAGGTTAGGTTCATCTGTAAAGTTCATTTTATGTCTTTAACATTCGCTCTCCTGCATTCTTCAATGCCCGCGGGAAGGGCAGGAGAGCATGTCAGGGGTGAAGACCTGCAGGTCGGCTGGGAAGGAGCTCATTTTCATTTCATGAAGTTACATACACAGGCTCCACTTCGCATGTGCAAGTGTTCGGTTCGAGTATTTGTATTTAAATGCCTGGGGCAAGTCAAACTGCATAGGGAGCCAAGCTGAATGAATCGGCAGAGAGACTGAGGTGGCTGAATAAATGAAAAAAAAGAAAAGAAAAAAAAAAGACATACATTTTATTTTAGCATAGGTCTGTATCTTTAGGAAAGTTGAAAGAGGCTTATATTGTAGCCAATGGTTAATAGATTGAAAACAACAAACAAACAAAAACTGCCCGGCTGGTGTGCTCGGTGGTTGAGCGTTGACCCATGAACCAGGTGGTCAAGGTTTGATTCCTGGCCAGGGCACATGCCTGTTGTGGCTTGATCCCCAGTAGGGGATGTGCAGGAGGCAGCCGATCAATGATTCTCTCTCATCATTGATGTTTCCAACTCTCTCTCCCTCTTGCCTATTCTCAGAAAATCAATAACATCTCTTTTTAAAACCCTGGAGATTTCTCCAAGAATAGAGTTGTCAGATTTTGCAAATAACAATACAGATGCCCTGCTAATTTTGAATCTCAGATAAGTGAATAACGCTTGAATATGGGGGACATACTTATATGAAGCAGTTATCAGTTGTTTACCTGACATTCGAGTTTAACGGGGCTTTTATCTGCCAAGAGGACGGAAAGGTTTACCAGCTGTATGACTATAGCTGACCTCCTGCACGAGGAGGAAAGTGATGGAGAGGTGTCTGGCCCACTGACTGGCCGGTAAGAGGGCCCAGAGCAATGAATTAGCTGGTTTCTTCTTTGGTAGATGGTTTGCCTCTCTCTGGTGTTTTGCTTGGTTGTGTGTGTGTGTGTTTTAAATTTTAGTTTTAACTTATAGTAGTATTGACCCTTTTTATACACAGGTCTGTCAGGGTTTTTTCTTTTAATGCTCACCCAAGGATATGTTTTTATTGATTATTTAGAGAGAGGAAGGAGAGAGAGGGAGAAACTTCGATTAGTTGCCTCTGACATGCACCCTGACCTGGAATTGAACCTTTTTTTACTCCAACCAACTAACCCACCCGGCCAGGGCCAGACGACACTCCAACCCATGTATGGATCCCTGTAATCACCACTTCTATCGGGGTACAGAGCAGCCCAGCAGCCCCCAAAGCACTCCCTCCTGCCGCCTCTATCTCAGTGTGAGGAACCAGAGGTCGAGGTCGCTCTGCTCCCCAGGGCATCTGTCTTCCGCAGCCTGGGGGCAGGTGCTTCTGGCATCGCCGGGTGGAGGCGGGCACTGCTCACTGCCCTGCAGTGCACCGGACGGCACCACGACAGAGAAAGACGATCCAAAATGTCAGCAGTGCCGAGGCGGACAAACTGCCTGTCACGCCCTCCCCCCACTCCGGCCCGACCTGCTCTCTCCCCCTAGCTCTGCGTCTCCCAGGCTTTTCATGCACCTGGACTCCCGGTCTTTTGCGTTGGTTTCCTTCCGTCTCTGTGTCCTTGAGGTTCCCCCGCGAGGTTGCAGGTGTCGGCGCTCACGCCTTTGCTGCCGAGCGGATCCCCCGGCGTGGACGCTGAGGTTGCTGGTCCCTCCGGGAGCGGGACAGCAGGGCGCTGCACGCATGTCGGGAGGAGCATCCAGCACAGGATTGCTCGTGGCCTACGTTTCCATTTCTGCGACTGAAGCAGAGTGACGTCTGTTGTGGGGTCCACGTCCCAGTCTGCACGCTCAGGTGCCCATCTGCTCCGGGACCATCACACCTGCTGCCTGGAGAGCCAGGGGGGCTGTCTGCACAGGTTTTGCTCCCACTCGGAGCTGCGTGGAGAGGACCCAGCCCTGGGAGCCCCAGTGAGGCAGAGGCCGTGGGTGCAGCCCCACGCCCTGCCCAGCCCTTGGCCCTGGTCCTCCTCCACCCCAGAAGGTGGCCCATCAGCCCCTTCCCAGCCTCACTGGCAGCCCCGTCTAGGATGGCTGCTGCAGGCTCCTTGGAAATGTCTTCCGCCCTAAAAAGAAGAGAGCGCCCTTTATCCAGCCACCTGCTTCCTTCCTGCATGCTCGGGCGTGGAGGCAGCCGTCTTGCCAACTGTGATGTGACGAGCCTCCGGCCCCAACGCCAACACACGCAACATGCGAGACCAAGAGGAAAGTCTTCCCTGCTGTTGATGCTCTGGCCCAGGGTCCAGACACTGCAGCCCCGGGCCCATCGGCCCACTGGCTGTTCTCTGTACGGCAGACGGTCTCACTGGACTGCAGCCGGGCATCCATCCACTCTTGTCTGTCGGCGTTCACACGGCATCGCAGAGCTGAGGATCCGCGACAGAAAAGGTCTGACCCGCCAGGCCCAGCACGCTGACTAGCTGGTACGGACAGTGTTTGCTGACCCCCTGCTCCACTTGCTTCCAGGCTTGTCAAGAAAACCCGCATGTCCCCACAAGGGGAGCCACCCCACTGCCTATGCGTCACCAGGACAGTATTCCTGGTGGAGCTGCTTCCCTCCGTCACCGGTTCTCAACAGATAAGAAACAACCATTTGAGAGCATTTGCTCTGAGCCCGGCGCTGTGCTGAGCCCATTCCTTGGGCAGGACTCTTGATCCCGTATTTACAGATGAGTCAAGTGAGGTCACAGCACGAAGCCATCTACCCTGGACCCGCCACCAAGGAGGCAGAGACAGGGTCCACACCCTGGCCCAGCTGACCCGAGCCTGAGCACTTAATCTCAACCTGCCGCCGAGGCCAGCAGGTGTCTCGGGAAACACAGAGGAGGGATCAGCTGGGCCTGGATGGGCACCTGCGGGGCCTCCGGGGTAGGAAGGCTCTCTGAGGCACCGGAAGCAAGGCCTCCCAGGAGGTGAGCCAGGTGGGAGGGGGCGCAGGGACGCAGGCCTGTGAGCTGGGAACAGGGACCAGTGGCAAGAGCAGAATCAGCAGGCCTAACCCAGCAGGCTCCAGGCACAAATGGGGCCTCTATGGAAAGGAGGGGACACAACCGCCCACAGACAGGGCGGCATCTTGGTTTTCTTGTGGCATCTTTGTTTTCCAGGCCCAAGGCCATCAGCTGCCCTGAGGCCCACAGCGTAAGAATGTTCCTCGTTAATGGTGCAAAACACATTAATTCCAGCCACTTCTCCTGATGGGCCAAGGCCCTACTGACAAGCAAGTTCATCGTTAACACTTGTGACATCTGCTTGGCCTTGATTGCCCAATCCCGTCCCCACCACCGCTGCCCGCTCCGCCCAAACCCATCCCAGCCTCTGGGCCATCAGGCCTCGTCTTTCCTCTCTCCTCCAGCTGCTGGACAAACAGGATGTGAGGCAATCACCAGGGAGCAGGCACCACGGAGGCAGCTGCGCTGGGGGCGGGTTGCTCGCCAACCTGGCTTTGCGGGGCTTATCCTCCGCGGCCGCTGCGGGCAAATGGCTCGCCTCCCCGGCCGTCCGCAGCAGCTGCGGCTTGAGCATCAAGCATATGCCCTCAGCCCCTTAAATGTCTGGCAATCCCATCCGATGCCATCTGGGAGGATCAGAGAGAGACACATGTGCCCCATGCCTGGAGCGAGGAGCCAAAGGCTCTTTGCACACGGACACCGGGACACCCACATAGCTGATGCCAGGAGGCAGGGGTGGGCAGGGCGGGACCAAAAGTGGCCTCCTGGTCCTGGAGCTCAGGGCGGGGCGGGCAGCAGCTGGAGGACCACCAGGAGGAAGTGTGAGTCCGGGCAACAAGGCTATCAGATCATCCTCCGGGATCAGAGAGGTAAGGCTAGTCCACACTGCCCTCCTGAGCCTCCAAGTTATTTCTTCTGTGGCTGAGGGAGAGGAGGGGAACCCCACAAACTAGGAGAGGATGCTGGAGTCCTCCTCTTGGGAACCAAGGACCAGATGCTTCCACATCTGTAAGGAGGAAGAGACCCAGCCCACGGCGGTCTTCATCTCCCCGTGGGTTTGGGACGGAAGGCAGCCGGGGAAGCCCAGTGTCCTGACCTGGCACGCAGCCAGAAGCCCTCCTGCAGCGTCCTCAGACTCCGGGCTGGTCCTCACGGCCTGGGCCCCGACCTCCAGCAGACGGTGCCTTCACACTCGGCTTCCTCCTATCAGGACGCGAGCCACACGACGGCGCAAGGCTTGCTCTGTCCTCCGCAGCCCCTGCCGGTCACCGTCCCCGACACAGCGTAGGACCGATGCGCTTCCTGTGCAGGCGAGGAGCTGCTGACTGCAGGAGGCTGGTGCGCACGGGCAGGTGCTGGGCAGGGAAGCTCAGCAGGGATGCGGGGCCCAGGGCCAGCGTGTCCTTCAGGCGCAGTGCCCGGGCCCACGGCACTTTTAGGGGCCCGTGAAAATGTTTTAATGTCTCTTAAAAATCAGAAGACAAAACATGAGCCGTTTAGGGTCTGAGAAAATGTTTTCGTTTTTAATCCAGCCAGGATTGTGTTTGTCTTTATACCAACATGGTCATAAAACATGATTTTTAATATTTCTTGTGGAAGGGGGAGCCCACGCAAGTCAGATGCAGCCCCGGCCACCTCTGTGTCGTGGGCGCCTCCAGTCTGTCCTACAGGGAGCCCACTGTCTCCTGGGTTCTCTTTCCAACTCTCTTCTCCCAGGAGAGGGGAGGCGCCGAGAACAGCCGGGCGGAGGCCAGGATGCTGCAGGGTCCCTGGTTCTGTCTGCTCAGCCCAGCGTGTGCCCAGCGAGGGCACACTGACCACATAGGCCCCCTAGCCCGGTCCCTGGTGACTACATTCCTCAGAAGGCTCTTCAGCAAAGAGCGGGTCAGACGCCAGGGTGACACACAGGCGTACCTGGAGCTGAGTGACTTTGGTCAAGCTGCTCGGCCTTGGCCTTGGGTTCTCCTCTGTCAGGCGCTGGCAATAACGGGGGCAGGGTCACTGTGAGATTAAACACACCACCACCAACAGTAGTATCTAGGTCGAGGAGGGCAATGGGGGAAAGGGGACACCTACCATCATTTCAACAATAAAGACAAATTTAAAAAATAATAATACCTAACAGGAGCACAGACAGGGTGCCAGGCCCAGGGCTCAGCACTCAGCATGAATTCACTCTTGTCTTCCTCCCAACCGTTAGGAAGCCCCTGGAACCGATGGAGGGACCAGGCGCCGAGAGGCTGCCTGGAGGAGCCCTGGCGTCTGCAGGACCCAGGCTGTGCCGCCGCTGGTCCTGCGAGGAGCCGGGCCTGGGCCCTGCCTGCGGTGAGGGCTCGGCTGCCCCAGCCCCGCCTGAACGTCCTCTTCGCAGGTCCCAGCTGCCCACCCCAGTGGGGCCACATGTGTCAGAGCCTCTCCACTCAGCGTGCCCCTCCTCCTCTCCTCTCCCGCCCACCCGTTTGGGGGGTGCAGCCTGTGTGCTAGGGATGGGCATTACCCTCTCCCCCCTCCCCACGCCCCATAAAAGGGGAAGACAAGCAGACACAGCCTCCTTCCTGCAGGGTCCCATCCTGGAGATGAGCAGACGCTCCCAGTTGGCGCTCCATGAGCCACAGGTGCCCGGGAGTCTGTGGGCTTCTTGCCCCCACACACGTGTCTCCCCCCACCCCCACCCTACCGCCAGAGCGGGGCCCAACTGTGCTGTTCCTAGGGGTGACTAACCAGAGGGCCATGGCTGGAGGAAGAGGGAACAGGCACAGGCTGCCTGGGTGGTCCGAGGCCACATGTGGAGGCCATGGGCTCACCTCGTGCCAAACATGAGGCTCCTGAGAAAAGGTTTGTGATGTGGGGCCTCCTTAGGATGGAAACAAGCTCCCCCGCCTCACGGTCACTAACATGCCCATTGTACGGGTGGGGAAACTGAGGCCCTGACAGGTGGTGGGGCTCTATTCTAGCCGCTGCCCAGTGGCTGCAGGATGCTGTCTAGGTCTGGACAAGGATTAGATGCTATACCCCTGACTCAGTGCCCCGTCTCCTCCGGTCCCTGATGGGGGACTGGGAGCTGGGCATGGGTGCCACCACCCAGGGACTCAGCCTGTCCAGGTGCTGTCCCAGGCAGCGGCGCTCATGGAGTTATGTTAATGCTGGTGAGCGGTCCCAGGGCAGGGACCAGGCTGTCTCTACAGGCCATTCAGGCTGGCACACAGTAGGTGGGCACCAGGCTGCCCAACAAATGAACTCCAGAATCCACAGTCTCCCCAGAAGACCCTGCTGGTCTGACCCAGTGTAGACAGCTAACAGGGAAAGGCTTAGACCCGCACTGTAAAGGAAGCCAATCGGCCGGGTGGCATCTTATTAATGAGGGAACCCCAAACACAGGGCACAACTTTTCCAGTGTTATTGCCGACCCAGGCCCCACGTTACCCAAGGAGCTCGTGAGAAAAGGCAGATTCCCGGGCCCACCCTCGGGGATGGCCACCGGGGGGCCTCGGGGGAGCCCAGGAATCTGTATATTCACGGTGCCCCCCTAGTGCTGGGCAAATTCCATGTCGGGTAAAAGAACCTCGCAGCCAGGCGCCTGTGGTCTTTGAAATGCTGGGCTCACGTGCTTCTTATCTCACTCCCAAAAGATCCAGAAATTCACACGTCTAATTGGCCAAACTGGCCCATTGGTAAACTCTGCCCCTTCCCTGACCCAGGCAACCACATAAGCGGCCGGGTCCCAGGGCGACGGCACCCATGCCTACCCCTGAGTGCCCATCTGGGGGGAAGGAGACAGGGCACCAGGGCATCTCATCCTTGCTGACGGTAGGCAGCATCTTGTGACCACTAGGCTACATTCCCTGGGTGGAGAGGGGCCCTGGGCAGCTGCTGGGATGGAGAGCCTGCCACATCTTAGGGCGGCAGTCTCCGCACTGCCATGGGGTGGTGGTGGCAGCACCCAGCCCCCTGGGGAACGGCGAGGATGACTGGAGACAATGAATGGCCTAAAGCGCTTGCTTGGTGCTGAGCAGAGGCGCGACCACAGGTTGAGCAATGAAGCCCTGCACCTGCATGAGCTCACCTAATCCTCCACAACCACCGGGGAGGCGGAAACTCTTATGAACCCCACTTTCCAGATGAGGGACATGGAGTGACTCACCCGGGTCACGTGGTAGAAACACCAGAGCTGGGATTTGAACCTGGGGAGTCTACCAGCTCTGGAGCCCACACTCTGACCATCAGCTGTGCCGCCTCGACAGTGCGGAGCCTCTTCCACAGCCAACGGGGGAGCAGGGCTGGGGGCACGGGCCACAGAGACCCTGGCTCGGGGAGAAAGAGGATGGCACCCCTGACACTAGGGGAACTGAACTGAGTGTCACTCAGGAGAAAAACCAAACCTAGAAGCTCATGAACCACTGGGGTGCAGCTGGAAGGTCCCGCCAATCTCCACAGTCCAGGGAAATGCTCACCCTGAAGAGAGAAAGCAAGTCTACCTTTGCCTCACTTTACCTCGTCCCCAGTAAGCGCCACAGAGGCGTGGAAGGAGAAAGCGAAGTTGAATGATTTCATTGCCCAAGAAGTGCGGCATTCCTCTGTGCTGTATTCCCCGGCAGGAGGTTCACAATGGACATCAGCAAAGTAAGAGCTCTGATAAGTTGTGCAGGGAAATCTGTTTTGTTCAAATCCCAGCTCTGCTGTTTCTACCACGTGACCCCAGGTGAGTCACTCCAGGTCCCTCATCTGGAAGGTCCACACTTCCCTGACTGTGATCCTCAGCAGGGGTTGGAAACTTTTTCTGTTATATTTCTGAAAATAAGTATTTTCAGCTTTCTGTGCCGTAGACTCTCTGTTCTAACGACTCTACTCTGCTGTTTGAGCACAGAAGCGACCCTAGACTACACCTAAACCAAGGTGTGGCTGTGTGCTAACAAAGCGTGACTCATGGACACTGCGGTAGAAGTCTCACATGATTTTACATAAATGTCACCAAATAGCCTTCTTTTGATTTTTCTCAACCATTTAAAAAGGCGGGGGCTACTCTTAGCTCACAGGCCACACAGAAACAAGCCACAGGCTGCACCTGACCCAGCGGACCGTGAGCTGACCCCATGCAAAAGGATGGAAAACCCAGTGCCTGGGAGGACCCACTTTTTCGTGTCGGGTGTGGACAGTGGGAGGAGGGCCGGAAGGGTCGGGGACCATCAGTAGAAGGAAGAGCCTGGAAACAAGACAGGAGTGAGTGGTCCTACACTCTGTGGCCCCTCCCTGGGCTCACGGCCTTAGGAGAGGGACTGGTTTCCTGAAGCTGAGGCAGAGGGGGCAGCTCCAGGCCCAAGTGGCGGCCTAGGGATCGATAAAGGACACGCTTATCAAGTTCAGCTACGTTGTCTAAATCCACTCAGCAATACCCAGCATTCGCCACAGTCAGAAGAAAAGCTACGAACTGGGAAACCATTTGCAGCTCAAACCACAAAGGGCCAAACGACTCTAAAACATAAAGAGGAGAAAGACCAAGGCCTGACAAACACAGTGGGCAGAGGGTGTGAGCAAGGCACTTCAGAGGGAGGGCCAGGCACACGGCAGAGGGAGGGCCAGGCACACGGCAGAGGATGGCTAAGCAAACTCCAGGATCCCGTCAGTCATCCGTCGGATTAGCAGGGAGGGAGGAGTCTGAGAACTTGTGCTGACAAAGACGGGGAAGCAGGTGCCCTCGTGAACCGCTGCTGGGGTGCCGATGGAATGACCCATGAAGGGCAAATTAACACTCTCTCTCAAATCCACACACAGGGTCACTGTCAGGCACTGGTCCTCGAGCTGCATTCACTCGGGGGACCATGGCGTTTACGCTGAGGTTTTCCACTGCAGCCCCATTTGTCGGAGCAAAAGACCAGAAAACACCCAGACATCCCTCCCAGGGGGCGGGGCAAGGCTTTCGGTAGCAGTGACAACAGCGGTAACACCAGCTCTCATCCTGGGTGTGTCCTGGGAGCCAGGTCCTGTTCTCAGCCCTCCATACTCACCGCCCCGCCCAGGGACCAGCAGCCCCCATGGTCTGGGGGCCGGTTGGAAATGCAGGCTCCCAGGTCCACCCCGCTGCTGAATGAGAGTGTGCATTGTAACAAGAGGCCCAGGGTTCCGATGCATGTGAAGGCACATCTTAAAACCCTTTCTACATGAACTCAATTAATCTGGGAACAATCCAGTGGCCCAGGCCCTCCCGTTGCCGGCACGCTGGGGGGAGGAGCTGAGGCTCTGAAGCAGTCACGCGTGTGAGAGGCAGAGACACGCTCACGCCACATACACACACACACACCACCGCCTTCGAAATCCGAGGGAGCTCTCCGGTCACTGGAAGGACCAACCTCCAAGAGAAGTTGTGAAACGGGCAAGGTGAAGACACTGAGCACTGCCACGTTTAGCGGGAGGAAAATGGAAAAGGAGAGCAGAATCCACGTGTAATTCTTAGGTACCCGGGCAGCATCTCTGGAGAGAGATCCAATCGCAGGAGAGCAGCCGGGGCCTCTGGGAGGGGAGGCAGCCCAGGGGACGCTTCCCTGCGCACACGCCTGCAACCTCTGAAGTCTGAGCCATGGGCACGTATTACCTATTTTACAATAAATGGTTTTGGTTTTTCTTAAAACTGGTGCAGGAAGAAGCTGCAACACCCCAAAACCATCTCCACTTAATAAGAAATACACTGTGGCCTGGCTGACGTGGCTCAGGGGTTGAGCGCCAACCTATGAACCAGAAGGTCACGGTTCAATTCCCAGTTGGGGCACATGCCCCGGCTATGGGCTCGACCCCCACTGGGGGACATGCAGGAGGCAGCCGATTAATGATTCTCTCTCATCATTGATGTTTCTCTCTCTCTCTCTCCCTTCTCTGAAATCAATAAAAACTTATCAAAAAAAAAGAAACACACTTTGGGGGAAGAAGAAATGGGCACTGTAAGGCCCACCCTAGCTCCCCACATGCCTTCCTGTCCGCCCGCCTTGGAGAACAAGTGGGGGGAGGGGGGCAGTGAAAGGTGCTGGGGGACGGGCAGGCCAACAGCGGGTCCTCCGAGTGTCTATGACCAGGGTTAGGGTTTCTTGGAAGGGGCTTAATGCCTTGCACCACCCCGGGCAGTGGTCCTTACCAGGGGCAACTGTGCTCAGCAGGGGACATTTGGAAAAGTCTGGAGACATTTTTGGATGTTACAACTGGGAGGGGCTATGAGCATTGGGTGGGTAGGGCCAGGCGTTTCAGACGAGGTGCTCAGCCAGCTCCCGGGGCGCTTGTCAAGGTGCAGGTCCGGATGCAGCGGCCCTGTGACGGCCGGGAGTCTGTGGCTCCGACCCCGCTGCTGTGGCCCGCACTCAGAGCAGAGCCTGGCCCAGCCCGGCAGCAGCCGCTGTGTGCTCATCTCGCGCACAGGGGCTCGCAGCTGCTTCCTGTCGGGATGGACCGGCTGGGCACTGAGGACTGGTGGGGAGGGGGCAGCGAAGCTCCCTTGAGGACAAGCACGGGCTTGGCGGAGAGCCTCCGTCAGTCCCGCCGTACGGGCTGCATCAGGACCACCGGGCGGTGGCTGCGACTCACCATCCAAGGTCTCCACGGAGAGCTGCAGGCCCAGGTTGTGCCGAGGGTTGACCACCCAGTGGTTGCTGGTGGCCGTGATGTCGAACACCAGCCAGCCCTCCTCCGACGCCCAGAGGGTGCGGCTGTCAAGCAGGAACAGGTCGGACTCCCTGCGAGAGAGGAGGAGACGCAGGCTCAGCCGCCCGGTGGCCCAGCCAGACACCGATGGGGAAGAGGACTGTGTGGGGAGGGGGAGGCGGGAGGACGTCTGTTGTGTCCCAAAAGTGGGTGCGTCAGACCGAGGTCCATGCATAGAGACCCCTTCGTAGCCGTGGTGGGAAAAGGGGGTGCGAGAGAGGTATGAAGAGAGGCCCACAGGAAACAGGGTGCTGGGAGCCAAGCTCGCCCTTCACAGTTGTTAGAGGGATGCCAGTGGGGCAGTCCAGCAAGGCAGAAATGACACCACCCCCATGTCGCTGGGCATCTCAGGGACGACATGAAGTTCACATTTGCTGGGTGACTTCCCCTTTGCCAGGCACTGTCCCGAGGGTTTTACACACATTGTCTCATCCAGTTCTCCCAACCCTGAGTCCTAGGGACACTATCAACTCCATTGAACACATGGTAACACCATGACTCGCCCAGGTCACTTAGCCAGGAAGTCGCCAAGTTGGGGCTCGAGCCCAGGCAATTGGACTCCAGTAGACACTCCTCATTTCCCGGCAACACAGCATCTTCAGGAGCCACCAGGTGTTAGAGGTGAGGCCCTTTCATTCTCTCTTCCTCATGTTGCAGTAGCCAAATGGGTAAGGTCACAATGGCCTTGTAGGGGACGGAGGATGGATGTGTGGACGGATAGATGGGTGGGTGGGTGGATGGATTTTACATTCCCAGATAGTAAGATTCGAGTATGTAAAGTATCATCTCTTTTTAATTATAAAGATTCAAAGTTCAATGTTTTGAGTCCTTTGAGGGACGTCAACAACTCCATGAGAGAAGAAAACCACTCTGAACCAAAACAATTCCCCGCTTACGGCCGGCTCCCGGGCCCTGTGGGAACCCCCGCACCACAGCACGGAAGTCACAGGCCTGGGTGGCAATTGTGCTAGAGAATTGCTCTTTGTAGGAAAATGTGACCAGCTATCGGGATGGGCCCTTACGGCGAGGAGAACACATGGCGACTTAAGGGACGAAACTGGGCCTTCGATGAGTGCAGGCCTCGCCAAGCGACAGCTTCTCCTGTTGCTGGCAGGACCCCGAGGGCCTGTGCTGCCAGCCAGCGCTGACTCGCCCTGACGCCATGTGAGCGCTCAGCTCCCTCCTCCAGCCACACTCTGCACTCTGTCCCAGGTACACTGGGAAGAGCCTGACTTCGGGTGGGGACAGAAGAACCTGTGCAGGTGGGAAGAGTGAGACACTAGCCCAGGCTCTGCTGGTGGAGGGAAGGCCAGGATGAGTCAGCCCACAGGAGCACGACCACATGCACCAGCTGGGCAGCCGAGTCCGGGCGGACAGGTGGGAAGTGGGAATTCCTCGCTGCCACCTGGAGCATCTCATTAGAACACAGTGGCTCTCGCACGCAGGAGGACCGACAAGCCCTTTGAGACACAGTTATGTACCTTGAACATATGGCCTCCCTGCCCCAGCCCCGCCGAGAGCACAGGTGGGAGAGGCTTGGGTGAAGGGCCCCGAGGAAACCAGGTGCGTCCTCTCTCTCTCCCGCTGCGGAAATTCTAGGGGCCTTCCTTGCTCCGGCCTCGGCCTCTCCCCAACAGTGAGATTATTGTTCCCATTTTACAAATGAGCAAAGTGAGGCTCCGAGGCGAAGCCTACAGCCCATATTGATAGACCGTATCGTTGACCTCACACTCGAGCCCTGAAGCCATCACCTCACCCAGGGACAGGAGGCTCAGGACGCTGTTGAGTCCCACATGGTGCATGTTATTATCACATACTGCATGGGGAAGATGGAGGCGGTGGGGAGTGGAGAAGGCAAGTGGGTCAGGCCAGCTAACTCCTGAGCCTCAGTTTCCTCCCCCGTCAAGTGAGGGTCACACCACCGTCTTCAGAGACTGGTGAGAGTCCAGTGAAGACGAGCAGGGGACAAGCTGCCAAGATCCTGGGGCACCTCTACAGTTACTACCAGTCATTCCCCGGGAGACTCAGGGAATTCTGGGGCTCTCTCTGCCTTGGCCCAGGCGTTACGTGACTTCTAAAGATCCATACAGACCATACGGCCACTCAAGGATGGGCACTTGACTCCAACACTCATCAGACAAGTGCATCTGCATGTTCACAGTTGCAGAGCTTCTCCAAGTGTGACCACGAACAGTTCCTCCTACCACCGCACCACAGGCAGCTCTACCACAAATGGGTGCCGTTTGCCCCTCCTCTGCGGTCTGGGCTGCCCATACAGGACCAGTGGAAGGGAGGCCCGCCAGGTCCAGGGCTGGAATGGAAGAGGCTTAGCAGCTCCCTCTGGGAAGCCGGCCGCTAGATCAAGAAATCTGACTATCCTGCTGAAGAGACAGGTCCTAGGAGGGGGCGGGGGTCGGAGGCCATGGAGGAGGAAGGTCTATGAGAGGAACCGGCCCCTGGATGGGGTGCCACTGTGGGCGTCCCAGCCCAGCCAAGCTCCCCGCTTCATCAGTGACGCAGCAGACACTACAGAGTAGAACCGCCCGGCTGAGCTCTGCCCGAATTCCTGAGCAATAAAATAACTGCTGTTTCAGCCACTGTGTTGTGGGTGGTTTGTCCCCGGTGGAGGTGGAACCCAAGCAACAGTCCCACTGTTTATAACAGGAAAACAGAAAACCATCTCCACAGCAGGGCTGTCCAAACACGTGCACGTACACATAGCTGAATCAAGGGGAGAAACGTGCAACTAAGAAAACAGGGTTATAAAGCAGCATGTGCAGTATGTACATTTCCGGGAAAATACAAAACGCTAAAATTGGTGGAAAGGGCACTGAAAATTTGAGTCATCCAACATACATTACAAAATTGGAATAGGAATCAAAGACCTTTCCCATCCCTACACTCCAGATGGTTTTATACTGTATTTTTTTTTTTTTTTACCAAATTTACCAAATCAGTAACAGATAATTTCTTCGTATGTAAATTGATCAAGAAAATGGAAGAGGGCAAATTGCAAAGCTAGTATCATAATACTAGCATGCTATTGATTCCAAAAATGGGTAAAGCCAAAGTGAACAGACATTTCTCCAAAGACATACAAATGGCCAGTGAACACATGAAAAGATGATCAACACCTTAGGGAAATGCAAATGAAAGCCACAATAAGATAGAACTTCATACCCACTAGCATGGCTAAAACCAAAAACACAGATAATAGTAAGTGTTGGCAAGGATGGGGAGAAACTGGAACCCTCATACCCTGTGGGTAGGAAAATAAAATGGTGCAGCTACTTTGGAAACAGTACAGCAGTTTTTCAAAAGGTAAAACATAGAGTTACAATATGACTCAGTAATTTTACTACCCAAGAGAAGTAAAACTCCTATTCATGAATATTCATAGCAGCATTATTCAGAATAGCCCAACAACTCAAATAACCCACCACCTGATGAATGAATAAACAAAATATGGCAAATCCCTAAGATGGACTATCGTTTAGTTACAACAAGGAACAAGCACGGACACATCCTGCAACCTGCATGAACTCTGAAATCTTAGTAAAGAAGTCAGACCACAAAGGACCGCATGTCGTATGATGCCATGACACAAGCGTCCAGAGAGGCAGATCCACACAAAGATGAGCAGTTGCTGACAGGGAAGAGGGACATGGGGGAGGGTGGCTGTTAATGGGTGTAGAGTTCCCTTTGGAGGTGATGGAAACATTCTAACTTTGAATAGCGGTATTTGCTGCACAACTCTGAACATACTAAAAACTACTGAATTGTATACTTTACAAGTATATATCTCAATAAAGCTATATATTTTTTTAAATGGACAAAGACAACATACAGAGTCCAAAATATAGAGCCTGATGTCATTATATTAATAACTAGAGGCCTGGTGCACGAAATTTGTGCACAGGGGGCGGGGGGGACCCCTAAGCCCAGCCTGTACCCTCTCCAATCCGGGAACCCTCAGGGGATGTCTGACTGCCGGTTTAGGCTTGATCCCGGGGATAGGGCCTAAACCAGCGGTTGGATATCCCTCTCACAATCAGGGACCGCTGGCTCCTAACTGCTCACCTGCCTGCCTGCCTGATCGCCCCTAATTGCGCCCCCTGCCGACCTGGTTGCCCCCAACTGCCCCCCCTGCTGGCCTGGTCGCTCCTAACTGCCCCCCCCCCCCCGCCGACCTGGTCATCCCTTACTGCCCCCCCTGCTGGCCTGGTCGCCCCAACCGCCCACCTCTGCTGGCCTGGTCGCCCCTACCTGCCCCCCCTGCCAACCTGGTCACCCCTAACTGTGCCCCCCGCCAACCTGGTCGCCCCTTACTGCCCCCCATGCCAGCCTGGTCACCCCCAACTCCCCCCCCGCCAGCCTGGTTGCCCCTAACTGCCCCCCCCACCGGCCTGGTTACCCCTCACTGCCCCCATGGCCGGCCTGGTCTCCCCATGCAGCCTGCTGTTCGGTCATCTGTCCGGTTGTTTTGGTCGTGACGGCCCCTGGCTTTTTATATATTTTTTATATATTAGAATATTTTTAATAAGTTTTAATTAAACTCTTTAGGGAGAGAGGAAGGGAGAGGGACAGAGAGATAGAAACATCGATGAGAGAAAGACATCATCAATTGGCTGTCTCCTGCATGCCCCCTACTGGGGATTGATCCTGCAAGCTGGGCATGTACCCTGACCAGGAATGGAACCAGTGACCTCTTGGTTCATAAGTTGACGCTCAACCACTGAGCCACACCAGCTGGGTGCACTAATAATATTTTTAAGTTTTACACATCTATACATGAAAAGCCTACATGCCCTAACTACAGAGTTTCAGCAACAATTCACTCTATTCAACATTGTCTCAATTAGCGAGCACAGTTCTATTTCTGCAAAAAGCAAGATCCATTTGGGAGCAACGTATTTCCATGTTCTGCTGGGTCTGTGGAACAAACCTGGGCAAGTGGGAGTCCTGGCTCTTGCCCCTCCTCCAGGCTGACAGAGGCAGCGAGCAGGGATACACACTTGGCGTTCCTGCCTTCTTCAAACAGCAGGGAGACCCAGAAGGTCCACTTCTTCCTGCCTGAAACCCAGGTTCCCCCAAGCCCTGCTCTCTGTGAGGCACGAACCACTGGTGACCCCCACTCTGTGGGGCGGGGGATGTTCATATTTAACCACCAGCTTGGGGATAGAGTGCTGCTGGGGCTTGCGGGCTCCTCCTCCCAGAGACACCCAGGAGGACCGCGGGGAGGAGGAGGAGCCACACACCCCCCAGAGCTATTTCCATCAGCGTCTCTCAGCCCACCTTCCCCTGGAAAGTTCTACCACGATGGAAAGTGGGTATTTTTAAATCTCCAGTGTGGGAAGGTGGAAAGTCCTTTCTTTCCCTCCCTCTGGCTCTTTAGAGACTATTTAGAGGCTGTGACCTCAGGGCCTGACTCCCCTGGCAGTCAGATCCCCACATGGGAGGCAGGATGGCACCCCTTGGACACACCCAGCTCAGGGAATCCAGCCCTGAAACTGGCAGAGGGGGGCTGAGACTCAGGGAAGTGGGGGGTTCCCAGGGCTGAGACTCAGGGAAGTGGGGGGTTCCCGGGGCTGAGACTCCGGGAAGTTGGGGGTTCCCTGGGCTCAGACTCCCGGAAGTGGGGGGTTCCCTGGGCTGAGACTCCCAGAAGTGGGGGGTTCCGCTGGCCTGGGGCACTCCAGGCAGAGCAGGAGCCACAAGAAACACAATCCACCTGGGCACCCAGTGCGCACTGCCTCACACCTGGGACAGTCCCTGTAGTGTCAGGACCTGGTTTCATTCTTCCTCCCTCCTATGCTGCACAACTGTGGGGATGGCCCCTTTGACCGGCCAGTGGGTCCCAGTGGCCCAGGCCTTCACAGCCAGGCAGGACCTTGAAAGTCTGCCCTAGCTGCTTCTCGGCTCGAACACTGGCCGCTGGTGGCTGTGTGAGAATCTGGCCTCCTAGAGGGTGGGGCGATGGAAGCACTTTCTGCCACAGCCCCCACCTGGCGTGACTCCCCTTCAGACATAGCCTGCCCCTCTCCTTGCTGCCCTCAGGGAAGTGGGCAGGCGCCTTCAGACATAGCCTGTCACCTCGGGAGCAGACGCCAACCGGGCTTTGGAAGGGCCACATTCAGAGTCACCCAAGGTCCCTTCAGGAGGTGTGGCTACTGGCGGGGCCTCGGCACCACGTGGTCCAGGTACCACGTCCTGGGCACCTGCCGTGCAGCAAGCCTTGGGCGACAGTCTCTCACCTAACCCTTCTCTCTCAACGAGCTGCCTACCCTCACAAGCTCCACTTTATAGATGAGACCATCGAGGCTGAGGAGTTAAGGAAGCATCCTCCGTCAGTGAGCAGGATGCCCAGAGGGAAAGTGACATGAGGCTACGGAGCCACCTGACACCTGGGTGGCCCCAGCCAGGAAGTCTCCCCAGGGAGAATCCAACAGAATGGGACCCGCCCAGTGCCCAGAGGCCTCCATCAAAGAGAGGGACATGCACTTCAGCTTCCGTGGCAGAATAATAAGCCCACCCCAGAACCGGAAGTCCATTGCTTCCCACGGCAAAGGGACTTGGAGAGGTGATTCAGGTGAGGTTTCTGAGACAGAAGACGCTCCTGCACTACCCAGTGGGCCCCTGTGATCACAGGGACACGGGCTCAGAGAGGAGATGCGAGGACAGCAGCAGAGTCTGGGTGATGAGATTGCTAGCGGGGCCAGGAGCCAAGGAATGGGCACCCCTAGCAGCTGGGGAGACAAGAGAACAGCTTTCCCAGAGCCTCCTGGAGGAGCACAGCTCTGGGGACACCTTGATATTAGCTGGAGGAGCCTACAGAACTGAGAGTCCACTTGGGGTGCCTGAAGCCACTATGTCTGTGGTAACTTGTTACAGCAGCCAGAGGGGACGAATGGGGTTCACTCCTGGCGCACAGCTAGAGCCAGAGGTGCCGTGGAAGCCGGAACCGGAGCTCTGGGTCCGGGGGCTGTGAGAACATGGCAACATGAGGGTCATGAAGCCCGAATTCAGGGGCGGGAAGGGGAGGGAGGCGTCCTCTGGGCGAGCAGATGGATGTGGGGCGTGAGGCTGTCCAGGGAGAACATTCCTTGGGCAGCGCTCCCCGAGGGAGGCCACGGGGACAAGCAGGGCTACTGCAGCCAGGAGGGCAGGGAGGGCCTTCGGGCAGAGGGGACAGAATGCAGAGCGGGATGAGAGGGTGGCAAGGAGAGGGGCAGGCGCATAAGGAGCAGGAGGTGGGCGGTGGCGGGAGCCTGCAAGGCCGCTGCTGGTCCTGGGAGGCTGGGAGGCTGGGGAGGGCATTCGGGGCTGGAAATCCTCGGCTTCACCCCTCACGGTGATTGGAGGACTCTCCCTCCCTACTGCTCGGACCCCTCACCCAACCCTCACCTGTGGTTCTCTGGCAAACCACCGGCTGGACACTTCAAAGCCCTACGTGTTGTGAACTGCGGCCGGGCCTGGAGGACATGCCTCAGAAAGCCAGAGAGCAATGGAGAAGCCAGAGCGCTCCCAGGCTGCCATGATGTCATGGGGGACACAGGCGTGCTGCTGCTAAGGATGAGTCAGGCCGGGAAGCCAGCTCCACGCACCTGGAGTCAGACCAGCATGCAAACACCAGCCCTGCAGGGAAGCCGGGAAGGGGATCAAAGGAGACACAAGGAAGTGGGGTGTGGCAGCTGTGAGGCTTCAGGTGGGGGGGGGGGGCCCTCCTGAGCCCCAGGCTGGAGAGGACCCAGCCTTGGTCCCAGTACCCCACCTCAGGCTTCAGGGAGTGCCCTGCCTTTGTACCAAGTCCCCAAACAGTCCCTGGCGCCCCAGGGGCGGGAGATGAAGTCAGGGAGGTCGGAGCTGTTTTTAAACACACTTCAGGGCTGCACATCCAGGAAGACTGAAATTAAGTCATTTGGGAGAAAGGTGGAAAAATACACACAGGAGCGTGGTACCCTCCTCCCACAGCCGGAGCACGAGTCACCAGCCCACGGCCTCCCCGCCCCATGACCCTGTCTCTGTCTGTCTCTCTCCCTCCTCCCTTCTACCGCCAGCACCAGGCATTCACAGGAGGGTCAAGTCAAGTACACTCCTGTCCGGAGCCCAGGAAGCCCCATGTGGTCAAAGTCGGGAAGCAGGTCAGCAGCCACAAGGTCTCGGTTTCAGGTTCCTCGTCTGAAGGGTTTGGAGTTGATAAAGGTCTCAAAACTGCCTCCCATTAATAGGCTATCCCACAGAGGGAAAGGAGAGGGTCAAAAATAAAAATGAAGAGGCTCTGCCTTCAATGAGGTTGGAAAGTGCCACATGATATTGCTCCATAGAGATTCATAACGCACAGTATCTCTTTAAAGACCCTGAGAAGTCCTGCTGCAAAGGAATGTCTACTCCGGCAACGGCATGCGATAAAGAGGCTCTTGAACTTGTGTGTACATGTGCAGCACACGGGCTGGAGGTGGAGGGAGGAGGAACACAGCGAGAAATGGAAGGTTCTCCCCCACCACGGAGGCACCTACCAGCAGGAGGAAACAATCAGGAGGTCTGAGTGGAGCACAAGATCCTCTTTGTGATGAGGTCCCCAGGGTGGCCCTTGGTTCACACTCTGGGTGGTCAGGGATGTGGGAGATGTGGGCATCACAGCACCAGGCTCTGGGTCCCGGGGACGTTACAGTATAATCCCAGCGGAGTGATCCCGGGCAAGCCGAGCTCCCCTTAAGGTTGTTTGTAAGTGGAGGTGCGGTGAGGACTGTGGGTTAAATGGGATGCTACAGTCAAGGTGCCAACACAGAGCCAGAGGCTCCAGGCTCCTCGTAGGAACAGACCTCGCTGTCTGGGAGCCTTCTCCCCTGGAGCTAAGCTGCCCCCGCTCTCCACTAAGGCTCTCACAACCATATCGCTCCGATCTCGTTCAAGATACACCATCTTACAGCAGGCCGGGCTCGCTGAAGCCCACGATGCCTGGAGGGGCGGTGCTCTGGTCCCATCACTGAGGCTCAGGGGAGCCTACAAATGTCTCCCCAGTGGAAGGAGAGCTGCCCCCCTGCCTGCCTCATGCTCCCCATCCCCAGCAGCCTCACAGGCTTCCAGAACCTCAAATCCAAACAGATAACTGCCCTGCCTTAATCCTCATTTCTCTTAGGATAAAAAGCCCAATCCCTAACGTCTTCCACAAAAAGGGAGACGCAGAACGGAAGGTCTAAACTGGGAAACTGTGAGAGAAAGGAAGCACAATTATAACTCCAGATGTGCATGTGGGGTGCACAGGCATCCTGCCTATATGGCCTGGCGGTCGGTCCCTCGACACCGCCTCTCACTCCCCTCCCCTCCCACCTGGCCCCCAGTGCTCCGGCTTCCTGTCAGGCTGGCAGCTGTCCCCCTCCCGCCTGCCACAGGCCTTCCACGTGCGTTCCCGCTGCCTTTTACCTCCATCGCACCTGTTCACCCTTCAGCTTCCAGGCAGCGTCCACTGACGCCCCGATGGCGAATCCTCATTAGACGCCCTCTAAAGCCCTCCTTTCTAGCGTTCAGGCTGGTGTTTAAATTTGCTTCACGGTTCTCTGCTCACCCCACCGGATTTTCCGCGCCTCGGGGGCAAGACCCAGTCCTGCTCTGCTCGCTGCTGTTGCAGCCCAGCACCTAGCAAACAGCACAGCCCACAGCGGCTGCCAGGTATACGCTGACCGGATGTGCTGGTGTCCTCAGAGTATTCCTACCAGCCCAGGGGGCTTTCTGGTGTCACTTTCTGTAGCTTGTGTTAGTAAAAGGGGAAGAAGGACTGTTTTCCCAACTTACTCAGTGTCTCCAGAAATGGATTTGCCTCCAATTCCCGGGGCCTCAGCCCACTGCCCACCCTGAGCCCACTGGCCAGACACGGGTCAGCTCCCAGGCACACCCACAGACCGCCTCCCACGGGCCTGCCTGTGCAATCATCACCCCCAGGAGACCCCCAGTCGGAAGCTGCTGGATGCTTGGGGTTCGCCTCGGCCATTGCGGCCACGCCTTCCTCAGGGCCAGCTCCTCCATCGGCCCATGTCCGGAGGGACCAAGAGGACACGACCAGCTGGGGAAGAAAGCCAACCTCGGGTTTACTTTTGAACCAGCTCTTGTCCCCATGCTTACAATTCCAGGGTTTGGCCCCAGAATTTCCGGAAACTGGAGACCATCATTCTCTTCCACCTCCCAAGGGATGAGAGGTGAGTCACGCTGGAGATGGCAGTGCTGGGACAGGCCTGCCGCGACACAGCAAGGCCTCTGGGGACCCCGGAAAGCCAGGCCTGTGGGAGCACCCACAGCTCTGCGACGGCGGAATCCCAGGCGGCTGGGCAGCTGTGTGGCCGGCGGTGGAGGTGGGCGGTGGTGCCCGGGACGGGAGACTCATCTTCCCAGACGCTCCCTGGTGCCCCACTTCCTCCTCCTCCAGCTCCCGACCAAAATAGAAGGAGGTAACTCGCCCCTTCGTGCACATCCAAGGAATAAACAAACCAACACAAGCACAGTTTATCCTGCTGGGTCTTGTTTCCCACCTTTTTTTTTTTTTTAAAGAACCACAGGCCATTTTAAGATTCCAAACCAGAGGCAGAAGAGTGGAGTGTGCAGGCAGACGGGGCGAGGAAATGAACTTCACAGTGGAGCCTGCAGACAGGAGCGTGTGTCGCGATGACCAGATTCAAGATTTCCGAGAGCAAAGGGCAGAGCCGAGCAACTCGACGCAGAGTGACAGGGCGTCTAAGAGCCGTTCTGACTGGGGGCCCTTAAACCCAAGAGTGGCGGCCAGGAAGGGAGCTGAGGACACGGCCCACTCAGTGAACTGTGCCAAGTGCCACGCGTGCCTCAGGCCACTGACTCAGGCGGACACTCATCTTCCACCACATTTCGGGGACTGCCAGGAACAGATTGTGAGTGAAGGACTTGAATGCAAGTACTTTGTCTGAGAAGTGACCCCAAGAACCACCAGCCAGAGGGAGGGCTGGAAAAAAGACAAAACAGGACACTGTAGGACCAGGGCCCACACCACGGGGCCCCCTCTGCCGCATGGCACAGCTCAGCGGGCTGCTTCCCGGGACACACGGACAGTGCAGGGACCTCACCGGGTGACCTGTGGGTGGTGTCTGCAGAAGACAGCGATGAGGCGAAGCGGGTCCCTCCATGCTCAGGAATCACGACTCCAGGCCTCACAGAGCCCTCCCCTAGGGGTCAGGGCCCATGCACGGGTAACACCCGTGGACGCGGTTCCCGGGGGCTCCTCTTTCTCACTCAGCCCATATGCAAAGCTCACTCCCACTCCCCCGGCCTCCCTCCCACTCCCCTGAACTGTGGGCCTCGCCTCAGACACAAAGGTCGAGCCCACATCCAACTCACAACATCGCGGGGAAAGAGAAGCCTCCTCTGGGCCCAAGTATCTTCTTTAAAGAGCCCCAACCAGACGCCGAGGAGGAGCCAGAGTCCTGTCCCTCCACAGGCACTTACATCCAGGATCCACTCAAGAAGCCACCGCCCCGACCACAGGACCCCCGGAGCCCGCGAGCAGGTGCAGGGCTGGGCGGAGCGATGGTTAGCAGGCGGAGAGCGGTGAGCAGTCCAACAGGAAGAAGGCTGGGAGGTGAACCTGGTCAGGGCCAGCAGCCTCCGCAGGGGCCCGTCCAGAAGTGCACATCTCAATTCTCCCACCTGGCGCCCAGGTGCCAGCCCCCCTTCACCTGTGAGCATCCAGGGATGGACACCCCTTCCTCCACCCAGTGCTTCTCAACCACGGGCCGGTTTTGACAATGTCTGGAGACATCTTGAGTTGTCAACACTGGCTGTTACCTTGTGGGTGGAGGCCAGGGATGCTGCTAACCACCCTACAGGGCACAGGCGCGGTCCCTACCCTAAATGTCGGGACCCCTGCTTAAATGCGGGTGGATGGGGAGGTAGACACATGTCAGCTCCTTGACTCCTGGCTGGAGCGAGGGGTGCAACTCTGTCTCCAGCCACTGCAGAAGGAGGGAGCCTACAGCACTCCCGGGGGCTCTGTGCGGCACGGCCCCCTTGCCTGGCTGCCTGCCTCTCCCGGCACACTTCCCCATGCTCTGACCTGATCGGGAAACATGTCCTAATCATTCAGTTTCACACACAAGCCTCGTCCCAGGGTCATCTTCAGGGAAACCCGACCTGAGACCAGCAACGTCACCCAACTAGCAGCGCTGCCTCGCGCCATGGAGCTCATTAGGGTTCAGGCCGGGTCCAGGTTTGGCAGGAAGGAGTGCTGCAATCCATTAGCAATGCCTGCCTCGGGTCCCAGATGGGCTGTGAGGGCTTGCGTGCTGGAATGCGGGCCAGGTGTCAGCTTTCCGCCTGCCATCCTTGGATGGGCAACATGGAAAGCCCTGGGTATTGTGGAGGGGGCTCCCCAGAGGGCTGGTGGGAGGGAGACAAAGGAAGCAGGTATTTGGAAGAGCCTCGAGTATTTGCCCTGAGGCCTACTTCTGCCCTGAACATGAAATAACCGAGGACTTCCTCAACCATGGTTGACTCTTGTAAAACATTACCTCCTGGTGAGCCTGCACCCCCATCTGTGCTGAGTCCATAGTCCAGCAGGCACTTTCCTTCCCAGCTACAGATGACCGCTCATGACCAAATTGAAAAATATTAATTCTCTTTGTCTCCTGCCAAAAAGGCTAAAGCAATTACAGGCCCTGATATGAAACACAGATGTTAATACATTTGGAAAAATAGGCTCCTATAGGCGAGCAGAGATCCAAGTATGAAGTGCTTTTGGGAGTAAAGCCCCGGATCAAGTTATACGGCCGGCCCTCGAGACTGACGCCTGCTCCCACGTCCACTCCGGGGCCGGGAGCCCGGGGCCACGCGCACACACACAGCATGTCCTTTCAGACCCGCACCAGCCGAGCCTCGGGCACCCACTGGCACGCCAGCTCTAAATAACATAATTATAATCACCACAGGGAAAGTGCCCTGAGATCGAAAAGTCATATAATTACAGGCAGTTTTCACTTTTTGGAAATCGGGCTCAGATGCTGGAGAAAGACTGCAAACAAGGCACTCACGGGCTTCAGCTCGGGACGAGAGAACACGAGGAAGTTTGCTGGGATGGACCGGCCCAGGCTGGAGGTGCGGGGAGGGCGAGAGGCAGGGCCGAGTGCTCGTGGGCCGGCACTCGCTCAGCCGATGGGTATGTGCTGGGCATGTCCCACGCCCTGCACGGTGCTGGGCATGGACGTGCGTCCGTGCGGATGGTCTATCAAGTCAGGAAGCCCACGCCCTTTCACCCATGCACGCCCCTGTGTTTTGCTCAGTGCCTTCTATATGCCAGGCTCTAGGGACAAAAGATTCGTCGGCACCGCTGGGACCAGCAGGGCAGGTCTTCTGTTTTCTCTGCCTCAGGTTCCTTGGGTGGAAAGTACATTTCCCCACGATTACGGATCCTGGATTGCCATGAAGGGAAGGGCAAATGTGTGCCCCTGGCCCAGGGAGAGAAGCAAAAGGGACGGGGTAGCGGCTGCTCCCTTTCCTTGGACCTAACGTGGTGGTGTGCCCACTGCCTTGTGTGGTGGGTGAAGGTGCTCCCTCGGGGCTGAGGGAAGGACTGAGGGTGCCTGCGGCATAGTAAGCGCTCACTACAATCACCTTAGCCATCATCGGTGCTCCCGGAGGCAGCCCTCGCGTCTCCCAGTTAAGGGAGGCATTGCCAAAAAGAGAGGGGGCAAAGGTTACATGGTGAATTGGGGAGGCGACAGCCAAATCGATTGAGAGGTAAAAGGAGCAGCCCTTTCCACAAGGCAGGTCTGCAAGGGGACCACCTTGCCCATCACAGTAAGTGTCAAGTCCACGTGGAGGGATGGGGACAGGACAGACACAGAGGAAGTGACTCAGAGCTGCTCCTCGGGGTCATCCAGTTCCCCCCTCTCCCAGAAAGACATGCGGCTCCCCATCCGTTCTCTGTGGGGAGTCGCAGCTGCCCCCCCCAGCATGCCCACCACTACCAAGAAGGGAGGCAGGACAGGCGTCTCCAACCCCATCAGAGGGGGGCGGTGACTCTTCCGAGGCCCCAGATCCTCAAAGGGACAGACTGAGCAGGAAACACGCCCACACTGGGGAGTTTTAAAAACCCTCAGTGCGTCAGGGCCCAGGTAACACCAGGACCATTCCATCCGAATTCTAAAGGTGGGGCCCCAGCTCCCCAAGTTTTATCTATTACCTGGCTGCTCTGCGCCATGACCTCATCCACAAAATGGGAGAAAACGGACTTCTCAGGTGACTGTGAGAATGCGACATCGCCTACCACCTGCCGGAGCCAGCCTGACCCATCGGGAACCCTCAGCAAATGAGGTCTGTCCCCACTGACTCCGCCCACCGCTCACAGTCTCCCTGAGAAGCCAGGTTTGGGATGGATTATGGAAGGAAATGACAGGTACAAAGGTCAAAACACCCACCAAGGCCCACCAGATGGCCTCGGGCCAAGGACAGGGAGCCGGGGGCCAGTTGGCTCCAAGATGCCGAGGGCAGGCCGGCTGCCGTGACCAGCAGCAACTGGACTGGCACAGCGTCTCCGTCTCTGCCAGGCAGGGCCACAGACACAGGCTTCTCCCAGAGCGTTGCCCCTGGACAGGCGGGAGGACCCCGTGGGGAACCCAAAGAGGTGAATGGCCCTGGCCTCCTGCTCAAGCCGCGCCCAGCTGGGGTCTGGAGCGCGCCTGGAGAAAGGTGACAAGGACGAGCGCGGAGGCTCCCTGACCAGGCTGCTCTGGCCGTGCTCCCCTCTGACCTCCAGACGGTCCAGTGCGGCCCGGCAGCCGGCTGCTCCCACCTTGCCCTTGACCAGGCTACTGGGGAGCTGAACCGGAAACTCCTGAGAAAGTGGCTCCAAACCCGAGCTCACGCCCCGGGGCTGAGGTGTAGTGGTGAGAGACGGAAGCCGGGAGACATGGGACCAGGCACATAGGCCTTCAGGAGCAGCAAAGAAGGCTCCAGAAGCCTCTAGACACCTCCAGCGCCAGAGCCCGCAGGGATCTGCACCCTCAGCCAGCTACTTTCCTGTGCCACCCAGGCTCAGGGCCTGGATCTCACTTGGGGCTCAGTCGCCTTTAAGAGATCGGGCAAGAGGCCACCGAGAGGCTGTATCAGGAGTCTCTCTGCTTCCGTCTCGTGGGCATGGATGGCTCCCAGAGGAGAGGGGAGGGCTCTTAGCCACCTGCCCACAGCCCTGGCCACACAGGAAATCACCGGTGCCCAGCCCCTCGCCAGCCTCAGCAAGTCCAGGCCGTAAAAGCCCACAAGAGTCTCGTGTGTGGCCAAGGCTGAGCCCACAGCTTGGATGCACGCGCCCTGCCCGAGCCCCAGGCAAGGACATCAGTACAAGCAGGAAGCACCATGTCGCTGTCTCGGCCAAGACTGTGAGCCCAGAATCTGAGACCCGAGGTCCAGTCCAACTCTGCCACTTCCTCGCCGCCGGACCTCAGGTGAGTTACGTCCCTCTCCGAGCAGTCTCTACACCTGCGAGTGGGGAAGACCAGTCTCCGTAGGATCACGTACAAGGTACACACCACGGCGAGCGTCCATCACGACAAATGATGATAAAACTGGAGCAGGCGTGGGATGTGCTCTGGAGGGTGACCGTGTCCCCCTGCCCAGAGGGGCTGGTGGCGACTGAAGTCAGAAAAAGTCAGTCTTGTTACCAAGCCCTTCACCCTTCCCAGCCCGATGAAACCAGGAGGACCTGAGGACTGCCGCCCTGGAGCCACCCTGGGGTGCGGGACTGCAATGCTCACCAGCACTCACACAACTTCTCCTTGGACTTCACCATAAGGACATCCCCGGGGGAGGTCAGAAATGCCGGGGCTCAGGGGCACCCCAGCCAGCTGACCCTGAACTGCATCCTCACCTGGTCCCGGGGAGCCGTGCAGCTGAGCTGAGCTGCTAAGGGGCAAGGATGCCACTGGGCCGGGGTCGGAGAGCCACGTCCTTCTCAGAGGAAAAGCTGAGACCCGAGGCAAGTGCATGAGTGCCTGGACAGGTGGGGGCACTGCCGGGGACACGGTGACACCTCCCCCTTGTGGGGAGCTGAGAGCTGGGGCGCCCTGGGGAGGATGCTGGGGGGCGCCTCCTCCCTCCTCATTGTCTGGAGGCTGCCTCGGCTGAAGGGAGCTGGCAAACCGCCCTCTCCAGCCCACAGCAGGGACAGCTCCCTCTTCCTCCGAGTACGCAGGCTTGGCCCTGGAGACCAGGCTGAGGTCACCCTCCTGGTAGCCAAAGTCCCTGAGACGGACCAAGGGACATTTTCATCCAGCTGCCAACATCATGTAGACCCAGGCAGTGCCCTTTGAACGGGTTGTGTTGCCCTGACCGGCCTGCGCCCCGTTCCCCCCTCTCCCCCCCAGGTCTCCCACAAAGCGCCCACATCCCCTACAGACAGAGCTGCATTTCAAGGAGTAAGCCTGGGGCCTGAGGGGGGCGGGGCGGATGGGAAATGCTCAGTCTAGTTTCCATGAATGAAACCTGTTGTAAACTAGTTTGAACTAGTGCAACCCCCCTCCCCAAACACCCTCACCTTTAGCTGGAAATGGACTCTGAGCCAACGCAGCTCCAGCGGGTCGGGCCCTGGGCTTGGGAGTCCAGAAAAGGAGGGCAAGGCTCAGACGCCCTGGCCCCCACTGCTCCCAGCAAGTGCGGCCAAGGCCACTGACCCAGCCCTGCCGCTCAGCCCCACTCGGCCAACAGCCTGCCGGGGCGGTCCAGCCTGCCTTTCCAGCTGCCGGGGCCACGCTGCAAGCAGGCCCGAGGCCCGGGGAAGGCCTCCAGCTTGGCTCAGGCTCGGAACTTAATCTGGATTCCGCACGATCAAGAGGCCTCGGTGGAAAGCGGCTGTCACAAGGGGAGGGACGCCGAGGCCAACCCAAGCCGGCTCATCTCCGGCACCCCGGGCTGTCCTGGAGCTCAGGCCGAGGCTGGCCAGAGAGCCAGATGTCCCGGCTCCGCACAGCTGGGCGGCCGGCAGCAGGGAGGCCCGGCTCCTTGGAAGGAGCAGGCTGGCCACACAGCAGGGCGGCCGGGTAGCATCCTCTCAGGGAATCAGGTCAGCCACAGGCCTTCAGCCTAAAGAAAATGCCTGCCCCAGATTGAGGAAATGCCAACCGGGGCCCCACCCCCACACCAGCTCAGGCTTGTATCCCCATGAAGACTGAACACTCAGAGATTCAGCAGAGGGAAAGCCACACCCGGAGCTCGGCATCTTCCTAAGAAGGCTCTGCATTCCCTCCGATGATGGTGCGGGGCGGGTGGGGGGGGGATGGTGATGGTGGTGATAGTGATGGTGAGGATGGTGATGGTGGTGATAGTGATGGTGAGGATGGCGATGGTGGTGATAGTGATGGTGAGGATGGTGATGGTGGTGATAGTGATGGTGAGGATGATGGTGATAGTGATAGTGAGGATGGTGAAGGTGGTGATGATACTAATATTAATAAAACTTTACTGAGCATTTACTATGTTATAAGTAAGCATGTTAACCTCCTTTATCCTCACAACTCTGAGAGGTTAATGCTATCATGAGTCCCATTGTATCGAGGAGGAAACAAGCTCCCAGAGGTAAGACTCCCAAGACTACACGGTATATAGTGTTGGGGTTCAAATCCACACTCTTCATAGCTGGTCATCCCACCTGGGGAATGACATAATAGGATTGTTTTGCTTCCGCGTTAACTTCTGGAGAATGAGAGACTAGATTCCTTCTTTCCGGTGCAGAAAGGAAAGTTAGAAATCTACAGAGAGCAGCCCCTCCTCCCCTCCCACCGCCTCACTCCCCCACCTGCCCTCCTTCATACTCTGCCCCTGTCACGTCACTTCCTCTGCTCCACCGTGAGCTCCCGGAGAGCAGAGACTGGGGTCTGCTGACTTCGGCCTGCACACGGCACACAGCCGGTGCACAGACCTTCGCCGGCAAGGGACTTGGCCTCCCAGCAAGCCACAGCCCTCAGAGGCAGGAGCCCACAGCCAGGCTGGGCATCCCCAGAGATCACCTGTGGCCACGGTGCTTGTGGTGGGCAACCTGGAACACCTGCCCTGGCTGCCTGCCAGGGAGCCTCGGACAGCTGCCCACTCTTCCAACCACAGTGAGTCAGGCCCTCTCCTCTCCCCGGGGCCTTCCTCCCACCCCGTGGATCTAAGGCAGGTCGAGGAGGCCGCCACCTCACACCATGATGGGACCGCAGTGCCAGCAGGTTGACACAGGCAGAAGGATGAGCAGCTGCCGGCAGCCTTTGCACAAGTGGGCTGATGGAGTGCTACTGACAAACAGCCTCTCGGCACCTGCCTCACCCCAGTGAGTGTGTCTTCATGAGAAAAGTCAAGCGTGTTCTTGTTCAAGAGCCCTGGGAGATCCGTCAGAGAACAGCAAACACACGCCACCCCGAGAAGGAACTCAGTGCTGCTTCTCGTGCCTGGGCCTGGAGCCAGGGCACGGCCGACCAGGGGGCACAGGGGCACCTGGGTACTTTAGGGAGACTCAGGGGTGACTGCCAAGGCTGTCTGCCGCCTCCGCTGCACCACGCCCACGCCCTGTACCTTAGGGCACTGCATTCGAACGGGGGCTCTAAATGCAAATTTAATCCACACTGAGATACCATTGGTCCATCCGACCAACAAAGATCAAACAGTTTAATAAGAGACCATGTTGGTGAGTATAGGGGGAAACAGGCTTCCCTATGTGGCTTCTGGGAATATAAACTGATAGAGCCTCCATGGCAGCAATTAAAACCCATCAGGGTCCCTGTGTGGGGGCTCCCTTAGGGGGCTGGTGTGCGTATGAAATGAGGTGACGAGTGCAAGACATCAGAAGCATGAAGCATCAGTTTGGTTTTCTCAGAAGACTACCTCCGAAAGGGAGATGCTTAGCAAACGAGGTGGTAATGGTCCCTAAGTCCCCGATGTGATAACAGTCCCCATTCCAACTGAAGATGCTAGGCTGCCCATCGAAGGAGCTGCCCACCAACCTTCCTTGCACTGATTACCAAGGAACAGTATGCGGGGAGGTGGGTAAAAGTCTGAGACCTGAGACACCCAGAAACCCAGCCAGCGGGTAGTCTGCAACCCTGGCTCGGCACCTCGGGGCGGCAGAGTGGACTTGCCAGACATCCCAGCCCGTTCTCTCAGCCGTCTTACCTCCCAGAAGAGCTGGAAACTAAAGGGTCTCAAGAAATTAGTCTTTCAACACCTGCGTTCGGTTCCTAGCCTCCTGAACATTGGAAGGCTGAGAGTTCTCTGCCTGTTTATTTGGGGTTTGGGGGTGTCTGTCCCCTAAGATGATTACAAATGGCCACTTTGGTTGGTCACCTGACATCATGTGCTGCGTTTCAGAGTGACAAATGGGAGAGAGGTAGACCTTCAAAAACGTTTCTTCCTCTTCTCCATCCCCCACCTTCCAGGCCCCTAAACACAGGCCAGACCCAGACCACCCCTAAATACCCACTTGGGGTCACACAACCTCAGGCCTACTGGCCATCCCCTGTTCCTAACAGGATTGTCGGATTGTGATATTTTTAAGAAACAGTGACATTAAAACAAAACAAAACAAAACAAAACAAAACAACATACACACTCTTTAAAAAAGAGAGCCAGCCCAGGGCCTGCACATGGTGGAAGCAGCCAGGACCGAGCCTGCGGACCTGGCCCCACCCTCTGGCCGCCACCACTTCCTCTGCAGTTGGAGGAAGCTCGCGTCCCTCCCCGGCGTCAGCGCAGCACCCACCTGCCCAAGTGCTCCTGCAGCACCTGGTAAACGCTGATCCGAAACGTCTGGTTGTCGAAGCGCTCCCGGATGTAGTCCTTGTAGATCCGGAACTCGGCTGCAGTCACGGCCTCCCCTTCCGGGATCTTGGAGAGATCAAACCGGAACTCTCGATGGTGGTAGCGCGGGTGGAAAAACTCCTTGTCGTGTTCCACTGGGAAGGGAAGAACACACACGGGCACCAGCAGCTCGTTAGTAACTGGCCGCACGCTCCTGGCTCAGAGGCCAGCATCTGGCTAAGCCCATTGCGAGTGACCCCGGTGGTGACGGCTCAGCCCACGCCACCTGCTGCGGGCTGAAGTCCCCTTGGGAAGCAAGGGCAGTGACTGCATCCACCTGCCGGGGAGAGGTGGCAGTGACCACAGCGGCCCTAGCAGCCCTGAGGCTCAGGTTCCCGGAGAGCAGGTCTGGGTGTGCATCCAAGCTCAGCTACTAACTAGCTGAATGGCCTGGACGAAGTACCAAGTACCTTCAGTTTCTCCATCTAAAAAAATGGGGAGAATAATCCTCCTTCTTTGGTTGTTGTCGGAGGTAAGTGATCTAATTCACTAAGTAGCTTAACATCTGGTAGGGCCAGACAACTGCGAGCTGTTATTAGTCAACATCGACCTCACTCTGCCTCTCCGGGTCCCTCAGCACCTGGTGCTCAGCCTGGCTGCACGTGAGAACCACTGTGGGAGCTTGGCAAAAACAGGGGTGCCCTGGCCCACGGCTGGGCTGGCAAACGTTTCCTAACAGGCTCTCTGGGACCCCGTCTGCAGTGCTGGCCAATCTCCATCTCGCAGACCTCAGCTTCCCCAGTGGGGCGGGGAGATGGCACACTGGCCCCAGCAGCTGCTGCACTCTCTCCCCTCTGAACCAGCGGCAAGGTGTCGCTGGGGGCGGGTTCAGAGCCCGGTACTTTGTAAAGCACCCAGACGTTTTCCACGGCAGCCAGGTTTACAACCACAGACTTAGACTTCTAAGAGATGGCATGGCCGGGGGCTTTGGAAAATGACTTCAGGACAAAATAAAGTGAAGGACCTCAGCGCTTCTCCCTGACACGGGCAGTGAGGCCAGACCAGGAGAGCATGCCCCCTTCGCAGGGGATAAACACCGAGATGGCATAAGCCCAAGGGCTGGTCCTGGGGGTGCACTGCGGTTCCAGGGGGCCCTGCATCCTCTGGGCCAAGTGGAGCAGGGATGGAGCTGGGAGTAACAAGTTCGGGAAGATGCAGAACGACCGCAGGCCAGGCGGCGGGGGGGTTGCAGCATCTGTCATCTCCTGGGGACAGTCCCCGCTGCACCTCCCGTAGGGGCGGGGAACAGCGTGGCAGAGAGGAGAAGCAGGACCAGCGTGCTGCAGCTCAGTGGGCCCGAGAGCTGCCGGGCCGGGCTCGGGCTGCCGCAGCTAAGGACGGGATGCTTGATGAAGGAGGCACCGGCACCAGCAGCCCCAGGGCTCCATTGAGAAGACACTGGGGTGAGGCAGGGGCACTGGGGGATGAGCCACCCCTCGGGCTGCTCCCTCCTGGGCTGGGGGGGCAGGTGACATCTCGAGGCAGGGGATCCCGGCCGGGCACAGAGTGGCCCCGCGTCTGGACCGCAGCCTCTGGGACGGACCCCAGGCTCCAAGGGAGAGCTGGCCGGAGGGAAGGGCTCTCCAGAACCGATGGCAGCTGTCCTTAGCCACCCCCCGCCCCCACCCGCCCCTTCACACTCACAAGAGCACCTCTCTTCTACCCGGTCCAAGAAAAAGGCAAGGCTGAATCTGATGGCAAAACATGGCCACAGGGCCCAGCCAGCATGGCTCAGTGGTTGAGCATGGACCTATGAACCAGGAGGTCACGGTTCGATTCCCAGTCAGGGCACATGCCTGGGTTGTGGGCCTGATCCCCAGTAGGGGGTGTGCAGAAGGCAGCCAATCAATAATTCTCTCATCATTGATGTTTCCATCTCTCCTTCTTCCTTCCTCTCTGAAATTAGCTGAGGCCATGGGGACTCTGATCTATGAAGGCGGAGAGGGAGGGAGGGGTCTTTTGTGGCAGCTTCCAGGAAGCTAGGAGGGGACCAGGACGTGGGGATGGGGGGAAGGGGCATGGCAAGCAGCCTCCACTCTGTTGCTGTGGAATGCCCTGGGGCAGTCCTCTGACACCCCTCAAGCTCATGAACCCCTGCATGTGGGTAGGGGATGCACCTGACGCCCACGAGGTGTTGAGTTGCCTGTGCAGAGTCAGAGCCAGGACTCAAAGCCAGGTGCACCCCCACCGGAGGCCGTGGCCGCGCATCCCCGTGGCAGTGCTGACAGCTGGGAAGGGAGCTGCTCTGCTGGTGTCAGAACCTTTTCATCGTATCACAACGCACGGTCTGTACGCCAGCCAGATGTGAACCCACCCAGGGAAGCTTCTCCCAGATCAAGAAACAGCCGTGACCAGCGCCCCTCCTCGGCCCCTCTCCAGCCACAGGGGTAACACCGTACCTTCTCCTGGCCTGGCTCCTCCCCTCCCCAGGGTTACTGTGATGCATCCTCATCTCTGTGGATGCTCACGCACCCTCACTGCTGTGACCAGCCCACAGCCTGACTGTCCCAAGGCCATGTCCCTTCTACCATTCACAGGCACCTGGGGATCTGCAATCCGGGCTCGGAGAGCAGTGCTGCTAGGAGTCCTCAGGCACCTGCATTTGGGTGATTCTGGGTGGGCACACAGGAAGTGGACTGTGCGTGTTCAGCTTGGTCACTGCCATGCTGTTCTCCCGGAGGGCTGTACCTGAGAGTGCCTAAGGGTGCCCGAGGAGCAGCAGCCTGGCTAGGAAGTCATGGGCAGAGGCTGGGGACACTGGGGGCCTCCTCAGTGCTTTTCTGCAGGGGCTGGGAAGGAGGGGGGGTGAGGCCACACCCCCCTGGAGTGAATCCTGTGCCCTCAGTAAGCAGTCAGGTGCGTCCACACAGCCCCCACCCTGGGCCCCTGTGAGGGAGCTCCCAGGGAACGCACCTCACAGCGCCCCAGGCGCCCAATGCGAAGTCAAAGACCATCCCTTAGCTAAACGGGAAGGACGCCCACGGCCATCCTCTTGCTGGACCTCCATGAGCAGCATTCGACACTGGCCCTTCCTGCTCCCTGAACTTGCCTTCCTGTGGCTCCCTGCACTGTGACCGCTCAGGTGCCCCACCCCACCCCACCCCACCACTCTGGCCACCCCTGGAAACATGCCCTCAGACATTCCCGATTACGGAGTTGGAGTTACCGTCGTCCTGAGGAATATCAGGTCAGCATTCCACAGGCCGGTCCCCGCCCCCATGCTGACAGATGGCACAGATAAGGCCTCTGTTGCCAGCCGCCTCCCCCAGCAGAGCCCACCCTCCAAAGGCCAGAAAGGCCCACGGTGCTGCGACATTCAGCAGAGGAGCCCAGCACGATGCCTGGAACAGTCAGACTCCCCCCCACACACACCCCACCCCCGTTTCCCTGCTCCCAGTGCCGGGATAGACCACACCCCAACAGCTCCTATCAGCAGGCAGCGACCAACCGAGCAGAGAATGGGGGTTTGGAAGCCATGGTCAGCTTACAATAATGATGGATGAAGAACCCGGAAGTGAACAAGAGAAAGCGTGTTTACGAGTGCTTGCTCTGTGATGGTCTCACACAGAGGAGCCTGTGCCAGTCTGATAGACCCCGTGAGGCAGGATGGATCCCCATTTTACAGATGAGGAAACTGAGGCTCAGGGAGTCAAGTAATTTGCCCAAGGTCACACGTTAGGTGAGTGTCTGAACTCCAAAATCCACACTCTTGACATTGACATTCTCTGCAGCCAGGTGGCCTGAGTTCCCATCTCAGCTGTGCCACTTACCAGCTGTGTGGCTAAGCCAGCACATTCCCCTCTGTGTGTGCCCCCTTCCTCCAAGGTAATAATAATAATGACCCTTTCTCGCACCCCTGTTGGGAAGCCACAGGGACCGGCACTTACAACAGAAAATGCCTGGCAATTTGTGCTGGCCATGTCACAGAACCTCTAAACAATGAACTGAGAGAACAGCCATCAGTGCAGAAGAAGCAGTGTGTGTGTGTGTGTGGGGGGGGGGGGGGTGGTATTTACATAGTTCGACCAAGATAACTTTATCTGGGGGAAAAGTGCAATAGAGCAAACAATACAGACACGTTTAATAAGCATGACATCGACACAGGTACAATTACTAAAGCCACACACCCAGTGAAGAAAGGAAACATTGATACATAATTAATCATAAATATAAAGTTCACTGTAGCAGGTGTATATGTAACTTTTTTAACATATAAGATTAAATGTATCTTAACTGTTAAGACACTGAAGATATCAGACAGTTAAGATAATAAGGTTACACCCTAACCAGTTTGGCTCAGTGGCTAGAGCGTTGGCCTGTGGACTGAAGGGTCCCAGGTTCGATTCCGGTCGGGGCATGTACATTGGTTGCGGGCACATCCCCACTGGGGGGTGTGCAGAGGGCAGCTGATCCATGTTTCTAACTCTCTATCCCTCTCCCTTCCTCTCTGTAAAAAAATCAATAAAATATATTTTTTTTAAAAGATAATAAGGTTATAAAGCTTCTTTTTAAAAAATGGCAAAGGAATCAAGTATCCAAGTAAACTTCTTGCAACACTTGCAGGCTCTTCGGTTTGGCTTTCTGAGTGAATTTCCTTCTTTGATTATTTTAAGACGAGAGGCATGAGCCACGTTGCCATTCTGTTCTCCCTAAAACCCACATCATATGTTCTGAAATAATGTTGTGATTTATCAAAGAAAGAACGGTCATTTTTTTAAAAAAGAGCAGCGAATAAGTCAACGTCCAACCCAAATACCAAGTCACGTCTTGCCAAGGTTTGGGCTTTACGTGGGAACCCCGCCATGGCATGACTCCACGGCAGTTCTTTCTGGGAGCGACAATTTAGTTGGCACCACTAAGGTCTAGAGGGGAGCTTGTATGCACTTTTAGGCAGAAAACACATCTTTACACCAGCTTTTTAAGCCTTAGGTGATTACCCAAGACCTGCACTTTACAATCAGTGTCTGGCATTGCTGTCTCCTGTGCCCATAGAGGAACTTTTTGTGTATCGCTGGGCATTCTAAGAAAACCCGGAGCCTGGAAACCCAGCTTTCCCCTGCTGCCCTTTACATTCCAGCCCCCCGCCGGCTACGGGAGCTCACAGGCTTTCACCAAGACTTTCATCTTGAAAAGATCAAAAGGGCTCAAATCCCTGAGACCAAACGGTAAGTCCAAAGAAAGTAGATTCCAGAAAACACCATCCTGACAGCAACCAGCCTCATGATTGTCCCCAGAGCAGATCCTAGAGTCCTTTCATAAAAGCCTGAAACAAGAACCCTAAAGCTGGCCGTGGAGGGGGATTCTGCGTAGCAGGATGTCAATAAAGCAGAGGGGCCGGTGGGACAGGAAGCCCCGCGCCGGGTGTCGGCTCTCAGGACCCCGACACTCAGGGATGACCTCTGTGCCACATGCAAGTCCAGCCTGCTCCCCAGTTCTTCCGACTGTGAGTACGTGGACATCCTTCAAACAAGTCCCCTTAAGCTGGAGTTGGGTCGCTGCCCTTGCAACCAAGGCAGCTCTGAGCAAAGCAATCACGAGCCCAGTTATTCTCACGCCAGGAAGTGGATGGGCAGTGGTTATCTCCAGGTGACCATTTGCCATGAAAGCTGCTGTATTTAGATTGGCATAATTTCCGAGTGCAGATGACCCCTAGGCCCCTAGGAAGAGGGCAATGACTATCTCCCTCCTGAACCCCCAGTGCCCAGCACAGCCTGGCGGTCAGTAAGGCTCCGTTGGTCTAGTGGACTGAATACATTATTCTTGGCATAATTCCCGTCTGGTCTATAAGCAAGTGATTATATTCATAATATACATCCAGTGAAGCACACAGATCAGAAGTGGTCATGAAGTTCGCTGAACTTTCTGGACGTGAACACACCCAGAACAGGACATGGCATTTCATCACCAGCAGCCCCTCCTCCCCAGGGGTGGCAGCCACCCTAACACCCAGCACCCAGGCTCACTTGGCCTGCTTGGCACTTCCCCTTCTGCATCTGCATCTGCTGCCTCCGCTCACCTGCGCCTCCATCCCTCATGTGGCTGCTTGTGGTGGTAGCTCATTCATTTCCACTGCTGAGTAGGACCTCATTGTGCAAAAAGGCCTCCATTTATTTTGTCATGGACGTTTGGGTAGTTTCGAGTTTGGGACACTACAGGTTGTGCTATGACGGGCATTCGTGCACGCGCCTTTTGGCGAACACACTTCTACTGGGTAAACTCCAAGAAGCGGGATTGCTGGGTCAGAGGGCTGAGTGCTCAGCTTTAGTATGTGCCTCTCACTGTCTCCATGGCAAGAATCTGGGGGGAACAGTCTACGGAGCCAAGTGAGACATCATCCTAAAGAGACAGTTGGCTTCGTTGGTTTTAGCATATCCTGGTGCCTTTGTCTAGGTATCTGGTATGAGGTAGGTGGGACTTCTTCCCAGGAAAGGTGTGGAATGGAAGAATGTTCAGGAAGTTAAGGAAGAATTGAGGTTGGCCAACCCCAGAGAACAAGAAGGGCATGGCCGACAGAGGGAACAGCATGCTTGAAGGCCTGAGAGACAGCGTGTTGAGTGGTAAGAAGTCTGCTGGGAATAACAAGAAACAGGCAAGTTAGTTCCTCATCGAGAAGGTTCTTGGATGCCACGCTAAGGAGTCAATCATTGACCCCCCTCAATCATGATTGGTTTGGTTCATTGTTGTGCTGGATAGAGCCTTGATCAAAACTAGTTTAGCGAGAGGACTGGCAATACTGTGAGAACAGAGGTGAGAACATACACAGGGAGCTCAGAGGAGGGTCTGGGCTAGCAATGACGCATGTCCAACATGCACATCCTCTCTCCCTTCCTGCACCCAAGATAGGCACCATTAAACAATCACAGCATTCTTTGCTTCCACCTGGTACTGGGGCAGCCACTACGAATCCTGGCTGCCCGAGAAAATGGCATGCTTTTCATCCCTGCTCCGGACTACAGAGAGACGGAATGGACAGGAAATGAAGCTAGGGGGATGGACAGAAGACAACACTGATCAGATGTAAGCGTTTGAAGGGCGAGGACTAGACCAGGGACGTACCCTGCTAGCTGGAATGCCTAGTAGGCAGTAATGCCCCCAGTAGATGTAAATATTGTAGGGACGGCTCTGCAGGGCAAGTAGGGGGGAAGAAAACATGGGTAGTTGCAGAAGGTTAGACTTGAGTGACCTGTGAGCAACCCAAGTAAAAAACTGAACACTTGAGAAGAGAAAGGTCCGAAACCCTGGCACGAAAGTTCAAGTTTGGGGCTACGGAACTGGGCTTACCGTCAAGTTTTATGGAAAAACATGCACAATGAGAAAGACAAGCACAGCCATGGCCTGACCTCCAGGGCTGCATGGGAGGCGGAGAACACGCCACCGGAAGAACTTGGCCGGGGAAGGAGCAGGACTGCGGACAGCAAAGTAAGATGACCAGATGGCGGCCAGATCCAGACATAAAGGGCCGGGAGACCAGTCACTGGATTGGTCATCGGCAGCTCGCAGACCCCAGGCAGTAGCCCCCCTGGGCACCTCCGGGCAGAAAAGACACCTGAAGAGCAAGACGCGGCCACTTGTGGACGAGAGGCCTGGAGTGTAGAAGCCGCTCTTCTGGCCGCGGCGAGGGAGAGTCGATAAATGGTTAAATAACCAGCTTCCTCGCCCAGCAGCTCCTTCCAAAACTGTGTGGTTTTCAGAAAAGGCCTGGTTAACCTCCGGACATGTGGTCTGCCCCCAAAGATGCCGCTAAGCTATGAGATGGCACCAAGTATTTTATGAGCACAGGCACGCTTTCCAGGTAAGAACTGCAAGTCCAGCGTTAGCGCTCGGCTCCTCACTCGGAGTCTGGTCTCTGTGAGCTCAGCCTGGACCGAGGCCCCGGCTGTGGCTGGGACACACCCTGAATCCCTTCCGTGAGAACGAGGCTCTGGGAACCAGAACCACCGGAGCCCACAGCACAACCATGAGTTCTGAAGGACCCTTGACTGCCTGGACCCCCAACCCCCATTTCACTCCGACTCTTCCCACCCAGACCCCTCCCTTTTTCCTACAGGAACACAATTCATCCAGAAGGTTCTTTCACAGGAGCTGATGTCTCAAGGCTGCTGGGGAGGTGATGTTCGGCCCGAGGCTCTGGGATGTGAAATTGGATGATGGCTCTTCACTCACTCACAGGTTTAGGCGGCAAGAGGAAGGAGTGTGAAAGCCGGCCAGGCCTGCCATAAAGTAGGCGCTCTCGGAACAGAGCAGACATAGCTCCTCGCAGAGGAAATGTCTCCACGACACGATGTGGATGCGCTGCGTGCACAGTAGCTCCTGCAGGAGGGGCGTCGGCCCCGAGCCCAGAGAAGGGAGCGTCGCATACAAGTCTAAAACGATAGATGCTGCCAAGCAAATACTTCATGTCTCCTTGCACCCTGTGTACTCAATCAACGGGTATTTCTGGAGCGCCCCATGGTGGGTGTGGTGGGACCCCCAGCTGTTCTGCTATAGGACAGAAGCTGGTGAAAAGCCCAGTTAGATGGCAGCAGTTACCTATCTAACCCCCAAACCAAATCAACTGTCTTAACCATTCTTAAGCGTTCAGTTCAGTAGCATCACGCACATTCACGGTGTGGTGCAACCAATATCCAGAACTCTTACTCTTGCAAAACTGAAAGTCTGTCCCCATTAAACAAGTCCCCGTTCCCCGTCACCCCAGCCCCAGGAACCATCATTCTCCTTTCCATCTCTATGGGGTTGACTACTCTAAGTGCCTCATGTAAATGGAATCATACAATATCTGTTCTTTTGTGGCCGACTTATTTCACTCAGCATAATGTCTTCAAGGTTCACCCAGGTGGTAGCATGTGTCAGAATTCCTTTCCAAAGCTGAGCACTATTCCATTTGTGGATGGGCCATGCTTCGTCCATCCAGCCATCCAGCCATGGACCCATGGACCCTGGGGTGGCTTCCACCTATGGGCTACTGTGAATAGCGCTGCTATGAACATGGGTGTGCAAATATCTCGTTGAAACCCTACCTTTAATTCTTTTGGATATAGATCAGTGGTTCTCAACCTTCCTAATGCCGTGACCCTTTAATACAGTTCCTCATGTTGTGGTGACCCCCAACCATAAAATTATTTTGGTTGCTACTTCATAACTGTAATTTTGCTACTGTTATGAACTGTAATGTAAATATCTGCTATGCAGGATGTATTTTGATTGTTACAAATGGAACATAATTAAAGCATAGTGGTTAATCACAAAAACAATATGTAATTATATATGTATTTTCCAATGGTCTTAGGCAACCCCTGTGAAAGGGTCGTTCAACCCCCAAAGGGGTCGCGACCCACAGGTTGAGAACCGCTGATATAGCTCCAGTGGAATTGCTAGGTTATGTGGTCATTCTATTTTTAATTTTTTGAGGAACTATCACACTGTTTTCCATGGAGGCGGCTTCATTTTATATGCCCCCCAACAGCACACAAGTGCTCTGCACCCTGACCTACGCTTGTTATTCTCTCATGTTTTCTTCTGACAGCAGCCATCCGAATGGGTGAGAGGTGGACAGCCCCCACGTCAGAAGCCTTCCCACGGGCCTGGAAGCCACAGCCCATGTCACACACATCATCTCATCTAATCTTTATAACACCCCCGCTAACAGGTAGCACACACATCATGTCCATTTTGCAGATGAGAACATTGAGACTAGGAGATATAAAGTCACTTGCCCGCAGCCATACAGCTGCTCTGAATACCTGTATGGTTTGCAGCTCTTGGCCACACTCTCTCCCTCAAGCTGGGAACCACCTTGACCTTGTAGCTATAAAGACAATTAAATAAGGATAGCTCTGAAGTATACCAAACCTTGGCACACACAACATAGTCACAACACTTTCTAAATCTGCCCCCAAAGATGCCACTAAGCTATGAGATGGCACCAAGTATTTTATGAGCACAGGCACAGAGGGTATGTTTTTATTGATTTGAGAAAGAGAGGGAGAGGGAGAGAGAGAAACATCGATCTGAGAGAGAAACATCAATCAGCTGCCTCCTGCACATGCCCCGACTGAGGGCTGAAGGCCCAACTTGGGTATGTGCCCTGACCAGAAATCAAACCCACAACCCTGGACACATGGGACAAAACTCCAGCCAACTGAGCCCCACGGGCCAGGGCTGTGGTCACAACATTAATCTCCTTAAAAACCAAACCCAGAGACTGCAGACTGCGTCGCCCTCACGTCCCTCTCTGGTGTGTAACTGTTGCTCTGGCCCAACGCCAGAGTCACCCTTGCGCGAGGTTGACAGCTTAAAGATTCTGTAGCATTAGCCCACCTCCCCATCACACCTCCCTAGCCCCCCAAATAGGGGGGCAGGGCTCTGCCTGGTGGAGGGCACACAAGAGGCATTGTCTCCCCGGCCCCTGAACTGCCGCTTCAACTCTCGAACTTTCCACCAAATGCTTGGGCTGCCAGCAAGACCACCTGGCGTCCCAGCGAGGGGGTCTTCAGAGACACGGCGTCCTTGTCAGAGGCGGGGGCTGAGTCCCGAGATGCAGGTGCGTGGCCAGACCCCTGGCAGCAGGGCTTTTTGTCCTCGGCTTTGCAGGCCGCACAGACGGGGGAGGGGCAGAGAGCATTACTGTACCGCAAGATTAAACACTTCAGTGTCAACATGTGTGCAGTATTGCTCGAACAATGTTATCATTGTGAACTGAACGGACCAAAGGGTTTAGGCGATGGGGTGGGGAGAGGGAGGAAAGATGGGTTTAATTATCTCCAGGGCTGAAGCCAGTTGTTTGCCTAAAAAGACCCAGACGCTCGCAGAGCTGAAAAGAAAAGTAGGCTGTAAGTGTATGTCAATGTTTCCGACATAAACCGAGGGTGCCACCCTTCACCCATGGGCGCCCCATCTGCTCAGAGGGAGGAACTCTGCCCCCAGGGATCTCTGGGTCCCAATCCCATCCTTGGCTAATTAAAAATGAGGGAAAAGAATGAAACTAGTTACTATTTTCAGCTAAACTAGCAATTGTCAACCAGGGGCAATTTTTCCTCCCCTCTCCCACCAGGGGACATGGGATAATGCCTGGATTCATTTCATGTGTGCTCCTGGCTGCTGTGGGCAGAGGCCAGAGACGCTGCTAACTGCCTGCACTGCATAGGACAGCACCACTGTCAGCCACACTGAGATGGGAATCCCTGAGCTCACAGATAAACCTCAAGGGAGTCCGAAACCCTCTCAGCTAGCGGGGTGGGACCACAGGCTCCCTGGCCTTCAGTTTTTCCTCCTATAACAAAGGGATGGGTTGAATAGGTCTGAAGTCCCCTTTCTCTTCTATTAGGCTGTTCCCTATAAAGTTGCCAAGATCCTACCAATTCTGACCTACATATGGTTCAACCAAATACTTCTAAATTTGAATCCTACATCTGTGCTGTCCACCACGGCAGCCACTAACCACATGTGTCTCCTGAGCACTGGAAATGTGGCCGGTGTGGCTGGGAACTCGACATCCACATCTATTTCAGCGTAATTAATTTAAAGCGAAGTGGCCGCATGTGGCCAGTGGCTCCCGTCCTGGACAGCAGATATGGAACACTTTCTGCATCACAGAAAGCCCTGCCTTTCAGCCCCGCTCTGCGACGTCAACGCACTGACATGAAGAAACGCACTGACATAAAGATGACAGAAAAGCCTTATTGCCAACGAGCCTCTCGAAGATGTTCTCAGACACCGACGAGCAGCTTTTTCCTCTGAGAGAGAAAGTCCACAGAAGAAAGGAGAAGCTCACTCCGGACTGTGCCCAGGGTGGACACTGCTGGCTCCGTGGCTCTGGGTTCTGACTGTGACACAGGCATGAGGCGCCCTGCTCAGTCACAGGGCCAGGTCGGAGCTGGCCACTGGGGGAGTGACATCACACTGGGTAATCATCAGACCCGACAAGGTCAGGAGCGCAGGGCGGGGCTTTGCTCTCGGTCAGGCCACCGTGGCCCCTTCCCAGGGCTGAGCCGGGCACAGCTCAGAGGTCACAGCCCCTTTCATTTCCTTCCTAGAACGTAACGCTCTCAGTATTTTGGTGATTGGGCCGTTGACCTGTGTATTAACTGTCTTCTAGGTTTCAACTCCAAGAGAGTAAGACCTGAACGAGGGCACAAACACAGGCTGGGGTGTGGGTCCCCACTCGACTGCCCATGGTGCTAACGAGTTGCTCTCATCTGTAAACAGGAGGAGGAGGATAACAATGCTGACTTTGGTGGGTTGTCTCCCAGCATTTCCAATTCAGGAGGGTGGGGCCAGTCCAGAACCCCACCTTGAGAATGCCAGCATCGAGGAGGCCTGGGGCGTGCTGGCACACAGAAGGTCCAGAATGATGGTGACTATTGCTGTGTTCTCCACCACACCATCGACCACACTCCCCTTGCCTGGCACCGGGCAGGTTCTCAAGCACCTTAGTGAAGAGACTTTGGAAACATACCCTACAGGCTCCCTCAGGAGGACAAAACCCCGTCTTGGCCTCACTCAGCTCCAGAAGTAGTAACGATTGGGCAGAGAGGGACGGGGCGGGGGGAGGGGGGAGTGGCAGGGGGAGTGGGGGGGGGGGACCTACAGCCTGGGTTTGAACACAGGCTCTGCCAATTACCACCAGTGACTCAGGACAAGGTAACCCACCTCTGGGAGGTTCAGGCCCCTCCCCCAATAAAAGGGGGCATTAATAGGCCCCAGGCAATTGGGCTATTGTGAGGATTTAAGGAGACAGAGGCTAGCACTCATGGGGCCCTGGGAGCAGCCAGGGGGTGGGGAGAAGGACAGGAGGGTGCCTGCCCAGACCTCCCCCCAAAGCAGCCAGAGCGGCCTCGGTCAGCTGGGCAGGCGCAGCTGGTTTAAGGTACTTTAGAGGCAAATCAAATCAAATGAGAATTTATAATCCTTCCTGGGGTCTGGGTTCCATCAACCTAAACTCATTAGGCCTTGGCGGTGCAGGTGCAGCAAAGGAGGAGACTGTTCTGCATTTCCTTCATGTCGGGCTCCTGTCTCCCTTTCAAAGTAAGAGTCTCCAAGAGCCTCGTTCATTTCACATTCACATTTTAACAACCTGCACTTCAAACTCCCAAGGTGAACTACCAAAACACCCTCAAAATTGCACTGTTGTCCTTCGAACCTGCTTCTGGTAGAGGAAGCAGAATCCGAGATCAAGCCAACGATTTGTTTTGAAATTACATTCTGGGTCCCCTGCTGAATGTCACTAGTAGAGTTGCAAGCAGACTTCTGGTTCTAAATGAGGTCATCTTTCTGAATCATTGGAAGTGATTAGTGATTTAAGAGAATTCCTGTACAGGGAAACTTACATAAAGTTGAAAACAGTCGAGACTGATCTAGGCCATTAGAAGATGGGACAATGGTCACCCTTGGGTGAGGTGGTGAGGGGGTTCTGGGAGCTGGTCATGCTCTGTTTCTTGATCTAGGCACTGTTTACCCAGATGTGTGCACTTTGCAAAAATCCCTAACTATTCTTGATTCGTGCATGGCTTGTACATACATTGCGCTTTAATAAACAGTTTTATTAACGATGAATCTTGGCTGGCTTTCTCCATGTCCAGTCCTACCCAAGGCATCTTTGTCGCCACAGTTCCTCTTTCATAGCAGGTGCAATCCCTTTGGGGGCGAGACGCCACCGCCTTATCAATTTTAAGACATCTTGGGTTCAGAAACACTGACAGTCAAAGAACTGGGATGTTGTGCTCAAAGCACAGAGTTGTCAAACCTTTAGGAGGCTTCTGCTGCCCTCATTAGAGGCTGTTTACTCACCTGCTCCAAACCCATTCTCACTGAGGAGCAGTTCAGGATCAAGTCTAAGAGGGAGGGATCACTAAACCTCCAAATTCAAATACACTCTCTGGCCAGCTACTCTGGGCCAGCTACTCACATCTCTGTGCTCCATCTTCTGGTCTGTAAAATGGGGGGGGTGGGGGGGGCGGGAGGGGAGTGTGATAATAGCCCTCAACTGAATGGTTGTCATGGAAATTATTATTATCCTATCTAATAAAAGAGAAACATGGTAATTAGAGTACGACTGCTACCCTTCCCATTGGCTAATCAGGGCGATATGCAAATTAACTGCCAGCCAAGATGGTGGCCGGCAGCCAGGCAGCTGGAAGCAAACATGAGGCTTGCTTGCTTCAGTGACAGAGGACTCCAACGTTCCCCGCCTGCCGCTGCAGGCCTCTGAGCTGCAACTCTAAGCAACTATGTTACAAATATAGAAGCTAAACAAAACCCCAGAAACCTGCTTTAGTCGCCAGGCTTCAGCCAGCAAGATCGCAACATTGTTTCAAATACAGAAGGTAAACAAAGGCCAGAAACCTGCTTTCAGCAGCAGAGGCCTAAGAGCTGGAGCCTCAGAGCTAAAGCTGGCCCAGAATAAAAAAAAAAAAAAAAGACAAAAAGGAGCGGTTGGGAGCTTCAGTCACCCGCCAGCCTGAAAACAGCCCTCAGCCCCTCACCCAGACTGGCCAGGCACCCCACTGGGGACCCCCACCCTGAAGGGTGTGTGACCAGCTGCAAACAGCCATCATCCCCTCATCCAGGCTGGCCAGGCACCCCAGTGGGGACCCCCAACCGTGCACCAGGCCTCTATCCTATATAGTAAAAGGGTAATATGCCTCCCAGCACCGGGATCAGCGTGACAGGGGGCAGCGCCCAAACCCCCTGATCAGCCCTGCTCTGTGCCTGATATGGGGGAGCTCCCCAACCCCCTGATTGCCCTGCGGCTCTGTGTGTGACAGGCTGCGGTGCCCCAACCCCCTGATCGGCCCTGCTCTGTGTGTGACAGGGTAGAGCCATAACCTCCCCATCGGCCCTGCCCTGAGTGTGACAGGGTGCGGCGCCCCAACCTCCTGATCCGCCCTGCTCTGTGTGTAACAGGGGGCGGTGCCCCAACTCCCCTATCGGCCCTACTCTGTGAGTGACAGGGGGGAGCTCCCCAACCCCCTGATCGCCCTGCAGCTCTGTGTGTGACAGGGTGCGGCGCTCCAACCCCCTGATCGGCCCTGCTCTGTGTGTGACAGGGTATGGAACCCCAACCCCCCTGATGGGCCCTGCTCTGTGCATGACAGGGGGTGGCGCCGCAACCTGCCCATCGACCCTGCCTTGAGTGTGACAGGGGGCGGTGCCCCAACCCCCAAATCAGCCCTACCCTGAGTGTGACTGAGGGTGGCATCACAACCTCCTGATCCGCCCTGCTCTGTGCATGACAGGGGCGGCACCCCAACCCCCCTGACGGGCCCTGCTCTGAGCCCAACCAGGGGCTGCACCTAGGGATTGGGCCTGCCCTCTGCCACCTGGGAGCAGGCCTAAGCTAGCAGGTCGTTATCTCCCAAGGGGTCCCAGACTGTGAGAGGGCACAGGCCGGGCTGAGGGACCCCCCCCCCCGAGTGCACAAATTTTTGTGCACCAGGCCTCTAGTTCTATATAATAAAAGGCTAATATGCAAATCAACCGAACGGCAGAATAACCGTTTGCTATGATGCGCAGTGAGCCCTATGGGGCAGATGCTCAACGCAGGAGCTGCCCCCTGGTGGTCAGTGTGCTCCCAAGGGAGAGCGCTGCTCAGCCTGAAGCCGGGCTCATGGCTGGCAAGCGCAGCGGTGGTGGCAGGACAGTGCTAAGGATGTTGCAGGGAGCAGGCCTAAGCTGGCAGTTGGACATCCCCTGAGGGCTCCCGGACTATGAGTGGTTGCAGGCCATGCTGAGGGGACCCCCCCAAAGTGCACAAATTTCATGCACTGGGCCTCTAGTTATCATTATAATGGCTAACATAACTATAATTGAATAGTAAGTATAGCCGCTCCACCCTACCCAGCTACCAGGGGCCGGAGGCTGACTTCCAGCAACCTTGTTTATGTAGCATGATCTCCCTTCGACCCAGCTGACTCACGAGTGAGTGTGTGATTTGAGCTGCCTAAGAGTCTCTCTCCAGGAGCTCTAGTTGGGTACAGTAGCTCAACCATGTCATCAAAAACTCAAGTTTCTTCTACCTTTTTGCTCTATTATTGTCCGCACATTGACATTTAACCCTTAGGCTTGCTGCCTCATGGTCCCAAGATGTCTGCCATGGCTCCAAACATCACAGAACCAGTCAAGGCAGGAAAGGGGGAAAGGATAGAGAGTTCTGTTTGCTCAGCTGTCACTCACCAGGAAGCAACATATTTTTCAGAACCACCTCCCACCCCCCTCTACCCCTAGCAGACTCCCTCTCGTGTCTCACTGGTTGGAACAGCAGCTGTGGTCATCCGAACCTGCTAGGGAAGCTGGGAAAGCGAGTCTGTGGCCGGCCAGCCAGTGTAACTAAGTGGGTGTGGACGGCCACCTTTCTCCCAACAGGCAGGGCAGCGGAGGAGCCAGCGAAGCGAGAGCTAAGAGGGAAGCTGTCAGTACAGAGTTGAGGGATGTGGAGAGAATAACGTGGATTCCCTAAGGACCGTCTAGTTGCTGATGAGTCCTTTCCCAAGGCTTGGGATGCGTTGATTCCCTTTTGTTTTTCCTCCTTAAACTAGTTTGAACATATTTCTTTTGCCTACAACCAAAGAATTCTGCTACATGTACTTTGGTTCACACCAAACTCACACTGCCCAGAAACAACCACTGAGAACAGCGTCTTCCCCCCGCCCCCACCATCTCTTCCAACCAGCGGGCCTAAGGAGAAGCAGACGCTCCCACTTGAGTGTCTCTTGCAAACAGACCTAGGTAACCCACGTGCCCAGGACCGCTCACTGGGAAAGTGCTCCCAGCTGTCAGTGCACCTGCAAGGCGCGACCAGGGCAGGCCTTTCCGCCAAGCAGCTCGCCACCCTTGGCGAGCAATGACACAGATTCTTAAAATGCCTTGAGTATGTTGATCTGTTCATCCTCTCCCCACGGGGAAACAGGAGCCACCTGTCCCCCAAGCAGAAGTCAGACCAAGTCCCACCCGGGCCGCGGCTTTCTCCCAGGAGACAATGAATCCTGACCTGCTCGGGTCATTTCCAAGAACTTCTGCCTCTTATCTACGGCCATCAGGAGGGCTCTATAGATAAAATATAGTTTGTTTTCAGCAAACAACTGGCCCTTGGCTGGAGTCCCAATGCTTCAAAGTTAGGGTTAAAGTTGTAACTTGTTACAGAATTGAGCTTAAAGAGAAACTAAAGTCTCTGCGTGGACTGCAGAGGACACGCCACCGACCTCCTCACATATTCATAGTGGCACACTTCTCTGGACACTTTGGAAACTGGAATAGGGACTCTATTTATCTGGGCGTATAGTTGAGCCAAATCACATGTGCAAATAACTTCTATAAATCCAGCTACAGACCACGTAGAGGACAACAACAAAGAGAGAGAGGAACAATGTACCATCTGAATGTGGCTGCCCAGCAACCACTTCCAGCACACTTTCCCTCACCCACCTCCCGCCCCCGTGGCCATAGGACAGTTCCAAACCTTCCCATCTTTCCTTGGAGCAAGACCTGGCCTTATGCACCAGTTTGGGACTTAAGGAGAGGTCTTCTAAAGAACTTCTAGGAAAGCAAGAGATAGTCAAGCATAGATAGGTCATTGGACCCTTCCCCTTTCTCCTGCCTTAATTGTGAGACTGTATGAGGAAGTGATGTCTGGGGCTGTGGCAGCCACCTTGCAACCATGAGGAATTTCAGCATGATGGAGGGAAGATGGAAAGGTCATGGATACCTGGATGGTATCACTGGGCTGTTAATCCAAGCTGGGAATCACCTCCCTGAAGACTTGTTATGGGAGAGAATGACACATTTTTAGTGCTTAGGCAGGTGTTCTGTGACTGAGAACAAGTTCTAAATGAGGCGTCATTCCTCTCCACAGAAGCGGGGAGCAGGCCTTAGGAGGTATATATCTAGCAGCATCTCCTGTCCCTGAGGGTGGTGCTAGTGCTTAAAGATAAATGTTTTGGTATAATATGGGCCCTAAATGTAAGCCAATTATTTAATCTCACGTGCAATAAAAGAAGCAGCAGTAATCTGCCCCAATGCTGGAAGAGAAACCAGCTACAAGGACTTACCAGAGACAGGAAGTGTCTATGCCAGCCCTGGGCAAACTACAGCCCGCAGGCCGGATCCGGCCTGTTTGAAATGAATAAAACTAAAAAAAAAAGAGACCGTACCCTTTTATGTAATGATGTTTACTTTGAATTTATATTAGTTCACACAAACACTCCATCCATGCTTTTGTTCCAGCCCTCCGGTCCAGTTTAAGAACCCATTGTGGCCCTCGAGTCAAAAAGTTTGCCCACCCCTGGTCTATGCCCAACAGGACAGCATCCTAAGGGATGTCAAAGGCAATTTTCACTGTCCCATTTTCTATCCTACCCCCACAGAAGGGACAACTGTACATCACACTTTTTTTTTTTCAGGTGCCCAGGCCTCTTGTCAAAATCTATCATAGGAGCTGAGTAAATAACATAAACGTAATTCTTTAAAGCAAAGCTACTTAGGGAAATGGATAGGCCCAAACCGGACTGAGGAGGGACTTCCGGGCATCCCCAGCGATTTGCAACTGGCACACTATCGGGACATCAGGCAAGAGTCATTGTCACGATCACAGAAGGGCCTAGAGAAGACTCTGCAGCCAGGTGGGGCCTCAAAAGGAACCTCCCTTTACGAGAACTCCCTACCATTATCTCATTAATCCCAGCTGCCCTGACCAGACCACATTAGAGGGAAATGAGGCCTTTGGGAGATACTCCTGGGTTGAGATGAGGTCATGAGGGTGGACCCTGAAGGACGGAATTAGTGCCCTTTTAAGAAGAGGAGGAGATTAGAGCCCCCCTCTCTCTCTCCCACGTGAGGATACATGCAAGAAGGTGTCTGCAAGCCAGGGAGAGAAATGGAACTGGCTGCTGGGACCCAGATCTTGGACTTCCAGCCCCCAGGGCGAGAAATAGACGTCTGTTGGTTAGCCCACCCAGCGAGGGTGTTTTGTTACAGCAGCCTGAGCCGACTGACCAAGGCCCAGAGCATTTAGGTACCTGCAGTGACTTGCCTGAGGTCACGCACCAGTGACTTGGGACTCAAAGCTACACCTGATGTCCACAAAACTGGGCAAGTGACATGTCATCCCTGGGTCTCTGTTTCCTCACACATACAAACAAATGTGGGAATCACGCTATTTGATGAATGACTGGCATGGGTGGGTCTTCGATTAACATGAGGAAATGTCAGTTGTCCATATGAAAACAGTGGGGGGGGGGGCTGGCAGGGCGTCAGAAATGCTACCCTACGAGGTCTGACCATCAGAGTTCAGGAAAGAGGGAGACAGAGAACAAGTCACTGTGACTGATGGATTGTTTTTAAAAGTAGGCCAGCCCACAGTCAAGTGTCTGAATCTGCGGGGTTGTCTGTGCTCTAATCTGGCAGGCACACAGAGGTCCTGACGGTTGGCTGTTTCCTTAAACCAGCCGTGGGCAAACTACGGCCCGCGGGCCGGATCCGGCCCGTTTGAAATGAATACAACTATTGAAATAAAAGACCGTACCCTTTTATGTAATGATGTTTACTTTCAATTTATATTAGTTCACACAAACACTCCATCCATGCTTTTGTTCCGGCCCTCCGGTCCAGTTTAAGAACCCATTGTGGCCCTCGAGTCAAAAAGTTTGCCCACCCCGGCCTTAAACCCTGCGTTGTTGAACACGGATGTTCAGCAGCATGAGGCAGCATTCTAGAAGGGCAGGATTTGTAGTAAGAAAACCAGCTTCCTCCTTTGTCACGAGCCCAGTCAACACAGCAGGGCTTCCCACATCAGCACGGCTATCAGCCTGGCCCAAATCCCTGCTCTGGTCCCGGAGTAAGGGGCAGCGCATCCCAACCCCCACCCCAGGATGCCAACAGCTGCACTGAGACCCACATGGGCAGGCCAGCTTCAGTGGCCCACGTTTGGGCCTGGCAAGTGGCAGTGTCTCTGCCAGCAGCCTGGTGCCCTGCGGGCACTGTGCTCAGCTCTCCTCTTGCCTCTGCACAGGGGATCCTCCCAGAAGCCCAGGAGGCAGGGGAAATGAACCCGGAGGAGGAAATGGCACCCAGAGCTCACTACCCTGCCCCAGGCCACGAAGCTGACAAGGAGCAGAGGTGGGATGTAGACTCACATGGTCTGACCCGAGCCAGTCTTAACTACCACCTGGCATGTTTCAGGAGAATGTTTTGCAAACACAACATGGGTGGGGGCTGCTGGGACGAAGCCAGTTGAGGAAGAGCCAGCCGTGCAAAGTGCTCCATGGCGTCTACGGGGTCCATAGCACACGCCCCATGTTACAGGCGCAGAGATGTCTCAGAGGAGGTTTCTGTTTAAATCAGTTTCCTCAGACTGGAAGCTTCTGTGGACATGCAGGAGGACAGAGGGCATGTGCGTGTCACTGCAGAGGGGCAAAGGGGGCAGATGAAGCCCCTTCCCCGGGTAGAGGGCTTAGGCCGCCGAAAGCAGGGGTCGGCCAACCTCCATGCTGGGCCACATACGGGACATTCTAGCCTTTGGGACAACTCACCTGTCCTTGACGTGTGAACGCACCCAGAGGCCACACAAACGATGCGCGTGTTCCATAAAGCTTTGCAGAACCTGAGACTGGCATTTCAGCTCATTTTCACATGTTATGAAATGTATTTCTTTTGATTATCTGCCATCCTTAAAAAGATGTAAAAACACTCTCTCTCACACAGGCTGTACAGAAACAGACAGCAGGCTGGACCGGCCCGGGCTCCCCGGCTCTAAGCAGCTTCTCTGCCCACCCATCCCCTTCACCCCAACAAGTTACCTGCCCAGAGAGGGGAGCAGGTAAGAGAGGGGTTTTCCCCCTATTTCCTCCTGAGGGCGGTTGGGGGAGGATAAAAAAGAGGGCCCAGTTTTCAGAGTGTGTTTGGTAGTCTTTTGGCGTCCTGGGGCGAAAGGCGCTGTAGAAATGCTCTGATTCCCAGGAGATGATGCCAATCTTTAGATTTGCCTCCATTTTTGTCTCCAGGGAGTTTCCAAGGCAGGCAGAGCTCTGTTCCCAGAAGAGGGCTCACGTTTTGATCGCAATCTCGCTTCCTCTCAACCGGAAAACAACCCCTCATCTACAAACGCTGCTTTCTCCGCTCGCCGCCATGGGCCAGTGGGTCTGAGCAAAGGCTCTCAAATCAGTTTCCGAGTTGGAGAGAAGTTACCCTACACCAGTGATTTTCCACGAGGGGCTGCGGGGGAGATCGGGCGCCCAGGGCGACATTTGGCCCTGTCTGGCAGCTTGAGGGAGGGCGCCACTGGCATCTGGTGGGCAGAGGCCAGGATGCGGCTTACCATCCCCAAATACACAGGAAGGCCCTAAAAGGGGCACCTGAAAGGGGCACTTCAAGCTCTAGGGTGTGAGTCACAAGACACCCAGAGACTTCTGGACCCCCTCCCCCCAGTATACTGTATTAAGACAACGAGGTGCTCAGGGTTTGACTAGGTATATGCAAGTAGCTTCATTTATTGTTTCCTCCTAAAGGAAATGACCAACCGGGGCCTCTACCCTATAAACATTTACTAGCCCTGGAAGGTTTGGAGGCCCCACTGCCATTTTTAAGGGCTTCTCTCTCAGCAAATGTTAGGTCAAATCCGGCAGAAAATGGAACCTGAGAAGGGGGAAGATGGTGGGGGGCATTTTACAAAGTTCAGGACCAAGAGGAAAACTGAAAGGCCTACAGCGACCCCCGGCCCCCCCTTTCATGCCCATAAACCAATGACTGCTTTGTACAGGGCTTCTTCTGAACAGACGTGGGGTTTTAAAGGTCTCAGGGCGCTGCGGAGCGGGCTGGCCGGCTGGGGACTGGTATGTGGCTGGCCTTTGGGGTACGGCACCCTGAACACACTCTAGGACCGGCACTGGGATCCCAGCCCAGAAGCAGGGCACCGGCAGCCACCTCCCCCCAGCAGGAGGGTGTCTGGTTCGTTGGGGCTTGGGGAAATGTCATCACAAAGAACAGAGAAAACTGTCACAAACAGCCCGTACCACAGCTAAGAGTGGACCAAAGTTCCTAGGAGTGGGTGCTTTTTTCCTTTCTTCTAAATAAACCTTATTTTAGAATAACTTCAGATTTACAGAAAAACTGCAAAGATAGTACAGAGTTCACTCTCGCCCAGTTCTCCCCAGTGTACCCTGGGGAGCCTTGCCAAAGCAAAGATATTAACACCGGCGCGTCACTATGAACCAAATCTGGATTTTTTAGGATTGCCCCAGCTTTCCCCTGATGTTCTTGTCCAGGCTCCTGCCCTGCACTTCCCAGGGGCTTCTTGTTGTTAGAGAGACCTTGACAGGAGCAGTCGGAGTTTATTTCAAATGTCTCCCCCACTCCATCCCTTTCCTGCCTCCTGCAGGCAGCTGGGGTGAGTCCTGCTGCACATGTTTCCATGGGTTCATCTGTATGAACCCACAAACCATACCCAGTATTATGTGGGGCCCCGTGTGTGTGTGTGTGTGTGTGTGTGTGTGTGTGTGTTCAGACCCTAAACATCCTTCTGCAAATTGCTTTCTCCCTGGACACTCTGAGTCTATGTTAATACATTAAAAAAAAAGTCCTTGCATGCCCTTCCAGTTTATTACAAATGGAGAAGTGAATTTACTACAAATCTATTTCTCCAATCCCCTGAGTGTTGGCGATTTTGTGCTATTACAAACAACATGCAATACTTATTCTGGTACAGGTGGCACAGTGCCTTGAGGTCTGGCTGTTAAAATATCCGTCTCTGGCTGCCTCTGGAATTTCCCCGTGTGGGAGCCCAGTACATGGCACTCGGGGCCCTCTGTCCTGACCATGATGTTTAAGCCCCAGAGACCAAGGAGAGGGCGGTTATCAGAAGCAGGTGGTTAAAGGAACGGAAAGGTCTGACCTGCTCATCTTTCTCTTACTCTTCAGAGCTCCAAACCACAAAGTTGAGATCAAGGGCTCAGCGTCTTTTTGGGTCTCAAGACTACTCCCCTGTGGCCCCTACCCCATTCGCATACCCCCACAGGGCAGGAGCAGAGGGCAATGCCTTTCTTCTTTCAGCAAGAGCTGGGGTCAAAGGCCAACCCACCGTTACTACTGCAGAAAGGTCTCCGCTCAGCCCTCCCACTTCACCACTGGGACTTACTCCCGCGAGGCATTCAGATAATGAAGGAGTCTCTGCATTCAGTCTCTAGATTCAGCCCTGCACGGTCCTGCCTGGACCAGGAGCCCCAGGAAGAAGCGCAGCCCTTGGCCACATTCGCGCCAGCCGGGCCCAGCACCCTCCAGCCCGGACCAGAGTCCGGCTCCGTAGTTCTCTGGGTAGTGAACCCCACGAACTAAAGCTAAAGCTTGCTTTTGCTGAAAGACAAATCCTCAAGAGGTGAGTCATTTTACAAGTGGGACTGGAGAGAAGTGGTTATTCTTGCTGAACCACGTGAATACCTCAGTGACGCGGAAGCTTCCACAAACAATGGTCTCCAAAATGGGGTGCAGGCACTTGGGAGGGTAAGAGGGATCTATCGGGATACGGGGGGGGGGGGCACACACATTACAACTACAACTACGCAGATTTCAACAACTGACGGACATCGGGGGGAGGGAAATGCACTAGCTGAGCCCCAACAACAATCTGCATAGCTGGAGGATGAGATTAAAGATAAGGATCTTCTCTCAGTAGCACAGCCAACAACTCACTTGTTCATGTCCACCAATTTACCCAGTGGCAGCCTTCACCTGTGATGGGTGGTGGTCACTAGTGCCATTTCCCAGGCTCTTTCTGGTGCTCCCCTCTCCAAGCAAGGGGTGCAATTGTAACCTCCTACTCACCTTGGGTCAGGTTTGACCATGTGACTAGCTCTGACCAATGAAATGAGAGCACAAGTGTTGGGTCACTTGCTGGTGGAGATTTTAAAACCCCAGGCACAACTCCCATAATCTTTTTCCTCTGGCACAGCATAGTGACATTCAGAAGAGGGACAGCTCCATCAACCTGGGAAGCTTGGAGCCATAACTTAATATAAGAGAACAACAAACCTAGTAAGTTTTAAACTCCTGAGATGGCGGGGTTCTTTATTACGACATAATACATCTATTTATGTTGACTAGACAAATGAAGGATTAAAATGATCAAAACTTGGGACCAGACCTTTAGCTCACTGATCCCAAACTGCTGAACCATGAAGATCAAATTACATCACACTGAAAATTTTAGTGATAGCAAAATTAGTTAAATTTGTCTCATTAACCAAAATCAAAATATTTGTGTTCATGATCAGTTAGTTAAAATGTATATTAGGTAACATGAGAATTTTGGATTGCTGGGTAGGAGGGGAAAAATGGTGATGGATGGAGATTTGACTTGGGGTGGTGAACACACAATTACAGTGTATACATGAGGTGTTATAGAATTATGTATAATTTTGTTAAGTAGGGTCACCCCAATAAATTCAATTAAAAAATAATTTTGGATTGTTTTTATCCTTAGTGCCTCCTAGTTAAATTTCTGTTTCAATCTTTGTTTTATATAGTACAAGCTATCCTAAACCAATAGTTACATGATTTATTCCTATTTAGGGTATGCAGTTAAAAATTTATTAGTGGGGACCTGCCTGGGTAACTCAGTTGGTTAGAATATCATCCAGATAAGCCAAGGTTTTGAGTTCAAAACCTTGAATCACATACAAGAATCAACCAATAAATGCATGAATAAGTATAACAACAGATTGATGTTTCTCTCCCTCTCTCTCTCTCTCTCTCTCTCTCTCTCCCCCCTCTCTCTCTCTCTCTCTCTCTCTCTCTCCCCCCCTTCCTCTCACTCTCTACAATCAATAAAAAATTTTTAAGTAAATCACATTTTAAAATGTAAATTGTATTTTAAAAAATGTATTAGTGGGGATGCAAGTTAAAAATATTTAGCAAATGTTTCTTAGGACATTTTCACCTCATTCACATACACACACAGCCACTGTTTGGGCCTCTCCTCTCCATGAGAATCTGCAAGGCAGTGCTAGGGCAGGCGCCTAACAATGTCTGTAAAAACAGTCAAGAAAAAAGCCCTTTATCAAAGGCCAAAACACAAGTCATGGAAACCACAGAGTAACTCGCCTGCCTTTGTGTGTGTGTTAAACTGCTGGGCAGATGAGCACGGGGACCATTAAAGGACCATCGGAGGCCGCCTGTCATGCTACATGCTTAGATTTTTTTTTTTTTTAACTACATGAAAGCAAGACAGAGGCTGGTGTTACAAGACAGTACAGGCCTAACTCCAATGCTTAAAAACATGCAAGTCCTCGATTTTGGAAACAGTGCAATTTTTTATTCACAGCCAAATTTAATTAAGCCTGACAACAAAAGATGGAAACTTGAAAGCTACTCCGGGGAGATAAAGATGTGAAAGAATAACACGTGACCTCAAAGATGCAGGGAAACCTAATACTCGCTAAGTCAATTTTTCAAACAGTGTAGAAGGAGCTGGAGGGAATTTATGGGGAGCCTTGAGTGAGAAAGGCCACCCCTCGTCTCAGGCCCTAGAGGAGGGCTCTGCATCCTCTGGTCTCCAGAGGCTTCTAAAGGCCCTGAACCCATGCAGGGCTTTGTCGCAGCCTGACCGTAGCGGGGGAGGGGCAGCCTTGCACCTGCTGCCATAAAAAGTGGGGAAGTTGTGCTGTTCCGCTAATGAATGCTTTGGGCTTGTCACTCCCTTGAAGGAAAAGACAATTTGTACTTTGACCATTTTCCAGAAAGGGGTGGGAAGAAATACTTCAGTAATGTGGTTTTTTGAAATTAAAGCTTTTTATTTTGGAATAATTTTTGATTTAGGGAAAAGTTGCAAGACAGTACAAAGAGTTCCTTTATGGTCAGCACTCACTCAAGTTTCAGTTTCCCAAGCAGTAAAAATTTTAAATAGCCATCAATGCTAAAATGGAGAGAAAGATCTAGCATTACATTCTCCTTATCCTCATATAAGTTTGATGTGCTCATTCAAATCTCACTGGTCCCTGAAAGAGGAGGGAAACGTGCATTCATTTGGGGCCATCCTCTTGACATCTTTAAGATAACATGGGTGGCTTGATCTCGGTATTTGTTATAAGATTAAGTACTTAAAAAGTGAAATTTGGCCCTAGCTGGTTGGTTCAATGGATAGAGCGTCGGCCTGAGGATTGAAGGGTCCCGGGTTCCATTCTGATCAAGGGCACACATACCTCAGTTGCAGGCTCGATCCCCAGCCCTGGTCGGGGCGCATGCAGGAGGCAACCAATCAATGTGTCTCCCTCACATCTACAGTTTCTCTCATTGCGTCTCTCCCTCTCCCTTATACTCCCTCTAAAAGTCAATGGAAAAATATCCTCGGGGGAGGATTAACAAAAACAAACAAACAAAAAACAAGGACACAAACTCAGAGATGTTAAGTAACTTGCTCAAGGTCACACAGGCAACATGCAACCCGAGTGGAAACAGACACATGGGTTTAAGCTGCGTCGAAAGAGAACCACTGCGGATGCCGTGCCATTCTCCCTTGCCAAGTCACACCCTCTGCTGTCACCGAGAACTTCCGTTACATGGCAGTAAAGCCCCCCAACCCCCACTCCATATATCATACAGAATTAGCTGCAAAGTGTCAGGAAACTTGGCCAGGCAGCCCCAAGCATCAGCAAGGGCTGGAAGCCTTCACTGTGAAGCCCTTTATAGAAAGCCGCAGTTGGCAGCCCTGCGCCGGCATGGGAACAAATTAACATTGGCATTCCAAACACAGGAAAGGAAGGAAATTGGAAACACAGTTTAGACTTGGCCAGCCCTTTGAAATACTGTACCATGCTACCGACATCAATTAATGAAAAGCAGGGTTGTGCTGAGAGGCTCTGGTTTGGAAATGCATTAACACACGTTAACATGTTTGTACAGGAACCGGATTATAAGCACCCTGGCTCCAAAACAATAAAGCAATTACCCTAAAACTGGTGCTCTCTGAGTTGTCATTAATTCAATCCACTCCACGCGGATCAGCAAAGGCTTTGCGCGGCTCCCCACAATGCCTTCCAACGCAAATGTTGAAAGGACGGCATCGCACATGCTACTCGGGGTTTCACATAAGTAAGTGTCAAACTCCCTGCGCTCCCCACGTCCCCCCAATCATCAACACGCCCGCTGGGGAGCGGATAGCACGGGCTCAGCCCTGGTATTCACCGGCGCTGCCATTTTCCACTGGGTCCGCGCAATTTTTCACTGGTGAAGGTTAGCTATGAAATATCTGTTCCATATTAAGAAATACCGAATCACATATTTGTCCGATATTATTTGTCAAATGCCATTTGCTGCAAAACCCAGAATGTGGAGCTGAGCACACGGCTCGTACTGGGCGGTTCACGTAATCCCCGCAATGGGGCGTGGGATGGTGTGCAGTTCGGGAACCCTTCCTATAACCTGTTCCTGCAACTGGGGAGCGAGGCATCTGGAGCTCGAATATCAATGAAGCCCTGTGCCCTGAGCTGCCCTGCCAGGGACCCCGCGGGCCAGGAGGACAGACTCCCAACCACCGGAGAGGCGAGGGCCCGCTTCCCCATTTTGCAAGAACCCTTAAGGGAAAAGATTTTAGATACAGCGCAAGTGACTCTCAGCGTGTCTGTCTGACAATGAAAGAGTCGGCTAGTTTCTTGAAAGACTAGCATCCTCAGGCACTTCACCCGCAGCCATACCCACCTGCATCCGGCATCCAGGCTCTAAGCCGCCCTCCCTGATGTCACCCACCGCCCTGCTCCCTGGCCCTGTGACCTCACCCCACAACTCCGTGCTGATCTGGGATCCATCAAGTCGAGGCAATTTGGGTGTGTAAAGCTAAATGTGTTATCATTTTCACCACACATTAACAGTTTCTATGTAAATATTGGTATTTCCTCACCCCATGAAGGCGAGAGGAGGCAAATGACACCGGCACGTTTGGTTTAAACTAATTAAAAGCAGAGGGTCATGCAATTCAATATATTGATTTTACCGGTGGGACTTAGATCTTTTATAATAAGTGTACACAGCTGCAGGGCTCTCCCACCACCACACTTTAAAGGCTAATCCTCACATTCCTTCTGACAATACATGACAGGTCCCACACATCCCTGCCTGTGCCCTAACCCCGGTGACACTGCCAGAATGCATTAAGCAGAAGCGTGGCAGCAACTCGCCACAAAAACTGCCCCCAGCCAGGTCCGCAGAGTGATTGTGAAAAAGTGAACATGGCGAGACATGTGGTGCAAAGGACTCTCCATTCAAAACACGCAGCTGGTTAAACGGATGGGCAGGCTGGGGAAGGGTGGGGGCTGGGGAGTGTCAGGACACTCTGATTCTTGCCATGGGCCAAAAATGACCTTACCCAATAGGGGGAGAAAATTAAAGTAATAGGGGTGATCAATCAACTCAGATGGACTCTCCCTGGAATGAAGTCATCACTTGTCTCTGAGTTCACGGCCATGTGATGCGCGCTCACAGCGCAGGCATGCCGGTGGTCAGGGCCCGAGCGCCAGCTGTGTTTATCTCAGCGGAGGCTGAGCGCCTGCTCCCCGACAGAAGGCCCCGAGCTGGGGCTCGCAGGAGCTGCATCCCAGAAGCAGTTTCTTCTCTCCGTGCACTCAGAGCATCGTCCCTGGGCTGCCCGGGAATCCATTCGTATCTGGGGCCACCTCCTTTACCCCTTCCACGGGCCACTCCCCGACCGAATGACAAGCCTGGAATAAAAACTAAAAATAGCCACCCAAGCTGGCATCCAGGGCTCTGCCTTAACCTGCTTCGGTTCCAGAAGAGAAATACAAAGATCAAAAAAAGTTCAAATCTGGGTCACATATATCCTAGGGAGAAGGGAGGGGGGAAAAGATTTTTGATTTATAGAAGCAGGAAAATGAGGTTTAAAAGAAGTGATTTTGAAAGGGTTACTAAAAACACAGCTGTTGGTGCACTCCTCGAGTGAAGACTCTCTGCAGAAAGAAAGAATGAAGGAAGGGAAAGCCTGGGTGACATCTATATTAACCTCTGGCTGCTTCCCAGTGAGGGCCGGAGCTCCGAGTGCTGGAATGTGGAACAGCCCCTTCCAAATCTTAACACAAGCCAGGTTACAGCTGCACCGCCTGCAGCCTGCTCCCTTCCCGGAGCACTCCCTGAAGGAAATTTTTAAACTGTAACAGAATCTTTTTCTAATGCTCTACAGTGGTAGGGCCTGTTCTTAAGGGGCAAAAGGAGAGCTCTTAATGCCAAACACTTGTCAACAAAAAGGATAGCCAGATGGTACAAAGGAAAAGTCAAACAGCAAGGCCTCTTGCTGCTCTTCGCTGCATTCACAAAAGCCACTTCTATACATGGGGTCCAATAATGATAGGTTTCCAACTTTCTCTCTCTTTTTTTTTAACTTAGCTTCAAAGATTAAACGAAGTTGGTTGCTTCATAGGCTGGAACCAGAGATAAACATGCATTGCACACCCCTCATGCCAGCCGGCTTCTTTAGAAGATTCCAGAAAGAAAGGGGCTGGGGGGAGGGGCCAAGATATCTGGGGATTTGTCTAGAGAGTTCACATTGCCTGGGGACTATTTAAGAGAGGGTAGCCTGTTTTGAATTCCAAAAATTAAGTCTACACAGAGGGGCTGGGGGCTTGTTAATCCAAACCAGTTTACAAATCTCGCCTTTGAACTTAAGGGGCCCAGGTTGGGAAGATGGGAGTCTCAGTCCGCCGGGCTCAACCAGCATCGCACTGGGCATTATTGTTCAGGCTGGTCTTTGTCATAAGGTGCGGTCTGAAGTCCTCATTCTTAGCACCTGGTTTTGTCATAAATTCTCCTCTAGTTCCCTCTCTAGTTTAGATCCCAATCAGCCTGGCAAAGAGCTTGAATTCCGAGGACTTATAGGAACAAAAGCCAATTTGGCTACACAGAGAAGGAAGAACAAATGCACCAGGTCTGCAAAAGCCTTCAGAATCCAGGCAGAGGTCTCCGGGGCCCTGCAGGACAGCGAGGGATCAGTGCAGGGAGGCGGGCGGTGAAGAGTCAGCCTCCTCTCACCATCTCCACCAAGGGCCTCCCAAGGCCCCCTGCATGGTAACCAGCAGAGGTTTGATATGGATGTGACATCTTCTCACTCTTAGGTGAAGTGTGAGACTAAACACACCTTTAGAAAACTCTGTAGGTTACCGATCAATATGATTTGCAATCCAAGGGAAATCATGTGCTTTCTCAGCAAACTCAGCTTCCTGGCACGTTTCCTACATGCTGCCCCCTCCACCCTCACCCCCACCCCCAACCCCACTACCACCCCCAAGCGGCTCCTGGGGAGGAATTCCAGGACCACAACAGAATGGAAGGGCAGTTTATTCCTGTGCTGAGCAGAAATAGGTCAACCTTAGAAGCGTGGACAGAAGAGTCTTGCCAAACTGCAGTCCGGGTCTTCACCCAACTAATGTCCTCAAGTTTTAGGGACAGAGAGAGAAAGAAAACAAGGTCAGTGCACCCTGTTAAAAAGCGACGCTGCCATCTAATCTGGAGTGATGTTCCCGAAAGCAGGACCTGAGAAAGTCAGGACTGTCCCACAAACCCCAAAGCCAGCCCGGCGATTAGGAGGCTCAGACAAGCCGGTCTTTGTCCTTTCAAGATGAAAGAAATGGGACTAAGGGGGTTGAAAGGTGTGTGTACAAGCAGAGGAGGAAAACCACCCAGGCCTGGCCTTCCCAAACAAGCTCCAGCACGCTCCCACCTTCAAGGGGAGCGAACAGCCCTGCCCCAAGATCCCCAGGGGCACCCAGTTGGCAACCTAGTCCTTCTCCAATGGAGGGGGTGGGGTGCCCAGGTCTGGCCCTGCTAACTGAGTACTTTTTGCATGGCATTTGCAAAGCCAGGGCTTACAAATACCTTTTTAATGACCTTAGCCAGGCTCTGAAGGCAGCCGCTGGGACCTGCTGTATTCACTGGGAGTCACGGGTACCCAACAGAACACAGAATGGGATGCCATAAATCCCAGCCAGAGCAAGGAGCCTGGTTAACCCCAACCTCAGAACAGCTACAGAGCTCTGCTTTCATTTACTTATTTACTTGTATTTGGAATTTCTTCTTTAGTTTCTGGTATAGGTCATAAATACCCATTTTTTAAAAATCACACAGACACAAGTGCAGACAATGAAAGATCAAACCTCGGCTCATACTCCCTAAACCCCAGCCCCAGTCCTGCCCACCCCTCCCCCCCACCCCCCCAGTAAAATCCATTACTAGTTCCTGGCGTCTTCTTCCAGTGAGAAGGGATGATATACAAGCACATTATGTAACCCCACTGATCTGCACCTTGCTTTTTTCCACCTCATACATCTTGGAGGTTGTCTTAAATGAGGACATATGCAGCTGCCGCATTCTAACAGGATGCCTAATAGAATTTAAACTTTCTTGAAATTATTTTGGCATCCAAACCTCCCACCCCTTGCTGGCCGAGACTCGTTTCACTGTTTGACTTTTGGCTGTTATTTAGGACAGACAATGGTATTCCGGGAACCCCGGGGACCTTATCTAAAGGGGGAAGCATTAAGGTTGAACCGGGCTTTCCTGAGCCCTCCATCCACGCCCCCAGTGCCCGGCGGGGGGCTTGAGTATCATTATTTCCATGTTGACACAGCGCCCCTGGGCGTGAGTTTGCTGTCTTGACTCGGTTCGGATTTTCACAGCAAGTTACACGTGTAGAATGAAAGCGGCTCAGGAAACAGCGCTCTCGGGGCGTGTTATCTCGGAAACCAAATATTTGATCATCAGCCCTACAGAGCGCTGCCGGGGGTGAGTTTGAGCAAGTCTGGGGAGTGTGCGTGCACAGATGGAGGAGGCGGCGCCCCGCCGCAGCCTCAGCTCCAGCCTCGGGTCTCCCGGGCCCTAGGGCTCCAGTCCGGAGCCGGGTCCCCCAGCCGCCCCGGGCAGCGTCTGCTCGGAGATCCCGCGCCATCCAATCGCCGAAAGCCGTGGTTTACACACCACATGTGATAAACGCTGAAAATGGATTCTGCCCGCCCGGGACCTATCATTAAATATTTAAAATAGAAAGCTCGCAATGGCAACGTTTCTTCCCCAGCTCCAGCCAGAACTGAAAGCGAGGGAGCGCCTGGCGGCGGGGAGAAGGGCCCCGAGGCGCTCAGGGCGCGCAGCGTGCTAGGGCGGGCGCACCGCGAGCGGACAGGTAGGGTAGGACTTGCCAAGGCGAGGAAGGGGGCGCGACGCCCGCGATGCCAGGGCCACGCAGGGCTGAAAGGGGCCCAGAAAGGGCGGGAGGGCAGCTTCGCCGAGCAGGGCCCTTTAAATCCAGGTAGCGCGGGACGCGCCGGCCCGGCACAGCTCACATGACCGAGCCCCGCGCTTTGAACTGGCCGCGGCCCGCCTGGCGCCTCCAGCCCCAGAGGTACGGCCGCCAACTTAACCCGGAGGGGTTTTCGGACCAGTCCGTCTCTCCCCCAAAACTCCCACAGGCCAAAAGAGCCTGGCTCGCCCCACCTGGCGCGCACAGCGTGGGGTCCACAAGGACGCTGGGGTAGGAGAACCTTGGCCAGGAACTACGATTTGCAAAAGGCCAAGAGTGGAAAGATGGGTGGGGTGGATGTAAGAAGTGACCCCCTCTCCTCCCAGTCCCAAAACGCCTTCTGACCGTCCTGCTCTCACTCACCTAGGTTGACGAAGCTCATGACCATGTCGGCGTCGGTGAGGAAGTGGCTATCTTGCAGGCTGGCTAGAGGGGGGCCCTGTGTGCTGAAGACCGCCTTGTAGGGATAGGAGAAGCCCTGGCCGTCGGGCCCGCCGCCCTCCTCCACCGCCATGGCATTGTATAGGTCCAGCATGAACATGGGCGCCGAGTTGTGCTTGCCCTGAAGGTGGGGGCGCGGGCGATGGGGCAAGCCCAAGATGGAGAGGATCTCGCGCTGCATCTCCCGCCGCTCCTGGCTGCGGAGGCTCCGGTGGATGAAGCTGGAGTGCACCTCGTTGTCCAGGCTGAAGTCGGCCAGGGCGGAGCGCAGCAAGAACAGGGGCGCCCAGAGCGCCACGAAGCTGTGAGGCGCCGCGGCGCGCAGCGAGCGCACGTGCATCGCGCCGGCTCTACGCGCGACCGGGGCTCCGGGCACCCGGCACCGGGGCCCGCGCCGCCCCAGGTGGCGGAGGGGAGCAGGCGGCGGTCCACGCCGCTCGGTCACTTGCAGCAAACGGGTCCCGCGGCGCCCGCGCCGGACATGGCCCCTCCCCGCCCCCCTGTTCTCTGCCCGGATCCCCTCCCCCGGCTCGGTGCTGGCCCTGGGGCCCCTCGCCCCGCACTCGCCCGGGCGCACCGAACGGCTTGGAAACCGGCTCGAGCGAGGAGCGAGCAAGGAGGCGGGCGCGGGTGGGAGGAGCAGCCAGCAACCCTAGGAGCCGGGTGAGTGAGCGCCGGGGAGGCGGCAGGCGAGCGCTCCTTTTTTTTTCCCGCTCCTCTTGCGCTCTAGCCCTCGGGCGGTGGCGAACCACCCTCTTTCCAACTCCAGCGCCGAGAGCAGGGGCCCCAGGTCGCTCTCCGGGGCCTGCGTGCCCTTGATCGCTCGAGAAGCCGCCTCGGGAGCCCCAGAGTGGTACGCGCTGGGGCCTGAGAGGAGGAGGAGGTGGAGGAGGACGGGCTTCCAGGGGCCCCTCCCGCGCCCGCGGCCTCCCACCTGCCCTCGGCCCCGCCCTCCCCCCCAGCTGCGCCCAATGGGTTCATTCATTCCTTCTGGAGCGCTCTACAAATATTTACTGAGTGCCCCCGGGGTTCCCAGCGCCCGGCCCGGCGCCACGGGGGTGCGGAGGAAAGAATCCAGGCTGGCCCTCCCCGCTCCGCACTGGCAGTCTGAGCGGGACCGTGGGATTCAGACCGCGGTGGAAGCAGCTGGGGGAGTGTGGATGGTGCGCTGGTCTGTGAAGGCTCCCGGGAGGGATCCGCCAGCCCCTTAGATGCTCTGTCCCATGTACTCCACTCTGACCCCTCAGGTGTCTGTCTCTCCAACTGGTCACCTTTATCTTTGCTCTTGCCATTCCCTCTGCCTAGAATTCCCTCCTACCCTGATTCCTCCCCCACTACCTTCATCAGTACTTAGCTGGCCCTCCTCCAGGTGCCACTTCCTCCCAGAGACCAGCACAGATAGCTAAGGTCACTGCCCTGCTCATTCCCACACACTTGTTTTATTTTCTTTAACTCCTCCCACCATCTGGAATGACTGAGTTATTCATGCTTTCTTTATTGTCTTGCCTCCCCGACTGGAAATGAATCACTCTGGGGGCCCAGGCGGGTGCTGTTCTTGGTGGCCATGCACCCACAGTACCTTGAACTTAGGGCCCGGCAGCCACTGTGGCTGCACATTCATTTGTTAAATGAATAAGTGAAATTGTGTGAGCTGGAGAATTCCTCCCCCTTTGGGCTCTGTTTGTTTCTAGCCCTACCTCTGCCTGAGACCAGGTACCCGGCCCACCACTGTCCAACCTTCCCCTCAGCCCCTGCCTGGCATCCAGTTTGCATCGAGTTCACCTCTGAGGGTCTGTGCCTGGATCTCACTGGTCTCCCTTCTCCCCTCCCCTCATTTGTTCATCCCACAAACACTACAGCGAGCCACCCACTGAGAGGCAGGTTCCCACGGGAACAGGCTCCCCAGACAACTCAGAAGCTGCCATGGGACCTTAAGTGAATTGATGCTCTTCAGAGCCTTGGTTTCTTGATCAATAAATATGGGATCAAAATACAGACAGTCCTCCGGTTACGTCGGACTCAGTGTATGGTTACGTTGCCATCTCCCATTTATTTATTTTTAAAAAAGAAGGTCTGTCATTTCGACGTATGTACATATGTACTTTGTTTTTTATTATTTATTTACCACAAGTAAAGGTCAGGAATTGTTATCTTCCTTTTAATATTTTTAATGTTTCACTTCATTACTGCTGTTCATGCACTCTATGTGAGTGACGTAGGTGCTTATATAGGTGGGTTCCAACTTACAGTGAAAATCGTGTTAGGTTGCACCGTAGGAGCATAGGAGCGGATCTCCGACGTAAGAGGGAGGACCTACTGTATATAAGTCTTTGCCCAGAGTGGCAGTGAGAAATGTGGGGCAAAGTTCAGCTTGCCTCCTTCCCTCCTGGGGCTGCCCCAGAGGCAAACCTGCAAACCAGTGGTGTCCTTGTGAGGGACAGAATGTCAGCTCAGGGCCTTTGGGATGAAGGGTGAAGGGCTGAATTTGGGGATGGGGTTTCCTTTGGGAGGGTGCCCGGCTAAGCCTCACCTTGGGCAGCAGAAAGCCCCAAGACCTGGTACAAAGGAACCTGGTCTTGTCTCTTTTCTGGAGCAGAGGTGCTTCTGCCAGGAATCCCTTTGGGACTTTTGGAAAAGATGGCAGCCTGCCGGCCCACATGGGTGGACATAGGAGAGGCCAGAGCCAGGCAAAGAGAAGAGTAGGCAAGGCTGCAGGTCCTAGCCATTCATATCCCACAGGCAGGCCCTGCTGCACAGGCCCACCCAGGCTGAGATAGAAGGAACCCTGAATCCAACGCCCAGGGCTGAGCTTCTGCCCACCTGTCAGTCAAAGCACTCTGAAAGGCACCCTCCACCTGCCCTTCATCCATCACTCTTTCCCTCAGCACAGTTTGTTGAGCACTTCCTGGGTGTCAGGCAGGGTGGGCTTCATGAGTTTGCAACCCGTGTAGGTGCCCAGGCCCCCACAATCAGAAGGGCTCCACGCTGGGCTCTGCTGTTGCCATGTTACAATTCTCTATAACCTATGAACAAAGCTCCCCCCGCCCCCGGCCTTTTCATTTTGTACTGCACCCTGGAAGTCATGCGGACCGTCCCGGTGCCAGGCACGGTGCTGGGCTGGAGAGTGCAGCAGTGAGTCCACACAGTGGCCTCCATCACGGAGCTGGCTTTCAGGCCAGGGGAGACAAAGCAAGAACCTAAGTACAGTTTGGGGTAGGGCAGGAGGCTGTGCTTGTCCATGGATTCTCTCAGGGAAGGGGGCGGTGTGCCTGACTGCTGGAGCCCGGGGGAGTGGGGCACGCAGGAGGGTCAAGGGTAGGCAGTGTGGAGGATGAGGCCTACTGAGGCAGGGGGAAGAGTGCCGGCTGGGGTGCCGTGTTCATTGGAGAGTGTGCAACCCAGACCATTTCAGCCTGTGGTAAGTGACAGGATGAAATAAACAAGGTGACATGGTAGGAGGTGGGAACAGGATCTCCTGGAAGAGTTGCCATTGACCCGAGTCCCAGGAAGATGAGAGAGAAAGGTTTCCCCGGGAAGGCATCCCAAGCAGCGTGACCAGCAGGTGCACAGGCCCTGTAGAGCAAGCAGCAGAAACCAGGCCACCGAGCTGCTGGTACCTCCCAGGGCTGGCCTTCCAGGGGCAAAGCTGACGCCACTGCCTGGCCACCTCCAATGCCAGCTGGGATGAAGGTGCTTGCTTCTTTCAAAGTCTAAAATGCTATGCTTCTGCAGCAGCCTTCTCTGCTTTTAATCCACTATCAAACCTTTTGGGGAGATTTTAACCAGCAATTGAGGCTGGGGTGAGGGTGCCAGGTACTGTTACTACCAATTTGCATATGACAGCTGATGGGTCAGCATCTGTCCTGTCCCCCTTCAATCCTGTGAAGGCCCTGAAGGAAGGATTATAGTCTCCCCTCTGTGTATCTCACGAGCCCACATGAGCCTGGAACACAGAAGTGTTCAATAAGTACCTGCTGAATGAATAGTGATAAGCACAGCCAATACCGAAGAGCATGGTGGACTGAGGGCTGACTGTGCAGGTGCCAGGCTAAGGCATCTCCCAGTCCCCTTGCCCCACCATCCTTCCTCTGAGAAGCCATCTTTTCTCACACATGATGAAGAGACAACATGCTCTCCATACCTGAGATAAGGTTTCCTCTGAACTCCCACAGCCCCCTATTTAGCCTTACCTTTCCTGTGACCCATGCTGGGGAAGGGGTGGGCTCTTTATTTTCCCCCCTTTCCCTCCCAAAGGAGTCCCCAAGAAATCACCAACCCCTCAGTGAATGCTTGCTGAATGAATGAATGCAAACATGCAGGCAGGAAATATCTGGCTGGGATTATATCAGATGCTGCTCTGAGGGCTGAGGCCATAGCAAAGGCTTCACAATTGTTTAGAGAAAGTCTTGGGTGGGAGACAGCAGCCTTCCCACCTGTTTCACACTCCAGCCATGCCACTTGCAATTGCGGGCCTCAGTTCCCCCATCTGTATAATTGGCGGGGGCGGGGGGAGGTAATACTGCCTGTCTCCTAGAATTGGCGTGTGGATTCAGAACTTAATTCAATACACGTAAGGGACTTTATAAGGGCCTGGGGCACAGAGAAAGCACTTGATAAACGTTAGCCAGCATCAGTAAGAAAAGGAAAGTATGTTCACAGGAAAGTCTCCTAAGTTTAAGAATAACAACAAATGTTTCATACGGTCCGCTTTTTGGCCAAGCAGAGAAAAGCACATTTATCCTGACTCTGGGAGATCCAGCTTGAGTGAGCGAGCGGGCAGAGCAGGCAAGTGGAATGAGAGGTGAAAGGAAGATCCTTACATTCCATCCTCTCATTGTTCCCCAGCAGCTCCCACCACCCCCATGCCATCCAGGGCCCAGGAGCTCCCGGGGCCTATCCCATTTCCCCCAGCAGCCAGTCTCCCACCCACCCACTCACCCCCAGTTGTGGTTCCCCAAGCACAGGCACCCAGCACTGGGCTCCTGGGCTGTAACCAGATCTGCCCCAGTCTGCTCCACACCTGGGGCCCGCTCCCCTGGATGAAAGATGGCCTGGAAATGTGAGGGGCGTTATTGTGTCTGGCCCGCCCCGAGCGAGTGTCCACACCCCTCTCTCGCTGGCCTCCCAGCACTGGGCAAGGAGTTTTCATTTCATACATCATCAGTCACATCTTGCCTAAGCGATTTTGACCAAGTCAGCATATGTCTCAAAGGCAATAAAAAGAAGAAAAGAATTCTGCTGACACACACATTCAGCAGGAGGCAGGGGCCTCATCTTCATCGGCAGAACTCTTATACCATCTGCCCGGAGGAAGCTCAGCTGGCCTGGGGCTCCCCACAGGCAGCCCGTGGGCTGCCCCTCTGTCCACCCCCCTGGCCAAGGCCTGCTGACCTGGGCCTCAGACCTCAGCAGGGAATAGGAAGCCAGCAGCCTCCTCACACACAGACTTTAAAACCCTTGTCTGCAAAGAGATCCACCCTGGAGAGGAAATGGTTTTAGCACACCTGTAATGAAATGGTGCTCTCCAGGCAAATCTTTCACTGTGCTGCAGATGCAGGCTGCTTGCTCGCTCACTCTGGGGCTTTCTTGTCACAATTTTTTAAACAGAGGAGTAGGATACTAAACAACTTCAATCAGTCTCAAGTACACGTGGCAGTAGCCACAGTTCCAAATGGAAAACACAGACACACACACACACACACACACACACACAGAGACACACACACTCCAGAGCAAGCTGATGGCCAAGGCGGGATTTGCATGGCCCAGGCTGGGGAGAAGCTGCGGTTTTGTTTACTACTGTTCTTTCTTCCTGACTGGAGGAAATCTGGTTTGATTTTGAGCATTACTACTCTTGGTTCAGCTTTGGAGGGAGCCCTTTCCTCCTTCCCAGACATGAATGAGGGTGGCTGATGAGTCCAAAGCATTTCCTGTCCACTCAGCACCTGCCTAGCCCCGTGCAACCTTAGCCTACATCACCCTCCAGCGTGCAGGAGCCTGTTCTGCTTTTTGTGCCACAGAGAAGGGACCTGAGATTCGGAGAGTGACATGCGCAAAGCCACACATCTCATCTCTGATGAAACCGTTATCCCAAGCCACATCCGTCCACACAGCCCAGGCTCTCAGCCATCTGGTGGTTTAGTAGCCTGGGAAAAGACCTTTCCCCATTTGTTTGATCCTAAGGCAATACTTCTCCATCCTGACTATGCAGGTGAATTCCCAGGGAGCTGTCAAAATGCAGCTTTCCCCACAGCCGGTTGAGAGGGGTTTGCAATTCTGCACTTTGACCCAGGTCCAGAGTTGTGGATGCTGCTGGTCCAAGGACTGGCTGTGGAAGAGCAAGGCTTTACATTCCTGAAGTTACAACCAATTGATTGAGGCTCCAACGTACAGCTTAACTATCTGCCAGCTAGTCCAAGTGATGGTCCTGTAAAATATTCATTATTATTATCCCCAGTTTACAGATAAGGAACTTGAAACTCACATACGTGAGGGAACCTGCTCACAGCCACACTGCTGGAGACTGAGTGGTGAAATCAGAATTCTAATGCAGACCGTCTGGTCCAAGGGCCTGAGTCCATAAACCCAGGTGCACACCAAAAGGGAGGGTTTGTCTTGGTCCTGTCTGTGTTTCCCAGGGCCAGAAGAGGCCTGGCACACAGTGGGTGCCTTATCAGTACTGATAAATCCCCAGAGTACCTCTGAGCTCCTCTTTCATTCCTTCTTTATGCACTTAAAGTGTCTACAGGCACTGGCCAGATAACATACAGAGACACAGGACCCGAGACAGGAGGCCCAAGGAATAGCCTTCGTATTAATTCCACTAACGGGGACCTTGAACACTGACACAATGACAGGTGGGAGGGACACGAGGCCCAGATACGATATGGAAACGTAGGGACCGGGGTGTGAGGGCAGGGGGACCGGAAACCACCTTCCCATGGGTGCTGCCCTCCAGGAATTGGATGGCCAATGTCACCAGACAGTTCTAATTTTCAAGAGAAGCTGGGAATCCGGGTTTGTGTGTGACAGCTTTCAATGTGTATTTGTTGGCAAATCACTCAGTTTGTTTTTTAACCATCAGACCAAAGAAAACCCATCTACCAGTCAGATTCTGTGAAACGGGTTTACCCCGGCCTTACAGAGGGCTCTGTTGGGTTTGGAGGACACCTCGGCCTTCCCTGACCAGAACCAAAGAAGCCCCGAGGTTGGTGCCTTCACACATTTCCATTTAATTCACTATGAAAGGATCACTGAGTGACAGGTTGAAAAGACCAGCCTCCGCCCCGCAAAATTGGACCCTTTCTTCTCTTGCTTCCCTCATGTGTTAATGCCCTTTTAAAAAAATTATTCCTTGTTTTACTTTGGGTTTTATCTTTATTGTCTCCCCCTTAGGAAAACCTCATTAAATAGGTTAGTCCTGACTCATGTAAAAAAAAAATTGGGGGAAGTAGAACAGATTTGAGCTCATCTTACATAGGATGGGAAGACTGGTAAGAGTTAGGTTAGCATGAATGAACACCTGCTGTTGAGCACATTGCAGGGTATCTTGAATGGTCCAGCAGCCCTACTATGTCTCCCATTTTACAGATGAAGAGACGGAGGCACGGAGGTCAAAGAACTTGGCCAAGACAACATAGCTAAGGGAGGAAATGCCAACCTCCAGAGCCTGGGCAACCTGATTCTGACTCCCTTGTTCCTTCCAGCCACACCTTTCCATAAAGCCTGCCCACAGCTTTTATTTCCAGAGCTCACATGATGACTGACCACTGAGTAAGGTTGCCAGAATTAGCAAATAAAAATACAGAACACCCAGCTAAATTCGAATTTCAGATAAACAATGACTAATTGTCCCCCACTTGGGACACGCTTGTATTTAAAAATTAGTCATTGTTTATCTGAAATGCGAATTTAACTGGGCACCCTGTATTTTAATACCTGGCAATCCTACACTAAAGGGCTCTTCTGGGTGAAGCAAGAATCATCACCTTGGTCCTAGGTTCTGCCTTGTAGTTAAATGCCCACCTTAGAGCCTTTGCACTTGCTCTTCCATCTGCCTGGAAGGCTCATCTGCCGATACCCACATGACTCCCTCCAAATCTTTGCTCAAATGTTATTTCACCATTGAAGCCTTCTCTAGCCACCCTACCGAAATCTCAATGTCTCCCCTTTCCTACCCTCCTGGCCATGTTACCTTTTTCTCTCTAACACGTACCACCACCTGAAATGTCACCTAGTTTCGTGTTTATTGTTCATTGTCTCGCTGCCCCACTGCAGTGCAGGCATGGATCTTGATCTGCTTTGTTCACTACTGTAAATAGAGCCCAGAATAGTATCTAGTATGTAGTAGACACTCAACAAATACTTGCTGAGTGAACTCCCTGACAGACACCGTGGTTTCTGTCTGACTCAGAATCAGGAGCTGGGATTGTCACTGGCACCCTGTCATCGAGGTGCTGAGTGACGGCTCATCACATAGCCCCACCTCACTGGGGAGATCAGGTGGCATGACGGCCTTGACAGTTGGACACAGACTAGAATGGCCACCGTTCAAGTATTCAAGTGTGGTTTCCTTTTCTTCCTCAAGGACTCATGGCCCCAGACTACAAGTCCCAGGGACACAAACCCTAAAAGCCAGCTTTTCCCATTTTTATCTAGTGCTTAGAGCAGCGGTTCTCAACCTGTGGGTCGCGACCCCTTTGGGGGTCGAACGACCCTTTCACAGGGGTCACCTAAGACATCGGAAAACACATATATAATTACATACTGTTTTCGTGATTAATCACTATGTTTAATTATGTTCAATTTGTAACAATGAAATTGGGGGTCACCACAACATGAGGAACTGTATTAAAGGGTCGCGGCATTAGGAAGGTTGAGAACCACTGGCTTAGAGTGTGTGCAAGCTTCGATGTCAAGTACTTTTTCTGTGAAGGAAAACACACTCGCAGACATGATATCAACATAGCTAATACTCTAGGTCTCCAGGGAGGCTGTTTTCATGACCCCATTTAATCCTCATAGCTCATTTGAAGTCATTATCTTTATGCCCATTTTACAGATGAGGAAACTGAGGTTCAGAGAGATTAAGCAATTTTCCCAGGGTTACACTATGAGAAAACAATGGAGTCAAATATGAACACAAACAGCCGGATGTCAGTCTCCAAGCCCATTTCCTCACCTGTAAAACAGGTATAACAGTGGCGCTGCCTTGCTGGGATGTCACGTAAAGTACTTCATGGGCTTGGGCAGGACAGGTGATAAACATGGGTGCCTGCCATAGGCAACCTAGTCCCCTCCTGAGATGGAGATGATTATACTAGAGAAGGTCACCTGAAGGCCACCATTTCAAGCTGGTGAGAGTGACAATGACATGGCTTAGAGCAAGACAACTAGCCAGATTTATCACAGTCATTCTCCTGGTATCTGAAGTAGAAGATTCTGAGAAAATGAGGCTCATTGTGAGAAAATTGGAGTAAGGCTGGGTCAAGAGGTAGAAAGTGCAGCCAGCATGGCCATGATAGATGATGAGCAAGATGGTTATAAGGCAGCTGAAGGCCACGGAGTCCAGTGTCACAGACTGTGCTCTACAAACCCTTGCATCACCATGCCCACCCTAGCCTTTGAGAGTGGTGGTCTTCGGAGTTGTGCGGTACACACCCTGAGAAGCTGTACCTGGCAAGCCTGGGCTTTTATTTATTCCTTGATTCATTCATATATATTTTCCTAGTTTCTACCAGGTAGCAGTCTATCAGGCCTTGAGGAAGCAGCGGTGGAAAGACATTCCAAATCCCTTATGTTCTGGGTGTAGGAGACAAATGAGAAACAAGAATGAGTAACAAGTGCCACAGAGGAAAAGAAAGACAAGAGAGGCTGAGAGCAGCAGGTGGGGAAGAATCTCTGAAAAGATGACATCTGAGAAGCCAGGCATGTGACAAACACAGAAAGGTGTTCTTAGTGAAGGCATCCATAAGTGCAAAGGCCCTGAGGTGAGTCCCCAGGGCACCTAGGCTACTCGACCTTCTAACTCCAGCTTTTCCCAAGGCCTGATGGTTCCCAGATCCCCGGCTGCAGATGCCTTTATGATACCACCCCATTTCTTGGGGAGGCTTGACGAGGTACCTAATTCTTATAGCCAATAGAACTCAGCCCAAATTTCCAACCTGGGCCCCTGTCCCTGAGCGGTCCAGACAATGGGTGTTGCTGGGTGCTGGTCCATTTCTCCTGGTCTGAAGCTCAGCATCCTCATCAGTCAGACCCTTCCCCAGCCACCTCTAAAGAGTCTGCTCTCAGTAAACTATCTGCAGTTGCAAAGCCAGGAAGCATAATGTTCCCAGACATCAAAGAGGTTGCAAAGATTGTGGTCACCTCAGTCCCAGACCTCTTCCTGTAGCTGCTGTTCAGATAGCAAGTCCGAGGTTTTTTGCCTTAAGGCTCCAATGAAGGGTAGAAGCTACCAACACCTCAAGCCAACCTCCTCCCACCCCTCCTCCAATGCCATAATCTGTGGCTCCCCATGACCCTCCACATCTTTGCACTATGGCCCTGGTTTTGTTTTTGTGGGGTAATATTCTTGATTCTCAAATGCCTCGTGGGAATTTGCTGGGGGTGGGAGGTGGGAACCACAAAAACAAAAGGATGATTTACAGGGGTTCAAAAGCCTCTTTATAACCAGAAAATTTAATTTGCAGACATTTGGTTCTTTCATTTCCATTTTTGAAGGAGAAGAAAAAAATCGACTGAGTGTGGCCACACTGTGGGTCCCCTTTCCCTGGAGGTTAGTTCAAGGCATCTGGGACTTGAGAAAGCCTTCTTGGCATCAATCAGTAAACAGGCCAAGCAGATAAAACCAGCCTGTGTTTAAAAAGAGGGTCTGTCTCCGAGGCAGAATTTTTATAGATAAAACAACAGAACGTGACTCAGAGAAGTCATTTGTGAAACTGGCTCCATGTGGACACAGATCTGCCGCAGGAGCCGAGCCCTCCAGCAGACAGGAAGGGTTGAGGATCTGCGCTGTTCTGTCTGTCTGGTGTCAAGCAGCCTCCTTGAAGCCCCGTTTTCTAGATGCGTTTGATGTTGCAAATATCACCTCCACGCCTCTGCTGATCCAACTCCTGGAACGCCCTTTCTCTTTCTCCCTGGTCATTAAAATGTTTGCATGGAAAAAGGACTTCCTGGTCAAGTAGGTTTAAGAAATGATGAGCTCAAGAAAGTTAAACAGGTTTCTTCCCGGCAGGACTTCTCAGCCACTAATTAGAGTTAAGTCAGGGACCTCTCCAGTGCTAGCGATACAAGCCCAAGTCAGCATGGGAGTCCTCAGGCGGGGTCCATCTGGGCAGTGCTGGGCCCGGGGCTCACAGGGTGACCTCTTCTCCATGGTTCTGGTGCTCTCTGTCTCCATCTTTCAATTTGGCATCTGTGTGAATGTTGGCTTCATTATTTCCTGCCACCGACAGGCTTCTTCTGCAGGACAAGGGGACTCGGTGGCTGACTGCTCCAGACGTACAGTGTCAGGGGGTGACCCTGAGGGAGATGGTGAACTTCTTCCTTCCACTCACGCCTGAGAGAGGACATCCAGCTCTTGGCTCACTTCCTGGACCAGGGATGGAACACCTGGATTTCCTGGATAGGCCACCTGCTCACCCCGAGTCAGCCTCACCTGAGACTCATGTTGTGGGGCAGGAGCAGTAGCTCCAAAACAGGGGATTGCTGTCAACGGAAAAAAAGGGGGGTGGGATACAGAGTGGGCACACCAGCAGATGCCAGCACCAAGTCTGATCAAGCATCCAGCTGAGCTGGGGCTCTGCAGCCAGATGCCCTGGGAACCAGCACTTATCACTCCACCCTCCAAACTCCACCCTTGCTTGGCTGTTGGCAGATCCTCAGCACTGGATGCCACGTGCCCATTGGTTTGGGAGGTCCCAGAGAGAATGCTCTGTACCACCGTTCTATGCTCTCTGTGTCGGGACTCTGCACAGTCAGTGCTCAATAAATCCCTGGTTGACAGAGGAGTTCGCAGAGCCCCACACGTCTTCCTGCACGTCTCCTCTCACAGCCTAACTGTGTCACTTCAGTGCCATTCCGGGTCTCCTCTCCAGCTCCTCACTAAAGGCTGCCTGCCGATGGGCAAGCACACCTGCCTTATTCACTCACGACTGCACCTGGCACGGAGTAGGAGGTGAGTCAGGAAATGATGTCATTTGCCAAAGGGTTTTGCTTGTGTCTTGGTTTGCTTTTCCCTGTCTTTGTTCCTACCCTTCATTCTAAACTCCTGTCTTCAAGGGGAAGGGTTCCTCCTGCTAGGTCCATCCTGTCTTCATGCCACAGGTATTTACTGAGCACAGCCACATGCCAGGCAGGCACTGTTCTGACAGTGGAGGGCATAGGAGCAAACAACATGGGCTTGTGGAGCTTCCGTAGTAACAGGCTGTCAGACAGGGGTTCAGAGAGACAAGGTGCTACGTCAGCCACTGTGATCAGGTGAGGCCCCTGGAGGCAGTGGGGAGGGGCTGCTCACGTCACTGGAGAAAGCATTCTAGGTCACAGGAACAGGAAGTGCGAAGGCCCCGAGGCAGGACCTGCTTGCTGTTTGAGGAGCAGCCTGAGGTCCCTGTGTTTGGAGCAGTAGAGAAGAGACGGAAAGTTAGAATCTTAGCTCAGAGATCCGATCAGCACCCATGTCACGGAGGGCTTTGAATGCCATTGTGGCAGAGACTCTATGACTCCCCTAAGATTCCCACCTCCTGATTTCACACCCATGTCATCCCTCCCCCTTAAGCATGGGAGAGACCTGTAACTTACTTCCAACCAATAGAATATGACGAAGGTGGCACAAAATTAACCATCACAGGGGGTGAGAAGGCTCCACCCCCAAGCCTCTCCAAGGGTGTGATGGCTGAATTTCAGGTCCCGGTACCAGGGCATGGGGATAAATAAGGTTATCTATGTCTTTCGGGGAAGAAGAGACAGCCACAATCATGACAGTGTGAAAAAATACTATGGCAGAAAAGTATTAAGATGTTGTTCTTTTCACTTCTTTGCCCAGCCTCCTAATTGCTGGGAAAATAGGCATTAAAATTGATTCCATGCCAAAACATGCCACCTTGACATGCTACCCATCATCTAAGATGCCCAAGAAGGTTGGAGATCTCACTTCTGATATTTCTAACACTAAGTAATAATCACTTATTAGGTACTCAGTAGGTGCCCAGCCCTGGACTCAGTATTTAAATTGGCAGGATAGAGTTTGGCTATAACGTAACAGAAACTTGTCCATAATAGCTTGACCAAAGCGGGGGTGGGGGTGGGGGTGGGGGTTGGGGTCGGGGGGTGGGGGGGGACGGTGCAGGAAGTATGCAGGTAGGAAGTCCATGGCTAATGCAGCTTCTCAGAAAAGAATGCAAGCACCTTTCTCCTCTTAAGCTCCCTGCTCTGCTGTCCTTAGCCCGCAGTCTTGCTTCCTCGCAGTTGCAGTGTGACTGCTCCAGCTCCAGGCATCACTGCCTCTTCTAGGCAGGATGAGGGAAGGAAGAGGAAGCACAAGGTGAAACAATAGCCTTTCCTGGCTAATGTCAACACATCTCATCAGTCACCTTAGGCACCTTAGCTGAAGGGAGGCTAATCAGTGGGAATTTTTAACTAGAACAATGTTGATTCTAATACGAAGGAAGGAGGGGAGGATGGATCACCACCAGCAGCATCTGCCTCAGCATATCTATCACAGGCTTAATTCAATTCATCTTGCCAACATCCTTGTGAGGCACAGAGAGTTAGTATCCACTAGATCAGGGCTCAGCAACTTATGGCCACAGGCCACATTCGGTCATCTAATCAATTAATGAGGTTTGCTTGGACACAGCAACAGCCACTTGTTCCCGGTTACCTATGGCTGCTCTCATTCCGCAGTGGCAGAGCCAAATGGCTATGACAGAGAGCATAGAGTCTGCAGAGTCAAAAATATTTACACTCTGACTCTTCACAGCAAATGTTTCACCGACTCCTGCATTACATCTGCGCCGCGCGCGTGTGCGGAGGGTGGGCCAGCAGCAGCAGCAGCACCAGCGGCAGAATCTCAGGCCGCCAGGCAGGCTGAGCAGAACCTGCCGCTGACTCACCAGGTGAGCGTGCACAACCCACAGAACCTTCTTGAGTTTCCATTTCCTCACCTAGAAAATGGCCAGAATCCTTTCTCTGCTCTCTCCCTCATGTTGCCAGGAAGAATCAAGGAGATAATCCGTGGAAAGTGCCATATAATTCCTTAAGAAATGGTAGCTAAGCTCTAGTGTTGGTCTCCATGTCAGCCTCATGATCTACATTTCCCAGGTGGCACTTAAAAATTCCTCTGGGGATAAAGAAGACAGGCCCCTGGCGTCCCCTGGTTGCTGGGCACCAGGAGAGGAAAACTGGTGACATCAATCTGGGACTAAATTCTCTCTGGGGTTTTTATTTGCTGTAACCCAGTAATGCTTCTGTCTAATTGTTCCCATAGAGCTTTCTGGCTAGTTCTTGGGTGTTCGCATGTGAGGGTCCTCCTTGAGCCTCAGCAAGCACATTTCCCCCCAACCTGTTCCTTTGACTGCTTTTGTTTAGATCTCCTCGGGAGTCTGAATGAAAATGGTCCCGAACTGCATTAGTCCCCACACAACAACAGTTCACAGCCCCATGGGCGCACCATTCTGAAAATCCGGCCGAGGAAGCCAGAGGTCAAACAAATGAGCTTCTGAACCTGGCCAACCCTAGAAATTTCATCTTTGCCAGTACAGAAAAAAAATTAAAAACTGGTTTTTAAAAAACAAACATTTTTAAATAACTTCTTTTAGGTGGTCTATTCCAAAGAATCGATGGCACTGAACTCATTTGATGTCCCAGAAAGATTGCCACAACGTCCCTTCCTCCATGACACACAAACAGCTCTGCTTTGGGGTGATTATCTCTGTTTCTGGAAGGTTCTGGAGGTTCACCACAAATGCCCCTGCCTGTTTGGAGCTTCTCAGCAGCAGAAAATCTCCAACCACAAAGCTTCCAGGGCAGGCATTTAAAATCAACCCCAAGACACCCCCCTTTCACAGGTTTCTGGCTCCGTGTGCTTTTTCTTAGTCCAATTGCACACTGTTCCTCGCAGACGGGACCAGCACCCAGGCCAGGAGCTCTTCTAAGGGACTGTGTGTGCGTAAATACCATCACCTTGAGCTTGTGCGGGACGAAGAGAGCTCCAGTTACCAGGGGCTTCGAAGGCTTTTAATAGGAAACATTTGTGCCAAAGAGAAGGGCCTCTCTCTCTGTGTTTTGCTTCAGCTGTAAATTATCTGCTCTAAGGGTCCATCCAGAATCTCTGCGAGGGTGAGCTGTGCGGCCCGGGGCCCAGGTTTGCTGCCGGTGCAGATAGATTTTCAGCTGCTACACCCAACCGGCAACCAGGGGGACAATAAGAACAGAACTTCTTTTGTTCGGATTAAACTGTTTTTAATGGTCCCTTCTAGGCCGGGCCTTAGTGGAAGTCTCAACAAGGCCACTCATTGAGACGTCCTTGAAAGAGCCAAGTGGAGCAGAGCACGGGGGACCCTCGGGAGGGGCTGGCCGCCCTTTGCTCAGCCTTGGTGGTCCTGCCGCAAAGGAGAACGGGGCTATTTTATTTGTTGTCTGAGATAGAAAAGGGAGGTGTGGGCCAGAGCAGGACTGTCCCACAAATTTCCGTAATTAGCGCCTGCAAAGTGTTACACACACACACACATGCACACGCACGCACACACATGCACACGCACACATGCAGAGTAACATCCAACATCATCCTGAAGGGACAGGGGTTCCTAAAACCTGAAAACCCAGAAGCTGGTAAAGCAAATCCACTAAATGGAATGACGTGTGCTCCCCTGACCCGAGAACTCGGGCTGCATTAAGGGAGCCACATTTCTGGCCACTCTGCTTTTCATCTGGAAGTCTCGGGAGCCCCTTTGGTTCGTGCCAAATCTGGAAGGTAGAAGGGAGAAACGGACTGAAATGTACCAACCAGTCACAGGGCACAATGTGCTGCCTGCTCAACACCCCGTTAGAAACCCGACGCCCACAGTCTTCATCCTCTGAGGGTCTCCCAGGTGGCACATGTAGGATGTTGTCCAGGTAACAACACGGATTAAGAGATAAGAAAACAAAAGCTGTAATTTTTCCCTTGGGGAAAGTCCCCTCACATACACACTTTTAACTGTACACATGCAAGTGAGATTTTTAAATGTGCTGATTTGTTCTTTTCTAAAGAACATATTTTGGTTCCCCTGTATTAGTGGAAGTCTACATCACGGGTTCTCAGCCAGGGGCTCTCCTGCCACCCTGGGAACATGTGTCAATATCCGAGGACATTTTTAGTTGTCACAACTTGCGAGGGGGGTGCTATTCATATCTGGAGGGTAGAGACCAAGGGTGCTGATCAACATCCTACAGCTCACAGAACACAACAGAGAAGGATCCGACCCAAATGTCCGTAGTGCCGAGGTTGAGAAACCCGGTAGGGTTCCCACCCATCCCAGATTGGAAGCAACTGGATGCTCGTTCAGTTGGAGGTTCGGAAAGATGGAGTTGCTTTCTGACTGGTGGAGGGAGGCATAGTTTCTCTCTTCGTGATGCATTACAACAGCAAGAGGACTGCGGCTCTTTGAAGCAAGGGCTTTGGGTAGTCTTTATTTGGCACTAAATCATCTTAAATTGCATGGGAAATGGAATACAATTCAAGTTGTATTACTAATCAATCTTTCAGTGGAATAAATCATGTGGAATGATATTCCATTAAATCTGTAAGTAATTAAAGGTCATGCGGACTTCGTGGGGAAAATTGTGGACTTTCATCACGTCTCTCTCGTGCGCACCTCCTCCCAAAAAACACACCTGCTTCTATCACAGGGGACTGTCTGGAGGCAGAGCGTGCTTATGATTTGACATATTGATTTATTAGTCATGTTTCTTTTCCTCCAAGAAGTAATGAGAAGGAGCTGATAGAGAACTCTGAACAGAGAAGAAGAGGGTGAAACATGGGATCCAAGTCCCAAGGTTTGAGTCTTGGCTCTGCCAGCTCTGTGACCTTGAGTAACCTGACTCCCTTCTCTGAACCTTGGGTTGTCCCATTTGTAAAAGGAAAATAATTAGAGTTCCTTTCTCCTAGGATTCTTACCAAGACTGAAATGCCATCATGGATGTAAACTGCTCTCTCACTCACTGCCTGGCCCTGGGAAGATGTTGGCTATCTTTATGGTCCAGCAATCAGGGGAAGGCAACACCCCATCACACTTCTGCTGCTACCACTGCCAGCCGTGCAAGCCTCAGCTGGCCCTGGTTACCTGAGCCTTGGGCGGCCCTGCGTGGCGAGGCAGCTGCCATCCGAGGCTTGCCTGTGCCTTGGGCCGGCCCTGGGCAGCTGGGGGGCTGAGGGGACTGGGGGGCTCCAGAGGCAGGCACACAGAGCGGCCGGCACACCTGACACCCCGGCAGGGCTGAGGGGACTGGGCGCCACCATCTTGTGGCTGTGGACACCGCCATCTTTGAGGGCATGGCGTCAATTAGTATATTCCCTCCTTACTGGCTATGGGGTGCTGCCATCTTTGAGGGTGGGGCAGTCAATTAGCATATCCCCTCCTATTGGCTGTGGGCACCACCATCTTTGAGGGTGGGGCAGTCAATTAGCATATTTCCTCTTTATTGGCTGTGGGTGCTGCCATCTTTGAGATGGTGTGAGTGTCAATTAGCATATTCCCTCTTTATCAGATAGGATGCTTTCATTTTCTTATCAGGCTGCACTTCTTTATGCATCTAGTAAACCAACTCCCTAAGAGTTGGACCCAGCCCTTAATCCCATTGGTAACTTTATCTTTGTAGAAGATCACAGCACAGCTGCTGCTCCACACCAGGGATGACCACATGGCCACCCAAGAATCAAAAGTCCCTCATGTTCTGCCCTTTCATCCTTTCTCTTCTCAAGTCACATGTTTCTATGAGCCAGGGCTGTTCTAACAAATCCCACTTCTGACACCAACTATGATCTGTTTCTACTTCAAATTTGTGTGGGTTTTGTCCCACACTGATCAATTCTCCAACTCTCTGGATACCAATTTAATTCTGACACTAACTACCAGGAGCTAACAGAAACCCCATAGGTTAAGGGCTCCATCCCTAAAGACTGCCCAACATTAGATGCCAATTGCAAGTCCTGGGCCTCTGGTACTTCTGAGCAACTAGCTGTTAATTGGGGGTTTCCATGATCCCCACGCTTCCTCAAGTTCAATAATCTGCTATGATGGCTCACAGAACTCAGGGGAAGAACTACTCACATTCACTGGTTTATTACAAAGGATATTATAAAAAATACAAATGAACAGCCAGATGAAGAGGTACATAGAAAAGGTACCTAAATGAGAAGCTTCTGTTTCTGTAAAGTTGGGGAGCACCACCACCCCAGTAAGTGATGTGTTCACCAACCAAGAAGCTCCCTGAACATCATAATTCAGGGTTTTTTACAGAGGTTTCATCACATAGGTATGATCAATTATTATCTCAAGCTCCGGTCCTTTCCTTCACTAAGACTGGGGGATGGGACTGAAAGTTCCAAGCTTCTAATCAAGATTTGGTCTTTCCTACGACCTACCCCCATAATGAAGCTATTTAGGAATCTGCCAAGAGTTGCCTCATTAGAAGAAAATAGTTTCCTATCACTCACAAAATTCCAAAGGATTTAGAAGCTCTGTGTCAGGAACCAGAGGCAAAGACCAAATATTAGAACAAAAGATGCTCCCATCACCCCTATTACTCAGGAAATTCCAAAGGTTTTAGGAGCTCTGTGCCAGGAATGGGGGATAAAGACCAAATATATATTTCTCCTTATATTAAAGCCTTTCCACCCCCTTATCTTCCCTTCTGATAATACCATTATCTATAATACCTTTTACTCATCTGCTGTGTGCTGTATTTTTCTTTCCATGGGAGCAGGGACTTTATCTCCCTTATCGCTATATTCCTAATGCCTAGAAGAGTGAATGGCTCATTTAAAACAAAACTAAGTAAGTACTTACTGAGTGAATGGATTAATTTAAATAATTGACTACTGATTAATTAACAGTGAAGGGTCTGAATTCTGAAGCCAGGCTGCCTGGGCTCAAATCCTGATGGCTGCGCATTCTAGTTAAATGTGCTCGGGTATGTAAGTTTGGCCATGTGAGCATCCGTTTCCTTATCTACAAAAATAAGGGCAGTTTTGCAAGGATGTTATTGCAAGAATGAAGCAGTATCTACAGTACATGTCAACTTAGCCCAGGGCCAGCATCCTGGAGACAGTGACTCCTCGTAGAATGAGTTAATGTCTTTTATTAGTACAACAATCACTCAATACACTCCCACATTCTTTCAACTGATTCAAGTAGAAGAACCTTATGGGATTACTAGAGTCCTGGTGCACAGATTCGTGCACAATGAAAGGAAATTAATTAGAAAAGTATTTTAATATCGACATTCACCCTTTCTCTATAACAGAAGTGTCAATCAAATTCAAGATCAACAACGGCAGATCAAAACACATGCATGTGATTGGCACAAGCAAGAGCTTTATATGTATTGCACATGCGTGAGTCAATTTAGCCTTTTATGTATAGAGAATTAACTTGCTTAATTAGACCTGCTTTCTGATTTAGCTAAACCTTTTCCAGCCCAGTAAAGCACCCCAACTTCTCTTTCAGGTAATTGTCAGCAACACAGCAGTAAATATCAACATGAAGCACATTATCATTGTAGATCACGCAGGGAGAACAAAGGGTAAAATATTTAACTGCAGCAGTGGTTTGACTATATTCTGCGCAATGAGAAAACCTAAAGTCATTTTCAAGGTCCACCATGTCTTAGTTTTTTTCAGTCAGGTCAAGTTTCTAAGCTTTCTAAATATCCATTTTCTGGCTAATGAGAAGAAAATGGATTCCACTGAGTCTCCTATCTACCTACTCCAGGCCTTCTGTGAGGATCAAATGAAATGAGGCATGGGAAAACGCTTCACAGACATTTGGTTACAGTGTAAAATGTTTGCACCTGGCTATAAAGCAAGTTGTGTTCCTGAGCTGAAGAAACTCCAAGGAGGCTAGCTGCTAGGGAGAGGAAGCCGGGCATTGCTACGTGACATCATTACCCGGGGCCCACAGTGACTGTTTCTGGGCTGGGCTGGGCTGTGGGCCACATTTTGTGCCATGGGGTCTCAGCAGCATTGGCTGCGGTTTGGTGAGCTGTTGCTCCGGGGTGGTGGTGAGACCTGTGTCCCACTTGGGGGAAGCCAAGTGTTGCTTTGTGGGTGCCAGGTCCGAGTGCCGTTTCTCTGTAAATAGCCAGTGCATGTCATGGCATCTCCTGTATTGAGCGTCTACATCCTGGTGGTCAGTGTGTGTCATAGCAACTGGTCGGAAGGACACTTATATTAGCCTTTCATATATATAGATGATTCTCAACAATTTCTGACCTACTAAAGTGGCAGTTTCACCCTAGCCAGGTTGGCTTAGTGGATAGAGTGTCGGCCTGTGGACTACAAGGTCCCAGGTTCGATTCCGGTCAAGGGCACATGCCCAGGTTGTGGGCTCGATCCCCAGTGGGGGGCATGCAGGAGGCAGCTGATCAATGATTCTCTCATCTTTGATGTTTCTATCTCTCCCTTTCCCTTCCTTTCTGAAATTAATAAAAACTGAAATAAAAAAATAATAAAAAATAAAATGGCAGTTTCATAGGTCTAAATAGGTAGGCAGGACAAGTATATTACTGATCTTGTACCTAAGTGAAATCATGTCAAGCAAAAGCCAGGGACCGTCCCCAGGCCACACAACCAGGAAACACTGGAGCCAGTCTTAAATCTAAAACTTCTGTTCAGTGTTCTAACTGGGATACTTTGGGCCTTTAAAGAAGTTGGCATATGATACCAAGAGAACTTCAGAATCCCTTTGTTCTCCCCTGGGTGCAGGAAGGAGGAATCTGCCAAAACAGAGGTGCCAGCAAGGAGAAGGTGGGCAGTAGGGGGAGGACCATGGCAGGGACCACTTTCCAGCTGAGCAGAACTCCTTCAGTGACAAGATAGGTTCCTACCTAGCCCCCAGGGGAACCCCATCCTCCAAACATATCACATGTTTTCCTTTCTTCCCTTCCCCCTACCTCTTTCCTCCCTCCCTCCCTCCCTCCCTTCATCCCCTCTCGCTCCCTCTCCTTCCTTCCTTCCTTCCTTCCTTCCTTCCTTCCTTCCTTCCTTCCTTCCTTCCTTCCTTCCTTCCTTCCTTCCTTCTTTTCCTTCTCTTCTTTCTCTTCATTTTTTAATTAAACAATGACAGGATTCCTTTCTAGCAGTTTCACAAGGGGTGAAATCGCTTGGCAACCTTAATTATTTTCAACTTAATAACTTGCTGGGAGGGGGGTGCGGAGCCCCCAGTGGGTGAGAGGCCTTGCTGGTTAAGCTGCTCAGAGGCAAGCTCAAAGCTAATGAAGCGTTTGACCAAATACTTCTCATATTTTCCCTCTCCCTGGTCAGTGGCTTTGTTTGGAGCGAATCTTTTTTCTCTTCCTGATAAACAGGACTGACTACGGTTGACTACAATTTTTTCAGCTGGCTGTAGCTTCAAAGATTGGAGGGTTTTGAATTCCAGGCTTTTAAAGTACTTTCTAAAAAATGTTTGCTCTCAGACACACCTCTAGCAGATAGTATAAATATGAACTTCATCTTCAAATAAAAGAGGGCTTGGGAGGTGTGCTGCAGGGAGTAGTTATCAGTGGGGTCAGACCAATGTGGACGGTTTCCAGTGGACCATTGCAATGCACTGAGCAATGGCAGAGAGACTAGCGTTGCCAAAATCCAGCCACTGCTGCCAAATATTCATGGGAAACAAAAACCAAGCCCTGACTGTGAGCCCCTCATGGAGACACCAAGTCATGAAACTCAAACCACCCTAGGAGGCAGGTGTCAGGATTACTGAGGGAGAAGCTGAGGCATAGAGAGGTTATGTAACTTATCTTGGGTCACACAGCTCCCTAGTGAAGCTGAATCCAAATGTGATTGGCCTCCAAAGCTGCCTGCCTCCCCAGAGTCACTCCTTGTACCGAGGACTAACACTCTGTGAGCAAGCAGCTATAAATCAAGACTAACAAAATACCTACTTTGAAGTGATTCAATGAGATAAAGGGTATGAGTTTCTGGTAAGGGATTTCTTAGGAAACATTTGCCCATTTTCCGCCTCTCCCAGCTGGCAAGACACATCTCTAAATGCCAACAAAAAAACAATTCACACAGATTAGGGTTCATATTGAGCACTCATCTTGCTTATTGGTCATGTGATCACAGATGAGTCATTTAACCCTAAGTCTCAACTTTCCTCATCTGGAAAATGGAGCTAATGGCAGTGCATGCCCATGGGGCTGTGGTGGGAATGAAGGGAGAAAGACAAGGGAGTACTGGATAAATGTTATCTATATTAAAAAACAAAACCAACAACAGTAACAAGGCAGCAGAACCGCAGAGGCTGGCTGGTACTGGAGAGCACTACGTGTCTTTACAGAAACAGGAATTTCTCGACACGGTCTGAAGACAGCCCCAGATTTACTCTACTGGCATTTGCTTTGTGCCAGGCAGTGTGCCAAGCTCTGCCCATGAATTCACCCAAGAACTTTGCTAGGATTCTCTCACTTAACCTTCACAACTCTAGGAATAGGTTCAGTTTTAAGGCCAGTGCAACAAAGCCCTCTCCACTTCTGCAGCCCAGCTGTCCATCACTCCACTGTAGTCACTTCCTGACACATTTCTATTGGTTAAAGGTGTGGTATCCGCTCCTCTGTGCCCACTGCTGAGCGGCCTAATACCACCACTGGACAGCACAACCCTGGCCCCTTTGCTGCTTAGAAATGATTTAATAAGACTCTGAGGAAACCTCTGAGGTTCTTCTACCGCTACTCCCTCCACAATACAGCCTGCGGCGTTGCTGTCAGAGGTGAACAGGGGTCAGGGTTCTTAAAAAACACACCAAATCCCACCAAGCAGCCCAGCTGCAACCTGTGCAGACATGCCCTCAGCCCCAGCCCCCAGCAGAGAAGAAGCAACTCATGGATTCCTGCAGCCTCCCCCTCCCCCCCACCCAAAAGCACTGGTCTGGTGAGACAGTCCAACCTCAGTTGGGTCAGGAGACCCAGGGGGCTCTGTGTCATGTTAATGAATCATTTTAATAGAGGGTTTTAACAGACACACTCATCACCTTTTGTGCAACCAGGCTTTTCTTTTTTGTTTGAATTAAATGGTTAAGTAGGCAATAAACTCTTATCAGCTCCACCACTGCAGGCTGGTGTCCCTCCAAACCGTCAATCATCTCGGAGGTTATTAGCGTCTTGATAAATGAACAGTCAGCCAGGGCTGGGGCCTCTGTCCCACAGGAGCGAGGAAGAACAGCTGGTTCTCTGAGCCCAGAGAAATGTCTGCGCACCAGTGCCGGTCTGGTTGGAGGGGGCCCAGCTCCCACCCACTGGGCCCCCACTCCTGTCCACCTTGGCTGCAGTGCCAGCCCCAGGATGGGCACTCCCCTCTTCCTGCCACCCCCTGCCCTCTCTGTCAGTTACACAAAGGCCTCTCATGTGGCCGGCACTTCTCTAGACCTGGGCAACCACAGAGGAGCCAGATGGTGGCACCCTCATCTCCACAGAGGGAAAGGGCTCCCGGGGGAGCCAGTGACCCGGCACAGGGCTGGATGGTGCTATGGTGAGCCACAGGAAGGGGCTGGGCAGAGCCTGGCCCAGGGGTCCTCTGTGAGGAGGTGCCATTCATCTAGGAGGCTGGGGGTTCTCTGTACCAACGTGGCCAGGTCACATTTCCCAGAACCCCCTTCTCTGTGGGTGTGCGAGGAGGGTGGCACTCATTTCCTGGGGCTGCTATAACAGGGGACCAAGGACTAAGATGGCTTAAAGTGACAGAAATGTATTATCTCACGGTCTGGAGGCCAGGGGTCCAACATGAAGGTGTGGGCAGGGCTGTGCTCCTACCTCTTCCAGCTTCTGGTGGCCCCAGGTGTTCCTTGGCTTAAGGTGGCATCGCTCCAGTCTCTGCCTCCATTTCCACATCCCTTGTCTTCCTTCCATGTGCCTGAGTCCGAACGTCCCTCTCCTAAGGCCACCGATCCTAATGAACTAGGAGCCCCTCTTATGTGACTTCATCTTTTCACCTCTACTAATTACATGCATCCACATCAACGTATTTCTAAATGAAGTCACTCTGAGATCTGGTCTTAGGGCTTCGAAGTATCTTTCGGGGGGCACAACCCAACCCATAATAGGGGGCCCCATAAGGAAGATTCCTGTGTGAGATTTGGAGAGCAGGTGGAGCCACAGAATGCTGCGGCTCACACACATCGCTCACCTGCTGGCTGACAGCTCCGGCACCAGGTGACAACCAGGCCTGCCACTGACCCCTCCCCCGGCTCCTCCATCAGCTTTGACTCCCAAACAAAACATGTGTTCAGCTCCTGGAGAAGCGCCCCGTGGCTGCGGGACCCTCGTCACCATGGTCAGAGAGAACAGGAGTGGGCACAGGTCCAGTGCGTCCTGGTGGGCTCCAGCTCAGGCCCATGGGTTCCAGCACATTCCTGCTGCCCCCGCTTTACACCCACCTTCCCTTCCCGACTACTGTCCTCCAGTCCTCTTGACTGCAAGTGCCAGCAGCTGCCCAGGCCTCCTAAGACCCCTTTCTGTTCGGTGCTCTCCTCCCAGCTGCTCTTTTCAGAGGAGCCCTGGGCTGCTGCTCCACCTGCAGGAGTAGGAAGCAGGGAGCACCTGGATGCGGATGCCGCAGCCCTTAGAGGCTTAGCCAGTGACCGAAAGCCCCGCCCGGCCTGAGTGCCATTCACAGTCCCTTGCTCCCTGCGGGATCCTGAGCCTGGCTTTGTGGAACCTGAGCCTGGTGTTGTGCCTGAAGCCACCCCCAAACTTGGCTTCCTCCCGCCCCTGTCCAGCTGGGCACACGTCCTCAGTAAACACAGGCACCACAGGCACATGCTTCAGAGGACGCTAACAGAGACACTGCAAAGTGGTTTCAAACAGCAGGTTAGGGGCAAACTGATTGTGCTCAAGTTCTGAGAAGCCCACACTGGGGTTATCGGCGTGTCAACCTGTGTGCCTTTTGAGCAGCTTCTCCATCAGGCCATGCCTTGCGTTAGTGGGGCCACACGGGGCTGGAGGACTGACAAAGGAGACACCTTGACCCACAGGACCAGTAGGTCCGGTCACACAGGTTGCCCCACCCATGGGACAGGTGGGGCCTGAAATCAAGTCCACTAGCTCTGCTGGGAGGAAGGGTGCCTTTTCTCGATTTGGAAGTAATTTTAGAGTTGCAGCAAAGTTGCACAAACAGTAGAGTTCTGGTTGTCACTCACCCTGCTCTCCCCTCCCCCCTCCCTGGCAACATCTCACACTCAAAGCACCGGCGTCTTTTAACAAATTCACAAATTCAGCAGCTGGGCTCCACCCAGAGTGAGAGGGTAAGTTAGGGAATGTGGCCACAGGAAAGGGTAGCCCTACCTTATCCCCAGGGAAAAGGAATTCCAGGAGGAAGGAACAGCTTGTGCTAAGCCCTCAAGTGACAAGGCCGGCAGTGCAGCTGGCGCTGGGGTGTGTGGGGACTTGAGGGGAGACATGAGGGGAAGGTTTGTGGGCTCCAGGTCCACTGTGCTGAGCAAGCAGTTTGCACTGAATGGTGCAGGGGATGTGGGGTGCCTGGCCCCACAGCTTGCTGTCTTCACTCCAAGAGAGGGAGTAGGCAGGCAGTGGGTGAAGACATGCCCAAGAGAAGCCACATAGAATCCACAAAGCTGGGTGCATAGGACCCGTTCCCAGGGATGGGGTTACATTCTAGCTGGGACAGCCATAGGCCTTTCTGATGTAGTAAAGGTAGTGGTCTTGTCACTTGATGGCTTCACAGGCCACTGGGGGGAGAGGGGCAAGCCATCCCCCAACTCCTCCAGGCCACCCCCAAGTCCAGCATCTTCCTCAGCCCCCTCTCTATCCCCCCAACCATCCCAACCACCTTCCTAAGTGGCCAGGAAATCGTCCCTCCCCCAGGTTCAAGTCCACTCTCTTCCCCCGGGAGTTCCCGAAGGAGCTGTCTCTACATTCACCGCTTAGTCACCCCCACTCTGCCTGGGGCTACCTTCCCTCAGAAACAAGTTTGTCTCCTTCCTGATAAGCCCCAAGGGGAAGTCTGGGCATCTGGGAGACAAGGTGCTGATCTAATTGGCTGAGTAAAGCAATTGACACTGAGATGTGAACCACTGATAGGCCTCACCTGGAGGTGGGTGTCTTCAGGCCACAAAGGGAGGCTGAGGAGTCCAGGCCAGTGTGCAGTGGGGGGGCCCCAATGGGGAGGCACAAAGGTGGCTGCCCTAGAAGTGCTAGAAACTGCCAGAGGGGCCCACCTTGATGTCACCTGGAAGGGGAAGGGTCACTCCCATCTTGCTTCTTCACCTTTGCAGCATTCTCTGCCCCCACCCCCTTCCTGCTACGGGACATCAAAGCCTCACCCTGAGGAGGAACTCTGCTGAACACTGTGCCCAGATCATCCCAGTCACCCCTACCCCTACCCCCGGACCTCCAATGGCACTATCACTGCCATCCACTGATGACACCAAATCAACCATCGACATATGCAGGAAATGACTGGGGAGAAGGTCACCTGAGCAGCCCAGGAACCCCTTGGGTGGCCATGGAATTCTTAAGACCATTTCCATGTAAATTTTCTTTCATTTGAAAATTAAACAGATGTCAAAATCCCAAATCCCCCTGAACCAGCATTTAACCTCTATGGGGCCTTGGTTTTCCCCATCAGTAAAGTGGGCAGTAGGAGCTCCTGCCTTGCGGTGGTTGTAAAGATTACAATAGGTGAGGGCTCCGAGGCCGAGAGCTCTGGTCCTCGGGGCCCTGCTGCTGGAGAGAAGAGAGACGGGGCTCGTGGGCAGGAGCACGTGGATCCCATCTTACTAGAGGTCAATAATGGAATATGACTCCAAATTTAAAACACACTTTTTACCAGCTGTGTGACCTCAATTACTGCATCTCTGTGCCTCAGTTTCCACACCTGTAAACAGAATAACTGTCTGTTCCAGAGATTGCTGTTAGGATTACATTAAGTAATAAGCGGAAAGCACTTTAGACAATGCCTAGGGCCTGGTAAGTGCTTGGTTAATATCATATCTATTATTTGACCCAGTGATTCTACTTTTCTAATTCCAATGTTAATTTATGATTCCTCAAGTGCCATGCAATATATGCACAAGTACGTGTAATAACAAAGAATTAGAAACCACCTGGGTATCTACCCACAGGAGAGGAGAAATGTACTATAAACAGACTCTGCAGGTGTTAAAACAGAATGACTTGATTTGAAATCATGTTTAAGATGTGCCTAAAGTTAAAAAAAAATAGATTAAACAATATACATAAAGTTATTCCATTTTTATTTAAAAAAATACTGTCAGGATATGCCAAAAAAATTCTAAAGGTATTTTCACAAACTACTCATTTCTGGGAAAAGGGATTTTCTTTTTACATTTATGTTTTAATATTTTTCCAATGAGAATATGGGATTTCTGTAATCTAAAAAGAACAATATAATAATAAAGACACGTTGACCTGAGAGCAGCCGTAACTGCATTCCTCAGAGGACAGCACAGACTGAGCCGCTCAGAGGGGGTGAATGACCCGTGTAATAGTCTGACTCTGAAAGGAGGGAGCCTGGCTCCAGGGTCAAATTCCACTGCAGTGACCTGGAAAGGGCTGTCACAGAACTCTGCAAAAGGAACCTTGGTGCATCGAGTGTGACTTTGACGTAGGTGATCTGTGCACCGGGCTAGGATATGCTTTGCTATTCAGAGGGGCAGGCAGGCAAGGAATAAGACCTGCAGTGCCTGTGTCAGCCCACTGGCCACCTAGAAAGGCCTACTGGCTGCTCAGACCAGGGAGAGTTGGGCTCTGAGCTAACAAGGCTCTTCTACCTTGTGATAGGGCTGCTTCAAGGTGAGAGAGGAAAGAGCAGACAGGGACAGAAGGTGAAAGGGGTCCTAATCTTCCTTTCCTTCCTCTCCCTCGGACACACTTTCTCTCCAGGCCATTCAGAACTCATGAGATGGCACAGAGCTGTCCAGGCTATAAGGTATATTTAAAGCGAGTGTTATCACAGGCTGTCTATAGGCAGGCCTGTGTGCAAAGCACTTCATAAGGCTCGCTTTATCTCCTGAACAAGCCTGTGGATTACGTTATTATTCCCTCTTTACAGTATAAGTGAAGAACCTGAGGCTCAGAAATTTAAATAATTTATCCAAATCATGCAAATGGTAAATGGCAGAATTTACAAATTTGTAACGTGTACATCTTTTTGTACAAGTTAGCCTTTTTACAAATTGTGAAAGCTGGAGTTTCTACTCATTATATTTTGAAACCATCACAACACAAAACAATAAATAAACCAACTGACATCCAAGCATGTCACTGATGCAAGTTCTTCGGAGATTCATTTTGCCCAAAAAATACAGGGCGTCCCAAAAAAATGAATACACACTTTCATATCTGATAGCTCAATTGATGTTTCTTTCTTTTCAGATTTAACCCACTGAAGTTAATACTTATTCAAAGTGTACATACATTTTGGGGGGACACCCTGTATTTATCAAGCATCTTCTGCATACGACACACTGTTCAACTGCTCAAGTCCGGGGATGCCTGCTGGTACTTCAAACAGTGCCTGGCACCTGAAGGGAACCACATCTCTGCCAGTATTTCTAAAGGAGTGAACGAGTGAACCGATGAATGTGAATGACAATTTTTGTCATGTGCTTTCAACTCCTGTGTCTAAAGTCTGGTAGATGTGCTGTTGAACGAGTTGGGATATAGACTTGTCCTAGAAGACAATGACAACACATTTACAAAAATGTAAGTGAGGGAGCCCTGGGGAGGGGGGGGGTAGCTCAGTTGGTTGGAGCATCATCCTATACATGAGAAGGTTTCAGGTTCGACCCCCAGTCAGGGCACATACCTAGATTTCAGGTTGGATTCCCAGTTGGGGAGTGTATGGGAGGCAACCAATCAATGTTTCCCTCTCACATCAATGTTTCTTTCTCTCTGTCTCTCTCTCTCTCTCCTTTCCTCTCTCTCTAAAAGCAATAAGCATATCCTCAAGTGAGGATTTAAGAAAATGTAAATGAGTGAATGATATAACTCTCCACACTAATCCTATAGAACCTTGATCTACTACCCTAGTAAATTTCAGCATTTATCTAAAACTTCTTACAATAACATTTAAACTTGGACTTCCTTATGTTAATGTCTGCAAATTACTTTGAAATAATTCCAAAAAAATTACATGGAGTGATGGGTGGAGAGAATGATGGAAAGATAGATATGACAAAAGCAAAGTTTAGAAAAATGCTAACTATAGAACCTAGGCCATGGGGATATGGGTGTTCTCTGTACAATTTTTCCAGTCTCCTATATCTGAAAATTTTCATAATAAAAGAAAGAGTTTAGACTTTCTTATGAAGCAGCCTCTTACGGAGTGTTCCCGTAATTACTCATGCTGACATCTCTTAATAAGCTAACTCAGTGGTCGGCAAACTCATTAGTCAACAGAGCCAAATATCAACAGTACAACGATTGAAATTTCTTTTGAGAGCCAAATTTTTTAAACTTAAACTATATAGGTAGGTACATTGTTATTAACTTAATTAGGGTACTCCTAAGCTGGCCTTTGCTAAAAACGTCCTCAATCTGATTGAGGTATGTTTGCTGAGGTTGACCCCTTCCAACTCTCCCATCCTCAACTCGTGCATGAATCGCGCGTGCCTCCCCCATGCCGCGTCTCCCTTCGCCCAACTGACTGACCTACACCTCCCACTTCTTCCAACACCACTTCTTCAAAATAGACTCGCCCAGGCCGAAAACCGACTTCTGCGCATGGGCCACGAAGTTTCAATCGCACTGTACTGTACATGCGCGCCCGCACGTGGTATTTTGTGGAAGAGCCACACTCAAGGGGCCAAAGAGCCGCATGTGGCTCACGAGCCATGGTTTGCCGACCACTGAGCTAACTAATCATAAAGTCTATTTTTTTCCCCAACATAGGCTAATAATTTAATTTGTATTAAATCTATACAAAAAATTTTTTTTAATTAAATCTTTATTGTTCAGATTATTACATTTGTTCCTCTTTTTCCCCCCCATAACTCCCCTCCTCCCAGTTCCCACCCCACCCTCCGCCCTCACTCCCTACCCACTGTCCTCATCCATAGGTGCACGATTTTTGTCCAGTCTCTTCCCGCATCTCCCACACCCCTTTCCCCACCAAGAATAGTCAGTCCATTCCCTTTCTATGTCCCTGATTCTATTATGATCACCAGATTATTTATTCACTTGATTCTTAGATTCACTTGTTGATAGATGCATGTTTGTTGTTCATAATTTGTATCTTTACCTTTTTCTTCTTCTTCCTCTTCTTAAAGGATACCTTTCAGCATTTCATATAATATTGGTTTGGTGGTGATGAACTCCTTTAGCTTTTCCTTATCTGTGAAGCTCTTTATCTGACCTTCAGTTCTGAATGATAGCTTTGCTGGATAAAGTAATCTTGGTTGTAGGTTCTTGGTATTCATCACTTTGAATATTTCTTGCCATTCCCTTCTGGCCTGCAAAGTTTCTGTTGAGAAATCAGCTGACAGTCGTATGGGTATTCCCTTGTAGGTAACTGAGTTTATTTCTCTTGCTGCTTTTAAGATTCTCTCTTTGTCTTTTGCTTTTGGCATTTTAATTATGATGTGTCTTGGTGTGGTCCTCTTTGGATTCCTTTTGTTTGGGGTTCTCTGCGCTTCCTGGACCTGTAAGTCTATTTCTTTCACCAGGTGGGGGAGGTTTTCTGTCATTATTTCTTCAAATAGGTTTTCAATATCTTGCTCTCTCTCATCTTCTGGCACCCCTATAATTCTGATGTTGGTACGCTTGAAGCTGTCCCAGAGGCTCCTTACACTATCTTCGTATTTTTGGATTCTTTTTTCATTTTGCTTTTCTGGTTGGGTGTTTTTTGCTTCTTCGCATTTCAAATCTTTGCCTTGATTCTTGCGCTCCTTTGGTCTGCTGTTGGGAGTCTGTATAGTATTCGTTATTTCAGTCCGTGTATGCTTAATTTCTAGTTGGTTCTTTATCATAACATTGAGGGTCTCATTAGATTTCTTGAGGATCTCACCACATTTATCGGCGGCTTCTAGACAGTTCTTAAGAGACCTTAAAAGTGTGGTTCTGAACTCAATATCCTCCATTAACAGTTTTGTCCTGTTTCTTTGTCTCCGCATTTTTTATGCTTTCTTGGTGCACCCCCTAGTGGTCTTTGTGCACAGTCTTGTTGTAGTTAGGCCTTGATTGTTGTCAGCAATACCGGGGGTGATTTGACCTCCAGGCTAACTGGCTATGAGAGTCAGCTGTGTCTGCAGTGGGAGAGCTTCTGTGTTGGATCTCTAGGGCGGTGCTAATCTAGCGTTTGCCTGAGGCTATCCGGCAAATGGCTCTGCGCAGGGCTTGGGCGGGACGGGTCCCAGGGGATCTACAGGGCGGGCGGAGCGAGCAGTTATGGCTGCTCTCAGTTCCGTCCCTAGGGGCTCTGCCTCTCAGAGTCCCAGCAACTGCTGCAAACCTCGGAGAGAAAGCTGCCTTCGAATTCCGACCAAAGCCAGACAGTCCCGCTTCTCCCGTTTGAGTCTGGGTCCCCAGAGACTCGCCTGGATCTGGAGCTCAGAGTCTGAAACTCCCTCCTGATTGAAAACATCAACCGCGCCCTCCACCTCCAGCCCGCTCTGCGTGCACTCCGCACCTGAGTATTTCACTTCAGCACTGCGCCTCCTCTGGGTCTGGGTATGATATTCTCTTTCCTCCTAGTTGTAGAATTTCCACTCAGCCAGCCTTCCTGTGGTTCTGGATGATGTCTGTTCTTTTAGTTGTTTTTTGAAGTGGTTGTTCGAGGCAGCAATCTCCGGTGTTAACCTATGCTGCCATCTTGGTTTCTCTCATAAAGTCTATTTTTTATCTTGTGACTCAAAAGAGCACATGAAATGAAAATGAAAAAAATGCCATCTGCCAACTAAGCCAGATTCAGACTTTCATGTGAGGAAAATCAATTGTTGTGCTGATAGAGAACAATTAGTAAATTCTTTGCATTTCACTGGAGGTTGAGAGGAGAGAGGTGCCACAGTGGAGACTCTGACATAGGTCACCTTGTCCTGGATTTGTATCAGCCTGACAATGTTCATTTGGGATGTGAAGATCAGCAGACAGAAATCTCATTTTCCTTAGAGTTGGGAAGGCCTATAGGGGGAGCTCTCACACCCTATGTTAATGAGGGAGTCCACCCAAGGATATTTTTTCCATTGATTTTTAGAGAGTCGAAGGGAGGGAGGGGGAGGAGGATGGAGAGGGAGAAAGAGAGAGAGAGAGAGAGAGAGAGAGAGAGAGAGAGAGAGAGAGACATTGATGCAAGAGAGACACATGGCTTGGTTGCCTCCTGCACACGATCTGACCTGGGCTGGGGATGGGCCCTGCAACCCAGGTATGTGCCCTTGACTGAGAATAGAACCTGAGACCCTTTAGTGCCAGGCCAACGCTCTAACCTCTAACCAGCAGGGCAGGAACAACTCTTAATCACAGCTCTCCCAACTTCCTCTTCTCCTTAATAAGTTTTCTCTCCTTTGTTTCTCTGGATTTGCACTTGGTTCACCATTAGATCAAATGTTCTGAATTGCAATTCTTTGTTTTTCCCAAATAAACCCGTTTTGCTGAAGAAATATCTGGCCATTTGTTTGTGTGAGATCCACAGGGTGCACAGGGCTGGGGAAGACCTTGAGAGCCCTCAGCAGACAGTCCCCGCTCAGGGGAGCAACAGGATGCATGAAAACCTTTTGTTTCTAAAACTCCTCCTAGAGCCTTGTGCCTCCTGGTTCCCAAGTTTAACAATACTTAACCAAGAAACTCATCCTTTTGTTTAACCTAAGTCTTAAATGCTGGGGTGTGGATGGCTGGCTCTGGATGCCCCCAAGGATGCCCAGCTTCTGATAGTCACACCTGTGTGTGATTTCTTCTCCTAGAGTGTGGGCTGGCCTATGACTTGCTTCTGACCAACAGAATGTGACCAAGATCAAATGAGGCCTACCCCAGTGAGACGCCCGCCTGCGCAGCCAGGTTTTAAGAATATAAATACCACCATCGGCAACTCAAAGGCCAGGGCTAGGTGATTACTACCCCTCATGGGCCGAGTCTAAGGCAGGTTTCAGCTTGCTACGCAGGGCGTGGAGCTTCTCTTAGGTGAGGCGGTAGCAGCCTCCTCTTGCAGGGGACATTTCATCACAGCCTAAGGAATAGAGGCACACAGAAACTATGCTGTCTTCTCCGTTCTGGGCTCAGCACTCTTAAAGCAGAAATGGACCTTGCCAGGCCAGCATGGTTCAGTGGTTGAACGTCGACCTATGAACCAGGGGGAGGTCATGGTTCAATTCCCAGTCAGGGCATATGCCCGGGTTGCAGACTCAATCCCCAGTGTGGGTGTGCAGGAGGCAGCCAATCAATGATTCTCTCATCACTGATGTTTCTATCACTCTCCCTCTCTGAAATCAATAAAAATATTTTGTTTAAAAAAGAAGAAATCGAACTCGGTCAATGAATGGGTAGTAGGTGGAGGAAGCCAGGGAACTTCATAACTGAATGTAGCCTGGGAATGAACGGAATAGCAAACTCGCCCTAAACCACCACTGGGGATGCTACTGGGTTAGGATGTGCATTATGACAGCTTTTTCCATTCCCAGGCACTTTTCAAATTTCCTGCTAGTTGTGTAAAACGCTTACCACCACATGACACTGCGGTCACGCCCCAGCTCATGTCCTTGCATAACTGGGAATTTTCTTGGAAGGACATGGAAGTCAGTCCAAGGCATTCTGGAAGTCAGGAAATACAGTTTTAGGAGCTGGGTGTAGGCTTTGGAACCACTCCTTCTGTAAGGAATAGGATCTGAGTGGTGGAAATGAAGCAGGTTGCCAGTAGGGAACTTTTTTTTAAGTGCAATGCAATGCTTGGCAGTTACCTGTGCAGCTGTCTCCTCCCCCATATTAAACTGCAAACTCCTTGAGGGCAAGGGAGGGTCTTGTTTGGCTGTCTGCTTACAAGCTTGCTCAGTTTCCTAATCAGATAAGTGGGGACCCTAAGGTTCCTGCTTAGGAGGGCTGCTGTCAAGATTGGTAATGCTGCCTTTGCTGGGCCTGCATCCTTGTCATGTGGCACATCAGTGCCTCATTCAATCTGGGTGACATCGCAATGACAGGTGCTGCAGGTGCTACTATTACCTATTACCCCGTTTTACAGATGAGGAAATCGACACAGAAGGGCTGAGGAATCTGCCCAAGATCACAGACCTAACAAGTGCCAGGGACAGAATTGAACCCAGGTGGTTGGCCAGGGGAGCCCAGCTTTCTGACCACATGCCCCGCAGTTCAACTCAATAATTGAGTTGGAACACACACCGGACACAGCAGTCCATAAACTGTAGCACTTAATCAGTATTTGTGTCCCGCACGGTACACCACACACATCATGGGACATCCCCTAATTACTATTTAATAAATGTATGCAGCTGGTCAAATACTGGCTGAGTTCCTACAATGCCCAGGGTACTATACCAGACACTGGGAATGAAGCAGCCAAAAGAGCTGCAAGGCCTCTGTCCTCCTGGTGCTTCCAGTCGGGGAGACAGGCAGCAAACTGAGGGTCAGATACCGCAGCGGATATAATATTAGAGGGTGATATGAAGAAAAAGAAAGTTGCCCAAGGCAAGAGAGATGAACAAGAGCTGAAATGATTTATAGTTTGTTTTAAAATGTGGAATTTTTAGAATGGGAGGGGCAGTGAGAAAAGTCCCAAAGGGAATATATTTGTACCTTTCTTACACCTTGGTCCTATTAAATAGCAGCAGTAAAAGTTATAATAGGGGTTCTGAAATGGCAATAGGGAGATGGTTGATGAGGATAGTCCAGGGGGTAGGGACATTCTACCACACCCCTCACACTGGCTTCCAGAGCCTAAGGCACAGTGTGAAGACAGGAACCAGGCCCCCAGCAGAGACTGTCCCACACGCACCTGACCTGCCCCTTTAGCGGACCTGGGAGGAGGCCTCTTGAAGCCTATTCTTGGGTGAGTGGCAAAAAGATCAGCACAAATCTAAAACCCAGCGTGATTCATCTGCGACCGGCACGTAAGAATCTAGAACCCCAAGATGGAATGTTCAATGGGGTCAAAATGGAGATGCTGTCCCCCCAGTTGCAGCCACTGGACACAGAGTGAGAAGCCAATTGAGATAGGAATTTACAAGCACATGACAATATGGACAGCTTCCCTGGTTGCAAATCATGGGAAGGAGGGTGGGTATTTCAGAGTTGCAGACAACTGGGTGAGAAGGACAAGAAGACAGATCTGTGTGCAATCATCTCCTGACACTGAGTCAGGCGCACGAGCCGTGTCCTGCCGGGGGCGTGATGTGCAGGCTGACGGAACTCAGCTGCGGCCTCCCAGCTTCCCTCCCTTCTCTGAAGCCCCCAGGGAGCTCGGTGGTGACTTCATTAGTGTCCAGTTCTAGCACTCCGAGGGAATCAGCTGCAGTGTCCAGGTTGAGGTTGGCCAAGGAAATCTGAAGAGAGCGCCAGCGATCGCATTTACAAGCAAACAGAACAGCAATTTCTGGCCCAGGGTTTCCCACAATCTGTGGAATTCTGTTAAGTAGGGCGATGGCCAAGCAGGATAGCAAAGGCCAGCAGGGCCACCTCCACCTGACCAGCACCTCGCCTGTGGGCTGGCCGGATGAGAAGACCCCCACAGAGGGCAGGGGCTACACCATGTGAAGTCCCAGCAATGGAGGGCTTGCACTGACGTGGGCCTCTGAAGAAGGGGGTGACAGAAACGTGGGAGGGAAGCCCAAAGTTATAAAAATTATCAAAACTCCCCCAATCAACTCAGATTTGGTAGGCAAACAACAGGCCCCCAAGCCAGGGAACCAAAGAAGTGTCAGCTGTCATGGCCGAGGCCCTGATGATCACACCTGTCCTCGGCCTCAGCAGCTGGCGCATGGCTGGCCTGGCCATCCCCAGAAGAAATCCATCCTGACAAGGACTTTCTCATTTCAGTTGTGAGGCATCTGAGCCAGGGGTGTTGGCTCTTCCCTGCTTTCCTGGGGAGCGGATCAGGACCAACCACGACAGAGGGAGGAGACAACATGAGGGCCCTGAGCCGGGATCACCAGGGGCAGAGGGTAGCATCACTCTACAGGGTTTGCTGATCGAACCTAAGTGCTTCCAGCTGGGACGTGCAATGGTAGGTAGGGTTCCTGTCCCAGGAGCAGTGGTCTTGAGCAGGGGAGAAGGCCTGCAGCTTGGGAGACAGGCCTGCATCCAAGTCCCAAGTCCATCACTTTCTTGCCGGGGAACCTGGGGAAGTTCTGTAACCTCTTGAACCTCAGTTTCCTGCTACATAAAATGGAGATAATAAGAGCCCCAACCTCCAATGACCTTTACGAGGACTCAGTGAGACAGCAGGCACCGAATACCAACCAGAACCTCAGATGGAGTATGTGCTCGGCGAGCGCCTCTCATTACCGAGAGCCTTACTGCAGTTGCTGTGTTGAAGAGCTTCCATGTTCTAGGAGTCAGAGGGCAGACATTTATCAAGTGCTTGTAGGTACTAGGTTCTGTGCCAAGGGCTTGACATTGTTATCGTATTTCTCACAGCAAACCTATGAAACAGGGACTACTATTGTGTCAGAATACGTATGTCTGATAGCAGATCACAGGGCAGTCAATTAAAAGTGGATTGAACCATGAGGAAAGTGGCTTTTTCTACCCAAATCCCATGTCTACTAGTAGGCGGTCCCCATTGGGATCAGTGTCCCTGTGACCTCTTCAAGGACCCAGGCCCTTTCCATCTTCTTGCTCCCCAGCTGCTGCAGGCTAGCCTGTCCCCTCATGATCACAGACACTGCTGCAGCTCCCGGCGTCCTGCAGATGTGACAACATCCTTGTGGGCAGTGTGCACTCCTGTCCTGCTCTCTTCATTAGGGAGGGATGCCTTTTCCTTAAGCTGATGGCACAAAGGCCTGCAGGTGTCGCCTACCAGGACTGAGGCATAAGCCCTCCACTGAGCCCCATGGTTCCCTAGAAAGGAGCTAGCTGGAGGGTTCATCTTCCATGGTGGGAGTTGGGCTTTGCCAGCAAGGAGAACTGGGGGAGGGAGGCAGTCGATAGCATCTTCTAAAATGCTAACCCATCCTTTACAAGGAACAAATGAAGGCACAGAAGAAGGAAGAATATACCAACATCATAGGTGGCAGACCTGGAATGACTCCAGACCCACAGTCTGCCTCCCTACCATTTATTTTCCTGAATTTACCTTGTCTGGACAACATGCTAATGAGTTAACTGAGAAGGTCTGAATTGATGGTAGTGTTTCCTAACGAAACACACTTGCTCAATAGGAAAGCAGGCACTGGTGAATAAACCTGAGTCCTGGGACCCGGCAGGGATGCTAAATGGTAATGAAATAATTCAGTTCAAGAGGTTGTCCAGCCTCCAGCACCACCTCTACAGGCAGGATTAACAAAACAGTCCCAGAGCAGGTGTGCATGGTTTTAAAGGTCGTTAGAAGAAAACAGTGCATGGGATAGAGAAAATACTGCTTCATTTGCTGCTACCTCCACACAGGGACTATGGGACAACTCCCACTTATGCAACTTTTGGCTGACAAAATGTGAATGTAAGTGATAGGTGGCACTTCTGAGTGTAGCCACTGCCACTAAGTAATTCACCACATCCCTTCCTACGGCCACTGCCACCGCAACCGCAACCATGAGAACACAGATAGAGATGGAGCCTCGGTCAGCCTGGGCCTCTGAGTGACCATCAGAGCCTCCCATTGATGACATTATGTGTGTAGCATGAAGGAGAGATGAACCTTCGTTGTGCCCAGACATGGAGAGCTGGGGCTGTTTGTTACTGCAGCATAATTGAGCCTGACACCAAAGTCCTTTGTCTCAGAAGTGCCAAGGAAACGGGGGAGCAAGCCACAGGACAATGTGTGGGAAGAGTATGCAGGCAGAGAAAATGAATGGTGCAAAGACCCTGGGCAGGTGTATTTCAGCAACAGCAAGAAGGCCGAGTGGCTGGAGCAGCTCCCCCAGCAGGAGGGTATCAGGAGATGGAGTTAGAGGTGTTTGCTGGAGGGAAGAGGGAGACTTATAATGTCCTTGCAGGCCATTGTAAGGACAAGCACAATGATTATAAGTGTGTGGGGAGGGGATGGTCCCAAACCAACCAGCACATCTGTCCTCCCTCCCATTCCTGTGTCTAATACTGCCTTTAAAAAGTACCAAGGAGAAGGTGCAGCAAGGGTGCCCACCCCACCCTCCACACGGGCAAGGGGCTGAGCATCCTGTTCAACCCTCCCCCACCCCAGGGTGCTCCTCCTCCCTGGCTAGGGACCTTCCAGCTGGCCTCAAGTTTGGCTGCAGGTCTTCGTTTGTTTGGGCCTTGGAGAGACTTTGCAAGCTGCTCTTGTCGGTGTCTGTCTGTTTATGAAGATGACTCTTGCATGAGCCTCCCAGGACTGTTCTGCTGATGCAAGCATCTGTTCAGCTGAGTCTCTCTATTTATTTCTCCAGTAAACAACCAGGGAAGAGGCAGTGTTCTGCGGTATTTCCACAACTCCCACTGCCAGCGCCAAGATCTAATAGGATGCAGAGACGATGAGGGCAACATGAGGGCCCGATGGTCTGAGCAGAAGAGTGTCAGGCTCTGGAATCTCCAGGCAGAGGCTGTAACTTTGCTGCAGGCACCCATGGCACCCATAGTACCCATTTGCCCCACCAGCATCTGTTCCCTCTTTTGCTGCTCACAGCACCCTAGTGACCCCCTAATGAGCCCCAAAGGTCCATCCCTCCCTTTTCTCAGTCCAGGGAATTTCAAGGTAGGCCTGAAGCCCCCTGCTTCCAGCCCCCACCCTGCACCCACAGCCAGGAACAGGTCCATTGCTGAGCCCTGACCACTGAATTTCCTCTACTTCCTCTGGCCTTTACAATTGGCTCAGCAGCAGTCATATGATCCAAGGTGGACCAATGTGGGTCATCCCATGACTTTGAGGGGAACTTTTAGAAAAAGTGAGGTCTCCCTGTTCATATTGCTAAGATGGCAGGATGTGAGCTCACACTGTTGGTGATCATCTTAGCCACCATTGGAGGGAGCCTGCCTGAGAATAAAACAACACAAAAGAAAGCAACGTGGATGGATAGAAAGATACAGATTTCTGAAAGTAATAATTGAGCTCCTAGATCCAGCCAAGCCTGAAGTCCATGGATTTGGGAATCAAATAGTTTCTGTGGTTTCCTATCACTCACAATCAACAGGGTTCTAACGAATTCACATGCACACATCAGCAGATCAATAGGAGGAAGTGGGGTGTGGTGGCAGAATGAACACTGGGCAGGATGGAGAACGAGAGAAGGCAAGTGTGAGAGCAGAGGGCAAGAAGGTCTGAGAGTCACATGCTTATGATGGTTTTGTGTCCCTCTCCATAAATGCCAAGTCTTCCCCACAGCCTACATGGCCTGTAGGATCTGGTTCATTACCTCTTAGGCCTCATTTGCACTTTTTCCCTCTTTTATCCTCTGTTCTAGCCACATGGCCTCTGTATCAATAAATTATTCAATGTAGCAGTTAAGAATGGCACCTATTTATTAGCTCACAGTTCTGTAGGTTGGAAGTCCAGCGCAGCATGGCTGTATCTTAGGCTGGAATCAAGGTATTAGCCAGCTGTGCTTTTATCTGGAGCTGAGGGCTCTCTTCTGAGCTCATTTCTGTATTGGTTAGAATTCAGTTCCTTGTGGTTATACGACTGTAGTCCCCATTTCCTTGGTGGCTTTCAGCCCAACAGGTGGCAGGGGGATGGGGGGGAAGCATCTCTCAGCTCCTCCAGGCCACTTTGTCACATGGCTCCCTTTGTTATCTCTAACCAGCAATGGCACATCAAATATTTCTCATGATTACAACCAGAGAGAACTCCCTGATCTTAAAAGGCTTACCTAATTAGGTTAGGCACACCTGCCTCTTTTTTGCATCTTAAGGTTAACGGACTGGGGACTTGAATTACAAATTCAGAGTCCCTTTACAGAAGCACCTAGATTCATAACTGGGAATAACCAAAGAGTGAGGATTTGGGGGGTCAGCTTTAGAATTCTGCTCACCGCAGCTTCCTTGTTCCACAAACATTCCAATCAGGCTCCCCCTCAAAGCCTTGTACATGCTGTTCCCTCCTCCAAGAAAGCTCTGGCTGCAAGTGGCCTCTTGAATCACCCCCTTGCTTCATTTAGGTCTCCTTACAAATGCCCTGTCCTTGAGTAGCCTCCACTGACCATCCAACAGAAACATCGCCCCCATCGCTGTCCAGCCCCTTAACCTGCTTTATTTTTCTTCATAGTGTTTATGTGTGATTACAGATTAAATAAAGACTGTCTCCCCTGCTGGACTATAAGCCCCAGGGACAGGGACTTTATTTTGTTTGTAGAGCCTGGCATAGAGTAGATGTTCAATAAATATTTGTTGAATGAAAGGATGAACATGTTTCTTAAATTTCTTAATGGTCTTAAACAGTCACCCTGAGGTCTTTCTCATGTTTATCTGCCAGCCCCAGGCTCCATGGGAGGCAGAGTAAAGCTAAGACTGAGAGCTCACGCATGGAGCCAGATGGCCCAAGTTCATATCCAATGGGCCCACCCCTTTACCTCTCAAAGCCAGATTCTTCATCTGTAGCACAGGGAGAATATTAGGACTATCTCAAAGGGTGTCTGTTTGAACTAAATGAAATAATCCAGGTAAAGTGCCTGGCTCCCAAATCAGAACCATAAGATGACACCTTTTACACCCTCAGATAGGCAAAAAAGTAAAAAACACTGACATTATCAAGGGTTGACAAGGGTGGGTGTGACAGGGACTTTCTTGGGAGCACATATCACTGCAATCACTTTAGAGATTCCTTTGGCAAAGTCTAGCAAAGTGAAGATGTCCATGCCCTCTGTCCTACCGAGGAAACAAGTAAGGAATCTTCATCACAACACTGTTTGCAATTGGTCTACACACCTATCAATATATAATCCTTATATCAAAAGGGTATTACAACACAGACTCACAGATACAACCAGCAATAATACAGCATCAACTGACTGACTGCCATACACTTAAGGAAGCACTTTACAAAAATAATTTCACCTCATTTTTCTCCTCACCTTAGGGGGAAGAATGAAGGCTTGGCAATGTGCAAATTGCTTACTCGAGATCACACAACTGGGAAGTGGCAAAGTTCTGATTTGCACTCTGGGCAGAGGATAGGGAAGGGAGAGTGGGGGAGATGAAAGAGGAAAAAAGGAAAATGACAGGGCAGACAAAATGACATCATCAACACATCTTAAAGAGTATTGTCTCCTGCAAAACACTAAACACAGAGCTACCACACATGACCCAGATTCACTACCAAGTACATACTCAAGGAATATAAAAACAAATATCCACGAAAAAAATCAGTATATGTATGTTCACAGCAGCATTATTCATGAAAGTGGAAACAACCTAAGTATACATCAACTAATGAATGGATAAATAAAATGTGGTATATCCATACAGTAGACTATTACTTGACCATAAAAAGGAACTAAACATGGATACATATTACAATGTGGATGAACCTTGAAAACATGATGCTAAGTGAAAGAAGTCAGTCACAAAACGTCACATGTCATATGATTTCATTGGCATGAATTGTCCACAATAGGAAATTCTATAAAGACAGAAAGCAGATCAGTGGTTGAAGGGGGCTGTGGTAAAGAGAGGATGAGACGTGACTGCTAACAGGTACAAGGTTACTTCTTGGGGGACAAAAATGTTCTAAATTAAGATTGTGATAATGGTTGCACATCTTAGTGAATATAATAAAAACCATTGATTTGTATAATTTAAAAGGGTGAGTTTTGGGACATGTGCATTATATCTCGATAAAGCTGTTTTTATTTATTTTTAAATTTATTTTTTAAAAATATTTTTATTGATTCTAAGAGGAAGGGAGAGGGAAAGAGAGATAGAAACATCAATGATGAGAGAGAATCATTGATTGGCTGCCTCCTGCACATCCCCTACTGAGGATCAAACCCATAACCTGGGCATGTGCCCTGACCTGGAATCAAACCTGAGGCCCTTCAGTCAGCAGGCTGACACTCTATCCACTGAGCCAAACAGTCCAGGATATTTTTATTTTTTAATAATTCTTTATTGTTGAAAGTATTACATATGTCCCCTTTTCCCCCCATTGGCCCCATCCAGCCCGCCCCCACCCCTCGCCTGAGACCTTCACCACCCCTTTGTCTGTGTCCATGGGCCATACATATATGCATACAAGGACTTTGGCTTATAATATTCCACCCTCCTGCCCTTCCCCACCGAGATTCTGAACTCTGCTCCATGCTTCCATGTCTCTGGATCCACTCTGTTCATCAGTTTATTTTGTTACTTAGATTTCACATATGAGTGAGATCATGTGATACTTGTCTTTCTCTGACTGACTTATTTCACTCAGCATGATACTCTCCAGGTCCCTCCATATTGTCTCAAAGGGTAAGAGATTCTTCATTCTTACTGCTGCAGAGCATTCCATGGTGTAAATCAAGCATGTCAAACTCACGGGCCGTGGGTCACATGCAGCCCACAACCAGTATTTTTGCAGCCCAGCCAATGTAACAGTATGTAAAACATGGCTTAATAAAAATCTCATAACTTAAATTTTTACAATATCTGTTATACATCATCTAATCTAATAATAGACAAAAAGGATAATTGACTGTACCTTCGCTACGCCTCCCATTGGCTAATCAGCATGATATGCAAATTAACCACCAAGAAAGATGGTGGTTAATTTGCATGCGTAGGCTCCAAGCGGCGGAGCGAAGCCTAATGGCCCCCAGGCTCCCGGTGGAGCAGTGAAGCCTGATGGGAGCCCTGTGTGTTATGCACCCTGGGGGTGCAGAGGTCCCATCCTAGGCAGAGGCCAATGGCGCAACTTCCAACTCTGAGAAGCGGCCTGGGGGCTGGAAGGCGGCTCCTCTGACCACAGCGCTGGAGTCCCGCCGCTCCACCAGGAGAGGAGCAGAGAAAGGCCGGAGCCTCCCTCAAGGTGACCCGAAACCCCCACCCACACCAGGCAGGCCGCTGGGCCTGTGCGCGGAGGACTCACCTCCAAGCCCAGCCGGTGGCCCTGCTGCAGCCATGGCACTCCTGGGTGCAGGCCCCAGCAGGACACGGGGTGGCGGCAGGCGCGCCATGAGTCCTGGGCTCCTTGCCTGCCTTCCACGGCTTCCTCCTGCTTCAGGGCCTCACCATCAGCTGCCTCCTCCTCCCCAGTGCCCAGAGCAGCGGACCCCACCGAGGGCACTCCCCGCTGGCCGAGGGGGTGAATGAAGTGGCGGGGACTCCCGGGTGAAGGGTCGCCCTGAGGAGGAGTCCTGACACCTCCACGCCCCGCTCCTGGAGCGCTGCCCAGGCCCTGAGCACAGCGTGGAGCCGCGCAGGCCTGGAGGGCACGGGTGGGGGCATGGTGCAGTGGGACTTGCTGGGGAGCCGCCCGCCTTCCGGGGCCTCCTCCTGCTTCAGGGCCTTGCCCTCCGCAGCCTCCTCCTCCCCAGCACCCAGAGCAGTGGACCCACCGAGGGCGCTCCCCGCTGGCCAGGGGGTGAATGGAGCTGCAGGGACTCCCGGATGAAGGGTCGCCCTGGGGAGAGTCCCAACACCTCCACGCCCCGCTCCTGTTCAGCAACATCCCCGAGATGGCGCGCCTGCACCCCGGGCTGTGGGGCAGCGTGATGGCGCCGATGGTGGAGAAGGAGCGGCGCACGCGGGGGCTGCTGCAGCCCGGGACCTCCTCAAAGGCTTCAAGATGTTCGGCTCCCTCTTCAAGCCCTACATCCGGTACTGCATGGAGGAGGGCTGCATGGAGTACATGCGCAGCCTGCTGCGCGACAACGACCCCTTCCGGGCCTACGTGACGTGCCAGCGGCTGAAGCTGAGAGACATGCTCGCCAAGCCCCACCGGCGGCTCACCAAGTACCCGCTGCTGCTCAAGTCGGTGCTGAGGAAGACAGATGAGCCATGTGCCAAGGAGGCCGTCATCACCATGATCAGCTCCGTGGAGCGCTTCATCCACCACGTGAACGCGTACATGCGGCACCGACAGGAGCGGCAGCAGCTGGCAGCCGTGGTGAGCCGCATCGACTCCTACAAGGTGGTGGAGGGTAGCAAGCTCCTGAAGGGATTACTGCACCGGGACCTGACCGCGCCCATCCCTGGTGCCTCCCTGGAGGGGACACATCAGCTGCTGTTGGAGGGCAGCCTGAGGATGAAGGAGGGAAAGGACAGCAAGATGGATGTACTGCTTCCTCTTCACGGACCTGCTCTCAGTGACCGAGGCAGTGAAGAAGGCTGAGGGTACCCGGGTCATCAGGCCACCGCTGCTGGTGGATGAGATCACGTGCCGGGAGCCGCGGGACCCTGGCTCCTTCCTCCTCATCTACCTGAACGAGTTCCACAGCGCCATGGGGGCCTACACGATCCAGGCCAGCGGGCAGGCTCTGTGCCGGGGCTGGGTGGACTCCATCTACAATGCCCAGAACCAGTTGCAGCAGCTGCATGCGCAGGAGCATGCGGGCAGCCAGAAGCACCTGCAGGGCCTGGAGGAGGAGGAGGAGCAGGAGGATGAGGAGGAAGATGAGGAGGAAGAGGAGGGTCGGGAGAGGAGCACTTCCGCCGCCAGCTCCACCACCATCCTGCACAAAAGCAGCAACAGCCTGGACTCCCAGCACTGCGCCTCGGTCGACTCCACGGAGACCCTGGCTGTGGTGGTGCTGGAGCCCAGGGAGAAGCTCTCCTCTCCCAAGTTTGAGGGCGGCCCCTTCAGCACCCAGTCGGATGAGATGTCCCTCGGTACCACCGCCTCATCTGTCACACCGACCAGCGAATTGCTGGCCCTGGGCCCCGGGGACGGCCGCTCCTGCTCCATGGACTCCGCCAACAGCACCCTCTCCCCCACCTCCTTGCAAGACTTTGCGACCCCAGCCCCTGTGGTGGAGCCAGCGCCTGGGCCCCTAGATTTACCACAGGCCCCTTCACCCCCGCCCTCACCCCGCCTCCGCCGCCACAACCCCTGTCCAGCTGCTGCCCCGCCTGCCCCACCTGCTCAAGTCCAAATCTGAGGCCAGCCTCCTGCAGCTGCTGGCAGGGGCCGCCACCCAGGGGGCGCCCCCAGCCCCCAGCCGCAGCCTGTCGGAACTCTGCTTGGCTGCCACAGCCACCGGCACTAGGACTCGGGGCTCCCCTCACGAAGCTGGGCCCCGCTGGAATTGCGGGGGCGCACCAAGCCCTGGCAGTGGCTCCCAGCCATCAGAGATGGAGGGCAGGACCACCTGCCTGGCTGGGGAGCCCGAAGGGCCCTCCAGGAGGAGCAGAGAGCTGCCCTCAGGGACCTCCCCCAGGGTCCGGCCTGAGCCGCCCCCCGGGATCTCTGCCCAGCACAGGAAGCTGATGCTGGCCCAGCTCTACCGCTTCAGGACCACCCTGCTGCTTAACTCCCAGGCCCTGAGCACAGCGTGGAGCCGCGCAGGCCTGGAGGGTGCGGGCGGGCGCACGTGCACCTGGTGCAGCATGATTTGCTGGGGAGCCACCCGCTTTCCCGGGTGGGCCTCAGGCCGGGCGCCCAAAGCAGAAGGGCCACCAGGCCCTGAAGGCTGCCCTGAAAGCCACACAAAGACAACCTGCTGCTGGAGGGCAGGCATGCGGTGCTCCGGGAAGATGCCGGAGGTAGCGAAGGAAGGTCATGGAAGGGAACAATTGCAAGTGGAGATCCCAAAGGTTCTGAAAGCAGAGGACCAGCTCCTTGCAGACCTGAACTCCGTGTGGGCCTTTTTCTCGGCCTGTGGAAGCGGTGCGAGACACAGGAGGAGGTGATGGACCGGGGCTGCGCCCAAGGAAGACTTGGGGGTAGCAACGTGTGAACAGGGCCAGGCGGAGCAGGCAGGCCTGTGTGGAGCCCGCTGGAGCGCAGCCAGACCCCAAGGCGACCACCAAGCCAGGCCCCAAGGAGAAGCGAGCAGATGCCACTCCACTCGCTGGAGAAGACCATTGAGCAGAAAACTAAAGAAACTGATTTTACATCATTTCCCAGGTGGAGAACAGTTGGCATGTAAGCCCCTGACCAGTGCCCAGCCTCTCCTGTCTGTCTATCTCACTCTTAGGTACCATGTTCTTTGTTCTCTCTTAACTGCAACTCATTTTTAAACTAGATTGCTTTTAAAAGAAGACTAAATAAAGTTTCCCTTAAGTTATTTAGGCAGTGCTGGGGCTTCTGGGGGCCGGATTAGAGACACAAACACGCAGGGGAGCCCGGCACCCAGCAGCCCCAAGCCCTGCTGAGGCGGTGCTGGGGCTGCTGGGGGCTTGATCGGAGACACAAACCAGCAGGCCTGGCACCCAGCAGCCCCAAGCCCTGCCATCACGGTGCCAGGGCTGCTGGGAGGATCAGAGACACAAACCCGCAGGCCAGGCACATAGCAGCCCCAGCATAGCAGACCCAAACCCCGCCATCACGGTGCTGGGGATGTTAGGGGCAGAATCAGAAACATAAATCTGCAGGCTTGGCACCCAGCAGCCCCAAGGCCCACCACCTCGGCGCTGGGGCTGCTGGGACCCTGTTCGAAGACACAGATCCGCAGCCCCAAGCCCCGCCATCAAGGTGCTGGGGCTGCTGGGGGTATCAGAGACACAAACCCGCAGGCCCGGCACCCAGCAGACCCAAGGCCTTTGCAGCAGCACTAAGGAGCAGCAAGCCGAGCGGTAGGAAGCAGCAAGCAGGTGGGCGGTAAGGAGGGAGGGGTCCCGGCCTGCGAGAGGGCACAGGCTGGGCTAAGAGACCACCCCACCCATCCCTGGTGCACAAATTTTGTGCACCAGGCCTCTAGTCCAATCTAATAAAAGAGAAACATGCAAATTGACCATACTTCCACTACACCCACCAGCCACACCCACCAGCCCATCAGGAGTGAATATGCAAATCAACCCAACTAAGATGGTGGTTAATTTGCATACTAGCACCAGTGGCCTGGGTCTGGAAACGTCATAGGGCACCCAGGTCACTCCGAGGTAGGCCCCATGTGGGCCCTGAGCAGCCTAGGAAGGGCCTGAGCCTGCAATCAGAGCAGCGGGTGCCCCTGCCCAGGCCTAAGGCTCGGCCAGAGGCTTAAAGCCTGGGCAGGGGCGGAGCCTGGGATTGGAGCAGGCTGGGGGTCCCCTGCCCAGGCCTAATGCCCTGGCCAGAGGCCTGAGGCCTGGGCAGGCTATCAGAGCAGGCTGGGGGTCCCCTGGCCCGGTCTAACACCCCTCTGTCCGGTGTAGGGGCGGAGCCTGTGATCAGAGCAGGCTGGGGGTCCTCTTCCCAGGCCTAACACCCTAGCCAGAGGCCTTAGGCCTGGGTAGGCAATCAGAGCGGGCTGGGGGTCCCCTGCCCAGGCCTAATGCCCCAGCCTAGGCCTGAGGTCTGGGCAGGGGTGGAGCCGGCAATCACATGGGGCTGGGGGTCCCTGGCCCAAGCCTAATGCCCCGGCCAGAGGCCTGAGGTCTGGGCAGGGGCGAAGTCGGCGATTGGAGCAGGCTGGGGGTCCCCTGCCCCGGCCTAATGTACCCCTGGCCTGGGCAGGGGTGGAGCCTGCGATCAGAGAGGGCTGGCGGTCCCCTGCCCAGGCCTAATGCCCCAGCTAGAGGCCTGAGGCCTGGGAAGGGGCGAAGCCGGCCATCAGAGCGGGCTGGGGGTCCCCTGCCCAGGCATAACACCCGGCCAGAGGCCTGAGTCCTGGGCAGGGGCCGAGCTGGGGATCAGTGTGAACTACAGAGGAAACACCTTTTCTGACCATTCATTGGCTAAGCTCCCTATATGCCACTGGTAATATTCTTAGTAACTTGGGTAATAAGAATCCAAGAAGGTGATCTAGGTTTTTCTACCACACTCCTGGAGAGAAAAACGAAGGTCCGCTGCTGGAGGGCTAAGAAACGTCATATCCTGCCCTAGCCGGTTTGGCTCAGTAAATAATGCCTTGGCCTGCTGACTGCAGGGTCTGGGTTCAATTCTGACCAAGGGCATGTACCTAGGTTGCAGGCTCCTTGCTGGCTGGGGCCCAGGTCAGGGCTCATGCAGGAGGCAACCAATCAAAGTGTTCCTCTAACTTTGATGTTTCTGTCTTTCCCTTTCTCTTCCACATTCTCTAAAAATCAATGGAAACATATCCTCAGATGAGGATAAAAAATAAATGAAGAAATGTCATATCTATGAAAGACACATCTTGAAAATGCATAAAGAAAGTTGTCATTTTTTCATGGTGAAGGGACTGGAGTCCGTGTTGATGAAAACACCTTGGTGGCTGCAGTGACTGGCAGTGGCTGCAGCAGCGGGGTGATGGGGGTGGAGCCTTCCCCTGATCAGCCCGGTGGCCTCCCACAAAGGGAGGCCAGACTGTGGCTTAGGCCCGCTTCCCAAGGGGAGCAGGGAGTAGGACATCCCCTGAGGGCTCCCAGTATGTGAGAGGGGGCAGGCTGGGCTGAGGGACCAACACCCCCCAGTGCATGAATTTCGTGCACTGGGCCCCTAGTTATTAATAATGAACTATAACATTTGCTAATGACTGGTAAGTTAATGTTCAGGAAAAATGTTAATTTTTATTAAAATGTTATTTTGTTAATGATTACTCATTTATTTCAGCCCCTTGTATTCAGCATGTCTCTATCGAAATAAACCTACGTTTCTATGAAAATTGAAGCTTTTGTTTTTTTGCAGCCCACATAAACTTAAACCTTGTTTATTTGGCCTGTGTTAGCCTTTGAGTTTGACATGCTTGGTGTAAATGTGCCACAGCTTTTTTATCCACTCATCTACTGATGGGCACTTGAGCTGTTTACAGATCTTAGCTATTGTAAATTGTGCTGCTATGAACATAGGGGTGCATACATTCTTTCTGAGTGGTGTTTCAGGGTTCTTAGGATATATTCCTAGAAGTGGGATCACTGGGTCAAGTATCAGTTTCATTTTAATTTTTTGAGGAAACTCCACACTGTTTTCCATAATAGTTGTACCAGTCTGCATTCCCACCAGCAGTGTACTAGGGTTCCCTTTTCTCCACATCCTCACCAGCACTTGTCATTTGTTGATGGTAGCCTTCCAATTTTCCCAACATCATTTATTGAAGAGACTGTCTTGACTCCATTGTGTGCTCTTGCCTTCTTTGCCAAATATTGAGTGTAATGGCTTGGGTCAATTTCTGGGGTCTCTGTTCTGTTCCATTGATCTAAATGCCTGTTATTGTGCCAGCACCAGGCTGTTTCGATTACGGTGGCTTTGTAGTATAACTTGAAATCTGGTATTGTGATTCCTCTGTTTTTCTTTCTCAAGATTGCTGCAGCTATTTGGGCTCATTTTTGATACCACATAAATTTTTGGAGTATTTTTTCTAGATCTGTGAAATATGCTATTGGTATTTTAATGAGGATTGCATTGGATCAGTAGATTACCCTGGGTGTATGGACATTTTAATGTTGATTCTACAAATCCATGAACACAGTATATTCTTCCACTTGTTTATATTTTCTCTTTTTTCAATGTCCTATATTTTTTTGAGTACAGGTCTTTTGCCTCCTTGGTTGTTTATTTCTAAGTATCTTAATTTTGTTGTTGCAATGGTAAATGGGATAGTTTGTTTAGTTTCTCTTTCTGAGAATTCATTATCCTATCCTATATAATAAAAGCCTAATATGCAAATTGTTCAACTGAGAGTTTGACCGCTCACTATGATGTACACTGATCACCAGGGGACGGTGCGGAACATGGCCGGTGTCAGCAACGTGGCACTGGCAGCAGGCAACAGTGGAGGCGCTGCCAGCCCCCAAGGGCCCCAGTGAGAGCAGGACTGTGGCGGAATGGTAAGTCAGCGGGCAGTACCAGGCTAAGGCGGGTGAGAACAGGGGGCCAGATCACCCAGCTGATCTACCCACACACACCAACCAACAGTGATGGCGGGGGATAGGACTGTCGCCCAGCTCCCAGGCACTGAGGGAGCTGGGCAGGGGGCCTGGCCCAATCAAATCATCCCACAGGGGAGATGGTGGAGCAGGTGAGGGGGTAGTGCCAGGCCACAGCAGGGTGTCAGGTGGGGCTGCGGGGCTGCAAGCCTGGGGGCATGAGCTGGGGCCCTATCCACGCAGGTCACCCTGAGGAACCCCACCTGTGCATGAATTCGTGCACTGGGCCTCTAGTTGGTGTATAAAAAAGCCATCAATTTTTGGGAATTGATTTTGTATCCTGCTACATTGGCAAATTCATTTCTTAAATATAGGAGTTTTTTGGTGGGGTCTTTAGGGTTTTCTATGTATAATATCATGTCATGTGCAAATAATGAGAGTTTTATTTCCTCCTTCCCAATTTGGATGCCTTTTCTTTCTTTTTCTTGTCTGATCGCTTTCAGTACTAGGTTGAATAAGAATGGTGAAAATGGACATCCCTGTCTTATTCCTGTTCTTAGAGGAAATGATTTTAGTTTTTGTCCATTGAGTATGACATTCGCTGTAGGTTTTTCATATATGGCCTTTATCATGCTGAGATATGCTCCCTCTATTCCCACTTTTCTGAGAGTTTTTATCATAAATGGGTGTTGGATTTTGTTAAATGCTTTTTCTGCATCTATTAATATGATCATGTGATTTTTGTCTTTCAATTTATTTATGTGATGTATTATGTTTATTGATTTGCAAATATTGTACCAGCCTTGCATCCCTGGAATAAATCCCACTTGGTCGTGGTGTATGATCTTTTTAATATATTGCTGGATCCAATTTGCTAATGTTTTGTTGAGAATTTTGGCATCTATGTTCATCAGGGATATTGGCCTGTAATTCTCTTTCTTGTAGTGCCTTTATCTGGTTTTGGAATTAGGATAATGATGTCCTCATAAAAAGAGCTTGAAAGTGTTCCTTCCTCTTGGATTTTCTGAAATAGTTTGAGGAGTATAGGTGTTAGTTCTTCTATGACTATATTGTTGTTGATCTCTCCTTAAAGTCATCTAGAAGTTTTTTTTAAAAAATACATTTAGGTGCTCCCATATTGGGTGCATATATGTTTAGGGTTATATCCTCTTGTTGGATCTCTTTAGTATTATGTAGTGATCTTTGTTGTCTCTTGTGATGGCTTTCATTTTGGTCTATTTTTTTAGATATGAGTATTGCTACTCCAGCTTTTTTCTCTTCTCCATCAGCATGGAAAATTTTTTTCCATCCCTTCACTCTCATCCTGTGTGTGTGTGTCTCTTTTGTTCTGAGGTGGATCTCCTGTAGACAACATATAGTAGGGTCATGTTTTTGTATCCATTCAGCTACCCTATGGGAGCATTTAATCCATTTACATTTAAGGTTATTATTGATAGGTACTTACTTATTGCCATTTTAATTCTGTATGCCTAGGTTTCTCTATTACTTCTCCTATTATAGCAGTCTCTTTAATGTTTCTTGTAATGCTGGCTTGGTGGTGATGTACTCCTTTAGCCTTTTTTGTCCAGGAAACTCTATATTTGACCATCTATTTTGAATGATAGCCTTGTTGGATAGTGTAATCTTGGTTTCAGATCCTTGCTTTCCATTACCTTGAGTAGTTCATGCCATTGCTTTCTGGCCTGTAGAGTTTCTGATGAGAAATCAGGTGTCAGCCTTATGGGAGCTCCTTTGAAGGTAACAGTTTGCTTTTCTCTTGCTGCCTTTTAGATTCTCTCTTTGTCTTTAATTTCTGGCATTTTCATTATGATGTATCTGGGTGTGGGCCTATTTGCGTTCTTCTTGCTTGGGGTTCTCTGTGCCTCCTGAACTTATGTGACCTTTTTCTTTACCAGGTTAGGAAAGTTTTCTGCCATTATTTCTTCAAATATGTTTTCTGTCCCTTCTCCCTTTCTGCCTCTTCTGGCATACCTGCTATTCGAATATTGTTAAGTTTCATGTTGTCCCACAGCTCCCTTATGCTGTCCTCCTGTTTTTGTTTTTTCTTTTTGGTTCTCTGATTGAGTGATTTTTTTCAACCCTGTCTTCTAATTCACTGATTTGATCCTCTGCTTCCCCTAATCTGCTATGTATTCCTTCCAATGTGTTCTTTATTTGTGCTACGTCATTCTCTATTTATGTTTTCATAGTTACTATATATTTTCTCATGCTGTTGAGCATCTTTACCATCTTATTCTGAACGCCATATCAGATAAATTTCTTATCTCCATTTCATTTCTTTTTCTGGAGAATTCTCTTGTTCTTTCATTTGGGGGTTGTTTCTTTGTCTCCTCATTTTGGCTGCCTTTTTGGGTTTGTGATTTAGTATTAAGTAGATCTGCTACACCTCTCAAACTCTGGTGGAGGACAGTGTCAAATGCTGTTTCTGACTAATTAGGTCAGGCAGAGACTCAAATCCTCCAGAGGCCACCTCTGCCTATAGACTGATAGAATGCCATCTTGAATTGCCCTCAGGCAGGTGTCCACAGGTGTGGCAAGAGTTTTTTTCAACAGGGTGAGGAAATTACTTCTTCCTAGAGGCTAATTGTTATTTTCAGTCTCTTAATGGGCCTGAGCAACTCAGCACCACGGGGCAAGAGGGTTTTCCAATAGAATGAATCAACTGTCTTCTCCCAAGGCAAAGCCACCTGTATAGCAACTGTCTGTGTCAGAAAGACCTCCGCAGTGTGAGGGAATGACTCAGTACAGGGAACCAGGGTGTTTGCTTTCTGAGCTCTGACCCCAGAGCCCCAGAGCCTGACTTTTGCTCACACAGCTCCAGTCCACTCTGCCTTCCCTCTGCCGGAGCACAAGGTGAGTGGCTCCATAAGGAATTTTGTGTGTTGGCCCTTTAAGAGGGTGTCTGCATTTCCAGCTGTCTCTCCCTGGCAGACAGCAACCCTGCTGCTTTTCACAGCCAGATGTTATGTGATTATCCTTCTCAGATCTGGTGCTCTCTGCTGGGGAACAGACCCCAGAGTTCTCAGTGGCAACCCCCCACAGCTGAGGTATCTCTCCAGAACTTCAGTTGCTGTCTGTGGGAGCCTGGCCAGCCCTTTTGTGCCTCTACCCCTCCTACCAGTCTCTATGCGGTCTCCACTTTCCATCCTCATCCTCGGTTATCCAGGTTCTCTCTAGCAAGTCTTCCGTTGATTATTCAGAAAGTTTTTCTGTATTTTAGTTGTAATTCCAGTTTGGTCCTGGAAGCATGTCCATGAAGCATCCACTTACTCTGCAGCTATCAATAAAGCTGTTTTTAAAATGTGTTCTAGGGATCTGATTTTCTGAGTGTTTGTGAGTTGTATTCATGAAAAAATAAATACAGGTTTGGCGAATGCAGGTTAAGCAAGTTCACATCAATAAGTAAATCAGTAATATCTTTTCTGACTTCTCAGAGCCTTCAATTTGTAGCAATGCATGGTAAAACTCCTGAGAGGAACGTATTTTGATAATGGATAATGCTTATTGAGTATTCACAATGTGACAGGCATATATTAACTCATTCACTCCTCACACTAACACTATGAGTAGCCCCATTTCACAAATGACGATAGTGAGACACAGAGACAACGATGCAGCTAGAAAGTGGCAAAGCCGCTGCAACTGGTTTGGCTCAGTGGATGGAGCGTTGGCCTGTGGACTGGAGGGTCCCGGGTTCGATTCCAGTCAAGGGCATGTACCTTGGTTGTGGGCACATCCCCAGTAGGAGGTGTGCAGGAGGCAGCTGATCGGTGTTTCTCTCATTGATGTTTCTAACTCTCTATCTCTCTCCCTTCCTCTCTGTAAAAAATCAATTAAATATATTTAAAAAAAAAAAAAAAGAAAGTGGCAAAGCCAAGATGTGAACCCAGGTAGTCTTGCTCTGAAATTCATGCTAGATTGCTTATCTTAATGTAGTATACAGCATTTCCAAAACATGTTTGACCATAGCTTACTTTAATAAAAAGAATTTCAAAACATTTGCCTTCTCTCCAGCTTTGAGGGCAGTGCCCTGATGCACTGTCAACTGAACAAATGGATTTCCTTTCCCCAGTCACTCCCTGCCATCCATTCTCCTTTTTTAGCACAGATTACATCATTCCCTTGCTTCAAATTCTCTGATGGCCTCCTGCTGCCTTTACACCAGGCTTTCCTAGCCTTGGCACTTTACTGGTAAACATTTGGGATCAGCTCACTTTCTGCTATGGGGCTTCCCTGTGCACTATAAGATGTTTAACAGCAATGACCTCTACCCACTAGATGTCAATAGCTCTCCCTGCCACCATGTTGTGACAGCCAAAAATGTCCCCAAACATTGCCAAATGTCCTGTGAGGATGAAATTGCCCCAGTTGGAATCTGCCTTAGAATATAGTCCTAATTCCTCCTCCTGGCTGATAGGCCCCAGGGTGGCCCTTGCCCTTGTCCTCTCTGACCACCTTGTTGTACCCACGCCCTCTGCAGCACTGGCCTGCTCTCTGATCTTTAAACTCTCCAAGCACATCCTCCTCAGGACCTGTGCATGTGCTTCCCCCGTCCCCCGTCCTCCCCCCCCCACACACACACACACCATCCCGTGTCTGGCTCTTCCTCATTATTCAGACTTCTGTCCACCTTCTTTGCTGTTTCTGTCCACTCACTCACTTGCTCTCCTAATACCTGCATTCTTTCTCCCTGAAACACATCCTTAAATTCATTGAATTCGTGTCATGTATGTAGTTTTTCTTTATAATCTGACTTCTCCATCTGTGTGTGGGCACTTGGTGGTCTTGCTCTCTATTGAACCTCCGGTGCCAAGAAGAGCCCTGGGCACTAGAACGGTGCTTGTCCCTGTGCGCTGGAAGAATCACAACTTTGTCACTATGTAAATCAGAAAGCCCTCTGCTGTGTGCCTGTGCCCAGTAACGATTGGGAAAAGGAGGGGAAACACTTTAGGACTTTTTATCACCTTGACTTTGGGTATCAGATATGCCTTCTGGTCTTTTGTAAAAGGTCTCTTTCTATCAAAACCAGTTGCCAAGAAGTTTTTAAAATGGAAAACAAACAAGAAAAGAAGAAAAAGCAGCAGCAGAGGGGAGGACAAGAATGAACTGCAATATTTTCAAGTCTCCTTCAATTAAATCAAGTCTCTATTTAGTGTCAACTGATTTTTCAAATAAAGTAGAGACTAGACACTGGAGCAGGCCTGGAAGACAGTTGTGGTAGGGTGTCTCCAGGTCACTGCTTTAACAATTCTAACAAAGAAGGGGTGTGACGAGGCAATTAGCAGCCCAGTTGGGATGTGAGGAAAAGAGAAATAAAAAGCAGAGAGGATGACTCAGGCTGGTGGCAAGAAGCCACCCAGTGTGCTAGCAATCAGAGAAGGGACCTTCCCTGCAAATCCATAGGACAACTCTAAAGCTCTCCCCAGATTTCCTCCTCTGGGCTGGTTTTCTATGCTGGGGTTTTGGTGAACACCATTGAACTTCCAGGGCTTGGCTTCTCCTTCTGCTAATGAGAGGCTCAGGCTTACTCAGAACTTCTCCACTTGGAGGCCCCAGCTGTAGAAGTCCTGGAGGGTTCTACTGGAGGTCATGAATATTTCACACCACCTATGAAATATTTTTACTAAAGAAAAAAAATCAAACCAGAAACAGTCAAGCCCCTATCTAACCACCAATTTACAGGAACTACCAGGAATGGGAAAACATGTTAGATGATACTACAGGGTTGCAATCCACAAATTCCTTTATATATATACTAGAGGCCCAGTGCATGAAATTCGTGTACGGGGTGGTCTCTCAGCCCGGCCTGCACCCTCTCGCAATCCTAACCAATCACCTGCCTGCCTGATTGCCCCTAACTGCTCACTTGACTGCCTGATTGCCCCTAACTGCCTCTGCCTTGGCCCCTGCAGCTTTGTCAGGAAGGATGTCCAGAAGGACATCCGGAAGGTTGTTTGGCTGTCCAGTCTCATTAGCATATTGCACTTTTATTATAGACTAGAGGCCATATCTACGGATTCATGCACCAATAGGGACCTTCGGCCTGGCCTGCGGGGATCGGGCCAAAACCGACTCTCTAACATCCTCTGAGGGATCCCGGATTGCGAAAGGGTGGTTCTTAGGTGACGCACCCCAGAATGAGGCTCCCTCCTCTCTGGTTCTGGGTGCGTCATCCAAGAACCACAGCTGCCAAGTCACCTCAGCTCAGCAGCTCCTGCATTGAGCATCTGCCCCCTGGTGGTCAGTGCATATCATAGCTACCGGTCAGACGGTCAAACAGTTGGACGGTTGCTTAGGCTTTTATATATATTGATATATATTTTATTGATTTCAGAGAGGAAGGGAGAGAGAGAGAGAAACATCAATGATGAGAGAGAATCATTGATTCACTGCCTCCTGCATGCTCCCTAATGGGGATTGAGCCTGCAACCTGGACATGTACCCTGACTGTGAATGGAACCATGACCTCCTGGTTCATAAGTCGATGCTCAATCACTGAGCCACACTGGCCAGCCATCTTTTTTTAAGTTTTAAATATGTTCTTATTGATTTTAGAGAGAGGAAGGAAGGGAGAGGGAAAGAGAGAAACTTCATCGGTTGCCTACTGCACGCCCCCTACTGGGATCAAGCCTGCAACATAGATATGTGCCCTGACCTGGAATCAAACCAGCGACCTCTCGGTGCACGGGATAATGCTCAACCCACTTAGCCACATAGGCCAGGGCAAAATCCATAAACTCTTTTTAAAAAATATATTTTTTTATTGATTTCAGGAAGGAAGGGGAAGGGAAAGAGAAATCGACACATCAATGATGAGAGAGAATCACTTATTGGCTGCTTCCTGCATGCCCCACACTGGGGATCGAGCCTGCAACCTAGGCATGTGCCCTGACCAGGAATCGAACCGTGACCTCTTGGTTCATAGGTCGACGTTCAACCACTGTGCAATACTGGCTGGGCAATCCATAAACTCATAATCACACAAAACCCTCTAGGACAAATGACTCAGTGCCTTTAACAAATAAATGCAAGGAAAGGCCCAGCCAGCATGGCTTAGTGGTTGAACGTCAACCTATGAACCAGGAGGTCACAGTTCGATTCCTGGTCAGAGCACATGCCCAGGTTGTGGGCTGGGTCCCTACTATAGGGCATTTGGGAGGCAGCTGATCAATGATTCTCTCTCATCATTGATGTGTCTATCTATTTCTCCCTCTCTCTTCCTCTCTGAAATCAATAAAAATATATTTTAAAAAATAAATTGCAAGGAAAGAAAAGAGAGGAACCTGTAGAATTCAAGAGACTTATCAATTAACAGCCATGAATGGGTGGACCTTATCTGCACTTTGAAAGAACAACCTATAAAAACAATTCATGAATTAATTAGGGATATTTCAACAATGATGGAATATCTGATGATATTAAGAGATGATTGTGAACATATGTTTCAGCATGATAATGGGATTATGGCTATTTTTAAAAGAGTCCCCTTTTTTTAAGGGAGGGCAAGAAAGGGGATAGATATAGATGGAAAGGTTTGACTAGGAGTTTCCAGTCATGGAAACTGGTGATGGGTCCATGATGATGCAGCATAGCAATTCCTCTATAAAAACAAACAAATATACCTTCATCAGTAAGATGACCTACAGGCTTACAAATATTTAGGTGATCTTATTAAAATTCAATTTAACTTTCTCTAATTGATCTGCTTTACATCATATGCCCAGCTATATAATCACTGGCTATGAAACATGGGCAAATTAATTCATCAACACTAAATTACTCTGACTTTGAGGCAATACCATATGGGAACTGAGAGCAGAGAAACTGTCAGTGCTGTCATTTGCATCTCTAGAACACTCAGCAATTGTATTTCTAGTTCTCAGAGCCTCAGCTTTCTCCCCTGTAGAATGGGGAGGGGGAGTAAATGAGATTTTTATGTGTGCAGTGTTGGCCCAGGGTCAGCAAACTGCAGTCACTATTATGACCAGGGGCAGCAATATCAGAAGATGTAGAGTAGGGTCTTATTCATATAAAAAATTATGTTTCTTCAGGCATTGTAGAAAGATGCCTGGAATATTAGAAATAGAGAACAAAGATAACCCCATGGGAATCATTCATTCATTCAACAAATACCACTGAGTGCCTCGAGTGTGCAAGCGCAGTGGGCCTATGGAGCAGAGGATGAGTCAGCTCCTGCCCTCCTGGGGCTGACGGGGTAGAGGAATGAAGACATGTTGAGACAGGGGAAACCAGGGGGTCAAGACTTCCTTAGGGGAGGTCCAGGGAGACGGGATCTGAAGGACACAGGAGAATGAGCCAGGCTGGATGTGGGGAGGGAGGCAGAGAGCAGGGAGAGAAAAAGGAGAAAGCATTCCAAGCTGCTAAGGGAAGAGCAAGTGCAAAGGCCCAGGACAAAAAGGAACAACTTCAGGATCTGAAGGATTGCCAAGTCCAGAGGGGACAGATCAAGGTAGAGCAGTGAGTGGCTGCAGCAGGGACAGTGGTTGGTCCACAGGAAGAAAAAACTCAGTATCGTGCGCTGCAAAGTGGCATCTGCCGGTTTCAGCTGCAGTCTGTTGCTAGGGGTGGAATATGTTTTTCTGGTTTCCTCTCAGAGCCGGGGGCGGCTGACTTTGATGTGGAGGGAGTGCACACACCGTGCATGCAAGTTACCTGAGTGGGCTGGATACCTGGAGGCAGAGCCACAGCTGCCTGGGAGGATGCGCTGACGCCTCCAACTTCGCCCTGCCACAGTGGGAACCTTTCAAGTCCGCACCTTGTGGTTTCTCCTGCAGGAATGCCAGGTTTATGATGCATCTATTCCCTTCACTGTTTTAATCTCCTCCCTGTGCCCCCACCCAGCTCAGGCCCTTTCATTTCATGGCAGATTTAGTGAGGCCACTGGTTCCTAGCTGAGTGTAGTGACATGTGATACTGAAGGGTCTGTCTTCATGAGAGAGAGAGACAAGTGGACGGATGGTTCTGGTCCCAGGAAAAAAGCACCTCCCAGAGAACAAATCTCGCAGATGTCATTGACTTGGCCTCTCCCTTCAAAGGAGAGCCTCATTGTTCCTCATTGACGATAATAAAGGAGAGCCCACCTGTTGCAATGCCCTCATCTGAAAGATGAAAACACGGAGGCCAATGTTTTTTATCTCCTCCCTGTGCCCCCACCCAACTCAGGCCCTTTCATTATCCCAACACCAGAAACCTGCACAATATTATGATGTGTTCCCAACCAGACCATCTGCAGTGCCTCCTATCCCAGCAGTAAGAGCTCAAATTTGGAGTCCAAATTTGCCTCTTGGCTCCATCACTTACTGTGGTACAATCTTGCACAAATGGCTCAACCTCTCCATGCCTCAGTTTCTTCATCTGTGAAATGGAGATAAAAATGTATACAGCTTAGGATTGTTAATGTAAATCTACTTCTGATCCTATCACTTCTTTATTCCGTGTTTATCTACTAATCCCAGGCCCCCCCCACCCCCACCTCGAAGGGCAGGACTCTGCCTGCCTTGTTCACAGCTGTGCCCTCAGTACCGAACATTTCCTCGCACGGGGTACATGGTGAGCAAGTACATGGGATAACAAAGGCCCTTGGCACAGCGCTTGGCACTGGCAGGCAGCCATCATTATGAACAGAGGAAGGCCATTATTGATGATGAAAAAGCAGGTTTCAAAACTACCCAATAACTAGGAACTGAGAAAACAGACTAGGTATTTTAGTGGGCCTGCCGTCGGTGGCTTTTCTGGGGCAAAGTCCCCAGGCCCCCGCCAGGCAGGACCAGGCCCCCACAAGCCTGGGAGCCAACTTGCTCCAGGGTCTCTGCCCACGGTCCTCTCTCAAGGATGTCATCCCCCAGACAAAGGACTCCTTCCCTGAGACTTCAAAATCCCTCTCCTGTGCCCGGTGAGGGCAGGGAGAAAGGCGCAGGTCGCCCAGTGTGCAAGGCGTCTGATGGCAGGACTGCTAGATGGAATGCCCCAGGTCAGCTAAATTTGAATTTCAGAACAATACATTATCTGTAAAAGTATGTCCCGGAGCCCAGCCCGTGTGGCTCAGTGTTTGAGCGTCCATCCATGACTCAGGAGGTCCCGGTTTCATTCCTCGTCAGGGCACATGTCCCGGTTGTGGGCTCAATCCCCAGTGGGGGGCTTGCAGGAGGTAGCCATCAATGATTCTCTCTCATCACTGATGTTTTTACCTTTCTCTACCTCTCCCTTCATCTCTTTGAAAGCAATAAAAACATTTTTTTAATAAAAAGCATGTCCTAGAAATTACATGAGATCTAGTTACCCTAAAAAAAAAAAGAAAACGAAAGTATTTGGTGTTGATCTGGGATTCGAAATTATCTGTGTCCCGTATTTTAATCCGCTAAATGTTGACCCAGTCCTGCCTGCACTTGGGGACCTCACTTTACCCTCACCTTCAAACCTGCCCTGGGCGCCCTGACCGGTTTGGCTCCTTGGATAGAGCGTCGGCCTCCGGACTGAAGGGTCCCAGGTTCGATTCCGATCAAGGGCATGTACCTTGGTTTCGGGCACATTCCCAGTGGGGAGTGTGCAGAAGACAGCTGATGATGTTCCTCTCTCATCGATGTTTGTAACTCTCTATCCCTCTCCCTTCCTCTCGGTAAAAAAATCAATAAACTATATTAAAAACAACAATAACAACAACAAACTGCCCTGGGCCCAGGAGGAACCTTCCGGGTGGTCAGGAGACAACAGAGAGAGGCTGGGTGAACCGGGCTCTGCAAGCCCGCGCTTCCTACATCGGCGTCCTGAGGGCAGGAACGTGGTTTGCTCTGCGCACAGCTGAGCCCGGGGCCTAGCACTGCATCTGCCACACAGCTGAGCTGCCATAACTATGTGCCATAATGACAAATCTCTGGTACTATTTCCCTAAACAGGCCAACAAAACAACAAAAACCCACACAACGATTTCAATGAAATCTAGGTCCAACATCCCAAGCATACCTTGCTGGTCCCCGCTGCTTGCCAGACGGCGCTCCAGGAAGGACCCAGCACTCCCCACCTCGGGTGTGGCCGGGCCTGACTGTCCTGCAGGCCGGCGCAGGCCACTCAAAGGCGGGTGCTATGCGCATGTGCCGTACAGCCCGCCGGGGGGGGGGGGGGGGGGCGTAAAGTGTGCGCATGTGCAGGAGGCCTCGACCCGGAAGCGCATGAAAGGGCCAGCCTCAAGCGCGCGCGCTGCCCAGGCAGGGAGGAGCCATTTGGGGCCCAGCTGGATTCGTGCACCTGGGGATTTTCAGTGGCGTCCGTCTTCATGGCCTTTGCGCCCATGGGGCCGGAGGCCTCGTTTTTCGAGGTTTTGGACCAGCATAGGGCTTCCCTGCTGGCCGCCCTGAAGAGAGGTGGCGGGGAGACCTCAGGCAGGGGGACCCACCTGGCCTCCAGGTACAAGGGTTCTGCTGGGGCGCATGCGCTGGAGACGTGGAAAGCGAGAAGGTTCCATGGCCTGCCGGGGGCGCGAGGTGCTCTGTAGGGAAATGCCCCGTTCCACCTTCCGGTCTTTCCCATTTAGGCCAAAGGCTGCCTCTCCGGTATTGAGGCCGCGGGGGCGGGCCTTGGCCTGCGGCCAGCCCAGAACCCCGAGAAGGCGCCTTCCTTAGCGCTCCTTCCCTTTTCAGCTTTTAATTCTTATTTTGGACTCCCAAAGCCTAGTGACCACGCTCCCCCCCCCCCCCCAAGCCTTCTAGAATGTTCCCACTCTGGACCCTTCTGGGAGCACCCCCACTGGGCTTCCGGGTCTCCCGAGATCCTCTGGGTCGGGAAGTTCAGGGCACAGTTAAGAAAGAAAACTTGGGGGGGATAAACATTTTCACCTCCGTTTTCAGGATTTTCTTTCTCAAAGCAAGTGAGAGAAAATAAATGTGAATTCTCACTCTAAGTGTGTTTTATAAAAGTGAACAAGGAAGCCAACACGTTTTAAGTGTTTTATAGCAAAACGACAGTTTTCTTGGAAGTGAAGACAGGACACATATTTTAAATGATTTTAATATCAATAAAGCTCAGAGTATGGTGCTGATAAGATCAATTAAAGCGATCCTGCAGCCACCCAACTTGGAATTAACTACAGAAAATATGTTTGTTATTGCCAACTTTTACTTCAAATGCGCTGTTGTTTTGCTTCCTTGATCTGCTTTTCTGGTTTATCGGCAGTTTTTCAGCCCAAGCAAATGGCTGGTGTTTTTTTTGTTTTTTGTGGGGTTTTTTGGTAAGCCAAACCAACTATCAAACACACACACACACACACACACACACAAGATAAGAAAGAAAGAAAAACCCACAAGCAAACCATTTTTTACATAAGGATTTAGTTTGAGGGGAGAATTTATGAGGATGAGGGGAAGTAGGGAGTGAAGTCCCTTGTTTACATTTAAGATGTAATTTAATCTGATTGTATCTCAGAGTTGGTCACAGTATTGTCCTGCAACATTTTTTGCAAACTGGAAAAAATTAATGAGATATTTGAGTCAGTTTTTACCTGTCGAGATTAGAAAATATTAAATGTTTTAAAATTTATTTTCTGATACTTGCGTTTCAGAAGACAGCAAGTTCCTGTGGAAATTATAATTATCTACATTTTGCCCATTGGCTAGATTTTATTTGCCATCCTAGGCAATATGCTAACTGTGCTTGTAACTGAACAGCGTTTTTTTGAAGCTGATGGTGTGTGAAATTAAAAGTCAGCTGGCAGAAAACTGCTGTAAAGTTTGCTGTAAAGTGGCGTAAGAGTTGCCAAGTCTTTCTGTAGTAGTGATTAAACTTTTTCTTCTTCTTAGTATCACTGAAATTCAAATGGGCTGACCTAAGGCACGAGATCAATTAGGGAAATATGCTACAAAAAGACGTTGTTTCTTTTGAAATACTTTTGCACTGCCGTTTTGGGGGGAAAATTTAAAATCAAAGTCAATATGACATCATTTTTAATTGAAACAGTATTATTTTAAGCCAATGAATTTGTATTTAAGTAAGTTAACATGAAAAGTAGATTAAAATCCTATATAATAAAAGGCTAACATGCAAGTTGTCCCCTCAACCAGATCTACTGGGAGTTCAACTGGAAGTTTGACCAGGGGGCGGGGCCAGCCAGCCGGCCAAACGCCTGTGTCCCCTCCCCCCAGCCCAGCCCGATTGGCCCTGATCCGGGCGAGCAGGCTGGACCCCACCCAAGCATGAATTTGTGCACCGGGCCTATAGTATATTTATAAGTTGTATTGTCTAGTCGTTAATCTAAAAGCGAGATATTACTTCAGTAGGTAATTGTTTGTAAAGTAAAATTACAAGCAAATGAAGTTTCTCTTAAGTAACCACTATAAGTAATGTTGTTGTTTGAATGCAGTACTGACATTAGAATTTAGTGAGAGATGTCATTATTGACATGGGTTAACTAGTCTTCAAAAACAACCAATGAAACAAAAAATGATTTCCATGTTGATCTGGGGAAATGTTACATATTGTAAAGGCGTAATTTAGAAGTAAGATTGAATCATAGTGTGTTTATTGTTTCAGTTCTGAGGTTCTTGCATCTATAGAAAAGGTTATCCAAGACGTAATCACAAGCTTGGCAAGAAACGAAGCACCTGCATTCACGATAGACAACAGATCAAGCTGGGAAAATATAAAGTGGGCATTTTGCATTTTAAAATTTGTAAATGTCATTATTTGAATTTATTGAAGTTAGAGGTCTAGTCAGATTTCATTTTTTTGTTGCTTTTACCATGCCAAAGAGGATATGAGGAAGTTTACAAAATACATACCATTTAGACAGGTTATATAAACTAGAAGTAGGAGTGAAAGATAAGGCAAAAGGAAAATAATGCTAGGAAGAAAGAATGGAGCTCTGAAAGAGGTTAGAGTTCAAAATGCATATGATAAAGTCTTACAGTTCTGCTAAAAATAGGCTCCAAACTGAGATCTAAGCTTCCCAGCACTCGAAGGGGGCAATTCTCATCTATATTGAGAAAGTAAACCACTTGTGCAGGGGACCTACAACTAGTCCTGATACAGAGACCAAAATAAATGTGTCCTCAACATAGAGCATGTTTCAAAGGCTCTTTCTCCCAACAGATCTTCCCCTGCTAAGGCATGTGTCCCAGTGGGTAAAATCAGCGAAGAGCTTTATTGAAATCCTGGAACTTAGATACATAGTTTGTTTTTTTTGAGTTCCTCAGCCTGTAAAATCTTTCCACTAAGTAATGAAAAACACTACCAAAATAGTTATCAGTGAGTTACAGAAACAGAATAAAAGTAATTTTGAGGCCCAGTGTCACTATTATTTTATAATTAATATAATTAATATAAAATGTAAGCTTTTGAATCATATTTTACAAAGTAAGAAGCCCCCTGACAACTGGCCTATTTGCCTGATGCTTTCTGCCCCCTTTAGGACAGGCTTGGTAGTTCAATTTAACAACCTAATATAAATCATTTCATTTAATGTAACTTTGGAGGTAAATCAGAAATTAAATACTTCAAAACTTATTAAATTGAGTAACATTATTAAATGAATAAATTGTTAAAATTATCAAAACGCTAATAAAATTGTGAAATATTTGAAAGTAGTTCACATACACTAAATGTCTTCCCAGGAAAGAAATTCACAGACACACACACATCATAATCAAAGGTCTATAATTCATTTAGTTTAAACACTTTTTTTTAGTGCCTCTATATGTCACAAGACCAGTTACCCAATTATCACCTGGAATTATTTAAGCTTATAATCAGATTATCCTAAAGCTTTAGTGCTTACATTACAAAGAAATGTGAATTTAAATTATATGCAGACGAGGCCATTAAGTGTATATTGTTTGGTATTCGGAAATTAATTCTTTTTATTCCCTTTAAACAAAATGACAGATTTGAAGATTCTGTGGGTCTTCACATGGTATCTCCTTGTGCCACAAGAAAAATCAAAAGTGATTCACTAAAATCAGTTAAAAATTTTGGTAAGTTAATCTTTCTTAGCTTTTAGGATTAAATGGATTTGGTTATCTTAAGGATTTTCATTATTCCTAGTTAAATAATTTTACTTCTTCTTTCATAGACCATCCTTGTACTTGAAATAAATGTATAGAATTTTACATTGTCATTAACCATGGAAGTTAATTGTAATTCCAAAATAAATTTTCAAGGTACATGACTCAGTGGAAAAGTATTCTCTCAGTTTTGCTGTTCATTGAGCAATTAATTTTATCTGATTCTTCAGGCAATTATATTCTGTATTTAACACTTCTGTTTTGGAAAGATTACTTTTTGTAATGTTATGGAAAGTAACTGGCGACAGTTAAATGTTTTGAATTAGTCAGAGAAATGATGAGTAACTTGTTTATTGCATCTTTTTTTTCCAGCTCTAATTCTTAAAATATTGTCCATGATTTATAAATTAGTGCAGAGCAACACTTACGCAACCAAAAGGTAAGTATACTTTCTGGTAAATTACTTTTTAAAATGCAATGTGAGACTTAAATTGACTTTCATTATATGTTTTGAAAAGTTACGTCAAACTAGAGTATAGGTAATAGATTACTTCCTTTATATGTGTGTTTCATCCAGTTAAAGCTTTCTTTAAATAATACTCCAATCCTTGTTATATTCAAAGGGAATATGGTTAATTAAAAAATGTTTTTAAAATTGTTATAGAGACATATATTACACTGACAGCCAGCTCTTTGGTAACCAGACTGTTGTGGACAGCATCATCAATGACATTTCCTGTATGTTAAAAGTGCCGAGGAGGTGTTTACATATAGTAAGTACCATTTAATACAAAACATCTTTTTTTAAAATATATTTTTATTGATTTCAGAGAGGAAGGGAGAGGGAGAGAGACAAAAAAACATCAATGATGAGAGAGAATCCTCCTGCATGCCCCCTACTGAGGATTGAGCCCCCAACCCAGGCATGTGCCCTGACCCAGAATCCAGCCATGACCTCCTGGTTCATAGGTTGACACTCAACCACTGAGCCATACCAGCCGGACAAAGCATCTTATTTTAAGACAAAATGTTTGTATAAAAATTGTAATAAAAAAATAAATGTGATCTGTGCCTTCTTTTGATAAATTTTGATACTATATTTTTCTCACTATAAATTTAAATATCTAGTCTCAATGTTTTTCCTTGGATGAATGAACCAAAATAGATGAATTACCAAATGTTTTTCAATCCTAAATACTCTGACATATTTTTCCTTTATCTCTTAAAGTACAATCTGAGGTAAAAATACATATACTTTAGGTATACACGAGGAATGTACATACTTTGAAGCATAAAATACAGTCATAAAAACGTTTTCAAATTTTTTTTTTTTTTAGTTATCTACATCAAAGGGTTTAATTGCTGGCAATTTAGGGTATATAGAGGAAGATGGCACCAAAGTAAATTGTAGCTGTGCAACAGTAAGTATCTGTAATGTTTTCACATACTTTAACGCCCTTTCAGATCCCTTGTTTTAGAAATGTATTTTATTTCCTGCTTGTTATGTAATTTGGAGCTTAAGATTTTAAAATAAAACCGAAGGCCATGGCTAGTGTTGCTCGCTCGGTGGTTAGAGTGTCAGCCCACAACACACCAAAGGTTCTAGGGTTTGATTCCAGTCAAGGGCATAGATTTGATCCCAGCCCTGGTTGGGTCACCTGCTGGAGGCAACCAATCCATGTGTCTGTTTCACATTGATGTTTCTCTCTCTTTCCCCCTCGCTCCCTCCCTCTCCCTCTCCTTCTCTCTCTCCCTTTCTCTCTCTCCTCCCGGCTGTTCCCCCTCCCCTCCTTTCCTCCCTCCCTTTTTTCTACTCTCCCCAAAAATCAATGGACAAAATATTCTTGGGTAAGGATTAACAAAACAAAAAACAAAATAAAACTGAAGGATGAATAGGTATATGAATAGGTATAGTTTTAAAATATGTCATTTGTTAAATGTCATTGAAATAAATGTACACATTTCTTTCAAAAACGTACTGTTGTTGTGAGGTAGAGTGTGACTTGACCCTTTTAGCATGGTTATTTAGGTAATCTTCATAAAGTTTTCTGGTTCTGAAATTAATTTATTTAAACCTAAACTATTTTGCTCGGCTCTGGTGCATAGAAGGCCCGCAACACTAAACAAGCACAGCAGTTTGAAAGGGCCAGCTCACCAGTTTGGAAAGGAGGAAGCTGATGCCTATGAGAACCTGCGTCAGGAAGTCTTTCCTTCATCCATTTCTGCCCTTGAAGGCACATATCCCCAAAGTTTCCAAGAAATTCTGGAAAGTAGTTTGGATCATGTCTGTTTTCTTACTGAAGAATAAATCTGTTTCCTATTGTTTTCTTACTGAGGTGTAAACTTCTGATGACAGATATATTTTCTTTAAATGAAAATATTGGATTTTTGTGATAAATTTTAAAATGTAGTTATACTTTCTTTGTATCTAAAAAACTGTCTTGTTTTGTTAATGTAGGCTGTTGCTGTGCCATCTAATATTCAAGGAATTCGGAGTATCCTTTGAATGGGAAAACTATTTAAACTTCTAGAATGTTTATGCATTCGTTACTTTGGTAAATCAAGCTTTCTGATGTATAACCAACAAGCGACCCTATAGTGGTCAAGATGAACACTCCATGGTCCCTTCTATAGGATTCTTTTAGGAACTCACCATTAGTACGAGAGACAGACAACTATGTATATGAATAGATATGTTACATATTTCAAGGTAAAATAAAAATACTACACCTCTAGCTGCTGTTGAATTGATCTGTAGGCACCATTATTAGTTACTGGTTAAATGAAATACTCTTTCCTTAAATTTGCCTTAACTTCGCAGATTTAATTACAAATGGGAAATTTCTACTAATTGTAGAAAAAGATGCAACATTTCAGCGACTGCTAGATGACAACTTTTGCAACAGAATGTCTCCATGCATCATGGTTACGGTATATTATATGCCTTTACTACAATTCCAAGATTAGCATAGTATTTTGGTGATTGATAAGAGGGGTTTATGATGTCATCTATACAGCTTGGACAACATTCTCTTATCAGTATGATGCTGCTTGACAAGGGCTACTTGTCTCAACTGTAATACAGTAACAGCGGAGCTTGGGGCAGGGTTGAATGGACAAGGGCTACTCCTCGTTTTCCTAATACAGGTTTGTGTACCAAGTGATTTCATCAAGTCAGTCAAAAGGAACCTGCTTTTTAAAAAAAGCTGAATGTTTAAAGAACAGCAAAGAACACAAGAGACTACATTGAGTTAACACACAGGGAACTACCGACATCAGTTAGCAAAGGGTAGTAAACTTCCTGCTACAGGGTAATGTGGGAGGAGTTTGTAAAACTTGATGGATGATATGGGCTGGAGTAAGAAAGAAAGAGATTAGAATAAAGGAAGTTTGGGGTGTGGGTAGGTGGAATGATGACAGAATAACAAAATAGATCAGGTTCCCCTCTGCTGTCCCGGCTTTCTCCTACTTTATAAAAACCTAGGTTTATAAAGGGAAAAAAGCTCATCTATTCAAAATTATTCTGGCTTATTAGATTAACAATAATTGTGATGTTTGTGAGCTGTGTTTGTGGAAGCAGGATGTCAGGCAGCTGTAGGGAGGCTTGGGAGGCCTGGCCACACCCAAGGAGGCATCCTGACTTAGTGGCATCCAAACAGAAGGTTTGGGGTTGGTGAGAAAGGATATGATGAGGATTCTTGTGGCAGCTTCATCAACTACATCAGTGGTTCTCAACCTTCTGGCCCTTTAAATACAGTTCCTCATGTTGTGACCCAACCATAAAATTATTTTCATTGCTATTTCACAACTGTAATGTTGCTACTGTTATGAATCGTAATGTAAATATCTGATATGCAGGATGGTCTTAGGCAACCCCTGTGAAAGGGTCGTTCGACCGCCAAAGGGGTCGCAACCCACCGATTGAGAACCGCTGAACTAGATGGAGACAGAGAGCTCTGGAGTCAGGGAGCCTGTCAGGAGGCCGTCAGGAGTAAGATATGGTTAAGGAGAAAGGACTGAAACAAAGGGCATTTCTAATGCCAATTCAAAAGGAATTGGTGACCACAGGATAGAGGAATGAGTCAAAGTGACCCTGATGTGATGTATGGAAGCCACATTATCAATAGACAGCCACAGGACAAGTGGTAGGAAGGCTCAGTTCTTTGTGGAAGAAAAATTTTGAGTGTAGTTTTAGAAATACGAGATGATAGGGAATCCTAGTGGTACCTAGTTGAAAGTGGAGATGGAAAATGCAGACTAGGACCTCATAAATAATAGAGGTTGTATTTAAACCCCGGGAGTGATCTCTTGCTAGGGGTGTTCTGTGGTGCTCTCTTTGGCCCCGCCCCCTTCCCCTTTCACACCTCCTGGGCTGCCTGGAAGCCAATCCACTGCAGACAAAGAAAGCTGAAGTGGCCTGGGTCCCCGTTCACATCTGGTCCTACTGCTTAGGAGGCGCACGGAAAGCACGGCTCTGTCACATCTGGGTTGAAAAGATAATATAATAGTGGTGGTAGAGCTTACAAGGACTAGAATGTATGCGCCCAGGTAACACCCACAGGTGGACCCATAGTGGTTGCCTGTGAAGAGGGGAGCTGAAATGGGCGGTCAGGCTAGGAAGGGGTCATTTTTCACTGGATGCCCTGTGGTACTCTTTGACTTCTCCACCACACACCCCTGTTTTCTTTTCCCAAAGAAAAGAATAAAAATACGCTACTATCTACTAAGTGATCCTACTGAGTACTTAACATAGAGTCCACTTTCGCTATCTGTCACATAGCAACTTGTAAAGTCTCTCAGCCGCTCTGTGAGGTAGGTATTCTAGTCATCCCCATTTTAATATCAGGTCACTGGGATGCAGGAGGGTATTCACCACAAGGCTATGGCTGGTTAAAACCAGAACTCGGATTCCGACAGTCCAGCTCACATTGATATAGTGCAGCAACTCTGTGTGGCAGGCATGTTTACCCAAATTTTATAAATAAAGCCACAGCTCAATGAAACGTAAGAAACTGGCCCGATGTCCCCCCCCAGTGAATGGCAGAGGGAATTCAAACGCAAAGCTGTCCAATGGGAAGCACATCCTAGTATCTCTCTACTATCTTCCCGCTCTGACCCCTTTGGTTTCCTGCTTTTCTCTCTTAACACTATTGCAATGCTTAGTAAGCTACTTTCCTACAGTATTTAATAACTTCATATTATTCCACCACTTAGGTTTATTAAATCCTAAAGTTTAGACAGGTTCTCTCCTAAGTGCTTTATAGTTACTAAATAATTTCTATAACCTTGTAAGGTGTTACAGAGCCCTAAGCCGCAGAGGTTTGAGGACTTACTCAGGTTCATACTACAAAGTGGCAGAGCCGAGATGCCAGCCCAGGCTGCTGGCCCCGCACCTGGTACATATATCACCACTGTGCAATGCTGCCTCTCCATGTCCCTGTTAGATATTTTGGCTATTTATAGTATTTTTGTCATTTTAAATTACACTGCAGTGAACACCGTCAAGTATGTAGAATTTTCATTATTCCTGTTTCTACTGAAATATTTCCGAGGACTGGAGTAACTGAATCAAAGGTATGAATGTATATGGGCTTTTTCACCCTGTTGTACATATTGTGCATTTTTCACAGTCAACACTAATCTTCCACCATCTGAAATTTAAGGTGAGGAATCTAACTTTTACATGATTGGTAAGATAAGGATATTGTTTTATAGATTCCATTCTACTGTAATTAAAATGCATAATTTTTATCTTGCTTTTAGGGGAAGGGAGTGCCTGATCTGAACACCAGACTTTTAGTCAAGAAGCTGTGGGACACATTTCACATCCCCATTTTCACTCTTGTAGATGCTGATCCACACGGTGATTTATGGTTTATATTTTGAAACAGTTAGAATTAAATCATATTTGTAGTTTTGTGTTGTTTTGCTCTTAGAACTCTTCCATAATTTTTTTTTATATTTTTATTGATTTTTTACAGAGAGGAAGGGAGAGGTATAGAGAGTTAGAAACATCCATGAGAGAGAAACATCGATCAACTGCCTCCTGCACACCCCCTACTGGGGATGTGCCCACAACCAGGGTACATGCCCTTGACCGGAATCGAACCTGGGACCCTTCAGTCCGCAGGCCGATGCTCTATCCATTGAGCCAAACCAGTTAGGGCCCATAAATATTTTTAAAGAATATGATTATTAGATTAAACTTAATGACTGTTATCATTTGAGGTGATGTATTGCTATTTTAGCCATATTAAACTGAACAATAAATTCTTCTTTGGTAATGTCCACAAAAATAAAATTTTCAGATGTTAGACATAATTTGAGAGTGCAAATTATCTAACCTATAATAGACAAAAAGTCTAATTTTAAAGTTAACTCTTTTAACAGGCATAGAAATAATGTGCATTTATAAGTACGGATCTATGGTAAGTAGAGAAAAGTTGCTGTTTTAGTTTCACTATTAAGGTATTTTATATTCATTGGGGTTATTTCTGCATTTACTTATCAGCCCTAGTAAGTGGCGCTCCCTCACTAGTTTCCAGGGGAGCTACTGTCCTGGTCTAGGGCCAGTCTGTTTCTGTGGCTGTGATTCCAGCTTCCAGCATGACCAGTGCAACCACAGATGACAGAGTGTGATTAGCTGTGGACAGGAGGCATTACTATCCACTCTCCTGGCTGCTAAAGTAACCTTGGGCCTCAGGGTAACAACATGTCTGATCGCAAAGAATACTCTGAACATTATATGTAGCCTTGAATTCGGACCTAGCCAGTTCCCTTTCCCCTGCCGTAAGGACCAATTTCACCACTAGAGTCTGAACTATCATACACCAGTGGTTTTCAAATTGTGGCCCTGGACCACACTAGTGAATCATCAGTGTCATTCGGGAACTTGTTAGAAATGCAAATCTCAGCCCCTCTCCAGACCTACTGAATCCACTGAATCCGTGTCTCTGGGGGTGGCCCCTCCAAGTGGTTCTGACGCATAGTCGAGTTTGGGAGCCACTGGTGCGCTCCGTGAGTGTCGTGTCCCTGACGTCTGTCTAGAGCAGATGAAAAGGATGTGGGAGCAAGGTGCTGACATATGAAATCAGAGTAACACAGTAATAAGTGCAGGTCAGGGGATCCCTTTGTAGCTTTACTTTATAGAAAATCAATCCAGAAATACTACAGAGCAGTTTGAAACCCTTCAGCGAAGCTTCAGTGATTTTCTCACTTCTGCGGGCTCTGAGGAGTGAAGCCTTTAGTATTCGTTATTGCTAAGTAAAAAATTTGGCTGCAAAATGAGTATGCTAGTTCTCTGAAATTTAGCTTTACCTAATGCACTTTTGCTCTTTATTTTAGTCTATGTCTTTTGAAGCACATAATCTCACAGTCCCAGCTATTAGATGGCTTGGTCTCCTCCCTTCAGATATAAAAAGGTTAGATGGGTTTGTAAAACTGGGATCTTTAAAATAATGACTCATTGTAACATGTCACAATAAGCCTCAAAAGTCACACTACAAGGGAAAAGTCCTTAATGCCTTTTATTTACATTGTTCACTGGGACTAAGTACTATATAATTATGAATTAAATTCATCAATGTTTCTGTTTCATCTACTAAACTGCCCAACTTAATTTGGTTAATTGAACCTTCAGCTAGCTAGAAAACATTTTTTGTTTTGCCTTTACTATTAAAATATTTTGAAATTTATTATACTTAGAAAGCATAAGACATTGAATCTGGTTAAATGGTCATCACTGACAACATCATTTGACATGAATCAGTTTTATCATAGATTTAAATTTTTAATGTCATAAAAAACTTCAATTTTAGAATTCATACAGTTTGAGAACCTCGTTTATCACGTCTAATATATACATTCATTATAGAAAAAAATATTCACTAACAAGATAAAAATCACCTACAGGTGAACAGCTTTACCCTTGTAGATTATTTTCTGTGCATAATTATAGCTTTTCACAAAAATGGACTCAAACTCTAATATTACCTTGTAATCTCCTTTTCTCACACAACACGCTGAGATCACTTTTCCCTATCAATAAATACATTTCTCTTCCCCAGCCTCAGTTTAATGTCTTACATTACTGAGTTCACATTCTACATGTGCTTGCTCAGCCAATCCCTCAAAGTCAGAGATTTGGGTTGTTTCCAAATCTCTTCTGATAGCGCTGTGATGGACCCTCTTGTAACTGAATCTTTGCCTCCAGCTTTAATGAGTCCCACAGGCTGAATTCCCAGGATGGCTGGGTCAAAGGGTATGCACACTTTCCAGGCTTTGACTGCCCTCTGGATGGGTTAATGATTTTGCTTTCCCTGGAGAGTATAATCCCACCTGTCCCTCAGCATAAGACAATCACTATTCATTTCTGCTAATGGGATATTTTAAAATATTTAATTATTACTATAATTGGCCAGTGAGAATGAACTTTAACGTGGATTGGATTTCTTTAAACAGTGAGTGAACTTTGGTTATGGGCACTTGTTTTCTAAATATGGAATATGAACAGGTTTTGGGTGATTGCCACTTGTTATAAAACAAGGGCACAAGAGAAAACATTTAATTTTTGATCTTTGAATATTTACACTCTAGTGAATCAAAGTTCTGTTCAGTTTAGTGTATTATGTCATGGTCCAAATCCCTTAGGAAGGAGATGTATTTGTATGGATATTATTTCTAACACAAATTTAGGACAAATGATCTGATAAGTATTAAGGTGGAGGGCTTGGAGAAGAACTTGCTGTGACTCATAATTCCTTTAGTGCCGTCAAAAGTCACTCCAAGTAAATGTACAATCAGAGATAAAAACAGTGTAGTAGCTACACAAACATGGCTTCAAGGGAAATCCTCTAGGCCTCCTTTCAATCAAATTGTCACCCTTTCCATGAGCTGCCACTGGCAAGTGGTCATAATTATGGGGACATTGAAAACGACTGGAGCTCTCCCAGGAAATCCAGGATTTATGACTTCAAAAGTAGTCCACACCACAAATCCAGACCTCTCATGGTCTATTTTTTTAAACACATAGCAAGATAAAATTGTATTTTACTTTTTTTAATTTAAAACTAGGTAGGTGTGCCTGTATGTGTGTGCATACATTGCACATAAGTGAAAAATGATTAACTTCCATGGACCAGAAAATTCTCAGTGATTACAAAGAATCAAGTACTCAGTGGAAACTAAAATCCCACAGTGAGTCTCACTGTGGCACACGTATTGGACCTCACTGCTCAAAACTGTGGCGCTCTGGAGCTGCCTTGGTGTGCATATATGTGATGTTAGTGCTATCGTCATTTATTGTTTGTTTGTTTTAATATTTTTATTAATTTTAGAGATAAAGGGAGAGAAAGATAGAAACATCAATGATGAGAGAGAGTCATTGATCGGCTGCCTCGTGCATGCCCCACACTGGGGACCTAGCCTGCAACCAGGCACATGCTCTGACCAGAAATTGAACTGTGACCTCCTGGTTCACAGGTTGACACTCAACCACTGAGCCACCACAGCCAGGATGTTTGTTTTTTTGTTAATCCTCACCCAAGGATATTTTTTCCACTGATTTTTTTAGAGAGAGTAGAAGGGGAGGGAGGGGGAGAGAGAGAGAGAGAGAGAGAGAGAGAGAGAGAGAGAGAGAGAGAGAGAGAGAAACATCAATGTGTCTGAGAGACACATCCATTGATTGCCTCCCACATGCACCCTTACTGGAACCAGGGATCAAACCTGCAACCCAGTTATGTGCCCTAACCCTCAACCCTTCAGTGCTCAGGCCATACTCTAACCACTGAGACCATAACAGCAGGGCATCATTTGTTTTATAACCAATGTTTGCCTTCCTATCATCCTGTGAGTATGGCATGAAGAAAACCAACAACTTAGAACAGACTTCCACCGTGAACTTGATCACTTCTTGGTCTAGGACATGCCAGAACCCCAAAATTTTGGACTTAAAGGGTGTATCTGTATTAATTTTCTTATCCATAATTTCTGAATTTCTTGGAATAGTACAGTAAATATGAATGAAACATGACCTTCAAGTGATAGGAATACTATTTTTTTACTAATTTTTTTTCATCTGTTTTTTTCTAGGTTAAATATACCTAAAGATACTTTAATTCCATTGACAAAACGGGACCAAATGAAACTTGACAGTATCCTGAAGAGACCTTATGTTACTTGCCAACCATTTTGGAGAAAAGAAGTATGTTGTTGTTTTTAAATTCGAGTGCTTTATGTTTGATTGCCTTTTACTATAGTAGCAGTCATTCACACAATATTTTGAAAACATCCTCCTTGAAATCCATGTAACCAACAACTAAGGTGGGTATTGTTTGATAATACATGATTGTTGAAACATCAAATCATGGATGCTAATAGATAAGATCACCTCAGTGGAGCTGGTCTATTTTTATCCTCATCATAGTTATGTACCCATTGTTTATGGCTGTATCATAGTTTATGAAAGGAAAAAAGAGAAAGTAGTTAGAAAGACGCCAGACTTTTCCTGGTTATTGAAGGCATCCATACTGGTTAGTCCCTTCATATTCTTAGTTGTTGCAGCTCTAGAATATTCTGGCTGACTCTAAAGACTATTGTCCATAGTTTTGGAGAATAAAACAAGTCTAGATTTACCAATTTGTTGAGTTGCCAGAACTGTAGCAAAGAACTCTGGTATGACTATATTTTACTTTTATTGACAGATGGAAATAATGGCAGACTCTAAAATGAAGGCAGAAATTCAAGCTTTGACCTTCCTATCATCAGATTATCTTTCCAGAGTATACTTACCTAACAAATTAAAATTTGGAGGGTGGATATAAAAATGTATCAGAATATATCTTACAATTTTAAGAGGATTCTAAGTTTTTTTCAGTAGAATACTGTTGTGAGAAAAAAAACATTTTTCTTTTGTAAAAAATCTTTATTGTTTGAGAGTATTACAGATGTCCCTTTTTTCCCCCCATTACCCCCCTCCACCAGGTTCCCACCCCGCCCTAAGCCTTCACCACTCTATTGTCTGTGTCCATAGGTAATGCATATATGCAGATAAGTTCTTTTGTTACCCTCTTCCTACACCCCCTTCCTTCGGAGATTCGTCAGTCTGTTCCATGTTTCCATGCTCCTGATTCTATTTTATTCACAGGTTACCTTGTTCTCTCTCTTCTCCTTCTGGCACCCCCATAATATGAGATATTTTGTTCATTAGATGTCTTGCTCATTTATTTTGATTTTTAGATTCAAATGTTGATATGTATTCATTGCCATTTTATTCATATTTTTTCTCTTCCTCTTCCTCCTCCTCCTCCCCCTCCTCTTCCACCTCCTCCTCTTCCTCTTACTCCTCCTCCTTTCTCCTTCTCCTTCTCCTCCTAATATAATACTGGTTTGGTGGTAATAAACTCCTCTAGCTTTTTCTTGTCTGTGAAGCTCTTTATCTGACCTTCAATTCTAATTGATAGCTTTGCTGGATAGAATAATCTTGGTAGTAGGTCCTTGCTGTTCATCACTTTGAATATTTCTTGCCACTCCCTTCTGGCCTGCAAAGTTTCTGTTGAGAAATCAGCTGATAGTCATATGGGCACTCCTTTGTAGGTAACTAACTGCTTTTCTCTTGCTGCTTTTAAGATTCTTTGTCTTTAACCCTTTGCATTTTAATTATGATGTGTCTTGGTATGGACCTTTTTTGGGTTCCTTTTGTTTGGGACTCTGCAATTCCTGGACTTGTAAATCTATTTCTTTCACCAGGTAGGGGAAGTTTTCTGTCATTATTTCTTCAAATAGGTTTTCAATATCTTGTTCTTTCTCTTATCCTTCTGGCATCCCCATAATGTGAGTGTTGGTACACTTGAAGTTGTCCCAGAGGCTCCTTACACTTTCTTCATATTTTTGGATTCTTTTTTCTTTTTGCTCTTCTGATTGGGTGTTTTTTGCTTCCTCATATTTCAAATTATTGATTTGATTCCTGAAATCCTCTACTATTGAATCCCTGTAAATTATTCTTTATTTCAGTTAATGAATGCTTAATTTCTGATTGGTTCTTGTTCATGTCTTTGATATTCTCACTAAGATCCTTGAAAGTCTCACTAAGTCCCTTGAAGCTCTCATGAAGATCCTTGAGTAACTTTATAACTGTGGTTTTGAATTCTGTATCTAGTAGTTTGCTTTCTTCCATTTCTTTCATTTGTGACGTTTCTTTTTGTCTGCATTTTGGCTGCTTCCCTGTGTTTGTTTTAGCAAAGTCTGAAGCCTAAGCCAGGACAGGCCATTCATATGGAAAAGCTGCTGCAAATAGCTTGGGTGGGGCTGCAAATTGGATGGGATGGGGTCTCAGGGAATCACCACAGTGGAGCAAACAGTATGAGCCAGGCTGATGGAGACTCAGATATGCCTGCCAATCAGCCCTATAACAAGGAACATAGGAACAATGGCCCTGTGAGCACCCTTGTCTGGGAGAAAGCCACCCCTGAGGTTCTGCAACAATGCCAAACAGTCCAGTTCCTCCCCATATGTGTCTGGGTCCCCCAACGCTTCCTGGCACTGGAGCTCAGAGAGATTGAGTCCAAGTAAGTTCGTGCATTTGCCCTTTAAGAGGGACACCTGGTCTCCGCAGCCTGCATGTCACACAGCCACAAGCCCCGCTGGTTTATACATCCTGAAGTTATGTGACTTTTCTTCCCAGCTCTGGGATCCTGGGTTGGGGGTCTGGTGTGAGGCTGGGACCCCTTGCTCCTCACTGGCAACCTCCACAGGGATGATTTCCCTCCCAATTTAAAAAATAGCACACATGGGTGTTAGACCAGCCCGTTCCACGCTTCTGCCCCTCCTACCAGCCTCAATGTGTGTTTTTCTTTACTTCTCTAGTTGTAGGACTTCCATTCATCCAGCTTCCAGGTGGTTCTGAATGATAGTTATTCCTTATTTTAGTTGTAATTTTGATGTGGTTGGGGAGGTAATGAGTACCTGCATTTACCAACGCCACCATCTTGTTTCTCCAAAAAACATATATTCTTAATTTCATAGATGTAAAATAATTTTTCATTCGTATATTTTTTGTTGAATTGTATATTCAACAAATGCTATATTCTAATTTTCTTTAGAAGGCTTCATCTTACCTTTTTCTATAGAGACTGATTTCTATCCTATGTTCTAAATTATTAAAAAAAAAAACATGTTATTTTGATTTTTAAATTTTATTTGAAAAAATATGTTATACATGTAATCAAAGTGTACAAAAATATTTTATTTGTCCGGCTGCTTGGTGGTTGAGTATCAACCTGTGAACCAGGAGGTCGTAGTTCAATTCTCAATCGGGGCACATGCCCGGGTTGCGGGCTCAATCCCCAATGTGAGACATGCAGGATGTTTCTGTCTCTCCCTCTCCCTTCCTCTCTGGAATCAATAAAGATATATTTTAAAATATATATTTGATTTACTGTCTACAATAAACTAATGTTAAAGGATTTTATTAGCAACAAAAATTAATAATAACCTAAATTTGGAAGGGTTTTACAGCAGTTTCTTCTTAGTTACATTTCCCTTTGTTTTCATAGTTTAGGGGTCAGACCTCATTCATCCACTTGTGAAATTAGTACAATTTATTGTGAATAAATATTTGGGTGTGTGTAGTCTTCAGTGCTTTATTTTGTTTTTGAGCATACTTTTTATTAATAATATGTATTTTTAAATGTTCTCAAGGGTTTATCAGTTCTCACCCAAGTTCAAGTCAGCTAAATTCTCTACTCTAAGTTTATAGAACAAAAAACTTATCCAGTTTTAATATTTACAGAAGTCTAAAATTTTAATAAGGCCCTTCTGTAACAGTCAAGATATGATCTTTCACCCTTGTAAACCTATCTTAATTTTTCTAGATGAGTTTTACGATTTTATTCTGTACTTTCAATAAACTGTTAACTGCACTGAGAAGTTCCTTGTAATTGTGAGCAAGAATATGTATTTATAGAAGTACAGAAATGTTGGGCTGTTTATTTTACCAAGGTGAATCCTATCTAATAATAGACAAACATGGTAATTGACCATACCTTCGCTACACCTCCCATTGGCTAATCAGCATGATATGCAAATTAATCCAACCAAGATGGCGGCCAGCGGCTACGCAGCTGAAGCGAGCAGGAGGCTTGCTTGCTCCAGTGATGGAGGAAGCCAAGGTTCCCCACCTGCCCCGGCCTGGCTCTGAGCTCCAAAAGCAACAGAGTTTCAATTATAGAAGCTAAACAAACCCCAGATACCTGCTTTCAGCAGGCCGTGGCCTCAGAGCTGGAGCGAGCAGGAGCCTGCTCTCAGCTCAAGTGACGGCAACAACGTTTTAATTATAGAAGGTAAATAAATCCCAGAATTAAAAAAAAAGAAAAAAAGAGAGGCTGGGAGCTTCAGTTGCTGGCCAGCCTGAAAATGGCCCTCAGCCCCTCACCCTGACTGGCCAGGCACCCCAGTGGGGACCCCCACCCTGAAGGGAGTGTGACCAGCTGCAAACAGCCATCAGCCCCTCACCCAGGCTGGCCAGGCACCCAAACGGGACCCCCACCCTGATCCGGGAGACCCTTCAGGGCAAACCAGCCGGCCCCCACCCATGCACCAGGCCTCTATCCTATATAGTAAAAGGGTAATATGCAAACTGACCCTAATAGCAGAAAGACTGGGAATGACTGGTCACTATGACACACACTGACCACCAGGGGGCAGACACTCAATGCAGAAGCTGCCCTCTGGTGGTCAGTGCGCTCCCACATGGGGGAGCTCTGCTCAGCCACAAGCCAGGCTGATGGCTGCCAGTACAGCAGTGGTGGTGGGAGCCTCTCCTGCCTCCTCAGCAGCGCTAAGGATGTCTGACTGCAGCTTAGGTCTGCTCCCCGCTGGCAAGTGGACATCCCCCGAGGGCTTCCGGGCTGCCAGAGGGATGTCTGATTGCCAGCTTAGGCCCAATCCCCCAGGGAGCAGGCCTAAGCCAGCAGGTGGTCATCCCCCGAGGGGTCCCAGACTGCGAGAGGGCACAGGCTGGGCTGAGGGTCCCCTCCCCCTGCCCCGAGTGCACAAATTGTTGTGCACCGGGCCTCTAGTGTTAATAACAGATACCATTTCTAAGAATTTATACCCACCAGTCACTGCTTACACATTATCCTATTTAACTTTCCCAAGAACCTATTACACCTGTAGTTTATAGATGAGAACACTGAGGATGTTGCTTGTCCAAAGCCACGTAGACAGAACATGGCTGAATGGGACAATAATCCTGTTTACCTCAAGAGTAGGACCAGTGACAGAATATGCAGGGCCCAATGCTAAATATAAGCGTAGGGTCCCATCTTCAAAAGTTATTAAGAATTTCAAGATAAAAGTAGCAGATGATTAAGCCATATATGGGGCCTTTCAGAGCACAGGGCCTGTGTGACTGCACAGGTTGCACACCCAGAAAGGTGGTCCTACTCCAGAGGTTCTAGTAACAGTTAAATAAGGTACGATAATAATAAAAGAAAATACCTCCCATAACACATTCTGTGCCAGGTATTTTTCTAGTTGCTTTATAAACATTAATGTCATGGTCATGGGAATCCTGTAAGCTAGGTAGCTTTCTTATCATCCTTATTTTACAGATAAGACGACAAAGGCACAGAGAGGTTAATTAACTTCACCAAGGTCACAACTGCTCAGCAGTAGAGCTTGGACTTAACCCAGAGGGTCTGGCTCCAGAACTCATGCTTTAACCATGACACTGGCACACGTAAAGTGCTCCATGTGGCCAGGCGTGCACACTGCTTGGGAAAGGTCTACAATTATTATTGCTGGTTTGATGTCAAATCAAGGCCCCCCCATGCCAAGCCTGTGGTGTTAACAATTTTATTATATTCCCTGGTCACATCAGAACTAAATATTTCATTTTGAGAACATTCTGATATACTGTTGACTTGCTTTGTGAGACTATTAAAAATTCTAGGAAAAAATTTTATAAATCATAATATTTTTCTTTGGATTCAAACCATATATCTTCGGCTAACATTTAATTATATCATTAAACTTCACTTTTTGTAAAGAAGATTATTACCTTAGAAATACATGGTTAAGCCTCAGAATCTCTGGATCAGTATATACTGTCAAAATGGGAAGGAATGAGAAAATCTACACTAGTTATTAAAATTCAAAAGTAAAATTGAAAAAGGCTTGCAGATATATTCAGTCTGGATAACTACATTCATCTCAAGTTTATGATTGGAAATTTACTTAAAATAATCTTTACTGCCCTGGCTGGGTGGTTCAACTGGTTGGAATGTTGTCCCATACACCAAAAGGTTGCAGGCTCGATTCCTGGTCAGAGCTCATGCAGGAGGCAACTGACGTTGCCCTCTCACACAGATGTTTCTCTCTCTCTCCTCCCCACTTCCTTTCTCTAAAATCAATGAAAACTTCTCTTCAGGTGAGGATTAAAAATAATGATCTTTATTTGGGAAGTGAAAATGGAAAGAGAAAAATACACCATAATTTGGCATCATTATCCATCTTTATTAGATACAGATGAAAAATTAATGTTAATAGCTATTTGGGAATCATCTAGAACAGCAATTGCCAACTTTTTGGATCTCATGGACCACCAGTGGTCCGTGGACCACCGGTTGGTGACCACAGCTCCAAAGGTTTCCTTAAACCAGCGGTCGCCAACCTTTTGGACCTCATGGATCACCAGTGGTCCGTGGACCACCAACTGGCAACCTCTGATCTAGAATTCTAATTCTTAAGATTTGTTTCCAAAAAGGATTATTGTAAAATAGGTAGCTTTTTTAAATGGCAACTGACAACAGACATCCCCTCTACCATCATCTACTGCATTTATTTTAAATATTTCCATAATTTTAATCAAGAAGAACATTTGAATTGGAATCTGTTTATAATTAAAGTAATAAAAACTTGTGTAACAAAAAGATGTTCAGAGAATCTTTTTTCCTTGAAGGCTCATAATCACCCTAGTAAATGAAAGTTTCACGTTTCTGGGAAATTTAACTGTCATCATTGATGATGCTAAATTATTTCAGAAACCATGATTGCACTTTCTACAAAATAGGCCAAAAAAAAAAATACTTCCTTAAATGAGTGTCTAGTTGAACTGTTTGATATAGATACCTGTTCAGTGGTGCTGAAAAGAAAATGCTTTCAAAGCTAAGCCACATGTGCCTGTACACTAAAAAATATTTTCAATGGAATTTTTTTGTAGAAAGTATTGAGAAACATTACCTCTGTTGACCAGTAAAGGTATACACCCCAAGGAAACAATCCTGTGTCGCCCTCTGCTGGCCTACGCTCTACAGTTCTCTCAAATCCTACCGCATTTCTTTAAAACATTCTTCAAGTCATTGTTTTAAGGGATGGGGTGAAAGTCTGAGACACAACAGAAGAGGTTGGGGAAAACTGGGAGGAGTTGTGTGTGACACTGAGTATTTGGCAGGGATCCATTTCTTATCTCCAGCTTTGGATGCCCCTAATTCCTTGTAAAGCTACACGTAACGTGTGCCTCTTTGCAACTGAGCTATTTACAAAAGCTTAAACGTTAAAATTTTTAATTAAAATTTAAGAATTAAAGATCACTTCAAATACAAAGGAACTAACACAAAATTACAAACATACTCCAATTTTATTCACATGGCAATGGAATATAAACTGCAGTCATTCATACTATCCCTGTGTAAAAGGTTTACCAGTGTGAATGATAGCCATGACCAAAACTTAATTTTAATTATTGTTTACTTTAACTAACTTTTCACTTATAATCTATGGCTCAGTAATCATACCCCTGGGTGTAAACGGTGGTGACCCCCTTGTTTCTAAGGAGGGAAAGTGTGATACTCCCCACAACCTGCCCTCTGGAGGTGCAGAGTCAGATTTGGGAAGCAGGCTGCTTGGATCCCACATCCACTTCTACTCACTGCCTCAGTGGCTGGGACAAGTTAGCACCTGGCCTTGGTTTTTTTTGTTGTTTACTTTTTTTTTTCTTTTCTTGGCCTTGGTTTTATCAACCTTAAAATGGGATAACAATATCTATCCTATAGAGTCATTGGGATGACTTAATGAGATATTTCATAAAAAGTATGTGGCTGAATAATACCTTTTAGGAAGAGTCAAGGAAAGTAGTTACTATTATATTTTGGTGAGCATGCTGCTGCTGTTGCTCCACTGAGAGTCTGTGCAAAAGTAATTTGTCAATTAGAATCCTAAGTAGCCCTGGCTGGTATGGCTCAGTGATGTGTCTGCCTGAGCACTGAAGGACAATGCGTTCAATTCTCAGTCAAGGTCAAGGGCATGGACCTGAGTTGCAGGTTGGATTCTGGCCCAGTTGAAGCTCATGCAGGATGTGTAACCAATGGATGTGTCCCTTTCACATCAATGTTTCTCCCCCCCCCCTCCCCCCCTTTCCTCCCTTTCTTTCCACTCTCTTTAAAAAGCAATGGAAAAAAATATCCTGGGGTGAGGATTAATAATAAAAAAAGAACCCTAAGTAGCAGAAAGATTTTTAAAGTATGCTGGATCTACCAGTATTATACTTATGGAAGATTCTTTGTACATACTAGCAGAACAATATCATTCAACAAATATTAACACTGAATGTATGTAAGATACTGTGCTTGGTGCTGCAAAAGATGTACATGGGAGCAAGACACAATGTTTAAGACCTAGGAAGCTGGACAAGGCAAATACAGTTTTGCTAGGCCAAATAGAAGCACTGAGCTTTGAGAAGGCTCTGAGTTTAAAGAGAGCTGGAACAAGATGATTCATTTGGGAAAGAATGAGGAAAGGTGTGGTTGAAGAGGGAGGACTTGGAGAAGGTTCTGACGTTTTGTAGGTAGAAGAGTTAGGCACAGGGTAGACATCATTGGCTCTACTGCTTAACAGCTGTGTCGTCTCTGACAAGTCACGTCACCTCTCTCGGCCACATTTCCCTTTTCTGTAAAATGAGGATTGTTAGAATACCGACCTTATAGGGCTGCTCGGGAAATGACAGGAGAGGGGACATCTAGTGCTCAAAAGAACTATTATTATCTAGAGGAGAGGTTCTCAATCTGGCTGCATCTTAGAATCACTTGGGAGCTTTTTAAAAAAAAAATTAATTCCTTCAGTTCCACCCCAGAGCAACTAAATCAGAATCCGAACATGAGGCCCAGGCATCAAAGCTTTCTCAAGTTCCCTGAAGGGATTCTGAATACTTGATCTCATGTCTCGATCCTTGGTACTGGACTGAAGTGCAAGGTCCCGAAACCCCAGCTGGGCATTTGCTAGAAATGTGGGTTCTTGGGGCCACCATGTACTGTCTGAAAGTGCATTTTATAACAAGGTCTCATCGCCCCCTCCCCCGGCCCCCCGACTTTGGACATCCCTGAAAGGGGAAGAAAAGCAGCTGAAAAATTCACAGTTGGCACCGGTGTCATAACAGCCCCTTAACATTCTTATGGAACCTTACATTTACCCAAAGCCTTCCACGTGTATTACTTCACTTGAACCAAATTAAGAACAGCCCTGAATTCAGTTAGACATTTTGCAGCTGGAAATTGAAGTCCAGAGAGCTAGGACGGCTCAGGATACCCTCTCGCAAACTGGGAAGTCATGGCAGGAACCCGCGCAGAGTCCCATCCGTTTCTGGGAGGATGGCCTTGGACGGCAATCAGAACTGTGCCTGACTTTTAACTCACAGGAGAAAACACTACCCTCCACCGGCCGGAGGCGGGCTTAACAGAGGTCGCTAGGTTACTTGATTCGGCACAGGAACTTTCCACCAATCCGCCAGCTGCTGGCACGAGGATCTCCTCGCAGCGTCAATGGCGTTTGTGCGCATGTGTCGTCGCCTGGCGGGAGGAGGAGCCTTTTATCTCTTGCCTTCCGGGCGATACAGGAAGTGGCTCGGGTGCGCACGCACGACGTCCCCACAGCTCTAGGGGCAGTTTCCTCCGCCGGCGTGGGAGATCCCGGGCTCCCAGCATTCTTGTTCGCGCCACCTCGCCCCTGCCCCCTTCGTGCCGGAGCGGGGTCGCAAGCTCCCGAGTCCCTCCGGTCCCTGCAGCCGGCGTCTCGCCGCCGTGCGACTCTCAGGTAGTCCCCGTGCCGCTTCCCCTCGTTACCGCCGCCATGGCGCCGCCGAGGCCGGGCCCCCACTCCCCGGCCCAGGGCGCCCGCGACGAGCCGGCCTGTTGAAAAGCCCCCCTAGTGATCCAGGGAGTGACGTCATAGCTGGAAGGGGCCGCGGCGGTCACCTCGCGTCTAACCCCCTCATGTCTCTGGTGGGGAAACTGAGGCACGGGCAGGGCCACAGAGTTGAAGGCAGCGTCAGTCGCCCCCGCCCCTCCCTGCACGACCCTGGCTTCTCGTCAAACGCATTGCACCCCCTCAGAGACCTTGCCTGACGGCGCTGCTACCCAAGGCCATCACCTTTAGACCCCGCGTCAGCCTGCCTCATTGCCCCGTTGCGCTTACCACTCTGAAACGAAGTCTTTTGTTTCTATCTTCCTCCGCCAGGTGTTGGTCACACTCACACTCTGCCCCGGCCAGGCCCTGTGCTGAGCGCCAGGTGTGTGCGAGGCAAGAACGCAGACAGGTCTCCGCGCGTTGCAGCTGGCATTCTCCTGGGACAGAGGTTGATTGCAAAGACATCCCAGGTCGTGACAGGTGTTATGAAGGAAACGGGGACGGGAAGGGGGCACGGGGGGGGGGGCGGTGATCGGAGGTTGGCGATGTTAAATTAGGAAGGCAGAGAGGCCCCCGAGGAGGTGACCTTTCTTAAAAAACATAGGTTTGAGAGCTTTATTGTAAGTTAGACCTGTGTGTACCTGTTGATGAGCTTGGGGACTTTAATATAGTTGTGCAAACACCACCTCGGTGCCGTTTTAGAACATCCCGTCCCCTCACAAAGTTCCCCAGGGGCACCTTTTGACAGACAGCTGGAGGTTGGGGGGAGGGGGAGTTACCCCAGCCACGGCGAGGGGCGAGCACGCCATCGGGGGCAGAAAGGAAGCCGGCAGGGAGCGTGTGGGTGCAGAGCGGGAGGAGGGCAGTGTGGGGGGCGGTGGGGGAGGTGAAGGCGGGCGGGTGCCTTCTGGACTCAGGGCTCCCAGTGTCCTGCATACCACGTGGTCCACAAAGGCCAACACGTACTGGAATGGCCTGTGCTCCTTCCTAATGGCAGGAGTGTTCTCTCCCATCTTGATGGTTGAAGCGGGGGAGGGAACGGGAGTCAAGTTTCAGGCCCTGTGTGTGCTCACTGGGTTGTCATAACCCTATGAAATGGATGTCAGTGACTGTATTATGGATGAGAAAGTCAAGGTTAAATAACACGGCCAAAGCGATATGGCTAGTTCCTGGGCTCGATGGCAGCAGCCTGGCCACGGCTTTGTTCGCCCGTGCAGGTAACTGGCGTTCCACGTCAGGCAGCGGTAGCCGCTCGCTCCACGGCCTCTCGCCAAGTTGCTTTCTGAGCTGTTGCTTTTACCCAGCATGTCTGCGCCTGCTTATTGTTCATGGAGCTGGGGAAACGCAAATGTCTTTCCAAAATGCCTAGTAGTTTCCCGTTCTGTGTTGTCTTTTTTTTAGAGATGTTACCCTTGTTGGCAAGTATGCCACTCAGCTCCCTGACTCCTTTGGGAGAGGTGACTGACATGGTAGGCTTCGTGGCTTAAAATTTTGCTAGCCGATGACAGAATTGAAAAAGTGGCTTCAGCACGCGTGAGTCACCAGGGAGTTACAGTCCACAGACTTTCTCCTTGCAAAGGAAAGTAGTTCATTGTACCCACTAAGTCTGAGGTACTGCCCAGTGTGATCCTCAGAGTACTCCTGGAGAAAGTATTTTGTATTTATAAAGCAGGAAAGTAAGGCCTGGTGAGAGCAGGGTCCAACACCTGGTGAGTTTACTAAAAAAACTCGTAATGGGAGATTCTTGCTGGCAGATATCCACCCATATGCGAGGCTGGTGCTCACGTAGACCAAAGTGGATTACTTTGAAAAACTCCTACAAAGAAATCGCAGCCAGGACTGGTTGCTTATCTAAGTAACTTCACATGGAGATCTTGACCTAAACCAACGAGCAGAGATTAGTAAGAAAGTGGATTCTCACTCAGTGGGAACCGGGAAGAGGGGACCTGCTGCTGGTTTGCGGTTGTATCCTGGTGCTCAGCGCGGCGTCGCTGTAAAGCCTGAGCAAGTTGAGTTCTAGCTGGGACTGAAGCACTGGGGATGTGTCAGCGTTGGTTTATCCGTAGTGACAAGTGTAAGGAAACTGGCTGTGGGTGTATAGGAACTCTCCTGTCTTTACAGTGTCTATAAATCTAAAATAGGAAGTTTATTTTTAAAAAGCACTCTCACATATTTAGATCTCTTCAATAGAGAGAGACCTAGCATCAAGCCATGTACTCTTTGTTTCCCTTCTGCACCTTAATTAGCTTTGCATTGCCTCTCGGTGGTATTTATAACTTAAAAAAGGACCTGTCCTTAACATTTTCCATTATTTGTTTTAGAGCCAAAATGAGTCTGTTTGGAACAACCTCTGGTTTTGGAACTGGTGGGACCAGCATGTTTGGCAGCACAACTACAGATAACCACAACCCTATGAAGGTACCACATTGGACATCCTGGAGTTGTCCTGAAGAGGGCAGGGCAGGGTCTCCCACAGCAGTGGCAGCAGGAGAAACTGATAGTGGGGGGCCTCCTTTGGGGTGGAAGCTCTGAAAATTTGTCGGGTTGCTTTCTCAAACATTGGAGCATAGGGACCTGCTGTCCTGTCCCCCTCACTGCCCCAGTCACCAGAATCACCTGGGGCCTGGCCTACACTGTTGAATCAGAATCTCTGCAGGGAGGGAGGGAGGGCAGGCAGTAGCTGTGATCAGCACTTAAGGGCAAGATGGTGGGCCCTCATCTGGAAACGTGGTTGTGCTGGTGCCTTCACTGGCTTCTTTCTCATCACCCTTTTTGAGCAAAGTAAGACAGGTCTGATTCCATTAGTTCTTGAGCACAAGGGAATTCCACCCTGAGGTTCAGTGAGAAAGAAAGCAATTTTGAAGGAAACTGGGATGATGCATACATTTTAACGTTGACCTTTCCCCCACCAGGATATTGAAGTGACCTCCTCTCCTGATGATAGCATTGGTTGTCTATCTTTTAGCCCACCAACCTTGCCAGGGAACTTTCTTATTGCAGGATCGTGGGCTAACGATGTAAGTGCTCCTTATGTGTGTGTTCTGTATGTCATGCCTCTTTGAATGGGTGGAATTAGCTTTCCTTTTGGCTCCATCCTCTCCCAAGCGGTTGAAGCTCAGTTAAGACTTATCCATGTTGACAAATGTAAGAAGGAAACTGGGTGTGGAGTGATGGGAACTCTCCTGTTTTTACAATTTTCTGTATTTAAATAAATAAATTTTAGATAAATTAGATCAGTGGTTGCCAACCAGTGGTCCGTGAGGTCCGAAAGGTATCAACCAGTGGTTCCCACCCTTTTTTTGGCCATGCCCCACCTGAGCATCTCTGAAATCCTGCTGCCCCCCTGCGACATGTAATTCTTATTATTAAAAAATGACTTCTGTTCCTGTGGAGGAAGCCTAAAAGGCCATTAACTTGGTCTAAACAAGCGTCCAAAGAGCATGGCTTCCGTGGAAAAGAAAAAGAAAAGACCAAAAGGACAGTTTAAGTACTGAGGAAGAAATCACTAAGAAATTGTTAAAAAAAATATGAAGTAATATGAAAATAATAGCAAATAAAGTTTCAAGACATAATAACTGAAATGCATAAGTATGTCACAACATATATTTACTAGAGGCCTGATGCACAAAATTCCTGCAAGAGTAGGCCTTCCTTCCCCTGGCTGCCGGCACCGGCTTCCCTCTGGCACCCGGGACCCAGGCTTCCCTCGCAGCCCTGACTTCACCTGGAAGAACGTCCGGTCTAATTAGCATATTACGCTTTTATTATTATTATAGATATACTGTATATGAGGCCCTAGAACCATAAGAAATGCAAAAAATTTACTGTTAATTACTCATTCTTGATTGCCCCCCTGTGGGGCATGTGCCCCACGTTGGGAACCACTGGTGTAAACCCTTCTGAGTGGGCAGACGTCAGTTCTTGGTACACTGAGTTTTGTTGAAGCACAATTACACAGCTGGCTCAGGTCAGAATCTGGAAGTGTATTCCCAGATCAGCTGGTGTTCGTTGGGGGTGCGTGTTGTCCACGACCGTGCACCTAGGCTTCCTGAGCATGTTCTTCAGCACATGGCAACTTCTCTTAACTTTAGATAGAGCGCAGCTTCTGCAGAGGCCTTGTACTTACCTGTTGTGTACAAAAAAGAGACAAAATCATAGCATACAAAAAGGAATAAAACTGGTAGAAAAATAAGCAAAGGGGATGAAGAGGTACTTCACAAAGAGGTTCAAGTGATCCATTAAACTTCAACCACTCAGCCACACCTAAAATAGGTAAACACGCATTTACACAATTGACTTGTTTTTCTATCAAATTAACAAAAATAAGAAGGTTAAAGGAATTACACTTGGTGCTGACAACACTAAGCTGAAGCCTTAGGTGGTGTGCTGGTAGGTGTGTGTGTTGGTACAGTTCTTAAGCAATCCTTCTCAGCGATTCCCCTGGGGCCTGAGGAGGATCTAAGCGTAGACCCTTGAGGGCCTTCATGCAGGAAAACTTTAGAATTGCACTATCTAATAGTAATGGTAATTTATGATATGTCGGAATGATGGGATGCCATTTTTAAAGCTTTTGAAAAGGTTTCTGCAACAGGGAAGCAGGCAGTGAGGGGATGAGGGGAGGAAAGTAGTTGGGGAGGAGGTTGTCAAGGTTGAGCAGGTTTGGTTTTTACATGGAGTTTCTAGAAAGACTTCAGTTGATTCTCTGCCAAAAAAATGTAAGAATGTTTATTGGCAACTAATGCAGTTGAGGGGAACTGCAATTACAAAAATGAAGATACTCTGCAGCCTCGTTTTTCGAAGAAAATACGTGTGCCTAGAAAGACTGAAAGCACACAGCTGCCAACTAGTTGTCCATGGGATGAGGGTGATTTTTGTTTTGTCATATTTACAAAATCTCTAAGTAAATGCATTACTTTTGTAACTGGGGAAAATGATATAAAAAGTCAAAGTGAAGTATTCAGAGAAGAAAGGTTAAGTTTCCACTTTGGTTTTGATTCTCTGAATGGTAATGATGACATTCTGCCTTAGAAGACAGATGTAGCTCATAGCTATGTTGAGAAAACTGTCTGCGGTTTTAGGTGGAAGCAAACGAATTTGTATGTTTAAATGGATTAGGAATAGGAAAGTAACTACTTGTGTATACTTTTCAATTACTTTATTCTAAGATTTTAATAAGTAGATTGATCAAAGTCCATATATATTTTGTACTCCATTAGTTATTAGTTTTAAATGCATATAATTTATCATAAATTGTTATGTTTGCATTAACATGTCTTACTACCATAGGTTCGCTGCTGGGAAGTTCAGGACAGTGGACAGACTATTCCTAAAGCCCAGCAGATGCACACAGGGCCTGTCCTCGACGTCTGCTGGAGTGATGTAAGTGTCATTCGATTTTTCATGTTTTCTTCTACATAAGTAGTGTATTCAGAATGTTTGTATGTTTCTGTTTTTATATAACCCCAAACACAAATAATGGGTATGTGTACACATTGAAGGAATTACAGATTTCTGAGTGTAAATATAGTAATTTATTGATGTTCCTGATGTTATCATTGTTGGCTTTAGTTAATCTCTATGAAAGCTTTGTTGCATAAAAAATCCATTGTTTTATTGACATGTTACCTTGAACAGAGGATTTTTCTTGAGGCCTTTCCTACTTCTAAATATTCCATGAGCTTGGGTTGTTTTAAAATTAGAAATTTACTATCTAGAAAATAAAATCTTTTCTGTTATTAGACATTTGAAGACATTTGGTTTTTTTGGGATTCCCTTTCCCTCCCAGATCCTGACTATCAGCTACATAAGCAAGCGTGTTCAAGGTTGTTGTTGTTGTTGTTTGTTGTTGCTATTAATTGAGGAGAACTGAATGAAGGTGAAGGATAGGTGGCAAGGCACAGAGAGAGCTGCAGCTGTGGAGGGCCTGCCCCCTGGATGAAGGAGTAGCAGGGGGCGGGGGAGAGCTGACAGCCCAGCCCTTCTCCCTCTCCTGCCTGGTGGCTACACCGGTACAAAGAAAACAGAGGGGCCTGACTGAGTAGGAAATTGATAGATGTGCCAATAGGTAGATGCAACATTCTGAAAAGTGATGACTTTGTTACAGATATAATTATTTCTAAGTTAATTTGCCTGTTTGTTTTTATTTTTCTGTTTGTTTTTTTTTCTTACAGAGAGGAAGGGGGAGAGAGAGAGAGTTAGAAACATCGGTGAGAGAGAAACATCGATCAGCTGCCTCCTGCACACCTCCTACTGGGCATGTGCCCGCAACCAAGGTACATGCCCTTGACCGGAATCGAACCTGAGACCTTTCAGTCCGCAGGCCGACGCTCTATCCACTGAGCCAAACTGGTGTCGGCTGCCTGTCTTTCTTAACTGATTGGGTAATGGTTCAGAATTGTAAACTTTCTTTTAAGTGTGGTAAGGAGTAGAGGTAACTGACAGGAATTCTGCTGCCCAGATGTTACTGAGTGGCTGTTGGCATTTACCAAATGATGCAGTCCGTTCCCTTTCCCAAGTTGTGCCTCATCTCGTGGAGGACTCAAACCTCGGAGTGAGGAGTTCTGACAGTGAGCTGTTCTAGAGGCAGGATGTCTTGGTTGGGGTGGGTGTGAACACAGGGAGCCTAAAGAATTTGAAAGGGTGCTGTGAATGTGTCACTAAAGAGGCAAGAATTGAGCTGAATTTTAAAGGAAAAGTGAGCTGTGAGCATTGTCTCGTTCAGGCGTAGGTTCAAATTTTGTCTTTATCTCCTCCAGCTTTTTTACTGTGGCAAGATACATAATGTCTGTGTCTGTTTCCTCACATATCAAATAAAGATAATAATAACTAAACAGAGAATAGCATTTAATTCAGCATATAGTGACCAGGCCCTCTAGCACGCCGGAGCACCAAGATGTAGTGGCACTCAGAGGAGGCAAGGTCGGCAGGTCCTGTGCTCGCGGGACTCGTGACCTCTTAGGACCAACATAGAAACAGATGAGAATTTCAGGTAGCGAACGTTTGTGACAGCTGCTTTATCTGCATGGTGCTCCCATATGAAATGAAGATAATAATTACAACAGAATAGCCAACTGTGGCCAAATGGGGCCGTTGCCTGTGTTTGTAAACAGTTCTGTCAGAACACAGCCACACTCATTCATTATGTGGTGTGGCAGCTGCTTTCATGCTGCAGCAGCAGCAGAGCTAAGGAGCTGCAACGGTGAACTACAAAGACTGAAATATTTACTAAACAAATAGCCAGCACTTTAAGACAAAATTTGCCAACCACTGGTCTAGACTTTCCAATTAGTGCTTTCTCTTTTTAGTAAAAATTACCTTTTATGTATATATACTAGAGGCCCGGTGCACAAAATTCGTGCACTCGGGGGGGGGGTGCTGTCCCTCAGCCCGGATTGTGAGAAGGCTCAGGCCAGGCCGAGGGACCCCACTGGTGCACAATTAGGGCCAGGGAGGGGTGCAGGAGGGCTCCAGGGCGTGTCCAGCCCATCTCGCTCTGTCCCGATCTTCTCGCTCAGTCCCGATCAGCCGGACCCCAGCAGCAAGCTAACCTACCAGTTGGAGTGTCTGCCCCCTGGTGGCCAGTGATTGTCATAGAGAGTGGTTGAGTGGCCTTAGCATATCATTAGCACATTACGCTTTGATTGGTTGACTGGATGACCGGACACTTAGCATATTAGGCTTTTACATATATAGGACATATCTATATATATAAAAGCCTAAATGACCGTTCAACTGGTAGCTATGACACGCACTGACCACCATGGGGCAGACACTCCGACTGGTAGGTTGGCTTGCTGCTGGGGTCCGGCCAATGGGGAGTGGGTGAGATGGGCCAGACATGCCCTGGAGCCCTCCCGCGGTCACTCCCTGGTTGGCCGGGCCCAATGGGGACTGGGCAACATTGGGTGACATGGGCCAGACACTCCTTGGAGCCCTCCCGTGGTCCCTCCCCAGCCCCGATCATGCACCGGTGGGGTCCCTCAGCCTGACCTGCACCCTCTTGCATTCTGGGACCCCTCAGGGGATGTCCGCAGGCCAGGCCTAAGGACCCCACCACTGCATGCTAGTGTGTGTGTGTGTGTATTTTTTTAAAATATATTTTAGTGATTTTTTACAGAGAAGAAGGGAAAGGGATAGAGAGTAAGAAACATTGATGAGAGAGAAACATCAATCAGCTGCCTCCTGCACACCCCCCACTGGGGATGTGCCCGCAACCAAGGTACATGCCCTTGACCGGAATCGAACTTGGGACCCTTCAGTCTGCAGGCTGACGCTCTATCCACTGAGCCAAACCAGTTAGAGCTGTATGTATATTTTAATTTCAGAGAGGAAGGGAGCAGGCGAGAGAGATAGAAACATTAATGATAAGGGAGAATCATTGATCAGCTGCCTCCTGCACGCCCCGCACTGGGGATCGAGCCTGTAACCTGGCATGTTCCCTGACTGGGAATCGAACCATGACCTCCTGGCTCCTAGGTCAAAGTTCAATCACTTAGCCTTGCCAGCCAAGCAGTAAAAATTATCTTGTGCTTCATACTTGAATGGCCTACTTTGAGTTCTGTATGTGAATATTTTAAAAACCATTTACAAGAACTGCTATTTTTTAAGATATCCTGTAATTGACATAGGACCACTGATTATTGAACATTAGTGTCGTTTTACGGCATGCCCTTTGGAATCCTATTAGATATGGAGCTGAACAAAAGTAGTAATGAGTATAGACATATGTGTATATAAAAAGAAGAAGGAAATACGGCAAATTTTTGTAATTGGTGGATCTAAGTGGAGGGTTTATGGGTGTTCATTGTTTTATTCTTGCAACTTTCGTGAAGGCTTGAAATTGATTAAAATAAGAAAAAAGTGTAAGTGGCTCCTGGTTAACTGACACAGATACCAGCTACGCTGTCTGTTCCTGGAGGACGTGTCAGGGCCCTGGCTGCCTCTGAGAGGAGAGCTGGGTCAGTGGGAGAGGCAGAGTCCTCACTGTGCCTTTGAATTTGTTCATCCTGTGTACATAGCATGTCTTATAAAAAATAAATCAATAATAAAAATGGAGCTGAAAATGTGTTTTGTATATGACATTGTCGTCTATAGTATAGTGGCCCCATATAATTGGAAAAGTAAAAATTTCAGAGCAAAACCTGCCTGAATACAGTCAGCCCCTTCTAATTATACATATAGACAGAGATTTTCTTTTTCTTAGCATGACAGGTTCTCTCCCGTTTATTGTAGGATGGGAGCAAAGTTTTTACGGCTTCATGTGATAAAACTGCCAAAATGTGGGACCTTAACAGTAACCAAGCAATACAGATCGCACAGGTAAGGAGAGCTTGCCCTCTGCAAGTTCTAGAATTCCATTTCTAGAATTCTCTTACAGAAAAGATGCGGTTTGACTGTACCAACTCACTTAGGCTTTAGACAGAAACCCCCTGGTTAGCACAACAGACCGTTTGTGACCATTCTTACTCGTGCTCCACAGATGCTCTGTGAAGGGTCTCCCATGTATGTGTAGATGAGAGCGTCATGAGGAGTTAGTGATGTTAAATATGTAAAGGACACATGTGACAGGTGACCCTCAACATTCACTCGCTTGACACTCAGCACCCGTGGGTGGCTTGTCTTTTACCAGCTACATATGCTCACTCGTTCATTGGGCCAGCATTTATCCGATACCTGATGTATGCCAGGTACTGTCAGCGGGAGGTACAACGGTGAGGAGATGCTTCCACACGCCCCAGAGCTTTGTAGTCCACTAGGGACAAGGCAGGCTCTTGTGTGAAGTCTGCTAAGAAAGGTGGAAGCGACGAGGATGAGAGAACCTAGAGCCAGGAACCTGTGAGGACACTGAGATGGTGTCAGGAAGGTGTTCCGCACTCGGGCCACAGTGCTGTGTGCAAGAGGCAGCTCCTGATCTCTCAGTTTGTGTCACCTCAGTAAGTAAATAAAACCTTGGTGGAGTCCCCTACTAGCTATTTCTGATGATTTCCCGGGAGGGACTCCCTCACTCTCACATGCTAGCTAATTGTGGGTAAAATCCAATTAAGTTCATGCGAATGGAAGGGAGACATGGGCTCTTACGTTACTTGAATGTTTTGGTCATGGTGAAGGGCTAAAATACCCTTCAGTTTTTGTTTGGTTTGACCTCAATATTTAAATTAATTCCTTCTCTTTGGATTTTCAGAACTAAAGCTGTTAGCACTAGTTACATTTACCTTCATCTGTTTTGGTTCTGTCTTGTTGAAAGCATGATGCTCCTGTGAAAACCATTCATTGGATCAAAGCCCCGAACTACAACTGCGTGATGACCGGGAGCTGGGATAAGACTTTGAAGGTACACTCCGCTGAGGGGCCCTGTGGCCCAACCAGGTCAACATGCATTCATTGTTCTTACAGTGTTTGGGCTTTAGCTCTGAATAGTCGCTTTCTGGCTTTTTTTCTTTTAGTTTTGGGATACACGATCATCAAATCCCATGATGGTTTTGCAGCTCCCTGAGAGGTGTTATTGTGCCGACATGGTAAGGCGTTTCTAACTTTATATATATTTCCTTTTAAAAGAGAAAAGCTTTTCTGACCTTATGACATCTTGCAATTAGAGGGGGATATAGTCCAGATTGCCTCAGTCATCTTAAATCTGAATCTTGTGCTGCATTTGTTCCAGAATTACTAAATAGTGGGTGTCAGGTTTTTGGTCACTTGTCATTTGAATATATGCAGAGAGCTATGTGCCATCAGGGTATGACCTTTATCGTGTGGCTGTAGGAAAGCGGGCAGTAACTCTGTGTTTTAGATTTGTGGGGACTGTCTCTGTGGGTGAGAAAATGAAGAACTTTCTCCATCCTTTTAGTCATCAGTCTTCAAGCTTTGTACCAACTGCCCAGCAAGTCCACTTACAGAAATTTGTCATGAGAACAAGAAGGTTGCACATGGTCTCTGTTGTTATAAAACTGTGAAACATGGAAAGTGATCTAAAGGGCAAGCAAGACAGACATGGTTAAGTGATCCCTGGGGTAGGTTTATTTGAGAGAATATTAGACAGTCATTAGTATTCTTAGAATACACACTTTGAGTTAATGATACGGATTATATAGAAACATACATTCACATGCATACATGTATAATGCTCAGAAAAAAGACTGGAGTAAAACTGTCATAACATTAACGACTGTTACTATTTGAAGAGCCATAGGTGATTTTTATTTCTTCTCTACTCCTAAGTATATTTTCTAAATATTCATATATTTTACTAGAGGCCCGGGAGCACAGTGCACGAATTCGTGCATAGGTGCGGTCCGCCCGATCGAGGCGGGGCCGTGGGCAGTTGTACGGCCAGCCCTGCCCCCTGTTTGAACTCCCAGTCGAAGGGACAATTTGCATATTAGCCTTTTATTATATAGGATAGTTTTAAAGAAACTAGTCTTTTAAAAAATGATTTTATCCAAATGTGATTTTATGTTTTCTTAAAGCATGTTGATATCATTGGGTTTTAAACTTAGAAAAAATTCAGACTTATTTTTATGACTGTAAAAAACTTTGATATAATATTTGGGTATAAAGACAGCACACTCCTGGGGTGGGGGGCAGTGGACTTCTTTTAAAAGCACAGTCCTCTGTTTAGTCCTGCCTCTGCTCAGTCACGTTTCTGCTCTCTGCCATTCCCCAGATCTATCCTATGGCTGTGGTGGCAACTGCGGAGAGGGGACTGATAGTCTATCAGTTAGAGAACCAGCCTTCTGAATTCAGGAGGATAGAATCTCCCCTGAAACATCAGGTGAGTCGGAAGTCAGATCAAGAAGCCGGGGTTTAGACCCATCCTGTGCCCGCGTATGGTTTTAAACACCTGTAAGTATTTTCAAAGGGAGTCAATTTAAGGAAACAAATGTCTAGCGAGTGAAAACTCTTCTTTGCTGGATGAGCCCAGCTTACCTGTCTCCCCTAAACTTCCCCCTGATAGCTGGGTGCTACTGAATAAAACTGCACTTCCCAGTGGACTGGCTCCATGGTAAGCTCATAGCTTCCACCTTCCACAGTGCCTTTGTCATGCCCAGATGCTGCTTAGGTTTTTGTCTCCTGCTGTCTTCCACTAGCCACGGGCTCTTAGATCTTCACTCTCTTGGGTCCCCTCTCCCTCTCTTTTCCCCTTTGTCTCAGGCTCAGATCAGCTTCTACTCAGAAAACAAGCTGGTGGTTGGGAGCTTCCTTATCTTCCTCCTGTGAATCCAGAAACCTGCCTGCACCTTTTCCTGCCCATCCCCAACTGTCAGGTGGAGACAGGGCCGGTTTCAGGGCAGGACCCGTGCCCTGCGGCCTTCTCGGGAACCTCCAGCCACTGATCAGCCAGCTCCTTCCTGTACCTTCCGTCTCTCCCCCGCGTATGCTTAGTGCAACATGAGCATACAACAAGCCTCACTCATCCTAGGAAACAAACTTTGTTTTGACCCCACCACCTGGACCCCTCTCCCTAACCAGTTGAGTGACAAGAAGAGTTTCGGTCCTTCAGTCCATCCTCTGTACCTGAGTGTGCGGACTCTACCTCGGCACATATGACCCTGCGGTGCCCTGGCTTCAACCCCCTAACTGACATTCGTTGCCCTTTGGGTAAATTCAAACTCCTTGGTACAACCTAGTCTGGTCTGGCTTCACTTGCAGGCGCCTGCTCATTCACTTGTTGAGGAATGCCGCCTGTCTTCCCCGGGTCACTGTGCAGATGTGTTCTTGTAAATCGTACCCCAGTTGTGTGGTTGCCGTCTGTGTGCGGGCATTAGACCCTGTGCCGAGCTGGTGGGGCAGGCAGGGGTACCGCTTGACCAGCTGTGGTTCCTCCTGTCCTCTAAGTACTTACAGACCTTTGTCTCTTTTTGTTAACTTTTTTTACTCACAGAAGTAATGGGGTTGCTATTTTGTTCATTTGTTTTTAACCAGTTAACTGCCACGCATCCAAAACGGAAACCATCCCCACATGCCACGATAGTTTGAATTTTAAAAAATCAATTTGCAATGAACATTATAAAAATAAATATATTACTCACAATTTGGGTGTTCTTGAATATTTTCAGCTGAAAATTCTCACGAAAAATGATTTTAATGTTGGTCAGGGCTGCCACTTAGGGAAAACATTTTTTTTTATGGACACGCATGGCGTGTGTGGAGGTCTGCCGCTTGCGTCTACAGAACCTTATGGCATACAAAGGGTTAAAGAGCAAATGGCACCAAAAGGGAACCAGCATTCACTTTCCATTTTTGTGGGGCATTTGTGTGTTCTGCATCATCACAATAACAAACTGCTCTTTCCCATCATCTCATGCTGCTCAGGGCCGTACCTGCTGACCTCCGCAGAAGCTAAAGTGTCCAGCTTGGCCAGGGTGGGTGGTCCTCTGGGTTAGGCCAGGTTGTCATGAGTAGTAGGAGGAAGGGAAGACCCAGAGGTGCCCAGCCCTGCTCCTTTGGGTCCCCAGATGCAGGGTTGGGTCAGGTGCAGTGACTTGCTTCGGCATTGCCCTTTCTGGTTTAGAAAGCGCTGGCTCGGCCACTGTCCCACTGGACCCTTGGTCCCCAGTGATAGCCAGGTGGTTACTGCTTCCCTTTTCCAGTGAGGGGCAGAGGCACAGAACATTGGGTCACGATGAAGGGCGCCCACCAGGCAGTGCTGGGCTAAGAATCACACTGACATGTCTTCCTCCCTCCCCATGAGAGGCCAGCACCAGAGAAGGGTCAGATGGGGTCCTGAGGGTCGTGAGCGTTGCTGGAGTGGCGGCCAGGCCTCGGGGGTGGCAGAGAACGAGCAACTGGATCAAAGCACATGGCCTGCGGTTTCTTCAGAAGAAAGTCAGAAAATAGTGCTTACTGGAGGAATATATGAAATGTTTTATTTTACACTGTGAGGATGTGCTTGTCTTGTTTTTTCAAACTACAGCACCGATGTGTGGCCATCTTTAAAGACAAGCAGAACAAGCCGACGGGGTTCGCGCTGGGAAGCATCGAGGGCAGAGTGGCCATCCACTACATCAACCCCCCAAACCCGTGAGTGGGCTCAGTCGGTGGTGCATTTTCAACCAAGACTTTTTCTGAAAAAGGGAAACTTAACTGGGGCCTTTGTTTTTCAGTGCCAAAGATAACTTTACCTTTAAATGTCACCGATCTAACGGAACCAACACTTCAGCTCCTCAGGACATCTATGCGGTACGTTTTTGGAAACTTAACCTTGAGAACGGAATGCGCCTAGAAACCAGACAGGGAGGTGGGTGGCTGAGTCATTATAGTATTAAAGACGATGTGGGGCTCACGGCTCGAGGGAAACAGCTGCCTCCGTGGGGCTGTTTTCTGTTTTTGTGAACATGTTGACTGTCTTCATCCTCTGACTTTACTTCCGAATGCAAGCTCAGGGCTGCTGAGGGAGCGTACCCCCCCTTCAAGGTGCTGGTAGACAGTGGATACACTTGACTTATACTGAGAAATTGCTGTTTGCTGAGAAAGAAGAGCGTTTTCTGAGGCCGTGCCTTGGGTCACTAGCTGCGCACTGGTTACCTTCTGTTGACTTGTGTGGTAACAAGAGCCACGATCGGTCCTGGGCTGGCGGTGGCTCAGGGAGCATGGCTAGTTGTCCTTGTGACCAGGCGCAGCAGCTCCAAGCAGGAAGCACGAGCTGGCGAAAGCAGGTTTCTCCTCCGTCCACCTCTAATTGTGCGTGTCGACCCCTGCAGGTCAATGGAATCGCGTTCCATCCTGTGCATGGCACCCTTGCCACGGTGGGATCTGATGGTAGATTCAGCTTCTGGGACAAAGATGCTAGAACAAAACTGAAAACTTCGGAACAGTTAGATCAGCCCATATCGGCTTGCTGCTTCAATCACAACGGAAACATATTTGCCTACGCTTCCAGCTACGACTGGTCCAAGGTGAGCGTTCCCAGCCCGCCGCACCCCTCCACGCACGGCAGGCACACTGACCACTTCCACTTCCCTTCCTTCTGGGTCTGGGCAGCTCGCCCTGGGCCAAGCCCTTGTCCCGGTGAGGTCATGGATGAGAGGACCTCTTGCATGAAACCGCACGTCGGAGCTAATTGTCCACCGCCCTCCCGGGGCCTTGCTCTCTGAGGGTGGTCATCTTGGCTTTTTTAAAAATATATTTTTATTGATTTTAGAGAGGAAGGGGGAGGGAGAGAGAAACATCAATGATGAGAGAAAATCATTGATCGGCTGCCTCCTGCACATCCCACACTGGGGATCGAGCCTACAACCTGGGCAAATGCCCTGACTGGGAATCGAATCGTGACCTCCTGGTTCATAGGTGGACACTGAGCCACACCAGCCTGGCCATCTTGGCTTATTGCAGGGGTGGCAGCTTAGCGTCTCGGCACCTACAAGACAAGCATGTACAGGGTGGTTCCTCCAGGTGGACATGGAAGGCAAATCCCACCAAGTCCCAGCCTCCTCCGCGGACGGAGGTTCCTGTTGAACAGTTGGCTTTTCTCTCCATTCCTTCCCCAGAGGCTGTGCTTCATGCACGGAGCGCTGGGCCCGGCGTGAGGAGCGCCCACAGAGTGCTAACTTCTGCTTCCTCCTAATAAGATTGTTGTGTGTCCCCATCAGGGCCATGAGTTCTATAATCCTCAGAAGAAAAACTACATCTTCCTGCGGAACGCGGCCGAGGAGCTCAAGCCCAGGAACAAGAAGTAGTGGAGACGCCTGTGGCCGGAGCCGCTCTCTGCTCGGCCCGATGTGTGCGGGTCGGGCCGGCTTGGGTGGGTGTGAGCCGTGGGTGTGGATTCTGCCCCTGGGGAGACAGTGTCCTGGGTTAGCATTTGGGCCCCGGGCCGCAGTGACTGTGGGTCTCTCCATTCCACTGCCTGTTACAGGAGTCCTCTGACTCCGGGGACCGAGGCCATTACCGAGGTAGAGTCGTGCGGGCCCCTGGTCTGCAGTGCTCAGTTCAGCAGTGTGTTCTAGAGACACTGGGCCATGTTTTACAAACACTGTACTGTACTTTGTAATAAAACATTTTAAAGACTGCCTGCCGAGCTCCCTTTGTCCACCTCCTCCCTTGCCCAGAGAGCGCCCAGTGAGCTCTGAAGTGATCATTCCTGTTCAGCATCGTTGTGGGTTTTGATTTGTGACTTCCGACGCCCTTTGGGAAATGCCAGGATCTCAAAACTTGGGAAAGGTGGGAATCCTGGGCTGCGAATGCCTTCTACCAAGTGGAATGTCTAGCAACAGTCCTGCCAGCATGGCCAGCAGAGTTGCTATGCGCTTTCCTTGTCCTTCCGCTCCCGTCTTTAACATCCCAGTGCTTTTCCTCTGCTGGGCAGCTGTCCTGGAGACTGAGGGACGGGCCTTTTTAGGCAAAGCCCGAGTGGGTGCTGTGTGTGTGGCCAAGTTAGAACCCCACTTCCCTGCAAGGGCAGTGCTCTTTACTCATGCCCTAGTGATAGTTATGGGGTGCTGCTTTTTTATTTCGTGTAATTTACAATTCCTGATTGGTAAGTACCAAATGAAATTCAAGTTGATGTTTGACTGTGGAGCTTATTGTGTTTTTACCCTGTGATCCCAAATGCTTCTTACACTTTACTGTCTGGGGCTGGTGTGTAAACTAACTTGCTGAGTGTGGAAATCTAGTGTCATCATGTAAGCAATGTGTTTGCCTACTCACCAAAAGCAATGACAATAAAATTTTCTACTGGAAGAGACTATCTGCCCTCCGTTTAAGTTCTTTGCTACGTGGAGCACAAATGAATTCGGATCCATTAACTCTTCAGCTCTGTCTTACCCTGAAAAGTGATTTTTTGCGAGAGAAAAAGGCATGCGCACTAGAAAAGGAAACTTGAATTTTCAAGTTAATCTTTTGCATCTCATTTTCCCTTTTATGAATTAGCCCTGTGGCTTTCTGGACGGGAGACAGAGGTGGAAAAGATGGCAGTGAGGGAGTCGAGCTTGGTTAGCTCAGGAGCCCCTTTCACGGGAGTGGAGTAGATTTACAGCTTTCGCTTAGCCCCACGCCCACATTCTCTACGAGCCAAAGCTGAACATGGCCGCAAAATAATGAGTCTAAGCCATGAGCTTTCGGAAGTGCTCTTTTCCAAGACTGGACCTTGCCACATTGCCAAGGGGGTAGTTTTTGTAACTGGTAAATTGGAAACATTTGCACAAGTCCAAGGTTGGACTTGGGCTGCCAGGAACCGGGAGTGAGTTTGCCGCTGTTGCCCACCAGGAACGTAAAAGATTACCACTTATTTGCTGATGGTCAACCAGGAGGTTTTTGTTGAAATCATTAAACTTCTAAGATATTTGTTTTCATGTTTCCTCAAAAACCCAGGGAGCTCTCCACCCGTTGTCTCTTGCTCTAAAAACAAACAAAAAAACGGAGCCTTGAGGAACTCTCTGCCTTAAACCTCCCTGTCCCTGCAGACGCTAGTACGTATGTTACATTCAGTAGGTGCTCAGTAACTACTGGTAAATTTAATGGCATCTTCTATTCAAAAAGAAATAAGTAATCTTGACTCTAAGAAATGTCATCATTCTGCCATTTAAAATCTGTATACCCAGTTAATAAAAAGGGGGTCTATAAAGCTCATGGCGAAGACACATTAGTGCTCCCCACGCTTACCCCATTTTACTGTAAGAATTTTTAACATACAGCCCTAGCTGGTTTGGCTCAGTGGATAGAGTGTTGGCCTGTGGACTGAAGGATCTCAGGTTCTATTCCAGTCAAGGGCACATGCCCGGGTTGCAGGCTTGATCCCCAGTGGGGGGCATGCAGGAGATAGCTGATCAATGATTCTCATCATTGATGTTTCTATCTCCCTCTCGCTTCCTCTCTCAAGTCAATAAAAATAAAAATAAATAAAAATGAATTTTCAACATACAGAAGAGCTGAGAAGGTTTTATAGTGGACATTAGCCTAGCCCCTGGATTCTGCTTTCACTTGCCTTTTCCGTCTGGTCCTCCAGGCTTTTTCCCATCCGTGGTAATAGGCTTTCTCGGTTACTGAGTGGACGTGAACTGGTGGGATGGACGACGTACTGAGACGATGCTGAAACGTATCATTAGGGATGTAGGAGCTGTCCACAGGAAGGTGCACGTCTGACTGTTCCTGGTAACTGCGTGGAAACGGTGTTCTGTGTGAGCATGCGTGTCTTCGAGTCTGCCCTCTGGGGTGCAGCATGTGTCTGAGCCCACCTCCGTTGGGGGTGTGCTGAGTCCCGCCTGCCTGACCCCATCTGTCATGGCCTTGGACCCTGGACGAAAGGATGCCAGGGTGGGATTTGGTGGGGCGTTGTGGGTGCCCGCTGACTGCAGAGTCCTTGCTGTCCCCTCCTGAGAAATGCGGATGGGCACCACATCTAAGAGGATTCCCCAAGAGGGATGCTGTGCTTTGGTGCAGCCAGCAGGTGGCGCCAATGACTTCAATACCGCTATTGGGGGACAGGTTCTGTATTCAATTTCAGGGACTTTATTAGAGGAAATGAATGTAGGCTCCCGGCTTGCTCTTGTTACTGAGTTTGTAAGATACTTGGAAAGTGAAATGGAGGGATTATTTATCCTGTGAGAAGAATATTCTTTAAAATAATACATTTTTATCTTTAGAAAAATTGATGGCCTTTGGGAAAGCAGAAAGCAACAATATTTCAGAGGCCAGAGTCCTGATTTTCCTACTTAAGAAGTTAATGTCCCCGTTGGTTTCCTTCTTGGACCTGGAGGCCTGGTTGCTGGTGGTGTAGGAGACACGGAACACCCGCTCACCCTTTAGCACGGTTCCTGCCCCTGGTTTGGGAAAGATGATGAAACCCAAATCGCCCCAGATGGGGATTGATGGCAAATGGCTATTTTAAGCCGAGTTTTAATTTGAAGCTCTAGGCTTACGTGGGAATTGAGGTGTAAGTAAATGTAAAATGCACAGCAGACTTCAAAGACTTGGTATAAAAGAAGAGAGTGATATTTTGAATAATAAAATGAATTCACCTGATCATACTTTTGTAACCATGGCTACTAGATGTGCAGCTGCACTGGCTGGCAGGACCTCTCCCTGGGACCTTGCTGCCCTAGGCCTGGCGTTTGAAGGTTCTGCACTCATCACATCAAATACTAACATGCACCCTCATCCCACCATACAGGCACATTCTCTGCAGATTTTTTCATGTTTTACTTCTGAAATTATTTGGCAACTTCTACACTTGACAATGATTTATTAACAGTCACCTTGAATACTGGGGAATTTCTCAAAAGTGTTACGTGACAAATTGTTTTCAAATGTATTGAATGTGTTCGAACACTAGTGAGATCTACATACTGCATTTGTAGACGTTTAATGAAACTGGTCCGTTTGGGATTCTTGTTTTTATACTTTGAAGCCAATTTCCTCTCCCTCCCTCTCTCTTGGAGACCTTTAGACAAGCCCCCTATATAAGCCCCAGACCTTGGGTCCAGAGCTCCTGGTGGAAGTCTGTCCGGGCAGCGCTTAGAAAGGTAGTTCAACACAAGCCACCTATGTCCTGGAGAGGTGCTGGGGACAGCCAGAGGCTGCCAGCAACTCCGCGCTGCAGGACTTCCTGCTATAAGTAAGGCTCCCCATCGCACAGAGCTGGGCACAGGAGGCAGGAGAAGGTGGGAGAACCCTGTGACTGCAGTTTTGAGAGTTTTTATTATAATAGGTGGTGTTACCACAAGGCAAATACAACAGAGTAAATCATTCTATAGCCTATTGTATGTAAGTCTATTGTGAATTTCGCCTCAGTGTATTGAGAAACACTTTTTAAGGTGAGGACTGTTTACAAAGCAAATAAAAACCTTGCACATTTGCTTAAAGTAAGTCAGCCCCTTAAAAAAATAACTGGCATGCATTCTTGTAGGTTCTCCCCATGGGTGCGGGGCAGGAGAGGGGGCGGGGGAGGAAGCGGACAAAGTACTAAGGAGAAACTGTCCAAATCCACGCTGCCCTTTGGGTCATCAGGGCCATGGCAGTGCCCGCACATCTCTCTCTTCTCTACCACCAGCCAGTGTGGGCCTCTTCCTATGTGTGAGTCTCCGTGGTCAGATGTGGCCCGATTGCCTGTCATACTGTGTCCATATCACTCCAACACGATTCCACTGGGCTGCCTGGGGGCTGGGAGAGGCTGGCTTTTCCTTACTCTGACCCGGACTTCTGGCCACGACTGGCCACCTTTCCCCTGCAGGTCGAGCCCTGGCCGCTCCTGACCTCGGGCACCTCCTCATGCACCAAGTTTGCCATCATTTCCCTCCCTTTGTTTTCCTTCCTGCGTGGATCTTCCTGGCTCCTGGGTTGGCCTTTGTAGCAATGGAAGCTGGTATTTTCTGAGAAAAATGTCTTGATGATCGGCACTTCCCACTGTAAGATTCGCAGCTCCTGGTGCCAGAGGCTCTTTACCTGCTCGGATTTCATGCAGCGTGACCTTCCCAACACCTTGATCTTAGACTTCTGGCCTCCCAAACTGTGTGAGGAGGTAAATTCTGTTGTGGAAGCTGCCCCGTCTGGGGTCTTTTGTTACAGCAGCCCAAGCTAACACAGTATTCCCCGGTGTAACGTGCTGTCCCACCTCCTTCCCCACCTCGGGACACATTCCATGCCCACGCTGTGTCTACAGGAGCCTTCAGAAACACTACCAGGCTCCCGGGGGTCTGACTCGCCGGCCAGGCTGCACCTGCTGGGGCAGGGTCTCAGCAGCGCGCACAGGAAGACCGGCCGGCAGATGGCCGCCCTCCCTCCAACGCAGGGACAGGCGCTGGGTCACAGACTTTTCGAAGCCCAGGTATTAGTCGCACATGTACTGGGCAAAGGGGCTTCCCAACACCCCTGCCTCCCTGTGGAGTGGCCAGAACTGAACAGCCTGTAGCCTTTGGATCAGGACCTGCGTTTGTAATCCTATCAGCTCTGGCGGCTTTTCTCAGTGTGACGGCGCTGGGCCCTTCGGCCCTGGTTTGGGGAGGTGGGGAAGGAAGGGATTTGAGCCACTGAACCTCTGACAGCACGTGTGGGAGGGCTGGCGAGGCTGCCACCTCCCCACCTGCGCAGCGGCTGTGCAGGCTGAAGCAGATGCGCTCCAGTAAAAACATGAAAACTGCGGGCTCTGCATTACCGAGCTCCGCGCCGCCAGGCGCGCTCAGCACTTTCTGTGTACTGTCTAGTTTCATCTCCACAAAAGCCCTGTGAAGAAGTGACTGTCATTATGCCCATTTTATAGCTGAGGCAGCTGAGGCCCCGAGAGGATGTCGCTAACACGTGTGACAGGTGCAGGGCACAAACGCAGGGCTGTCTGGTCTTGGCCTGCCCTCCGCCCTCTCAGCCAGCCCAGCGCTGCCGGCACAGAAGGTCAGTGATGTTTACCTCCTAACGGAGCAGCAGAAGGGAACGTAGGAGGCAGGTCCCTGCAGAGCTGAAACGGCGGGCTGCCGTGGGAAAGCCTGCCGGCCCCACGCCTCTCGCGCTTCTTCTCTGCTATGGTGATGTTTTAGTGGAGGCTCCTCCGGCCTCTGGTTTGGTGAGGAGGGTGCAGGTGGGGATGATGGGACCCGCCTGCAGCCTAGCTCTGAGACGAAGAGGCGGCCGCTCTGGCTTAAATCCACAGGAGCCCCGCATTGCTCACGTCTCCCGTAAGAGAGGCGGGCTTCGCCCAATGTCAGTTTTCTGGAAGGTGCTTTTCAGTTCATTCATTCACTCAGCACCCATCTACTGAGCGCTTCCATGTGCCGGGCACCGGGAACACGCAGTGAAAGCCATCGGCAGCCCATCCTCCCTGACCTGACAGTTAGTGGGGAGACAGACCATCCTGGAGATGCAGCCAGATGGTGCCTAGGAGATGCAGGTGGGGATTGTGGAACCTGGCCTGGCCGCTGGCTGAGCCAAAGGCCCTGATGCAGGAGCAGGCAGGAGGGCTCCGGGGAAGGCGGGATGGGGTAGAGAGCCCGGGAATGGAATTAAACCGGGGGCGGGGGGATGTTTTAAGTGGAAGGGTCCTTAGCTGGACCCCTTTCCAGGCTGAGCAGTGGTTCCCTCTGCCCAGGGCTCTGTCCTGCTCTTCTCCCACCAGCGTTAGCCTCCTGGGTCTAATGCAGCAAATGACCCTGATCTGGGTGGCTTGACATCAGGACTTGGTTCTGCCACAGTTCTGGAGACCAGAAGTCCAAACTCCAGGTGTCGGCCAGGCTGTGCTCCTCCTGACGGCACCAGGAGGAGAGGGCCTGTCCCAGGCCTTTCTCAGCTCCTGGTGTGGCAGCACCATGACCTGCCTTGGCTTGTAGCTGCATCACTCCAGCCTCCGCTCTGTTGTTACATGGCGTTCTCCCTGTGTGTCCTTTTCTTCATGTGGCCTTCTTATACAAACTACAGTCCTTGGATTAGGCCCATACTAATTCAATATTACTTCGTCTTAAGTTGATTATATTACAAAAACTGTTTTCAAATAAAGTCACATCCATGGCTACCAGGGGTTAGGACTTGAACCTACTTTTTGGAGGACACTTTTCAACCCATGGCAAATGCTCTCTCTCTCTCTCTCTCTCTCTCTCTCACACACACACACACACACACACACCTGCCTCCAGGCACTGTCTCAGACAAAGGCCAACCTTCCAGAGCAGGGTCCTGAGTCCAGGCTCTCCCCATGGGGACAGGGACAAAGTCTGTGCAGTGGGACTCAGTGTCAGACATCCCGTGTGGGCAGCAGGCAGGGGACGGGGCTGTTCCATCTGCCACACCCAGAGCTGGGAGCCCGGCACACCGTCCGCGGGGGACGAAGGGCAGTATGTGTATAGGGCAGACACAGTTTCTGGGTGCTGGCCCCCAGCGACTCCGCCTGTGCTCTCCCCCCCCCCCAGCCCTCCCAAGCCCCCAATGCAGAAGGCACCTGGTCGCCCTGTGAGGAAGGGGCTGGGGCTTTAGAGGGAGAGCCCAGCCCAATGTCACAAATGACAGGACCAAGATCACCCTCCAGGCTGACCGCCCAAACCACCGGGCCTCCAGGGCTGGGGAGCGGAAGGAGGACTCCTCAGGGGTTTCTTCATCCATAACAAGGCGCCTCGTCGTTGGCATCAGTTTAGCACACGTTTCTCAGTCTCAGCATTGTTGACATTGTTGACGTTTGGGGCCAGATAGGTCTTTGTGGTGGGGCATCCTGTGTCCTGTAGGATATTTAGCAGCTTCCCTGGCCTCCGCATCCTAGATGCCAATACCATTCCTTCCCTATTGACAACCAAAAATATCTCCAGACGTTGCCAAATGGCCTGTGTTTAGTGGGATCAGGACTGGTGTCTGTGAGTCTCCTGGACTCTGCCTCATGTGGCAGAGGCTGCCCAGCTCCAGACATGCCACCCGCCTTCAGAGCAGCAGGAGCATGAGGGGCTAATCCCAGCTGCAACGGTTTCTTTTAGAAGAAATTGGACGCTTTCACAGAAGCCCAACGGATTTCCGCTTGGGTCTCACATCACTTAACCTCTCTGAGGTCCCACCGGCAAGTGGGGAGACAAGGCCTCCTTAAAGGCCGTGGGCGGGACAAACTGGCATCATGGATTGGCCGGTCTGTTACTACCCTTGGTGGCCTTGGGGAAGCCACTCTGAGCTTAAAACTGGGCTAAGAGTACCACCGACCACAAAGGCTGTTTTGCGATTAAACCACCTAATCTCAGTAAGTAACCCAGACAAGGGCCTGGCCCAAATCGGGCACTCCAAGGCAACTGGCCTCCATTACTCCCAGTGGTGAGAATTAGCCACATGCAAGCGCCCAGCACTCGAAAGTAGCCGATAAATGTTGGTGGCTGTATCTCCCACCGCAGAGCCTTCATCTTTCCTGTTCCCTCTGCTGTTCCCTTTACTCTCATGGCTCTGGTTCTCACCATTTCCCAGGGGCCTTTCAAGAAGCTAAGTACACCTGTCCCTTCTCCCCTCTTCCTTGGTCCCTTCTCAGCAACTGCCTGGAAAACTTGCCTAAATGCAATATTCAACTTAATTCATTCTTTCTCCTCCTGAAATGTGAGCTCGCTGCGGGAAGCGGGCAGGCGCGTTTGTTTCCTACGTGCAGTATCCCTGGGGCCCAGAAGCCCGCCTGCCTGCCAGCCCATGATAGCCCATTCGTTAAATTAAGTATGAATTGGGTAAATAAATGGCTCAGGGAGAAGTTGGTGACACTTGGGGCCGTGGGGCTACCGGACAGTCGGAGAGGCTGACGATGCCGAAGCTTAAGGGATCAGGGGATGAATGGGTTAACGAACCCGTACCTGGGCATCCGCTTCTTAAGACACTGCAGCCCCCACCTCCCCCTATACCCCGCGACTTCCGGGCGGGGCGGGCGGCGAGGTGCACGCAGGGAGCCCACCGCCCGGAGCTGGACCGACATCCCGCCGAGCCCCGTGCTTCCCGCTTTCTGACCCTGTGGCCCCGCACTGGCGGCCGCCCAGGGCCGGGACCTTGGCGGACACCTCCGGACCCCGGCGCCAGCACGTGCTCCACAGACGCCCGCGCGCCCGTAGCCGCGCGCCCCGCGGGAGCACCTCCCCGGCTGCAGGGGGGCAGGGTGGGGCCGGCGCGGGCGGCGCTGGGAGTTGTAGTTCCGGGGTCGCCGCCGCCCGCGCCCCACCCCCCGCCCGGGAGTGTGCCAAGGGCGCCGCGGCTCCTGCCCCAGCCCTTCCTGGCCGAGGCTTCAGAACCTGTCTGGCACAAAAGGGGAAACTGAGGCCCAGCGAAAGAACCCAGCTTGCAAAAGATCACGTGATCGAGCAGTGGCCGTCCTCCCTGGCGCAACAAGTGTAGGTCACACTTTATTTTATTTGTTAAAAGTTCTTAGTGTATTAATCCTCTCGCGAAAAATCTGCACAGTCGCCACAGATGAAGTCACGGGAGAATCTTTACTCTTTTTTCTTTGCCTGCTCCATCACTGGCTTCGCAGATCCCTGACTTTATTCATTCTGTTCTTGCGTTCCTTCCTCTGTTTCCTGAGTCTTCTTTTCATACAGGCCATGTCTTGTGAGTCCGTGTGTGGGTTCGTGCTTCAGTTCCTAATCCAAGGAATCACAAAGCCAGTTTGTCTTGCCACCACCAAAATGGGTTCTGAACCCAGATGCAGAGGTGACTTCGGCGTGGTCTTATACTGCGTTTAGGCTAGTTTCCCCTGAATTTCTGTCTTAGGTACTGGACTGCTACCTTCCCAGGGCAAAGGACGGCAATGGCCATTTGTTTTCCCCGAAGTCGTCTGTTCACGAACTTCCTGGACTCGATCGTTACTGTGTCGTTCACGGATGGTGGCTGATTTTCCAGCAGCCAGGGAGGAAAAGTGCCAGTCACACTGTAATCAAAGTTTTCAAAAAGGGCGGTCGGAGGGGCCCTTTCCCGGTTGAGAGCTCTCCTCGCCTCCTTCACTCCGTTGTGCGTTCACTCATGTATTTCCCGAGGGCCCTCTGCTTGCCAGGTGATGTGGCAAAGGCCTGGAGGCAGTGTTGTGCCCAGCGAGTCGGAGGGACAGTGAGTGACAAGAGAAGGGGGAAATGAGTTGACACAGAAAAGTGTGTTCCCTGTAGGCTCTTTGAAGACAGGGTTCCATACCCAGTGGAAGGCGGTTAGGGCCAGGGGCTTGGGAAGGAGGGATCAGACTTCAGTGGCTGCCAGTGGATCTTGGGGTGAGGGAGTCCAAGGGCTTGAGACAGGTTTGAGTGGACCTGGGTTCAAACACAGCCTCAATAACTGGCAAACATTTCGCCTGCATCCCTTCCTCTTCAGCCTGCCTGGTGTCACTAGTGTCCCCACAGACCCCAGACTGTGTCCCATTGTCCAGAGAGAAGTCCATAGGTTTGGGGCCAGAAGTGACCCCACTTCGAGTTCCAGTTCCCAACAGTACAGGGGTCACAATGGTGCCCGGACATGCAGAAGGTCTGAGGCCCCCAGAGCTGGCCTGGCATCATGGTGTGACCTACTGGTAGGGGAAGTTGGTGCCAGGGCCAGCTTTGAGGGCAGTGACCTGCACAGCCCCACGGCTGGTTGCTCAGAAAGGCCCCACACTTGGTTAAGTGCTCTCCCATCAAATGTGAATTTCCTAATAACTTTGAACTCTGCAAACTCTGTAGCCAACCTGCCTGATGGGCCTGTTTCTGTGGGAGACAGGAACAAAGGCAAGGTGGACAGCCTCTGCTTGTTCTCTTCCAAGGGTGGCCCACACACAAGGAGGAATCTCTGACAGCAGCAGAGGTTGGGGACAGACTTTTTTTTTTTTTTTTCAAATATATTTTATTGATTTTTTTACAGAGAGGAAGGGAGAGAGATAGAGAGTTAGAAACATCGATCAGCTGCCTCCTGCACATCTCCTACTGGGGATGTGCCCGCAACCCAGGTACATGCCCTTGACCGGAATCGAACCTGAGACCTTTCAGTCCGCAGGCCGACGCTCTATCCACTGAGCCAAACCGGTTTTGGCTGGGGACAGACTTCTGACGAGCCCACAACTACCTCCCCTGACCCATCACCTTCTGTGGAGGGGGGCCTCCGGGACCACTCGAGCCCCTCCTGCAGCAGCAACCTGATTTATTTCTTTCCAGATTATATATTGTATATTTTTACTTGTTGGATTGTCTTAGTCATAGATGCTCCGTGGGGCTAGAGTGTGTTTTGTGCATCCCTGCAGCCCCCATGTCCTGATTAATATTTGTCGAATGAATTATATCTATAGATTTTTTAAAAAATCATTTCACCTTTAGCATATGTCGCTGTACTCTAGTAGCAATGGGATAAATATTGACTCAGTAACCATGGTCTAATAATTGCCCATATCTAATTCATTAGATTCTGCGTTCCACGAGGGCAGAGGCCTGGAACCACGCGGGCACGTAGTAGGACCTCCGGAAACGTCCGGATGCGCGGGCTCCCGCGGCGTCAGACCCCACCCCAATGCTTCCCCCTGCGCTCCGGGCGCGGCGGGGCGGGGCCCGGACTACGCTTCCCGGCGGACCCCGCGCGCCAGGGGCCGGACGGGGGCGGGCCCGAGGCTGCCTGGGGGCGGAGCCGGCTACAAAGCCCGGGGGCAGGCGCCGGGGCGCAGAGTGCCCGCAGCGCCGGCTGGAGCGCGGCGCAGCTTAGCGCGGCGTGCACGGCGGGAGCGGCCCTCGAGTGGACCGGCCCGGAGGCGCCCCTGCTGCCCAGCTCTCCCCGCGCCGTCGCCCATGAGCGCACCCCCGCGCGGCCGGGGTCCGTAGGCCGCAGGGCGCCCCCCATGCTGCTGCAGCCCGCGCCGTGCGCCCCGAGCGCGGGCTTCCCGCGGCCCCCGGCCGCCCCCGGCGCCATGCACGGCTCTCAGAAGGACACCACGTTCACCAAGATCTTCGTGGGCGGCCTGCCCTACCACACCACCGACGCCTCGCTCAGGAAGTACTTCGAGGGCTTCGGGGACATCGAGGAGGCCGTGGTCATCACCGACCGTCAGACGGGCAAGTCCCGCGGCTACGGCTTCGTAAGTGGCCCCCGCGGCCGGGCGCGCACCCCAACCTGCACTTATCTTGGCCCGGGGCGCTGAGTCCACCGGCGGGCGCACGCCCAGCCGCCCCGCGGCCGCTCGGGGCGCCCTCAGCCGGCGCCGGCACCTGCTGCCCCCTCTCGGACTCCGGGGGCGGCGGTTCACGCGCCAGCCGGTTCCGCCCCCACTACCCGCGGCTGGGTCTACCTGCCCCCACCCCACGCCCGGCTTAAAAGGGGACCCGCTGTGTTCAGTTAGAACTTCGGAGTTTGTGGCGAGGTTTGGGGGTCAGACGACTGTTCTCGGGACTTTCTGGAGCAGCTAGCCAGGGAGAAGCGGAGCCTCCCCGGGCGCTTTGAGCCCTTTGGCGCCCCTCCCCCCATAGTTTCCAACCGTCCCCTGGGCCGCCACCCGGGAGCATCAATTTAAGTGAACAGTTCGTCCTCCTAACGACGTGTCCCCAGACCCCTGCCATGGGAAATGGATAGATAGGCCCCTGCCTCTCTCTGGGGGTTGTTTCTGTCCTTGGAGCCCAAGCTGCCCCTCGCACTTGAACTTGGAGGGAGGAGCTGGAACCCAGGGGGCAGCTTTGTGGGAGGGCCCCAGGTGTGGGGTCACGGGGGTGGGGGGTGGAGCCCGCTGCCCTGCACCCTACAGGGGAAGCCTCTGACGCCTCTGCTTCTCCAGGTGACGATGGCCGACCGGGCGGCAGCGGAGAGGGCTTGCAAAGACCCGAACCCCAACATCGACGGCCGCAAGGCCAACGTGAACCTGGCCTATCTGGGCGCCAAGCCGAGGAGCCTCCATTCTGGTGAGAGGCTGTTTCCCTTCCCAGGCTTTTGTCAGCTGCTATATTCAGCATGGGTATCTGCCTAGTGACACCCCCCCTGACCTGCCCTGCTCTGCCCGCCCCAGGAGTGGCAGTCGGTGTCATGTGCCTGCAGAGCCATCACAGGACAGTCATCCCCTAGCTTGGGAGCTGGACCCCTGCATCTAGCCGGTCTAGCTGCATGTGCCTGTAGGACAGGGTGAGGAGGGTGCGTCACCCCGTTGTTAGCTGTCCTCTCAGGAGACAGGAAGTTGGTCTCTGGGACCTGAGGTCAGAAGGACCAAAGCCTAGAGGCTGCTACCCCCCAGGTCCCTTGACCTGTTTGGCTGGGAGCTTTGGTGTTCACGTGGGGGTAGCCTGGGAGGGGCAAGGAAGTGGATTATCCTTTTTGGTTGGACTTGTATGGCTGGGTTGTTCTGCATCCCCGGTAAGGCCTAGCCCAGGGGTGGGCAAACTTTTTGACTCGAGGGCCACAATAGGTTCTTAAACTGGACCGGAGGGCCGGAACAAAAACATGGATGGAGTGTTTGTGTGAACTAGTATAAATTCAAAGTAAACATCATTACATAAAAGGGTACGGTCTTTTTTTTCAATAGTTTTATTCATTTCAAACGTAGTTTGCCCACGGCTGGCCTAACCCCTAACTGGTCTCGTTGTAGGTTTTGCCATCGGGGTACAGCAGCTGCACCCCACCTTGATCCAGCGGACCTATGGGTGAGTGGACTGGCTGGCTGGAGACGGGGGTGGGGGGTTTCCTGGGCCTCCCAGTGTGGGTGCCCATTTCATCCTAGGACCGCCAACCCCACTGCCTTGGTTGTGCCATCAGCAGCCCCCTTTCTGTGTCTAGAGAACCATTGGTCATCTCCAACTTTTCAGAAACATGATTGTGTTTTTGGGGTGGGAGAGGGTGGGGACAAGCTGGGAGAACTGAGAGAAGACTGGTTTCAGTTCTCCACCCCTGGCAGAGGCCACACCTCAGAGTGGGGAGCATGGGCTGGAGCCTGCAGCCTGGGTTCAGATCCCGGCTTCCCCCTTACGAGCGGCGTGGCCTCCAGCAGCTGACAGAGGCGCCTCTGCCTGTGTCCTCACCGCGATGGGGACAGGAGCAGCACCTCTGATTGCTGTGAGTGCCGGCGTGAGGACCGTGTGGCTTGGGGCGGTGAGTCTCTGGAAGTATTGCTAATGTTCTTAGGAACTGGCAAGCTGGGCTCTTCTCGGGGAGCCCCTCTGACCTCCAAGTGCCCAACAGATGGTGGCAGCAGGTCACTGCCAGCTGGGGTCCGAGGTTTGTGAAGCTGGAGCAGGTGAGCCAGGATCAGGCCAGATGTCCCTGGCCCCAGTGGGCTGGCCGGTGGGCCTTTTGTCTGACATGCTTTGGAGCAGTGTGTCCCACCCTCCTCTGTCCAAAAAAGCACCCCCCCCCCGCCCCCACTTCGCTTTTTTTCTTAGAACATATAAAGCCTGGCAGCTGCTTGGGGAAGGACATGCACACTTCAGGGGCACAAAGGAGCTTGCTATGCCGTCTGACTTTCCAGCCCCGTGATTGATGTCGGCTGTGCGCCCCGTGCAGGGAGCTTGTTGTTGGGGTTGGGAGGTTGTTTCTTTGTGGGAGGCGGGAGGACCGTTGCAAAACAGGCAGCTCCTTTTAGAACATTAGCACTTCTTAGGCTATTAGAGACCAGTTGTGCGCATTCGTGTGTGCCCCTGCCCTGGAGAGCGGCACAGCCTGAGGAGCATCCAGGCGCACTGGGGCAGGCCGTGTGGACCAAGGACCAGAGCAGGGATACAGCCAGGCTCCAGTGGACTGCGCAGGTCAGCCAGATGACGGAGGAACTGCTCCGTGCCCAGACTCGGGGGTGCCTGCACGTGGTTTCGGTGTGGATTGCACATGTGTGTGAGCTCAGCTTCAGTCTGCCCTCCTGGGGGGGAGCCTGGAGGGTGGCCGAGAACAGGTGGTTCTGGGTTTCCTGCGTAAAGGTCTGCAGCTGTCTTGGAAGGGTTTTGGAGACACCTCAGTCTTCCTGCCATCACCCCAGGTTCTTCCTCTCTGGGGTTCAGGCCACACGAGGAGGGCGTTCCTCATTTTCATAGCCCTGGCTGTGTTCCCGGGATCCACACCAGGTGCCCCGGGGCAGGGCCAGCTGCACAAAGATCAGGGCGTGAGCCTCGGGCACATGCAGCTCTTTCCTGCTTAAAATGCAACAATGCCTTCCCCACCCAAGTCTGATCCATCGCAGCTGTCTCTGGGACTCTAGTAACTGTCGGTGCCTGGTCTCTGGATCCTGCAGACCCACGTTCAAATCCTGATTCTGTCACTTACCAGCTGGATCCGTCTTGGCAAGTGATGTCCTCTTCCTGAGCCTCCAGCTTCCTCTGACACGGTGCCGGCACGTGGGGCTGGGTGCTCCTGCCACGTCTCTCCTGTCCTCACGCCTGCCCTCTGAAATGGGGATTGATACATCCTCTCTTCACAGATAGGGAAACCGGGGCAAAGAAAGGTTGAGGAAAGGTTGAGGAAAGGTTAACAACCGGTCTAGGGTGGCTGGAGTGGCAGGATTTGAACCCAGGCCAGCTCTAGAATCCACATTCTCAACCCCTGTTCTCGGGTGGGGGTGGGGGATGAGAGGGATGCCTGACCGTGCCCCTTGGGGTCCCCAGAGCGTCACCCCTGTGAAGGTAGTTGGGGTCGGTCACAGATCTTGCCGCCAGGCGTTCCCCACCTCTGGTGACAATGTTTTGTAACTGAACCTGCTGGCTGGCCATTTAATACCTGTGACGACGGGGAAGAGGCCTCCAGCTATTTGTTGGTTGCCAGGGGGTGGACACCCAAACAGGGACAAGGGATTAGAAGGACTGTCCATCGGCGGGGGGACTGAAGTCTCTCAGAATCTCGCCGCCTCCCCCCGACCAGGCCTCAGTGAGGTCCAGGCCTGGGGGAGGCCCTTGGGTGCGTTACCCAGGAGAGGCAGCCGGCTGGGCTGCGGGGTCAGCTGCCTCTCCCAGTGCCCGCCTGCCCAGCCGGGAGTTGGTCTGTCAGCGTCCCTTTTGTCTTTGCAAACAATCGGGCTTGGGAGTGTGGCCGGGCCTGACTCAGCGGTCAGTTTTGTCAGCTCCGGGCTGGCAGCGAGGCCAGGCCTGTTGTTGGCTGAGGGCACTGTGGGAGCCGGAGCCCGGGCAGCTCAGTTTGTAAACCGGTTAACCCCTCCCCTGCCTGGCTGGACTTCCTGGTCCCCATAGGCCCGGACACTCGAAGGATCCCTCGGCCCCGCTTTTGGGCAAGGCTTCTGGAATTCCTCCCCTGGCGGGGCCGTACATGTCAGTGTGGGAAGAGTCACCAAAGAAGTAGGTTGTTGGGCTCTTTCAGGACCTGACTCGCCGACTGCATTTCCTTCACGTACCCACATACGGGGCCGAGGCCAGGTGATGAGTGGCTTGATCAAGGCAGGAGCGCGTCCCTTTGCTGGCTGGTGGGACAGTCAGCCAGCTGCAGGCAGGAGTGAGGGTCAGAGCAGTTTGGAGAGCCTTGGGTCTGGCCTGGAAGGGGCCTCCTGGTGTCCAATGGTGTTTGTTCACGCTTGGGCCTAAGGCCTGCCAGGATCTGAGGCTGGTCCTGGGCCTGCCTGCACTTGGAACGCCCCCCGGGTTATTTTTGAAGGGCCAGCTGCTTCCCTGGGCACAGCCTACCCGCCCCATTCTTAAGAGGGCCATGCTGTGGACCCCACACCCGTTTTCCGTGAGCCCTGCTCTGTGCCAGGCGTGGGGCCAGGCCCTGGGGGCCCAGATGACAAGAGGGAGTCTTGGGGCAGCTGGGTGTCAGGTGTGCTGGGTGCTGGAGCGAGGACCCTGGGGTCTGCCTGGGTTCGAGGCCAGGCCAGCCCCTTCTCTCTGGGTTCTTCTCCCCGTTTGGCTGGTGGGAATGCCTCCCAGCCGAGTGAGCGCCTGTGTGCTGAGCGGTCAATGGGGGCCTGGCCCATGGGAAGGCCTGGGATTTGTCAGTGACGAGTCGCACGGCAGCCCTTGACAGGGTGTCACTCCAGCCTCAGTGCAGGCACCAGAGGAGAAACTTGCCTAAGCTCTCACAGTGTGGGTGTGGGGGCCCTAAGTTAGGGGCTCCGGCACCCTGGTTCCTTCCATGAGGCCCAGCCCCTCCCTCTGGCCAGCCTTGGACAAACCCAGACTCCCTGGGACTGACAACCCCATGGGACCTTCTCCCAGGCATTGCACAGACCACCTGGCCTGTAGTGTAGGGGCCCTGCATCTCTGTGTGGGGGCTGCCCACATGGAGACCTGCAGCCGCGAATGTGCATGTGCAGGGTCTGCATGGAGCTCCCCACCACCAGGACAGGAGAGGGGCCGGGGGTGACGGAGATGTGGAGCACTCGGGCCTGGGCCGCACGCACAGGGCTGTTCCCAGAATCGTTCATTCATTGAGTGCTTGTTGAACGCCTCTTGTATACCAGGCCCTGTGCCCGGACACTTAGAATAAGAAAGACCCGGTCCCCGTCGCAGGGGCTCACTCCAATGGGGTAGCCAGACTCACAAAGCCAGCAGGGCACGCGAGGGCCCGAGAGCTCCTGGGGGTGCAGCTGCGCAGGGCGTTCCTCTTGGCCTGGCACAGCCCTGCATGGGCTGTGTGACAGTGTGGGACTTACACACCAGGACACGTCAAAAACTGGTGAAACCCCACCAGGCCTGGAGCCTGGTTAATAGTCGTGTGTGTTGGTTCCTGGCTTAGGTAACGCACTGGGTTATAAGACCTCACATCCGGGGACCTCTCTGTACTATTTTTGCAACTTCTTGGGAGTCTTTGACTATTTCATAATATGAAGTAAATAAAGCTGGGGGCGGGGAGGGGCCGTGCGTTGGGGAGTCAGTGCCTTGAGGGCACAGAAGGAAGTGAGGTCAGAGCCAGGAGCTGAGGGTGCTGGGAGGAGGTCTGTGCCCTCTCCCCGCTGTGGGGCATCACGTGGCTTGTTGTTACTTTCAGGGTGTCTGGGTGACTGGCACTTCCTGTTTGTCACTCACTGGAGTGAACGGGGGCGGCGGGTGGCCCGTGTGGCCCGTGCACACCTGCTGTTTGTCCCTGTCTGCCCTAACAGAAAGCAGCTCCACCATCCTCTGGGAGGAGGAGCCCCTCGCCCGCCCCACTGGTCCGGCAAGAGAGCCCCTTCTCTGGCTGGAGAGCCTCGTCCACAAGCCTCAGCCCAGGGGGAGGCCAGGCCACAGACAGGCTGGTGCAGGCTCCACATGCCCGCAAAGGGGGAGTGGGCTGGGTGGGCCAGCCCCTTCATGCCACAGCTGGGTGACGAGTCTGGAGGCCCCTCTTGACTTCCTTGTCCTCGTGACTTTCCTGTTGAGCCTCAGTTTCCCCATCTGCCATGCAGACGTGACAGGTGCTCTGCAGCGTGCTGGGGCGTCCGGTCATCCTCCCGACCCCTCCCGTGTGGTGCAGGAAGGAAGCCGGGCGCTCAGTCAGCCAGTTCATTCAGCAGGTACCCCCTGGCTCTGTGCCAGGCTGGGGGCTCCGTACGCGTGAGACGGTTGGTTCCCTGCTGTGGTTACAGAGCATTCTGCCGCAGAGTGGTCCTGGGGATGGGGACGAACGGAAAAGGGAATAATCGTGTCTCTGCTGGCAGCAGGCGCTGTGGGGAGAAAGGAGCCCCAGGCAGGGGAGGAAGTGGGAGATGGGTGTGCAGGGCCCAGCAGGGTGGCCATGGGGCCCGGGGGAGCTTTTGGGATTTACTCTGAGTGCCAAGGTGGCCCTGAGCGATGAGGCCGGGTCACTTGGTCTGTACAGTGCCCCTCTGGCGGCTGGGTGCGCTGGGCGCCAGGCTAGAGTGGAGGGGGTCCAAGTAACACATCAGGCTCGCGGCCATGGCGGCTGCTCCGAACAGCGCAGGGGTGAGAAGGGTGGGATTCTGAATACATTTTAAGGGATATGTCAGAGAAAGAGGAATCCGAGAAGATTCCAGAGCTTTGGGCCTGAGCAGATGGGCGGAAGGTCGGGTTGGTCTTGGCGGTGAGGGGAGGCTGGTGTGGGTGCCCTTTTGGGTGAAGAGCAGGTTCTGGTGGAGATGCTGTGCCAGGGCCTGGCGGGGTCCCAGGAAGGGCATCTCGGCCCGCCACCCCTCGCACTTGCCTATTGTCTGATGGCCCCAGCGAGCCTGGGGTGCCCGGAGGCCTGGCAGGGCCTGAGGTCACGTCTCCAGAGAGCAGAAAAAAGTGAAACCAGCCCATTTGCCTTTTTTATTTTTACTTTTGGAGGTAGCTTTGCATTCAGAAAACGGGTCCTCCGGACTGTGGCCGAGTGCTTTTCACTGCGAGTTTTGCTTTGAGTGTTGGGAGGCTGTGGTTGTCTGGCCTGTGGTCATGGAGGTGAGAAGTCCTTGTATTTGCCGTGGCTTTGTAGTCTCCTGCAGGGTCTCGCCTCTCTGTGGTGCTAGGGAATTCTCGGGCGGGCCGGCCTGGGAAGTGCAGATGTTGGCAGCACCCCTGGCTTCCACCCACTGGATGCCAGCAGCACACCAACGCGACAGCCAGAATGTCCCCGATGTGGCCATGTCCCCTGAGGGCAGGCACTGTGCTGAGAACCGCTGTCCCAGGGGAGGGTCTTGGTGCTCACAGCGAACTCTAGGCCATCCTCCTCAGGACCCATTCCACAGACAGGAAGAGCCCCTGACTGCCCCGTGCACAGCTGCGGGGCGGTGGGGGGCCTGCCTGGCGGGCTCTGCCGCCTCCTCGCCCCTCCCCTCGGCTTGTCTTCTGTTGTGTCCTGGCCTCCGTGCAGCCGGACAGAACCACCAGGAAGGCCGTGTCTTGGACAGGTGCTCGTGGTGCCCAGGCCGCTCCCGTCTGGGTGGGCCCCGGAGTGGGTCTGGGTCCGCACCCCAGCCTGCCGCCAGTGCTTGTGGGCCTAGGTACCAGGCGGCGGGCGGGTGGGGGCAGACTCTGCTTTGCTGTGCCCTGGCTGTGGGACTGCACAGTCACTCAGGCCTCTCTTTGAGCCTCAGTTTGTCTCTCTTGGAAATGGGATAACAACAGCACCTTTTCCATGGCTGTGAAAAGCTTTGTAAGTTGCCTTGGGGTTTCACATACTGAGTGGTGGGGCAGAGCACCTGAGGGAAGCAGGTAAATACATGCAGACAGTATCCCCAAGGGACAGGAAACGGGGTCCCTTTCCTCCCCAACTTGAACATTGTTCACCCTGATGGTGTCTGAGTGCCGCCAGCAGGGCAGCTCCGGTCGCCGGGGCAGAGCTCTGGTCCTGACACTGGTGGGGGGAAGGGGGGTTGAAACCTGGTGTGACAGCTGCCTGAGCCGGCCGTACCTTGAGACAGGTGTGGCCATGAACCTGTCATTGTAAAGCCCCAGGTACTTCTGCTGTGGACAGTGTGAGGCCCTGGTCTAGGCAGTGGTTCCTGAGTGCGGTGCGTGGTAGAGTCTTTGGGGGCTGTCAGTTGCAGGGTCCTGGACCCACCCATCCACCTTCAGGCTGTGAGGATCCATGCTTTTAGCCAGTACGTGGGATGTTGGGGTAGGGCCATCGCTGCCTGTGCCTGGAGAAGTTCTGGGCTCAAAGCTTCCATAACCTCAAGTTAAGGAGTGTTCCAAGGTCCTGGAAGGTGGGTGTGGATTCCTGTGGTGGGTGGCACCACACTGATGACGGCCAGGACGGTGGCCTGGTGGGCACTGCCCCACGGCATGCTCTATCCTGTGTCTGTTTGCTCCTTCCCAGGAGGCCTGAGGGCCGCAGAGCCCCTCACCTGTCTGGAGAGGTGAGTGCCTGAGGGCTTTGGAGCTCACCCCTCCAGCTGCTCACTGGGATTCGGTGAGGGAGAGGCCATGGAGCTCCAGCTCTGTGCAGTCGCCCTTCCAAAAAGCCTCCCCTGAGTCTCAGGACTGGCTCACGGGTTGGCGTGTTGTTGTGACTCTTCCCCTCCTGGAAGCCAGGCCCCAAGAGGCCAGCGGTTGTACGGTCTGCTCAGCACCACATCCTGGCCCAGAGCACAGCCTTGGCAGGTGAGAGCCGAGGTGGGATTCGAACCCAGCCTGGCTCTGTTCAAGGTTCTCGTTCCCATGGGGTGGGCAGCAGAGGCTTCTGAAAGGATTGGGGGGAAGCCGGCATCGTGGCCCAGACCAGGGATCTGGGCGCACCTGGGGCATGGAGCCAGGTGTGCCCCAGACTCTCATCCCTCAGGTGTTTGCTGCTGGTCCGGGGGCCCCCAGCGCTGTCATTCGCGTCAGCTCTGCCCACGCCGCGTCCAGCAGCACTGACCCCCGATGCTGGCTCCTGCTCAGGGTGCCCCTACCTATGTGCTCTAGGTGGTGACGTCCACCTGACCGCGAATCTCATTTGAAGGCGTTAAGCCCCTTTACAAAGGTGGGCAGCCATCACCACTGTGTGTAATCCGGAATCCCCCTCACCCCCAGGAGACCCTGAGCAACCCCTGCAGCCCTCCCCTGCACCTCCCGCAGCCCCGCAGCCCCGCAGCCCCGCAGCCCCGCAGCCCAGGCTCCCTCCCGCTCTGGATTCGCCTGTTGTAGGTGTTTCCTGTTGATAGAATCGCACAGTGTGTGGCCTTTTGTTTGGCTGGTTTCACCCAGCAGTGTCCTCAGGGTTCATCCAACATTGTAGCAGCGTCAGCACGGCATTCCTTTTTGTGGCCAAATAATATTCCGTGGCCTGAGCCACCACAGCCTGCTTACCCCCCTCCCACTCCAGTGCACAGACACTTGGGATGTTTCTACCTCCGGGCTGTCATGACTCGTGTGCTTTATTCCTGATGGCACGCGTGAGTCCATTCGCCTTCTAAGGATGTTCAAACCCACGTGTGATCCTGAAGCCCTTTCCAGCGCATCAGAACATAATACCGTGTAAAGCTGCTGTCAGCCAGCTCGTGCACCCATGAAAATGGTAGCTTCGTGCGGTACAGCCTCACCTGTCCTTAGCATGTGTATAAACACATGTTTGTGTTTTTAGCATAAACACTTTCACCATTTAGCGTAAATCCCTCCCTTTTTCATATACAGCAGCTCTGCTCTGCCGCTCGGCTCTCTGTCCTGACATGGAGGGGAGAGGCGTGGGCTGAGCAGGGGCTCATCTCCCTGCCACGTGCGGAGTGGTCTGGGGGACATTGGACTGCCTTGTCCGCGGGGCACGATGCTTGGGCTTTTCTGTTTTTTTTCGTCAGTTCTGTGGGTGCTGCTGTGCTGTACTGAGTGCGTCTGTCTTCATTGCGGAGTGAGGGCTTCTCTTGGGTGCGGAGGGAGCCTGCCCAGGGGACGGAGCACACGCCCTGGGTGGCCCGCTTGCTGCCCAGTTGCCCTCCAGGCCGCTGTCTCTGTTTCTGCCCGTGCCAGGTGCACGAGAGCATCCAAGGGAACATTTCCCTTCTCTTTTCAAAGCAGCTTCTCTTTGGAGCAGGGGCAGGGCAGGGATCCCGAGCCCATCTCACAGTGCAAGGAAGTTGGGGTCCCACCTCACCCCCTTGGTGGCCCTGTCCTGTGTAACTTGTGCTGGTGTGTGGAGGAGGTGGAGGTGGAGGAGGAGGAGGAGATGCCTACAGCCTCATTGTCTACCCCATGAGGCCCCTCTGTGTCCAATGAGCTGTGAGGCTCAGAGCGGCTCAGCCACTTACCCAGGGCAGCCCAGCGGCTGGTTGGCAGAGTGAGCACGTGCTGATACTGCCTTTCCTAGCCTCAGTTTCTCATCTGCGACCTACTGAGTTGATCCCTACCCTGGAAGGCCGGGTGTGCAGTGGCGAGGCCTTGGTGGGACCAGCATGGCAGTTAAGAGGGTCTGGGGGTCTCGGCCCCTCCTCTCCGTCGCCATGGGGCCATGGGCCAGCTACTGAGCTCCGTGTTTCTGTTGTAAAATGAGGTACCAATGCGAAGGCTGACCTGAGGGCTGGACCTCACGGTCACCACAGGTCAGGGGTGCTGGGCAGTGCAGCGCCAGGCTGTTGGCTGCTCCTTCCCGAACCTCACCATCGTCATTGCTGCACGCTTTTCCTCCCGCGTTTATGTATCCATCCACCCTGCACTCACTGGGCTCCTGGGAGCCAGGCCCGCCGTCCATGAAAGGAATGAGCACCCCCAGGGGAGCTAACACTGGTGGGGAGGGAGGGAGGCGTGGTAAATCGGCGCACTATAGGTGTGCGTTGTGGGGGCAGATGCTGGGAAGGTGAACAGGGAAGACTGCGAATATAGGGCGGGCTTCCTGGGCCGGCAGCCTGGGCAGTCACATGGTACCATGCGCAGAAGGGCCCGAGCTGGCCTCGATGCCTGCTGTCACCCTCCTAGGATTCTAAATCACTTTCCAACAGGGTCCCCCAATCATGTTGGTGGTCCTGTGGGGTGCAGGGTTGGGAGGGGTGCCTGGGAAAGGACCACTGAAGTGGGCATGTTTGCATACAAACTTGGAGGAGGGGAGGGTGGCAGGCACAGCCAGGGCACCGGCCTGCACAGTTGACGTGTTCCAGCCACAGAAAAATAGACTGGGGACAGGGACACAGCGGCACCCGGCTCTCCGGGTCCCACCTCAACCCCCTCTGTTTGGCCCCACAGGCTGACCCCCCACTACATCTACCCTCAAGCCATCGTCCAGCCCAGCGTGGTGATCCCGGCTGCCCCCGTCCCATCTCTGTCCTCGCCGTTCCTTGAGTACACGCCGGCCAGCCCAGCCTATACCCAGTACCCACCAGCCACCTACGACCAGTACCCGTACGCCGCCTCGCCTGCCTCCGTCACCAGCTTCGTGGGCTATAGCTACCCGGCTGCCGTGCCCCCTGGCCTCTCGGCCTCGGCCCCCACGGGCACCACCTTTGTGCAGTACCAGCCTCCGCAGCTGCAGCCCGACAGGATGCAATGAGGCCACTGCCCCCTCGAGGCCCGTCACCCACACCCACCAGGCAAGTGGCCGGCCGAGCTCGGGGTGCACACCAGCACCTGTGCCTCTGGGATCCCGCAGGACCCCCACCTGCACCCAGGATGGCCTGGAGACCAAATCCCTTTAAATCCAGGCCCCCACACATCTCGAGGGAGGACTTTGAGAGAAAGAGTGGGCGGGAGCTCTAGAAGATGCAGCCGGACCTCCCCGCGCACACACCTGCCTTCTCCCTTCACCTCCCTCCTCCCCTCCCTCCCGCCCGAGCTCCGGGCTGAGGTCTCCCGGCATCTCCTCAGCATCCGTGACGCCTCCCCACCCTCCACAGAGCCCGGGCACCCTTCGGGCTCTGCGGAAACTGTCCTGCTCAGAGATGCCTTACTCCAGGGAAACCTGAAGGAGCACGTGAATTGACTGTTTATTGTTGCTCCATCCGCACAAGCTGTGAACGCGGGAGACCGTGTGCGGGAAGCCGCCTCGTGGAATTCTCGTTTCTGGTGACGGCACGGGCTCTTCCGCAGGCCCCGGGGCTCAGTGCAGCAGGGCCACCAGCCGGCCGCTCCCCAGCCCGCCGGGCACTGCAGCCTTTTCCTTACCGTCCTTGTTTTGCTACTAAGATGTTTCAGAACTTCAGTTTATTTTTTCAGCGGAGGCTCCTGCCCCCAGGAAAGCGGAACCTGTTTTTGACTTTGAGACTCACTTATGTCCATGGCTCCGCCCAAGGAGCCGGACAGCATTTCTGTTTGAAAAAGTGTCTGTCGCTGGAGCACCAGGAGTCCCTCGGAGGGCGGGCGTCTTCAGGTCTCTCTCAGCGACAGTAAGTTGTCTCAGAAGCCTGTCTCCACCCCTGCTGCCCCTGCAGGGACAGAGGGAGGGGGCCCTAGGTGATGCTGGCTGAGAGCGCCCCCACCCTCTCTCCTTGGTCCCCTGTTGCACCCCCGCCTGGGTGAGACCAGCCTGACACGTACTGCCTGCCTTGGGCTCAGTGCAGAGGGAGGCGAGAGGCCCAGCACGCAGTGACGGCTCCTGAGGAGGCGGGAGGGGGAGGTGAGGGGCAGCCTGGCCGAGGGGGTTTGGGGAGAGTGGACAGAAGGTTAGGGGGCGCTGGGGGTATTCCTTCAGACCTACCTCAGGGAAGCGGGAGGCCTCAGGGCTGACTGGCGCAGGCAAGCGCTTTGCGGTGCGCTTGGTCCGCAGTCAAGTCCCAGGAAATACCGGTAGCTAATGTTATAATAATATTTTTATTAGAATGTTCTGATTATAAAAATAAAACTCGTTTTCTTTAAAGAGAAGCTGGTCTGTAATAATTCTCGACGTGGGCGCCTTCGATTCCCTGCATAGAGTGGTCCTGAGCAAGTCAGGGCCGTGTGGTGGCAGTCACACCCGGGACCGTCCTGGCCGGGACTTTGACGGGTTCATAGAGTGTCTCCTGAGCCGGCCTGCAGGCATCCAGAGTGCTGGGACAGACACAGCCCCCATTACCACCCGCTGAGGCAGGAAGGAACCCACCCCTCCCCCAGGTGCTTCCCCGCTCAGCGGTCGCCTAAAATCCCAGGAGAGCACACTGGCTCAGTGAAGGCGCGTGCTCAGAGCAGGGCCCGGAGGGCCATGGCTCAGTGTTGTGATTGATGGCTCCAGCAGAACCCCATGGAATAGGGAGACAGCCCCCCCCCAGAGACCTAAGGAAGGCGCTGAGTAAGGGCTGCTGAGAGGAAGCAGGTGGGTGCTGGCAGCCAGATGGGGCACAAGGTCAGAGTTAGGAAGGCAGGTCTTGGTCTGGGGCTGAGGAGCCCCAACCTGGGGATAGACCCAGCATCTCCCAGAACTTAGCTGGAGCCCCACTCAGTGCTGGGGAAATCGCAGAGGCCACACAGAGGAGGTGTTAAGGCTGGAGAGGATATTAATTCAGTCACTTTTTTAAATTGCTCATTCATTCATTCTAAGAAATGTGTGCTGGGTCACATGCAGAGCATTGGGGATAGTTTTAAACAGTCTGGTGGGATAGACACAACAGACATGCAAATGGAGTAATTTCAAATACCGCTCACACTGTGAAGGAAATATCACAGGTGATGGAGAATGACTGGATTCTAGGCAGAGGGCACAGCAAGTGCAAAGGTCCTGGGGTAGGGTGAACAGGACAAGGAGGCCAGGGTAGCTGGAGAAGGAGCAGTGAGGGGAAGAGGTAGATGAACTTTAGGAGGTGGTTGCTGGAGCTGGGGAGACAGCGGAGACCCAGAGGACAGTCTGCTGTGAGCGCAGTCTGGGGAGGGATAGCAGCACACAGATGCCACTGGCAAGCTCAGTGCAGTGTGACTGATTCTGTCAGTGGGAAGTCCCCTGAACCTGGGGGACGGGGAGGGGATGGCAGCTGGACTGCAGGGTGAGGGTTCCAAGTGATCTCCGGGAATGGAATGGGCGCTCCTGTTAAGGTCAGTCTGAGCAGAGGCTCAGAGGTCCTGGGTATGACCTACTTGGGGGTGGTCACTGTCCAGGCATCACGCTTGTTCTCCCCTGACCCTGCAGAACAGGGCTGGGCCCCATAACATGCAATCTGTCGCCGTCTCACTCCCCTTTCACACAGTGGCCAAGCCAGAGAGATTCAAGCTGCTCTGAATTCCCTCTCTCCCTCACATCCACATCTCCCCCAGCTCAGAGCCCTCCGGGGCTCCCCGTTGTCCTTAAAGGAAAAGCCAAAGTGGTCCCTGTGGCCTGTGAGGCCCTGGCCTTGTTGCCTTCTGCCCACACCTGGCACAACTCACCCCAGGGCCTTTGCACTTGCTGTTGAATCCTCTAGCTTTCACCAGCTGAACTCCTTCAGCTTGCAGCGCAAAAGTTTCTTTGTTCCAGAAGCCTCCTCTGACCAGGCCTCGGTTCAGGCAACAGAACTGAGCCTCCCTTTAATTTGTGTCCTCATCTGTCTCTGTGCCCCTCACCTCATTGAAACACTGACTCCAGAAGGGTGGGGGTTTCTGCCATGTTCCCCTGAATCTAGTGCCGTGCCAGGCCCAGCAGAGAAGCTGAGGCCTGCAAACATTCTGAACTTGGTTCAGCCGATGGCCAGTGGGCATCAGAGATTTCTAGCAGAGGACACAAGTGGGAGTTTTGGGACCATCCATTCAGGTTGGAGTGTGCTGTGCAGATCTGACCCTGGAGAGGCTGGGGCCTGGAACGGAGAGAGGGGACCGAGACCAGAGTCACTGCGGTGTCCACCTGGAACGGGGCAGAGGGACTCCTGGAGAGTGGAGCAGCCACGCAGAGCTGGGCAACCGAGTCTGACCCCACGACAACTCCACGTGGTCAGCCCTTGGCATTGAAGTGAGATGGAGTCACCCTGAGGCGGGAGGGGTTCGTGGTGGACCTGGGACCTTCCCTGTACCATGTCCGGGGACCCTCCAGGGGCCTCCTGGGGCCTTTTCCAGTCACTTTGACTTTGGGATTTGCAAACCCCCACTTCAGTGGTCCAGGCTCCCAGCCCCTGCCTAGGAAGGGTCGGGGTTCTCCGTGTCAAGGCAGGTGAGGTCCTGCCAGGCAGGGTTCCCTCTTTACTGGGACCCTTGCCCGCCCTGCCCTGCCTGTCCTCTCCTGCCGGCTGGGCCTCAGTTTGCAAACACTGGCAAGGGTCAGGGAGGTCCTCGTGGGGCTCCTGGCTCAGAAGAGAAATTTGCTGCAACTGATAAGGGTTTGGGGGCGGGGAGGGGGTTGCGGGTGCTGCCAGGGTTATCTGGAGGGCCACTCTCGGCCAGCCCATTTCCTGTCGCTATCGGCCGGTGGCAGCCTCTGGGACATGCCTTGAGGCCTCAAAAAAACATCCTCCTGGGGCCTGGGATTGAGGGCGCTGGATGGTGGTGAGGCCAGGAGAGAGCTTCCAACGTCGCCCTTGCCAGTGAGCACCGGAGGCAGCCACCAGTCGCTGCAGCAGTCGTCATAGACTTCGACAATGACCACAGGCTTTAGCTTGGCACTGGCCCAAGCAGGCACTGTGCCCAGCATTTCTCAGGGTGGCCTCCGCTATCTGTGAGGGGGAACACTGTGTCCCCATTGCACAAATGGAGGAATGGCGACCCCAAGGAAGGGAGTCACTATTCCTGAGCCCCCGAGGAGAGGTGGCCCGCAGGGCCCAGAGGGAAAGCTGGGCAAGGAAGTGAGGGTGGAGGTGAGAAAGCCACCCTCATTCCTGTGAAACCCACCCGGGTCCACCTGTGGGTGAAGGACCCCGTGTTTCCAGCCAAACAGGACAATCACCACCCCGCTTGCTTTAGTCTCTCACCCCTGGAGCTAAATGTCAGCTCATGAAACCGGCATTTATGGGGTGCTTTCTGTGGCTTTATGTCTATTCTTTCCCTGAATGCTCCCAGCAACTGGTGGGAGGTTGATTGAGTCCAGTTCACGGATGGAAAAACGGAGGCTGGGGAGGCTCAGCCCCTTCCCACGTCCAGAGAGCTGGAGTCAGAATGTGGACCCGAGAATCCCGAATCTGGAGGCCGCCTGCTGCCCTTCCCCAGGGCCTCGGCTCAGGGCTCCACCCCCACCACCTCCCTCACCCCAAGCCAGCTCGCCTCAGCTGCTGAGTCACACTGTGTTTGTCCCCCAGAGACATAAACACCCAACCGGGAACCCCCTGGGGTTGGGGACCATCCAGATACAGTGAAAATAGCCAGGCAGCTGCTCAGCGTGCTCTGGGCTGGGTGTCTGCATGGGGCATGGCACGGGGTGGGCACCTGGCCTTCCAGATACCTCCCGGGCCTCCTGCGGGGCCTGATAAGTGCCCGGCTCTGCTTATCAGCCCCACTCTCTCGCCTGCTCTACCCCAAACCTGTGTACACACTGGGGTGCACAGCAGCCTGGAGATCAAGGGGGGGAACCCCCACAGCCTGCCCCCCAGACAGCTGAACTGGATGCATCAAGACAACTCGGAGCTACTGGGGCCTCCTACTGGCTCCCCTGTTCCCTGGCCCCTGGTGGGGCATTTTTAGAGAAATTAAATATAAAGGTGGTTTTTTCCCCCCTAAATTATAAAATTAACACTGCTGGGGGGAAATTTTCAAAATAAGAGGACTGTGTTAAATCACCTCCATATGCGTATAAGACGCGGCAGGAAGGAAACAGAGCAGGCAGGAGCAGTAGTGGGCTACAGGAGTTCAGCTTCTCTCAGCACAGCTCTCTGTGGTTTACAGCTGAGCAGTAAAAGCTGGGAAATGATGTTTGGCGCGTGTTCCATGTTGCAGTTGTGTGGACACAGCCAAATGCGAGCAGGGTGGGTGTTTTCCTCATTCGGGCCTGGTATACGGTCTCCTGGCGTCTCTGATGGGCCTGAGCCGGGTGGGGTCCAGAGGCTGTTCTTGCTGCCTCCAGTCTCTTGACTATGGCAACTCACTCCATCCTCTAAAAAGGGAACTCAGAATGTGCTGCTCCAGGCATAGTAGCCTCTGTGGCTCCCCATTGCCCTAGAATTAAATGCCAGGTCCTTGCCACGGCCTCCATGGCTGGGTGAGCTTGTCCTGCCACCTCTCTGCTGCCTCTCTGCAGAGCCATGCTTGTCTGAGACCCAGGCTGGTGCCCTCTGCTTACAGTGCCTTCCTGCAGACATGCAGGCCGTGTGCCCGTCTCTGCTGCCTCCAGGCCGCCTCCCCTCTGCACCCTGCTCACCTGCCTCCTTCAAAGCATCTATTAGGTTTTGTACTTCTCGATGCATTTTCCTGTCTCCCATCCTGGACTGTGAGCTGGGAGGGGCAGAAGCGTGTCATACCCATCCTTATCCTTGATGGTACCCAGCCATGGTGCCCAGTGCCGGGCACAGAGCAGGGGCACTTTAATACTTGCTGAACATATGAATTCCAAAGAGTTCTAATGAAAAGAGCTTCCAGGCTGAGAAGTCATCTGAGGCAGCGAGGGCTGCATCTTCATGGGAGAATGCACGCGGAGGAAGAGGTGGGTGCCCTGGGCACAGGCTTGGCGCTGACCTGGGAAAGGCCTGCAGGACTCCAGGCCCAGGGGGAGGAGGCCACCTAGACTGATGAGGGGGACAGGCGGCTGGGTGACCTCCCTCCCCACCCGAGCCCTCTGGGATCATTAGAGTCACCCGTGGGAGTGTGGGATGGGATGCCTCCCGCCCGGCTCCTCCTGGGCAGCCTGGCCCTCCTCCAAGGGCGGAGGAATTCAAGTTTGACCATATCTGTCCCTGAGCCGAGTGGCCGCCTGTGGGGCTCTGGGGTAAGTATTGGTTTATTTACTCAGCGTCCCAGCAAAGCATGCTCCCCTGGTGGCTGGTGCACAAATTTGGAAGCATGGCCCTGGGCAGGGGACAGTCCAAGGGGCTGGGCTGGGCAGGAGTTTTCTGGGGGCTCTTAGGCACATTCCTGGGGACTCGCATACAGCGCTTCACCCCCAGAAAGTAAAACCAAGTAAAATTTCTGTGAAGCCAGCGATTTTCAGCTGCGTGTGCCAACCGCATCCACGTCGCCATTTTCCAGAGGACAGATCAGTCAAAAGGCTCTCCTTTGCCAAGGAGAGAAAACCAGGAAACCAAGTCAGAGCGCTGTTGTCCCTGCCACTTGTGACGGGTTAAATGACAGGGCAAAAGGGACTTTGCCGATGGATGAGGGTTAGAACCTCAGCGTAGGCAGGGTCTCGCCTGGATTCAGTATAAGCACCGTTAAAAGCAGAGAACTGCCTTCAGCTGGAGGCAGAGAGGCAGCAGAAGGGGAGGTGGAGAGATTCAGAGTGAGAAGGCCTGGCCCGCTCTTGCCGAAGGGGCCCTGTGAGAAGAAGGAAGGTGGATATCCTCTAGGGTAGTGGTTCTCAACCTTCTGGCCCTTTAAATACAGTTCCTCATGTTGTGACCCAACCATAACATTATTTTCGTTGCTACTTCATAACTGTAATGTTGCTACTGTTATGAATCATAATGTAAATATCTGATATGCAGGATGGTCTTAGGCGACCCCTGTGAAAGGGTCGTGCGACCGCCAAAGGGGTCTCGACCCACAGGTTGAGAACCGCTGCTCTGGGAGCAAAGACCTGCGCCCTGACGTCCGTCATCAGGGAATGGAGGCCGCAGTCCTGAAGCCACAAGGATCTGCATTTAGCCCGCAATCGGCATGAGCCTGGACGCCGATTCTTCCCCGGGGCCTCCGGCAAGGATCCCAGCCCTGCAGGTTTTCCACCACCTCAAGCTGAGGACCCACTAGGGTCACACTGTATCTGGAGTCAGTCAGCAAATGGCCACAGAAGCCCCATGGCAAGGGAGCAGGCTGGAGGATCCCCCCACCGCCCCATCCTTCCCCGGCTTTGCTCTCTCAGAATAAAAGCTCAGGGCCCTGGATGAGGACCATGTGCCCTGGCAGCAAGCCACTGCCAGCCATTTGCATCACAAATGAGGCTGGGTCAGGCTGTTGGACTTGGCCAGCTAGCCTGCTGCTGCCCTGGGTGACTTAAGGACACAAGCCAGTATTCAGCTGTTGCAAAAGCTGCCCCTCCGGCAGCTGCCTAAACTACACTCCTGGGTGTCGATGCCTGGTAGGTCCCCAGCCTGCTTGGGATCCTCTTGACCCGGCCCGCCGCCCCCCCGCCCCCCCCCCCCCCCCGAGCCTGGAAGAACAATAGTCACGGGGCTAATGAACTCAACTCGGGTCAAGGAGGGCTCTCTGAGTGTGTGGGGGAGGGGCTCAGCACCGACAGTCTCTCATTCAGCTCTCACTGTGCAGAAGGGGAAACTGAGGCCCAGGGAGGGTGAGGAATATGCTCACGGTGACTCAGCTAACACCCTGCAGAGCGGGGACTTGAACCCATGTCATTCTGCTCTAGGAGCTCTGCTGTGAGCATGGGTCATCTCCTCGGGGCCATCTGTGTTTGTCCACCATGCGGTGGGCACCACGAGCTGCGTGCCCCTGTGTAAGTGACCATCTGAGCGCGAGCCTTCTCCCCTGCCGGTCAGGGTGAGCGGCTGGTAGGCTGTTCTCTGTCTAAACTCTGAGCCGGGAAGTCGGGGCACTGCCCGTGCCTGTCTATGGTTCGGGCATGCAGCAGGCGCTCATTAAGTGCTTCTGGAGTAAATAGTTGAATAAATCAATGCACACACGTTTGTTTGTTTATTGAGCCTGGGTTGTGCTTTCCCACTGCAGGATCCTTCGAAGGCAGAGGCGGGGCGGGTCCAGCTCAGGGCCCCCAGTGCTGAGCCTGTGGCCTGGCCCCCAGCGGGGCTGCTGGAAATGTCTCGGAGGTTCAGCTATGACTTACCACAAGCCCTGTCCTGAGCCGGCTGGGGCTTCTGCCTCAGAGCCTGCGAGCCCGGCCCGGGGAGGCATGTGGGCTCCCCCTAAGGGAGTCTGGCCATCGAGAGACCTCTGTCCAGCTTCCCATCGCTCCCTGGCTCAGCTTCGGGGATTCCTTCCCGCCCCAGGGCCTTTGCTCCTACTGCCCTCTTGCCTGGACACCTCTCAGCAGCTCTTCTAGGCCGGCTGCTTTCGTTCCAGATTTGGCATCCTCATCCCCTCCTGAGAGGGCTCTCATGCTGCCTCATCTAGCCAGAGCCCTCAGCTATTCTTCCTAGGATATGTTTTTATTGATTTTAGAGAGAGAGGAGGGAGAGACAGAGAGAGAGAGAGAGAGAGAGAGAGAGACAGAGAGAGAGAGAGAGAGAGAGAGAGGAGAGAGAGAGAGGTTGAGAGGTTGGTTGCCTCCTGGATGTGTTCCCATTGGGGCTCGAACCCACAATGTAGGAATGTTCCCTGACCGGGAATTGAACCCACAATCTTTTGATGTACGGGACGATGCTCCAACCAACTGAGGCTCCTGACCATGGAGCCCTCAGATATCGTCCCTATCCCGGCTGTCTCTGAGCGCTAAGGCTGCCTGACCAGTGCTTCTTGTTTGTTTTCTTGGGAATTGCCGGTGTCCCCTTTAGGATAAAAGAGGGACAAAGATGCACACAGAGAGATAGAGCAAAATAGAATGAGAAGGGAGAAAATAGAAGGCAAGTTAGAGAGAGGGGGAGAGAGGGAGAGACGGACAGATGTAGGAATAGAATGCGTGGGAGAGAAACAGGGGCTTAGAGGCAGAGATACAAAGAGAAACTGAAAGAAAAAACGGAAATGGAGTCACAGATAGAGAGAGATGGGGACGGAGACACCGGGGACAAGAGGGGCGAGAGTGGAACAGGAGCCGGCCTGGGCTTCCTTCTGGGTGATGGGAATGTCTGGAGCTAGATCCCGGTGCCGGTTGCACTCCAAGCCAGGGAATTGTACACGTTTAAAGTTTGCATTTTAAAACGTGAGAGGACATCCGACAAACCCAAATTGACGTACAATCTACAAAATACCTGACTGATACTCATCACACACGGCGAGACCAAGGAAGACCAGGAGAGTGTGGGGGCCTCCCCCGGCTGCAGGAGACTGAGGGGACAAGGCCCAAACGCCACGCGAAGGACACAGGGAGGAGATCCAAGGGCTGTCTGTAGTTCAGCTCATGGCGTTGCACCTAAGATCTCACAGTGTGCTAGCTGTGCTATGCTGTAAGATATTGATAGCAGGGGGAGTTGGTGGGGGGCATGGAAACTCAGACTATCTTTGCATATTTTCTGTAGGTCTAAAATTATTTCAAAATAAAAAGTTAAAACAAGCAAGAGAGACAAAGTGACGAGAGAACAGCCCGGCAGCAGGGCAAGGGCTCCCGCTGAAGCCCTTCCCGCCCACGCTGGCCAGGACCTGGGCGCCTGCCCGCAGGGGCTGCGGGAAATTCAGGGCAGCGCCTCTCCTTGTTCATCTAAGGCCGTGGTCGGCAAACTCATTAGTCAACAGAGCCAAATACCAACAGTACAACAACTGAAATTTCTTTTGAGAGCCAAATTTTTTAATCTTAAACTACATAGGTAGGTACATTGTTATTAACTTAATTAGGGTACTCCTAAGGCTTAGGAAGAGCCACACTCAAGGGGCCAAAGAGCCGCATGTGGCTCGAGAGCCTCAGTTTGCCGACCACGGATCTAAGGGGCTCAGTAGTGGCTGGGAGGGCCCTGGGAGTTCCCCTCCACCTAGGACAGTGCCCGAATGCACCTGCCAGTGCCACCCTGACTCCTGCAGGGCTACGGCCGCCCTTCTGCAGGAGGGAAAAACACCCGAGGTCCTGCTTCCCTGGGGAGATGGCAACACGCAGCCCCAGGCCAGAGTTGGGGTCGCTGGGAGCGGGTCGCAGCAAACAGGATGTGCAGGTCTGTTTTCTGTCCCTCTCGCCAGGCTCTGGGCACCTGGAGGGAAAATGCCTGCTTTTTCTTTCCTGGGACCCAGCCCGGTGCCAGGCACAGAGCGGGTGCTCAGCTAACACTGCGTCCCAAGGCCCCCGACTCGTAGGAGCTTAGTCGAGAACGGCTCGTTTCTCGGGCTTTCAAGCTTTTAAAAACACTGGAGCCTGTTTTTTTTTTCTTCTTATATACTTTTATTGATTTCAGAGAGGAAGGGAGAGGGAGAGAGAGATGAAACATCATTGATCGGCTGCCTCCTGCACACCCTACACTGGGTATTGAGCCAGTGACCCCGGCACATGTCCCTGACCGGAATCAAACCCGGGACCCCTCAGTCCACAGGTCAACACTCTACCCACTGAACCAAATCAGCCAGAGCCTGGAGCCTACTTTTTAAAATATACAGAAAACTTCAGAGAATCGATGAACCCCCTACTACCAGTACCTGGAATTGAGCATTACCCAGAATGAAACATGAGCATTTGTCACTAACTTTTTTTCTCCTTTAAGAAATAAAAGGTCACAGAAATTCTGTAATTTCCACCAGAACCAACCCAGTGGGAGAGGGAGTGGGAGCTAGAGCCCTGCTCGGATGTTCCCTACATTGTGTCCGGCTTAGGCAGCTTGTATGTGGACAGTCCCCTCTGTGAGGGGTGCTCTGATGGTGTGTTTCCGTTCGGCAGCCCCCACCCAACCCCGGGCATCCACCCACGGCACTCATGGGCGGATGGCCTGGCGGCCACATGGGGCTCAGAAGGGCCCCTCGCCAGGTTTAACACTCGGCTGTCTGTGTGTTAAAATACTTGGTAACTCTTGAACAAGGGGCCCCACGTTTTCATTTTGACAGCCCTCCACCCCATCGCGCAGCCATCTGACAACACCGAACACCTCTGGAGCCTTGCCCTGTGCCTTGCCCTGTGCCAGGCTGACCTGGGTCTCAATGAGTCCTCCCAAAGAGTCTGTGAGAACCACTGTCCTCATCAGTCCATTCTGCAGGTGGGAAAACTGAGGCTCGGAGAGCTCCTGACTCACCTGAAACTACATGCGACACCCACTTTGAACCTGGACCAAGCCCCCTTTCTTTTCAAACCAAGGCACAGAGACTGGCTCAAGCGGACGAGGCCCTTGTGACGCACAGCCAGGCTCCGGGCCATCCCCACCCAGGAGCCAGCGTCCCCTGTCCCGTCAGGGCCACCTCCCCCCGCAGCTGAATTCATTTCACCACATTTCCTCTCGCCGTGGGGACTGTCTCAACGTGGAGTGAACAAACCGTGGGTGTTAATCAGAGCTGGGGTGCCACTTCCTCTCACCGGAGGAGCGGGGCCTCTCACACCCTGCCTTCTATAATTAGACCTGGCCTCGCCCTCCCATCTGGGTCCGGCTGCTTCCGGCCCTGGGAGGGGTTTCCACCGTTTCCCAAAGGCCCTGAGGAGCCTGTGGGCCGTGGGTGTGGGGGTGCGCAGGGCCTGAGCCCACGGAAGGGCCTCCTCGGCCGCCCTGGCGGCCCCTCCCCTCTGCAGCCACGTGGGTGGACAAGATCCGTTTCTCAGGACCCGAGAGAAGCCCACCGTCTCCTTCGCTCAGTCGTGGGACGCGGGTGTCCTGAGTGTCTTCTGGCCTCTGGGGGACAAGGGCGAACAGGACAGGCAAGACCCCTGTACCGTGGAGCTGAGGAGGAAATAGGCACGTCTGTCAGCAAAACCAGAAAACAGGGCATTTACGAAAAGGCAGGGAGGGGCCTCAATCGGGGAGACGGACGGATGGGAGAGGGGTGTGGAGTGGGGGGCGGAGTGTGGTCAGAGGTGCCCCTCCGCCGGCCGCTGGAGGGTGTAAAAGGCCAGCCATGAGACATTGGGGGGCAGGAGGGTGCTGGTGCCTCACTGACCAGCTTGCTGCTCCAAAAATGTGGTCATTTCCACTGGCTCCTCTCTTGTCCCTCCCCCAGGCCCAGGGCCTGCCATCCTGGTCCCGGGAAAGGACTTCCTCAGCTGGGGAAGCTCTGACGACACTCAGGTGAGTGGGAGGCAGGCGGGGTGGTGGGGCGGAGGCTTGCGTTGCCTCTCCAAGCTGCATCCTCTCCCAGCTCCCTTCCTGCTGGACCTGCCTGCCACGACACCGTGGCAGATGCCACTGGAGAAGCATTCAAAGGAGGGACCAAGCCACGGATCCCTGAGGAAACAGACAGTTAACTGTTACATGGACGAATGCCCAGCCTTGTAGGCAAAAAAGACATGGACCAGAAGCCCTATGCCACGCCGATGAAATGAGACACAATTACGAAGGGGAAAAGCCCAGTGCTGGTAGGGGTGTGGGGCCGGTGCTGGTAGGGGTGTGGGGCCGGTGCTGGTAGGGGTGTGGGGCCGGTGCTGGTAGGGGTGTGGGGCCGGTGCTGGTAGGGGTGTGGGGAAACGGCAGATCCGACGCAGGCTGGAGACCAGTCGTCTGACTGAAACAGGAGCTGTGAACCCCACGCCCCTTGGGCCCAGCAGGTTGTCTTTTGGCGAAATGCTTTGCCGGTGTCTTCGGGGACAGAAACATCCATAGGGGCGCTATTTGAAAGCGGGAGGCGGATAAAACAAAACAAACAAGCAAACACCCAGATGCCTGTGCTAACACCTGTGGGCAGCTCACACGACCTGAGATGCCCAGCAGGCAGGGGCTCCTTAGTTCTTACAACCCCTCTGCCAGTGTGTGTCTTACGGGCCCACCTCACAGATGAAGACCAGGAGGTGCAGCAGCCAGCCGTCCTCAGCTGGGACGCGGAGCTGAGGCTTGACCCCAGGCTGCCCCATCTGACATGTGGGGGCTCCCCACCCATGCGATTGCCCTGTACCATGAAGGCAGAAGTGACGTTCAGCTGTGTGTGTGTGGTGGTGGTGGTGGGGGGGGCTATTCTGTCACCAGGATGTGACCTGAAGATTAAAAATAAACCCAGGGCTTCTTTCTGCTTCTTCCGGGTGGTAAAGGGAGCCTGCTGCCCGGCAGGCACGCCCTGGCCACGGTTCTAGAGTGCGGGAGGGCCACCATCTCTGGGACCTGCCATTGGTGGCTGGTCTCGAGGCGGGCAGGCCCAAGCTACAGAGCCAGCACCCTTCACGCTCCTTGACCGGAGCCAGCAGTTGAACTGATGCCCCAAACCCGTGTTTCCCTAGGGCAGCCATGGGCAAACTACGGCCCGCGGGCCGGATCCAGCCCGTTTGAAATGAATAAAACTAAAAAAAAAAAAAAAAAAGACCGTACCCTTTTATGTAATGATGTTTACTTTGAATTTATATTAGTTCACACAAACACTCCATCCATGCTTTTGTTCCGGCCCTCCGGTCCAGTTTAAGAACCCATTGTGGCCCTCGAGTCAAAAAGTTTGCCCACCCCTGCCCTATGGGCAGCGGTGTGTGGCCTCGTGGTTGGAGGAATGGGAGGGTAGAGGACAGTTCCAGGGACCTGCAGCCTCAAGGAGGTGGTGACATTTTGGAGAGGCCCATGGCATGGGGCAGGCTTGGCGATCCTCTGGGAAGGGGCTGGAGGGGACACGTCTCGGTGGCAGTCTGAGGCTGGTGGGCGTGTTGCTGTGCTACCAGCTCTCAGGGAACAGTGGCTCCTGTTCTTGTGGTCCCTGCTCTCCATCTCTAAGAGCACAGAGCTTGGCAGCTGGCACACTCTTGGCTATTGCCAACTATTGTTCCCCCCATTTTATGGATTAACAACTGAGGCCCAGAGATGCTCCAGGTCACAGAGCCTCTGGACTCAAAGGCAGGCTGTGCGATTCTGAGTCTCCCCCCGGGGCCTCGCCCTCCCCGCTGGGCCAGTTCCCGGGCCAGCTCCCGCGCTCTGCTTTCCTGGCGGGCAGCCCTGGTCCTCCCTTTGTTCTGCTGTAGCCGGCGGTGCGGGGCAGGTGGCGTCGCCCTCCTCAGAGGGAGGGTGAGGCGGTACACACAGGTTGTTATTTACTTTCCTCTCCATGGTTCCTTCCAGGCCTGGGCGCAGGTGGGCATGGGGCCAGGCGTGCAGGCGGGAGGGTTTGGCAAGGAAGGGCATCTGGCTGTCCACTCCCCTCTCTCTAAGCTCCTGGTGGTGCCTGGAGCCCCTGGCTGGGCCACCTGCAGCACAAGTGACCAACTGTCTTCGTCCGTCCGGGACTGAGGCGTTTCCCGGGAAGCAGGACTTCCAATGCTAAAGCCAGGAGCGGCCTGGGCACACCAGGGCACGTCGATCACCCACCCGGCAGGAGACAGTGTGGGTGGGCTGTGGGTGGGAGAGCAGGTGAAAGGGGACAGGCCAGTCCCCTGAGGGCACCGAGCTGCTCCTTTCAGCCCAGCTGCCTGGGGGTCCTATACCTGGCCTGGCTGCGACATCAGGCAGCACTGAGTGAAGAGTCCCTGTCCTGTCCCATAGTAATGAGTTGTTACGGATTGTGGAATTTGTGAAATTGTCACGGAAGTGACAGTCGGACACTGTGAGGTTCAGGAAAGAGCCTTTAATTAAAGCAGCGCTGCTGGTTCAGGGGCCTCTAAGATCCAGATCCTGAACAGCCTGGACAATGAGATTCTCTCTCTATATATCGAAGGGGTTAAAGAGAACAAAACGGGTCAGAGAAAGACTTGTTGTGCTACAGATATCCTGTAGAAAGCTGCAGCCTTGAGCACAGCACAGCACAGCTCAGATAACCAGGAGACACCTGGCACGGGAGGAACCAAGGACGGGCCAGACCCGTCTCCCACGTTCTTTCACAAATGGAGTTAATTATCGGCCAGCAAGTGCTGCCTGCGGTGGACGGCAGGTTACTGGGACTAATTCCGATTGCTAGCCCCTGAAACTGTCTCATTGTCCCTATCAGAGTCGAGAAAGTCATTTTAACTCTCAGAGCCCCAGCTTCCTCACCTGTAAAATGGGGATACGAGTCCTCTCCCCTCACGGGCATAGACATCTGATACAGAAGAGCATGCAGGATTATATTATTAGATTTCTTCTCAAAACCCAGCTTGCCGCCACCTGTAGAATAAAGCCCAACCCCTCCCCCGTGGACCCTGTAGTCTGCCCCTGTGATCTCTGGCTGCATTGTCTGCTCCCCTCTGCTCACTTTGCTCCAGCCATACTGGCCGCCTGGCTGGCCTAGACCCAACCAACCTCTCTCTGCCTCAGGGCCTTGGCACGTGCTGTGTCCTCTGCCTGTAGCACCTTTCCTGGAACGGCCTCCTCCTCATCTTTGGGCCTTAGTTTAAAAGTCGTCTACACAGAGCGGCCCTCCCTGTCTACCTAATTCGAAGGCATATTTGTCGTCTTGGGGACAGGTCATGTCTTAGCTGGTTCGCTGTGGTGTCCCAGGGCCTAGGACGAAGCCTGGCTCTGAGCAGAGCTTAGACATTTGGCCAGTGGATAAATGAATCAGTGCTGGTCTGCGGAGAGCCCCCCGGAGACAGAGCCCAGGGTCTTAAACCCCTTTTCTTCTCCCAGCCTCAGGTTCCGCATCTGTCAGCAGGGATGAGAGGAGCAACCGTGACTGTACAGAGTAAGACTCAGGGACTGGCACTTCTGCTGACAGAGACCCCACTGCACCCTCCACCCCCCACTCCTGTGTCCTAGGACCCCATGTACGGTGGGTACCAGTGTACTCACTACTTTCGGACCAGGAAACTGGGGCCCAGAAGGGGCCGTGCTGCCCGGTTGCCCAGCACAGCAGCTCCGAGCTTGCTGCTGTCTCCCAAGCAAGGCTGCCCAGTGCTCCGGCCAGGAGGGGCCCGGCTGCCAGAGCTGCCAAGCAGGCAGCTGACGCGTCACATGCCTTCCGCCCCCAGGGGCGGGCGTGCACCCCTGCAGACTCCAGCACATTGTCAAGGCTGTCAAACAATGTCCCTGCCAGGGTTTTACAAGAACCCAAGAATCACTGCCCGATGCCAAACACCCTCTTAAAACAATACCTCTAGCTGAGTGCTGCGGCCTCTCCTCGGCCATATATAGGCAAAAGCCGGGGAATCCCTCGCCGGCCCTGGGCTGGGCTCCAGGGGGCCGCCGGGCCTGGGCCTGACCCCGCATCTCCCGCCTTCAAATCCAACACGGTCTGCCAATGGGTCAGGGGTGGGCTAAGGAGGCCAGGTGGGCAGAGCGGGCTGCCAGGCTGCAGGGCTCGGCCTATGCAGGGCCCCCGGCATCCCATCAGCTTGCTGCCAACTCAGGCTCTTACCAAATAAGGCCCGGGCCGCTGGGCCTGCACCGGCTCAGACACCTACCGTGGGGTCGCGCCTAGCAAAGTGCCGCCGAGGCTCTGAGGCCCACCCACCCCAAGGAGCCCCACTGTACGCTCTACTTTCGGATCAGGAAACTGGGGCCCAGAAGGGGCCGTGCTGGTGAGCATCCCCGGGGAAGAGGAGCCTCCATTTCGAACCTTTGGAGAGTTCCATGGGGAACATTCAGCGAGCACCACTCAGAACCAGAGCAGAGAGGAGGCTAGGCGGACAGGGGTTCCCGGATCCCCAGCCGCCCTCCCCACAGGGCACACACCCACTGCTCCCACGTCTCCAGGGCATCCCGCTGCTCAGCATCATCTGTGGGTCACCAGTCACGCCAGTCAGTCCCTTCCAGGGCCTGGTCGGTGAGGTCAAAGGGAAGACTGGCCAAGGGGCTAGGTAGGCAGCCAGGGGCTCCAGAGAAAACAGGTCCCCTGGACAGTGACAGGTCCCCTGGCAGGAGGGGGTGTGAGCACCAGCTAAAGGGGGAGGACCGCCCCCCCCCCCCCGTCCCCCATCCCCAATCAGCTGGAGTAGCACCTGGGAGGAGCACCCTGCAGGCGGGGGACCGATGGGCATGACCTGGGGCCAGAGGCTTGTGGTATCTCGGAGGCTGCTATGGGGCATGGGGCTCCCAAGTCCGCCTGCCAGGGTTCCACCCAGCACTTTGCTACTTGGAGCCTCAGTTGTCCATCCTTGAAATGCGTGTAACACAAGCCCTACCTCCAGGGCTTCAATGGGACAAAGCGTGCGGAGGGCTCTGCGGGGAGCTGAGGATTAAGTGGGATCCTGGGTGACGGAGGGCACCTCTCCCTTCCGGGAAGATGGGGGTGGGGGCAGCGGGAGGCCGGGGCTCTCCCTCTGTCCCTAGCTTTTCAATGCCCTCCCTGCTTTCTCATGAGCCTCGGGGTGCCAGGGTGGTATCTGTGTCTGGGAATGGCTAGCTATTGCACATGTGAACACACACCAGCATGTGAGAGTGCATGAGCCTCCATGAGCACAGCTGTGCAGGTGTGAGCATATGCAGGAGTGTGGGCGCCTGGGCCCCGTGTGGGCCAGAGGATGCTGGGGGGGATTTGTGGTTTCTGTTGCCCGGTTCCAAAGCCCTTTCACCCATCCTGGGAAGTCAAGGGGCTGGAGCCCGCCGGCTGGGCCCTGAGCCCCTCTCCCAGGATTGGCTACAGAATTAGGGGCCCAGTGCAAAATGAAACAGGGCACCCCTTGTTCAAAATGTGTCCACCTTAAACATGGCAACAGCAGAGCCTTAAACCACATGTGAGGACCTTCTGATCGTGGAGTCTGTGTGGCCGCCCAGCCCTGTCTCTGCTCCCTGGCAGCTCGGTGTATAGCCTGGGCCGGCCCACGGGACACCCAGCCCAGCAGTGGTGGTGGGTCAGCGGGAAGGGTCTGTAAAGTCTATGAAGCTACCCCCCACAGCCCCCCAAACTTGGAGGCAGGCCCTATAAAAAGTGCTTTCCCAGCCGCTCATTTAAGCCCAGGGTGAGGTTTTCTCCCGCGGACCAGAGGGCATGGAGTTTGTGTAGCTCTTGTTTAGAGCCAGGTGGCCGGATGCTGTGGGCGAGGCTATGCGTGGGCGGGACACCCATTAGGTGGCCAGGATGGCTCTGCTGGCTGGACGGGTGGCCTGGGCAGAGCTAGTGAGCCCTGGAGGTGTGGGCGGGTGCAGTGGGGTAGCAGGGTATCCTGATATCTCCTGCACAAGAAGAGGAGGCTGGCCTGGCTGGTGTGGCTCAGTGGTTGAGCGTTGATCTATGAACCAGGAGGTCACAGTTCGATTCCTGGTCAGGGCACATAGGTGGGGTGCGGGCTCGATCCCCAGTGGGAGATGTACAGGAGGCAGCCGATCAATGATTCTCTCTCATCATTGATGTTTCTATCTCCCACTTCCTCTCTGAAATCAATAAAAATATATTAAAAAAAAAAAAAAGCCAAGATGACCACCCTCAGAGAGCAAGGCCCCGGGAGGGCAAAGGACGATTAGCCCTGACATGCGGTTTCATGGAAGAGGTCCTCCCTTTCTCTCTCTCTAAAAATCAATTTAAAAACATTTCTTTAAATTAAAAAAAAAAAAATCCCACCTCTGGAACCGAGGGTTGTTTCTATGCTGCACGCCAGCCAGCCTTTTGTAGCCTGTTTCTCATCCGTAAAATGAGAACAGTTAAGTGTACTGCTCATTCCTTCAGCTCCTCAGCAAGTATTTATTGAGCATCTACTATGTGCCATGGGCCATTCTAGGCACTGGGGTACAGCCGTGAACCAAGCAGCCCCCGTGGGTTGTGAGAGTTGAGGATGCATGCCTGGCCCAGGCCCCCTGTACAGGCAGGCCAGCAGGTGGAATTCAGCAAAACAGGCCAGAGCTGAGATGACCTCTTCTGTCCTCAGGTGGTGGGGGACCAGGCAAGGGCCAGAAGGGAACAGAGAGAGGATGGGGGGCCAGAAAGAGAAAGAAGGATGAGGGAGAGGAAGGAAGGAGGGGTCGTCACCGCCATCATCCTCTCTGAAGAAATGACAGTTGTCAGGCACTCGCTAGTTGGCCAGTCACTCTGCTCAGCTTTCCACTTGTCCTGTCTTGTGGACTCTGAGGACCATCCAGCGAGGCAGGAGCCCCATTTGACAGATGAGGAAACTGAGGCTCATCGGGTGAAGCCACTTGCTTAAGGTCACACTGCTTGTGAGAGTGGAACCTGGGTGGATCCTTCCACTGCCAATCTTTTAATTATAGAGGGGACGAGCGGAGAAGCAAGGAGAGGGGGACAGGAGAAAGAGACTTGACCCGGGGAGGAGAAAAGCCCCCTCCGGAGGACTTTCTGGACCCCACCTCGTCCTCCTCTCATCCCTGCCTCTCTATGGTCTTCTGCTCCCGGGACTCAGGCTCGGCCCGGCTCTCAGGGAAGCCTTTGGGCCTGGCCCCGGAGTCTCCTGAGAATGTGGCAGCTGTTATTCCTCCCTAAAGATGGTGCCCCCACCTTGGGGCTGGATTCTTTCCTCAGCCAGGGACCTGGCACCTCTGGCAGCCCGGGGAGGCTATTTTTAAACCACACAGCTGGTTTTGATCGTGGCTGCTGCTATGTGTGTGTGGAAACTCTGGGTTCGTTCTGCCAACACTCAGAGCGAACATTGCAAATAAGCAGGGATGGTGCTGATCAAAGTGGAGGCTCAGGAAGAATGAGGCTGCAGCCAGTGCTCGGTTCGCACCTGGGCCCTGGGAAGAGAAGAGGGTGACAGAGCCAGAGCCAGGCAGGAGCTCCCAGGTCGGGACACCACAGGGTTTAGGCATGTTCCCCGAAGATGTAGATGAAGCCTGGGAGGGGAGGAGTGGAAATGTTAGCAGCTCGGAGTTCTGTTATACTCATTTTCCTTCTGGGAGATGGCAGGACATATAGGGGTTGAGAGCATGGATTATGCAGCCAAACAAACCTGCTTTTCAGTCCTGAATCTGCCTGTAACAATTGCATGATTGTGGGTGTATCAGTTAGCTACTGCCGTGTGACAGATCACCCCAAACTCAGTTGCTTAAAACAACATGACTCAGTGAGTGAACAATATAACCTGAACCATCAGTTGGATAGTTCTGGTGTAAGCTGGGGTCTCCCTTACATTTATGATCAGCTGCTGGGTCAGCTAGAGGCTCTGTTTCTGGGGAGTGACTGCTATCTAGGGTGATGGGGGCAACTGGGTAAGGTGTCTCTCACTCTCTGGCAGGCTTGGTCTCCTGATGGAGATAGGAGTCTAAGAGAGAGAGAGAGAGAGAGAGAGAGAGAGAGAGAGAGAGAGAGAGAGAGAGAGAGAGAAAAGAAGCATGCAAGGCTGTTTGAGGCCTCAGCTGAGATTTGGTGCAACACCACTCCCAGCAAGTCTGTTGGCCACAGCAAGTCACAAGACCCACCCACATTCAAGCGGTGGGGCTGCCGCTGCAAAGCCACCTTGCAAAGGGTTTTGAATGCAGGGAGGGATGGGGATTGAGCCTCCTTTTTTTGAATCAGTGCACCACTCTGGGTACTCAGGTAGCTCCCTGAGCCTCAGTTTCCTCACTTGTAACCTGGGAAGAATATGGGTGCTGTGGCAACTAAATAGGTGATGTACGTAAAGTCACTAGCAAAGTGCTGGTAGAGAGTAAGTGCTCAAGATGGGAGCTGTCACAGTCCCTCGAGGGGAGGGATTACCTCCTGCCCCTCCCCCACCATCTCTGGGAACCTGCCCCAGAGGCCCGCTCTCCTCTCCGGAGAAACCCCGCTCCAACGAAAACCTGCTGCTGCAGAAAACCCAGCAGAGCCAGGAGCCTTTGGCAAACATTTCTCCCACTTGCCTGCCTGCCTCGGGTGTCAGAACCAAAGGCTCATGAAGACTCACAGACTACTGTCCATCTGTCCTCCAGCCGGGCAGGCGTCTTCACTTTTTATTCAACAACACCAAGCACCTACTGTGTGCCAGTGATCTCTGCAAGGCCAGCTGTTTAGGTAAAGAAGTCCTGATGAAGTGATGAACAGCATGGGGGTTAGAGTTCATAATATTGTGCTGCATATTTGAAAAGTGTAAGAGACTGGACCTTCAAATGCCCACCACAAGAAGGAAAAACCTTCTGTAATGATGCATGGTGACCGTGTCTACTAGTCCAGTGGTCGGCAAACCGCAGCTCGCGAGCCACATGCGGCTCTTTGGCCCCTTGAATGTGGCTCTTCCACAAAATACCACGTGCAGGCGTGCACGTACAGTGCGATTGAAACTTCGTGGCCCATGCGCAGAAGTCGGTTTTCGGCCTGGGAGAGTCTATTTTGAAGAAGTGGCGTTAGAAGAAGTGGGGGGTGTTGGTCGGTCGGGCGACGGGAGACAGTGCAGGCGGCCACGGGATACGCAGCGCGGGGGAGGCGCGTGCGATTCATGCACGAGTTGAGTGAGCCAGGCAGTCAGCAGTCTCATGTGCAGTGGTTAGTGCTAGTCGTGTCCGCAAATCGTGCGCAGGTGACAAAAGTACCTACTTGAAGCATAAAGTTACCTGTATTTTTCCAACCAGCTGCAAATCCTACAGGTAATTTTGTCATCAATTTAAGAACTGTAATTGTTTTGTGTTGGTGGCTTTATTATTATAAAATGAAACCTTTTTTTAGGTGCCCCGTTTGAGATGGCTACAAAGAAGAAGCAAAGAAAAACGGAAGAGGAAAACCGTGAATTTAAAGTTGAATGTATCTACCTATGTAGTTTAAGTTTAAAAAATTTGGCTCTCAAAAGAAATTTCAATCGTTATACTATTGATATTTGGCTCTGTTGACGAATGAGTTTGCCGACCACTGTACTAGGCTTACTGTGGTGACCGTTTCCAAGTGTGTACAAACAGCAAGTCATTATGTCGTGCACCTGAAACCAATATAAATGTCAATTACACCTCGATTTTAAATTAAACAAATAAATATTTTTCTCGATGTAAAATAAAATGTAAAATTAAAGAAAAATCTTCGCTCTAGCCAGTGTTTTCAGTGGTTAGAGCATAAGCTGGTGCACCGAAGGGTTTTGGGTTCGATTCCCAGTCAAGGGAATTACTTCCTGGTCAAGTGCATCCAGGAGGCAACCAATTGATGCGCCTCTCTCGTATCGATGTCTCTCTCTCTTCCCTTCTCTCTCTCTCCCCTCCCTCCTCCCTCCTCACTCCCTCCCTTTCGCTTTTTCTAAAATCAATGAAAAAATATCCGAGGGTGAGGATTAACAAAACAAAAAAACCTTTCACTCATTCTCTTCAGAGTGGGTCATTCTAATTTGCTTAGACACTTTTCCTCACTTTATAATTTCTCAGAAATTTCTTTATTCTGTTTCCTTCCTAAGGGACTCCACAGCTTTCCGACCTTCCATTCTATGCATATAAAATGGTCACACATACCAACTGTCCCAGTGTTTAAATTAAGAAAAAAAAGTCTTTTAAGAAGTCAGCTATTGCCAGACCGGTTTGGCTCAGTGGATAGAGCGTCAGCCTGCGGACTGAAGGGTCCCAGGTTCAATTCCGGTCAAGGGCATGTACCTTGGTTGCGGGCACATCCCCAGTGGGGGGTGTGCAGGAGGCAGCTGATTGATGTTTCTCTCTCATCGATGTTTCTAACTCTCTATCCCTCTCCCTTCCTCTCTGTAAAAAATCAATAAAAAATATATATATATGAAGTCAGCTATTAAGGAACATCAGTTCCTCTATCAGCAGAACTAAACAGGTTCTGAGGGTGTTTCCCGACACTTGCACTTACCAAGTTTGTCATTACACTTTCACTTGCAAGATTCTTCGTTTTCTGTCTGTTTGTCTCCCAGCACCACCCGCTGAGGTTGGAGGGACTGAGTATAAATTCCTGAACAAACAGCAGGACCAGGATTTGAACCTTAACTAAAGGGTTAGATGCTCCATCCCTCCCCCCCACACACACACACACCCACTCCGGTCCCTGTCAGGGCTACTGTGTCCACTTGCACAGGTTGTGGACTGCACAACTCCGGGGCCCCCTCGCATAGCAGGCTCTGTGACCCTTGCAGTTGGGTGGGGTCCAGCCTTTAGGCACATGGGCCATGGTTTTGCTCCTGAATCTGGAGCCTGTGTTCTCGACCTTGGCTGACCTTGGAGTCACCCAAAGGACTTATAAAGTCCTGATGCCTGGCCATGCCCCAGACCAGTTGCCCAGAATCTCTGGAGTGGGCCCGAGCGTCTGCATTTTAGGGCTCCCTAGGTGGCTCCAAGTTTGGGCTAAGGTGCAGGCTTCTGTCTGGCAGGGTCAGGGAGAGTTACATAACCCTGAGGGAGGGAGCCTACTGGGCCAAGCTTGTGTAACTAAGGTCCTGCAGCTGCCGGTGACACATGTGCCCTTCCCCCCGCCCCCCCACTCCCCCCACAGGCCCCATTTCTTCACACTGTGCAGCTGCAGCCCGGCTCTCAGGTTTCCTGCGGTCGATAAGCCAGCTGCATCGGGCAGCTGCCCTCGTGGCCTTAGGCTGATTTATGACCAGCCAACATCTGGCCATCCGTGGACTGGAGCTGCTCTTGCCCCTCCATCGAGGGTGACGAACTGGCTGCAGAGAGGCAGGGAGGGCTGGGGGCAGGGGGGGGCAGGGAGAGAGCAGGTTCCCGGAGGAGCCCGTCCTCGAGTCCCTTGCTTGGGAGTCACTTGAGGGTTGCTGGGTCCCCCGTTGAACTTGGCCGCATCAACGTGCTGGCACATTACTGGGCATTTTCCCCTCCGAGGGCGGTGAGTGCAGCTTCTGAGGGCTGGGCAGCTCACGTATGGGGCAGGTGACGAAACGCACTGGGTGCCCGGCCTGGCAGCGGGGGTGAGAGTGGCCACGTGAGCTGTCTGGGGCAATGTGCTGGCAACGCTGCTTCCAGGACACTTCCCCTCTGCCCTGCACTGTGGAACCCCGTTCGAGGGAGGAAGGCGGGAGGAGGAGGCATGGAGGAGCCAGGGTGGAAGCCAGCAAGAGACGGACCCGGCTTGCACATCTCACCATTCGCGGAAATACTCATGCCCCCCTCTCTGTCCCTGTGTGAGGTTGTGGCCCCTTGGCCATGTCTCGCCCTGGAAGGGGGTGCCCTGCTGGGACATGAGCCCAGAGACGGGCCTGGCGGACGACTGTTTCTCCAGGTCAGCCACAGCTGGTCAGCACAAGGCGAATCCATAGCAGCCCCCCCCCCCCCCGCCCCTCTTGGCTCTAATCTCTCTGCCTTTCCCAAAGAGTTTTTGTCTTCACCTCTTAGTTGGGGGCCCGGGAACTCATCTCTTTCTGTTTCCTCCTCGGTCAAGCTGGCAGTGGGGGTGGGGAGACTCAGGGTCTACTCAGGGCAGGAAAGGGGGGGACCATGGCTCCTCCCAGGCAACCCCCCAAAAGATGAAGCATTAGCTTGGCAAACCAGCTCCCTGGACAGCTAACACAGCCCCTCTGCCCATCCCTGACACGTCATCATGGGAACGTCTGTTGTGCCCTCTGCTCAGCTTGGCCGTGCCCGAGAACCGGGTGGTGGGGCTGATGGGAAGCCACCCTCTCCAGAGCTCTGCGAGTTTGTTCCGTGATAATCACCGCTGATGCTTACTGAGCACTTGCTGGGACCCTTCCCAGCCTAGACACGTAGGAGTTCATTTAATCCTCAGCCCTGGGAGCCAGGTAAACTCCCATTTCATAGATAAGAAGACCAAGGCATGGAAAGGTCAGTTAGCAAGCCCAGGGCTGCACAGCATGTGGGGGCCGCGCGGGCGCTGGGACGCAGGCTGAACTCCGGGCCTCTGTGCAGAAGGCCTGCCCGGCCCTCTGCAGGCGCCGTGAGAGGGGATGTCGCGGTCCGGCCGCAGGGGTCACGGGAGTATTTCAGCTGCTCAAGAGGAACCGGAACTCTGGAAACCACATTCTTATCTGCTCCCCGCAAAAGCTGCAACTAGGCAGCACGCAGGAGCCATTGTAGTCGGTGGCTCCTCATTGCTTGCTTGCTCATTCATTCATTCACTCATGCATTCATTTGTTCAGCCAGTGTACACTGAGGCCTCTCACGTGCCAGGTTCTGGACCCAGGTGCACAGCCGTAACCAGACAGGCCAAGGCCCCTCTCCCAGAGTCCCAGGCCCAAAGGGGAGCTCGGTGATGATTCACAGCTCGCGGCGTATGTGCTATGCCAGGTGGGAGGGCTACCGAGCCTCATTGCAAAGATGGAAGAACCTGAACATGACTCAGAGCTGCGTTCAACACTGCTTTGCCCCTGATCAGCTGTGTGACCCCAGGGAGGTGGTAAACTCTGACCCTCGGGCTCCTCCTCCGCAGATACTGGTAGTGGCCTGTTACAGAACTGTTGCCAGGTTAGTTGAGCCCACACGGGGTGGCATTGGGGGTGGGCATGTGGCTGGGCTCTGTGGTTGGTCACCATGTCTGTTTGGAGAACTTTTGCATGGTGTGGGGCGTGCTTGGTGTGGGGCACTGTTCATCTATAAAGGCTGGAGTCTGAACACTCTGAGAAGAGGCCTGGCCTCTGTCTGCAGCCACCTCGGAGAGGTGAGTTAATCCCGTGCCCTGCATGCCCACGCTCACCTGCCACTCACCTCCCCGCCCGCGGGGCCCTGGCTGCCTCTGCGGTGTTGCCCATGCTGGGCTCCCTCGCTTTGTTCGGAGGGGCCTGCCTTCTTTCCCTCCCCTGTGTGCTCCCATCTGGAGGCCTCCAGCATCGGCAGGAACCTTCCCCAGGAGGCATCCCCGAGTCTGCAGGCTCAGGGCTGTTCTCCCGGCTACCATGGGCCAGAGGCTTCCCAGGATGTCCTGGGAAGGTGCCCCCATGCCACACTGTGACCTGCAATGCCAAGTCCCATCCTGCACTATGTGTTGGGGAGTGTAGAGGCTCACAGTGCCCGCCCACTGCCTGGAACAGAGCAGGCAGATGTCCCCCGTGAGAGCGAGTTCCTTCCAGGAACACAGGAACCAAGGAAGTGCCATTTCAGGCATGTTGGCAAAGGCTGGCAGCAGGCTGGCCAGCGGCCAGAGACTGGCTCATCTCCTGTAGCTGCCTGATGACCACTGGACTTCTCCCAGAGCCCCTCCCCACCTCCCTCTGCCCTTCCTGATAATGGTGTGGGCCACTCTGACCTCGCGATCGACTTACACGTTAGCCAGTGGGGAGCCATTGGGGGCGGCTGGAGGGGCCAGGCTGCTTGGTGACAGCATCTGCTGACTTGGTCTCTGGTTTCACTCTCGGAAGGTGGAGAGGCGCTCAGCAGGCTGGCTTCATGGTGTGTCACCGGTAGTCACGCATGGCCCTGAACTCTGAGGGACCCCATGCTGGGGCTAATGGGCCGCTGTCATTGTCTCAGTACTTCTTGAACAAGGGCCCGGATTTTCATCTCTCGGCCCTGCTCTCGGATATGGGGATGGTCCTGGCCCGAGGCCGTCCCCTTCTGGGAAGACACGTGTTTGTCACGAACATTCCTCATGTCTGCTTCCTCCTAAGTGGCCCCTGACGTGGCCCCCGGGGGCGATTCACTCATTCTCGTTCAGGGGCCCCTCAGAGGTGCCTTCAAGCTCATCGTGGGGCTCTTCGGTGCCCCAGTTTTGATCCTCCAGCTTTTCCCTCAATTTTTGACCTTTTCCCGGCCAACACTCACCAAGCCTGAGCCTGGAGTGAGCTTGACCTCCCTCCTAGTCCTCATGACACCCCTCTGAGATGGAAATGATGGTGAGCTCCACTTCACAGACGGGGAAGTCGAGCCTGGGAGACAGGGGCAGCTGACTGGGTGGCTGAATCCAGGCCGCGGAGCCCAAATCCTTACCAGCAGCTTCCCCTCCTGCAAGGGGCAGAGGCCACCCCCTGGAGGTGGGAGGAGAGAAGAGCTTGTCCTGAATCCACATGCTCCTCCCCTTTGCAGTGTCCCTTCCCCAGCGCCCGCTGGGCACTGGAGCCAGTGGAAGTCTCTGGGCTAAGTCTCCGAAGGGCGTGGGTCTGTGACTGCATCTCTGGGGTGGCGGGTGGTGACCCACAGGACCCCTCGGTGGGGGCACATGTGGTCAGCACCAGGGGCCAGCCTGGGCCTTGGCCTACATCCCATCGGGGCCTTGCCTAGGCTGGCAGAGTGGCCTCCCTGGGGACCCAGGGACTCGCTGTACCAGCGTTCCCAGGGCTGGTTCTAAGGGAGCTTTTTAAAGCCATTTCCTGGGCTACAAAGAGGAAGATGCCAATTAAGTGCCTGGCTGAAGCGTGAGACCCAAGCACCCTGAACCCAGTCACTCACGTGCTTCCTTGCGTTTCTCTCCTGGCCTCTGGGACCTCTCACTGCAGTCCCTACAGGGGAGACTTCTCAGGCTGTGCCCCCTCCCCCCCCCGTGCCCGGGTGCTCCTCACAGTGCACACCCCACCCTGCAGGTCTGCGGGCTCAGGCATTTCTAGCCATCTCCCCATGGCCAGGTGCTGCTGGTCCTGGAGAGAGAGGAAGAGGAGGAGGAGGTGGGGAGAGAAGGGGGGACATGCAAGAGGGTGAGAGAGATGAGGGAGGAGGAGAGGAAAGGAGGGGGGATGAGAGAGAGAGACAGAGGGGAGAGAGAGAGAGAGAGAGAGAGAGAGAGAGAGAGAGAGAGAGAAGGTACCTAGTGGAGGGGAAGGCTCAGGAGGTGTGTGTGGTGGTGACTGGCATGGGCTATGCCACTGGGGTCCTCGGCCCAAATCCCAGCTGCACCACTGCTGGCTGTGGCTCAGCGTGCCCTCCTCTTGACAATGGGGCAATGACAGTCCACACCGTGGGCGGTGTGAGAGCAGAGGGCCTGGCACCAGGCGGGAGCGCAGGCCCCGTGGGTGAGTTTTTTTGCCTTTTATTTATTTATTTATTTATTTATTTATTTATTTATTTATTATTTTTAAAAATCTCCACTGGAGCATTTTTTTAAAAAATTGATTTTAGAGAGAAAGGAAAGAAGAGGGAGAGAGAAACATCGACGTGAGCGAGACACATCGACTCGTTGCCTCCAGTATGCACCATGATGGGGATCGATCCCGCAACCCTGGTGTGTGCCCTGGCTGGGAATGGAACCCGCAACCTTCTGGTGTACAGGATGATGCTCCAACCAACTGGGCCACCCGGCCAGGTGCCATGGGGTTTTACGTTATTTGAAATATGACCCAAGCGTGGCTCTTTCCAGAGATATTCCCTGCCCCGATTTAGGACTCCTCCCTCCCCAAGGAGGGATAACCTGGCGGTGGAAGAGTCTCGTAAACGTGAAAACAAAGAAGCGAACCCCACACGTGATGCTTCAGCGTGGAGGGCGTGGCTGTGGAGAACATCCGGGAAGGGAACTTCATGTTTTGCTTCGCACACTTCTTCTATGTCAGTGCCCTGGGGCTCACTGCAAGGGGTGCCCTTGACCTCTGATAAAAAGTTGCAAACGCAGTACAGAGAGTTCCTGAAGACCCCGGCTGAGCGCACTCAGCTGGAATGGAATGTCATGGGGCCTCCTGACCAGGGAACACTTGGCCAGACTAGGAGGCCAGCTGGGAACACTGTTGCTTACGGCGCCGTCGGCCTCGCTTAGAGATCTCCGGGCCTGGGCTGCCCCTTGCCTGCCCCAGGCCCCGTCCAGGGCCGTGGCGTTCAGCCCTCACTTCTCCTGAGTCCTCTGGCCGTGGCACTTCCCCATCACTGCTTGTTTGGAGATCTGGGCCATTTGGGGGAGCACAGCTCAGGTGTTTGCTGAAACACCCTCCAATCTGGGTCTGCCTGATGTTTTCCTCCTGGTTGGACCAGGGCTGTGGGGTTCCGGAAGTGGACCGCAGAGGTGACGTGCCCTTCTTGTCACATCCTATCAGGAGGCTACGTGATCTCCACATGGCATTGTTTTACTTATAAGCCGTTCTGGAAACATAGTGATGCTACAGATGTTTCCTGTGGGATTTCTGCCTGCTGATCCAGATGTGGAGGTGCATGTCCGCCTCTCAGAGCCCAGGGGTCTCTGCACAGAGATCTCCGGGGTTAACTCTGGGGACGGCCGTGGGGCCCAGCAAAGGGTGTGGTCATCAGGGAGTTGAACCCTACCTGTTTTCATTTTGACAAGTTACTCGCTTTTTCCACTGAACCGTCATTGAAACTGTGACTGGTCCCACGCTGGCTGCAGGACAGGGACAGTGCACAGACACGGAGGAGGCCAGGCACAGGGGCTCACGACCCGAGTGCGTCTCTGGGTTCCAGCCCGGAGCTCACAGAGGCCCCTGTCCTGTGGGCTGGAGTGGGAGGAGCCCAAGCAGAGCTGCCGGCTCCCCGGCTGCACTTTGGGGGCAGGCTCACCGACCTCCATGCACAGGAGGGGGAGGGGCCCGTACAGCACGTGGGCCCACGTCAGGGGGACCACACAGTGTGGCCACCATCCGAGTGGCTAAAGCCTCATTCAAACACATCTCCTTCCAGGCCAGCATGACCCAGAGCCCCCCAGAAACAAAGCAGACACCTGGGGGAGGGCCACCTGGGGGAGGGTCACCTGGGGGAGGGTCACCTGGGGGAGGGCCACCTGGGGGAGGGTCACCTGGGGGAGGGTCACCTGGGGGAGGGCCACCTGGGGGAGGGTCACCTGGGGGAGGGCCACCTGGGGGAGGGCCACCTGGGGGAGGGTCACCTGGGGGAGGGCCACCTGGGGGAGGGCCACCTGGGGGAGGGTCACCTGGGGGAGGGTCACCTGGGGGAGGGCCACCTGGGGGAGGGTCACCTGGGGGAGGGCCACCTGGGGGAGGGCCACCTGGGGGAGGGCCACCTGGGGGAGGGTCACCTGGGGGAGGGCCACCTGGGGGAGGGTCACCTGGGGGAGGGCCACCTGGGGGAGGGTCACCTGGGGGAGGGCCACCTGGGGGAGGGTCACCTGGGGGGACCACCTGGGGGGACCACCTGGGAAGGGCCAAGCAGAATGTGAGTTAGATGTGTAACCCCTTCCCTCCCATAGAAACAGCTCAACTCCCTCCCTGTCTCCCTCTCACGTGGTGATGAATGAAATCCCAGGGAACATTGGCCAATGAAGGTGGGGCTTCGCAGCCAACTCACTGTTCCTAGCTCCTGGGAAACCCATGTTTTCATCTCCCGAATAGCACGAGACTGTGCTCCAAAGCCCGCCCTTGCCCGCCAGCCTCGGGCAGCAGTGAGCTGAATGACGGAGCCCCTCTCACACCCACCTGGAAGCTCTGAATGCGATCTCATTTGCGAAAAGGCTTTTTGCAGATGTCATTAAGGATCTCCAATGAACTCACCCCGGATTAGGGTGGGCCCCAGGTCCCATGCCCAGTGTCCTTAGACCCGAAGGGAAGGGGCGGGGACACACAGAAGAAGGCCACGTGACGACCAAGGCAGAGACTGGAGTGATGCTGCCACACGCTCAGGGGACCTGGGGTCGCCAGAAATGGGAGAGGCAGGAAGGCATGCCCTGGGGCCTTCAGAGGGAGCCTGGCCCTGCCAACCACTTGACTTTGGACTTCTGGTCTCCAGAACAGGGAGAGAATGGAGTTCTGTTGTTTTAAACCACCGAGTTCGTGGTGTTTTGTTACAGCAGACACGGGAGCTAATACAGACACCATAAGTGGTTGTGATTATCATAACTATTCCTCTGTGCGGTTCAACCAAAATTCACCTCCGACCTCAAGTGAGGGCCGGCTGTGTGCACACCCCCACGGCTGTGCACCAAGATGAGCGCCTTGCACTAAGGGCATCCTCTCCCCGCGAGGGGCCACTCCCTGGAGGGTGTACCGGCCCCTCCCTTGCTACATGGTGTTTGAGAAACCTTCTCTGGCATCCCGCAATCTGACTTGGCCAATTTCCTTGCTGAAATCAGACCTCCTCATAACACTGAACCCCGGCAGCCTGGCTTCCGGAGGCGGCACCTCCCCCACAGGCTCTTTGGAAAGACAGCAGGGCCAGGTGGGTGGACAGCAAAAGGCTCAGGTGTGTGGTCCTGGAGGAGCTATTTCGTTCTTTTTTTTTTTTAAATATATCTTTATTGATTTCAGAGAGGAAGGGAGAAGGAGAGAGAGAGATAGAAACATCAATGATGAGAGAGAATCATGGATAGGCTGCCTCCTGCATGCCCCACACTGGGGATCGAGCCTGCAACCTGGGCATGTGCCCTGATTGGGAATTGAACCTTCTGGTTCATAGGTCGATGCTCAACCACTGAGCCAGGCCAGCTGGGCTGGAGGAAGCTATTTCAAGACACTCTGCGCCCTGGGGGCTGCCTAAAGACAGCACGAGGACCTGGAGGGTGCAGGAAAATATTTAGCGTCTTTGAGGGGCATTTGGCTAGAAGTGAGTTCTCAGGGGAGATGCCCGTGGGGAAGAAGCCACGTATTCTGGAATGGGGCAGACTGGGCACGAATCCCCGCCGCCACGGCACTGGCTGTTGACCGATGTGCAAGTTAGACCACCGCCCCGGGCCTTCTCTGCAAAGGGGCTAATCATGGTTCTGCCAGCGCTGGCCAGTGAGACAACTGACATTGTGCCACCGTGGCTCTGGGCACAAGGACGGCATCTAAGATAAGGAGCTGTGCCCTGGCTGGTTGCTCAGTGGTTAGAGCGCCGGGCCGGCCACCAGAGGGTCCAGGTTCGATTCACAGTCAAGGACATAAACCTGGGCTGCAGGTTCGATCTCTGGGTGAGGATTCACGGCCCTGGTCGGAGATTCCTATCACGTTACAAGTCACTCAGGGTGGACGCATCTTAGATGCCTCAGAGCCACGGTTGTACAGCGTCAGAGTTTTGTCTCACTGACCGGCGCTGGCAATACCATCTTAGCCCCTTTTGCAGCGAAGGCCGGGGCCGGTGACCTAACTTGCACCTTGGTCAGCAGCCCTGGTCGGAGAGCATGTGGGAGGCAGCCAATCGATGTCACATCAATGTTTCTCTTTCTCTCTCTCAACCCCCTTCCAATCTCCCTAAAAAGTCAAAGGAAAAAATAGCCCTGGGTGAGGATTAACCATAAATAAGTAAGTAAGCGGTGGGAGAGGCTCCTGGGAGCACCTCTGGGGAGTTTGGGGGATGTCACCCAGACCAGGGGTGGTATTTCCATCCCGCTACCGCCAGAAGCTGAAGATTCCGAGGTTGGCCACCACTGGCTCCTGTCTCCCAGCACCCATTGCTAAATACTCTGCTGTATTTATATTTTCAGTTTGGTTTCCTGCGCCCAGGCCACCCAGTTGGTATTTCACTCCCTGCTTGCTCCGAGCCTGGTGCGCGGGAAGCCTGCGGCTGGCGTGGTGGCTGCTCGCCACTGCTGTCCACGCCAGCTGCGACTTCCCCTGCTGCCCGGTCACAGAGAGGACCGACCTCTGCTGCCCACGTGCAGGCCCCTGGGCTCTCCGGCTGCCCCTGCACGTGCCGGGGGTCCTGTCTGCCTGGAGAGTTCCTTCCTCCAAGCCTTGCCTTCTGGGGGTTCCTGCACCCCGATGTCTCCCCACATGTTCTCAGCCCCTCCTTATTCTTCTAGACCCATTGTGAGAGTCACCCGTGACGGCCCAGGTTGTCCCCTTGCAAGTTCCCTGGATCTTCTCGGCCTCTGTGCCATGAATTTGAACTTGACTTTGCTATCTAGTTGGCAATAACTAGTATTTTCCAGTCCTCCAAAAAACTTCTGCATACATCACTTAATTTCCGCACTATCCCTGCCAGATGGTGGTGTGAGTATCACGGGCTCCATTTCACAGGGGAAACTGAGGGCCCCACAGTCCTGGTGCCAATGAATGTTATTTACCCAGATGGCTGTCCTGGCTGGAGTTTACTGATCTGAATGTTCAAATCCGAAGGCTTCAGGCCACGCTGCTTCCCACCCCAGCAAACTTTTATTATGTAAACTTTCCAGCATGCAGAAAGGGGCAAAGAATTTAGTACAATAAAAGCCTGTATGTCCTTTGAATCTCCGCGCTGGTCCATAAGCACCGCAAGGGCACGGGGAGCGCAGGTCTGCAGGTGCAGGGTACAGGCACTCCGTCCAGGGGTCGCCCCAGACCAGCCTCCTCAGACTCGCAGTCACCAAGATCCTCCGGGGCGTCACGGGCACAGTCGGGCTTAGCAGTGCTGCTGACCCAGACTTTTGTCCACTCTGGAACCCAGCCTGCACATAGTAGGTGCTTAGTTCGCACCTGGGGAACGAAAGGACGCCAGCTCCCTCCCTCTCGGTTCAGGGCTCTCCTGGGACAATGCCCATCAGGGCTAACTTGGGGCACAGACCTGAGATTTGCATGCGTTTTGACTGAGGACCCGGGCAGCTGGCAGGCAAATGCAGGGAAATGGCCCTCGGGCTCCGGGAGAGGCACAGGGAGGAGCCGTGGGGCAGGGCCCCCGCTTTCCTTCTGGCTCCCACCTGCCCCTGTCCTATTTATAGCCCCACGGGCGGGCGGCCGGGGACTCTCCCCAGACAGTCGCCACTAGGAACATTCCTGGGCTACTTGCGTGCCTCCGGGCAGCCAGTCCCACAGCTCGGGCTGGAAGATAAAGGGCGCCAGCCCAGCGCTGAGCCGGCTCCTCAGACCTTTGCTATCAGTCCCGTAAAAATAGCCTGCTTCTCGCTATTCTGGGCCATGGAAACCCTCAGGGAGACACGCTGTTCTGAGGAGGACCAGGGGGAAACCCGCGGCTCACCCGGAGGGGAGGGGAGGGCCCTTGCCAACCCCCACCCGGCCGCACGACTGACCGGCATTTCCAGCAGATGGGCCAATTTCTACAAATCGCAAATTAGCGGCCAATGTGTAAGAATAATGGGGAATGTTCTCGCGAAAATGCAGTCCTGCCTCTTTCTACTCCCCTTTTGGTTGCCTGCCAGGCTCAGAGGCCTTTGAGCTCCTGGCCCTGGGGTGACTTGACTCCCTTCATGGGGGAGGGGCTGTTTGAAGGGGAAGGGTCTTAGCAGGAACCTCTCAGGTGTAGGATGAGTTCACAGCAGAGGTCCCTTTAAATGTCCTATGCCCGTTTGGCTTAGTGGATAGGGCATCGGCTACGGCCTGCGGACTGAAAGGTCCCAGGTTCAAATCTGGTCAAGGGCACATGCCCAGGTTGTGGGCTCGACCCCCCCCCACATATATATATAAACAAAACAAAGCACATACTAGTAGGTGCTTGCCTTAAAATAAATAAATAGATACATAAATAAAAAATAAAAATCCTATCCCATCCCAGCTGAAACGTTCTCTCCTCTGATGAGCTCCTTAAGGACAGCTTTCTAATGGGTGGGGCGGCCTGGTGCCCACCACAGAGGCTCGGTGGCATCCATATTCCCTTCCTGCCCCACCAAGTCCGCCTGCAGCTGCTGAGTGGCCTTAAGGACCAGGAAGAGCACGCAGTCCTGTCGAGGCAGATGCCGGTCGGCTGCGGTCACTGTCCTGAGATGCCCACGTCGGCGGCAGCAGCAGTTTCTCAGGGTTCTCAGCGCAGGTGACGCAGGTGACCGAGCATGAGGAGGCGTTGATATTCACATGCTGGCTTCGAAGGCTTCTTTCTCCGGCGAATGAGCCTCCGTGTTCCCATCTGTAAAGTGGGGGTGGTGACCCGCTCACAGGCTCTGGTAGGTCCCTGGAGGGTTTAGTGCACAGCTGGGTTAAACATCCTCCAGGTCCCTAGCTTGGCACCCCTGCTGCTCACGATTCACATTATTCTAACATTATTTTGCATCCTGAAGAGCAATCAATGCAATCCTGTACCCACAGCCTTCCCCTCCTTCCCCCTCCCTTCCCTCCTCCTTCCCTTGTCTCCTTAGGGTAGCTGCTTGGAAACAAAGTTGCATGACTGCTTTCGCAGGCCAGGCTTCAAGGTCAAGCAGCCTGTCCAGGGCCAGGCAGAGTGTGAGAGCAAACCGCTCCGCCGCTGGGGGAGGGGGTGAGGGTGGTGATCTCTGGGGGAGGGGTGGGGACTGAAGATCCTGAACCCCCACCCCCACCAGACCCTAGCCCACCCTCGCTTCTGGACCAGGAGCCTCTTTGCATATGCAAAGGAGCTGCTCAGCCTCCCCAGGCCAAGTGGGGCCATTCCTGCCTCCTGCTCTGCTCTGCCAGCGGCTGCAGCCACTGGGGGTGAAACCGCTGGGGACCTTGGAGGGGCTGAGGTAGGGACCCCCATCAAGGGCAGCAGAGGAGCCTCCCTCCTCCCTCCTTCCCTGCCTCCCTCCTTTCTACTTCCTCTTCTCTCACTTTCCTTTCCTTCTCTCTCTCTCTCCCTCCTTCCTTTCCTCAGATCTTTCTCATTTCTCTCCTCCCTCAACCCTCTCCCCTCTCCCCTCCTGTCCTCACCCAAACCCTCCACTCCAGGGTACACACAGTTGGCCAGGTGCCCAGTGGGGGTTAAGGAGTGGGTGTCCTTTAGCTCTTCTGACCCTGGAGTCTTTGCAGGTTGCAGCAGAGCTGGGGACAGAGATTCACATTTCTGGGCTGACCTCACTCTCCATTTCCTTTAACACATGAGTCAGGGGAGCAGAGCCTGACAGGGAAGGTGGGGCTGGAAGTCTCCCCTCCGTCCCCAGAATGATGCTTCAGTGGGGAGCGCAACCAGAGCCTGCCCCGCCCCCGGGGTCCTGGTGTAGGGGTCTAGGTGCGGCTTGGACACTAGGAATGTTTAAAGTTCCTGCAGGACTTAATGCACAGGCAAACTTGGGGATGGCTGTGCCAATGAATATTTGAGAATCCGAATAAAATGAACTCTCCTTTATTAAGCAACTCCTGCACACTGGATTTCTTTATTTTTGCAAATGTCACAAACTGAGCTCCCTCAGGGCCAGGCAGGCTGTGTGATTAAAAAAAAAAAAAAAAACAAAAAACAAAACAAAACAAAAAAAAAACAGACAGAGTGAGAGGCAATAGGGAATGGTGAGGACTGTGGTGAACAACTTGGCGCACTTGGTCATCACCATCCTAGGAAGCAGGCCCAGTGCATTTGATCATCGACAGATCCAGAGCAATAGGATCTCTGAATTTTAATGTGAAACGAGCCAGTTTAACAACATCAGCAGCTAATGAGCTTAAAGAAGGTGGGGTGGGTGAGGACAACCATGCCCATGGCTGGACGTAGCCTGCAGGTGGCCAGTTTGAGGTCTTGGCTTCATGGCCATTACCTTTTTTCCCTCATTGAAGTGTCCATGGAAGTTAGTATTATCACTCTTTTAAGAGATGAGGAAACAGACTCAGAGAAGTGAGGCGGCTGACTCTAGATTGCTGTGGTAGGCAGGATAATGGCGCCCCAAAGATGCCCCACCCAAATCCCTGCGACCGGGGTTATGTCACGTGGCAAGGGAAATTAAGGTTGCTAATCAGCTGAATTTCAGATAGGAAGAGTCTCCTGTGTTAGCCACGTGGGCCCAGTGTCATCATAAACATCCTTTAAATGTGGAAGAGGGGGGCAAAGAGTCCATGTCAGAACTGGAAGATAAAACTGGCCTTTTTCGTCGTTGTTATTGTTAATCCTCACTCAAGGATATTTTCCCATTGATTTTTAGAGAGAGTGGAAAGAAGGGGGAGAGACCGAAAGAGAGAGAAACATTGATTGGTTGCCTCCTGCTTGCACCCCGTCCAGGACCGGGGATCAAGCCTGCAACTGAGACACGTGCCCTTGGCCAGAATTGAACCCGGGCCCCTTCAGTCCAATGCTCTATCCACTGAGCCAAACCGGCCAGGGCAAAACCGGCCTCTTTTAACTTTGAAGGTTGGAGAAGAGGCCACATGCCAAAGAATACAGGTGCCTCAAGAAAATGGATTCTGTCCCTGAAACCTTCGGAAGGAGCACAGCTTGCTGACACCCTGAGATTAGCTCCTGAGGCCCATTTAGCCATCTGACCTCCAGAACCAGAACCATCTACACTAATAAAAGAGGTCCCCACTGGGGTGCCTGGCCAGTCTGGGTGAGGGGCTGAGGGCTGTTTTCAGGCTGGGGATGACTGAAGCTCCCAACCGCTCCTTTTCTTCTTCTTCTTCTTTTTTTTTATTCTGGGCCAGCTTTAGCTTGAGGCTTGGCTCCAGCTCTTAGGCCTCCGTGGCTGAAAGTAGGTTTCTGGTCTTCACTTACAATGTTGCGAATCTGCTGGCTGAAGTCCGGTGGTATTTGTTACAGTTTCTTAAACTGCAGGCTCAGAGGCCTGCAGCACAGGCGGGGAACGTTGGTTTCCTCAGTCACTGAAGCAAGCAAGCCTCATGTTAGTTTCAAGCTGCCTGGCTGCCGGCCGCCATCTTGTCTGACAGTTAATTTGCATATCTCGCTGATTAGCTAATGAAAAGGGTAGCGGTCGTACGCCAATTACCATGTTTCTCTTTTATTAGTGTAGACTAGAGGCCCACTGCACGTATTCGTGCACCAGTGGGGTCCCTCGGCCTGGCCTGCGGGGATCAGGCAGAAACCGGCTCTCCAACATCCCCTGAGGGGTCCTGGATTGTGAGAGGTCACGGGAGCTGCAGTGCATGTCATAGCTACCAGCCGGTCGGCCGGTCAGCCGGTCGGCTGGTTGCTTTATATATATATATATGGTTCTGGTGTTCTGGAAGTCAGGTGGCTAAATGGGCCTCAGGAGCTAACCTCAAGGTGTCAGCAAGCTGCGCTCCTTCCGCAGGTTTCAGGGAAAGAATCCATTTTCTTGAGGCCAGGCCAAGGGACCCCACCAGTGCAAGAATCCATGCACCAGGCCTCTAGTAAGAAGATAAATGTGTGTTGTTTCAAGCCACTAACGTGTGGTTGCAGCTGTGGGCTCAGTGGTGTCCTACATAAGCTGTGGCCTCTAGGGGCCACGTGTGTGTGTGTGTGTGTGTGTGTGTGTGTGTGTGTGTGACCAATCGTGGGGGGAGGGGGTAGGGGATGGGGAAGGGGTCCCTGGTTTCTCCCAGGTTGCACTTCCTGTGGAGAAAAGTTCTGAAGAGCAGCAGCACTGACCCTTTTACAGTCCATCTGAGATGGCTTTGACCTCAGATTTCACCACCTTCTCAGCACCGTGGATGCCAATGCGCAGCTCTACCCAGGGCTCTCCCACGTGGTCCTCAAGCCACCTGCAGCCATGGTGGGATTGTCCCCAGGCTGTGGACAGCAGCAATGATAATACTAAAAACAATTTGCTTAGCCCTTACTAAGCACAGGGCCCGTGCCCAGCAGTTTTCCCTGTATTATCTCACTTCAAGATCTCAAGAGCCCAAGAGGTGGCCTGTGTTACAAAGGGGACCCCAGGCACTGAGAGGTTCCGCAACCCACCTCCTGAGTGAAGAAATGAAGCTCAGAGGCAGTAACTAGTTTGACATCCCTGACAAAGAGGAGGTGGTAGGTGCAACCACGGCAGGGCTGGCCATCCTCAGGCCTATGCTCTTTCTGCTGTCAATCTTATCTACACTAATAAAAGAGAAAAATGGTAATTGGCGTACGACGATACCCTTTTCATCGGCTAATCAGGGCTATATGCAAATTAACTGCCAACTATGATTGGCAGTTAACTGCCAACTAAGATTGGCAGTTAACTGCCAACAAGATGGCGGTTAATTTGCATATGTAGGCACAATGCAGGGAGGCGAAAGGGAAAGCAGGAAGAAGCCCCCTGCCACTGACAGTGATCGGAAACCCAGGGGGGAGCTAAGAGCTGGGGGGCAGGGCATAGGCAGCCCTGGGGCCGCCTTTGCCCTGCCCCCGAGCCATGATTGGAGAATCAGGTGCCTTTTCCACCCTGGCCAGTGATAGCAGGAAGTAGGGGTGGAGCCAGCGATGGGAGCTGGACACGGTCGAAGCTGGCAGTCCCGGGAGCTAGGGGTCCCTTGCCTGGGCCTAAAGCGGAGCCCATGATCGCGGGGCCGCTGCAGCTGCGGGTCCCCGCTGCCCGAGCCAGACGCCTAGGCCAGAGGCGTTAGGCCTGGACAGGGGCGGAGCCTGCAACCGCGGGGAGCTGGGGGTCCCCTGCCCAGGCCTGACACCTCTGCCAGAGGCCTCAGGCCTGGTCAAGGGGCCGATCCGGTGATTGGTGATCGGAGGGTGATGAGGGTCAACTCCTCTGGCCGAGGTATCAGGCCTGGGGGGGGGGGCTGAGCCGGGGATTGGGGGGATATGATGGTCCCCTTGCCCAGGCCTGAAGCCTGGGTCAGAGGCGTCAGGCTTGGGCGGGGGGTGGAGCAAGCGATCAGAGGGAGATGGGGGTCCCCTGCCCAGGCATGATTCCTGGGCCAGAGGCCTCAGGCCTGGGCGGGGGCCAGAGCCAGTGATCGGGGGGAGATGGGGGTCCCCTGTCCAAGCTGACACCTCTGGCGGAGGCGTCAGGCCTGGGCAAGGGGCCGATCAGGTGATCAGAGTGTGATGGGGGTCTACGCCTCTGGCTGAGGCATCAGGCCTGGGCCAGGGGCAGAGCCAGCAATCAGAGGGGTCTGGGGGGCCCCTGCCCAGGCCTGATGCCTGGGCCAGAGGCATCAGGCCTGGGCTGGGGGCAGAACCAGTGATGGGGGGAAATGAGAATCCCTTGCCCAGGCCTGACACCTCTGTCAGAGGCGTCAGGCCTGGGCAAGGGGCCGATCCTGCGATTGGAGGGTGATGGGGGTCAACGCCTGAGGGCTCCCAGTATGTGAGAGGGGGCAGGCTGGGCTGAGGGACACCCCCCCCCCAGTGCACGAATTTCGTGCACCGGGCCCCTAGTTAAATAATAATTCCAGATTTTTAACCGCCCCCCTCCGCCCCATACACACACCACCTTCCTCATTGCCACTGTGCTGAGCACATGTGGAGGTGGGAGAGGTGAGGAAAAACTCAAAATTTCTCCTGGAGGCTGGCTACTGCGATAGGTGTCCCTGCAAAGCCACCGTACTTTGCAGAGAGAAATTTCCGTCATGAACGATGGGTGTTGTCCATCTGACTCAGATTGAGAGCCCCAGGTTGTGCGTCGTGTTGCTGAGAAATATATCTTGTTATTAGGTTGCTTAGCCATTTGGTAAGGAATTTAAATGAAGGATTTAGCCTCAGTTTCCTCATCTGCAGGATGGGAATGATGGGAATCAAGTCAATGAACTGCTATTAGTTTAGAAGAATGGTCTGGATTTCCGCTTCTTTCTAAAGAAACCCTCAGGAGGGCAGAAGGGACACGTGGAAGTTGCGGGTTAATTTTTGTGCCTGTGAAATTCCAGCGCGGATGCAAATGAGGACAAACAAGGTAATAGATACCGAGGTTAAACTGGCTGTGAGCATGCCACTTCTAACTCACTTTAAAAATCAAATACACAGACAGCACACAAGCGCTGCTGCGGCACATGGGAAACACCATTCTGAGCATTGCTCTGTGGCAGGCACTGCTGGAGGCTTCACAGACTGTGACGCGTTCGTTCTCATGGGTGTGGCTCCGGGAAGCTGCTCCCATGATTCCCATCCTGCAGATGAGGAAACTGAGGCTAAATCCTTCTTTTAGTGCCTCAACAATAGGGGTGTCCAAGGAAGACATGGAATTTACTTTAACCCATCTTTTAAATGTGCCTCAATTGCCCTCTCCTCCTCTTTTCTCTTATTTCACCCAGTTCCTATCTATCCTTCAAAGCTTAGAAAGTTGGCCCAGCATCACCCCCCCACAAGGCTAGTGAATGCCCCCGCTTCATGGCTCTGAAACACCTCCCATATGCCTGTCCTCAATGCCCTTCCCCACTGCCAGCCAGAGCTCCTCCAGGGAGGAGCAGGACCCCACTCTGCCCCCTCCCCAGCTCGGGGCACATAGTAGGTGCTTAGTGATCGCTTCTTGAATAGATGAGTGAGTGAATGAATGAAGCAAATGCAGAAAGCAAATTCATATTCAAAATCCAGCGTAGCTGTGTTTCCCACCGCGGCACCAGGACAATGGAGATGGTCCCTGTCTTCGCTGTTAGTGTGTCTGTCTGTTGAAGGTGCTTTGAGCCTCTTTTCTCATCTACAAGATGGGGACACCTGTAGGAAGGGGGCGGTGCTGCCCCTCCATCAGGGGGCCGCGGCAAGGATCGAGTTGATATTGTAGCGTGTTAGAGCTGTGCCCGGCACAGACAACATGCTCGAACATGTTAATAGCAGCAACATTACGTATCGTGACATACATTATCTATTTATCTAGATCGTTGCTGTTTATGGTAAGTGACATTGGTTTCCCACCTACCCCACACAGTACTGTGAAGTTTTATTTAAAAATAAACGTATTTGAGACTCAATGCCATCCCCACTAAAATACCAACGGCATGTTTCACAGATCTATAATGAACGTTCCAAAAATTCATCTGGAATAAAAAAAGACCTCGAATAGCTGCAGCAACCCTGAGAAAGAAGAACAAAGTAGGTGGGGTCTCAATACCAGATATCAAGTTGTATTACAAAGCCACTGTTCTTAAAACAGCCTGGTACTGGCACAAGAACAGACATATAGATCAATGGAATAGAATAGAGAACCCAGAAATCGACCCAAACCACTATGCCCAATTAATATTCGACAAAGGAGGCAAGAGCATACAATGGAGTCAAGACAGTCTCTTTAATAAATGGTGCTGGGAAAATTGGACAGATACATGCAAAAAGATGAAACTAGACCACCAACTTACACCACACACAAGAATAAACAAAAAATGGATAAAGGACTTAAACGTAAGGCGGGAAACCATAAAAATACTAGAGGAATCCATAGGCAGTGAAATTGCAGACATATGCCAAAGGAATTTCTTCACTGATACTGCTCCTAGCGCAATGGAAACTAAAGAGAAGATAAACAAATGGGACTACATCAAAATAAAAAGCTTTTGCACAGCAAAGAAACCATCAACAAAACAACAAGAAAGCCCACTGCATGGGAGAACATATTTGCTAATGTTATCACCGATAAGGGTTTAATCTCCAGCATTTACAGGGAACTCATACAACTCAAGAAAGGAAGATAAACAATCCAATCAAAAAATGGGAAACGGACCTAGATAGACACTTTTTGAAAGAAGACAGAAGGAAGGCCAAGAGACATATGAAAACATGCTCAAAGTCACTAATCATCCGAGAGATGCAAATCAAAACGACAATGCAGTATCATCTCACACCTGTCAGAATGGCTATCATCAACAAATCAACAAACGACAAGTGCTGGAGAGGATGTGGAGAAAAAGGAACCCTTGTGCACTGCTGGTGGGAATGCAGACTGGTACAGCCACTGTGGAGAACAGTATGGAGTTTCCTCAAAAAACTAAAAATGGAATTCCCATTTGACCCAGTGATCCCACTTCCAGGAATATATCCCAAGAAGCTAGAAACACCAATCAGAAAGGATATATGCACCCCTATGTTCATAGTAGCACAATTCACCATAGCTAAGATTTGGAAACAGCCTAAGTGCCCATCAGCAGATGAATGGATTAAGAAACTGTGGTACATCTACACAATGGAATACTACGCTGCTGTGAAAAACAAGGAGTTCCATTTGCAACAGCATGGATGGAACTGGAGAGCATTATGCTAAGTGAAATAAGCCAGTCAATGAAAGAAAAATACCACATGATCTCACTCATTTGTGGAATATAGTGAACAACATAGGCTGATGAAAAGGGACAGATCCAGAGACAGAGAAGCAGCGATAAGACTGTCAAAACTCAGAGGGAAAGTAGGGGAGGGTGGGGGTAGGGGGAGAGATCAACCAAAGGACTTGTATACATGCATATAAGCCACACCAATGGACACGGACAAAAGGGGGGGCGAGAGCATGAGTGAGGGGGAGGGTTATGGGGGGACTGAGGTCAAATATGTAATACCTTAATCAATAAAGAAATTAAAGATTGAAAAAAAATAAACATATTTGATTTTTTAAAGTGAGTTAAAAATAAGGCAGTATCTGTGTGGTGGTACCCGGCTGTGGTCTAAATCCTGAGGTGGGACGGTAACTCAGTTTGGGGCAGCTTCTACAGTCGAGCCCTGGCCGCTGGGGACAGGACCACTGCCCCCGTGTGGCCTGGGGCCGGGAGGGCGGAGGCTTTCTGAAGCGCCCGGATGTGCTGCCACCGGGCCTTGCCCACCTTGCCTGCTCTGAGGGTGCGCGTCCGGCCCAAACCTGGGCTGGTATTTTTAGCATGAACGCACCCTCCACCGCCTCCTACGCTCTGACCAAATTTAGAAATCTCAAGAGGTCTTTGCACTTCCAAGCCCCGTGGGAGCAATGAATGAACAGGCTCCTGTCCAGCCAGAGCCAATGCCAGTGCTTGCAGGGAAGCCCCAGATTGATTGCACAGCGAGAACAAGTGAGTTGAGGGACCGCGTATGTGGTCTGGGTCACTGCAAAATCATGCATGTGTGTCTGGACGCACAGCCGGAGAGGGCGTGGGAGGGGCTGCTAACAATGGGAATGCAGGGATGGGGAGGGGGGGCCAGGCTGTTTAACGTAAGTGTGCATTGCTTCTTAAATTTGAAAACTTTGAGCAGCAAAACGTTTATATCCCGAGATTGAAAAGCCTCAAACCACACGTGTGTTTGGGATTCCCCAGTTAACCGAGGGCTTCTGAGGCTGTGTGTGGCGGCCCCTCGCTGTTTCTGAAGATCTGTCACCCACCACCTCTTTCTTCCCTAGAGCAACTCAGATGCTCTGGTGCACCTGGTGCTGGCTCCACCCTCAGCTCCAGGGAGGGGCATAGTCAGGGACCAGGATCTGAAGGCCACCACGACTTCCTGCTCTGCTCCACAGGGTGTGGACCCCACCCCCAGCCCCCGGGAGGGCCATGGCTGGTGATAGCCAATCGGAACACAACAGCCCCTGGTTCCTCAGGGCTGGGTCTGGCCTCCAGCAGGGAGATTCCTGTGGACATTGTTGGAAATGGAGAGCCTGTTACCCCCTGCTGAAGAGCTACTGTGGGACCTTCTTTCACATCAACCAATTCATTCCCAGGCTTGTCTGAACAGAGATTAGGTCCTTCCAAGCAAAGGAGGTGGCACAGCTATGAAGTTACACATGCCGATGGCTGAATTATCAGGAATTTTGCATATTGGTTGTTAAATGTGGCCAATATTAAAATTAAACATATGAAGTGAATGATATTAAACATCCTATATAATAAAAGGCTAATATGCAAATTGTCCCCTTGACCAGGAGTTTGACCAGGGGCGGAGCTGGCTGGCCAATGGCCTGTGGCCCCTCCCCTTGCTGGCCCCGCCCCCAATCAGCCACACCCCTGATTGGGGCCGGGGATGGACAGCCTCCTGTGTCTCCTCCCACCAGCCAGCCCAGATTGGGGTGGGCCAGCCAGACTCCACCCGCGCACAAATTCGTGCACCGGGCCTCTAGTATAAGTAATAAATGCTCAGAACTTATCACTCCTTAATTATTTCTACACTTTACTGCTATCCATGCCCGTGGAGTTATTCACCTGTATTGTCTCGGGATAGTGGAAATACTGCATAATGGTGCGTGCCTGTGTCTCCTCCAACTCCACACAATGATTCACTCTGGCAGCTTGAAACCGAGCCATGGTGGGGGTATTTACATCATGGGAATTGGCAAACAGGACAGTTAGGGCCCCTCCCCCCGCCCCCGCCCCAAGCTGTTGTTAAACATTTACTAGCAGAACAGAGGCCTGATAAAAGGCAGGTCTTGTCTGCTTTTCAGGAGCCCCAAGTAATCGGAAAAAGAGATTATAAGTGTCTTTAGGGCAAGAACCACACCTCAGCTCTCGTGGTCTCCCCGACATCAGCCAAGGCATTCAATTATGTATGTTGAATAACTTAAGGAAATCGGAGTCCAGGAAGTTGAGGGCTGCATCTGTGGTTACCTAGTGGTGGAGTGGTGTGAAGAGCCGGTAGAATACACTTGGTTTAATTTACGTCAGCTGGACTCAGGGGGCCGGCAGAGCCACTTCCTGGGGTGGGACCAGTCAAAAGATTGGACGCCACCCAGTCTGACTCTCCCGCCCAGAGTTAAGGGGATGGATCTCATGATGTCAAAGGCCCACCCAGATGTGATGTAACTTCCTGTAACTCAAGTATGTAATAAAGCAGCTTTCGGAGCTGGCTCTCTCTCTGTGTGTGCTCTGCCCCTCCAGGAGAGCAGGCTCTCTCTGCCTGTCCCTCTGGAGGGCAGGCACCACACTCAGCCCAAGCTTTTAATCTGTTTTATGTCTGTCTTTCATTTATTTCTTCAATCCCGATGGCGCCTCCTAGATTGTAGGAACTGGTTCAAGTCTCCTTCTCCGTGCGGGCGTGGGAAGAAGACAGCCCCAGGTAAACCGCTCGGTATAGAGTAGGGACCTGAGTGCAGCTTTTACTTTACTCCAGATCCTAGTCAAGAAAGAATAGATAACCTGAATAGTCCCGCGGTCATTAAAGAAATAGTATTTACAGTTAAAACTTTCTAACAAAGAAAACCCCAGAACAGGTGGCTTCACTGGTAAATACTACCATTCAAAGAAAAAAATAATCATAATTCTACACACACTTCTAGAAAACAGAAGAGGAGAGAAGACTTCCCATCCCATTTTATGAGGCTAGCATTGCCCTAATACCAAATATACTACAAGAAAAACATCTGTAGACCAATGTTGCTTGAGAACATAAATGAAAGAATTCTCAACAAAATATTATCAAATCAAACCCAGCAAAATATGAAAAGGATAATACATTATAACCAAGTGATGTTTATTTTGGAATGCAAGGCTGGTTCAAAATGAGAAGATCAGTCATTGTAATTCGTCTTATCAGCAGATACAGCAAAAGCAAATAATCTTCTTAAGCACTTGACAAAATTTAACATCCATTCATGATGAATTCTCAGCAAACTGGTAAAAAAAGAAATGTCCTCAACCTGATAAATGGCATGTACAAAAAACCTACAGCTAACATCATACTTAATGGCAAAAATGTCAGGCTCTTCCCCTAAGGGGCAAAGATGTCTCCTATTCAACATCCTACCGGAGGTCCTAGCTAGTGCAATATGGTGAGAAAATAAACACAAACAAATTGGAGAGGGAAAAATAAAATTTGTGTCTCTATTTGCAGATGGCATGATTGTCTCTATAGAAAACACCAAGGAGTCTACCAGAACTGATAACGAGTGAATTCAGTAAGATTGCAGGATATAAGGTCAACATACAAAACTCAGCTGTCTTACTCTATTGCTAGCAATGAACAATAGGAAATAAAAAAAATTAAAAAGAGTACAATCACAATAATATTCCCCCCACCCCCCGCCAAAAAAAAAAACCACACACATGAAAAACTTTGGTATATATCCAACATCTGTGCAAGATCTGAATGCTGAAAACTATAAAACGAGGAAACAAGGATGAAAGAAATCAAAGAAGATGTAAATAAGTGGAGAGATACACTGCATTCACGGATTGAAGACTCAATCTTGTTAAAATGTTAACTGATCTATAAATTCATCTCTCCTGCCAAATCCCAGCAATCTTTTCCTGTACAAGTCAACAAGTGTGTTTGAAAGTTTACATTGGAAGGCAAAACAATCTAGAATAACCAAAACAATATTGTAAAAGGACAATGTTGGAGGACTCACATTTCCTGATTTTGATGCTGACTATAAAGCTACAGTAATCAAGACAGTGTGGTACCCATGAAGGGCGGATCGGTGCAACAGATCGGAGTCCAGAAATAGACTCCCACATGTGGGGCCAATTTACTTCCAGCACAGCTGCAGCGGGAATGAGATGGACAAGGAGTTTTTTTTCAATAAATGGCGCTGGAACAACTGGTCACCCACATGTGCAAAAAGCGAACCCCGATCCATACCTTGCATCATAAACAAAATTGGACTAAAAAAGGATCACAGGCTTAAATGCAAAACAGAATTATAAAACTTCTAGGAGTAAACCTTGGGGGAAAAATATCTTTGTGACCTTGAGTTATGCAAAGATTTCTTCAAAAGGACACTCAAAGAATGATTCATCAAAGAGAAAAGAAAGATAAATTAGAGTCCATCAAAACTTTAAAAAAATCTGCTGTTTGAAAAACACTGTTACCAGAATGAAAAAAGAAGACACGGACTAGGAGAAAATATTTGCAAAACATATGTCTCATCAAGAACTTGTGTCCAGAATCTCTAAATAACTCTCAAACAACCTAATTTTTAAAAAATGGTTAAAAGATTTGACCAGACATTTCACTGAAGAAGATATGCAGATGGCAAATAAGCCCATGGAAAGCTTTTCAAAGTTCCTATTACTAGTCAAATGGAAATGAAAACCACAATGTATTAGCACTGCAAACCCAATAGGAGGCTGAAAACAGAACAGCAAAACAAACCCTGACGATGCCAAGTGGCAGTGGGTGTTGGGCAGCTGGCACGCTCAGACCTGGCTGGCGGGAACACAGAATGGTGCATGCCTTTGGGAACAGGTTTGGGAGTTTTTTTTTTTATAAAATTAAAGATAACTCCACCTGTTGACCCAGAAGTCTCACTTAAAGAGGAATGAAAATATATGTTTGCACAGAACCTGTACACAAATGTTTATGACGGCTTTATTCTTAGTCTGGTGGGAACCATTCCCCTGCCCCTGAACTCTGCATGGATAATGGGTTGTGGACTGCCCATACCATGGAATGTTACTCTGCCATGTAATGAACAAGTGGTCCACCAGCAGCAGGACTGGATCTCAGGTGCGTCTGTCTGTATCCTATCCCGGTGGTTACTAGGGGCTGGGGGCAGGACACAAAGGATGTTGGGGTGACGGAGATGCTCTATGACTTGATTGTAGTGATGGGTACATGGCCATTCACTTGTCAGAACTCAGAGAATTATACCCTTAAAAAGGGGGTGGGGGATTTTACTGTATGTCAGTTATACCTCCAAAAATTAAAAAATGTTTAACGAAAAAAGATGTATTGTTGGAAACTAGCACTAAGAAGAATTGCAATATCCATTTCATTTAGATAACCAGTTGTGAGGAGTAAACTGATGTCTATTTGCCCAACATCTGAGGGCCCCACCTTCCCATCGCTAATGTCTGATTCTTCATGGAATTTAAAAAATATGAGCCGGTATCTACCTGTACTCATCCATCCACCCATGCTGGGATTGTCCCGTCTGTCACAATAAGGGGTAAGAATCATCTTTAAGAAGAACCAGCGTCCTCCTTCTGCAGGGCCCCGTGTACCCAGAGGAGCGTTACCTGACACAGGACACACGCTTGCACGGTCAGACACGTGCACTGTGAAACGGTCCCTGCCCCCGCGACGCCGTCACCGGGAGCAGCACCTCCTGGACAGTCAGCAATCCTGGGTCTTCTCACTGTCCCTCTCCTGTCACAGCTGCCGCGCTTGCTCCCCGTTCCCTGAGTTTGCCATCTCGGTGCCAAGCCATGGAGGAGGCTAGCAAGTCCCACAACACAGGTGAGCTCTGCCTCTTTCTGTTCCTGCTGGGACGGTGAGCGGTGGACAGGCCACTGGAGAGAGGCTGCGTTCTGTTCTGGGGAGAACCTGAGAATGGAAGCTATGGCTGCTGCAGAACATTCGCATCTCTAGTTTTCCCAGCATGAGTGAGGGCGGGGAGGACCGAAGCCTGGAGAGCAAGAGGCCCCGGAGCTCGCTTTGCAACAAAACTGGAAAATGCTGATTCTCCGGGGCCACCCCCTGCTAATTCCACGGGCCTGGGGGTCCAGGAGTTTGGTTTCTATAAGCTCCCCAGGTAATCCCAATGCCCCAGAGCATTCTGAGCCACTGCTATCCAGGGCCTCGAAGGAGCTGGAGTGTCCCCCAAGATGACGGAGTTGGATGAAGGTCAGGCATGTTGAGTGGTGGGAGGTGTACAGAGCCACGCTGCAGGGGGAGTACCCTGAGGCCCAGGCGGACGGAGTGAGGGTGACCAGTGCAGGGACAAGTGCACACCCAGGTGACAGGTGCCGCAGCCCTCCCGGGAGGCCCCCCGAGGACTGGGTGTCGCCTGTAGACAAAGTGACCAATGATGATGGATTTAAAGTAACTCACTGTCAAGCATGCTGTTTTGTTCTCACTTTACTGATTCTGCTGGTTCAGGCCTTGGGACGTAATTATACCGAAGATCAGGATGAGTCTTTTGGTCAGTGACCTTTGTCATACTCCACGAGCAGGAAATGGCAACACGGTGCCTTTCAGCTCTTTGGTTGCCCCTGAGAGGAGCATGTCACCCTGTGGCCAGCTTCCACTCAGCCTGGCTCAGTTAAGAGGTTTTTTGTTTTTTTAATCCTCACCCAGGACACTTTTTCCATTGATTTCTAGAGAGAGTGAAAGGAAGGGGGAAAGAGAGAGAGAGAAACATCGACATGAGGAAGACACATCGATTGGTTGCCTCCTGCACGAGCCCCCACCAGGGCTGGGGAACCTGTGCCCGAGGTACGTGCCCTTGACAGGGAATCGAACCCATGACCCTTCAGTCCTCGGACGGAGCAAAACCGGCGGGCTAAGAGGTCTCTTTACTGCCGTTTTGTCTCCGCACGCATGGTGAGCGACCTCTACGGTATTCTACCTGCAACTGCTGAGGGAAAAACGGATATGTGTCTTTTGAAACCCTAGATAAGGGGTCCTCAAACTACGGCCCGCGGGCCACATGCAAATACAAATATTGTATTTGTTCCCGTTTTGTTTTTTTAAATTCAAAATAAGATATGTGCAGTGTGCATAGGAATTTTTTCATAGTTTTTTTTTAAAAACTATAGTCAGGCCCTCCAACAGTCTGAGGGACAGTGAACTGGCCCCCTGTTTAAAAAGTTTGAGGACCCCTGTCCTAGATGGTGCGTACTATAAAAGACAATGACTTAAAGGTCAGGCTCATACGCAGCCAGGCCTTGGAAATGATACAAACCTACTAAAGTAATGTCATAAACTAGGATGCCACTCAAAATCTGTTTTATCAGATATACTCAATCAAAAATAAACTGCAATATGCCCTGGCCACTGTGGCCAAGTGCTGAGAGCATCGGCCTGCCCAGCAAAGGGTCCCGGGTTCGATTCCCAGTGAAGGGCACATACCTGGGTTCCAGGTTTGATCCTGGTCCCAGTTGGGGTACATGCGGGAGGCAATCAATCGACGTGTCTCTCTCACACTGAGGTTCCTCTCTCTCCTTCCCTCCCTCCCTTCCACTTTCTCTAAACATCAATGGAAAAAAATATCCTCAGTGAGGATTAAAAAAAAAAAAACTGCAACAAAAGGATCAGCAAAATGTAGCTGAAGTCGGCTGGTTAAGGCAAATGTCCTAAGGTGTTTAAGTGTGACTAGCACTGCCCATTAATGACAGAGCCATAAAGCATACATTAAGTCTCCCTGCGGTTTTCCGTGGTTACCAAAACACCACATTGATGCTGGAAATGACATCTGTAAACGTGCCATGTTCAGTAGTAGCTGTCAGACTTCACAATATCAACTCTTCGCTTAGATCCTCAGGGCTAACCCTCCGCTGGGAGCCGCCCCGTCAGTGGCTGACTGCAGCAACGCAGGCCTCAGCCGCCAGGTCCTAGGTTTGTTTAAAAAGCGTCCTTTACATAGTAAAACTGTTGTCAAACAATGTTGTAATTTAAACACCCTCCCCCCGAAACAGAGACGTTAAATTGTGCAAGAGGTATACATTCCAGAACGATTTCCTGTGGGCCGCAAAGCTATTTTAAGCTGAAGCGTTCCCGTTCTGAAGGTGGCTCCGTCCCCAGGCGTCTGAACTCAGGGCCTCCACCCCGTCCTCACCTCCAGGTTTTGTAAAGGCCCCTTTCTTCACGTGGCAAAATCAAGTGCAAGAAGCCCTCCTGTTACGAATAGGGGCAAACCATTGTTCACCTTTCTCTATGGTACCACATTGATCACGCCCCCGCGGGAGAGTTTGTTCCAACTTGGCCATTCCTATCAGAGGCTCCAATAGCTGCAGGTGTGTGTCCACGGTTGGGGAGGAAGGAGGGCGGAGGGGAGACACAACTGCCCTCTTGTGGAGACCGCTGTCATCGCTCCTGCCTCAGAAACCGAATGCACTAATAGTTACTGCGCTTGACGAACAAACGAGTTTCTCCTTTCATCAGGCGTTTGGTGGGAGTCTGGACACATACTATAGACCCAAAGACCATCATCTGAATTTCATTCTACATCACATGCCCTCAGGTGTTATACATGGAAAACACCGCAAAGCACTTACAAAAGACAGCTTATGAGGAGGTGTTGCTGTTGTTAGATACCAACTGGGCTTGCAGTTTCAAACAGGTTTTTTGTTGTTAATCCTCACCCGAGGATATTTTCCCATTGACTTTTAGAGAGAGTGGAAGGGAGGGGGAGAGACAGAGAGAGGGACACAGTGATCGGCTGCCTCCCACACGCGTTGAGGCCAGGGATCGCAACCGAGGTACATACCCTTGACCAGAACCAAATCCGAGACCCTTCAGTCCGCAGGCCGACCTCTACCCACTGAGCAGCCCAGCCAGGGCTAAACATGTTTATCGGTTCTCTTTAAATTTAAAAATGTTTAATTGTAGTAAAGTACACAACATAACACTATTTTAACTATCAGTGGGCAGTTCAACAGCATTGGGTACATTCACGCTGTTGTGCAACCATCAGGAACTCTTTCATCTTCCCCAACTGAAACTCCGCACCTGTGGAACACTAGCACTCCATGCCCCGCCCCCGGCACCTGCCATTCTCCCTTCTGTCTCCAGGAATTTGACTACCCTGGGTCCCTCATATAGGTGGAATCATACAGTGTTTGTCTTTTTGTGTCTGGCTTATTGCACTTAATGTGATGTCCTCAAGGCACATGCACGTTGTAGCAGGTGTCAGAATCCCTTCCTTTTTGAGGCTGAGTGCTATTCCATGGTATGGATGGACCACCTTACGGACCCATCCATCCATCCATGCACACTGGGTGGCTTTCACGTATTGGCTACTGTGAATAGTGCTGCTATGGCCGTGCGTGTGCAAATAGCTCTTCAAAGCCCTGCTTTCAATATTTTAGGTCATAGGGTGGTTCTATTTTTAATTTTTTTGAAGAACTGCCTTACTGTTTCCCATAGGGGCTGCACCATTTTACATTCCCACCAACGGTGCACAAGAGTTTCGATTTTTCCACATCTTCATCAGGGGGGAAAAAAGACATTTTTAGGAACCACCATGCACATTTTGTAACAAAGATAACTTTAAGTCATTTTATTGAGTTATGCAAAACATCTTTAAACAATAGTAAAAAAATAAGAAACAATTACAAAAGTTCAAATAGTCAGAATGGTAGCATATAACAGACTATGTCTCACTATGTGAATTCAATGGTTTGTTGTTATGAAAAGAATATAACGCCCTCCCACAGGCTCACCTTGTCCAGCGCTTCTGACTTGGGATATTTTTAACAACAGATCAGCATTTTAAGAATTTGAACTGAGCTAACAAGATGGGAGAGATTCTTAAACAATGTAGTCACGGTGTAATCATGGTGAAGTACACTTTAACGTCTCATATTTTTATTTGTCAATTATACCGCAATTAAACTGGAAAAAAAAAGAATTTGAATTTAGGACCCATCATTGATTTTAAACTCTGGGGAGAAAATTTCACAGCAAAAGCAAGTGCTGAGCTCAGAAGAAAAAATGCGTCTCATTATGAAGATAGGAACTAGTTAACTTTAATTCTGGGCATTTCACATGCTGTTCGAAGATGGGAAGGTCTTCAAAGGCTCATTGTTTACTGGGGGCTCTAAAAAGGTACAAATTCTTCTCCAGGACACATTTTCACGACCAGGGTTTTGTTTTTTCTCTGCCAATTATTTTGAAAACATAAAGTGGTTTCAGCAGAACAAACGGGTGATGACCTGATATGCTGATAAGCAGTAATGGGAAGTAACCAGGGTGATTTCCTTCCAGCCAAAGGACACAATTCAGGAAGCACACAAAGACCTAAATGCAGGCTTTGCTCAGACACCGAGGTGAAATAGGTTAAACATTATTTTCTAGTCGAATTTAGAGTTTCTCATTTTCCACTCAGTTTTTGTTTTGTTTTTTGGTATAATATTGAGGTTCTTTGTGTTGAATCTAAAACTCATTAAAAGTATTATGATGACTTTAAATTTTATGGAAAATTCATTTGTACAAAAAAGGATATAAAATTTATATTTTATGTTTAAAAATTGTAATATTAGAACTATCACGGGCATGTACAATTCAACATAAAGTTTTCCAGCTTTGACTGTTGGCCGAAGCACTCAATAGTCTGTGCTACGACAGCAACAGGTATTGTCCAAAAATCATTGCTCATTCATTGTGGGCCACTTTGGCCAAAATCTAGTGAATGAATTCATGGGTTTGGGATTTCATCCCTCAATTCAAGATGTGGGCCTCTTATAAAATACCTGCAATGTTTTTTGTTTTAATTTTGTAAATATTCAGTGAAAAACAGGCAAACAATCCTAGGCACTGCCTCCAGCTTTGGAAGAAACTATGACTACCAGTGTCACAAACTTCACGGAGGAAGCTAAGCGTTCCCAACCCGCGTGAGGATGGCGCGCTGTGAGAATGGCCCGGACGCCTCACCCGTTCAGCATGCTGAGGACCATCTCGCAGGTCAGGTCTCCATCCAGGTCCTTTCTTCCGGCTGTGGTTTCCCCGCAGTTGCCAGGAGTCATCTCTCCTAGGTACTGGTCTCCCCTCACCATGGAGGCCTCCTCAGCCTCCCAGGCAGCGGCTTCTTGGGGGGGCGGGGGGGAGGGGGGAGAAAGGCACAGGGTTGACACATTTAAAATAAGGCCAAGGAGCCAGTGCGAATGTATTTTGGTTGTGAGCCTAGCAGCACTCTTTTTAGAAAGCAGTCTTTCTGGGATGGACAGGACGACTAGTCTGCTCTCAGCCCTGCCTCTGTCAGGGTTCCTCCACCTCGGCTCTGCAGTGTTCTCCGTTGTGGGGCTTTAAACACGACCCGCGCATTTAGGTGAAGTCACACATCTATGCAGATGTTTTCAGGTCCCTCCCACTTAGAGCCCAGGTCCAGGTGGCCTGGTCTTGGGCTTGCTGTTGGAATCCACCTGGCTTGTCGCCTCCAATAAACGGGTGTACCTGGTGTGGGTCGAATCGCTGCCCCCTCCCCCAGTTGTGTCCACACCCTAACACCCAGCCTGAGTGTGACCTTTTTGAAATAAGGGTCTTTGGAGAGGTAATTAGGGACCTCGCGATGAGATCATCTCAATTTTCCAGGCAGCCCTCAGCCATGACAAGGGCTTTGTAAGAGACAGAAAAGGTAAAGACAGACAGAGACTCGGGTGATGCAGCCAAGAGCCCGGGAACGCTGGGGCCACCAGAAGCTGGAAGAGGCAGGAGGCCCGGAGGGAGGGGGCCTGGCCACGCCTCCATTCAGGATGTCTGGCTCCAGACTGTGGGGGGTCTGTCACCTCCTGGTCCAAGCCCCCCAGTTTGTAGTCGTTACTGCAGCACCTCCGGTGCGAACACAGCGCTCAGCAACTGACGGCTCAGCTGAGGGAGCTTCAGGGACAGGAGGGCGGTGGGCATCCAGCCTCACCAACGTGCCCCCCAGGAACCCATGTGGTGGGGGGTGTGGGGTCTGCCCAGGGCTCCCCAGTCCCTCCCTACTCCGACCTCACTGCAGCCCTGAGAGGGGGTAAGTGACCAGACTGCTTCCCCCCTGACCACACGGGGCCAAATGGAGCTCAAAACCTGCCCCCAAGTGGCAGGAGCCGCTCCTGGGCCAGGCCTGGGCCGGTGCCTTCAGGGCCTGGGCCTCAGGGTTCCCGGGTGCGCTCCCCGCAGAACGCTCAGCACCCAGGGAAAGGGACAGCGAGCACATCATGGTCAAAGTCACCCCCAATATGTTTAAAAGGAGGTACCGTATTCGTCTTCCTCCTTCGGGACCGCCCACATCCTCGCCTGGGTCCGTCCTCCTGCTCCGGGGGCCGCGGCCGCACACTTCCCCGCGTGTCTCCGCATGTTCGCCTGCGGGGAGCACACACGCTGAGCCCGAGGAAGGCGCGCGGCCGACGCGCTGTGGCCACGGTGGCGCGTGCCTCACACTCTGACACAAAAGGGTGACTTTGTAAAGGTGACCCTTTCTGTTGTGTGTAGGTCGAGCCAAAAGCTGGCGTGTTTTAGATAGTTCTTTGTAACAGAGTCAAAATGGGCTTTTCTAGATTGCTTCTACTCTCCGAGGCGAGGCTTGATATTAATCCAGAAATTCAATGTATTGGTCGACTTTATGAAAACCAATAACAGACCAGAGCCATCACGGCCCTGCCAGCTCTCGCCTGCCCCGCTCTGAGCTATGAACACTGCGAACAGCAATCAGGTTACAGTGGGGGTCTGTCCTGGGCGGGCCTTGCAGCGATATATCCTCAGGCAGGAGCATTGCGGAGGATTTGGCATCAGGTAGAAAACCTTCACTCTCTGCAAAGCCCATATGCTAGTGGCAGATACCGGTGACATGCCATTAAATTAAATTTGCTGATTACATAAAATTCCCATTTTGACTTCAGGATGGGGCTTCCCGGGCTGATGGGTGGCGGAAGGAGGATTCGCATATGACAGAGGGGGAAGGTCACGGGTTATTGGAACTCCGTGTGGAGTTTGTGCACAGGGGCTGGTGCGCTGTGGCCGAGGGCAGCCTGGCCGGCCGACGGCTCCTGTACAGCATGTGCCCCGGGACAAGCCACATCCCTTCATTTACGAACGGCCACCTCCGGCTGCGTTCGTGCTTTAACCTCAGACACGAGCAGTCGGGGCGGAGAGGGTCTGTCTGGTCTGAGGAGCTGAAATAGTCACTGTCTGGCCCTTCACGGAAAATCCCGCCGGCCCCTGGTTTGCACGGTGGTGATGGGCACACGGAGCCTCTCGGGTCGAGGATGCCCTTGAGGATAAAGGGCGATGGTCCCTTCCCCAGAAACGTGCAAAGACATGTGCACACCTCGTGAAGGGGGGGGGGGTTGGGGGGGGGGAGAAAGGCACAGGGTTGACACATACAACCTCGTCAAGCTCGCGGTTAAGAACGTCTCACGTCAGTTTTGAATGAACAAAAAAGTCAAACGAAAACACACCCAACCTTTAAAAAGCAGGTGGAGGAACCGACAGGACACCCAGGCTATTTAGGACTCAGGGGGCGAGGTAGTGAGACAACCCCTGTGCCGGAGAGAAGCTGCTCCTGGGAGGACCCAGCATCCCCAGTGCAGAGCAGGGTCCTCCCGGGAGGAAGGGGACCTGCCTGTGACGCCCCGGGACGATTGTGTGCTGAAGCACAGAAGCTTGTTGCCCTGGCTGGTGTGGCTCAGCTGGTTGGACCATTGTCCTGTACACTGAAGGGTGGCGGGCTTGACTCCCGGTCAGGGCACATTCCTGGGTTGTGGGTTTGGTCCCCATTCTGGGTGGGTGCAGAAGGCAACCCATTGATGTGAGGGAGATGGAGAGTCTTCATATACCCCCTGCCCCACATCTGCACACCTTCCCCGCTATCAACACCCCCACCTGATGGTACATCCTATATAACACAAGACTAATATGCAAATAGACCAAACGGCAGAATGACCTGTTGTTATGATGCACACTGACCACCAGGGGGCAGATGCTCAATGCAGGAGCTGGCCCCTGGTGGTCAGTGTGCTCCCACAGGGGGAGCACTGCTCAGCCAGAAGCCGGGCTCTCCTACCTCTGTGGCAGCGCTAAGACTGTCTGACTGATGGGTGGGGAGTGAGCCTAAGCCGTCAGTTGGACATCCCCTGATGGCTCCCGGACTGCGAGAGGGCGCAGTCCGGACTGAGGGACCCTTCCCCCCCATCATGAATGAACGAATTTTGTGCACCGGGCCTCTAGTTTGTTATAACTGATGAACCTACATTGACAGGTACGTCATCATCACTCAAAGTCCACAGTTTACCTTAACGTTTGCTCTTGGTGTTGTATGTTCTATGGGTTTGCACAGATGTATAATGACATGTGCTCATCATGTATCATACAGAGTAGTTTCACAGCCCTAAACATCCTCTGTGTTCACCCAATCATTCCTCCCTCTCCCACTCTTGAAAACCAGTGATCTTTTCCTGTCTTCATAATTTTGCCTTTTCCAGAATATCATATAGTTGGAATTAAATAGCACGTAGCTTTTCAGATTGACTTCTTTCACTTAGTAATGTGCACTTAAGATTCTCCCATGTCACCTGGCTGGTATGGCTCAGTAGTTGAGCGTCAATCTATGAACCAGGAGGTCACAGTTCGATTCCCAGGTTGTGGCTCAGCCCTCAGTGGGGGATGTACAGGAGGCAGCCGATCAATGTTTTTCTCTCATTGATGTTTCTATCTCTCTCTCTTTCCTCTCTCTGAAATCAATAAAAACATATTTTTAAAAAAAGCAACAGCAGAAAACGCTTTTTAAAAGATTCCCCCACGTCTCTCCATGGCCTGACAGCTCACTTCTTTTTAGTGCTGGGTGACATTCCATTGTCCGGATGGACCACAATTTAAGTGCTCATTCACCTACCGAAGGGCATCTTGGTGGCTGCCAAGCGTCGGCTATCATGAATAAAGCTGCTATACATGCCCACGAGGAGGTTTTCCTGTGGACATAAGCTTTCAGCTCCTTTGGGTAAATACCAAGGAGTGTGACCGCTGGATCGTATGGCAAAAAACATGTTTAGTTTCGTAAGAAACTGCCAAAGTGTCTTACAAAGTGTCTATACCAGTTTGTGTTCCCACCAGCAATGCTTTTTAAAAAAATATGTTTTTATTGATTTCAGAGAGAGGAAGGAGAGGGAGAGAGAAACATCAGTGATGAGAGAGAATCATTGATCGGCTGCCTCCTTCTGGGGATTGAGCCCGCAACCCGGGCATGTGCCCTGACTGGGAATTTAACCATGACCTCCTGGTTCATGGGTGGACATTCAATCTTTGAGCCACACCGACTGGGCTTATTTTATTTTTATTTATTGTTAATGCTCCTTAGAGAATATTTTTCCATTGATCTTTAGAGAGAGTAGAAGGGAGGGAAGAGAGACAGAAAGGGAGGGGGGAAGGGAGGGAGAGGGAGAAAGAGAGAGAGAGAGAGAGACAGAGAGAGAGAGAGAGAGAGAGAGAGAGAGAGAGAGAGAGAGAGAGATGTGAAAGAGATACATGTGGGATACAATCCAGGAACATGCCCTTAACCAGGAATCAAACCCATGACCCTTTGGTGCCTGGGCCAGCGATCTAATCACAGCACGCCAGCCAGGGGCTTCGCCACTAACCCAGCAGCAGTGTCTGAGAGCCCCAGTTCCAGCTCTTTCATGGTGTGTTTGTTAGTTAGTTTGTTTGTGAATCCTGGCGCCGGAAGATATTTTTCCCATTGATTTTTAGGGAAAGGTGGGAGAAAGAGGGAAAGACAAAGGGGAAACATTCCTGTGAGAGAAACACATTGATTGGTTGCCTCCTGCCTGCACCCTGACCAGGGCCCAGGCCGGGGAGGAGCCTGCAACACAGGTACATGCCCTTGGCCAGAATCAAACCCGGGGCCCTTTGGTCTGCAGGCCGACGCTCTATCCACTGAGCAAATAGGCTAGGACCACTATGGCTTCTTCAGTTGTAGCGATCACAACAGCTGGTTCTAGGGGTATCTTTACTGTGATGCTGATTCGGATTTCCCTGGTGACTAACGATGCCAAGCATGTCTCATGAGCTTCTTTGGAGAAGTGTCTGTTTAGAAGTGTCTGATTTTAATTGGTTATTTGAGCTTTTTTATTATTAAGTTGTAAGAGTTTTGTATACATTCCAGATGTAAATCCAAATATCTTCCTTCTCGAATGAAAGACAAAGTTTGAAAGCTTCTGATTCCACGCTTTGAGGGACACTATGGGGCCAACTCACTCTGTTCTCCGCTTTCTGTTTCTCTCACCAGAGGGCGCTCTGCACAATGTTAACTCCATGGGAATGCTCCTTTTTGGAGCTTTGCCATGGCTTTTATTTGACATTTTGAACTACTGGCAGTAACACTCCAGAATTATCCCACGATGCTACCTACCAGAACACACAGCTACCCTACCTTTCAAGAGAAAAAAGTTTTCCTCCGTAAAAATAGTCAACTTCAGATAACTCAAACTTTTGTAAAGTTAGCATGGAGCATCCATTATCTAAGGACCTAGCTAATTATTTGTGTGTGTGTGTGTGTGTGTGTGTGTGGGGGGGGGGGGGGGTTAAGTGGCCACACATTCTTTGTCACTCTTCCTTTCTAAGGGGCCTCATGCCCCACCTTTGAGTATGGGCTGGGCTCGGTGGTTCGTTTCTAATGAATAGAAGGAATGTTGTCACTTTTAAGACCAGGTGACAAAAGGCTCGGTGGCTTCCCCCTTGCTCACTGGAGCAGTCCAGTGGAGAGGTCCGTGTGCCCAGGAACCCAGGCCTGTGCCCACCTCCACGGAGTGGCTCCCCAGCCGGGGCAGCCTTCAGAGGGTACAGCCCGCCAACACCCTGAGGCAGCCTCGCGGGGGCCGGCAGCCAGAGCACCGGCCAAGGGGGGCCACAGACCGCAGGTCAGACATGTTTGGTGCTATAAGCCAAGCGGCGTGAGGCAATTCGTTAGGCCGCAAAGAGAAAACAAACACAACACCCCAAAAAGAATAAAGCGGAAGGGTAAGTGGTTTGCTGAGCACAGCACCGACAGCGCTATATTAAGACCATCTGTGAGCGTTGGCTGGTTTGGCTCAGTGGATAGAGCGTCGGCCTGAGGACTGAAGGCTCCTGGGTTCGATTCTGGTCAAAGGCACATGCCTGGGTTGCGATTGCAGGAGGCAGCCAATCAATGGTTCTCTCTCATCACTGATGTCTCTATCTCTCTTTCCTTCTCCCTTCCTCTCTGAAATCAATTATATATATATATCCGTCCATCTGTGAAACACTGAAAATTGCATTCTGCCTGTGAAGAAGCCTAAATCGCATTCACTTTCTAAGCGTCACACTACAACTAGGGGTTCCTCCTGCGTTGCTGTGCGCCTGGGAACCCCTAAAAGTATTTGCAAGGCTTGTTTGCAGGACTGTCTTTTCTGGCAGAAGGAGAGACACACTTTGATAGATTGCCAAGCGCTCTGCGACTACCAGCCACTTTCCCACGGCACAGCGGGCGCTGCCTGGCAGGTGCATGCCTGGGGCTGAGCCCCTGAGAGAGACCCGGGGCCTGGGAGGGAGCGGGTCCTTTTGGGAGACGGATGGCGCCCGGGAGCTTACCTGGCGGGAGAAGACTTTCCTGCACTTGGGGCATTCCGGCGGGGAGGCCGCGTGGCACCTCCTGACATGGGCGCTCAGGAGCTCCTTCTCTGCGAAGCGCTGGCTGCAGGACAGGCAGGCGAACGGCTTCTCTCCAGCGTGGGTCCGGGTGTGAAGCGCCATGCGGCGCCCCTGGAGGGAGGGGGGGAAACGGCCGTCAGCTCTTCGCAGGGACGTTTTGTGTCAGACATTATTTATCCTGTGTTTCTTTCCCCCCAAAGATGAGCGCACGACGAAGAAAAGTCACAGCGGAGACATTCCCGACACAGCGGTGGGCGGCCCTGCCCAGGCTCCAGCGGCCCACAGCCCGGGGGTCGGGGTCGGAGAGCACACCTCGGGGAGGGAAAGGACCACCATGCTCCCCCCGGAGCCCACGGATTTGCAGACCCGCTTCCAGCACTGTTCGCAGTGAGCGGCGCTTCCGAAGGGCGGACGGAACTCGCAAATTAAACACACAGAGTTCCAGTTCAGGGGCCGTGTGGGGCTGGAAGCAAAGAGGCTTCCATTTCCCTCCTACTTCCTGATAGAATGACAACAAACCTGCACATCGAATTAGAAGCATCATGGTGCAAATGATTGCTCTCAGCAAAGAAACAACAGACATTTTAACCAAGATTTACAGGACTAAAGAATTTCGGGAGCCCTAGCCAGTGTGGCTCAGTGGGTAGAGTGTTGGCCTGCGGATTGAAGGGCCCCGAGTTCTTTTCTTGTCAAGGGCAGATGCCTGGGTGGTGGCCTCGATCCCCAGTGGGGGGGGTGTGCAGGAGGCGGCCGATCAATAGTTCTCTCTCATCATTGATGTTTCTATCTCTCCCTCTCCTTTCCTCTCTGAAATCAATAAAAATATATTTAAAAAAAAGAATTTTGGGAGAATCAGGACAAAAAATATATAAAATCAAACAAAAATACACATTTTATTTGATTTAACATGCTATGATTATTTTTTTGTTAATCCTCACTCGAGGATATTTTTCCATTGAATTTTAGGGAGAGCGGAGGAGGGCAAGACATTGATGTGACGTCGACTGGTTGCCTCCTGCACAACAGGGCCCGGGCTGGGCAGGAGCCAGGAGCCTGCAACCAAGGTACATGCTCTTGACCAGCATCGAACCTGGGACCCTGGGTCCGCAGGCCGACGCTCTACACCCTGAGTCGAACCGGCTAGGGCTAAAATGCTGATTATTCAGATGACACACAGGAGCACTTCCGCCCTCCTGTTAATTACCGAATGGACAGTCTTTCTTCATGTCTCTCTCTCCGGAACACCCTCCGCCCCTTCACCTGCCTCTCATCTCCAGGACCATCTCCCGGGCTCCCCGCTGGGAGTCACCGTCCCACCTGGAGCCCGGGTCTCCAGAATCAAAGCACTCAGAGCACCCAGCAGCGTCCCAGCTCAAGGTCCCCTGTCTGCGCTCTGCTTGACCCCCCCGGGGCCCCTCCTCCCCTCCAAGTCTTGTCCATCTCCCAGGAAATTCTCCTGGTTCATCTTTTCTTTCCTCATTTATTTCTTAAAGCATTTACCATTTATAGCTCCTACTTTGAAACACAGTAAGTACTGACTTCTACCTTTCCTAACCAGGAAAAATCCAAGTGGCACATGCTTTTAAAAAAAATCCTCACTCAAGGATAGGCTTTTCATTGATTTTTTAGAAAGAGAGGAAGGGAGAGGGAGAGAAACATCAACATGAGAGGAAAACATGGACAGGTCGTCTCCCACATGCGCCCCGAGCAGGGATTGAACCTGTAACCTGGGTGTGTGCCCTGACTGGGACTCGAACCCTTTTGGCGTACAGGACGATGCTCCAACCAACTGCGCCACCCTGGCCAGGGCAGTTCTCACACTTTTGGTCTTAGGACCCCTTTTACTCTTAAACATTATTAATGCTCAAAAAATTATTAACACTGACTCTATTAGACATCAAAACTGAGAAATTAAAATAGTTATAGATTCTTTTAAAAAGAACAATAAACCAACTACATGTTAACCTATTTCTATAAACACATTATTTTTTTCAAAACGAAAATGAGTATCTGGCTTAGCAGATAGGGTTGCCAGTTACCTTCTGGGACATGCATATATACAAAAGTACTTATTTATCTGAAATTCAAATTTAAACGAAGACAGCCTGGTTCTCTCTCTGCTTCTGCCTTCAGTCAGCTGAGATGTGTTGTGGTGGAGATGCTAGTAGATGAAGGAAATCTACTCTCACAGATAGGTAGCTGGGAAAGGGGCAAAATTTTAATAGCCTTTTCAAATGATTGTGGACATTCTCTTTTTGATATTACACCAAAACTCAAAAAGTGGTATTTCTTAAAAACTGGCTAGAACGTGGAATCTGAAACCACCCAATGAACTTTTGTACTCTGCGACATGAAAATCCGTTGCTCTGTCTTATACTTTGAATGGATTCTTTACCCAGCCCTCATTTTGTAAAATAATAGATTGGTTGTTTGGAAAAAAATCAGTTTGAGTTACGAAGAGCTTCTGAATGCCAACACATTTCATTATACCATATACAAAACTGCTTTCTTAAAGTCACTCCCATCTTTGGATATGTTTCCCAAAATTCTAATTCTAATTCCCTCTTAAAAGCTGATGCATCCTTGGCCACAATATTTCTCTGAAGTGATGTGCCTGTTTCCTTTACCTTCCAGGAGAAGGTATTGGTATTGTTAAATACCCAGGAACTGAGTAAGCGGTTTGTCGCTTGCGCTGGCAGATCCTGGAAAGTGGCCGGTTGAGCTGGCACCACCAGCAGCCCCACGGGCACTGTCCCCACAGGCACTGTCCCCCAGACGCTGTCCCCACAGGCACTGTCCCCACAGGCACTGTCCCCCGGATGCTGTCCCCCAGACGCTGTCCCCACAGGCACTGTCCCCCGGATGCTGTCCCCCAGACGCTGTCCCCACAGGCACTGTCCCCCGGATGCTGTCCCCCAGACACTGTCCCACAGGCACTGTCCCCCAGACACTGTCCCCCAGACGCTGTCCCCCAGACGCTGTCCTGCCTCAGAGGGGGAGGTGCTTCATCCCGACCCCCAGCCCGTCACCCGAGCAGTCAGGGTGCAGACGGAATACAGTTCCTAGCTCTGCTGCTTCCCCAAGGACATTAGTGAGGAACACGGCCCGTTATTTCTGCTTCCCGTGCACAAAGGGGAAGGACACATGGTGACGGCACTGCTTTGCTTTGTACTAAGGCACCTCCACGGCTCCTGCACAACCAGGGCCAATGCCACACAGCAAAGGGCATACTGGCATTAATTCATTATTTAAGGACAATATTTTTAAAAATCCTTAGCCAAGGATATGTTTTTATTGATTTTTAGAGAGAGAGGAATGGAGAGGAAGAGAGAGAGGGAGAGAGAGAAGGGGAGGGAGAGGGAGAGGGAGAGGGAAAGAGAGAGAGAAACATCGATCGGTTGCTTCCCATATGCACCTTGACCAGGAATCAAACCCACAGCCTTTGTGGTGTAGGGGACGACACTCCAACCATCCGACCCACCTGGCCAGGACAATCCTATCTAAGAAAGAGGGAATATACTAATTGACCCTCACACCATCACAAAGATGGCAGCACCCACAGCCAATAAGGAGGGGATATGCTAATTGACCCTCACACCATCGCAAAGATGGTGGCACCCACAGCCAATAAGGAGGGAATATGCTAATTGACTGTCACACCCTCAAAGATGGCACCCACAGCCAATAAGGAGGGGATATGCTAATTGACCCTCACACCATCGCAAAGATGGTGGCACCCACAGACAATAAGGAGGGGATATGCTAATGGACTGCCCCACCCTCAAAGATGGTGGTGTCCACAGCCAATAAGGAGGGAATATGCTAATTGACTGTCACACCCTCAAAGATGGCAGCACCCACAGCCATAAGATGGCGATGCCCAGTCTCCTCAGTCCTGCTGGGGCGGCAGGCACATGGCAAGGATGGGCCCACCCCCAGGCAGACCTGGCTGCTCCACGTGCCTGCCTCCGGAGCCCCCAGTCCCCCAGCCGCCCAGGGCCGGCTGAGGCTCAGGTAACCAGGGCTGCCCGAGGCTTGCACTGCCGGTGGTGGCAGCAGCAGAGGTGTGATGGGGCATTGCCTTCCCCTGATCGCCCGGTCGCCTCCCACCCCTGAGGCTCCCGGACGGTGAGAGGGAGCAGGCCGGGCTGAGGGACCCCCCTCCAGGGCATGAATTTTCATGCACCGGGCCTCTAGGTAACAATAACAAGTTTGATCTCATGGCCCTGATTGGTTTTGAGGACCTCTAGGGGCCTATGAACCATACTTAGGAACTGTTGCTTTAATTTATTGGCTCATAGCTGCCTTCTAGTTATTTTCAATAGCCTTTTTATAAAAGCATGACTGTTTTCAGCATTTTCAAAGTGACAGAAAACCCCACTCCAGCCCTCCATTCTTCCATAGTCCACGGCCTCCCACCGCGTCCCCAAACCGACGGAAACTCAGTACCTGCTTGCAGGTGTAGCTGCAGTGCTCACACTTGAACTTCTTCTCGTTCCTATGAGTTTTCTGGTGCTGAAGGAGGCCATAGCGGTCGTGGAAGACAGCAGGACAGTAGTGGCACTCCATCCCTGCGGCTTTGTAAGTGTGCAGGTTGCGGATATGGACCCCTAAAACCGTTACAGGACATTGTATTTGGGGGTGTTATTTCCTGTGAGGCTGCTCTGAGCCAGGGTTCCTCACGCAGCACTCTTAGCACATGGAGGGTGCAGGCCCGTTAGCAGCATCCCTGGCCTCTGCCCACCAGATGCCAGGAGCAGCCTTCCCTTCTCACAACCAAAATACCGCGAAGCTGCACTAATGCGAACCAGCCACCAGAGGGCACCACAGGACTGGTGGAAAAAATACAAGTTCCCAGACTAGCTCCTGCAGCCCAGCGGCCTTGCCTCCCTGGCATCAGGCCCAGGGCGCCACAGGTTCCCCTGCAGAAGGAAGTTCAGCAACTCAAACACTCACGCAGGTCGCTCTTCCTGGCGATGAGCGCGGCGCAGTGCGGACACTGGTACTTGGGGGCGTTCTCGCTGTGCTTCTGCACGATGTGTATTTTCATGGTGCCGCTCTGGGTGAAGCGCGCGTGGCACACGTGGCACTCGTAGGGCTTCTCGCCTGCAGGGTGACGACAAAGACGACCCTCGGCAGCGGGGCCTCACCCCGCACGCCTCATCCTCCCCAAGGGACACTGGGGCTGAACGCTTGTCTTTTGTTCCCTGGGCCCCTGCTTCACCCCCTTCCTCCTATGTCCACCCCCAATTAGTACAAAATTCCCAAGCCGAATCCAGACCCCATCTAGCTCCCATCCTCGATGTAAGGAGCTGAGAAGCACATATGAACACATTGCTTCTACAACGAAGCATAAAGTACGTGCACGCTGGGACCAGCGCTCTGTTTTACGTGCTTCCAGGTTGAGGATGCGTTAAGGAGCTGACTTTTAAGTCCTGAACAACCAATGGCAGCAAATGCTTGATGGTGTCTTCCTTGTCACAGCGGCGTGACAGCACAGGGCTTATGTGGGCTCCTGGATGCCACATAAACGCAAAGGCACAGAGCGAGTCCCCAGGCCGAGAAGGCGCGGAGACACTCACCCTGACGCTCGAACCTGAAGAGTAAGTCTTACCAGCTCACTCCTGAACTGAGACGTGGCCTCCAGCGTGAGCCTCGCTTACCTGAGTGTGTTCTCATGTGCCGTTTCAGCTTGTGGGTGTCCTTGCTGGCGTAGCTGCAGAGGTGGCACTGATAGGGACGCTCCCCCGTGTGTGACCGGATGTGGCGCTTCAACTTACTCGCCTAGTAAACACATGGAAGGTACTTGTTTGCAAGAGAAACCAGAGAATTTTAGATCCAATTTATCAGCATTATAGAGAGAGATTGACATTTTAACCTCAGACCTTACTTGGCACCCTGAGAAACACGAAGAGGTCATTGCTTTTTATCTTCTGTTGCCAACGACTGCTTTTCATTTGACGTGCGTTTAAGATCCTTCGGGAGCAACCAGCATTGGTTTCCAGAGACTCTCAGATTCAACTTCACGTTCCACAGGGAACACGGCAAGCTGGCCACTCGGTGCCGCCCGGGACTGATTTCCATTTCCAAGGCCGCTTACACTCGGGCGGCAAAGTTTAGGCCACGATGCAGAAGCACAGAGCAGGGCGCTTTCGTTTGCGTAAGTAACATGAGGATTTTGAAACATTTGCTCTCTGAGAGGCGGACACCTGTCTGAGGCCCTTCTCAGGTTCTGTGGGACTCACGTGGCCATCAGAGATGGTGCCATGTGCCCGGAGTTTCTTTACAATGAGTCACTTTTAAGTGGAAGAACATACATTCTAATTTGATTAATTACGTACCCCAGGCAACCAGTTAGAGGGCAAACCGCCCATTACCTCCCATTTGATCACTTTTGCCTGATGGTTCTGTTACCCCCCAGAACCAGGGCAGGGGTGACGGAAGTCAGAGAGCCCGTATGCCCTGCCTGTGGTCTCTGGGTCTCATTCCCCAATAAGTGACACGCACACATAAGCCCGAAGAACATTCAAGAACAAATGAAGACTTAGATCTAAACCAAAAGCATTAGATTTTTTTTTTCAGATGAAAAGTAGATGTCTTCAAGTAAATCAGAAAGTGAAACAAAAAGAATTTTTAAGATGATAGCATGAAAGATTTGATGAAGGGCTGTGATGATCAAAGGCTGCTATGTGTCAAGCTCCTCCGGATAGCTTCACAGGGGAGGGTGTGGGAGGGGGCGCTCAGAGCTTTCACAGGATGTCTTGGGCACCCCAGCGTGATGCATTCCTGCTGGCGTCTGTGTGAGAAATGGCATGGGGGTGCGGGGAGCTTAGGACGCCCCGCTTAAAGCAGACCAGTATGGCAAGACTTGGAAACTTCATAAAACGGGGTCACGCGTGCCAGGCCGGCCAGTCCACAGGCTGCGTGCAGACGGCGGACTCCGGATGAGGGTCTCAGTGCACCTCCATGTTTGCGCTCAGCCCTCAGGACACCAACCGAAGTCCACTCCAGGCTTGAGCGTCTCAGAGGGCCTTGTTCTTTGAAACTTTCATTTTTGTGTTTTCAAACTAAAGTTGCAACCTTTAACTCAGATGAGAAAGAACTTTCAAAAACAGTAAGAGCAGAAAAAAATTCTTGGAATCAGAGTCTGACCCTGTCCGTGAAATTCCCTCGTGTGTGAAACGAGGTTGCATCATTCCCCTCTTTCAACGTTAGTCGTGCCCTTTAACTTAGTTCCCTTCCGGAGTGCAGTATCCTGTCCCAACTGGGCTCAAAACCAGGTCCCACAGGTGTCCCGACAGACAGTGGAGTCCTTAAAAATTCCTCGTAGAATAGACAGCGAAAGCAATGGTCACGTTCGTTCGTCTCATCCAGCGAGCGGCTGAGCCTGCCAGAAGGTCTACATGAAAGGATCTGGTTGATATGACCGGGACACATGACTGAAGTTTGAAACACTCGGTTCCTCTGTAGTATCAGGGGACGGTATGTTTAAACCTTCAAGCACGTCGCTTTGTATCTGACCAAGAGCCACTGAGGCAAAAGCGTCAGCCACCCTGCAGCCCGGACCTGGGGTCTGTGTGGAGCGGAGACATTTGCGTCTGTGGACCTGAGCCCTCCCTAACATACGAGGGAGAGCTTTGAGCATAATTTGAGATTCATTTCCCAAGCACCTCACGCAGTTCTATTTGTAATTTGTACACTTTTATATATTGCTTTTGCTAACAGGTAATCAAAGCAAAAAGAAATCCAATTTTCTATTTTCAATTTAGAAAATTGAATGACTATTATTTCCTGCATAGACTGTGTATGAATAATATCTTTAATAAAACCTCTTTTGTAAGGGATTCTGCTGTTAGTTTAATGTAACATAATTTACAGCGACTTCTTAATAAGACGCCACGAAGCTTTAAGCACACGTGTGAACTTACTTCTACGCTCGCATACTTGCACGTGGAACACTGAAACGGCTTCTCGTGAGTGTGTCTGTAACGTCTGTGCCGGATGAGCTCTCCGCTGGTGACAAATGCCATGTCACAGTCACCACACTTGTGCGGCCTGGTTCCTGTAAAATCACACAGTTTATCCTGTTCAGCAAGATTTCACCACAAGTTTCCTTAGAAATGTATAACGTCTGAACGACACTCAGCCTCAACATGCATTACATGTGACGAAGAGGCTTGCTCTTCCAACCTTACACAGGCCAGGCAGAGGCGAGAAAAATCTTTGTAACGTCAGTGTTGTTAACTGAAATGGCAGAAAACAAGACAAAACGAAAAAGCCTAAAGCAACACGTTATCTTCACATAGAACAGGTTGCATTCGCATCCTTGACGCCTTAACACGCGTCGCTCAGGGCCGCGTCCTGCTCGGCGGTCACCTGTGTGGGTGTTGATGTGGTTCCGTAGGAGGGTGACTGTGCGGAAGGTTTTCAGGCACAGGTGACACTCGTGCGGCTTCTCGTTGGTGTGGGTTTTCGCGTGACGGTTTAAGTTCGCCGCCCTGGCTGTGGTGAACATGCACAGGTCGCAGTGGAAGGCCTGCTCTGTGCCTGCGGGAAGGAGACAGTTGATGCTTCTGTAACAACCTCTTTGTGTTTCAATTTCTCTTGGGGGTGATGAAAGGACGCTGGGATTAGACAGTGGCCGTGAGTGCACACACTTGTAAATACGTTAAAAACCCAAAATGAGCTGGGAATTGGGGTTTTGGGGGCACAATTTCTTGTTTGAAATATATGAGAAACTACTATATAGCGAGGGTTGCAAATTCAACCGCCGACGGGAGCCAGTGGCGGTACTGCTAAGTGAGTGACCTGGACCGCCGGCCGTGGTGGCGGTGTGACTTCCTAAACCAAGTCACTTCCCAGCCCAGCCACCTGCTGCAGGAAGAAGGAAACACAGCCAAGTGTTGCCAAATAGGACTTTAAAAAAATGAGGTAAAATTTGAGATTTGGAGGGTGAACTCTTAATTTAAACAAGTAAGAAATTATTTTTTTAAAAAGCCAAACAAATAATTTCGAAGGTCAAATTCATCCTGTGGGCTGCCAAGATTCAATCTCAGTTTTTTAATTTGTTGTTAATCCTCACCCAAGGATATTTTTTTCCATTAATTTTTAGAGAGAAAGGGAGGGAGGAGGGGAAGAGAGAGAGAGAGAGAGAGAGAGAGCGAGAAACATTGATGTGAGAGAAACACTTCGATTGGATGCCTCCCAACCGGGTCTGGGGATCAAATCTTCAACCAAGGTACATGTGCTCTTGACCGGGAATCGAACCAGAGACCCACAGTGCACAGGTGGGTGCTCTAACCACTGAACCACACCAGGGCTCAATCTCAGTTTTTGTTTTTGTTTTTAATATATTTTATTGATTTTTTTACAGAGAGGAAGGGAGAGATATAGAGAGTTAGAAACATCGATGGGAGAGAAACATCGATCAGCTGCCTCCTGCACATCTCCTACTGGGGATGTGCCCGCAACCCAGGTATATGCCCTTGACCAGAATCGAACCTGGGACCTTTCAGTCCGCAGGCCGATGCTCTATCCACTGAGCCAAACCGGTTTTGGCATCAACCTCAGTTTTAACATAACTTCAAGGTCCTTCCTAATCTCGCCTGATCTCCCTCTCTGAGCACCATCCAGCCTCATTATGAAGCCACACCCACAGGCCACTTCCTGCTGCCTGGACGGGTAGTCCCCACTGAGTGGTTTCCTAGTCCTTTCCTGGCCTCACCTCACCTTCCTCTCCCCCAGAGGCGCCTCTGCTGCCTTCTCCATATCACTCCTCCTGGGCGGGGAGCGGCTGCACACTGGGGAGTGGATCAAAGCCCAGCATTCCATGTACATGCACAGCACTTTGCAGGAGCATTTTCTGCGCTTTTGAAACACTGGTGTGCAAAATGCAAAACACTTGGCTTTGATGCACAGTATACAACATCAGTTTGACATTTCTCCCACTTCCTGACATTCTGAGAGCAACTAGAAGTCAACCACTTAAAACTTCAACAGCAGCCAGTTTTATGCAGGGTCTGTCACACCATGAACCCGCCTACCCTTGGTCTTCTGTTGAGTTTTTGGCGAGTTGGCTGTTTCAACAGGTGGCTGACTAGAAGCAGGACGATCTTCTGTTTCTTGCGTGTTTAAGTTTGAAATTGCCAGAACAACTTCCTGTCCCCGCCTTGCTTCCAGAAGAAAGAGCTGGTCTTGCGCTAGCTGGACGCCTCCGTCAGCGGGCAGCGGGTCCTCCTCCGGACTCTCCTCAAGCTAATAAATAAAAACGAGCGTTCAGACAAACACGACACGTAAATCACAACCTGACTCAACGCTTTGCCTTGATGACACCAAGGAATACTTAACGAAAAAGAAAACTAAAGTAGCACATAAGGTTGTCCGTGGCAACCAGCATGCTTAAGCGTAATTATTAAGCATCAAGGAGTTTTGGTGGTAAAACAACACTATTTTATTTTATTTTTAATATATTTTATTGATTTTTTACAGAGACGAAGGGAGAGGGATAGAGAGTTAGAAACATCGATGAGAGAGAAACATCGATCAGCTGTCTCCTGCACACGCCCTACTGGGGATGTGCCCGCAACCAAGGTACATGCCCTTGACTGGAATCGAACCTGGGATCCTTCAGTCCGCAGGCCGAGGCTCTGAGCCAAACCGGTCAGGGCAAAACAACACTATTTTAAAAAAGACCGCACAGTGTCACCTGATAGTATTCTAATTGGTGGAACTCTTTAAACTCTTAAAAAGGGCACGTGCTCTCCAGGATTTTTCTGGGAATTATTTTAGTGTGGTTCATTTGTCCATACATAATACGTCACAAAAGGCAACCTAAAAAACAGTTTGTTTTGTAAATCTCCACGTGAGGGGTCAGTTTTTTAGAACCAGCCGTACCTTAGTCAGCCCAGGGCTTTCGGCGGGGCTCTCCGCACACGGACTGTCCTCAGGGGCCAGGGCCACGCTGTCCTGCAGGACCTGGAGCTGCACGGGCTCCACCGCCCGCAGCGAGTACAGCTCGTCCTCGATGCTGATGGTCACGCACTGGTGCAGGCTCTGCCGGGACCCCTCTCGCACCCACAGCAGCGAGGGCAACGCGCTGCCCGCCTGCGGCATCATCCCCGGCCCCCCTTCTTGGTGCTGTGGCATCTGACAGCCGACCTCCTGCAGCTCCCCGTCTTTGAAGGTGGGGTACACCGCCTGGAGGGTCAGGATGTGCCTCCCGTCGTCCTCCATGGCGGCGGGCACCAGCTCCTGCTCTCCCTCGGAGATATGGGTCAGGAGAGCCCCATAGGTGCACTTGGCCTCCACTCCCCTCGGGTTTGGGGGCTCCTTCGCTCTGCGCACGCCACCCTCCTGCTCATCCTCCTGGGCCTTTTCCGGTACCAATTCTAGCTCTTTGATTTTGGTGAATTGCCTGGAAGGGCCCGAGACCTCCGTCCTTGCCATTTTGACTCGGCCTGTTTGAGAAAGAAGCAAGCGGTCGGTGGGGCACACTGAGGTTTGGCCCCAGCAGCTTTGGGGCTGACCTCGGAGGCTTTAGCCTCATAGGAATCAGGACTAAGCTGACTCAGTAGAGGCCTAGGAGGGGCTGAGGCTCAGCAGGATAGGCTAAAGCAGGCATTTGTTCAGAACATTCTAGAACCGATGGATTTGGGCTTGAGCAGGTTTTCAGCGAATGCACGACCTAGGACAAGCAAGGTGGCCTGAGCAAGCTTTCCACCATTGCACAGTTCCAGACTGAGCACCATTTCAGCCACCCGGGCCCGTGGGCCTGGAGTCTTGAGCCCACACCCACTTGGCAGACGGAGCATGCGCACCCCCACTCCCGGCCCCTCCCCGGCCCGGCCCCTCCACACCGCCCAGCCCACCTGCCCGCCTTCCCACCGCCTCACCCACCTGCCGGCCAGCGGAGCAGCACGTGCTTTGCAGGGGGCCGCGCCCGGGAGGCGTGGCCTTGGTGCTGGCCCGCCCTCCCCGCCGTTCCGCCTGGACTGAGGGCTGCAGGCGCTGCCAGCCCAGGTGGCGGCTTAGGCTCCAGGATCAAGGGGGATCTAGGATAGAAGGCTGCTGTGTGCGCAGGCGCAGGGCAGAAAAGCAGGGGGTGGGGGTGGGGTGCTGGGTGCAAGGGGCGGGGCCAGGGGGCGGGGCGACTGCTGAGGAGGGTGGTGGAGGGCGGGACCTGAGACCTGGAGGTGGGGGTGATGAAGGAGGAGAAATAGAGGGGGCCAGCAAGAGCCTGAAAGACCTGGGGGGGGGGGATGAGGAGGGCAGGTGGAGGGGGACCTGAGACCTAGGGGGTAGGGGAGGACGGAAGTGGAGGGGGACCTGCAGGGGGCGCTGAGAGAGCTGGGGGGAGGGGAGGACGGAAGTGGAGGGGGACCTGCAGGGGGCACTGAGAGAGCTGGGGGGGGGCAGAGGAGGACGGAAGTGGAGGGGACCTGCAGGGGGCGCTGAGAGAGCTGGGGGGAGGGGAGGACGGAAGTGGAGGGGACCTGAAGGGGGCGCTGAGAGAGCTGGGGGGGGAGGACGGAAGTGGAGGGGACCTGCAGGGGGCGCTGAGAGAGCTGGGGGGAGGGGAGGACGGAAGTGGAGGGGACCTGCAGGGGGCGCTGAGAGAGCTGGGGGGGGAGGACGGAAGTGGAGGGGACCTGCAGGGGGCGCTGAGAGAGCTGGGGGGAGGGGAGGACGGAAGTGGAGGGGACCTGCAGGGGGCGCTGAGAGAGCTGGGGGGAGGGGAGGACGGAAGTGGAGGGGACCTGCAGGGGGCGCTGAGAGAGCTGGGGGGAGGGGAGGACGGAAGTGGAGGGGACCTGCAGGGGGCGCTGAGAGAGCTGGGGGGGGGGAGGACGGAAGTGGAGGGGACCTGCAGGGGGCGCTGAGAGAGCTGGGGGGGGAGGGGAGGACGGAAGTGGAGGGGGAATTATAGGGGGCGCTCCCAGTGACAAAATGGGGGGAGTGACGGGGAGGGAGCACCAATAGGAGTTGGAAATAGGCGGCGGGTGGATGGACCGGGAGCGGGAGGAGGGAACCTGTAGGAGGCTCCAGAGACCTGAGCAGGAGATTGGGGGGGAGGGGGGGGGAGGAGGTGAGGTAGGAGGGGGTCCAAGACATGGGGCTGTAAGTCAGCGGAATAAGAGGCGTTGGGGTGGGCAGGGTGAGTTGTGGAGGGGTACGGGGAAGGAGGAAAGTGGGTGGGGATGTCCGGCAGAAGAGGGTGGGGAGACGGGAGTGGAGAGGGCCAGTGCAGGGGGGCAAGGGGCCCATGCTGCTGGGAGCCGTTCCCGGGTCTTCAGACGTCATCAGGTTCTCCCCAGAACGCCTCCTCCAGTGGGAGGCGAGGGGAAGTGGCCTGAAGGAGATGCGAGAGAGACTAGAGTCGGGGACACACAGCTGGAGGGGCCGCACGTGGTGAGAGCCGGCACTACAGGGGCTGCTCGCGGGGAGTGTCCCCTCCGCGCCTGCTCTGCGAGGATCAATGCTCCCGGTGGCCCCGGAGCTACAGGTGCAGGCGTGCGCCCGGGGAGCACCGCAGTCCCACGCAGAGGCCAGAGCTGTCCTGTCTGTGACAGGGCGGCCTCCACGGCCCCTTCCAGTGGCTCTTCAATGTTGTGTCACGTTCTTGTGCATAGGATGCACTCAAGTCTATATTTTTTCATTTTCGATGGCACGAAGGATGGAACCACATTCCCTTTCAAAAGGAGCGCGCGTGCCAGCAGTCCTGCCTTTGTTAGCTAGCGGCTCGCCTGGCTGGCTTCGACACACGGTCTGGGTTTCCATTACAGCCTATGCATACTATACGGAGGTAAATAGTAGAGGGTCAGGGAAAATAGTGCATTGTGATAACTTCTTTTAAATCATTTAGATGAGTTTCTCCGCCCGAACAATCACCACTTATTTAGTGCCTTCTCGCTCTAATGCGCAGGCAGCTGGAAAGTTTGACCACTATTTATATAATAAATGTGTGTTTAGAAATTTCAGCTACCAATTAAAAGCACATTTTTTAAAGCAGGTATAAGGCCAGTGGAAGGAGGGGCATGGAAGGAAGAGTGGGGTAGCCCTGGAGGGGAACACGTAGGGTCTTAGAGAGGATCGGGGAGAGGGGAGAGAGGAGAGGGGAGAGGGGAGAGGGGAGAGGGGGAGAGGAGAGAGGAGGAGCAGGCGGGAGGAGAGGGTCTTGAAGGGGGGAGGGGGTGCCAGGGATGAGAGACTAGGAATGGCAGGGAAGACAAACCAGCAGTTTTTCTTCCCTGCGAAGCTGCGAAGATAAACTTCGCTCCTATCCTCAGGTTGCACCGAAAATTAAATTTGTTTTCTTTGCTCTTATTAGACATCCTGGGAGTCTCTGAGGGGCGGCCACCTCGGACCGCTGAAGGGCGCGTCACCTCGGAGCTGCTGGGACCCTCTTTCAGAGGGTGGGGGTGGGGGACAACACCAGGAGGGGGCAGTATATAATCTCTTCATAGTGAAAGAAAGAGAAAAGAAACTCGCTCAAATGATGGGAACGTGATTCAGAGCATCCCTATCTTAGATACTGTGTGGTTTGCTACTTATTATGGTTTCTGTTTGTTTATTGACGCCTGGAGGAATAGACTATGACAAGAATGTTCAAAGGCCCGGGAGGGAGGGCCGGCCCTGCTCTGAGGAGCAGCTGGGTGTGTGTGTGTGTGGGGGGGTCTTGCCCTGACCCCCTTTCTTTCCTGCCTCCCTGCACAGGGGGAGGGAGAGCTTGGTTTTCACATCCCAGAATCTTCCAGAAACCAGCGTCATGGTTTTCGTTTGTTGCTCCGCAGTGATGTTTACCCGAACCGCTGAATGACACCTCTGACCTCTTCGTGTTAAGAGACCTCTCTGGCCCTTTCACTTTATCCAGCAGTTGTCCCTGCACACAGTGGGTGTTTATAATGAACGCAGGTCTCTTCATTGGGGTGCTCAGACGGCCTTCCTGAATGGTAATCCGGCACCCAGAGTTTCCAGCTTTGACATGGGTGTGTGACCTCCCAAGATGGACTCGGGCCTGCTTTAAAGTAAGAGGTTAACCCACAGTAGGCGAGGAGGTCGCCCTGGACTACCCAAGATGTGTGAGCTCTGCCCTGTGTGTCACTACCTCAGCTCAATTCTAAGGAAAAAGAACCGAAAGAGATTTCCTTCTTTGTTGACTATTGCAGTTGGAGAGTAGACGCCAAGTGCTTCTCCTGCGTGGTTGGTTGGCTCTGCGTTTATTGATATTACTCCGGAGCCTGTCTAGCAGCTGGTACGTCCACCGTTACCTAACCCAGCCTTATGTGATAAGTTTGGCTCCTCTAAGTGCCACAGCGATAATTCGTACCCGAAAAGTACATCAACAGGCTGGTTCTTTTGCCTAAAATGATCTTGTTATCACTCTGATTTCAACCAATAGGTTGGAAAGGAGTGTCTGTTTTCCACGTGCCAGTTAGCCTCTGGCAAAGGCTGTTGGATCGTTACACTTTGGACTTTGGTATGAACACAGAGAGCATGTACCTTTACCTAACAGGTGGTTCAGCATTGCTCATGGACTTGGCCACAGGGGCGGGAGGCTGGGGACACATGCACAGGAGAGTTCTTCAAATCAGTAGGAATGGTCATAAGAAGAGGCAGGGTGCCAGCATGGGCGTTGGACTCTCAGGTAAAGTGTACCAAGTGTCCCAGAACTCTCTGGAACTTTATCATTATAACCTCTACCTTGTCCTGTTTATCTATGAAGAAGCATTGGGCAAATACATAGATAAATATGTAATAAAAGTTTGTTGCATTTAGCTTGATTAAATGGAGTCTGAAAACAAGCATCTTGGGGTAAAAAACCTGAAATTGTGTACTCCAACCCGTTACTGGTAGTTAATTTGGGGCGGGGGTGCTGCAGGGGACAATGCAAAGGACTCTGCTTTATTCCTTTCAACAGTACACGTAGTGTGTGCAATAGAAAAGCTGGTCTACATTTTTGTTGTTGGGGAAAAAAATCTTGGAGGATCAAAAATCTGAAATAAATTCTGCGGGTCTATGGACTGTGCTCCATCTGTCTCTGTATTCCAAGCTCCTAGCTTCTGTGCAGCCCAAGGAGGCAGCATACCATGGTGTAAGAGTGGTGCCCAGCTTCCCAGCTGTGTGGCCTTCGATGGGTTACTCACCCTCTCTGAGTCTCCATTTTTCCATCTGTAATGTGGGTCTAATCATAGTACTTCCTAATTTTATTATTGTGAAGAAGAAATGAAATAATCCACTGCAATTGCTTAAAAATCACACAGTGCTTGGGATATAGTGGCTGGAAAATAAATGCTAGCTATTTTATGATTACTCTCAGTTATGCAACAGTTGTTACTAGTTATAATAAAGTTATTTAATGTCATTGGGATTCTGGAGGTCTTATGAAATTGACTTTTCAGAATATTTTTGCTAGTTCTAAAATTAAATCCTCCTAAAAAAAAAAAAGAAAAAAAGAGACATCCCTAAATATCCTGGCAGAGAATAGATCAGGTCTTATTTTACAGCTTTATATTTCTCAAGCAGGGTTAGCGTTAGAAAAAGGGCTGAATTTGATGGCATGGCTAGATAATACCGAATTCGGTGCTATTTAGAAGTTGATGAATTTACTCCTAAAACCTAAGAGGGTGACGCTTGCCATTGTCCAGTGCTGAGGGCAGTCCGGGATGTCCTGCTTTCTGCCGAAGCTGCCCCTTTCCCGTTCCTGTCGAGGTCAGCGGTCACCTCACATGGGTGGCTTCATGCGCAGCCTCAGTGCCTACCGTCTTTCAGGGACATTATGGGAGGGAGACAGGAGGGTGGGAGTCAGTCTGACATCAGGGTGGGCATCGGGGCTCCCAGGGGCTCCTGCCAGAGCCCCCAATGGCATGACATGACAATTTCTTTAACCGGGCTAGCCAAAGAAAGTGTGGTCTTTTCCAACTTGGGATGGAAAGCTGGTGATGCTGGACCTTAACATGCTGACTCAGAGGGGTTACTTCAGCTCCTTGAGGGTCCATAGATAGAACTTAGATTATAAACCATTTCAAATGTGCTCAGAACGTGCCCCCTGTGCTCCCAGAGCAAATTTTTCTCACCACCCCCAAACGCACCTCGGCTGCGGGAGCCGGCAGCCTGCGGCGGGAGCTCCGAGGAAGGGCCGCTTTCTTAGGGCCCTAAAGGTCGCACATGACCCAGCTGAGCCTCCTCTCGCCCTTGAATGACACGGACATTACTGCAGCCGAAACACTTTTCTTATCGGGTGACTGCTCAGGGAGTGTTTATTTGGAAGCTCTAATGTCATTATTGTTTTAAACGGCCCGGCCGACGCACGAGGACGTTGGTCTTCGGTGTGTTGACCTTGAAAATGTGGTCTAGAAGGAGGCCAACATGCTGGTTTGTCCTTCTCACCCTGGTCTGCCATGCTAGTCCGAGCCAGCTCTTGCCAGCAGCTTTTCTGACCTGACACCACCTCCCCCCGCCCCGACGCTAGCTGGCTGCCCTGGGCATGGTCCTTCCTCATAAATGCCAAACACGTCCATGTTGGGGGTCTCCTCCCTCCAATGTAACCGTGTTTTCTCCAATTAGCTGCCATCTCAAATACTCCCCTCTCCAGCACGTGGCTCCTGTCAGCCCGGCTTCCCTGTCCCTTCTCTGAACCTGGGTTTACGTGTTTGCCTGCCTATTGTTAGCTCCTCTCGGGGTGGAGCTCCTGGGGAGCAGGGCTGTCTTCTTGTCCTCGTCCGCAGAGCCGTGCACGTTGCCTGGCACTTATGCGCTAAATGAACTCGGAGAGTCCAAATGTCAGTGTGCTTTCACATCGTGTTTTCTGCCGTGAACTGGAGTGAGGGCACCACAGCTGCTCTTGACCTTGACAACAGCCCACACAGCAGACCTAACTCACCATGCTCCATCTCCTCAGCCTTTATCGCTGCGCAAGCACCTGGCCCTTGCACACCGCCTGCCCAGCGCATGGCGTTTCCCGGGGTCGAGGTGGAGGCCCTGGAGTTCACGTGTGCCCGCGCCTTTCAGCACCGCTTGCCTGCTTTCGTCCTCAGACTTTCCTCTGGCCTCTTTCCAGCAGTCTGTCAGGAAGTTATAGACTAAGCACTCTTTGGCAATTAGACTGGGCTTCAGTTGTTTTTGAAAGATGAATTTAGAGGTAATTTTCCAATTACCAGCCGTCGTCAAATAAACGGAGACAAAAGACGGCTGGATCTTTCTCTTGGCATGAACGGTCCTCGTGCCTGCAGGAGCTGGCCGTGGTGTCTTAGTGATGAATGCGGGGAATCAGCAGCTTAAAAACCAATTAGCTTTCCGCTTCTTTTGCTAACGTGGGGCCAGTGCTGGCTGCTCGGGGATGGAGTTCGAACAGGGCCAGCGGGAAGTTGAGCTGGCAGAACTGATGAAAGGCCCGCTCCAAGGGCGTCCGTGTCTCAGCAATATCCAGACCTTCATCTTCATTTGATGGAACACTTCTGAGTCTGACCTGTCAGTGCAGGCATGAAGGGGTGATAGCTGTCGACGCCTGTTCTAGGTGCTGCCGCCTGAAGGCATCACGGGGCATTTTTCACGGGAGCCTTGATCTGCGGGTGGAAGTTTGCCTATGCATTTGCTATCTGTAAAGATGTCGCACTTACCCACACTCATATTTATAAGGCGATAACGTGGTGTTTTTCTGCCATCGTTTGTGTGTCATTTTGCTTTGTTAATGGTTGCACTTTGTCATGGGTCTGACAGGAAGGCCTGGGGGTCACCTTGGAGTGTTGTGTTGCATGGGCTCGGGGCCTGATTTGCAGCCTCGAAGGTCCAGACATTTAATTCTGTTAGGACTCTACTGTGGAACTCACCAAACTCAGAAGGCCCTGTTGTATCAACCAAGGTGCCAATTTCTTAATTTACAACAAAAATACTACCTTTCCGGGGAGACAGACCTCAACTCTTCCATCCAGGGAGCCCCATTCCTTGTAGCTGCCATGATCGGGTGGGAAGACAGATCTAGTACAGAATCCCAGCTCCACTGATGACCTCAGGCAAGCCTGACCTTTCTGAGCCCCCGTTTCCGCATTTGTAAGGCAGTCATCCAGGGAGGCAGTGAGGAACACACATGTGAACTGCTGGGCCCAAGAAGAAACATTGAATGATTTTGATAGGACAGCCAAGTGCAAAGGTGAAGAATATAGACTTTGGAGTAGTGTGTGGATTCCAATCCCAGCTTCTGCCACACGAATAAGTGGCCCCCTATTTCTGAGATTCAGTGTCCTCATCTGCAAATCAGGACTGAATGCTCTCTAACTCGTGGACTTGTTGCTGTATTGAATGACAGGCCATATTGGAAAGCCCATGGCGTGGTGACCACGGCTCCTGGATGTAGCAAGGGCTCGAATGAATGGAAGCTGCCCTATTATTAGGCATGTTCATGGCTGTGGCGGTTAGAAATAAGTAGTAATGGCTATTGTGGCACCACCAGCAACAAAAGCAAAACAGCCGAGAGGTGCACGTTGCTTAGTGAGCAGAAAATTGACCCAAGGGGTGGACTGTCCAGGGAATCCTGCTGGTGCTATTCATGCTCTGGGCTGAATGATCCTCTTTTTATTTTTGGTGGCAGGGGGTGGGGGGTGGGCTGTCCTTTTCATGGCAGGGTACTGAGCAGCATCTCTGGCCTCCACCCACTAGATGCCAGGAGCACCACCCCGTTGTGACGATGTCTCTGATCGCACCGCGCTGGAGAAGCGCTGGTCCAGGGGACCCCTGCACCCAGACCACGGAGAAGCCCGTGAGCCTCCGCAGCACGCCCGCGCCATTATAAACTCCCACTGGCCCAAGTGTTTTGCGTTGACTCTCCCTTTTCTGGGTTTAATCTAAGCTCTCTTTTGTCCCTTCGATGACAAGTATCAAGTGGCTATTATGAACCCCGTGCCTGGAGGATAGTCTATTGGAGAACAGGCTCAGCCTCTGTCTAGGAAACAGGCCACAGCCCTCCCCTCAGCCCCTCTGCTGCTCTCTCCTTGCTCCCATGGGTCAAGGCCACTGCGTCCGGAGCAGGACACTTCTTGGTCCTGCAGTGACAAGCCTTGCCCGCGTGGAAAGGCTTCTTCTGAGAGCTCAATGTTTTCCCTGTGCGGACGTGCACGCTACTTACTAGCATAATAACGGTCGGGACATGAGTTTACCACATGGGTCACAGATTCCTGTGCAAAATGGGGACCGTGCTCTATCCCCCAACTGGTGTGTGGAGGCAGGTTAACTGAGCTTCTGCGGGTTGTTCCCTGGTCTCTTTCCTGTCCAATGTCAACCTTATTCCAAATCGTAGACCAGGCCCCTTGATGTTTACCACAAAGTGGTTTTTACGGACAGAGCGTCACGTAGTGCGTCGAAGCTTCCGTTTCCTGCTCTGTTATCCAGTGCCCGCGTCCGTCTGCATTACTGTCCATTCCGAATGCCCCTTGCCCGCGGAGCTAGTGTTTCGTAAACCTCCGCATCATGACCAGAACAGCCGGTCCCATTGTAATTTGGACTCATGTCGGGGAAGGCCTGGCCGAATGATTAAAAGTTCAAATTATTTTCCAATTAAAGGAAGATATTTCATTGCTTTCAAAGTGAGCAAGACCCGGGCTAGGCAACTATCTATGACTTTAATAAAAGTCTTTGGGGAACCATTAAGTACACAGACAAGCATGGCTGGGAGCTCCATTCTGGGAGCTCCGTATTGATCCCTCATTGGAGTCCATGTAGGGTTCCCACCGAGAGCTAAGTGCTCACACAGGCCCTCTCTGCTGAACGTGTTTGAAGCACGTGTGTGCTCACGCCGTGGCAACAGTTACCAGAAATCTTGTTGACACTGTCAGTTTACTTAGCAGAGGCGCGCTTAAAAGATCCACAAAAGCAAACTTTAACCCGGCCTCTGTCAGAATTCCTAGTAGAGGCACAGAATCGACGAGGTGTGTTTAGCTCCCCACCCCCGTTTGACCTTTGAGAGCGATCGCTTTACATTTCTCAGCGATGCCACGTTCAGATCATGCCACTTTTCACAGATGCTTCACATAATTTCATCTGGGACGTCCAGGTGTAACGGTGTTCTGTTTTAACTACTGATTTTTTATTGAAAAACAAAAACTATAAAAAATTTGCTGTGCGTTCGCCTGCAGTAGCTCCCTACCTTTTTCTCATCGAGTCGTTGCCGTGCGGTCTGTGCCAAGCTCGCAGGCCTGGACAGACAGCAACAGACCTGGCCAGGCTCAGGGCCTGTCTCTAATGAGCTAGGTTAATTTCTTCAACATTCAGTTTCCTTATTTTTGAATAATCTTCCATTTTCCTACCTATCAGAGTTGTGAAGATTGAGTTTGGGAAGCGAGGGGGTCTGACGACTAAAAGAAATACTTTATACAAACACCTGCCAACAGGGTCTCTTAGATCTGAAGAAGGACGGGTTGGCATATCAGGGCTCTAAAAGGATCTCCCAGAGAGTGTGCAGAAAGGCAGCCATGGAGAAAGGCGGGAACGCCACGAGGGACAGTTCACAAGACGCGCTGCCATTTAGAGATAATGCCAGGTTGAAGGCAGGAGGTGCAGTGCCTGCTAAGGAGGGCACAGGCGGCCCAGTGACACTTGGTCTCTGGTTATGCCAGGAGGGCTGGGCAGGCAAGATGAGCAGATGGAGAAAGTAGATTGGTGGTTGCCAAGGGGGAGGTGGGAATGGGGAGTGAGTGCTAATGGGTAAGGGGTTTCTTTAGGGGCTGATAAAATGTTCTAAAAGTGATTGGGGTGATGGTTCCACAAATTTGTGAAAATATATGGAAAACCACTGAGTTCTATACTTGTAAAGAATGAATGTTAGGGTGTGTTAATTGTATCTCAACAAAGCTTATTATGGAGAGAGAGAGAGAGAGAGAGAGAGAGAGAGAGAGAGAGAGAGAGAGACTTATGCCTGTAAACACTTGAGACAGGATTTTAAAAATATCATTATTTCTGTTAATAAAAATCCCGCTTCCAGAGACTGAGTTGCTGAAAGAATTGGGTTTAGGATCAAGAGATCTGGCTCTAGTGCTTGGGCAAGTCCCTCAGCCGCCCAGGGCCTCAGTTTCCTCATGTAAATGTTAGGGACTTCGACAAAATGACCCATGTGTTCCGTCCCAGCCCTAAAAGCCCTGCCGTTTCCAATCTGCCATTCCTGTCTGCTTTCTTCCCAAGCATCGCCCCCCAAATCCCCCCTGCCAGCACTCACACGAAGAGAACTTGCTGTGTGGTATGACCACAGATGTTTTATACGTTGGGTTTCCTTTGAGTCGGGCATCCTTAAAACCAGAAGTTCCCAGTTCTCCTTAAGCTGTCCCATACGAGTCTAGGAATACTCACACACCCACGCACGGGTCCCAGAACTGTGACCCTTGGCCTATTTTATGTAACCTACCTGTTACATAATCATCAAGTTCAAGTTAGGAGTGTCTTGACTTTTGCCTCGGGTCCAACACCTGCCTGCGGGACTTTTATCACTTTATTTTCCTCCTCGCTCCTGTTTATCTCTCCTGCCCTTCAAGTCCCTTGAAGGCATTAGCACAAACCTCACCTGGTTGAACTGATTAGTGGAAAACAAGGCCGTCAGCCTGGGGCCTTGAGAGGGTTTTGCAGGGCGATGCCGGCCGCTCAGGCTGGAGCTGACGTCGGCAAGTTAAAGGTGGAGGAAGGGAAGGTTCGAGCTGAATCGCAAGCTCAGGGTCGGACACCAACTAATAAAATAAATGCGTGGTAGTGGCTGCCGGGCAGACAGTGGGCTGACGGGGAAGTGACAATTGAATCGGCGGGGGGCTGAGCAGCAGCGAGGCGAGGCGTGGGCTGGATGGAAAACTAAAGAAACAATAAAAGCCGGCATGGCGGGGAGAGCAGAGGCGGCTGTCACCTTGTCTTAGGAGAAATTAAGAAGCCAGACAAATTATAAGTGTACTTTCATCTGGAGACGCGCTCAGACAGCCCGAGACTGGCCCCCGGGGGGTGGTGAGTGGCGCCGGAGGGCCCTGTGCGCCCGCTCTGACTCGGCATGGCCCCGTCGGGACTTGCCGCCATGTGCAGGTGTCGATGAAGCGCAGGGCTGGGTGGTGCTTGGGGTGTTGCTGGATGTCCTTGACTTTCCTGTTCAGGGAGGGAATAGAAGATAAAGTGAGGATGGCGACCGTGGGGGAGGGCTCTGTGTGTCCAGCCATGGGCTGCCACAGGGGAGGGCACTGCCTGCCACATGACCTGGTGCAGTCAGAGAGGACACTGAGGCGCCTGCCTGAGCACTCACAGCAAGGACTGTGCTCCTGACCTCCCCGGGAGTCCACCCCGGAGTCCTGAAGCCGCCGTGTGAATGGTGAACCGTGCCTCTCGCAGGGATGGCCGGAGGGGGTGCAGCCACGGGAAGGGTTTCCAGGGACACCTAGACTTGGATGACACTCATGCCCTTTGTCCTGCCACCAGAAAGGAAGTGGATGGGACCACTCTGAGCACTTCTCCTTCTTCAGCATTCGGTTGCTTCTCCTTCTCTCTATTGGCACTGGTTTCACTAGGCTCTCCATCAATAATGCCTGAAAGAGCGCGCCTCAGTGTGTCTTGGGAACAAAGGCGGGAAGAACCTGTCCCGTTCAGACAGCTGTGGGCCTAGCCAGGCGGGGCTGGCCAACACCTGCAGCTCAGGTGAGCTCCAGGCTCACGGAGCAGCTCAGCCCCAGTGGCCAGCAAGAGGGGGCTCCCTCAACCGTGCTCCCCAGCCCACACCCAGTCCTGCAAGCCCGCTCGGCCACCGCGGCCTCTGCGCATTGAGGAGGGATTCAGTCTCCTTCTAGAGCAGCGGTTCTCAACCTGTGGGTCACGGGTCGCGGCCCCTTTGGCGGTCAAACGACCCTTTCACAGGGGTCGCCTAAGACCATCCTGCATATCGGATATTTACATTATGACTCATAGCAGTAGCAACATTACAGCTATGAAGTAGCAACGAAAATAATTTTATGGTTGGGTCACAACATGAGGAACTGTATTTAAAGGGCCAGAAGGTTGAGAGCCACTGTTCTAGAGGGTTCTCTCCAGTTCTCAAGTGTCATGACCAAGTGGAGGGAGGAAGGCTGATTGCGACCTGGAAGCCGGTTTCGCAGCCAGCACACACAGCCCTCCTCGCGCAGGGCCAGCTCCGGGCCCAGCACCATCTTTGCCCCCGATCCCAGGACGTCAGGGAAGCCGTGGAGTAGGGTTTCCGGGTAGATCCTCCCGAAAGGAAACGCGCAGCAGACGAAGAAGCCCCGTGGACTGCCCAGCCCCAGCTCATGTTTCATGGGGATAATAGAAGGCATACTTTGTTTTCAGGGTGTAATTTTATTAGCCCTTAATGCAAAAAAGGTAAGATGGATTCCCTAGTATTTTATAATAATTCTATCAATTTTCTAATGCCATGCTATTATAATAAGCATTTTACTGAACGTGATGAATAGGTAATTGCATTCCTTATCTATTAGCATATCATAATTTACCACCCCAAACTTTTCTCTCTTATCCCCTTCATTCTTCCATTTTCACTATTAAAAAACTTTTCAATGTTTTCTAAAGTGGCTCCTTCAGGCTTACGTTGCAGGCTTTCTGCAGCAAACCTGTGTTTCTGTTACCGCCTCTCTCTTCAGATGGCACATTACCCTGAACGGTTTAATGAATACACTAACAGATGAATTCATAACCACCAGAGCAGGTCCCGGGGAAGCAGCGCGTTCAGGGGGCTCAGCCGACGTTGAGTGGATGGTGGCTGACTGTCTTCTGATACAAGATGAACTCCATGTTCCCCCAGCTCTCTCCTTCCTGGCTCGTAAGAGTGTTCACTGGCAGTTACATAAACAAGCACGAGGGAAATTATTGCCTAATTTCAAAACCATAAATGAATCACTAATATAAAGCGCACCTTTGCTTCATGCTTGTAAGTCTCAGGTGACTCATGGCGCGATGCTGTGCTTTCGGAGACGGGCTCGGAACAGGCTGACCTGCCCGACGGAGGCCCTGGCGTCCTCCGGGCGCTGCGTGAATGCAGGTGCCTCTCCGTGTGGGGAGGGTTCACCCGAGCGCCCTCCCCCCCAAACCACAGGCGTCAGGGCGTGTGGCCCTGTCCAGCACCGGGCAGGTCGAGGAGCCTCCCTGGCTGCCACCCACCACATGCCAGTCGTGCTTCCCTATGTTTGTGAGCACCCCCAAAGCTCCACACATTTCCAGAGGCTGCCCCGTGGCAGTGGGGGTGAGGGTCCTGCCCCTGGTGGAGAATGTGTTCCAGAAGGCGCGGTTCTGCCAAGCTCTCAGGGTGTGGACCTGTGTAGCTAAGCACCTACCTGTGGCTTTTGGCCACTTGGCTAACCGACAATCCATGGAATGTAGTACTGCTATTTTTTATTCTTGTAAGACACCTGTTTTTGTTTTCTAAAAGAAGAATGATTTTACGAATGGGCTCTGGGCTCTCAGGGAAGGAGAAGGGTAGTGTATCCCATACACATAAAACCTGGAACTCTCAGTGATCTGCCTGAAGTCTGAACAAGATACAACAGTAGCAGGAATCTGAGGCGGGGAAATGCACCCAGGGGGGTCCCTCAGATGCACCAAGGGGAACACTTACTCCTGGCTGAGTCCTCCACGGCCAGTGTTATGACTCCGAGCCTCCATCCTCAATTCCAGTGCTGTGAGCAGCCTGGCGGTCGATGGCTGCCAGAGGAGGGCTCCTCCCCACCAGCTCCTGAGGCTGAGGTCTGGAGCTGGGAGGCCGGCGTGCCGATCGGCGGTGAAACCAGGGCTGGGCCAGGATCACTCAGCCTTTGGGAACCAAATCATAATTTCCCGGTGCTCAAGACCAGAGAATTCAAGCAAAGGGGTTGCTCAGACAAACCGAATCCACCCACTATGACACACAGTGTTGAGCACGAGGTTCAAGACGGGGACAGTCATGACCAGGACTGACAAGGTGTTTTGCAGCACCGAGCTCACATTTGAATCAGGAATTCTGGGATTTAACACACAGACAAATGAAAACACGGATGAAAAATAGTAATAAATGCCAAGAAGAAAACACGGTGGTGGCCGTGGGTGGTGGGTGCCAGGAAATGACAAGATGGCCCAGCCATGCACAGACCAGGAGGAGCACTGCAGGCCGGCAGTGGAGCAGGTGCAAAGGCCCTGTGGTACAAATGAAGGTGGCTCAAGGGTGTGGCTAAGTTTAACTCACACCAGGGAAGCTGAGCATGAAGTTCTGATGAGATCCTTGGAACTCCCAAGGGCTGACCGCTACCTGGTTCCGAGGTGCGGAATCAGCAGGTGGAACAGTTACAAAACGACAGACCAGGGTGTTCAGGATTCTCCTGGCTGCCCATGTGCCTTCCCACACCAGCCTCCCCTCAGAACAGCGGCACAGAGTCCGCTCTGTGGATTGCACCCAGATACCTGTTAATAAGTGTCCCAGGCACTGCAGAAAGTGGAATGAAGCAGCAGTGGGCGAGCCAGCAACAAATAAAGACATTTTTTGTGAAAAAAAAAAAAAAAAGAAAAGAAAAGAAAAGGAAAACCAGAGGTAATAAAGTCCCCATGTTCATGCAAACCTGTTCAGGCCTCGATTTCCCTTGGAAAGTTAGACTTCATCTCTGACTTGGACTTTTTCTTACTGAAGGAACAGCATGTCACGTGGAACATTTTTTGACATGACAATAGCTGGGATAATTAGATACGGAAAGAGCAATGAGGAGTGAAGTGTTTCTAAGTCTATTCTGAGTGGTTGTTATTCAACCTCAGTGCCTTTCAAATGTCACTTGCGGAGTGTTTGTCTGTTTGTAGCGAAGCATAGAACTTTCTCGCTGTTCTCCTCCAAGGGTCCCGAGAGCACGTGTGCTCTCTGCGTTGAACTGTGGCAAGTGGCTCCAGAATTAAACCTGCTCAAAATCTGTGCTTTGAAAAGCAGGAACGGTGCCCATCAAGGCAGCTCGGACACCCCCTGGGAACTCACGGAGCATGCTCCCTGGAAATAAGGTCAGGGAAGCGCTCATTTCAATAACGTGACAGCTCACAAGAAGACATCGGTGAGCATCACCTTCCATGGTTCCAAGTGCAACAAAGGAAGTCCAAGGTTTTCTTTCCCAAAGAACTTACCGTCAGTGGTTCACAGGAGCTCCTTTCTATGTTGCCGCCTACTGACTGTGATGACTTAATTTCGCTCTCCATCTCGGCAAATGGAGGTTGCGAGTTTTCATTTTACATAAAGGACAGCTGGGATTTGCCGGAGAAAAACAAAGTGTGAAGGCTGCTCACAAAGGCTTCGCGCACGCACCAGGGCCCTCTCTATGCACCCCTCTGAGGCGCTCACGACATGTACAAGGCTCTCCCGTGTTAACAGGAGCCCGTGTGACGCAACTCGGGGTGTTCTCATGGCTCAGGCTGCTCCGTGCCCCTATTTGATTGACTGTGTGGATGTCTTGTGGCTCTTGATGCACAAAATAATGAGAACACATGGTGGGACTTTGGACAAGTAAACGGCGCAGCTCGGAAAATGCCCGCTCGGGTGCCTTCCATCTGACCTGGCAGTACGTGCTCGGGCCCGGGGAAGCCAGGGGAGCAGCGACGCCAGGAGAGAGCAATGAGCTGGTTATGCCTCACACTTAGTAGCATGAATCCGAATCAAGGAGCTGAGAGAGGCGTGGAGAGGGAAGCATGTGGGAAAGTTAAAGAAAATCCGCAGCCATACTGTGTGACTCCGTGGTGGGGATTTATCCGGTGGGGACATTTCTGGGGTGGATTTATTGCCTGCACAATGCGCTCGGTGCTAGGCACCGTGGCCGGTACGGCCCCGCTCCTGTGTGCGGAACTTGTCTTTCCAGCTGGGTTTGTTTAGTGGACATTTGCTGAGCACCTACTATGTGCAGGGTGCTGAGGTAAGGAGGATGCTGAGAGGAGCGCAGAAACTGCTCCTGGAGGTCGGGGACGTGGCCTTTGCTTTTTTTGTCCCCTCCCTCTTGTGCTAGAACTCCCCAGGAGCCAATGTTTGCACGAATTAAAGGATTTACACGAATAAAGACCAGTGCTTTTCCTTTGGGCATTTAGGAACACTCGCTCCAGGCACTGTTTCCGGGTGCTTATTTGGGTACCAAGCCTGATCCTCTCATACTCCTTGGGATGCCAGGGCCCTACCTGCGGTGGAAATGTTGAGCCAAGGCCTGTTTCTGATGACCTCGGTGGCCAACCAGGATCAAATGCTGCGAGCGGTTGGCTCACCTCTGTACAGAAGTTGGTGTCTGAAAGCCCAGACCTCCCACCACTTTTCAACCCTGGAGCAGTTGGCCTGGCTGCTTGGGGAGGGAGCCCGCGGGGTGGGGAGCTGAGCCAGCCCTGAGCCAGACGCCCGAGCCCTAGACGCTGCCGGTCCTGGCTGCGTCAGTGCTGGCCAGCACAGGAGGGTGAGAAAGGGGCCTGTTCCATCATGGTTTCCTTACTGCAAGCGGGGGAAGAAGACTCACATAACCTCAGCCGGCTTCTGGCTGAATAGCCACAGGACAGGTGCCGGGAGCCGGTCCATGCTTGCTGTTTCAAGGGACCTGGCATATATGGCATACTGTTCTTAATATATTTGCTCACCTTCTTGGCACTATGTGTTTTAACCAAGGTCTCTGAGAAAGGTTGTTTCCCCAGGTAGGGATTTTCCCTTGAAGTTAGGGAGGGAATAAAACCCCTTAACTAAGTGCCAGGCGGGTAATTAATCACTTTAACTACAAACAATCATGCTTAAGCTACATAATCTTTACTCCCTGGAATGGAGATAAGAAACGCCCTAACCTTTGTAATAGAGATTGATAGGATTGAATCAACTGGTATAAATACAGATGTAACAAGACAGAGAAGACAGAACTTAAGAAGAGAGCCAAGAAGACAGAACCTACAGACAGAAGAACTTCGCTGGAGAGAACATGGCAAAAGATCCTGGACTGAACCTGACTACAGAAATTGGCAAGAGAACCTGACTAGAACCTGGTGACTGAACCTGGCTGGAGATCTGAAGCAGAACCTCTCTGGAGATCCAGACCAGAACTTGGCTAGAGATCCTGGCTAGGCTGCTGATCAACTGAACGCTGTCTCCGTGTCATTCCTTCTTCACTGACTCCGTCTACGCCTTTGGGGACCCCTGGACCTGCTGGGGTTGGACCCCGGCAGACAGGGCCCAGTCTGCTTGAAAACAAAAGAGCCACGGGGCCCATTGCACCTGAGGGCGCAGGGGTCCTCCAGCACCTGCTTCCCGTCTTCCTGCTGAAATGCCAGCGGCTGGCATGGCCGCCTCTCCCACCGGGTTGGCTGTGCCTCTCGGGCCTGCAGCCCAGTGCTCACCCCCTCAACAATTTTACTTTTTCTTAAATACCCCAAACACCCAACACGAAGGTTTCTTTCCCCATTGACCGTTTATCTTACTCGGTTGCCTCTTCGAAGCCGTGCAGGTTGGTTTGGCGAAGGGCTCACGAGCTGGCCGCCTTCCCACCGACTCGGCCCCTGCTCACACGCCAAAATGCTGGGGTCCAGCCCCAGCGGGTCCAGGGGTTCCCAAAGGTGTGGTACATCTATCCCGAGGGGCTCAGTTCCCACCACATTCCCACTTGGAGATAGTTCAGGGTCCAATAGCTGAGTTAGGAGCCCCAGCCCTGAGGAGGTGCGCTGGCTGCAACCCCCACCCCGGGGATGTGTCCTCAGGTCCCGGGGGGTGAGCCTCCCCTGTTGGGAGAGGAGCTGAGAGTGAGTTAGATTTAGAGTTTGGGAGTGATCCCCAGCGCGGATCAGGACAGACATTTTCGTGCTGAGCCCTAACCTGAGAGCGAGGGAGGGTTTGCAGTCACCAGGGAGGGCGAGGGAGGGTGCATTCAGTTCTGGAGCAATGACTGTGGCTTCCAAGAGGATTCACTGAGCCGCAAAGTGGATCCATTTTCCCGCTGTTTTTGTGGGTCCGGCGCGCCTGGGTCTCTCTGCCCCGTGCCGGCCTGGGCACGCTGGCTTTCCTCTGTGCGTGTGTTTGGAATGGGATTTAGCGGCACATTTCTTCTCACTCTCACTCTCTTTGCCACACACTCTCTCCGGAAATGGACTTGCTCGCTCCTGAGCCCCTGAACGCAGGGGCCCTTTGAGTCAGAAGGGCTGTCTCAGTTTAGAGACGAGGAAACGGGGCCATAAGTGACCCACCCGGGCACTCAGGGCCGGGCTGGGCCCTCTGTCCCTCTGCCCCCTCTGACGTCGGTCATTCCAGAGAATGTGTGAGAATGCAGATGGCACAGCATTCCAGAGCCACTGGAGCCCGACCGCACAGCCAGTGCCCTCAACACTAAACCTCACAGCGGATAATGGGGACGGAGGGACACTGGTGATTCGGGCTACAGTCTGGGTATGCTCTGTCTACAACATCAACCCGAAGGAGAGAAACCGAGGCAGGGTTGTACAAAATTAGGGCAAATCAGAGTTTTTAATTTTGTATTGTCTTACCCAGACGTGCTGTCCGTCCCTGTCCCCCCAGGGTAGTTGCGCACCTAAGTCACCTCCCCTTTAACCACGGCCTCCCAGCCTCCAACAAGAAGAGAGGCTCCGTAAACACTGTTGCCGTCTTCCAGCGGGCAAGAGGGAAACGACAGAAACCAAACCCGACAGGACTCCAGGGAGGGCAGGGCCTGGGCGGGTCCCTCATCCACCCCGCTCCGCTCCGCACAGGCGAGGAGGGGAACGCACAGCTGCTGGGGAGCTGGCCTGGAGCCACCGCGGCCCCTGAGTCTGGCTTCTGCGTGGACGGGGTATGGAATGTAACCTCAGACGCTTTTGGCTGCAAACAACGGGCCGCCCAACTCAAAACGGCTTAGACAACAAGGAGCGTCAGTCTCTCAAGGCCAAAGAAGAGCAAGCCGGGCACGGAACAGGAGCAGGTCTGCAGTCGGCCTGTCCCGACTGTGGGGGGCTCTCCCTCCACTGACCGAGTCAGCATCCCCCGGCGGCGGCGGCACGACCCTCCGAAGGGCGCAGCCATTCACGGGGTGGGTGTGACGTGCCGCGTTCCCCTCCCACACGTGAGTCCTTTCTGCATAAACCTGACGGAGAAAGAGCCGAAGGAAATAAAGATGATTGTATGGACTCCCTATTTCCCCGGGGCGCTAATGATTGTCACCGGACAGAACCAGCCTCGGAAAAGGTCTGACACCTGGTGGTCCGCACTCACTGAACATATTCTCTGAGCACATCTCTGCCGCAGAAACCACGCTTTATCAGCTCACACCGAGCAGAGTGGTTTGCCTCTAGGTTCATTCTATTTCTTCATTGTGGAAAGAATATGTAAACAAAACCATGACCCTCCCTGGGGGAGATTCCCTAATGATATTAACTGTCCTCTCTGCCTCCCTCGGATGAATGTCCTAAGACATCATGAGGCCATTGGGAGCAGTGGGAAGGATGAGGTCGAGGGGTGGGGCTGGTGGGTGCTTGGAGGGTGCTGGAGACCAGCCTGCCTCCTAGAGAGCGGCCCCCACCCTGGGCCATTGTTCCCTCGTCTTCAAAGGAGCAGATCGGACTACATCATCTTTTTTCTCTTTTAATTGCGGTGAAATTCACGTAACATAAAAGGAACCATTTTACAGTGTACAATTCAGTGGCATTTAGTACATTCACAATTATGCAGCCGCCACCTCTATCTAGTTCCAGAACATTTTATCACCCCCAAGGAGACCCCCTACCTGTTAAACTGGATTAACCTAATCTTTTAAGGACCCTTTCAATTATATAATTCTGTGGCTCCAAACGAGCAAATTGACTCATTCAACTCTTAAAAATGCCCTCCAGGCCGCAAAGACGCAAAGATTACCCCATAAATGTGGAACATCTAAATATTTGTCCCTAACAAACACAGTGCGGTGGACGGCCTGGGCTGCTGGGGGGCAGATGACTCCTGGGCTGCTCGTCACTCAGCTCCACAGTGTCGGCCGTTTCCACGGCGGGGCCAGCCGAGTGCCCACAGAGCCGGCCGCCCCGGCAGCGGAGATAGCACAGACGTGGGATTTACATTGTTCGTTCCTTGTCGCCTCCGGAAAACCACCGTCCCATCTGTCTCTACCAGAAAGGGGCCACGCTTTTCTAGGAATTCAGATTCCTGAGCCGAGGGGCATTTCTGTGGAATGAGCCCATCCCGTCACCCCCATCGGCGCGGGGAGTACAGTGGGAAGGTGATGCTCTCACCGTGAAGAGCCTTAGCGTGGGAAATGGTCCGGCTGCCTCTCCGGCCCTCGGCTGCCCCCCTCCCCTATGAAAGAATGTGGCCGTCCCATGTTTTCACCCAGTGAGATTCCTATTTCAAGCAAAGATCCAACATGGAAGCCCCGTACATACCACAGGCGGGGAAGTCTGCGAGCTCATCTCCCTGGCCTTCTCCCCTCCTCTGTGAGGGGGCTCCGTGGACTCCCCCTGGGGACTCCCCCCATTCCCTCAAGCACAGGATGGAAACCACCCATCCTGGCCCTAAGGGGCTCCAAGCGCTGGTGCTGATGGTCTTTGGACCATCTGTGAATTTCTGCTTTTTTATTGGCCACCGGGTCGCTAAGAAACGTCCATGTACGTCACAATCAAACTTCCCGAGAGTCCTCGGTGAGACCCCTGCAAGTTCACGGCTTTGCTCTCCATTGCTCACCTGGATCACAGCGCTCCCCGCCCCCCCCCCCCCCCCCCCCGCAACCCCGGCTCACCTGCTCACACCTTTTAAGCCTCAGCAGCCCCGCCCGAGTCTTCAGGCCACCTTTGCTCCATTCAGCGTTGCAATGAAAAGATTAGAGGCGGGCGGTGTGACTCACCGCTCCTACGTGGTAATTGAACTCGCTGGCTTCTCTCGCCGACGGGACATAAACACCTGGAATTTATGAGTGGTGTTTAGAACGGCAAATGAGTGCTGGTTTCACAGTTTTGTTTTCAATTTGTGTGCTCTTGGAGGGAATCAGACCTATGACAGCTTTATCAGCCACACGGGCATCCCTACCCATTAGGCGAGATGAACCGCAGATGCGTGTGTTGTGTCGTCCTGCGTTGGGCTGGGAATTCCACGGATGTCACATGTGGAGAGAGTCCCTCAGCCAGGAGCACTATCACATCCTGGTCACATTTAGACAGGACACAGACTTGTACGTGGCTGGCAATGCCACAGATAATGAATTCTAGTGACCGAAAAAGGGAAATAATATAAAACTAAACAAAACCGCTCACATTGCATTTATACTGAAAGGTTCGATTGGTTGAATAAAAACCCAAGTGAACGAAACAGCAGCGGGGGACAGTTTGGTGGAAGGCGGGAGCGTGTGCACAAACTGCAGTGAGGAGGGAACCCTGTGGACAGGCCACTCAGCACGCCGGGCCTGAGACAGCCATTCCGGGGCCTTCCCCCAGCCGCAGCTCCTACGGGCACCGTCAGGGGGTTGTCAGCACACGCTCCCTGGGGAGGCAGGCGTCCCTACCCGACCTCATTGGAGGGAGGGGGCTCCCCTGAGCCTTGGGGTTGGCCGTGGGGAGTCAGGGCCTGGCCCCCTCTCCTGACTTCTCACCCAATGCTCTCGAAACACCAGCAACCGCTCCATGGTCCATTAAATTGGACCGAAGCTCCGACGGCTTGCAAAGCACATTTTTCTAAAGAGCTGTTATAAAGGTCTCATTGCTCAAGTGTAATCTAGCAAAACCGCCAAGCCCCCCCTCTCCCTCCCCTCCCCCTCCCTAGGTGCTCGGACTTGCCAGGGCAAGGAAAAGGGATAGCTGACTCCAGGAGTGACTGCACCCAGCCCGGAGCTCTTTGGAGGGTACACGGAAGGTTCCAGAAGAGGCAATGGCACCCCACAGGGATCGTCTGGGGTAATACTCCAGAGCCCAGCTCGCCTGTCCTCTAGCTCTCCCTCTGCTGCCCACCAGCCGGGGAGCTGGGAGTAGGGCCCTGCCTCCCGGTGCCTCAGTTTCCTTGTCTGGACATAGGGTTGTGCATGGGCTCTGCCTCAGAGGTTGGTCGTGATGCAAGGCCCTGAGGACAGTGCTTATGGTGTGTCAGTAACTGTACCCACAAAAATGAGCAAAATAGGCAGAAACCCCTGCCTTTATATTGGGGTACAGTGAACACTCAGTAGGGTTATTAGCCCCCAGTTAGGTCAGACCTTTGCCAACAAGTCACCTGTTGGCCGGCATCAGGCACAGCCTTCTGGGGCTTTGAGGGTGGCTGACACCTACCACCCTAATGTTCTGCCAACCGGCAGCCATGGGTACACACAATGTGCTGCCAGCTTGTGCCCTGGACACACTCGACGTCCAGGAGGTGCCCCGCCAGCCTGGGCCCGCCCCTCCCGCCTGTCAACGGAAGGGCCATGTGTTTTGCATCAGCAGTGAACTGGGCCAAAGTTTAGTCAATCAGACGTTGTGTAAGGGCGGCTGGCGAGGGGTCGGAGGCCTCTTGGCATGCCCGCGGCTGGCTGTTCAATGATTATCTCCCTGGGGTGGGTCGTGGGGAGCCGGTCCAAAGCGAAGCTGACCGTGGCCCCGATCCAAAGGCCTGCCCCTGACGTCAGAGACGAGCCTCCGGGGTGGGGCCAGGGGGCAGGACCTTGCTTCTCTGTGGCATTTAAAGCCGGCGCTTCTGCCACCAAACACCAAACACCACCTTCCCACCGGGAAAGCAGGCTCACCAGCGGGAAGAGCCCGGAAGCAGGCCTTGGATCTCTGGTCAAGATCGTCCAGAGAGCAGGAAGGTAGGCCGGGCGTTTGAACTTACGTTGCTAAAAACCACGGAGTAAACGCGAGCTCGCTTCCTTATCCTTACAGCTACGCCGGGCAGGTGCGCCGCCAGACACAGCCCCGGCGTAGGCCAGAGGGCGCCAGTTCTCGCTCATGCTCAGGAAGCCCATGCTTGCCGTTGCAGGGAACCTCGGTGTCTGTGGCCCTCAGCGCGACTCTGCAGAAATGCCTCCTCAGCTCCCCAACGGCCTCAACTACTCTGCCAAGGTCGTCCAGGGCACCCTGGACAGCCTGCCCCAGGCAGTGCGCGAGTTCGTGGAGACCCACGCCAGCCTGTGCCAGCCCGAATGCATCCACATCTGCAATGGCTCCGAGGAGGAGAACCAGCAGCTGCTGCGCGAGATGGAGGAGCAGGGCACCATCAAGAGGCTGAAGAAGTACGACAACTGGTGAGTGCACCCCAGCCCCAGCACCCCCCCCCCACACAAGGTGGAAAGAGGTGGATGAAGATCGAGGGGTGAGGGGTTTGCAGGCCTTTGAAAAATTATGTAATGGCCAGAACCATATAGACTTTAACTTAATGACACTCGTAGCGCCCCAGTCTTCAATGAGCTGGCATATGCAAGCAAATGCTCTTTGCAAATTAGACACCGGGTAAAAACAGAAGTCGACCGTCCCTGTCCTCCCAGACTGGCTCACAGTCTAGCAAATGGCTCCTTGACCCTGCCAGCTGGTGTGGCTGTCACATCTGCAGAACGTCGCCAGTGCTTGGCACCTGCTAGGGGCAGGGAGGACACGAGGATGAGTCAGCGGGTCGATTCCTACAGGATGCTTGGCTCAGAGGACCCAGCACACAGACGCATTCAACATGGCTGCACTTCCCCTCCGACCCTCACCTGTGTTATTGCTTTTGCAGCTGGTTGGCTTTCACTGACCCCAGGGACGTGGCCAGAATCGAAAGCAAGACGGTCATCGTCACCCGAGAGCAAAGAGACACAGTGCCCATCCCCAAAAGCGGCATCAGCCAGCTGGGCCGCTGGATGTCGGAGGGGGACTTTGAGAAAGCATTCAACGCCCGATTTCCGGGGTGCATGAAAGGTGGGCGAAGCACTTATTTGAGGGGCAAAATACCCGCAAGCCTTTTATTATGATGTCTGTCCGAACGGTCACTTTAACCGTAATGGAAACTCCCGTGGCCTCGGAAATCTTTAAATTCCATATGTGAGGTTGGCCACGTCTTGAAAACGTGCATCTTAGGATTCGATTTACAAACTGTCTCCTAGGAACAGGAAAACGATTTCCACGCATGGTGGAACCCCAATTGCACATTTATGAAAACGCCTTTGTTTTGGGGGATTCTCTCCACTTCCCAGTGGACTCTCGTGGACTGGGGAGCCGGTGGCGGGCAGGGAGTGAGGTGATTGGAGGAAACGAGTGTTGGTTGTTATGAGTCCGAGGCCCTCTCTCACGGCTCCCCCCGCCCGCAGGTCGCACCATGTACGTCATCCCCTTCAGCATGGGGCCCCTGAGCTCGCCTCTGGCCAAGGTGGGCATCGAGCTGACGGACTCGCCCTACGTGGTGGCCAGCATGCGCATCATGACGAGAATGGGGACGCCCGTCCTGGAGGCTCTGGGTGACGGGGAATTCGTCAAGTGCCTCCATTCCGTGGGGTGCCCCTTGCCTTTAAAAAGTAAGCACATTGTTTCAAAACCAAAAGCTAGAATTTCTAAACGTAAGCCTAGCTCTAAACCCCGGCGTGTCCTCCCGGCCCTAGGCCGGTGGGGCCACGCTGACCGGACGCGCTGTGTCCTCCGCAGAGCCGCTGGTGAACAACTGGGCCTGCAACCCAGAGCAGACGCTCATCGCCCACCTGCCCGACCGCAGGGAGATCATCTCCTTCGGGAGCGGCTACGGCGGCAACTCGCTGCTGGGGAAGAAGTGCTTCGCCCTCAGGATGGCCAGCCGGCTGGCCAAGGAGGAGGGGTGGCTGGCCGAGCACATGCTGGTAAGATGCAGGGAATCCTGAGCGAGCGGGGTCGGGGCAGAGGTCAGCACAGGGGCGGGTGCTGGCCAGTACCGATGGCCTTCCAGTGCCCACCAGGCCAGGCCCAGGACACCAGGCCAGACAGATTCGGAAATGCCATCAATAGTTATGAATGACTCGCGGCTGCTCCTTTTGAAGGACGCCAAACACAGCCAGGCCCGTAGGCGCCATTATTCAAAATATTTGTTTGGAAACTTGAAGAGATAGAAGCTGGGGTCCCGCCCTTCGGGGGCTTCTAGGCACACCCCGAGGCTGAGGCTGAAGCATGGGCTGGGAAGCAAAGGAAGGAAAAGCGTCAGGAGGAACGTTGTCTCTGCAGATCCTGGGCATAACCAGCCCCCAGGGCCAGAAGAAGTACTTCGCGGCCGCGTTCCCCAGCGCCTGCGGGAAGACCAACCTGGCCATGATGAACCCCAGCCTCCCGGGCTGGAAGATCGAGTGTGTGGGCGACGACATCGCCTGGATGAAGTTCGACCAGCAAGGTGACCCTCAGGCCCACCTGTTGCTCACAGTGGACTTTTGCTTTTCAAACATGTCAAGGGCCCCTGAGCTCACACGGTCCGGATTTTTAATTTAGTGATTTCAGATCTTGCAAAGTCTTAGGAATATGTATTCTCTATAAGCAGTCTCACTTACTATCAAATCTGGGTTGAAATGGGAGCCTATGTGGCTGCTTGTTTATGGAATACATATGTTAAAATAGGATTGATGGAAAACTGAGGGGGAGGAGAGCGTTGTAAATATAATTGCTTGGGTGAGAAAAGGAAAATACGTTCTAAGGAGGAGGGGAAAAGGATTCGAGAGTTTGGTGCAAAACGAGCCTGGCAAGGTCTCAGAGCTCAGGTATGCGTTGCTTGGCGCTCACGTTGACGTCTCGGGTTTAAAACTCTCCAGGTAACTTGAGGGCCATCAACCCAGAAAATGGATTTTTTGGTGTTGCTCCCGGAACCTCTGTGAAGACCAACCCCAACGCCATCAAGACCATCCAGAGGAACACCATCTTCACCAACGTGGCCGAGACCAGCGACGGCGGTGTCTACTGGGAGGGCATCGACCAGCCGCTGGCCGCTGGGGTCAAGGTCACCTCGTGGAAGAACAAGGACTGGACTCCCGAGGACGGTGAGCCCGCTGGAGGCCCCGCCGCCCCCCAACCCCGGGCGCTCTGTGTTTGTTCTGGACACTCAGGGGCCTCTCCTCTCTGCCTGTTGTAGGGGAACCTTGTGCCCACCCCAACTCGCGGTTCTGCACCCCCGCCAGCCAGTGCCCCATCATCGACCCTGCCTGGGAGGCTCCGGAGGGCGTGCCCATCGAGGGCATCATCTTCGGAGGGCGCCGGCCTGCTGGTGAGGCTCCCTGCACCCCGGCTGGGCGGGTCTGTGGAATCGCTCCTTTCCCATGGCCGCGTCAGAGGGTGCCCGCGAGGCCAGCTTGCTTTCCCAGCATCTGGGATGACTGGCAAGCCCAAAGGTAGAAGCCCCGCTGGCCACTAGAGGCTTTCAGGACCCTCAACCTAACAGAGCCTTACCAGTCTCCTTTGGCTGTGGGCCTCGGTGGTGGCGCTGCCGCTCTGGGCACACACCGTGAGCGGAATAAGGGAGATGCTGCTCTGCCTTCTTTCCATTTGTGAGACGACAGTGCCGGCTGGAGGGTCTGAGTGTCAAAGCGTTGAAGGGACATCTTTTCTTTCCTGCCACAGGTGTCCCTCTCGTCTATGAAGCTCTCAGCTGGCAGCATGGAGTGTTTGTGGGGGCGGCCATGAGGTCCGAGGCCACGGCGGCCGCCGAGCACAAAGGTAAATCCAAGTCAAAATCTGCAGCCACAGGGACAGGGTCGGCGCGCTCTCTCCCGTCTCTGTGTCTCTCGTCCTCTCTCCTGTCTCTGTGTCTCTCTTCCTGTCTCTCTCTCCTGTCTCTGTGTCTCTATTCCTGTCTCTCTTCCTGTCTCTGTGTTCCTCTATGTCTCTACGTTTCTCTCTCCTGTCTCTGTGTTCCTCTATGTCTCTACATTTCTCTCTCCTGTCTCTGTGTTCCTCTGTCTCTATGTCTCTCTCTCCTGTGTTTGTTTCTATGTCTCTGTGTCTCTCCTGTTTCTGTCTGTCTGTCTGTCTCTTCTGTCTTTGTCTGTTTCTATGTCTCTGCGTCTCTCTCTGTCTCTGTCTGCCTCTGTGTCTGTGTCTCTGCCTCTCTCTCCGTGTGGAGAGAGGAGCCGAGCATGCTGATGTCAGCAGTCAGCACTGTCCTATGGGGGCCTCACTGACCGACAGGGCCCCTCTGTGTTAACAGGCAAAGTCATCATGCACGACCCCTTTGCCATGCGGCCCTTCTTTGGCTACAACTTTGGCAAGTACCTGGCCCACTGGCTCAGCATGGCCCAGCGCCCCGCGGCCAAGCTGCCCAAGATCTTCCACGTCAACTGGTTCCGGAAGGACAAGGATGGCAAGTTCCTCTGGCCCGGGTTTGGAGAGAACTCCCGGGTGCTGGAGTGGATGTTCAACCGGATCAACGGGAAAGGCGGCGCCAAGCTCACGGCCATCGGCTACATCCCCACAGAGGAGGCCCTGAATCTGAGAGGCCTGGGGAACGTCAACATGAAGGAGCTCTTCGACATCTCCCGGGAGTTCTGGGAGAAGGAGGCGGAGGACATTCAGGCCTACCTGGAGGAGCAAGTGAACGCCGACCTCCCCCCCGAAATCGAGAGGGAGGTCCAGGCGCTGAAGCAGAGAGTCAGCCAGATGTAAGGAGAGCGCGGCCGCACCCTCCACACCCCCTCCCGGTCCGCGAGGTGTGCCGGGAGCAAGAGCCCGGATCCCGACCGCTGCCATCTGCCACCCGCAGTGACCACACCCACGAGCCTTTCCGACAGACACACTTTAATTGTTCAGATACAACCACAGGGTACCGGCTAGTAACTAACGAGATTGGGGAGGGAAATCTTAGCACGTCCCCCAAATTCACGATTCCGTGCACATTTGCTCAATCTTCAGGACACTCAGGCATTTAGTCATTGTCACTGTAGCTATCAGTTAGCAGGAATGTACAGAGAACAATACTTGAGCTGTATATATGTGTGTGTGTGTGAGGTGTGTGCTCGTGTGTGTGTGTGTGTGTGTGAGGTGTGTGTGCATGTGTGTGTGTGTGTGTGTGTGTGTGTGTGTACTGTTATCTAAAATGTATTTAATACCTTTGGAAAAAATCTTGGGCAAGATTACCTACTAGTTGTTGCTAGAAAGAAATGTCGCTTTATTATTAATATGTGTGTTTAAATTATTTTTATATACAGTTGTTCCTTACCTTTGCAGAATTTCACCTTTTCTCTGAACACGTCTTGGAAAATTACAAAATAAACTTTTATAGAAAGGTGGATTTGTCTGCTTGGTTTTTAAAAAACTGAACCACCGCCCTGACCGGTTTGGCTCAGTGGATAGAGCGTTGGCCTGCGGAGTGAAGGGTCCCAGGTTTGATTCCCGTCAAGGGCATGCACCTTGGTTGCGGGCACATCCCCAGTTGGGTGTGTGCAGGAGGCGGCTGATCAATATTTCTTTCATGGATGTTTCTAACTCTCTGTCCCTCTCCCTTCTTCTCTGTAAAAAAAAAAAAAAAATCAATAAAATATATTTTTTAAAAATTGAAACACCAAGGAGAGGGAACTCAAATCTCAAATCCCCTCCAAAGCACATGGGGACGTCAGGATCCCCCATAAAGAGGGGTGATTTGGGGGCTGGAGGGAGCAGAGAATGTCACCCAGAAGGGACAAGGCACCACGCTGGGGCTTTTCTGAATCAACCACTGAGCAGTGTCTGAGCCACTAATCAGTGCCCTGTAGCACTTCCGTAAGCCTGTAGAGGTGGGTCTCGTGTACCTGGAATGGAAGCATTTAAAATGTGCTTTTTGACAAATATGTGGTTCTGGGGGCGTGGCCTCCTGCAAGAATGATACCGGAGCCAGTTTCACAGGCTTGTGAAATAAACTCTCTTCTGAGCAGGGCTTTTCTCAATGTCATGCCCAGGGAAGGAGAGGCGAGAGGAAGGGGTCCCTCTGCAGGAGCAGCCAAGGGTGTCTCCGTGGCACAAGCATTGCCTGAGCCTGCGCACACTGAGATGGCCTCAGCAGTGGGTGTGCAGTGTGGCCCCCTGTCAGCCTCACGCCCCCGGCCCTCTGCTCCCAGCGTTTGCGGGGTGCTGGGGAGCAATCCAGACCAGCCGTGGACGTGGCCTGGAGCATGACTTCCTCCGGTAGTTTCCTTCCTGGGCCCCACAGTTCGGGCGGCTTTGTTCCTGCCAGGTTAATCACAGCTTGCTTTCCTTTCACACACCTGCTCATCCCCCCAAACCGCCTTGCACCCTGCAGTGGCTCCAGTGGACGGTTCAGCCGAGATCTCCCCGATTTATAGATGGGAGCTGAGGCTAGGAGTGTCCCCTGGGGCTGGAAAATAGCAAGCAGGGTTTTCTTTCCCTGAAGGAGCAGAGAGCAGACCCAGCTCTCCTGACAGGGTCAGTTCTAATACCAAGACCACTGGGCCGGGGTGGGGGTGGGGGGGGCGGAGGAACCACACTGAATAGCAGGGCGGTGGGGTGATTGCAGCCTCAGCCCCCTGACACCCCAGCTTATCCAACATCCATCCCAGGTCCTTTCCTGGGCCCCCCAGACCTTCCCGCACAGCAGAGTGCAAAGGTATTACTTTAAGTCAGTGGCTTTCCAACGGACTCTACTTTTCTCTACGCAAGCCTGGTTTCACATGTGCTCTCGCTCAGAAACCGAATGTCCAAGGAAACAAACCCGAAGGCAGCCCACCTGGCCGACAGGGGAGAGTGAGGACCAGGCCATAGTTCCTTGGACTCCCAAGAGGGCTTCCAGGACCGAGTTTGGGCACCATTGTTGAAATTCACGCCCCGGGCCCGTGTCCTAATCTAGGCCCTCAGCAGGTTTTGTCCCTTTGCAGGCAGAGCTGGCCATCTTGGGATTCCTTAGGCTCCCACCCAGCATCACCCCCTCACCCAGCAGACTGTTGTATGACCATGTTGCCACCAGGCCATGAAAGCCTGGAGGACAGCCTAGAGGAGGTGCCTTAAACAGAAATGAGTTTTCAAAGGACCCAAAGGACCCAACACTTGCCACTGATTGGCCCCTGACTTAGTTTCCCAAAACTGTGGTCCCTTGTCTGCCCGTCTAGCTCCAAGCCCTAGTCTCTGTGTGTGAGCTATCCGGATACTACAGCGTTGCCTGCAGTGCCGGTTTGCCGAGGCCACGCTAGGTCCTGGGAGGGTGAGTGGCCCTTGGTTGGGAGAATGAAAACCCAGTGTCCTGATTCCTGGTCAGCCCTCCCCACGTGACCTCAAACCAACATTGGGACTGACGTCTTCCCTGGGAAGCCACGTAGGAGCTGCCCCTGACCTCCATGGTGCCCGGAGCTGTGCTGGAGTCTGGGTTAAAGGCCAGAGCACAGTAGGTACAAGGCAAATATTGGACCAGGACAACAAACCTGCCCTGTGCTCACTGGAGCATCGGGGAGCCTGGTGGGTGGGGTGCGTGGGTGATGGGGCCCTCTCCCTTCTCTCTTTCTCTCTCTCTCTCTCTCTCTCTCTCTCTCTCTCTCTCTCTCTCTCTCCCTCTCTCTCTCTCTCTCTCTCTCGCTTCTCAGGCCCATCCTAACCCAGAACCCCGGTCTGGGTGTCGCACGCATGTTCCTTCTGGAGCTTTAAGAATACAGGGCACGGGCACCCGAGGCTCATGGCCTGCCCCCGCCAGAGGACCAAGCCAGAGCGGCGACCGCTGCTGTGTGGCCGCTGTCATCAGTTGCACCAACAGGGCACCAGGTGAGGGCATCTGAGGGAAAGGGCTGGCCACCTGCCTCCTCCCCCCGCCCCTCCCTCCCCAGGGGGTGGTAAACACTGGTGACCCTGGGCACATTCCAGCCCTGCCTCTGGCCAGCAGGGTCACCGGAGCGACTCCTACCGGGGCCGGCGGTAGTAAGGTCCCTGCCGGGTCCCACGAGGATGCGGGCCACAGCCCAGCCCAGCGCAGACCCCGGGTCTCCCCCTCCGGCATTGGTGGGTGCGCAGGTGACCGCACAGGCTCCTGCCTCAGCTTCCCTGGCTGGAAGATGGGTGTAGGGACCGGCATGAGGGTGCTGGAAAGATCCAGTGAGATGGCGCACGCACGGGACAGGACACAGTGGGGCCTCGAGGACAGCAGTGCTGCTACTTTTCTCCGGGCCTTCAGTGTAGCTGTGATGGTGCAACATCAGGGTCCAACATTCAGTGTGTGTATGGGGGGCGGGGAAGCGGGGGCTGGAGGAGAGAGGCTGCAATCACCCCACCGCCCTGCTGGGGACCCGCTGCCCCAGCCCCCTGACACCCCAGCTTATCCAACATCCATCCCAGGTCCTTTCCCGGGCCCCCCAGACCTTCCCGCACAGCGGAGGGGCTCCAGACTGGCTCTGGGTCGTCTCCGAGTGGTCACTGCCCCATCGGCGGTTAAATATTTTGAATGTCACTCCTGCCCACCCCTCCCCAATGCCTTGATGTCACACAAGCACACCCCCCCCATCCCACACTGAACTTTCTTGTGATCAGGGGTGCTGGGTGGAATGGGGGGGGGGGCGGGATGCCCTTGGACTGAGGAAGCCTGAGGCTACGACCTCACCCCGAGGAAATGGATAGAGTTCCCTCCGCGGGTGAAGTGGGGCTTGGGATGGAGACGCGGTTCGGAGGGGAACAGGCTGTGCCTTTTCTGGGGTTCTCAAGTTCGGCCTGAGTTTTTCCTGTCGGGCTCACACGGGAAGCGGAACCCCGAGGGGCCCGGGCAGAGGCCCGCCTGTGCTCTTGCTAAGGACCAGCTCCCGGGACGCTGCCAGATGACAGGAAGACAGCGGGCGCAGGACAGACGGACGGGGATCTGACCGTCACAGAGCTGCTCCCCCGCCCGAGGGGCTGGCCCCGAGGTTTCTCTGACGGCGGAGCTGGGCTTCAGGGCGCCGCAGAGGAGCCGCGGGCGCCATTGGTCCTCAGTGGCCGGGGGGAACAAGAACCCCGTGGCCTGCCTGACACCGGCCCCGTCCCTCCCTGAGGGAGCTCCCGGGCTCGCTGGTCTGCCACCTGCCTGCGCAGCCGGGCCCCCGGCGATGGGGATGTAAACGTATGAATCAGCCGGGCGCGCCAGCCCCAGCGGCAGAACCTTTCTCTAGGCGAAGCAATTTGCAGCAAAATATGCTGTAAATATTTGCTCAGCTCAGGAAAATGACTTTAATTGCATAATTAAACTTGTTGTCAATGCTGCTTCCGGACAAAATGACTGGGGGGAAGCTGGGACCACAGCTGGCCCCCTGAGTTTGTGGAATAGAGGGGCTGACTGTTCGCAAAGACTTTCTCTGGCCCCGTCTTTCCTCCCCGAAATGGGGGTTTTGAGATCAGTCAGCGGGGAAGGAGGAAGGGGCTCAGAGAGAGGAGAGAGGGGAAAAGTTCCCCAAATCAGAGAAGCAGCTGCAAAGGGACCCCCAGGCGCTGGGGCAGAACTGCCCCTGAGTTTCCGGAATGCCCTGTGCGCGCCCGCCTCCCGTGGGTCACGGGTAACCTGAGCAGATAACCCCTCGCTGAAGTAGAACGCAATCGTAGGTTAAAAGAAATTTGCCTTAGAAGAAAACATTGCATTCCAGCCATTAATGAAAAGCCAGGATTCCTTGATAAGGTGGTTAACACACAAACACGGCGCATAGCCAGGCCCAGAAGGCCGGCCACACGCTGGCAAACCCACAAAGAGACGGGTGGTCCCCGGGGTCCGGGGAAGTGGCACCGGGAGTGACTGCCGATGGGAGCAGGGTTTCTTTTTGGGCTGATGACATGTTCTAAAACTAGATTGTGGCAAAGGCTGCTCATTCCTGTGACTATATTAAAAACCTCCGAATTGTACGTTTTAATTGGGTGAATTTTATGGTATGTCAATGACAGCTCCATCAAGTAGTTTTACAAAAGAATAAAATGGAAAACAAAATTGCCTCTCAGCTTGCATTAGAAGCCAGCTGTTTACCGAAGGCTCTGACCGGGGGGCCTGCACCCATCTTGTCAAACAACAGAGGAGCACAGAAGAGGGCGGCACCGGGCGGGCAGAGAGACCAGGAGGATCCGAGGAAGGGGACTGACTTTCTCACTGTGGGGCTCAATGCCAAGGCCCACGAACATCTCCAAATGGTCACTGAGCATCTTAAAAATCATCTCCCCCACCTAGGGAGGAGAAACAGGCCAGGACAGAAACTGCAAACAATCCTGAGGCCAGCAGGTGGCAGCGCTGAGACCTCCAGGCCCTCAAACTCCAGGCGGATGCTCATCAGCTCTGAGTCCATGTCAGGACCCAGGTGTGGGGGGAGGCGGGGGGCAGGGACCTCCCTCAGCTCTGACAAGAGGAGAGAGGGTTTGCTCATGTCACCCCGCAGCAGAGGGGCTGGACCAGGGGCTCCAGCCACGCAGGCGCCCACTTTCCTTCTCTCCCCGCCCTGGTAGCAGAAGCCAGTGGAATGGAGGCTGGGTTATGGAGTGAGTAACCACTGCAGCCACTAGACTCCTGGTGCAGCCCGAGCCTCAGTTTCCCCAGCTCCCCAGGAGAGGCTTGCCTTGCCCCCCAGAGGTCCTTCCACCTCTAACCTGCCCTGAAGTCGGAGCCATGTGGCTCTTCAGTGGGCCCCTTAGAGTTGGGACTTAGTGACCCCGGGTCCAGGTGTGGGGGCAGTGACAAGACAGACAGCGTGGGGTGGGCTGCCTTCAGGCCATGAGCACCGTCCACTCCCAAATAGTTCACCTGGAGAGCATCGCATGCCGGCCGCCCACCCCCTGACGCCCCACTCCCTGCTTGTTCCAGCGATGACACCATCTGCCCCTCATGTACAACTGAGCTCCTCCAACCTGAGGACCCCGGGAAGGGAGGCCGGAACAGGGACTCAAACTCATGGGCACGCCTGCAGGTCCCCGACCCCCCCTCCCATCCCCCACCCCAGGCTGGTTTTGTCTTTAAGGGCATGGCTGAGCTCAGACAATGGGGTATTAGCTGGCTTTGCGAAGCCCTTGGATCTCCTGGGGAGCCAGAGGGGCCCTTCTCTGTGGCCAGGGGCAGCTCCCACAGGGAAGCCAGCACCTGGAAAACAGTGGCTGCCACTCACAGGCCAGACCCTGGAAGGTGCAAGGGTGCTTTCTGGGCCAAGGTTCCCCCATCAGGGGAGTGGGCATAGGCACCTGGGCTGCCGAGACTGCCCCAGAGCACTCACCCCCCGCCCCGTGGACCCCCTAATAGAACACTCTGCCCTCAGAGGTGAACCCAGGTCTGGCCTCGGTGGGCACGGAGGCTGCGCCTGTCTGTCTGAAGCCTGGGGAGGCCTTCATCACCATTAAGACCAGAGACCGGGAGCCGGAGGCCTGCTGACTCATGCAGCAGCTGCCTCCCCGTTATGTGAAGTGGAGCTCAGAGCCGTTAGCCCAGAGGAGATGAAATTTACATTTTGAATTAAGTCGGATCATCAGACCCAGGAAGATTAAACGTCAGTTGGAGGGATCTGTGGGCTGCAGAGGCAGGGCTCAGCCAAGCATCCCAGGCTGGCGCTTTCTTTTTATTTTTTTCACCGACTGCAGGCAAAGGGGACGGGAGGGCACTGCTGCCAAGTCAGCTGGAGGCACAGGGCGCTGGAACGTTGAGACGCTCCTTCTCTCTTCAACTTGGGCAGAAGTCAACTCTGATCTGTCCGAGTCCCTCCGTCTTACTCTCCGCTAATGGCGGGTGTTTACTGAGCACCCTGATGTGCCCACACACTCACCCCTTCTTTATCCCCCGGCCTCTCGGGGAGGGAGGCTGAGGGAGGAAGTTGACACAGTGGTGTTAACAGCTCAAGGTTCTGAGTTACGTTAGGAGTTTGGTTTGTCTTTTAGGTGTAGCATTCAGGAATCAGAGACGCCCCCTCCCGCCCCCACACACATACACGCACACAATAAAGCTTTGAACCCGTCCCCATGGTCTGTGTGAGCGGCGCCCCCTGCGGTTGTGCAGTGCACACCCCCCAGCCACCCCGGTGGAGTCTGCCCCCCCAAGTTGGAACAGGCCCACAGGCTGGGATGGAGACCCAATGGCAAGTGGAGTGTTTGCACCTTCCTGTGGCCACGGGTGTGTCTGACCCACGCCTACTGAGGTCTGTCCTTCCTGGAACGGGACAGCGCCTCGATGGCCTCCTGGTGGAGGGGAGGGTCCTCTATCAACAGGTCTCCCTGCTTCATGGTGAGTGACTCCCAGGAAGGGGTTTTAACTCGAGTGGCCTTGAATTGACTTGATCCAGCAACCTTTGCGGCTGCCGCAGGAGAGGGCACGCTCTGCAAGCAAACGCTGTGCTCCCCGCCGGCCACGCTTCCCCGATGGCCGCTCTCCAAGACCCATCCGTCTCTTCCCAGTGAATAGCGGTTGGACGCCCTGGCTGCCCGGCATGTGGAGTTGGCCAAAGTGCTTAGAGGACCTGATCCTCTAATGAATGGGTCCCACAGGAGGCCCTGTCCCTTTTCCGGGGTCACTGAAACCTTTAAGCCTCAAGTTATCAGGAACAATATTTCCTGCGGTGAGAACCCACAGGCTCCCGTGCTGGTCCTGGTCTGACCCCCACCCCCAGACTGTAATTCTGCCTGGGGAGCTGGGTGCTTTGCATCCTCCCTCCCTCCCTCCCTCCCTCCCTCCCTCCCTCCCTCCCTCCCTTCCTTCCATTGATCCAGCCCTTTACCCTTCCATGTAGTTATCGATTCTTAGACCTTCCAACCATCCATGCCTCCACACACCTCCATCCATGTACACATCTATCCAGTGGACCATCCGACCTGCTCCCAGGTGCCCGTCTAATCTCTGTAGGCCCAGTCAGCTGTCAACTCAGCACCCATCCTCAGTCCACACCTCCACCTTCCCACCAAGGCCAGGCCGCTGCCGAGCTGGGAGAGCCAGGGTTTGAAGGCGCTGGGCCTGGTTTCCCCCCTATCCCCTGTGTCTCCAGGACAAAGTAAAGGCTGGGCTGACGGAGCAGCAAAGCTGGGCGCTCCCAGAGGTGCGGACAGACTGCCTCAAAGGTTCAGAGGACGGGGGGGGGGGTCAGGATGGGGTGCAGGGCTCATTACATGGCGACCCCTTTGGAAGCCAGAGCTAAAGGGCAAAGTGCAGGACCAGGACCAGGGAGGGTCGAGGGCAGAGCGTGTTTGCGGTGGGTGGGTGGGGGTGGGGTGGCAGGTAGATGCTGTGTAGATGGTCGAAGGATGGAGGTGTGGCTTGGTCAGAGTAAAGGGTGTGGATGAGGGAAAGAGGAGAGAGGGCCCCGCTGGCACAGTGAGGAGAAGCCAGGCCAGGTCGCTCAGCTGGGCCCCGTTCTGCTGGCACAGGGAGGTAGAAAGCTTGTTGGTGATGGAGGTACCCAGTGAGCGCAACTTCCACCCGGAGTAGACCCTGAAATTGTATGCCTTCCATTTTGGGGTGCTGGTTGGCACCGTCCTTCTTAGCCTGGGGAGATGGGCCCAGAGCTGTCAGTGAGAAGAGGCCCAGCCCACTTGGCTGTCTCGGGGTCTCCACCGACGCTCATAGCCAGCGGGGACCTGGGGCCTCCCAGCCCACAGAACGGGCTGGCGTCAGGAGCTTGACTGGCTGCAGCTGGGAAGCCACCGCTCGCCTCACCACGGTCCTTTCATAATGGCCGTTGCTGATGGGCCGGGAATGAGGTGGCGGAGGAAACCAACCAACTTCCCAGGGTCTTGCCTCTGGCAAGGGACAAGTGTAGGCCTCTCTGGTTTCAGACAGAAGTGCTAGCCTGCTGTTATGCTAAAAACTTCAGCATCTGTAAAGTTCTGAGCTAATTTTCAGGGGAGAAATTAGATGAGAAGTGGCTTTTAAAACCCAGAGAATCTCGTGTTTAAAAACTTGGTTGCCAGGGAAACGCTTTCTCCGACACTTCTTCGACACCACATTACAAATTAAATCCCCTAAGTGAAGGGTAATGAAGGTAATAGCTGGCCCTGCTGCAGGGAGAGAATGCAGCAAGACAGTTAGGGGGAAGGCGCCCCAACTTCTTAGGGCACAGCCCCCTTAGCCCCGGGAGAGCGGGCCCATTACTGCACGTGGGGGTCTTGAAAGCACCTCCAGAGGAGAAGGCCAGCCAGCGAGCAGCTGCGCGCCATGTTCTGTGAAAGGCCAAGCAAGTGATTGCTGAAAGGCAATCTTAAATGTCACGCTGCTACCCTGTTGGCTTTGAATAGGTGAAGAGCTCCGCGAGCCAGCTAATGAGCAGATTGCGAAGGCTGCAGTGTTCCGGCCCCCCGCGGCCGTGCTAATGTATGTGGTGCCAGGCAGAGCTGAAGCAATTGTTATCTGCCACCTTCGGGAGGGAAGCAATTTAACATTTAGTGTGTGGCCTCAGCCATCTAGCCATCCATCTGTCCATTCATCTCTCTCCATCTGCTCATTCATCTAATTGTCCATAGGAACATCTATCCACCCATCATCTATGCACCCATTAATTTAATCATCTACCCATCCATCTATCTGTCTAGCTGTCCATCCCACTCTCTATCTGCCTAGCCACATGTGTGTGCATACACACGCGGGGATGGACGGATGGATGGACGGACGGATGGATGGATGGATGGATGGATGGATAAATGGGTAGGTGGCATATAGATGGATAATGATGAAGAAATGGATGGTGGGTGAGCACTGAGCTAGGTACCCATTCACTAATCCAACCATCCATCCTCTGATTCACCCATCCACCCAGTCAGTGGGTAAACATTTACCGAGCAGCATATGATAACAGCAGCTCCCACTCGCTGCGTGCTTACAGTGTGCCAAGCCCTTTCCGGGCACCATCTCCTTAGCTCCTTCTCTCACCGCTGAAACTTGTCCCCCTTCCGTAGGCCAGGCAGTGGAGGAGTTCTAACAGCTAACGAGGTGGGAGCTTGGGCTTCCACCCTTGTCTCCACCCTGAGCGTAAATCCCCAGAGGGGGCCATGGGCTTGGGGCCATCCATCGCCAGGGTTTCAGCCCATGAGCAAAAGGTGAAGGAGGATGGGGACAGAGAGTGGAGGAGGTACCAGGAGGAAACCCACATCTGAGATTCCAGAGGCCAGCTGCCTGTGCTGACCTCCTGCACCGCCCGACAGACATGCACGCATGCATGCACACACACACACACTCACACACACACTCTCACACACACACACACTCTCACACACACACTCTCACTCACACACACTCACACACACACTCACACACTCTCACACACACACAAACACACACGCACACGCGCGCGCGCGCACACACAAACACACACACTCACACAGACACAAACACACACTCACACAAACACACACACACGCACGCACACGCACACACACACTCACACACACACTCTCACATGCACACACTCACATGCACACACACACATACACACACTCAAACACACACACTCACGCACACACACTCACATGCACACACTCACACACATACACACACTCACACACGTACCCCCCCCCCACACACTCACATGCACACACACACATGCACACACTCACACTCACAAACACACACACACTATCACACAAACACACACGCACAAACACACACTCACACACACACACGCGCACACACACTCACATGCGCACACACACATACACACACTCAAACACACACACACTCTCACACTCACACACTCCCCTTCCATGCAGCCCCTTCCCACAGGGTAAAGGCTGCCAGCGTGGCCATGGAGCCAGTGCCAAGGTGAAAAGTCCACGGGTTAGAACCTCAGCAGAGAGGCCAAGCCTCTGGGGAGTCCCATTCCCAGAAGCCGAGACTTTTCCCCTAGTGAGCTTTGGTCTGCGGCCTCCGCCCCTTTCCAGGGAATGCCCAGTAGGCAAACTGATGCTCCAGCGCTGGCCTCTGCCTCCCCCTTCACCTCATTCCAAGGCACCCTCGCCCCCCAGAACTGGGCTGGTGGTGTTTGGACTTCTCAGTCCCCCGTTGCTGACATACAGGGGGTCTGAGGTTCATACTGAAGTCGGCGGGTGCTTGTTGAGCACTGCGCCTGCCCAGCCAATGTGCCAGCTGCGAGGGGCCCACCGTTCTCCTGTGGCAGAGGAGGCGGCTGAGGTTCAGAGCGGCGCAGTGGTCCTCAGGTCAGACACCTCATTTCCACAGAGGAGGGTCTCCTTTTGAACCCTGATACCTGGTGCACACTCATGGGGTGAGCAGCTAGAGCCGCTGCACTGGGCATGGGCGGGGCTGATAGCGGGGGCTTCGGGGTCAGACAGCCCCTCTGAGCTGTGTGACCTTGTGAGTCACGTTAGCTCTCTGGGCCTCAGCTGCTCGTCTGCACAGGGGAATAGTAACAGCGTGGCACCCAGGGAGCTCTCTGGTAACTGTGTCCTTGCACCCCGAGCTGGGCAGGGCGGGGCAGGGCAGACTGTCCGAGAGGGAGCCCTGCGGTAGCCGCTGGGCCTGGGCCGGGGCTGCAGTGTCAGAGGGGCTGAAGCCCCAACTACCTCGGAGCCAGCTGGGACCCTCGTGTCCGGCTGATGGGGTGCAGGAGCTGCGTGACTTGCCGCAGTCCCTGGAGGCTCAGGGGCAGAGAGGGGTTCGAGCCCCAGTGCGTCGGAGCCCAGCCACCTGCTGACCCCTATGGAGCCGGGCACAGGTTTCTCTGGACGCTGCTGCAGACACTGCCGCTGTCTTACTGATTGGCGAGGGTCTGATCACCCAGGCCCATCTGCTGAGTGCTCTCCCCAAGGCAGGCGCTGGGGGGCTTGCGGGAAGCCAGCCGTGGCTCAGGCTTGGGGCAGTAGATTTGCATCTGGGGGCTCCCTGGCCAGGGTGGGTGCTGCAAACACTATGGAGCTGCTTCCTGAGCCCAGAGCCAAGCCTGTGACCTTTGTCCTGCCCGGATAAAATCCTCCCATCTGCTCCCCACGGGCCCACCAGGTGCCGGGCACCCCTCCTCGCGTCCCCCCACACGCCCTCGAGGGCACGGCTGCTTTCATTCCTGGCTGTGTCTGAGCACGCGGGGGTCTTGACTGTGAGCGCCCCTCATCTCCGGGTGTCTCAGGAGCCAGACCCCCGCGTTCACTCGGGCTCCCCGGCCACCCGGCCTCAGCCCCCGCCCCCCCCCCCCCCCGCAGCTAGCACACCAGGTGGTCTGTGGTCTCGACCGACAGGGAGACTGAGGCTGAGCGCGGGGCAGGGGCAGAGCTGAGCTCCCCTTCCTCTCTGCAGACAGCCTGTGAGTCATCCAAGGTCGCCTGGGCTCCGGCGGTGGCGGCGTTTTGACTGCCGGTCAGGTCCGCCTCGTCACGACGCGCCGCGGGGAGGGCAGGCGCGGGGGCGAGGGCCTCTTTAATTCATGAGTTACTGGCAGAAGCACAATCTCCGGGGAAGATTGATGACCGGCTGCAGGTATTGGTGGGTGGATTCATAAAGCTGTCGGCAGCCGGCCGTAAATCAGATGAATATTCAAGATTCCGCCTCGGGAGCAATTCTCCGGCTCTGGCAATAACAAGATGGATTGGACGCAGGAAGCAGGCGCCGTGGCCTCAGGAGCCCCAGCCCCGGAAGCTGGCTTTTTCCACTTGCACAGAACTTCTGCTTTAGCCTGGAAAACTTGGGCAGCTGCAAAGAGAGAGGAGAGGAGGGTGTGGACCCAGGCCCCTGCAGACCCCGTCTCACAGACAGTCTTTGTGGAGGCATGAGTGACATGCAGTGACGCATGCAGGTCTCAGGTAGAAAGTGGGGTGCCCACGGCCGCCGGGTCGGGTCCAGTCCTGCCCGACTGGGAGGAGGCTGCTGTGACCCTGGACCGGCTTCTGGCCTGTCTCCTGGGTAAATACCCGGTGGAACAGGTTCGGATATGTGGGTGCCCACTGCACACAGGAGACAGCGCAGGTCCCCCCGCGTGCGGCCTCGGGCCTGTGTGACCCCACCCCAGACACCTCTGTCACGGTCCCACCTGCTGACAGGCTCCCGCCTACTGTGGGTCAGGCCCCACCCCAGGGCATTTGCACTGGCTTCTGCTCCTGCCTGGAGACAGGTAGAGATGAGCCCCCCACTCCCTGGAGATGGCTGTTTCCTCTTCCCTCATCCCTGTCCTCTGTAGCTGTCCCCTCCTGGGGCCCCACGGGCTCACCCAAGGGAGACCCTGAGGATGCAAAGGCTGCAGGAGGCCCCTCTGCCCTCCCCCCTCCAGTCCCACCCGTCAGCAGATGTGGGTCCCCAGGAGGAGTCACCACGGCCTTTGCGGCAGGGAGCTTGCTTGCTTGGGTTAGGTGCTGGGTGCGGTCACCGCTGGTGGTCCCACCGGGAACCTCCTCTCACAGGCCAGGAGGTCACTGACCGCCCACAGCCCCCCAGTCTCTGCCTGTGGGATCAGCCTTTCCTGGGGGAGCCCTGAGCGGTCTGGCGTCTCGCCTGGTAAGGGAGCACTGTGCTGGCCGCAGGCAGAGGGAGGCCCAGGGACTCCTCCCTTTTGGGGCCCACAGCCTCCCAGTGGGGCCCTCCCTTTGGGAAGGTTGTTCCCCCACTCCCCCTCCCATAGGTGAGTTCTCTCCTCACCTCTGTGGCTTCACGGGCACCAGCCAGCACCACGGGCACGTGTCCCATGGGGTTGGGAGCCTTTAGAAGTCAATGCACGAGACACCCCCCACCCCTGGGTCTCCCCATCCTGGTACAAGGCTGGGCCCCAAGATTCATCAACCTCCCTGAAGTCTGAGCCCCCAGGGTGGGGAAGCCCAAAGCGACCTCTGTCCACAGGAACTGCACCCACTGCACCCCATTCTCTCCTGGGGGGTGTGGACAGAGGACGCAGTCCCCTAATCCTGGCACCTGTCCGCAGCGCTGAGAGGACTCACAGCCCTGGTCCTGGGAGAGGGGAACTGTCCCCAGTATCTGTCAGCCGGTCCACCAGGAGCCTAATTTCCTTTTACAGATATTGGTGCCATCCATCAACCCCCTCAAATCAACTCCCCAAAAGGCAGCTGCCCCCGGTGCCCCCTGTTGAGTTAAAAGTTCCTTGTCCCAGTTTCCAAAGCCCGAGGAAGAGCCTTAGCAACCCCGGCACGGCTGCGGGAGCCGAGCGCGTCATGGAAAAGCGGGAGGCTGGCGATTGGGCGGCCTGTGCTGCAGCGCCGAGTCCCCAAACGCCTGGAAAACAGCGTAATGTATTCCTGCCTGCAGCCCTGAGCAAAAGCTCATTTCGTGTCTTGTGTTTCCATTTCCTGAGGATTAATAAGTGTGGAGGGGGGCTTGGGCTTCATGCCGAATATTTATTTAGTCAATATACACATCAATTTAGCAAATTAGAGCTTGCAAGCCATTCCTAAGCAAAGCTGTAAAAATAATAGCTGTACTTTAAACTTGTAATGGATTTGGTGTGGGGGGCGGCAGCTACGTGCCGGCACTTCGTAAGCATGAAGTTTTGTTGTCCTAAAACTTCGCTGAACGTCTGAGTCACTGTGGGCGTCTGCGACGAGAGCAGGCATCTACCCCGCACCTTCAGGGTCCACGGGAGGGGCCTGGGCCGGGGACTCTGGGAGCCCTTGGAGGAGCTGAAGGGTGGGCTTTGGGGCAGGTGACCGCGTGGAGCCCAGGCCCCCGAGCCTTCCGGCTGCGTGGGGCACAGGGCAGGCTTGTCGGCCGTGGCAGTGCTGACCTTTGGGGCTGGCTGATGCCCTGATGGGGGGGCTGGCTGATGCCCTGATGGGGGGGCTGGCTGATGCCCTGATGGGGGGGCTGGCTGATGCTCTGATGGGGGGGCTGGCTGATGCTCTGATGAGGGGGCTGGCTGATGCTCTGATGGGGGGCTGTCTGGGTGTTGTCAGATGTTCTGGCAGCATCCCTGGCTTCCACCCACCAGGTGCCATCAGCAGCAGCCCCCTCCCCAGCTGTGACAACCAGAAATGTCTCCAGACATTGACACCTGTGCCCTGGGGTGGGGGCAAAATCTCCCCGCCCTTGAGAGTCACTGGTGTGGAACAAGGTTCTCAGCCTCTCTGAGCCTCCGTTTCCTCGTGGAGACCCCGTTCTGTGAGCAAGACACCCCCTCCACTCCAACCCACCGAGATAGTGAGTGGCAACGGATCTGATTGGTGAGAAAGTGGGCTCAGAGGGGGCAGGGACTGGCGCAGGGCACGGTGCCAGCCGAGGCCGAGCTGGGGCGGGCACGGCGTTTCCTGGTTCTTGCAGTGGCTCCCCTGGTTCCTCAGGCCTCGGTCCAAATGTCACCTCCTCAGAAAGGCCTGGTCCCCTGGTCAGGGAGGTTTAACCCTCTCCATGGCTCCTTCCTTCACTGTGTGCTCCCTCCAGGCCCCGCCCAGTGGGCCCCACGCTTGTGTGTGTGCTGTCCCGTTCTTGTCTTGTCTTGTCTGTCTCCCCCTCACCGAGCAGTCACCCAGGGTGCCTCAGGGGGCTTCCTCCATCTTGTCCCTGAGGTGTCGCCGGCGCATGGCGCGCAGTAGAGGAACTAAGCAGAGACAGGGCTTCCAGCTGACCAGACCGCCCGATCTTTTCTTATTCTCTAGCAAGCAGGCCCCCACTTCTTAGCTGCCGGGCACAGGGATGTGGACCAAGCGCTGGCCAATGAGATGTCAGTGGGAGTCCTTTGTGTGGCATTACAGGGAGAGAGCAACCTCTTCCTTATCCCTAGTTCCCTTCTCACGCCTGGAATGGGGACGTGGTGGCTGGAGCACCAGCAGCCACTTTGGACTATGAAGTAGAAGCTCTGTGTTGAGGATGAGGGGCAACAAGGTAGAAGGGACCTGGGCTCTGGTGGCTTCTGGTCTCACCCTGGTTTCTCTGTTCTGGGCACCACACTGACTGCTGACCACTGCTCTGGCCTCGGGGAGTCCCCAGGGTGGAGGAATAAGCAGATGACAGTCATTCTGTGCAGGTGGTTCCCAGATTAACAGGTTTCAAGGGGTCCTTCAGCTAGAAGGAGCTCGCCCCACACTGCTAAGTCCAGGCCCGGCGGTGTCAGTGGCCCCAGGAGAGAGGGGGAGCGCTGCGTGTCGGAAGGAGAACACAGGCCTGGGCGGGCTTCAAGCTCAGGAACCCGGGCTCCTTAGATGGCATTGCTGCTTCTCGACAGTCAGTCAAGTTCATTCATTCATTCATTCATTCATTCATTCATTCACTCAATGAGTGCCAAATCCAGCTCCTAGAGGCTGGGGACCAGATGATAACACCACAGCTTCTGGAATCCTCCGGTGAAACAGACTTGTTGGGAGGACAGACCTTGAACCAGTAAACAGGGAAATGGAAGGTTATGGAGTAGGCGAGCTTGGCTGGGAGTGAGAGGGGTCGAGAGTGGTTGAGTGTGGGGCTGCAGATGGGGAGCGGGACTGAGGCCGTGGTGGTGGTGGTGGTGGTGGGGGGGGGGGGGGGGACATGAGCTGCCTGGCTCTCTCACACCCTTGTCTCTGGTCTGCCCCTGGGAGAACCCAACCTGCAACAGAGCATTAGCTCCTTCAATCTTCTCAGCACTGAAAGGGCACCCATCCTTGCTCCCAGTTTACAGAGAAGAAAACCGAACTGAAGCCCAGAGAAGTGAAGTCTTCAGATGAAGGACACACAGGAAGTGGCAGTCTGGTTCCGGTCTGTGCTAACGCCCTGCCCTGGCTCTGCTTGGTTCCACGGCAGCACAGGGCTGGGGTGGGCCAGAGTTCCCCCACGTGGTCCCTCACAGCAGCTCCTGGCCTTGGTACACACACGGCTGAGTCTGGGGCCCCATTGGACCTGCTGAATCTGAGACCCAGGGTGGGGCCCAGGACCCCCCTCCCCCGTGAGAGCCATGGAGACCAGCGGTTCCCTCTGGCTGCCAGCAGGGGCAGATGGGGGGCCACAGGGTGTGTCTCCGTCGGCTCCGGGGGAGGGACGGGGGCTGTGGGGATGGAAAGAAGGTATCAGATTCAGGCCAAATGACAGCCCCGGATGGATAGGATGTTGGCAGTGAGGCCAAGAAGAACCAAAGATCACCCTGGGTCTGGACTTCGGCTTAAATCAGCGAGTGGGTACAAGTCCTGAGTGGGCACTGGGGGTGAAGCAGGGGTGGAATTGGGGTCCACATGACGACGAGTGGCGGGGACACATCTAACGGGTCTGCCACCTCGCGACCGACTTGATCTCTCAAAGCAAGACTCTGGGACCTGCTGCCTCAGAGGGACGACAAAGCCAACCGGTGCCGCTCAGGCCGCAGGGAGGGCGGGGGTCAGGCCGGTGCTGACGGCCCTCACGCTCCAGCGCAGCCCGTGGCCTGTGAGGGGGCAGGGGCTCCGGCTGGCGGCTCTGCTCAGAGGAGCCCTTTCCACGCCATGGTCCAGCCCAGCAGGGAGGGCAGGCCCCGGTGGGAGGATCTTGGTCCTGATACGCTAACCGCAAAGCGGCCGGTGCTCAGGGGAAGCCGACAGCTGTGCTCCAGGATCACATCTGTGGCTTTGACGCATGGCTGTCCGCCGTCGTGCCCTGCCCCGGAGGCTGCTGGGAGGAGGCAGGGCAGCTGCCTGGCACACAGTAGGCCGTGCCTGACCCTGCACCACCCGCACTCAGGGCTGCGTTCAGATGGGGCGTGGCTCTGGGACCAGAGCTGCAGCTCTGAGCTGGGTCCAAGCTGGGAGCTGCCTCCTGACTCCTGGCCCCCTCGGCCCCCACCTGTGCGCCAGCAGCGCCCTCCCCAGAGATGCCTCCGCTTCCAAACCCGCCAAGAAGCAGCCAGAGCAGCCTGCACCCCGGTGCCTTTGAGAAAGACTGAGCCCCAAACAGCCCTTCCACCCGGGGTGCCACCCAGCTTCGGGGGTTGCTGTTCTGGCAGGTGTGAGGGGGTCTGTCCAGGTCCCCTTCACGGCCCCTCCCTGCTCAGACCGGACTCTGCAGGCCTTGCTCTTGACCAAAACCCTGAGCAGCGGGGCCCGGCCAGATGGGTGGGGCTGCCCCCAAACCAGGGCCTCCGAGCTCTGGGAACGCCCCAGCAGGAGCGCTGGCCTGAGCAGGCGGGTTCATCACTGCCCCTGGGCCAACGCCGCCTGCATGGCTTCTCCCGGCCACTGGAGGGCGCCATCCAGCACGAAGCCGGCCATGATCAGTCCAGCCAGTGCTTGGTGACCTGGAGGTCAGGGTCCCTGGGACGGGTGCTCAGGGGCTGGGCCACACCACTTCCTCGTGCTCCCAGAGCCAAGATGGGGGGTGGGATGAGACAAGATTAGACAAGAAACAGGGACCAGTGCGGTGAAGCTAGGGGGCCCCAGGGATCCCCGACCACCTAGAAGAAGGGGTCTCCTCATGGGCTGGGCGCGGCTGCTGGTTCACGGAGCATCTGCGCCCGGCAGTGCGAGCCACGGTGCCCACGGGAGTGAGGGGACGGAAGTGGGCTGGGCAGACGGTTACAAAGTGCTCATATCTATTGAGCGTTTACTACACGCCAGGCCCTGAGAGCTCACCACCTGCCTGCCTCCCGCCGGCCCCAGCGGCTGGGGACGCCTATCAGCCTCTCCGCCCAGGGAACGGGCCCTGAGGCTCCGTGGGGGCAGCGCATGGCTGAGCTGGCTTGAACCCGGCATCCGGCTCCAGGGCCTGAAACTCAGCCCCTCGGCCACGGCGGAGCGAAGTGTGGGACAGGCCTGGGGTGGTGACAGCGATGGGCGGTCCTTAAGAACCCCAGGCCAATTCTCCACCACACAGTGCCGGGTGGGGACTTGGGGGACATGCACCCCCTGAGGGCTGCCCCCAGGGCAGGACCGAGACCCACTAGCACCAGCTGGAGGGGAGGGGCCCGAGCAGCAGGTGGAGTGTGTGCCCACGAGGGCCTGGCGGGGAGTTGGAACCACCCCATCTGGTCTGTCCCGGGGACCCCCACAGCCTCTGTCACCCCAGGTTCACCTTGGCCCAACTCAGCTGTCTCCAACAGAAACCACTGGGCAGCTAAAGGCCAATTCCAGGGCCACACACAGCCCGGAGGCGGTGCCTGGGGCGGTGGGCCCTCGGGGGGAGAGCAGTGCGAGCCCCCTGCCTGGAAGAGGGACACCCGAGCCGAGGCCTGCAGCCACGTGAAGCGGGAAGGGCGTCCATGAGAGGGAACAGCATATGCAGGGGCTCAGAGGCCAGGGCAGGGCTGAGGGGTGCCCAGTCCCAAATGCAGCGGTGATGTCTGGTGCAGAGCTGGGACGGGGGCAGGGAGAAAAGATGGGGAGATGGAGCGCCGGGGCCGGTAGGCCCGAAAGCCAAGTTCAGGGGCAATGGGGAGCCATGGAAGGTTGCAGCAGGGGAGCGCGGCAGGACTGGCATTGCATTTCCAAGTCCCCTGGATGCTGAGTGGAGAAGGGACAGCGTGGGCAGGAGGGGCGGCTGCTGCCGTGTCTGGAGAAGAATGGCGGTGGCCAGGGGGGTGGCTTTGGAAGGGGGGCAGGGCGGGTGTGCGGGCACTAACGGGTGAGCGTGGTCAGGGCTCCTCTGGAGAGATCTCCCTGGGTGCTGGGAGGACCCGATGAGCAGGGGTTGGGGATACCCGAGCCCCCCAGCTGGGCCCTTCCTGTTCCTGGGACACTGGGAAGGGTCAGGACCCAGAAGGCCTGGTTCTGACTCCGCAGGAGGCAAGGCCACCTCAGAGCACAGGGGAGGCAGGTTGCAGGGGGCCGGGGGCCAGGGTGGGTCACAGTGGGGTGCACAGGTGGTGGGGCTGGGGTTGAACTCCCGGCTGAAGGCAGAGCAGCGGAGGTTTGGTCAGCCCAGGAGAGGGCGAGGGGCCAGGAGGTGAGAGGGCGCCTTCCCCACCCTGGCAGGAACCCCCCAGTGCCTGGCAGGTGCCTTAGATGTCCCCTGCCCGAAGCCAGAATCAGCAAGGAAAATCAATGCTTAACCGGTGCCTCCCGGGGAACAGGGCCGCCACACGTCAGCACCTGGACAGAGACCTGGGCCTTTGGCAGTGCCCCAGTCTGAGTGAGGTCCCTGCCCAAAGTCCGCAGCCGTCAGAGGGTTCAAGTCCATGTGCCTGACTCCGTGTGGGGGCGCTTGGCAGCTGGGACCAAAGGGAAGTGGGTGAGGAGACGGAGGGGTTCATAGGGTACCCCGAACTTCCTGGGGCCCCAGGGTATCTGAGATGCAGCCCTGCTGTGATGGCTTCATGGGGGACCACAGTGGGGAGAGGAGACAGAAGCACCTTGGACGTGCACAGGGACAGGAGGGAGGGACGATGAACTAGGCCCCAAGGAGGGCATGGAGGGGCGGGCACTGCCCTGCCTTCAGGAGCCCTCAGTCTATTGGGAGGAGAGGGCCCTGCACTAAGTTCCTCACTTCTGCCCAGAAACCAGGCACAGAGAGGGTGTGACCGTGCCCACAGTTGCACAGCCTGGGAGAGGGTTTGACCTGCCGAGGCAGCCTGGGGCAGAGCCCCTGCGCTGGGCCAGGTGGACGAGGAGGCCGCGATGAACGGCGCAGCCCTGGTCGGCGAAGGGCCCAGGTGGGGTGCGGCTCCTTCCCGGTTCTGTGCCCCTGAAGGAGCAGCTCAGCCTGGGAGGCGGCTGCTGGATGCTGATTCCTGGGCCACACCCGCCCTGCAGGGCAGCACCCTGGCTGGGGGCCCTGGAGTCGGCATTCGATGGCGCTCACGTGGGGTGCTGCCAACCCCCAGGGTGGTGCTGACCCTGGGAGCACAGCAGGTGCCTCGGGCTGGACCCCGAGGGGCCGACAACGTGTGGGTGGAGCTTATAGGACAGGAAGACAGATGCTGACTCCGGGGAGGGCCAGGAAGCTTCGCGGTGGAGTGGGAGCACCCAGGTGGAGGGAGGGCACTGCCCAGCCAAGGCCGAGGCTGGAAGGCAGCGCTGCCGGGCGGTGGATGGACGGGAGTAATAGGTCTGGGGAGCCGGGGAGGCAGTGGAGACAGGTGGGTGGGGCCAAATCTTAAAAGGTCCCGAATGACAGGCTAACTGTCCAGGTTTCCAGCCCCAGCTGGGCCTCAGTCACCTGCAGGAGTGAGTTCACTTGTCCATTCGTTCATTCATGGAATGTACATTTCTTCCTTACCTCGCGCTTGCACTGAGGGGCAGTGCAGAAACCGCAGACAGATCCCTGCGGGCTGTGCTGAGTGTCATCGGGAAGGGGCTGGAATTGCAAGAACAAGGAAGTAGAATGATGGCCGAGTCCCTGGTGTGGCCCAGAGCGCCTGGGTGAGGTGGACACATTGGAAGTGAGACCCTGAAGATGAGTCAGAGGAAGAAAGGAAGCCAGAGGAAGTGCGTGCAAAGGTCCTGGGGCAGGAAGACTTGACTACGTGCAAGGCTGGCGAGGCTGGGGCTAGTGAGGAGACAGAAAGCCTGGGGCCAACAGGGCTGGGCCAGCCCTCCACACCAGGTCAGGGGTGACTTTGAGCAGTGAGCTACCATGGAGGGTTTCAGCAGGGAAGAGTCTAAGGAAATTCACACACAATGCAGGTTCCTGGGCCTCACACATGCCTGCAGGGGTGGGGCCTGGGAATCTGCCTGAGCAGACGCATTGGGCAATAAGATGTGATCTATGTAGGAGGAGGTGGTGAAAGGCAGAGACAGACGGAGACATGGAGACAGAGAGAGAGAGTCACACAGACACAGGCTGAGAGAGACAGGGGCCAGAGACCAGCTGCCAGGGCGCCGGGCACTGACCAGGAGAGGGGTGGGGGTGTAGCGGGCAGGAGCCCCTTGGGAATGAGGGTGTCAGAGACGGCTGCGAAGGGCCGGGACAGACGGACCGAGAAGCCCCTGCAGGGACTGGATGAAAGGTCACTTGGAGAGCACACCTCTGGGTGGGGGGGGGGTGGATGTGCAGGGTGGTCTCCCCTGCTCTCACAGGAGCTGCCAAGTTGGGGTCCACGGAAATGGAGTAAGAAAGGAGCAGGGGAGGTCTTAGAGCCCAAACGTCCAGTTTTGGAAAGAACCCCAGCGAGTTGAGCTTGACGTGGAGGCAGAGAACTGACCCCCTGTCCCACTGCCCAGGCATCGCCAAGCTTGGGCTGTCTGCAAAAGAAGACCAGGGGCGCCACCTGGTGGTCAAAGCTATGGCTGCGGCCCAGGTCAGGGCCCACAGTGTCCAGGGCACAGGAGGCCTGTCCCTGCAGGTCACCCCTGCTTCTGTAGGTGTTTGTAGCCACCCGATTAACATATGTGCCCTGCAGGTCAGAGAAAAGGCCCAGAGAGAGCGGAAGGAAACCGGCCCCCCGGATTTTCCTGAGCAAGCCTTCTCGATTTCTACCCCCACTCAGCCCCCCATATCTTTTAACCCAAAAAGAGAATCGGACAGAGTTCTGTGACCTGCCAGGCTCCCCGAGCACCTCTCGGTGTGGCCGTCCTGCTGTGTTGGTGGATTTTTTTTTTTTTTTTTTTTACAACATAATCTGAGCGGCTGTGCACACACCAGGTGTGGCCAGGGTTGACTCGGGCGGGCTCACCACCCAGATTGGATTTATAGGAGCGAAGTGCGTTTTCCAGTGTCTGCTTCTGTTTCTGCTTCCCTGGAGGAGACAAACTTTAAAGCCCTCAGCACCGTGAGGGGAAGGGGTGCCAACTAATCCGCATTAGGAGACAAGCACCGTGGCGCTGGGTCCCCCAGGGTCTGCCTGGAAGTGGCCCCTGACCCACCCAGACTTGGAGTTGGGGGTCCTGACTGCCCATAATGGACACACAGGGGTTGGGTGCATGGCAAAGTGCTTGCACCTGGTAAGTGGCTGAGCCCTGATGGGGCCCAGGCCTGGCTGCCCTCGGGCTGGGCTGGAAGAGGGCCTGGCAGCGGCCACGGTGCCATGTGTGTGCGATGGTGGGAAGGGGTCACCCTGTCAGGAGGTCTGTTTACCTCTGCCCCAGGCACTGAGCGTGTGTCCATTGGGAGGTTGGGGTGCTGAGGTCTGAGGTGGGGGGTCACTCAGGGCATGTCACAGCCCAAGGGGTGACTGTGTGTCAGCCACTGCCCACCAGGCCTGGACCAGGGCGAGCTGGGGGTGCTGTGACTCCTGATTCTGTCCTAATCGAGCTAATTTTCAGACTAAGTGCTGGGACTATCCCAAGAGTCAGGGACCGAAGCAGGGGCCGGAGAGGGCACAGTGCAGAGGCGGGGGTGCCTCTGAGACGCGGGCAGCTCAGGACAGGTGTGCCCGGCGCACAGTCAGCCACAGAGCTGACACGGGACTCCTGGAGCAGGCCGGGACCTCGTTCATCCTGAAAGCCATCTTGAGGGGAGGAACAAAGATCCCATTTTACGCACGTGGAAACTGAGGCACAGACAGGTGCCTGCCCAAGGTGGGCCAATGTCAGGGCATGCGGGCCGACTGTGCTCAGATGGGGTTGTCCCCCTTCAGGTCCTGCAGCGCTCACCAGGGGGGCCCAGGTGACCCCACGTCCTCACCTCCCAGCCCAGCGGCATTTTCCAAACATGAGACGGGCCTGCCACACAAGAAGGATTCCTTTCACCCCCACTTTGCCTTCCCACCCACTTTGACCTCTGGGTTTAATCCTGGCTGTGTGACCTTGGGAGAGTAGCTTAACCTCTCTGTGCCTCCGTATTTTCTGCCTGTAAAATAGGGTGAGAGCCCCTTTTTTCGTAAACTGGTGTCCTCGGCCAGGGAAGAAAATTCGCCCTTGCCCAGCATTGCATTTTCGATGTTGGGGTGCTGGTATCAGCGGGAAAGGCGGCCCCCTGGGAGGGCAGTGCAGGAACTCAACCTGAGGTCTGTGGACAGGCTTCGGGTGCTGTGCTCCACCCAAAACCACGGGAGAAATGTCCTGAGTCTGGCTCTTTTTGGCGGGGACCCTGGAAGTTCACTTGCTCTGCCGGTGCCGCAGCCTACGGCCAGCAGAGGGCGCTCGGCCCAAGGCTGTGAAAGGCTGGGAGCTAGTTCAGCTGGTGGCTGGGCGGGAAGATGCCGGCTGGGACTTGGTGAGGCTCCTCTTCCCCAGACATGTTCCTACTACAGAGATCAGCCAGATGGTGGTGCTGGGTGGGGGGCTGCTGGGGTCACGACCATGCGATGGTCCATTTACAAATGCCCCTGCCCAGGCCCCCCTCAGAGACTGTGCTCCGTCGGTCTGGGTGGGTCTGGATGATGTCCCAAGGGTGGAGAATCACGGTGCGGGACCTCTTGGCCCTCCCGTTGAACCCCTGGCCTGGCGAGCACTGTCCTTATTTGTACCCATTTCACAGAGGAGGAGCTGAGGCTCAGAGGTGATGGACTTCCCCAGGTCACTGCGAGGTGGGGCCCCGGCCTTCCTTTACCCCCTGGTGTTCATAGGACGGCGTCGTCTCCTGTGGCCTCTCAACCTGGGCACTGCTGGATGTGGGGGTGACTGTCTGTGATGGGGGCTGGGTAATGCATGCCCCCCCACCCCCTGAATCCCAGCAGCTGCGTGGACCGCACCTTAGACGGAGGAATAGACTTTGCAGATGTGATTCAGCGCCCGAAGTGGGATGTCACCGTGGATTGTCGTGGGGGGGGGGGGACCCAAACAGTGAGGGCCCTTATAAGAGGTGAGCAGGGGGGGAGAAAGAGGAAGGGGGATGGGAAGGTGGAGGGGGAGGATCAGCTGAGGGAGGGGCAGCTCTGGGCGCCGGGCAAGGCCGCAGTCTCCAGAGGAACAGGTGCTGCAGACCCTCCAGCGCCCACTCCCCGGGCGGGACCTCTGGCCTCCAGCCTGGGCTTTTAGGCCTCGTCCCTCTTGGCAATTGGCTGCGGCAGCAACGGGAAAGCACCCTTCCCCTTCCTCACCCACCGGTGACAATCAGACACGCCTCCTGACTCGTCGCATGTGCCCTGGGTGAGCGGGATGTGGGAATGTGGGCCCGGGAGGCCCCACTGAACTGAAGTCATTCTTTACTGAGCTTTTCCCACGTGTGGCCTGGCCGGCTGCTGCCCCGCCAGCTCGTCTGACCCTCGTGGAAAGCTTCCCGTGTGCTTGGTCGCCTCCCGGCCACGGCAGGGGGAGGCTCAGAGCCGCCGGGTGGGCGCTGGGGCTGGGCGCACTGACAGGGAGGGCAGAACCGGGGCCACCTCCAGAGCCTCAGGCCGCCACTCCAGGCCCTCCTCGCCGCGCCCACGCCTCCCACCAGTGGCTGGACTGCGTCTCCAGCATCCGGTGGAGACTCAGCTGACGGTGGCCAAGCCAGAGGTTCCTGGGTGGGGGTGGGGAAGGCCATGAATGAGCAAGTCACAACAAGTGGGGCCAGGTGGCGAGAGCCAGGCTGGCTTTGAGTCCCTAACAGCTTCTTCAGCAACATGGTTAAGAGCCCTGGCCTAGCCCTCGCTGGTTTGGCTCAGTGGATGGAGTGTCGGCCTGTGGACTGAAGGGTCCCAGATTAGATTCCGGTCAAGGGCACATGCCTGGGCTGTGGGCTCCATCCCCAGTGGGGGGTAAGAGGGGGTCGTGCAGGAGGCAGCCAATCAACGATTCTCATCATTGATGTTTCTATCTCTCTCTCCCTCTCCCTTCCTCTCTGAAACCAATAAAAACATTTTAAAGAAAAAAAAAGGCCCCTGGCCTAGAAGCCCAGTAGCTGGGGTTCCAACCCTGTCTTTGCCCCTCGGGCAATTGCCTGCCCTCCCTGAGCCTCAGTTTACCTCTCTGGGCAATGGGCTGCTTGAGGATCACCCAGGGCTGATTTATTTGCCGAGGGAACCCTAAGTTCCCGGGACCCCCTTCTTGCAGGAGGAGGGTTTTCACAGAATACAAAATGCTGGGCCTGCCCGCCCTCTTCTCTGGTGAGCTGGTGGCTCTCTAGTTTCCCCCGTCAGATGGGAGGTGGGCGTGTGCCTCTGGGTGGTGGGTTTATGATCAGGGTTGGGAAAATCTGGTTCAGAATCCGGAAGGCTCAGCCCCAGGCCTGGGCGTCCCTTATCGTCTTGGTCACAGTCACTCACGCTCCCCGGCCTAAGTCACTCTTCTGCTGAAGAGGACAATGACGGCGCTCAGGAAATTCTGGGCGCTCAGTGGGTCTTTAGGAGGCTACGCTCCCCCAACATCAGGGGTGGACCTGGATTTGCTACAGAAAATGCCTTATCACCGTGACCAACTGGAGATGATGAGTCCTGGGACGGTTTGGAACAGCGGTGGCCAACCGGTGGTCTGCGGACCACTGGTGGTCCCTGAGGTCCGAAAGGTTGGCAACCGCTGGTTTAGAAGCTACTTTTGTCCCCAGTGAGTCTGGAGCCACGGCAGCCTCTTTGTTGCCACCAGAGCAGAACTCCTTGGGGCTGGAAGATCGCCGTGTAGTGTCTGAGTCTGTGGGAGGGCAAACTGAGACACCGGGGCGGGGGGGGGGGGGGGGGGCAGCTGGCCGCATTGGTTGGGGTGCTGGACAAGGCCTTACCCGAAGTCTGTTTACAAGAGCGCGCGTGCACGCACAGTTTTCTTAAATGTAAAACTTCTAACAGACAGATCTGCAATATGTCCATCAACACTTAACAAACTCATAAATACATATTTTTAAATCTCAATTTCATTTTTCCACTTGAAATTTCATCCCCACGTTCACCCAGCCTCTTACTCCAGGCACGCCCGGCTGCTCTATGGATTTTCTGCTCAGCACGAGACTTCTCACCGCCCCCCGCCCCCGCTGCTGGGGTCTGCCCCATGGACTTCCCGGCGCCCTGGCTTTAGGGGAGAGGTCGGAGTGGGAAGAAAGTCTACGAGCCATTTCACTCACAGACCCTTTCTCCCAAAGAGAATCCCTCAGGGGACAGCACAGCCGGGCGAAGGGCGAAGGCGTTCTCCCCGAGAACCCTGAAGGCCCCCCCCCCCCCCCCGCCCCAGGTTGCTACAGAGCCAGCCTGTCATTTGAAATGCAACATACTTTTTGGCATGTGATCCTGTTTTGTTTAATCCTCAAAGGCTTTTAGCATCTTCTCTTTATCCCTCGTTTTCCAAAATTTCATTAGAGCAGGTCCCTCGGTTGAGGCTTGTAGTCACTGTGCCAAGTATCAGGAGGGTTTTTCCACTTAAAAATTCAGTCTATCATTTGGGGACTCGTTGTGTTTGATCATTCATGCCTCCTACTTTACCCATATTCTCCACTTAGGAGCAATAGGGCTTATTCAGTTAATCCTGTAAATGTCTCACCTTTGTTATTGTCCATTTTATAAACAAATATTTATCTACTTATCTGGGGCAAATTTTCTTGCTGTCTTCTAATCCTTCTATTGCTTTTTCTTTTTAAATTTCAGCTTTCATACTTATAATGTCAAGGAGTTTCTCTTCATTTTCCTAAACTTCCTTTTTTTTTTTTTTTAAGCAAACCATTTTTGTTTCCTGGTTGTGATATACTTTCTTCTTTGGAGGATGTTAATGACGGAGCTTTGGTGTTTTCTTCTGTTCACTGCGTTTTTGTTTTTTCCATTTTTTAAATTGATTTTAGAGAGAGAGGAAAGGGGGCGGAGGGGGAGGAAGAGAGAGAGAGAGAGAGAGAAAGAGAGGCACTGATTTGTTGCTCCACTTGTTCATGCATTCATTGGCTGCTTCCTGTATGTGCCTGTGCCTGACCTGGGATGGACCTGCAACCATGGCTCTCAGGATGATGCTCTAACCACCGAGTGCCTGGCCAGGGCCGCATTTTCTCTAGTTCCTCATAATTCCTCTCTTAGGTTTGTTTGCTTTTTGTCTGACCTTCAAGTTGGAAGCTTATCTCAAATGTCTTGTGAAATATCTTTTAAAATAAAATCTGAGTAGGTTTTTTTTCTGTAATTTACAGGCCACTAAAGACCCCATACCTGCCCACCATGCGCACTCCCCAATTTAAAGCCACATATGCCCACCGATTGCATCTTGTCCCCCCAAAATTCTGTGAAAGAGGCATTCTTGATGTTGTGCAAAGTAGGAACAGACACACAGAGAGGGTTAAATGACGGGCATCCACACAAATCCACGGAGTGACTCCACTCCATGACCGCCCCTCATGTGAAGTGCTTTCTCTTTCCTTCAATAAAGAAAGCCTTTCCAGGCTCAGGGAATCCTGGGAAGAAGCCCCCACACCCCCTTCCTGAAGTGGATACCTGATTTCTGCCAGCTCAGCACCCTTCCTTCTCCTTTCTGAGGACTAGGTCCACGTGGATGACCTCACTTCCCCCATCACATCAGTCAGAGTACTCCATTCTCCCTGATTGGTCCAAGGATCAGCATGTGACCCATGCTCAACCAATCAGAATCTTCCCTGGGACATTCTACCAGCAGTATTTGGCTTGACGAATTCTCTTTCTAAGTTGTCAGATCATAAGCCTTGGGTGACTGGTGGCCACATAGAGAGAGTCAGAGAGATGGAAAGAGAGGGGCCTAACAGTAATGCCTGAGCTCCTGGACCCAGCCATTCCTGAACTGAGGTATCCCGTGATTTCCCAATTGCACGAGAGAATAGATTCCCTTTAAAAAAAATGTATTTTTAAAAATATATTTTTATTGATTTCAGAGAGGAAGGGAGAGGGAGAGAGAGAGAGAGATAGAAACATCAATGACAAGAGAGAATCATTGATTGGCTGCCTCCTTCACACCCCCTACTGGGATCGAGCCCACAATCCAGGCATGTGCTCTTGACTGGAATTGAACCTGGGACCCTTCAGTCTGCAGGCGGACACTCCATCCACTGAGCCAACCCGGCCAGGGCCAGGCTCCCTTTTAAAAGCCCAGGCGAGCTAAGTTTCTGTCGCTTGCAGCCCAGATGCTCTTGAATCACCGCCCAGACTCTATTTCTGGCCTAAGCCCTCCTGGGCCCACCTGCGATGAGGAGGGAAGCTGGGGTGAGAAAATAGAATTGCCTTTGGGAACAGGCCGTGGTGCTTTTGGAAAAGCACTTCTAACTCATGGGGTAACCCGCGCCCCCCCTTCCCCCCCCCCCACTGTCCAACTTCGGAGGCTGCAAGTTCTGTGCACCTGAAGGGTGAGGGAGGGTGGGCGAGCCAGGGGCAGCGGGTGGGGGATGGACAGGCTTAGCCGCTCTCCGCTGCTGACAGTAGCTAGCTAATTTTCTTCCCGACGAGACCAGAGCTGCCCTTCACCTCCAGTCCCCATTAACTGCCGCACGCTTTGTCAGCATGTTTATGACAAATTAATTACACGGAGAGAAGTCTCGCCGGAGCAGCTCTGGTGTGGGGGCCGGGGCTGGGCTCTGAGATGCTTTCTGATCGTGCTGACAAGGACCTGGTTAACCACAGACCTCGGGCCGACGTGGCAGCAAGCTGTGGGTGTGCCGCTCACCACGGAGGGCAGCCAGAGCCAGGAGCAGTGAGCCGAAGCCCATGTCCTCCCCTGGACCCGGCGGCAGGTTCGCAAACCGGATAGCTAGCGCGAGAGTGATTTGGGGCCCAGGCCACCATGCTGGCCAAGATAACTTTGTCCCCGGAAGGCCGGGCAACACCAGCCCGTGGGAAAGGCCCCGGCCCTAGCGAACCCAGGACCTGCCCGTCTGCCTGGAATCTGTGTGCAGGTGGCTGGGTTCGCTCAGAACGCGGTGTCCCGCCCAAGTCCCAGGCGCACGTGGTCCGCTCGTTTCCTCCCCCCCCCCCCCCCCGCCCCCAGAAGGTCAGGACTTAGTGAGGAGAGAGTGGGACCCGATGCGAAGTGGTCCAGCAGGATGCGGGGAGTGCGGCCTGGGCCCTGCGGCTGCCGGAGCACCCCTCCCATCAGCCCACTGCTCTCTGCACCCGAGGGTCCTGGGGGTCGCACTGCAGACCCAGCCTTGACCCAGCCCCCGTGCTCACTCATGCTGGCCACGGGCAGGAGGCTAGAAGGTCAGCAGTGACGTTTATGGGACACAGCTGTACAGTGCGGGGGTCGTGGCGCCGCTGGCTCCCTCCCGGCCTTGTCCACCTTCGGCTCTTGGTTCGGAACCCCACCTCCCCCCGGACCCTGTGCTGGGGCCAGTCCACTCAGGGGCTGTCCTCTGGGGCCTCTGAATCCCGGTCTTGAAGAGTCATGGCTTCCAGGTGGGAGGTGAACGTGGACATGTCGGGGTCAGCACGACCAGCGCCATCTGGGAACTTGCCTCTGGGCTCCGCAGCTCTGGACCCGGGCGCTGGGAAGAGATGGCGCCAGAGCGCGTGAGCTGCCTCGCCTCAGTGACCAGGCGGTTTGGTTCACTGGGGTCCATGACAGTAGCTCCCTGCTTCCCCAGCCCCTGCTCTGTCCCGACCTGTATCCATGGAGACTCTGAAGCGCAGCTCATGGCCTGCCCCTCCAGGGACCAGCTCACTCCAGCTACGTCCTGACCTTTCCTCGGGGCTTCCTGGCGGGAAGGGATCCCCCCCCCCCCCGCCCCCCTCCCCATCAGGACTCTCCCTCTTGCTCCCTGGGCAGGTCCCCCTTGTTCGCACCCCAGGGCCTTTGCACTGGCTGTTGCCTTCACCTGCAATGCTGCCCTCAGATCTTTGCGTGGCTGGCTCAGGTGCCCCTCCTCCCAGAGCCTGTCCCGCCTGGCGCAGGCCGCCCCTCCCATCACGAGGCCGCCGCCCCCGTGTGCCCCCGTCGGGGTTGTTTTGCACAGCGCCCGTCGCTCTTGGAAACGCTTGCTTGCTTGCTTTGTGAGTTGTCCCTGTTCCTCCTGGCCCCTGATCCCCGTGAGCAGAATTGTTCATCTGTTTTGCTCGTTGCTGTGCCCCGGAAGACAGGGCTAGGACCCGTGAGTGCATGAATGGCCGCTGCCTCTCCTCTCGGGAAGATGGACGAGGGCGGCTACACCACTGCTTCTTGAGAAGAACCAGGGGGCTGAGTGGCTAAGGCCAGGCAGGTGAGGACAGGGGAGGGGCCGTGTTCTGGAAGGCTCCAAGGAGGGCAGCATCACAGGCGTGGGGCTGAGTAGGTCCTCCCTTCCCAGGTGGAGAAAGAGGCTCAGCGCCCAGGGATGGGCTAGGTCTCGGGCTAGAAAGATCTGACCCGCACCTCTAACAGCCTCCTGACTCTGACCCTCTATGCCCCCCTCCCCCCGCCTCCGGGAAATGGGAGGCACTACTGGTGAAGAAATGAATGAGAGAGAGAGAGAGAGAGAGAGAGAGAGAGAGAGAGAGAGAACTTTCAGGGGCCCACCAGGTCCCAGGCTCACCCGCGTCCTCGGCCGGCTCCCCTGGGTCCCCGTGGCTGGCCTCTGGCCCTGCCCCTGCCCCTGCTCGGCAGACACTCAGGCTGTTGCTGTTGCCGATGGCGTCCTCCTCCAAGAAGCAGGGCTTGATGGGGACTCTCTGGGCCGCGTCCCCCTCCCCCTCGGGGTGAGGTCCTGGTGCGGGCATTCGGATTTCTTCTGGGCCAGTAGTGGCGGCAGAGACTGTCAGTCAGCCCGAGAGAGACGGGAGGGGGGCGGTGAGCAGCTGGGCCAGAGCCGGACCCCCAGCCTGGCTCTCCAGCCCTCCCTGCGCTGGCGCCCTGGCCCCCACCTCCCCTGGCGCCTCTGCAGCCTGTCTGGGCTGCAGGTTCTCTGTCCTCTGCCCCTAGGGGGCAGCGTGGGTCCCACCTCCTCCTGCTGCCCAGCTGACCTGGTCCTCCATGCTGTGCCTGGGACTCAACCACCCTCTCCCCTGCCTCCTGCCCCTCCTCCCTCTGCCCAGAAGCTCTAGAACAGCGGTTCTCAACCTTCCTGATGCCGTGACCCTTTAATACAGTTCCTCATGTTGTGGTGACCCCCAATTTCATTGTTACAGATTGAACATAATTAAAGCATAGTGACTAATCACAAAAACAATATGTAATTATATATGCGTTTTCCGATGGTCTTAGGCGACCCCTGTGAAAGGGTCGTTCGATCCTCAAAGGGGTCGCGACCCACAGGTTGAGAACCGCTGCTCTAGAACGACATCTCCAGCTTTGGTTAACATCTTCTCGAGGCCCCCAGCCCGTGCTGTGCTGCTCCTGCCGGTCCCACCCAAACTTCGGAAAAGACTGCCCACACTCAGCCGCCTCCTCTCACTCCCCACACTCCTCTGTCCCCTCAGGTCACCGCTGACCCTGGTGGCTGGACCCCATGGAGCCCCTCAGGCCTCATTGGTCTCCCCGTTCTGGAACCTGCATTCCCTGGCTTCCCCTCCCTCTCAGGCCTCTCTGCTGGCTTTCTCCCCAGCCTGCCTCTGATTACCAGTGACCGGGAGGGTACAGCCTAGGCCTTCTGGTCACCATCGACAGTGCGTAGTAGGGCACCAGGTCCTTCGGCGGCTCCTGCCCTCCACCCTCCTAGATGCCATCCCTGTCGGCCATCTCTTCTGTCCCCCCTTCAGCTGCCCCGACCTCTGCTGCTGCACGCCCGTTGTACAGATGAAAACACTGAGGGTTCCTGAGGGGCGTAGTAGGGCTGGGAGCCTGAGTACTAGCTCTAAAAGCCCCACCTGCTCCACTCTGATGGGTGGAAAGGAATTTCCCATCATGCCTCTCTCTCTCTGCAAAGACTGGCTTAGGTTCCACCCATTGAGGAGCCAAGTGGGGTGGGATGGGCGGATGGCTGCATGACCCCCCGTTACCTGGGGGGCTGTGGCCAGGGCCCGTGGCCGGGGTGCTGTGCACGTTCATCTTGTTGCCTTGTCCCAGCTGCACGGATTTGAGCACAGAACTGTCTATGCGGATGTCCTGTGGCCCCCAGGATCCAGCCGGGGGATCCTGACCCAAGGGACCCGCTGCTGGTGGTGGAAGGAGGTAGCAGGGAGCCGTGGAGCCTGGCAGGAAACACAGCAACATGACCTCTGACCCTCCCAACAGCCACACACACCAAGTGCTGGCTGGACAGGAGACAGGCCTCCGGACCCTTCCTGGCCCCATCGGAAAGGGGGGCCCAGCAGTTACCACGGGGTCCCCAGGAGTCAGAGCGTCACCGGGGCACTCGAAACGCAAACAGCGAGCCCACCCTCCCCCTGCGTCGCCTCAGTGCGCCAGCCCCTCGGCGGGAGGTCCTTCTGGTGTAAGCGCGTCTCTGACCGGCTCAGAGCCTCCGGCACTTCTCTCAGCGCTTCTGTTTATGGTGACCTTCCTGGCTCCCACACGAGGTGATGCTGCACAAATTTACTCTAACATACATTTGAGCAGAATGAAAGGGAAACCCTTTAACATGGAGTCAGCAGTCAGACATGGGCCTGGCTGGAATCGGGGGGCGGGGGGAGGCTCAGAGGATTGACGTTGGGCAAACGTTGATCTAGATTTTCAGACGAAGTTCTGCATTTCACAGCCGGGGAAACGGAGGCCCAGAAGGGGGAAGGGTTCTCTAGAAGTCGCAGGGAGTGCTCCCACGTGAGGGCTGATGCTCTCACTGTTGTCCCTCCCACCACAGTGCCTGCAGGGCCGTATTTCCTCACGACTAGGGTGCCACTGGCGAGATGCATTCCGGTGCTAGAGGTGTGACGACGTGGAGAACACAGTGTGTCTCGGAATAAACAGAATGCTGCAGTGGCCCCTGTGGCATCCTCCTGAGGGGAGCGGCCCGAACTGCTTCTCGTGGGAAGAGATCGGTCCCCTGGGAAATGAGGCGAACGGTAGTGGAATGAAAGGGATTAGGAAGGTTCGAGCCAGGCATGGGAAAGACGCCCTCGCGCTCAGGAGGCCGTGCGGAGGACCGTGGTGATCTGAAGGCCGCCCTTTCTCCTCGGAGGGTTGGCTGCTCCCTGTTCCCTGACCCACCCGGACAGAGCAGCTGCCCCAGGTCCTCCCCGGCGTCTCCCAGGGGACTCACCGCTCTCCGCAGGGGCCGTTAGTTTCACGATGGTGTTCCCGTGTCCAATCTGGACGGCTTCGGAGTTCTGGATGGAGATGTGGCTGTGGGGTCCGTTCTGACAGATCATGACAGGGCTTTGCTGGTAAATGATGCGGGGGGCCCTGGGAGTCCCTGTGGAATAACATGCCACTCAACCCCTCCGCATCCCCCGACGGATCTGGGGCTCCAACTGCCGGCTGGCAGCACCAGGTCTCCTGGCAAGCCTGGACATAGAGTCCCAGTGCCCACCGGGGTGCTGAGTCCGGAGCCCCTAGCCAGGAACGGGCATGTCTGACAAATGCTGCCACCGGCATCTCGGATGACCCTCCCCTGGACATTGTCACGGCAGGTCACCCTGCCTGGGTGTCCTCTGCTGCCCCGAGAGGATCGGGGAGCTTCCTGCTCACCTGCCCTCTGCCCCTCTCCCTTCAGCAGCCACACGCTGACCGTGAGCGCCCCCCAACCAAGGCTGGCGGCTGTCCACAGAGAAGCTTAGCTTGCCTCCCGAGGCATTTTTAAGAATTTGCCTTTGTGACCAGTGTCTAAAATCCGGCTGTTGTCGCAGGGCGTCGCTCCCAGGCTGCTGAGGGCCCTTGGAGCAGGCGTGTCCGCCCACGCGGGCCAGCTGGGCACCTGCCCGGGGCTTTGCCACTGCACACACGGGCCACATTCCCACCTCCGTGGGCCCTGGGCTCTTGTGCCTTTGTGGGCCCACTTCCTCCATTAAAAATATTTTTTAAAATTATATGTTATGTCTGCATTGGGATAAAGACATATAATCTAGGCGAAAGTCGTTATTATGATTATAACGTTCACTGTTTTCTTCTGATTTGAAGAGGAATGAGAACATTTCTGTGGGGCTGTAAAAGGACCGTGGGCTCGAGGCCCTGCGACTGCTGCACCTGGTGGATAAGCCGCCCTGGGACTCCGCCCCCTGCTATCTGAGCCCAGCCCGGTCTCCTTCAGCAATGCCAACTCCAAGCTGGGCAAAGTGCCTACGGACTGTCAGCAACCTCAGGCTGAGCCCTGCGCCCGGGCCAATACAGTCAGGAGCGGGCCGCCCCGCCCAGCCCCTTGCCTTCTGCAACTACAGCCTCAGGCCCTGCCTCCAGGAGGCCCTCCCTGGTTGCTCCCCCGTCACGCTCCTCCCTCCTGGAGCCCCTTCCAGTGACTGGTCAGCAGGACAAGTGCAAGCTTCTGGGAGGTTCTGAAGGCGGAGCAGGCCGAGCGCTCAGCAGGGCGCCCAGAAGGAACACAGGTTGGGCATCAGAGCGTGTCTCTCCCTGCCCTGCCCAGGGAGCATGTAAGGGCCTACCTGGTTGATAAATTGTCCATGTTTTTGAATTCTTATCGAAGTCCAGAAGGTGCTTTTCCTGCATGGCATACAGGTATCGGTTGACATCCTTTGACGTCTTCATCCCCAGGGACCGGGCGATGCTCAAGGCCCTCTGGGGCCCGCTGGCTTCCAGCAACCTTAAGATCTGTCCCTGCAGCTCTGTGGGAGGCAGGAGGGTGGGTGGTTAAGGAGGACTCCGGACTTTGAGTCGGCTCCACTGCTTACTAGCTGTGCGACCCTGGGCAGCCGCAGCCCCTCTGAGCCCATTCCCTCGTCCATCGGACACACATGATCACAGTGCCCACGGAGGCTGTCCCGGGGCCGGGGACGGCACCGAGCCTCCGGGCGCGCCTGGCGCACGGGCTGCACAGTGATGTCAGCTCTCGACCGGAGGGATCGATTCTCAGGCCGTTAGCTTCTTCCACCGCAGAGACTGAGCGCGGCCTGCGGGCGCTTAGTGGGAACCTCCCGTGGGGTGGGAGGGTCACGGCCCTGAACTCTCATAGTCTGTGCTGTGGCGAAGGAAACGGGCCCTTGTCCCAGCAGCTGAAGGGAAGCCAGTGCTCTGCGGTCACCCAGCTGACAGCCAGGTTTCTGGGAACGGCAACTGTGTCTTGCAGGGTCCCGTCTGCTGGAGAGAGGAAGACGGCCAGGGGTGCAGGAGCAGGGAGGGCACGGGACTCTACCAGGCGAGCTCTGGTCCTGCCCTGCCTCTTTCCAGCTGTGCGGCTGCCCTGCTGCCTAACTTCTCTGGGAAGAGGCGGTTGAGTGCCGTCTCCTCGCATCCAGGGAACCCTGGGTGCGGCCTGGCCCGTTGTAAGCGCTTGACCAATGTCAGCTCTTTTGGTCTGTGGGCTACAGACCTGGCTAAGAGGGTCTAGGGCAGCGGTTCTCAACCTGTGGGTCGCGACCCCTTTGGCGGTCAAACGGCCCTTTCACAGGGGTCGCCAAGACCATCCTGCGTATCAGATATTTACATGACGATTCATAACAGTAGCAACATTACAGTTATGAAGTAGCAACGAAAATAATTTTATGGTTGGGTCACAACATGAGGAACTGTGTTTAAAGGGCCAGAAGGTTGAGAACCACTGATCTAGTGTGATGTTAACTTTGTTCTATCATCATCATCATTGTCATCATTACTTTCTGTTATTATTGTACTTTGCTGAGCACCTACTATGTGCTGGCACTAGGCTGAACCCTTTGCATCTAATCCTCTCGAAACCCTGCAAAGCAGCCCTGCTCTCGTCTCCATTGGCCAGAAGAGGAAGTGAAGGCACGAAGAGGGGACATTATGCACCCCCGAGGGGCAGAGCCTGTATTCAAACCCAGGCCCAAACCCAGGCTTGTCCGTTGCCAGGACTGCTGGTGCTGGGTACACCGCCCCCACCCAAGGTTGGCAGGTTACCATGGCTGGGCTGGGCCGGCTCTGCGGGAACCATTTCTCCAGGCCCACCCTCTCTCAAGCGCCATTTCGCAGAGTCATCGCAATCCACTTGCAACTTATCTTTCATCCGGTAGAGAACACGGTTGATGTCCTTCCTGGGCACTTGGCATTCCTTTGCCAGCTGGGCAGCCTTCACAGGGGTGCCAGCGCCCTTCAACACCTGCAGGATCCTCTGCTCAAGGTCTGGGAGAGGAGAGAGGGGCAGGGAGAGAGCTGAGTGCCCAGGCTGGAGCCTGGGCTAGAGGCTCGGGGGAGGGGCCTGGGCAGAGCCCGAGCAGACATCCACCAATGACTCTTCTGTTCAGTGAGAGGCTCATGGGCTGCTCAGAAATGACCTTGACTGGACAGCCTGGTGGCCAGAGGAGGTGTCCGGGCCTTTCACGGGTCCTCCACTTGCTGAGAGTGGCTAGAAGGCAGGTGGATGCTTAGCTCTTAGGTGTCCTCAGAGCAGAGGGGAGTGGAGGTGGCAGGATGCGGAGAGTGAGGGTAGGGGGGCAGGAGGACAGGGGAGAGGGGAGGGGGGAGGGGCAGTGGGCCAGTGGCCCGAGGGAGGCATGCCACTCTGTTCCCAGATCCCAGCCACCTCCTCCCTTCAAAATCTGCCCTCCTCAGGCTCGCTCTCCCTGCCTGTGTGATTTGCCCTGGAAATACTGCTCCCGGCTCCCTTGAGTCCCCTCATCTCCTCTTCTCTGCTTCCACCTCCTCCGGGCAGGACCCCCCCAACCAAGGGGGTATGCGTTCAGGATGCAGGGGGTGCTGTGGGCGGCAGGCCACCCATCAGCAGGAAACCTGGGCCCCAGGAACCCCGAGGGAAATGGACGCGGGGCCTTCTTGGGAAGCCAGGTCCCCTTCCAGGGAGGCGGCCCTAGCGGGTCCTCTGCCCTGGTTTATCCGGCTCCTCGGTGGGGAGGACCCTCCGGCTCCGGTGGGCGCTACAGCCCGGCTGCAGCTCGCCTTTGTCACAGCCTTTGTCACCTGCCGGCAGGTGAAGCGCAGTCAGAGCACCTGGGGGCGCCCACTCCTTCACCCACTGCTACCCAAGCAGTCATCAGCCGCCAGAAACCCTCCTCCAGTCAACCACACACGGGCTCTGCCGTGTCCTAAAAAGAGTTTTGTTCTTGGAAAGCCGGCCCCTGCTCAGCCTCCGCCCGCCCCCTCCACCCTGACTGCAAAGGCAAGTGAAGGGAGCGAGTCCCCAGCAGCTGGGAGGCTGTGAAATGGATGAGGTAAAAGGGGCGCGTGATAAGGAGGGGAAGCCACCGGAGAAGACGTAGCCATGGTTACCGAGTGGCCTCGGCTGGTACCTGCCTGTCCCCTCGACCGGTACCTGCCTGTCCCTTGGGGAGCATGTCAGGACCCTGGGAGCCAATCCACCTAGGCCAGTGGTCAGCAGACTCATTAGTCAACAGAGCCAGATATCAACAGCACTTCTTCAAAATAGACTCGCCCAGGCCGAAAACTGACTTCTGCGCATGGGCCACAAAGTTTCAATCACACTGTACGCGCGCCCGCACGTGGTATTTTGTGGAAGAGCCACACTCAAGGGGCCAAAGAGCCACATGTGGCTCGCGAGCCGCAGTTTGCCGACCACGGGCCTAGGCCACACCTGCCCTCCCCTCCCTGCACCCCCTTTGCCTCCTTTGTGTTCTCCCAGGCCGGTTTCCCAGGTGTGAGCCCGGCTCTGCCACCGCCTGGCTGGGTGACCCTGGGCCTCAGTTTCTCCCTGTGAAGTGGGGTAACAGCTGCTCCTTCAAAGGTTGTGGCGAGGATGGAACGAGCCAATGAGAACAGAAACAGCAACTAGAGACCAAAACCCCACCCCCACCCCCATCCCCAGCCCCCAGCCCCCAGCCCGCAGCCCCCAGCCCCCAGCCCCCAGCCCGCAGCCCCCACAACCACCCCCAGCCCCCAGCCCCCAGCCCGCAGCCCCCACCCCACCCCACCCCCAGCCCCCAGCCCCCAGCCCCCAGCCCCCACCCCACCCCCAGCCCCCAGCCCCCAGCCCCCAGCCCCCAGCCCGCAGCCCCCACCCCCACCCCCAGCCCCCAGCCCCCAGCCTGCAGCCCCCACCCCCACCCCCAGCCCCCAGCCCCCAGCCCCAGCCCGCAGCCCCCAGCCCGCAGCCCCCACCCCCACCCCCAGCCCCCAGCCCGCAGCCCGCAGCCCCCAGCCCGCAGCCCCCACCCCCTAGCCCCCAGCCCCTAGCCCGCAGCCCACAGCCCCCAGCCCCCACCCCCATCCCCCAGCCCCTAGCCCCCAGCCCCTATCCCCCAGCCCCCAGCCCGCAGCCCCCACCCCCCAGCCCCCAGCCCGCAGCCCCCACCCCCCATCCCCCAGCCCCCAGCCCCTATCCCCCAGCCCCCAGCCCACAGCCCGCAGCCAACCCCCAGCCCACAGCCCGCAGCCTCCAGCCCGCAGCCCGCAGCCCGCAGCCCGCAGCCCCCAGCCCCCAGCCCCCAGCCCCCAGCTCCCAGCCCCCAGCCCCCAGCCCCCAGCCCACAGCCTGCAGCCCTCATGGGCACCCTAGAACCCAGCGATTGCTCAGTGCCGGCCCCTCTGCTGGGGCCTCAGGAGTGAAGCCCTCAGAGGGAGAGGGCAGCGGGGGAATGTGTGTCTCTTATCAAAGCGGCCTGTGCTGCTTCTCAAAATGAGTCTGAAGACGGCGCTCAGCCCCCAGCATCAGCCGGATGCCCTGAGGTTTTCGCCTCTCAGAGCCTTGGTGGTCTCAGGTGTGAAATGGGAACGTGGCAGCGCTCACCACTGAGGTGATTGCGAAATGCCTGGGGCGTGTGGCCAGGCACCTAGGGCAGAGCCAGCTCCCAGCCCAGCCCACACTCTCTCCTCTGCTCCTGGGTATGGTCGCTACCATTGCTGTAATCAGTCCCCCCAGGTCCCCACCATCCCCTGGGAGGCAGTACTAGTACCTGTCTCATCGATGTCTGCAGACGCCTGGGCCATGCTGACAGCAGCGGCTAGGAGCCCGGGGAGACTTGGGGGCCCTGAGAAGGTGGGCTGGTCGAGCTGGTGTCCCTGTGTGGCCGAGGCTGGGGCTTCTGGCAGCTGTGACGGGAGGCTGGCTTCACGGGCAGGCACCAGCTGTTTACACCCCGGAAACAGGCCTAGAAAGCCGGGACTGATCAGCATTATGGAGAAAAAGAAAACGAAACTTCCGTGTGTGGCTTTCGAAAGAAACAAAATTGAAAGCAGAATCGATGAGTAAGAGGCAGTGGACTAGATGCTGCAGGGTAGAGCTGAGTAACTTCCAGGTGCCCACTGATGTCCACCCGCCCCCCGCCCCCCCCCCCCCCAGAGGCTAGGACCCTGGGTGCCCATGATCGCGTGCACTTCAAAATGACAACTCTCGTTGATGAGCACCTACCGTGTGCTGTCAAATCTCATGGGCCCTCTACTCACCTACAGGGTCGGGACTAGCACTGGCCTCTTCTCTCAGTGAGGCCACTTGTTCAAGGCCACAGACATGCTTGGGCCCTAACCCAGCCCCTCCCCACATGCACTGGCTCTGTGACCGTGGGCACGTTATTTAAGCGTTCTGTGTCCACAGTCAGTCATGAGCACCACTGGGTGCCCGAATGTGTCAGGTGAAACACCCCATCACTTTCCTGAGTGATCCCCAAGCTGTCCAGAGCCATTGCTCTCTTTCAGGTAATAGAGGGGAAACTGAGGCCCCCAGAAATGCAGGGCGCTGTGTGAGGCAGCCACGAGGATCAAGAACGCAGCCCAGGAAGTCCCTGGGCCCCAGGTCCCAGCTCAGAGGCCTGGGCGGGCTAGGGACATCCCCGCTCCCTCGGGGCACACTCACCGGGCAGCCGTTCTGCAAACGCCGGGGCCCGGGCCGGGGCCGGGGTCCAGAACAACAGCGACAGCAGCGAGGGAGCGGGTCCCGGGCTCGCCCAGAGGCGGCCTTTGCAGAGCAAGCAGAAGGCCTGATGCCCAGTCCACAGCAGATGGACGCGCTCCAACCTCCGGGGCGGGGCCGAGCGTCCCCGGCGATGTCATTGGCAGGGTGCAGTGGTGGAAAGCGAGACTACGCCATAAAACCAGGAAACCACAAGCGTGCTTTTGTTTCCCTTTTATGTAAATCCGAAGAAACCCGAATCTCTATATGCACTGACGAGGTTAACCTTAAAGGCAGGGTGGTTGCGGGTGTGGAGGAAGATTGTGGAAAGGGCTATGGGTAAGCCCCGGTGGATGCTGGGAGGCGCCGTGCCGGGACCGGCCACCAGGTGGCGCCCGCTCACCAACCCGGGCGCTGGCCCACCTCCCCCTGGCCCCTCTGATTGAGGGGGGACCTCCCACCCATCATCTCCCCAGGGAAACCCGAGTCCATCTGGCCCGACATCAGCTTTGCCCCCCCCCCCCCCCCCCCCCGTCCTCTCCTCCTCTGGCTCCTTAGCGCCTCCCAGGGTGCAAGCAGCAAGCCCAGGCCTTGACCCAGGTGCCTGGCCTCTGGGCTTGCAGGCCAGGCTAAGGGCGAGCTTCCTCCTGAGGGTCCAGTTGGCTTCTGGAAGGACCACTTGTGTTTCGGTGGCAACGGCTGGCCACCGGGCAGTGTTTGGATGGCCCTTCCTGTCCCCACTGCCCCATCCCGAAGCCACGTGTGGCCTCCGCCCTGGCTCTCTGAGTGGTCCCGGACCCTGCGGCAGGAGCCACTGGGAAAGGCCAGGCGCCTGGGAGGTGCCGCCTGGACAAGGGTCCTGTCTCGCCGTCTTCTCCAGGGCAGGCCCTGCTTCTCGCTGTGGGTCAGGACCGCTCTGAGCCTTAGTTTCTTCAACTGTAAAACAGATGATAAAGAAGAAGAAGCATGTCTATGTGATACTCGGTAGGTTCTCACAAGTTAGAAAATGTGCTGGGTGCATCTCTACCATATAACTTTGGGCCAAAGAAAAAAAAGGCAAGAGAGAAAGAGAAAGAAAAACAGTTGAACATGGGTGGGTTCCAACTTCCCTAGCATTGCGCAGCACGTCTAGACTTCATGGGAGCCATGAACCTGCTGTGAGCGGGATTCTCACTTTTGAAGATTTGGATTATCTTTTATTTCTCTTCTCAGTTTAAGAGATTTTCAAGGTAATTTTGACTTTAAAGATGGTCTTTAACCCAGATATCAGTGGCTTACGCCATCCAGACCCTTCTTTCTTGTTTTCTCCTCAGTCTGAAAGGTGGGCGGTCCAGGTTTGGTGTGGCACATCATGAGGTTAGGACCCAGGCCCCTTCTATCTTGTTGCTCTGCTATTTGTGGCCTCCATTCCAAGATTGGCCTTGAGCTCTAGAATGGCTGCTTACGCTCCAGCCACCACATCTGCATTCCCTCCAGCAGGAAGAAGGAAGGGGAAGAAGGGCACGTGTCTCCCTCTGAAGAACACTTGCAAGTTGCACGCACAGGCCACTGACATCCCGTTCAGCTCATGTCCCGGCAAGGGAGGCTGGGGAAATGGCTTTTATGCTGGGCTGCAATGCACCCAGCTAAAATTGGGGCTTCTAGTACTTAAAAATACGGGACAACAGATATTGGAGGACACCTAGCTATCCCTTCCATTGAGAGGCTCAGGTGTTCTCCGTGGAAAGAGCGAAGGTACCTCCTCTTTGCCTTTAGGTGTGGCCATTTGTGGGGCCTATTTATCGATAGGTCTGAGTTCAAGGGCAGTTTCCACACTCTCAGAGCCTGCCGCCCAGGGTGGAAGGCAAAAGGGGAGAGGAAGGGAGACAGGGACACCAGTTCCCCCTTACCCACCTAGGAAGGGCCTCAAAGGCCACAGGAGATCCCAGATGGCACCACTAACTGCTGGATCCCAAACCTCCTTTTGCCCTGAAAAGAAGACTCGTTTTCTATGGCTTGTGTTTTTCTAGAAACTGTTAGGAACTCTCTGCCCAAACCAGATGCTGATGACACGTTACTGATCTCGAGTCTTTAGATGTCTCCCTCGCTCTCTTTTCGAAGAGATATGTTTCCCGCACATCGTGTTGTTGAAACCCAGTCTCCTTTCTCCCAGGCAGCCTGGATGTTATCTTCACATTTCCCCTGTGCATTCATGTCGAGGGTCAGAAGGCACCCAATGTGGGAAATGACATGTCTTTGGTCAAGGGCAAAGATCAGAGAGCTGGAGGTGGCCAGAGGGGATTGCACAAGGCCCCAGGAGGTAGAGGAGGAGGGGGAGAAACCTAGACCAAGCAAAGCTGCTGCGTCGAAGGCTCCGCTCGCTGCCCTTCAAGACAGAGCTCGGTCACCCATGTCCCCAGAGTCAGGCGAACCTGGGGTTCTGGTCCTGGCACCCCCACCTTTTAGCTCTGTGCCTGGAGCAAGCCACCACTCATCCTGAGCCTCAGTTGTGGGATTGTTGTTCAATGAGATCATGGCCTGAAGGTGCTAGCGGAGCACTGAGCACATAGCATGTGCTCATTACACAGGAGCTGGTTATGTCATTATAGGATCTGCAGCTGTCCCCCTCTCAGGTGACAGAGCAGTCCCATTTATTCAGCAGGTCATTCACCAAATGATTTCTGTGCCTTCTTAATCCCAGGCCACTCCTTGAGGCCTGCCTGGGGAAGGGGGAGCAGAGAAAGGCCCCCTCACTGGTTCCTGGTTCCGCTTCCCACCCTGGCTGCAGAAGAGGCCACATTGCCCAGTCCAGGGATTGACAGGTGGTTCAGGTTGAGTCCCGGGTCCTCCCATCCCCAACTCTCAGCAGTGGTGGATAGGCGGGTGGATAGGCAGGTGGTACTGAGTTAGGGAGCTGGGCAGGGCTGGGAATTAGCGGTGGTAGTATAACGAGATTTTTCCCAGGGGCAAAGGAAGGGGAACTGGAGGATTTTCACCCCAGGGGAGATGGGGATTTGGAAAGGTGTCCTGGGGCTGAAAGTGGGCAAGGGAGAGGGGTGTGGCCAGCACTGGGCTGCTCGGGCCCTTTCCTCTCCCACCAACTCTTTCCGGAAAGCCAACAAATATACTGGAATAAATTCACATCTAACTTTTATTTTTATAATCAAACTAGAGGCCCGTTGCATGAAGAGATTCATGCAATAGGCCTTCCTTCCCCTGGCTGCCGGCACCAGTTTTCCTCCAGCACCTAGGACCCAGGCCTTCGCTCCAGCCGCAGCGGAGAAGGCAAGCCTCTTCAGTCTTCAGTTGTCTTCAGTCTTCAGTCTGGCTGGAGCCTTTAGTCTTTGCTCTGTGCCTGGATATGTTGAGTTGATTTGCATACTCATCCTGATTGGCTGGTGGGCGTAGCAGAGTGACACCAATTTGCATGTTTCTCTTTTATTAGTGTAGATGATTTCTAAAAATAATTTCATTTCCAAAATTATTTGCCTACAAGAAATTTATTTAATTACAATTGGCCACAAATCCTCCACTGAGTGTCCAGGAGTCTTGGGAATTCTCTCAAAGTGGGGTGACTTCACCTGTAAATTTGTTTCAAACAATTAAGTGTAATGAAATTTTTTTATGATGATTAAATGGAACAATTAGTGAACTTGACATGTTAGGTTTTCTAGGCTTTTAGTTAAACACGTATGGATCCCGAATGTGCGATGCTTCCCCCGCCCCTATATTTTTCAGCTCAAACATTTTCAAAGGCTTCTGGAAGCCAGAGGTGCTAAGGCTGTCATGCCCAGAAGGGAAAATGAAGGAAATGGGGAGACACATCATAAGAGAGAGGAGTCCCCGGGGTTGTGGCCCGGGGTGAGTGCTGGTGGCAGTTTCAGAGGGGCGGATTTGAATCTGGATCAGATAGCCACAGCGCCAGCCAAATGGCTCCGCTGCTTGGTGGCTCCGCTGGCCACCCCTGTGAAGAGCAGGCTGGAGGAGCCAAACACCATGGATCTAAAACAATCCGGTTTTAAACTTGTTCACTCAATCAAGTTAGATGCTTTTAAAGACAAATTTAATTATTCTGAGCTCAATGAAAGCCTTTTAATAAGCTGAACACCATGATTCCAGTCTCTGCCCGCAGGGCCACCAGTCAAGGCAAGGCGGGAGCACAAAGCAGAGGGAGGGGAGGTGGTGGAGGGGAGGTGGGAGGAAATGTGGGGGAGGGGCACAGGGTCGCAGCAGGAGACCCCCATGCACACACACACACACACGCACAGGCACACGCACACGCACACAGACACACATGTGCACACACAGTTGGGCATTTGTTTTAGAAATGTATTTGCACATTTAAACCCATCATTTGTCCCAAAGCATCTGATTGTGAAGCTTTTTATAATATTTTGTTTTATTCTTGGAAGCAGCTCTTGTTCTTCGGGACAACTGTACAGAGTGCGAAGGAAAACCCGAGCCGCTTGGCAGGCGCCCTGTGTGCTCTGCCTCCCTTGCTGGCTCACGCTCTCCTCGCGCTCTGAGCGTCCCGTCGATGCCTGCGACAGGAAGCCAGACACACATGCTGAAACCATTTCAACAAACACCAACTCAGAACCAACTCCCAGGGCTGGTGCAGGCGCGTCTGCCTCCCCGCTGGTGCGAAGGAGACAGCTCGGCTGCCCAGTGCGAGAGTTGCCGTGTTTATAAACAGCTTTCTTTTTCAGCATTAGCGCATCCACTTGTCCAGTGTAATGGCCTCTGCTGTTTTTATTTTTAAAATATATTTTTATTGATTTCAGAAAGGGAGGGAGAGGAAGAGGTAGATAGAAACATCAATAATGAAAGTCATCGATCGGCTGCCTCCTGCATGCCCCCTACTAGGGATTGAGCCCACAACCCAGGCATGAGCCCTGACCAGGAATCGAACTGTAACCTGTGTCATAGGTCAACACTCAACCACTGAGCCATGCCAGCTGGGTGATGGCACTTGCTGTTTTTAGCTACCTAGCACACAACCTCCTACTTCTGGTAAAATTGCCCCAATTTTCCTTTTTTATTGATTGATTTTAGAGGGACAGAAGAAGGGAAAGAGGGGGGGGGGGGGAGAGAGAGAGAGAGAGAGAGAGAGAGAGAGAGAGAGAGAGAGAGAAACATTGATTTGTTATTCCACTTATTCATGCATTAATTGGTTGATTTTGTATGTGCCCTGCTCAGAGATTGAACTCACAACCTTGGCATATGAGGATGACACTCTAACCAACTGAGCTGCCCTGTGAGGACTCTCAGTTTTCCTTTTGAGAATCACTTCTCTCCCTTCTCAATCCATGTGGATGGAAAGGAGCTGACCCCACCTCCAGGTTCAGGACAGGGCATGTGCCCAAACCTGGCCAATCAGAGCACTTGCTTCTGTGGCTCAGTTTAGGGATGGGCATGTGATCTAAGCCAAGCCAATGGGATTTAATTCTGGGACTTTTGGTGGAAGAATTGGAAATCAATTTCTTCTCGTTTGATTTAGAGCTGTCAGAAATGAACTGGGGAGAAGACGCCACCAGGACAGGAGAATCTGCTTGAAAGGAGAACCAGTGACAGGTGAGAAGCTTGATGGTGGGGGACAGACACCTTCCTAACGTTGCATGTGCCCATCTGTACCTGGTGGTGTGTGATCTAGCCCAGCTCTGGCCTGTTGCTTTTCAGTTACAAAAGTCAACAATTCAGACCTAGTAAACATGTTCAACAGGGTTGCAGGATACAATATCCTATCTAAAAGATAAAGAGGGAATATGCAAATTGACCATCATGCCATCACAGATATGGTGGCACCCATAGCCACAAGATGGCGGCGCCCAGTCCCCTCAGCCCTGCCAGAGTCCCCCAGTCCTTTCAACCCAGCTGAGGGGGTAGCAGGTGTGCCATGCAGCTGGACCCACCCTCAGCCCCGCAGCCACCCAGGGCCAGCCCGAGGTGCAGGCAAGCCTCGGATGGTGGCTGCCCAGCTGCCCAGGGCCTCCTGAGGCTCAGGTAACCAGGGCCGGCCAAGGCTTGTGCTACTGGCAGTGGCAGCAGCAGAAGTATGATGGGAGCGTCGCCTTCCCCTGATCACCAGGTCGCCTCCCACCCCTGAGGGCTCCCGGACTGTGAGAGGGGGCAGGCCGGGCTAAGGGACCACCCCTCCAGTGCATGAATTTTCAAGCACTAGGACTCTAATTATCATATAAAAATCAACTGCATTCTTACAGACTAGCAGTGAAAGATTCAAAGTAAAATTTGGAAAAAAAAAAATCCATTTACTAAAGAATCAAAAAAACACCAAATTACTTAGAAATAAATGTAGCAAAAAACCCCACCACCAACCATTCAAGACTTATACTGAAAACAACAGACCATCACCAAAAGGAAGTTGAATAAATTCTACATAAGTGGAAAGGCCTCCTGCACTCATGAGTCAGAAGGTTTAATATCCTGAGGGCAGCCATAGTCCCTAAACTGACCTCTACAGATCCAAGGTCATCCTTATTGATACCCCAGATGGCTGTTGTGCAAAAACTGAAAAGCGATCCTCAAATTCATAAGAATCCTGGTATATGCAAAATGATCTTGAAATATGAGAACAGAATTGGAGGATTCGTGAAAGTTCCTGCAAAGTGACCATAACAAGGACTGGGTAGAGCTGATGTAAGAGACGCAGCTCAGTGAAATCGAATTGAGAGCCCAGAAATAAGCCCTACCATTGTGGTGGGTTGATTTTGACAAGGATGCTGAGACAACTGAACAGGGCCAAGAAGAGTCTTCAGCAGATGATGCAAGGAAACCTGGACACCCATGTGCAGAAGAAAGGATTTGCACTCCTTATGCCAAGTGCAAAAATTAACTCAAAATAGATCAAAGACCTAAATAGAAGGGCTAACCCTAGAAACCTCTTAGAGGAAACAGGTGTAAATTTGCATAACCTTGAGTTTGGGCAATGGTTTCTTCAATATAATATAACACCAAGAAACCAATCTATATAATGAAGAGCCAGGGTCATTACCACCCAAGGCTTGACCAGATCAGAAGTCAGATCAGACCAGACTGTGGGCGCTTTGGGAGCCCCTACCTAGCACTGACTACCAAGGGGGCTGCAGATCAGGCCCAGAGAGAGGCCTGCAAGAGAGAGAGAGGCAGGGTCTGATCCGTAGCCTCTGTGGCAGCTGTTGATCAGAACTCGCTTCTCTTTCCCTCCTGGCCTGGCCAACAGCCCTGTCTCCATTTCTCTCCAGGCCTCCACGGGGCTGCTGACCAGCCCCACCTTTCTGATCAGGCGCCATTGATAGGCCCAGAGATGCTGACTGGCATAGAAACTGATCAGTCAGAACCAAATCTGGGTGAATTTAAGGAGCCAATGGCTGCCTAGGGGGTGGAGCTTTTGACACTGACTGGCATAGAAACTGACCAATTAGAACCAAATATGGGTCAACTGTAAGGAGCCAATGGCTGCCTAGGAGGCAGAGCTTTTGATGCTGACTGGCATAGAAACTCACCAATCAGAACCACATCTGGGTCAACTGTGAGGAGCCAATGGCTGCCTAGGAGGTGGAGCTTTTGACGCTGACTGGCATAGAAACTGACCAATTAGAACCAAATTGGCCATTAGAGGAGGGCAGTTGGGGCGAGATCAGGCTGGCAGGGAAGGGCAGTTGGGGGCGATCAGGGAGGCAGAGGCAGTTAGGGGCTATCAGGCAGGCAGGCAGAGAGGTTAGGGGCGACCAGGCAGGCAGGCAGAGGCAGTTAGGGGTGATCAGGCAGGCAGGTGAGTGGTTAGGAGCCAGCAGTCCCAGATTGTGAGAGGGGTGTCCAACCGGTTGTCAGACATCCCCTGAGGGGTCCCCAATTGGAATGCGTGCAGGCTGGGCTGAGGGAACGCCTCCCCCCCACCCCCTGCCCCGCATGAATTTTGTGCACCGGGCTTCTAGTAAATAAATAATTAAGCTGGACTTCATGAAAATTAAAAACTTTTGTGCTTCAAAGAACACTCTCAAGAAAGTAAAAAGAAAACAAAGAATGGGAGAGTTTTCCTGCAAACTATATCTAGCAGGGATCTAGTATCCAGAATACAGACATATTACAATTCAACAATAGAAGACAGGTCACCCAAATAGGAAATGGGCAAAGGGCCCTGGTGTGGATCAGTTGGCTGGAGCATCATCCCTGTTGGGGCACATACAGGAGGCAATGATCAATGTTTCTCTCTCTCCCTCTCCCTCTCCCTCTCCCTCTCCCTCTCCCTCTCCCTCTCCCTCTCCCCCTCCCTCTCCCCCTCCCTTTCCCTCTCCCTCATCCTCTCCCTCTCCCTCATCCTCTCCCTCTCCCTCTCCCTCTCCCTCTCCCTCTCCCTCTCCCTCTCCCTCTCCCCCTCCCTCTCCCCCTCCCTTTCCCTCTTCCTCTTCCTCATCCTCTCCCTCTCCCTCATCCTCTCCCTCTCCCTCTCCCTCTCCCCCTCCCCCTCTCCCTCTCCCTCTCCCCCTCACCCTCCCTCTCCCCCTCACCCTCTCCCTCTCCCTCTCCCCCTCTCCCTCTCCCTCTCCCTCTCCCCCTCTCCCTCTCCCCCTCTCCCTCTCCCTCTCCCCCTCTCCCTCCCTCTCCCTCCCTCTCCCTCTCCCCCTCCCCCTCCCTCTCCCCCTCTCTCTCTCCCTCTCCCCCCCCTCCCGCGAACCTGTGGGTCACGGCCCCTTTGGGGGTCAAACAACCCTTTCCCAGGGTCACCTAAGACAGTGGTCGGCAAACTGCGGCTTGCGAGCCACATGCGGTTCTTTGGCCCCTTGAATGTGGCCACGAAGTTTCAATCGCACTGTACGTACGAGCCTGCATGTGGTATTTTGTGAAAGAGCCACACTCAAGGGGCCTCAGTTTGCCGACCACTGGCCTAAGACCATCGGAAAACACATATATAATTACGTGTTGTTTTTGTGGTTAATCACTATACTTTAATTATGTTCAATTTGTAACAATGAAATTGGGGGTCACCACAACATGAGGAACTGTATTAAAGGGTCACGGCTTTAGGAAGGTTGAGAACCACTGAATTCGGTGAAAACATGCCCGCCATCATTCATCCCCAGGGAAATGCAAGTCAAAACCACAATGAGATTCCACCTCACCCCCACCAGGACAACCTTAAAAATAATAAAAACTTAAAAAGGGAAAGAGCAGATGCTGGTGAGGGTGTGGGAACTGGGGCCGTCATACATGCTGGTAGGATGCTAATCGGGGCCGCTGATGAGGAAGGCGGTTTGGCAGATCTTCAAAAAGTTAAATATAAAACTGCCATGTGACCCAACAGGCCAGTTCCTCTCCGAGGATGAGAAGTGGAAACATATGTCCGTACAGAAACTCGTACATGAGTATTCAGAGCGGCGTTACTCAGACTAGCCAAGCCTGGAGACTACCCCAAGTTCGTCAACTGAGCAATGGATAAACGACTGTAATAACCCACCCAGACAACGGAGTGGTACTCAACCGAGAAGTGTATCGATGCTTGCGACAGCATGAATGAGCCTTGGAAAACACTAGGCTAAGGAAAAGCAGCCAGACACACAGTATAAGAAAAAGATCACATATTGCTTGACTCCACTTACACGAAATGTTTGAAGTAGGCAAATCCGTGCAAACAGGAAGTGGACTGTGGCTGCCCGGAGCTGGGGAAGGACTGGAATGGAGCGAGGTTTTATTTATTTTTATTTATTTTATTTAATTTTTATATTTTATTGATTTTTTACAGAGAGGAAGGGAGAGGGATAGAGAGTTAGAAACATCGATGTGAGAGAAACATCGATCCGCTGCCTCCTGCACACTCCCCACTGGGGACATGCCCGCAACCAAGGTACATGCCCTTGACTGGAATCGAACCCGGGACCCTTGAGTCCGCAGGCCGACGCTCTATCCACTGAGCCACACCGGTCAGGGCGTGGAGCGAGGTTTTACTGGGGATGATGCGAACGGCCTGGAATTCGATCCTGGGAGGCTGCACAACTTTGTGCCTATACTAAGCCCACTGGATGTTAAAGGTGAATTTCAGAGAACGAAAATTTTATCTCAATTTCTAAAAGCAGAGAACTTTTTTTACAGAGAACTTCTGTTTCCGGTTTGAGGTGCAAACAGTGGGGAAGTCATCACTCTTATTCTCACAAGAAGAAACAGGTGGACCAACTAAAAATCAACAACTTTTCTTTACCCACCAGAGAACGGAGGCCACGGGACAAGCCTCCACCTGAAAGCTGCAGGCGATGGAGTCCAGACGGTCACAGCTGAGCTGCGTCCGGGTGCTGGCGTGGGGCCCTGCTCATTGGACCGGCTCTGAGGGGAAGCTTCGGCCCTTTTCCAGGCGCATTCTGATGGCCTGTGCGATGTTCCTAACCATTTCTCGGTGCCCCACTCTGTACCCACCGCCCTCCCTGGTTGTTGTGCACAGCGAGGCTCAGCCTCCCTCCAGGGCATCACTTTGCCCGTCAGCACCGCCCTGCCAAGCCCCCTGGCGTCCTGTGCTCACGCAGCCGCCTGGCTCACCCCCTCCCTCCTTTCCTTCCTCGTGCCTCTGAGCGCAATAATGCAGCCGTCAGCAACCTCCCTCTCGCTTCTGACAGCCCACTCTCGCCCACTCTCGCCCTCTCGGAGTTGTGCTGTGGTCCCAGGTGAGTTCTTTGAGGTCTGGCGTTGGGCCTGATGCACTGGTACCCCAGGAACCTCCTCAGCGCCCCAACGAGCAGCCACCTTCTGTCATGACTTAGCATCACGCTTGTCATCTAATAGATGCTCCAAAAACATCAGCTGTTCTGAGTTCAGTCATTATTCTGGATGGAGACGGCTGCACTGCTTGGGCTGTTCTCACAAGTGTGTGTGTGGGGTCTCCTTCCCATCGGAACCCAGGGCTCCCCTCCCCGCTGGGGAAGGCTCCTCTGTCCTGACTCCCTGGGGCAGGTGCTGCCTGTGTGCTCAGCCCAGGACCTACAAACCGGCCCAGAAGCTCCAGGGGACTGGGTTACAGGAACCCATCCTGGGAGCCTGTTAGTAATAAAAGCGGCTCACATTTGCACACCCTTCTGAGGACTTATCGTATCAGACACCAAGCGCGACCAGCTCACAGGTTCCGCCGTCAACCCATTCTACAGATGAGGTGGCTGAGGGTCAGCAAGGGAGGCACTGGGGCTCTAGAGCCCCGCTGGGCACTGCGCTGCGATGCCCGCCCTGCTCCTAGCGCTGAAGCATAAATAAGCTCTTAGGTTCCCCCAGTCTTTGTGATCTGAGGTTTGTGTGCACCAGAGAGAGGGAGCAGGCAGTGCAGACACGTGCTGAGTTCTGTCCCCACGCAGTGGGCAGCTCTGTAAGCCTGTGGTCCAAAAGCTTGGGGAACCTTGGGGCTGAGACCAAACTGGTCATCGCTGTAGGTTATGGGCTCTGTTTAGGCCAGGGTTCCTCAAACTACGGCCCGCAGGCTGCATGCAAATACAAATACTGTATTTGTTCCCGTTTTGATTTTTAATTCAAAATAAGGTATGTGCAGTGTGCGTAGGAATTTGTTCATAGTTTTTTTTTTTTAAACTATAGTCCGGCCCTCCAGCGGTCTGAGGGACAGTGAACTGGCCCCCTGTTTAAAAAGTTTGAGGACCCCTGGTTTAGGCTGATTAAACAACAACACTTAGACATGAAAGAGAAATAAGCACGAGTTTCTGTCGTGGGCACTGTGGGGTTCTGTATCCACTTCCTGACTCCCTGGTCTCCCCTGGGAGACGACCGTGATACATCCCTTCAGACAGCGGCACGTCTGAGTTTACTTCTAGAAGAATCCTACCTCAGACAGTTTCTTGCAGACCTTATCAGAGCTTTTGTCATGCGTTGGTGATTTAAAAATTTCCCCAGGAGGAAAGGTAGGTAATGTTTTGGAAATTCCTTTAACCCAAACACCACCTCTCTTGCTAAAACCACCTGCCGGAGCTCGTGTTAGCACTGGGCTCCCTGCCCTAAAGCAGAGGAGCAAGGAACTGGCCAAGGTCTCAGGCTGCTCAGCTCCATGGGGTCCTGGGGTTGTTGCCGAGGGCGGTGGGGGCAGGGGAATGACCAAAGAAACAAACCAGCCTCATTCCAAAGATTGTAAAATTTATTGTGTAAGTATTGCAGCTCTTCAGAACGTCATCCTTGCCACTAACGATTATTGATAACAACAAGCAATTTCATCAGGCCCGTGGACTGGCATCGAATACAACGGCTGCCGCAGCAGCGGCGTGAGCACGGCCTGAGTGGCATGGACAGTTTGCAGTTTAACGAACTCGTTACACAGGGCGGCAAAGGCGAGCAGTTCCGGCGCCAGGGACACCCATGGGCGCCGCCATCCGCACACCACCACGGAGTCAGACGGCAAGGGGAGCGCGCGGCCTTCGCAGCCCCCCAGTCACAGCAACATCTGAAGCACAGGTTCCGGAGGATAACAGTTCTTTCCTTGTCATGGGGATGTTCTATGGACCTGGAAGCTTTGCGCTGCACGCAGGAAAAAGAAACTTCTGAAACGGAGAATTCACAGACAAGACAGACAAGGAAAGGGGCGGCTTCGGTGCTCGCCTGGCCCTGGTGCGCGCTGGACGGGGAAGAGGTCACTCTTAGCTCTTTGCACAAACACTGGGCTTTGAGGGAACGTGGACGGCTCACGGTGGACCTTGCTAAGTCCGTGTGCGTGGACCAGGCTTTGTGGGAACGGGGTGCGGGGGATGTGATGACTGACAAGCAGGTAAACAGTGAGCATTACAGACAGCTGAGCTCCACCGCCTTTTCTGAGCCCAACCTGGTCCCCCTCCAACCAGCCACTTCTAAAGACCCCCAACTCCATGGCAACAGGGGCCTCCTGAGGGGTGCGCAAAGGCTTTTCAAAGATAACAGCCTGACAGTCGACACTTAGAGCAGCGGTTCTCAGCCTGTGGGTTGCGACCCCTTTGGGGGTCGAACGACCCTTTCACAGGGGTCGCCGAAGACCATCGGAAAACACATATATAATTACATATTGTTTTTGTGATTAATCACTATGCTTTAATTATGTTCCATTTGTAACAATGAAATTGGGGGTCACCACAACATGAGGAACTGTATTAAAGGGTCGTGGCATTAGGAAGGTTGAGAACCACTGACCTAGAGGAAATCGTGCCCCCCGCACCCCAGCTCCGGGGTCCACAGAGAAACCCAGAGCTTAGCTACAGCGCCAATTTCTGGAAACACACACCGTGCTCTTGAGATGCACGCCCACAGTGGTCACCTGCTGGGCACGAGCCCAGGGACAGGCCGCACGGCAACCTGGCCAGCAGCCCTGACTGGGGCTGATCAGAGGGGCGAGCTCTGCCCTCCAGCCGGCTGAGGTCGGTCGCCCGGCTTCCCCCTAACTCCAAAAGTACAGTAGATCCAGTAGATCGGACCGCGCCACCCGCAACGAGGTTCAGAGGACCTGGGGGCGCTGCGCACTGGCTTTTGGCTGACGCTGCTCACACCAAGGAGGCCCACTTCCAGGTTTCCACCCAGGGGGCAGTAAGCACACTGCTGGCCAGGAAGGCTGGGGCAGGAGGGGTCGCCCGGCCCAGGGAGGACGTGCAGGGTGGAGGGCAGGTGGGCTGGGACGAGGGAGGACAAAGGGAGGTTTGAGAAGCAGCAGCCCTTTGCGGGCCAGGAGCGGGAGGCGGGTCCGGGCGAGCCAGGCACCGCCAGGAACGCCAGCCTGGCGACCGAGCCCAGTGTTTCCTCAGTAAGGCACTAGGGAGACTCCGTGGAAAGGTTTCCTTTAAAACTGTTCCCTACAAATTGTCCCTGTCCTGTCAGCACAGATTGCAGGGGCTTCTCTGCTCGTCCTTTGAAAAGAACCCTCTTTGAGGGCAGCAAGGTTCAGGCTGAAGACCCACGGAGAGGCAGGTGCTGTGGTCAGGGCGGACACCTCTGCCAGGCTGGCCGAGGGCGCAGTGGCCCCTGCCTGGTGCTCGCCTGTTTGTAAAATTTGTATATAAACAGAGTTCAAATGGTCAGAACTTCAAAACTGTTCCCAGGTTTTCATTTTTCAAGTAATAAAATAGTTGCTTAAAAACAATAGTTATTGCCTCCTATCGTTCTCTTATGTCAGTCGGCTAGTTGGCATTCTGCCGAAAATGAAGACACCTCCGTGGGTGGGGGGCGGGGGGCTGCTCTTCAGGCTGGGGGGTCACCCACCATGGAGATCAGCGAGTCCTCACCCGGAGAAAGGCCTCCAGCTCCAGCCACCGTCCTTGGCAGATGCCGAGACCCCCACTCCACTTCCTGCCACTCATCTCTACTTGCACACACGCGTGCCCACGCACACCCACGAGGGGTCTCCTCACACCCAAATCCACTCAGTGAAACCCCGGTGAACAGTGAACAGGAGTCGTGTCTGAGGAAGATGCTTATGGAAACACAGGGAAAGAAACACACGGAACAGGACTGTTTCCAGGAGGAACGGGGATGGAGAGGAGGCAGAGGACCCGCTTGCAAACAGGGGTGGGGAACCTCTTTCCATTCACGGGCCGTACAGAATCACCACCTTAAAAACCGGGCCGCTGTGTTCGGTCAGACATTTAACTCACTCACCCCTACTGCCGTGGCAGGGCCAGACCCAATGACTTCGCGGGGCTTACAGGGCCCCTGGGCCGACGTCCCCAGCCCTGGCCGAAAGCCTCGAGCGCGGGGTGTGACCGTCTTTCGTCTCAACCCTTCCGCATGTCCTGGGAGTGTTGCTTTCACCTCTGGCCCTCTGTTTTTGGCCCATTAAGTGGGAATCATCCGTAGAGAGCAAGACAGGGACAGGGTCACAGTCCTAGGACTTTGGGCCTTTCCTGTAGCCAGCGGACCGCACCGACCTTAACCGACCAGCTCTGGAGCCACCGTCGAATTCTGCACAACAAGCCGTCTCTACCCCTCGGTGTGTCAATAGCAGCACCTTCGCCCCTGCCTATGGGGACCTTCACGATTAAAAAAAAAATAGGAGGGAAAACTTAAATTCCTTCAGTAACAGTTTATTTTCAGTTGGGGAAGGCAAAGCCACCACCTGGAACTCGGTGCCTCTATGTCATGCGATTCAAAGGCTGCTCTGACCCCGAGGAGGAAACGTGTCCCCTTCGGGCGGGAATGTGTAAGGAGGGAAGAGCCTAGCCCAGGCACAGGGCCCACCGCGGAGCGGAGCGGAGTGCGCCCGGCCCAGCCTCTTCGCCCAGGCGGAGCCCCTCTGCCCGCCGCCGGGCTCGGCATCTCTCCCTTAGAGTCTCGACAAACGTGATAAAAGTTTCCGTCAAACAAGCACTGACATATTTATATTAAAAAATAGTGCAAAAGCTCAACATTTATATAAATAACTCTAGACCCCTGCTTTGTCATTGCTTTCTTTACAAGGTAATACACACGTTCTGAGATGGCACGCCAAAGGGGCCACTTTCTCTTCCAGCTCAGAAAACAACCTGTGTGTGTTTTAATAGGACTCTTCTAATACAAAAATACTCCTGCCCTCGCACATACAGTTTCTCTTACTTTATATATACTTTTATATATAATATTGCAGATCTTTAAACAAAGGTTTTGTGCAAATATGTTTTTAAAGTTAAGTGAAATCATCATCAACAAACGAAAGGAAGCCTTCACGAAGCTGGACTAGCAACAGAAAAAACTAGGGGAGAATTGTTTTTTCTCTTTTGCCTTCAAGACACGGCTCAACAAAGAAACACGTTTGTGTGTGTGTGTGTGTGTGTGTGTGTTCTGTTTTGCAAGCTTTCTTAGCTTGTGCATCCGGACCAGACAGACATGTAACTATTTTTATACACAGGGAGGGGGAGGGGATGGCGACGCGCGTGTCCGGCCCGGCCTCCTCTCTCTTCTTCGAAGTGCGGAGTGTTTTGCCTTTTCACCCACCGCTGCCCTGGCCGCCGCCGGGACCCTAGAGAGGGTGTCCCTTCTGCTTCTCCTTCTCCTGGCTCCAGGCGGCGGCGCTCTCCAGGGCCGCGAGGTGCGCGGGGTGCAGCCGGGCCCCCTCCAGCAGGGAGGCCGGCGCGCTGCTCTGCTGATGCTGGAAGGCGGCGGACCCGGGGTAGTGCCCGATGACCTCGCTGTAGGTGGGGGGCGGCCCCTCCATGCGCCCGCCGCCCCCGTAGCACGTGGCGCTGATGCCCGAGTTGCTGCTGGGGGGACAGGGGCCGCCCAGCATGGCGCTGTCCATCAGGTCGCTGTCGAAGATGGTCCTGTTTGGGGGCGCGCGCACCGACTCGCGGTTGAGCTCCAGCTGCTGCTCGGGGTCCCGCAGCTGGAGGGTGCAGGGGCCCTGGTAGGGCGGCGGCTCCTCCCCGTCCGACAGCGAGATGGTGGGCGGCAGGTCGATCTCATGCTGCAGGTAGGGGTAGGTGGGCTGGAAGCGGTGGAAGCGGTCCCGCTGGGCGAAGGGGGGCACGGCCAGGCGGTCCGTGGGCCTCGGTGGGGCGTAGACCTGAGGCTGGAGGGAGCAGAGCAGAGTGAGGGTCCCCAGAAGCTGGGCCCAAGCAGGGATGGCTGCCTGCGACTCTGCTCTCTGGGGAAAGGGAGGGAAGGGCAGGCCCGAGGCGAGCCTGGAGCCTGGCCTCCATCTGACATGGGCCTGGGATCATCACAGAGCTCAAGGGGGCCGCCTTGGCTGGCCTGGGGCGGACACGGGGCGCTCCCTGGGGTAGGTGCATCCTGTCCGGGCAGGGAGGACCAGCCACTGCACATTTCTTCTGAGAAGGGCAGCGTGTGAGCCCGTAGCAGCCAGTGGTTCAGGCCCGGGAAGGGCACCGCTGGGCTTGGGGGCTTCTGGGTCCACTAAAGCACTTTGGAGGGCAGGTACAGGGCAGGAGGGAAGGGGGGGCAGGCACACTGGGGCTCACCTCTGGGATTCCACTGCCGGACACGGTGCTGTCTGAGGGCCAGAGGCATCCTTCCTGTGTCGGGGAGAGAGGCAGGTCAGGGGATAAAGGACAGCTGAGAGCCAGGGTCCACCCGGTTCTGACCCTGGGACCTTCCACTTGGAATGAGACCTTGCACTATCCACCTCTCTCCTCCCCACCGGGCCTGCACACCTCTCAGACGCCCAGCTCTGTGCTCCCACTCTGTCCCTGAAAACGCACCCTCCACACTTTCGAAAACGTGCAGCTGAATCTCCTCTCTTCGAAACCTCCAGGGCCTCCTGTGGGCCTTAGAAGAAATCCAAAGTAACCCCTGGACTGGCTGCTAAGAAAGCCTGGCCGGACCCAGCCCCCGTGGCCTTGGCCACCCCTGCCTGGCTGTGCCACCGTGGGCGACTGGCTGAATTCCAGCTGAAGGAGTGGAGCGTGCAAACCGCTCCGAGTGCGCCCTCTGCGAGCATATGGACACATCGGACGCCATCACCACGCTGTCTCCAGCCCCGCTGACTGCTATCTAGTGCGTCGAAATGCTAAGTGTGCACCCCAGGGCCTTTGCACTGGCCACCCCACTGCATGACCAACACCTTGTTTTTCTCTCCTTATCCTCACACGAGGATACGTGCATTGCTTTTAGAGACAGGAAGGGAGGGAGAGATGGAGGGAGCAGAGAGAGGGAGATGTGTGAGAGAGAAACATTGATCTGTTGCTTCCAGGTTGTGCCCTGATCGGGAATCAAATCTAAGACCCTTTTTGCACGGGATGATACTCCCACCAATAGAGCCACCCAGCCAGGCTCCTTGCTTTGTAATCCCAGTGTCCCTTGCAGACTTCCTCTGACACCATACCTAGAGGGCCCTCACCCATTACAAATCCTGTCCTCTAATGACTTCCCTCACAAGAACATCTTGTCTACTTGTTTATTTAGCTCTTGACTGTCTTGGCCTCCCACTGTGAGCCCAGGTTACAGGTGAAGAAATACAAGAGTTAGCAAGGGAAGCCCCACCTAGCTGCTCTGCCACGACATGATTCAGTGAGTCAACAAATGTGGATGTGGCCCCACTTCTGTGCCAAGCTCCAGGCCAGGTGCCAGGCATGTCGCTGCCACCTCATGAGGCTTATGCCCTTTGCCCTGAAACTCTGGGTGGGACCTGTGGCTCCCCTGGGGAATGGAGAGGGCTGGCTCTGGACTCCAGTCTGCGCACGGGCAGCCAGGCTGCACCGGCTCTGTGTGAGTTCCAGCCACACTGCTGGCTCCCTCATACCTACTACCCGCTGCGGGCAGCGTCTGCCCTGCTCAGGCCACCCTGACCTTGGCCCGTCAGAGGTTAGTGAGTGAGCCCACCTCACAGAGGGGCCAGGGGACAGGGAACAGCATGCTCTGCAGACATCGGGGCCCTCAGCTCCCACCGAGCTGGAAACCCTGCCTGAGGTTCCCGGGACCTCTATCATCTGACGAAAGACCCCTCCCTCTGTACTGAGACTCCTGTTTCATGCGGAGAGACCCGAGGGCCAGGAAAGTGGGACCCCCACACCAGGATCAGTTCATCTGACGGGCAAAAAAATTAAAAATTAAAACTAGCTTTATTGAGATATACCTGCCATATAATAAACTGCACATATTCAAAGTATATAACGGGGTTAAGCTTTGGCACATGTATATTCCAGGAACCCATCACCACAATCAGAATAACAAACTCATCCATCATCCCATTCATTTCACTGAGGGCACGTTTTCTGGAGGGCTCCCAGTTGAGGATTCCCTGGAGGGCTGCAATTTCGGACATGGCCACTAGGGGGCCCGGTGTCTCTCAAAACTGTCCCGACAGGAATGCACTGACTAAACCAGGAAGACTCATGGGGCCTAGTATGTTCCAGGTGTGGGGAAGCAGAGAGCAGACACACACTGTTACTGTTAATGTGGTCGTCAATGGCCATTTTGGGACTAATATTAATAATGCCATATCAATTGCTGCCTTGGTGTCAGGCACTGTGATAAGCTCTTTTAAGCATCATTTCAATGATCCCAGTCAACCAACCACCTGTTCCCAAGTGGAGTCGGGAGCCCTGGGGAGGGGTGCAAGCAGCCAAGGCGTCTTGGATGAAATGTGGCCCACACAAGCCCCTCTAAAAGCCTCCTGTGAGGCCCTCCAGCCAAGCCCCGGCAGGACATGGCCGCCAACACCTCTTCCCCACCCCCACCCCCACCGGCGGAGCCCTAGCCTGGAGGTTCTCCACCTGGTTGCAAAGCAGCACCACCCAGGGAGGTTACGAAACCCCCGTCAGCGCCTGGGTGCCCCACTGCAGACCCAGAACCACCCACCATCCCTGCCACCGACTACCTCCACCTCCTGCACCTGGAGGTCACCTCCTCCTTCAGGGAGATCCGGGAACCAGCCACGGGGCCAGACGCCTGCCTGGAGGCTCCCGCAGCAGCCCAGCTCCCCCCAGCCGGGCCCCGAGTACAGCAACCCACCACCAGGACGGCACTGCACTCAACCCCTGGCAAGGGCCGGGTCTTCCTGGCCTTGTTCCCCAATTCAGTGAATGGCCCCAACATCTTCCCAGATCAAATGCCAGACCCCAGGGTTGTTCCTGACAGCTCCTTCTTGCCTCCCTCCCATCCCTAACACCCCAGGCTCCATCTGGCTCCTTTTCTTTCTAGAAGCTTCCTTGTGGTGAGCCCGTCCAGCCTGGCATGGCTTCTCCATGTAGAACCAGGGGTCTGCAAATTGGTTCCTAAAGGGCCAGAGAGTGAGCTAGTTCCTGCTTGGTGGGGCGGACGGTCTGTTACATCACTAACAACATTGCTCTGGGGCAAGCACAGCCACCAGGGAAGATTCCATGGGAATGGGCTTGACTGCACGCCAGTGAGGAAACAAACACCCAGAAAGTCACCCCGAAAAGGGGCCACGGCAGGGCAGCCAGGCCGGCTGGGCCCAGCCCCAGGCAGACTGTGGCAGGGTTTGGGTCTCTCTGGGGGGTTGCTGGGCCCAGAGACTCCTCAGACATGCCCTGTCTGGCAGGGGGTCCCCAGGGGAGCTGCCACCCTCACATCAGGCCTAACAAGGCTGTGTTTACCCATCCAGGCATCCCTGGGGACCTGTGCAGGTGGCTGGGTAGAGGGCGGTGGGGGGTGGGGGGGGCGCCTTTCTTTTAGCCCTGGGTCTCCTGAGTCCTAACCTCCGTCTGGGCGTGAAGTCCTAGGTGCTGCCACAGAGCTGCCTCCCTCCCTGGAAGCAGGCACGCCTCCCCCGGGAGCCTCTGCACCTCCACCTCCATACTCTCGCCAACTTCATCCTCATCGGCTGGACCACATGGGGCAGCGGGAGAAAGGCCAGCTCCACCCCTTCCACAGATGCTCACTCGGGCTGGGAGGGAAGGGGACCCACCTGGAGCATGTCTATAGGGCTGGCGTATTCTCCTTTGTGCAAAAGGCCCTCACTTGCTCCAGCCCCGAGGGAGAACAAACAGGGAGGAGAACAAACGGGCTGTGGGCTCTTCAAACCTCTCAAACCACCACTTAAAAGCTGTGAGGCCTCAGGCTAGTGTTCCCACCTCTCTGAGCCTGTTCTCTGTAAAACGGGTAAGTGAAGACCAGACTGTGTGTTGCAGCTGGTGGCCCGTCGCTAGGGTAACAGCAGCAACGACCAAGCACACAGGCGAGCCCTGGCTGCAGAAGCCTGGACCCCTTCCGAGCAGCCGTGCCCTCTGCATACATGGGGGGCTCGGGCTGAGCACCCAGTGTTCCCGCGAAAGGGACCAGAGCGCCGCTCCTTGCCCTGGCAACCTGGTGACACAGAGGCTGCGCCTGACGCAGGCAGAGAGGCCCGAACCTGCCGGGACAGGCCTGCCTGCGGGCTTGGCTCAGCCCGAGACCCGGGAACCGGGAGGCCACACCCAGCACCCAGCACCGCCTCCTGTCCTGTTGCTGTCCTCCAGGTGCCCAAAGAACGCCGACTCAGAGATGTGCGCCGCCCGCAGTCTCGGGGCTGCCAGGTGCCACCTTCCCCGATTCCCAGCTGCCCTTGGACCCCAGCGCCTGCCCCAGCCTTCACACAAGCGGGACTGAAGCCCCGTTTCATGAAGGAGGGACTGGACCGAGGGCACACGGCCAGGATGGTGGAGCTGGGATTAAACTCGGCCCCGGGTGACCTGTTGCCGCCAAGGCGCTGAGTCCCTGCCCGACGCCCGGAGGCGCTGGCTGAGAGGAAGGGCTCGCCCGTGTCTGGGTCACTGCAGGGCTCGGCACCTGAGCCACCACCCGTCTGCCCGGCCTCTGCCTGAACCCGGAGCTCTGTCCCCTGCAGCTCCTGGGAGGCCCCGCCGTGGGGCGCCCCGTCACGTCCCGCGGGCGGCACTTACTGAGGACAGGGCGTCTTCTCTCCTCCTGCCCTGGCTGTGCCGGCCGATGAAGGAGCGCGCGGACAGCTTGTAGTGGCTGAGCAGGCACGTGATCACCACCACCATCACCATCACCACCACCACGATGATGGTGATCTCCACGAACTCCAGCTCCGCTGCAAGAGCAAGGGGACGCGTGAGACCCGGGAGCCCGACACGGCCCCACACACCCGGCCCGTAAACGCCACGGCTCCTGCAGACGCCCCAACTCTCAGAGACGACACGAACACTCACACCACACGCACCACCCTCTGGCCAAGAGGCTCAGAACACCCGTCCCCGCGGCCGCAGACACTGCAATTCTCTTTTCTTATTTCTGGTTCCGTTTCGTTTCCCCTCGAAGACAGAAAAGCTCTCAAGTGCTGGGAAAGGAAGGGTATTTTGATCTGCTGACTTAGCGGGTCCCTGTTGAGGGGCTCGGCAGGTGGCCATGGCTGGTGCCAGCAGAGCCCTTCCCTCCCATCCCCTCCCCCCGCCCCCAGCAGGTGACGCTGGTGCCAGTCCTGCTGGGACTGGGTACTGACATGCAGAGGGGCCACCAGCCAGCAGGTGTCAGCCTCCCCAGCCCGCTGGGCAGAATGCCCTGTCCAACAAGCAGGGGATTGTGCCTCCAGACCCGACGGACAGGGAGACTCCACATGCCACCAGGCACTCCAGAGCCACTCGGCTCAGCTTTCTCTCCTCCAAGACAGAGGAGTGGAGTGGGCGGGGTGGGACGGCTGCAGGTGAGGAGAGGCTGTGGCTGCAGGTGAGGTGTGGCTGTAGGTGAGGTGTGGCTGTGGCTGCAGGTGAGGTGTGGCTGTGGCTGCAGGTGAGGCGTGGCTGTGGCTGCAGGTGAGGCGTGGCTGTGGCTACAGGTCAGGTGTGGCTGTGTTAGCGCTCTGCCCCCAACTGGGTCCACCCAAACTCCAAGCTCTGCAGGGCCAGCCCCTCTTGACTCTGGTCTGTTTTCCGGAGGATTCTAGCAGTGAACGTTACTTTGGTCCAACCACGAAGCCGCTCCACACTGAGCCACATCCTCCGGGAGCCCTGGCCCGTTCATCTGGTTTCCAGGATGCCCACCTTCTCATATATCTGCCCACTTGGCACCATTAGTAAGTCAGGAAGTCTGCCCCGCAGGGGACATGTGGCAATATCTGGGGACAGGAGTGACGGTCACAACAGGGGGTGCTCCTGGCATGTGGTGGGCAGGTGCCAGCAGTGCTATGCAACCTCCTTTCATGTACAGAATGCCCAGCGACAGGAACAGTGGCACAGGCACCCTGTGTGGGGCCAAGAACAGCCCAGACCACTATCGTCAGCCATCTCAGAGGTCAGGTGACAGACTCCTGTAGCCCAAGGGTCCAGAATTGGTGGCTCCTCCCACAGTCATTGACCCAGGAATTTAACTGGAGTACAGGCCTCGGCTCTGGCCCGTGGGTGGGACTGTGTCTCCTTTTCGCTCTGGAGGGGCCCAGCGGGAGGATGGCCGGGGCTTTGGTGAGACACGGAGCCCTGAGAAGGCTGGGGCCCCGCCAGGCAGACACTCGGCAGCCGCCACCACCCTCCGGACACCCTGAGTTCTTGCCAGGAGGGCGGGCCTGGGTTGGGCAAAGGCCAGGCGTCTGGCCTCAACCCAGGAACTATGGCCACACCTCTTGCCTCCCCAGACAGGCTGGTCCCGGGCCTGGCAGCCTGGCTTGATTCCATAGGGCCAGGTCCTGGTGGTTAGGACCCAGGATAAAGCCACCCATTCAGGGACACACAGGCCGTCTGTGTGCAACACCGTGGCCTCCCCGAGGGGCCTGCGACTCCCCGGCCCCTGCCAGGCCCACTCTGCACCCAGCTGGACAGCAGCGGTGGGCACCAGTCTCCCCTCCCCCGCTGTCTCCAGGGGCCCTGCCCACGCTGGGCCTGGAGGGGGGTGTGGGCTGCCTTTGTCCCTGCCCAGGCAGCTCGCAGGACCCAGGCCAGGCTCTGCCCTCCTGCTGGTGTCACCAGGCCCAGATGGCGACAGTGGCTGCAGCACAGGGCTGCCGGCCCCCAGGCCCATGGGGCCTCACAGAGCGAGTGGGTGTGAAGCTCCACGGACAGCCAAGAGGGGCCCCGAGGACCTGGTTTCGGGGGTCCAGAAATGAGCACAGCTCCTGACAGCACTGCTGTACCCTCCCAGGTGCCGGCCACGACCCCACGAAGGCACGGGGGAGGGAGGAACTCAGAAAAAGAAAGTACGGCTGGTTTGGGGTCACATTCTGGAAGCCAAGCTGTGGGGTCTGGCCCAGAGCAGGGAGGAGACTGGCCAGGGTCCCCGAGCCTCTGTGTGGCCTGACGTGGTTCAGTCCATCCCTGCTGCCCCAGCCAAGGGGGGACGAGGGCAGCTGCCCGGGAAGCCTGTGCATGGTGATGTGCTGCACGCAGGGAGCGTGCCCTTAAGGCAGCGGTTCTCAACCTGTGGGTCGCGACCCCTTTGGGGATCGAACGACCCTTTCACAGGGGTCGCCTAAGACCATCGGAAAACACATATATAATTACATATTGTTTTTGTGATTAATCACTGTGCTTTAATTATGTTCAATTTGTAACAATGAAAATACATCCTGCATATCAGATATTTACATTATGATTCATAACAGTAGCAAAATTACAGTTATGAAGTAGCAACAAAAATAATTTTATGGCTGGAGGTCACCACAACATGAGGAACTGTATGAAAGGGTCGCGGCATTGGGAAGGTTGAGAACCACTGACTGAAGGTGACCGTGATTACTGGGGATTCACCAGCACCCCAGCGACAGCAAAACCAGGGCAGCCCAAACCGATTAGCCTGAAGAGAAAGGGGTAACCTGGATGCCACAGGCCACGCCCGGCACAAAGGCTCGGGGGGCACTGAGTGTGCAGGAGCCCAGCAGGGGACTCCCCGGGACAGGAGAGAGCGCCCTGGGCGGGGGCTGGCCTTGGCTGTGGGGCGAGGGGACTCTGGTCCTGCTGACAGCACCCCCATGCACTCTCACAAGCAGAGGACATAAACCCCTTTGCTGGGACGTGCACCCCGAAAGCACCTGCTGGGAAAGGTTGCACACTGGAGGCCTGAGGACATCTGCACCCACAGTCCCCGGAACAGGTGGGTGGCCACCCTCTACACAGGCTGTGCCATCGCTCGGCCCAAGCCCCTCCCAGGTCTGTCACTGGCCTGGCCCCTTGGGAAGCTGGGGCCTCAGCACCATGTGACCCTCACTCCAAAGGGGGGGGAGCACTCACAGCATGAGCCCCTCTCCCCAGGCCACACACCCCTCTGGAAGGCGCTGCTGCTGGAACCCCATGGGCCAAAGGGGACAGTGCCCGGGCAGCTCCCCAGTGGACCCACCAACCCATCTCCCCAGAACCTAGGGACCCTCCGGGAGGCTGCCCCGCCTCTAGTGCCAGCAACTCGCCAAGCGCTCTAAAGGCACTGGGAGGCCAAGCACAGGGCGGGTGGCTTCGGACCTCCAGCCAAGGTGGAGTCCCAGGTCACTCAGCTGCCAATGGCAGATGCAGGGCTCCGCCTCAGTTTCCCCAACCGACAGACCTCCCTTTACCTGGACAGGAGGCCAAGTGGCCTGGATGGTACATGCAGAGGTGGGACCTCACACTGAGCCCCGACCTTAGTCCCCAATCTCTAGTGACCACAGGACTCAATGCCAGAGCTTGGTCGTCACAAAGGGGACAGAGCGAGATGGGGTGGGCGGGCTGGTCCACAGCCCCACTCGCGGTGCTCATGGTAACTACTTGCTGTAACCATGGTGACGGTGCTAACAGCCGCAGCATGTGCTGGCCCAGCGTTGAGCTGTTTCCCCGAGTGATGAGGTGGATGCCATCCCCATCCCCAGTTTGCAGACCAGCAAACTGAGGCTCAGGGAGCAGTTGCCTTGGGCCAAACCTAGAAAAAGCAGGGCCAGGTCCTGAACCCAGAGCCTCCCTGAGAGCTGAAACGGGAAAGGGCCTTATTCTGCGCAGATTTCCTGGCTCTCCCACACCCCGAGCACCTCTGAGGACACCTGCGTCTGCCAGCTACGAGGTGTGACCACACCTTGGGCACATGCACCTCTGTGAGCCCCAGTGACAACCTGGAAAGAGCTCAGAGGACAGGACAGCAGGTGCTCCGCGGTCCCCATCATCACGACTAGCGACACCCCTGTGGGGACCAATGGCACCGCCCCCCCAGGCTGGCGCCCTGGAAATGCTGGCTGTCCCAGGGTTCAGGGTTTGGGCAAGGTCATCCAAAAGGCCATCCAGGCTGGCAGCTGGGTCCGAGGCCACCAGGGACTATGGCCCTGGTCCCTGCTCCGGGGACCCGGCTGTGAGACGGAGCCCTCGGGAAAGACACGGCACGTCCCCTCACTGTGCGGGCATCAGGTCTGCTCCGTGGGTGGGCGAGAGCAGCTGTCCTTGCACTCTGTACGCTCCTTGGGGTGGGGCGCATGGGGCAGGCTCCGGGGGTGACCGGGCCCCTCTCCCACGTGCAGAGTAAGGCCACTCTAGTTTAATTTAGCGTCCTCTTTCCTTGTGAATAATTAATTCCACACGAACAGGTCCCTCCGCCGCCTGGGAGTGGTCGGACCCCCCTGCTTTTGTCTTCTCTGCCACAGACAGACACGGTCGCTGTGAGGTCCGCGCACCGCGGATCCCCTGGGTGTCCGGCGCAGCCCGAATCCCACGGACGTCGCTTTATGGAATCCTCACTGTCATTCCGTGACCTCCCTCCCCCTCGACAGATGAGGACACGGAGGCTCAGAGGTGAGGGCTGGCTGGAGGCACACAGCCCACGGGCCCTGGGGAGGCCGACTGCCCACACCCAGGCCTGAGTCCCATGGCTCCAGGGTCGCAAACAGCCCGGTTCAGGCAAAGGCCTCGTGTTAACGGGACTGGCCACCTGGCTGGAGCGTCACCCGCACGAGGTCCTGGAAGCCAGTGTCTGTGGCCAGTGGTGCCCATCTCTCTCCGCCAACACGGAGGAGAGTGAGGACAGTGAGGAAGGAACCTCTTGCCAGGCACAGGGAGCTGTGGGCACCGCCCAGGGCATTTCGCAAAGACACGAGCAGCTGCCCTCGCCTCTGCCACCGTCTGGGTGCCAAGCGCCTCGCCAGGACAGGATTCCCGCTTTAACTCCCACGACCACCCGGGTGCATGCCAACCCCTCACAACCAGGAGCCGAGGCCACGGCTGCCAGGACGCTCTCTCAGAACCTGGTTGTTAAGATTCCATTAAATCGTGGCTTAAAAAGAAATCAATTATTTCAAATAGTTATGAAACACTCAACCAGATCCGTGACACGGGAAGAATCCGCAGGGTTACATTTTCGACGCGATCGCATGAAATTGGGCCTGGCAGGTTTCAGTGGGTTTCGACCCGTGCTCCCCACTGACCACAGCGCGGGTGTGGCTGGCACCGCTGTGGTCTGGAGCACGTGTTCCCAAGGGGGAGTGGAGGGAAAGATGTGATTCTTTTGAGTCCGAGTTTATGGCCCCCTGTTCTTGGTGACAGAGCTGCCGCCTGAATTATGGGCAGGAGCCTGGGCCACTTCCCAGCTGTAAACGGGGAGGGGCTGGTGTAGGATTGGCTAATCTGTGCCAAGAGCAGGCCTGGCCGTGCAAGTATCTACACTAACAAAAGCCTAGGTGGCCCTCGCGCGACGTTGTCACAAGATGGCCATGCTCACAGCGGAGGCGGGGCCCGGTGGCCGCTCCACACTGTGAGGCCTGGGGGTCCCGTGGCTCCATGTAGCGCGGAGGAGGCAGGTTGCAGCAGGGGAGGGCAGTTGTGGGCGATCGGGCCGGCAGGGGAGGGCAGTTAAGGGTGATCAGGCTGGCAGGGGAGTGGTTAGGGGGTGATCAGGCAGGCAGGCAGAGGGGTTAGGGGCAATCAGGCAGGCGAGCGGTTAGGAGACAGCAGTCCTGGATTGTGAGAGGACAGTGGGACATCCCCCGAGGGGTCCCAGAGTGGAGAGAGGGTGCAAGGCAAGCTGAGGGGACCTTCCTCCCATGCATGAATTTTCTGCACCGGGCCACTGGTTATATATAAGTGGGTGTGATGGCCACTGAGATTTTGGGGAATCATTTGAGTGGAAGTGGGGGGCTGGGGCTCATTTTTCTCTCCTTAGCTGGGGAGCCAGGCCAGAGTTCGCTGGCTCCTGCCAGCCCACGGGAGCTTCCAGACCAGACCAGACAACCCCCCACCACCTGTGTCTGCTCCGGGCGGAGGGGCAGCCAGCACGCTTCCTGGTTGACAAGCAGCCCGTGCAGCTGCCCCTGTCTGGCCTCCCGGCCGCACACTGAGGAATTAGAAACTGGCGCTGTCTGAAACTTATGAAAATCTAATCTTGTTAGGCCTGCCTGGGTGAGACCCACCAGGGAAGGCCTCATTGTCATTCCACGGCACCCCAGCCTGCCTGGGTTCTAGCCACTGCATTTACTGTCCCTCCTCTCTCCCCTACCCTCACTGCATTTGAATGAGAACCAGCCCACCCCCCACCCCCAACTTTCAAATAAAATCAAACCAGACATCAAAGGAATAACTTTCTGATCTCTCCTGGAACCTTTTCTTTTCTTTCTTCCTTTCTTTATTGAATTTATTGGGGTGACATTGGTTAAGAAAATTATGTAAGTTTCAGGTGTGCAATTCTTTAACACGTCATCTGTATACTCCCGGTGCCATTCACTTCAAACACCTCCATGGCACGATAATTTCTTGGGTACGATCATTTATAGTTTACAAAAAAATGGGTATCTTCCTCTTGAGGTTTGGGGGTGAGCAACAAACCTGGCCAGTTTTCTTGTTTTTTTAAAACAAAACGTACCGGCCCTGGCCAGTGTTTCTCGGTGATCAGAGTGGCCCACACACCGAAGGGTCTTGGTTTGATTCCCGGTCCTGGTTAGGGTGCGTTAGGGAGGCAACTAATCAATGTGTCTCTCTCACATTGATGTTTTTCTCTCTCCTTCCTCCTCCCTTCCTCTCTTAAAAAAAAAAAAAGGCAATGGAAAAAATATCCTTGGGTAAGGATTAAAAAAGAACTCCTATATAATAAAAGGGTAATATGCAAATTGACCCTGATGGCAGAACAACCAGAATGACCGCTCGACCAGTCACTATGAGGCGCACTGACCACCTCTTGGTCCCGGCCGGCAGGCTCCGATCACCTGATGGCGAACGGGGAACCGGGGGTGGGTGGTGGGGGATGCGGGTGGCACCAGGCCAAGGCCCCTGCCTCACCAGTCACCTCACACACAGAGGGCAACCCGCGGCGGGGGCGGGGCCGGCGAGCAGGTGGGAACAGACAACCTCCCTGTCCCTTCCCCCAGCCGGCAGGCTCCATCACCCGATGGCGAACGGGGAACCTGGGTGGGTGGGGGGGAGGGGTGGGGCAGGGGGGACCGGCTGCAGGCAGCTGGGGAAGATGGTCACAGGCCAGGCCTAGGGACCATACTGACGCACAAAATTCGTGTGCCAGGCCTCTAGTAATAATAATAAAAAGCAGACTGTTCTGTGTATCGAGTACTCACTCGGCGCCGAGCACGCAGCTGTGCGTCGGGCCCCCATCACCTGAATGCGCAGCCTGAGACACTGCCTGGTGTGCCGGTGTCCGGGAGGGGACAAGTCCGTGCCTGCCGGACCGTGCCTGGCACCAGGGCCCGAGGCTCCCTGCCCTGCTGCTCATGGCAGAACGGAGGGTTCAGGTTCAGAGCATGAGGTTTGCCCCCAAGGTCCATGAGTCTGGATCCCAGCTTTGCCACTTCCTGTGACTTCAGGCAAATCGCGACTGGGGGGGGAATGGAGGGCTGACCCAGTCCCCACTTCACGGCGCTGTGCAAGAAACGCGCGAGCTCCTTTGGAGTCAGTATCTACGGGGAGGAGCCCCAGACGCCCGAATCCGCGTGGCTGGAGAAGGCCCTCAGAGCGGTGTCCTCTGCCAGGGCCGGGCTAACGGGCAGCGTGAGCTGGGGCTCGTCCCCCTGCAGAGCAAAACAACTCCTGGGACCTTTCAAGTGTGAGCCTTGACCAGGGAAAGCAACTTCTGGGCTTCCCCTCCACGTGCATTTCTCCTGGAATTCTCTCCCTTCGCCCCACGCTCTGTGACAGGACCTGGCCCCGGCCGACCTGGGGCCTTTGCCCGTGCCCTTCCTTCCCCTGGAAGCACCTTTCCCCACACCCAAGTGCTCGCTGCCGCCTCCCCCTCAGCCTCTGTCCCAGCGTCACTTCCCCAGGATGTGTCCCTGACTGTCCCCACCCCTGGACCCGCGTCCTGTGCCTGCCCCTCGCTGTCTGTGGCACTAACCTGGAACGCTTCCTGTGACCCGCTAACCGCTCACTTCCTGCCGCCCCTCCTAGAACATCCGTGTCACCTGGAGCGACTCAGTCTCCGCGTCCCCAGCACCTAGGACAGCGCCTCCCCAGGGGCAGGTACACAGCATAAACTGAACAAATAACCAGCTGTTCTTTCGAGCGCACCTGAGTGTCCACAAGGCCCACGCGGGTCTGCATGGAAGGTCAAAATCACCGGGAGCCACGTCAACGTCCCCCCCCGGGGGTGTGGGGGGCGGGCACAGCCAGGGAGACCGTGTGCACCAACTCGAAAACCACCCGGATATGAGAAAGAAGCCACCAAATAGGATGAGCCCACTTTTGTTTAAGAAAATGTAAATATATATATTTTAACATAAAAGTGAATGTTACACACCTACGTCTATGGGTGTGTACGGACTGGGGGCCAGCGGGCACCACCCCTCCACGTGGCACGCAGGCTGCATGCGCATACAATTCCACTGGAAGTAAAAGAGACAAGATGTGAGCAGCACCTGTCAGTGTCCTGAACGGACAGAGGCCTCCCACGTACGCTTCCCAGCACTTTGGGGGGATGGGGCAAAGCTCAGACATCAGGTGACCCTGGCTGGGGAGCCTGAGGTGACATCCAGGTGCCAGGCGGTCCCCGGGACCTGCCCCCTCGCTGGAGGGGAGACGCGTGTGGCCAGACGTGCAGATTGCTGCGAGGCAGTGATGCAGTCTCCTTCCACCGCGAGTTCCTGGAGAGCAAATGTGACAACCGGAGACGGCCCAGAGCACCCCATTCCCTCCACCCCGAGGCCCCTCCTAGCCCCCCCTCGCCTGGCGGGCCGCCTCTGCCCCTCCCGCCTCCCTGGTCAAACACACGCGTGCGCATGTGCACACGATGTACTCCCCTGTGGGCTTGTCCCCGCCCCCCCACCCCCCGGGCTCCAAGCATGTGGGTACCACACTGAATTCTAACTCGTCTCCCCTCTGGTCCTGGCGTCTCGGGATGGGCACCCAGGACTCAGCTCTGTGCTCCCGAGGCCACTAAGAGAGAAGGTGCCACACGAGGCTGCCCCAGCTCAGGTGGAAGCCCAAGGGTCCAGACACAGTCAAGGTGAGTGATGAGCCGACACCATGGGCCCCGTTTAAAGGACTCTCGACAGTAAACCATTCCTCCACCTGTGCTGCCTGCCGCGCCCTCCTCCCACCTGGTGGGACACCTTCCTCGGTGGGGAGGGACCACCCAGAACTGACTGCCGACACCCACGTGGCAGGCAGCTGTGCGGAGCCTCCCTCGTCCCAGGTTATCTTTCGGGAGGGGGTGGAGGGGCGGATGTGGGTCCGAAAGCACTTGTGGGAACTGGCTGGTGGGCTCGAGGGACCGCAAAGGGCTATGCAATCATTTTAGAACCTCATGATTAAAAGCTCCTTCAACAGGGAAGACAAAGCAGTGCTTTTATCTTCTTGCTATTATCCAAATGGAAAGAACTAATGGGATTTTTTTTCTATTGTCACCGACATCGAACATCTTTAAACACCCACTGTCAGCAGGATATCACTCACCAAGCGGGAGCTATCGGCAGAACGGAGTGAACTTGCAGAGAGACACCTGGTTCCGTCAATGGACCCGCTGGGGGTGCAATGGAAAGTTACTTAAAATGCACCAGACAGCCCAGCCGCGTGGCTCACGGGTTGAGCATTGACCTATGAACCAGCAGGTCACAGTTCAATTCCCGGTCAGGGCATATGCCCGGTTGCAACCCTGGCCCCAGTGTGGGGTGTGCAGGAGGCAGCCAATCAATGATTCTCTCTTATCACTGATGTTTCTATCTCTCTCTCTCTCCTTTCCTCTTTGAAATCAATTAAAAAATATTTTTAAAAATAATAAAATTAAAAAATAAAATAAATCAAATGCATTTTAATTCAGGAGAGTAGGGAACAAATGGGAGGGGATGGGTATGGGGGGAGCTGCCTGCCGTTGGCCATAATCATCTTCTTTGGCAGTACCTACCAAAATTGCCCTGGCCAGGTGGCTCAGTGGGTTGGAGCATCGCCTGGTACACCAACAGTCTGCAGGGTTGATTCCTGGTCAGGGCACACACCTAGGTTGCAAGTTCGATCCCCAGTTGGGGCACATGTGGGAGTTTCTCTCTCCCTCTTCTCTCTCTAAAATCAGGAAGAACATATCTTTGGGTGAGGATTAAACATTTTTTTAAAACGCATGCTGCTACCTTTCTAACCCAATGAATTTAACTTCCATGACTGCATCTAACAGGAAATTCACAGCCGGGCTGGGAAGCATGGGTGCATGAGGCCACCACGCAGCGTTTCTTAAGTGAACAACCCGAGGCCACCTCCGTCCCACTAAACACAGTCATCACGTTATGGGGCATGACGGGGCCGCGAAGAACAGACACACATCCACAGCAGGGCTCGCAGCCTGGGCTCTGCTGGCCTCAGGCTGGGCCACTCTCCCCTGGGGAGCCGCCCTGTGATCACAGGGTGCCTGGCAGCACCCTGCGCTCTGCCCACCGGGGCCAGGAGCAGACCCCCCCAAGGCGTGACAGCCCACGTTGTCTTAGACGTCGCCCAGCGTCCCTGGCTGAGAATCGCCCGGCTGGGACCCACGGCCCATAGGGTGGTGGTGGATGTGCTAGGAATTACTGTTGGGCAGAAGCGATGAGACTGGAACAGTGTATGTCATACAGCCCGTTTCTACAGCAAACATGACGATAAAGAGCAAACTGTTAACAGTGGCTACTTCTGGAAGAGGGGGACTGTATTTCTTACTCTCTGTATGTCTATAGTTTGCATATTTTTGGCCACTTTGGTTTTTTTAAAAAAAATCTTAAATAGCATCCCAGAAAGACGCAGGGTGCGCGTGCCTGTGTGTGAGCTCCGAGTGCGGCCGACGGCGCGAGGCACGCTCCCTGCAAACCAGCAGATGTCCCCTCTCTCAATGACCCCTTTCCAAGAGCTGGTGTTTCCCAACATGAGCCAGGAGAGGGGAGGCGGATCGGCTGCGGCTCCAAGCCTCTCGACACAAAGCAAGCGCCGCTCTGAGTCGGACACAATGCGGTCCCTACTCAGCCCCTTTCAATAGCTCCTCAATCACCGGCCACGTGCTGGGCGCCGCCGGGTCGGCCGGGCGGCCACCATCTGCAGGGGCCTCCCCACTGCCCCGGGGCTGCCCTTCCCTTTCAGGACTGAGAGGGGCCCAGTGATTTGGGTCTGAGCCAGGGCAGAAGCCGGGAGGTGGACTGATGGCCAAGGTCATAGGTCAGAAGGCAGGAGAAGGTGGGGAACAGGCTCCCTGGGCCCCAGGAACTGAATTCAATTCTGTACACACAGGGCAGGGTAGTGGGGCCCCAGGCGGGAAGCGAATGTCTCCCTGCCTGTCTGAGCCCGGGTCTGTCCCAGGGCATCTGTGTGTGTCTCCCATCTGCCCGTGAGCGTGTCTCCTTCTCTCGGGGTCTGTTGTTCTGGTGTCTCTGTGTATGCCCGTCCGGGGTCTTTTCCTTATACCCCGTTCGAGTCTCTTCCTCTTCCTTTTCCAGGTGACAGGCAACACGAAATACCCAGAGGGCGGTTACGAGCCTCCCGCCCTGGCGCCTCTCCTGGTCGTAACCACCAAGGCTGAGACTTCCAGCCTCGGTATCTCTTCCTTCGGACACAGCATCTTCCAGAGGCAGGAGAGCATCTTCCAGCATTTTCCAGGCCAAGTGCTGGTAGCCCCCCCGCAAGCCCCCCGGTTCCGCCAACCTCTTCCTGGAGAGAAACAGCAGCTGGCGGGGGAGCTCCGAGAAGGGGACGCGGCAAAGTTGTGGGCTGGAGTGACCCGGCTCCAGATTCAAATGCTGCGCCCCTGCCTTAGTTCCGCATCATAAAGCATGGGTCCCCCACAGTATAACCCCCAAGACTGCCGAGCAGCCACTGAGCTGGTGCACAGCAAGGGCGGAGCAGGCGGCGGCCACCACACGCTAAAGGCAGGCACGGCCGCAGGACACCAACCCACTTCCATTCACCATCGATCGGAGCAGCTGGTGCCGCGCAGGGGGCTCCATTCCTATGCGAACAACTGGTGTGGGCAGAGGGAGAGGAGCAATGCAGCAAGAAAAGTCGAGAAACCGGAAAATCCGTCAGGAGACAGAGCTACTTGGGAATACAAGGTGCAGAGGCAGACGACCAAGGTGGTGGGGGCCGGGGCTCTCTCCCGCCTGGCAGGGCAGAGCCTCGGATGGCAACTCAGGGGCCCCAGCCACAGAGACCTCGTCCTGGACTCTGCTCCAAAGGGACCCCAGCGTGTCCCCAGGCTGAGGCTGGGCAGACGTAGGAGTCACCCTCAAGAGCAAAAGGTTTAGCCGTAGCCGGTTTGGCTCAGTGGATAGAGCGTCGGCCTGCAGACTGGGGGGTCCCGGGTTCAATTCCGGTCAAGGGCATATACCTTGGTTGCAGGCACATCCCCAGTAGGAGGTGTGCAGGAGGCAACTGATCGATGTTTCTCTCTCATCGATGTTTTTAACTCTCTATCCCTCTCCCTTCCTCTCTGTAAAAAAAATCAATAAAGTATATATTTTTTTAAAAAGAACAAAAGGTTTACAGACACAGACAATAGGATGGTGAAGGCCTGGGGGGAGGGGAGATCGGGTGGAGGTAAGGGGGGACATCTGTAATACTCTCAACAATAAAGATTTTTTTTTAAAAAAGAGCAAAAGTTTTGCCTACGTGTCCTCCCTCATCTTCTGATTCCTCCCTGCACACTGGCTCCCCTCCCCCATCTATTCTGCACCTAGCAGCCACAGCATTTTTTGTTAAACATCTATTGAATTACTGACTCATGCTCAGATTAAAACTCTACAAGGCCCACTCAACCTCATTTTTCTATCTTCCACCTCCTTCCCTTGCTCACCACTCTCTGGTGATACTTGCCTTTTTCCTATTCCTACCCCAGGACCTTTGCACATGCAGTTTTATCCTGGTATTGTTGCATGGCCCACCTCAGGGATGCCTCCTGGTCATCCCATCTCAAACGTACTCGCCTCTCACCTCACTGCATCTCCTGCTCGCCTGTCTTGGCCACAAGGGACAACACTGTATTCAGTGAGAAGCCTGGACCATGCTGGCTCTGTATTCTGGCTTTCAACACCTCTGCTTTTTTATATGCGCCATGGGGAAAATGTTAGCCCCATCTCAACGGCCTGGTTGAGGACTTAAAGTACCGAGGAAGTGCCTGGAGTATAGGAAAGCACTGTGTACCTATTGGCTACTCTGAGAAACTATCTTCTTAAGTTGCTTGCCTGTTTATTACCGACTTCACCTCTCCAGTGAGAAACTTCCATGTTTCTCCTGTTCTCACTGCCTCTCGGGTGGTTAGCACCACCCCTGGCACAATATGCTGCCCTCAGTTATTATGTGAAGGCAGAAGCGATCCAAGCCCCAGGTCCACTCACCAGGACTCACATCTCTACCCAGAGGACAGAGAACACAGCAGTGTTGACAAGTGAAGGGTCTTTTCACAAAACCAAACATGCAATGGCCATCTAACCCAGCCACTGCATACCTGGGCTTCCTCCCAGAGAAACGAGACTTACATCCACAGAAACCCGTGTGCGTGCGCACGGCAGCTTCATCCGTGACAGCCCCAGCCGGAAGCAGCCTGGGCTCGTCAACAGGTGAATGGGCACGCTGACGGCACGTCCGCATCACAGCGTGCTGCCTCCCACGGGAGGAATGAACAACCTGGTGGGATCGTCAGTTATGCTGAGAGTAAAAGCCCATCTGAAAAGCTTGCACAGCCTATGATTCCATGTACACAATGTGTGTGAAATGACAAAATTTTATAGAGATGCTGGTCGCCAGGGGTTAGGGAGGGAGTGGGAAGGAGATGGGTGTGGACAGAAAGGAGGGATCCTTGTCATGGGGCTGTTGTGTGTCTAGACCAGGGGTGGGCAAACTTTTTGACTCGAGGGCCACAATGGGTTCTTAAACTGGACCGGAGGGCCGGAACAAAAGCATGGATGGAGTGTTTGTGTGAACTAATATAAATTCAAAATAAACATCCTATCTAATAAAAGAGAAAAATGGTAATTGGCGTACGACGATATCCTTTTCATTGGCTAATCAGGGCTATATGCAAATTAACTGCCAACTAAGATTGGCAGTTAACTGCCAACAAGATGGCGGTTAATTTGCATATGTAGGCACAATGCAGGGAGGCGAAAGGGAAAGCAGGAAGAAGCCCCCTGCCACTGACAGTGATTGGAAACCCAGGGGGGAGCTAAGAGCTGGGGGGCAGGGCAAAGGCGGCCCTGGGGCTGCCTTTGCCCTGCCCCCCAGCCATGATCGGAGAATCAGGTGCCTTTTCCGCCCTGGCCAGTGATAGCAGGAAGTAGGGGTGGAGCCAGCGATGGGAGCTGGGCACGGTCGAAGCTGGCAGTCCCGGGAGCCAGGGGTCCCTTGCCTGGGCCTAAAGCGGAGCCCACGATCGCGGGGCCGCTGCAGCTGCGGGTCCCCGCTGCCCGGGCCGGACGCCTCAGCCAGAGGCGTTAGGCCTGGGCAGGGGCGGAGCCTGCAACCACAGGGAGCTGGGGGTCCCCTGCCCAGGTCTGACACCTCTGCCGAGGCCTCAGGCCTGGTCAAGGGGCCGATCCGGTGATTGGTGATCGGAGGGTGATGAGGGTCAACTCCTCTGGCCGAGGCATCAGGCCTGGGTGGGGGGCAGAGCCGGGGATTGGGGGGATATGATGGTCCCCTTGCCCAGGCCTGAAGCCTGGGTCAGAGGCGTCAGGCTTGGGCGGGGGGTGGAGCAAGCGATCAGAGGGAGATGGGGGTCCCCTGCCCAGGCATGATTCCTGGGCCAGAGGCCTCAGGCCTGGGCGGGGGCCAGAGCCAGTGATCAGGGGGAGATGGGGGTCCCCTGTCCAAGCCTGACACCTCTGGCGGAGGTGTCAGGCCTGGGCAAGGGGCCGATCCTGCGATTGGAGGGTGATGGGGGTCTACGCCTCTGGCGGAGGCGTCAGGCCTGGGCAAGGGGCCGATCCTGTGATTGGAGGGTGATGGGGGTCAACGCCTGAGGGCTCCCAGTATGTGAGAGGGGGCAGGCTGGGCTGAGGGACACTCCCCTCCCCACACACACCCAGTGCACGAATTTCGTGCACCGGGCCCCTAGTCATTACATAAAAGGGTGCGGTTTTTTTTTCAATAGTTTTATTCCTTTCAAACGGGCCGGATTCGGCCCGCGGGCCGTAGTTTGCCCACGGCTGGTCTAGACTGTGGTGGCGTCACATAAACCTGCATGTGATGAAACTGCACAGAACTAAACACACGCACACACACACTCAGTGGGTGCACGTGAAGGGGAAGCCTGAGTGTGGGAGGGGGTGCAGCGAACGTCAATTTGCTGGCTGTGTCTGGGTAACATGTGACCACTGGGGAGGCTGAGTGATATGCACAAAAACTCTTACAACTGCATGCAATGCCACAATCATCCGAAAATAAAGGTGGGTTTTGTTGTGTGTTTTTTTTTTAAACAAAAGTAAAGAGTCTGGAGGGCCCTGTCCCTTGGGGGCCTCGAATCATGCTGGCAGAGGGCACCGCCAGCAGCTTCAAGCGATCCGCGGGGTGCAGCCCAGACCTGGCACCGGGAGGATGGCTTACAGCAGGGGAGGGAAGAGCCGGGACAGAAGCCGCCCCCCTCCCCCCTCCCCCCGCCCCCCGCCAGCCTCCCCCAGCAGCTGCCACCTGGCCACGCAGCCAGCCAAATGAAACCATCTCTCGGCTGTCATCTCTCAACTTGCTGGTCTGGCTCCCAGGTTTGAAAACTAAACATGCCATTTAAAATTTAGAAACGACGAAAGGAGACTTTAAGTGACCTCTAAACATGGTTTCCTATTGGCTCCCCTTTAGCGAAGCACCTATGGCTTCTTTCCCAAGGGCAGGAAGAGCGGCTTGGGTTCCCCAATATAAGATATCATTACATCCCGATACAATCAAATATCCAAATACAATGTACCAACGTGTCCATATCCCTGATACAATCAAACACCTCAGTGCATCCAAGTGTCCTTGCATCCCCAACACAATCAAATATCCCAATACAATGTCCTTATATCATCGTCAAGTATCAATGTGCCGCCAATGATAAAGTGACGACACATTCTGCTGCCAGTGGCCACCGCAGGCCCAGCCGTCAGGAGCCGCACGGGCAGCTGAAGACACCTGAGCGTCCTCCACTTACACACGCACCGCTCACCTGCCTTCTCAGGAAACCTGGGCTGAGCTGGATTTGGTCTGTGACGGGTACTAGTCCCTCTGCATCTGGGGGTCCATGCCAGGGCCTGTGCTAGCTCCGGGGGCACTAACCCTAGAAAATACACAAATAAGCACTAAGTACCAGTAGCTCTCACACTGGAAAGGTGATGCCAGGGGAGCTAAGCAGAGTGCTGCATGGGAGGGCTCCTCAGTGGGCTGTCAGGGTTGGCATGTCTGAGGAGGTACACTCCTGCCAAATGAATGGCCAGTGCAAATGTCCTGAGGTAGGAATGTCGGCCACATTCAAGGGCAAGAAAGAAGACTGATGCCCCGGGATGAGGAATGAGGGTGTGATGAGGAGTTAGCCGCTTCTGGGCAAGTGTACATCCGACGCCTGGGTGCCTGTGTGCGTGCATGCCAGCAGCGGCTGTGCAGAAAAGGTGAGTTTGAAAACGATCCAGGTATCACTTTCCAGTGTGATTTCCAAACAAGGCCACTATCAGAATCGCTGCGGCAGCTCCTTAAACTCAGCACACTGAGCCCACGGCCTCTGCATCCAACAGACTGGCGGCATCTGTCAGTGGCCGGGCCAGGGACCTGCCGGATCTGGTATTTTCTGCAAGCGGCCCGCTGTGGATTAAATGATCTCTAGCAGGCTTTCACTCCTTTAGTGGAGAAATAAACTCTTACGCGCCTAGCCACTCTGGCTCAGTAGACAGAGCATCAGCCTGTGGACTACAGAGTCCTGGGTACTGGCCCCTCCACCCTGGAGTACCTAGTCAGGTCAGGGCGAGAGCCTTTGCGAGGTGGGTCTGGCCTGTGGCGTGGAGCCTGGCTCATGCTCACCTAAAGCCCCAGGAACCCTGGGTGGACAAGTGAACGGAGGAGCGACTTCTGCCCCTCAGACCTCAGCAGGGAGCGTTTCAGCCGCTGTGGCTCAGCCGGGCTGTGCTAAGAGCTCTGAGTGCATCCTATCATTCAAGGCTCCCAACCAGCCACGGTGGGGAGTCCTGTCATCACACACATCTGACAGATGAAGGGGCTGCCAGCCTGCCCACACTCACAGCTACGGAAAAGGCAGGCCCGTGGGGTTGGAGCAGTGTCCTCACCGGGGGCGATTCTGACCACCAGGGGACAGCTAGCAGTGTCTGGAGACATCTGTGGTTGTCCCATCTGGGCGAGGGCTTGACATCAGCTGCCTATCCCCCCCTCCCCCCCCACTAGAGTCTGGGCTCCGTGTGGGCCGGCCCGGGCCTCTCCTTTACCACCATCCATCTCAGCTCCCTGTGGCACAGAGCAGAAGCGTAACTAGTTGATGGACAAAGAGGTGATGGCCAAGTCCCCGAACGCCCAGCCCATCTCCTTCCCTGCATAACTGCAAGTCCCTATACGCACGCGGCTGAAGAGTGCAGCCAGGCAGGTGCCGCTGGGACCAAAGGCTTGAGCAGAACCTGCCGGTCGGGGTTCTTTCTGGGTCCAAGGCAGGAGACCAGCCCTGCCATCAAGTCGTCGCATGACCTTGGGGTTTCTCTTTGAGCCTCGGTTTCTCATCCATAAAATGGGGCAATGACCCCCAGTTCCCTTGCAAACCAAAGCGCAAACACCCCACTGACGAGGGGCCCAGGTCCTGGGTCTTCCTGGAGAGTCAGGGGTGCTACCTGCCTGCCCAGCGGGGTTCCCCCAAGTTCACCCTCCACCTGCCCCTCCTGGCAAAGAGGTGTTAACACGATGGGAAAACAGGGGTCTCTGGCCAGCACCTGACACACTCGGAAGATGAGAAGACCCACTGAGAGGTGAAGCCAGGAACCCCGTATCTCCAGTAAAAAGACTTTTCAGCCCCTTGCAACAGCGCCCGCTGCCTATCAAAGTTCACGTTCTCGTCCCCACAGCAAGCGGCTCCTCCTGGACAGAGGGAAGTGCAATCGACGAGCTATAAATATTTCTGCTAACTGCGGCGGGCCGGGCTTTCCGCATGAGCGGGCCCCACTGAAAGGCAAGGCGGCTCACCAGATTTGTTTCGTATTATGGAAATAGATGTTGTCTCCTGGCCACATCTGTTTTGTCTGACAAACGAGCAGCAATTTGCCTCCTAAAAAAGGCAGCACACCAAGGCCGTCTTGAAAGTCTGGCTTCGCCGACTCTTCAGAAGAGAAAAGCAAGGAGTCCGGGCTCCAGATGGGAGCTGTAGGAAGGAGACGTGTCCCTGCCCACTGGCGGGGCCGCGGGGGCAGCTGTGCTGTGCCCATCCTTGGCGGCTTCAAAGTCACATCTTCCCGGGGAAACCGAAGCCGCTGGATTAGAGGAAACGGGGGTGGGAGGGGGTCCCCCCACTGCTCTCTCGAAAGAAAAAGAACAGCAGGAGATATGCAATCAATGATTTTAAAAAGAAAAAGTCTCCCAAGCTCAGGCTAGGAGCACGTTTTTTATGTGCTGAGAAGGGCCAGCTTTCGGAAGGAAAAATCAGTCCTGGTGCCACTGATTTATTTCTCTGTGCCACACTGGCTTGGTGACGGGTCCCTGTCACCATTTCCTTTAATTACTCCAAGACAGACCAATTAAGGTGCAGCCCGCAGCTCGAGGCGCCACTCCTCAAGGCCCATCACTCCTGCCTGGAACTTGCTAACGGGGCTGGGCCAGCACGTGCCCCATTCAAACTTGGCAATGCTGTTTAGGTCTCTCTTTAAAAAAAAATGTATTTTTTATTGATTTTGGAGAGAAGGTGAGGGAGGGATAGAGAGAGAGAAACATCAGTGAGAGAGAAACATCACTCGGCTGCCTCCTGCACGTCCCTTACTGGGGATCAAGCCTGCAACCCAAGCATGTTCCCTCGCCAGGAATCAGACTGTGACCTCCTGGTTCACAGGCCACACCAGCTGGGCTCTCTCTCCCTCTTTTTAAAAACGATCCTTACCTCCAAATGCTACATTTAGGGTTTTTCTCCTTAAACGTGGGCATTACAGAAATGGGGGGAGGGAGAAACCTTAATGACTGTGTAACTCAAAGTATTACAGACTCAGTCACCGACTTCTCCCCTCGCAGGCCAGGAATTGCAGGTTTTCAGGCTAAAACGATGAAAAGGCTCAGAGCCCCACAGGACCCAGCTCTCGGCCTCAGCTGAGCTGCCTGCACGAAGCCGGTCCTAAGCCTGTGCCCACACACGGGAGGTGCAGGGTTCAGACGGCTCTGCCGGTGGGTTTGGACTGTTTTCGGGGGAGAAACCAAAGGATGAGGCCAAGAAAGCTTCCTCTATCTCCTACTTGTGCAGATGAAATGTCCGGTCCCTCCCGCCTCCAGGAGAGCAGACCCATGTGCCGGGTTTGCTGGGTCGGGCAGAAATGAGATGCAGTGTGGGGATCCCAGGCGACCTCTGGGCCACCCGCCCGCCCTCCCTCCCTCCCCTTTTGTGCCCCCTGCCACGTAAACCCCGGAGGGCAGATTGATGACTTGGGCAGGGGAGGATGGAAGTGTTGGGCTTTGCAGCCGGGTCAACAGCAATGGCTCTGGTGTTCGAGGGGGTGGGAGGAGGTCTGGCTGGGCACAGCGGGCCCGGTCACCCCTCCAGCCGGCAGCTCCCGCTCCAGAAGGCGCTCTGGCGGGCCTGACACACCCCGGACAGCAACAAGTCCGTTCCCTGCTCCCAGGGGAAGGGGAGGGGGACTCCCACACACTGCAGAGCTGGGGAAGCCCAAAGCGGCCCCTTTCCTGGACACTGGCAGAACAGTGCCTACTTGAGGTGGTGAGTGGACTGGGCCCGGTGGGGGCTCTCCACTCCCCCTGCTCACCCCTTTTCATTGGGCAACAGTCACCTACTCACTCCGGCAACAGGTGAATTGACGCATCTACTTCAGTGGTTCTCAACCTTCCTAAGGCCGCGACCCTTTAATACGGGTCCTCATGTGGTGGTGACCCCCAATTTCATTGTTACAAATCGAACATAATTAAAGCATAGTGATTAGTCACAAAAACAATATGTAATCATTTATGTGTTTTCCGATGGTCTTAGGCGACCCCTGTGAAAGGGTCGTTCAACACCCAAAGGGGTCACGACCCACAGGTTGAGAACCGCTGATCTCCTTGGAAGAACGCAAACCTCAGACCCATTCAGGTGGCCCCAATATTTTCATCTTTAAGAAGCCAACCTCTGGTGCCGTATTAGTCTATGTCCGCCACCAAAATAAAAAAATAAAAAGCTTGCAAAAGAGTGACAAGAAGGGGGTAAGTTTGCAGAGGGCCTGGGAGGGCACTCTCTCTCTTTGTTGGTGACCATATACGAGGCGGCTGCCAGGAGGGGAAGCGACTTAACTGAAGGGCGGACAGTTTGGGGAGGGGGAGGGTGGTCTAGTGGCTGGAGGGGCAGCGTCTGCGCCTCCACACTGTGTCCCGTCGGCCGGGAGAGCCCCTGAGAACGCACATCTGCAGGGTGTCTGGACCGGCAGAAAGAGGACAATTAGAGAAGAAAGCTGCAAGCCCCAGTCACCCCGCGTCTGCTCCTCGCAGGGCGCCTGGCTGCAAGCCGCCGGAGGAGACAAGAAAGGCCAGGGTGGGCTGGGGGAGGCCAGGGCGTCTGGGCCGCACAGTTTATGAGCGAGTGTTTTGAAATTCTGCTTTAAATACGCCGGTAAATGAATTCAACCTTGTCAGAGCTTTCTCCCTCGCGCAGACCAAATATCCCGCTGGCGTGCTGTCTAGACACAGATAACAAAGGACTTTTTACAGCGCCCAGAGACTCGCTGACAAAGTAGCCATTTAAAGACGCAGTATTGCTCTCTCCGTCTAGAATGATTTGTCAGATGGACTTAAATGAAAATGCTAAGTTATCGGTCTGGTTTGAGGGCTGCCGGAGGAAGGGGCGGGTGGGGGTGTCGAGGGGCTGGCTGCTGGGGAGACATAGAAAACAGATCATCTTTGATTGGGCCGCACTCCAAGTTGCTCCTAAAATAGGACTGTGCGTGGCTGACCTGCAGATAATTCTCGCTCTTCTTGTTCTAAGAGGTCGACTGTTAAAGCGTTTCTCACACCTCGTGTAGCTTCAGGGTAGCACTGTTCAATTTCAAAGGGGTTAAACTAAAATCCGTGGGGATGAGATGTGTCTCCACCTGCAGGGGGTGGGGGGGGGCACCCAGAGAAATAAGTGGGAGAGCAGGAATTCTGTGCCACCTCCAACGTGCACTGGCAGGAGGGGGCCCTGCTCACAACGGCAGGCTGCAAATGGGCCGTTCTCCCTGGGGGGGTGCTGGTTTCAGGGGTGCACCCTGGGACATACTCACTGTGACCCCAAACATGCCCTGAGCCAGGGGATGTGCCTCTACTCAGCGTGGTCAGGCCAAACGGAGGAGGAAACACACCCGTGAGCTCGTGGGCCACCCCTTGGCCAGGTCACAACTTGGAAAGGCTGACAGGGACGGGTCCCCTCAAAGGGGGTCTCTGTTCTCTCCATTTGGGATTGCCCAGGCCTGATGAGCGCCCACCGGGGTCATTCTTTCCACCCACCTTCACTGCCCGCTCTGCCAGGGTGCGGCCTACACCACCACCTCCTCTCCACGCCCGCCCCCTCCTCGGCCCCTCCCCCAATGCTGTGCAGTCAGACGCTGGAGCCAGACACAGACCACACTCCAGCTCCACCCCTTCCAGGCACCCAAGCCAAGTCACCGCTCTGAGCCTCAGTTTCCCCAACTGTGTAGGGGGTCCCGGCCACTTGCCCTGAGGAGCTGTGGTGAGGAGTCAATGCCTGGGTGGGTCCACCGCAGGCTCGGCATCCTGCAGGCCCCCTTCCCATCCTGCAGCCCCCCTCTGGGCCTCCCTGCCCTCATCCGTGAATGGGCAGCGTGAATGGGCAGCGGCAACAGCTCAGGGGGCAGAGCTGCGCTCGGGCAAACACCAGAGCCGGCAGGACACACACTGTCTGCACCTCGTCAGGGAGGTCATCCTGACGACACGACCTGTCAGAGCCCTCGTTACAATGACCCCAAACCACTCAGGCAGAGGGAGGCTATGGGCCACCTGCCAGGACCAAGGACTCAAGCGCTCCCCCGTGTTCCTTTGCGGTTTCCGCGCTCTCACTTTTAGTAGCCGTGGGTAAAAGGCCGCTCCTCCCGCGGCCACGGTCACAGCCACGGCCACGGCCACGGCTCCAGTCTGGGCACAGCCTCTGGCTTCCCCCGGACACACGCACGTCTGGTTCTGGGAGACAGCGGCCGCGGGACCCGGATTTAGAAGTGTTCTCCGCCCAAGGGGTTCCACCGGCGATGGGAATAGTCCCGCACGGTCCCCTGCGCCCGGGGCAGGGCCGGGAGTGAACTGTGAGATGCTAGAGCCGCAGAGGCCAGTTGGGCCAGGGCTCCTCCTACCAGCCGACCACAGGCCAGAGGGGTGCCACTTGCCCAGGTCACCCAGCAGGAGTGGGAAGCACCCACTGGTGATGGCCTCCGCACACTTGAGGCCGCTCTCCCCGGCAGCCAGCGGGCCCACTCACTGATGAGCGCGCTCCCTCTCGGCCCAGCACGGGCACCCCCACCAGCCAGGGGACGACTGCCCATCAAAGGAGCGAATCTTTTTCTTGCCGGCTCTTCCCCAAACATAGCTGTGGGGCTCTGACCGGAGAGGAAGTGAGCGGAGGAGCCTGAGGAGGGTACTGAAGTCCTGCAGACACGGTCGGGGGCCCGGGCCTCAACGGAAGGGCTGGCTCCGGGGCCGCCCCAACATCCACAACCACGTCCAGCCGCCCACACCCTTGCCCACAGGGGACCCCACCTGCCTGCCTTTCTGGGTCCGGTTCTGCTTTCCCAAACTCACCCAAACCCACAGGGCCTCCGTCCGGACAGCCCAGCTCCGCAGTGTGAGCAGCTCGCTCCGCTCAGGTTCTCTGCCGGCCGGCCCCTCCTCGGCTCCGCTGGCCGCTGGCCTGGCCTTTCCTGGGTTCCGTGTCTGTCTATCTTCCTTCTCGCTGTGAGCGCTGTGAGGTCAGGTCCGTGGGTCCAGGTCCCACTCAACCATCTTCACAACCTCGAACCCACGGTCCCTTCCTGATCTAGCACCATCACCAGTGCCTGGCCCCTGGCAGGGTCACCCCTTGCTGCTCTCCCTGCCTCCAGCCTCATCTCCAGAGTCAATCGGGCCCTGATCCCCCTCCCCCGCTCTACACCCTCACAGGGCTCCCCAGTACCCCAGCACCAACTCCAAACGCCTCCACACCCGGCAGCTGTCTCTGTCGGCCATTCCTCACCCATCAGCGGCAGCCACTGGCGCTTCGACGGCCCCGGAGGCACTGCCCGCTCCCTCTGCCTCCGGGAAGTCTCGGCCCTGAGATGCACTCTGCCTCTCCTCCCGCAAGGCTGGGCCGCAGGCACAGGGGCCTGGTAAGTGCCATAAAGCACCCCATTCTGGGGGCTTTCCCCAGGACAGAATGGGGAGGGGCCTTCTGGTAGGAACTGGCCATTCACAGAGGGCGAGCGACTGGCCATATTGCACAGCAAGTCCTGGGCCGGTCCCCGCCTGGCTGCCCCCTGCACTAGCTGCGGCCCGTGCTCTCTACTGCACTCCGCAGGGAGGGGCGTCTGCCCGTTCCTCTCCTGTCCCAGACCAAACATGCCAGGTATCCACACCAGGAGGGGGGCGCTACCTGTGCCAGGCGGGCTGGCGATTAGCTCAGGAGATCACCCCGGTCATCCCCACGAGGATTTCCTGTCGCCATGAATGTCCCCATTTCACAGATGCGGCGACCGAGGCTCTGAAAGGTGACAGACCTGGAAGCAGAGCGTCCCGGACGGCGCACGGCCTGCCTCTCTCCTTGGTCAGTGCCAGCTCCCAGGCGTGACACCAACGGCCAGGGGAAGGGTGATTTGGGGGTCTCCCGTAGGGACGTTTGTCTGCCTGCCCTTTACAAAGCGCCGGGACATGGCAGGGATTCCTGGGCGCTGGGGTGGGGGATGTGGCACAGCTGCACCCCCTCGCACGGGGTTTCCTGGGCTCCGGCCTGGCTGGGCGCTGCCGCTGGCCCAGACCACTGGCACGGGCGGCGGGTTTTATTTAGACGTGTCAGCTGAGCAGCTCTGGGCACAGGCCTGTGTGGGCGTCAGCCGGATTGGGTTTCACCGGCATTTCTGTCCGGAGCTGCCCGGTCATTACAATCAGCACAGGCTTTGCTGGTCGGGCTGGCCACTGGCCGCCTCCTTTGAGACTGGTGTCCTTTCGCCCACCCCCACCCCATTCTTCTCTCGGGGAGATTTCTTCCTGCTGGGGCCCCAGTCCCACTCTCTGGGGCCACTCCCCAACCCCTGACCCTCCGGCACAAAAGGGAGCGTGAGCGTCTAGACCGCCCGTCTGAACGTGAGAGGGGGCATTGTGTGCGGACCGAGGCCTGGCCTCCGGGGTGGGGAGGTCGGGCGCAGGGGTGGGAGCTGGAGGCGCTGGCTGGGCCCACCGCCCGGTGCCCTGCACTTCCTGTCCCCCTTGGGACAGAGGTGGCCAGCCCAGCACCCAGGATCCAGCCTGGGCCGCAAAGCTGGGCGCATGGTCCCCAACGAAACTCGGGGGCTCCTGAGCCGCCACCACAGGAACGGATGCACAGGAAGCCCTCGGGACGTCCCGGATGCCGGGACCCAGGCGCATCCGTGACCTCGGCTGTTTCCTTGTGACAATCGGTTTAGAAGGTTCGTTTTAGAAGGTTCGTGTGTGTGTTTCCTGTTGATGGGTGTGTGTGTGTGTGTGTGTGTGCACACACAACAAAGCTAAGGCCCTGCTCAAGTGGGTGGCACATTCCAGACACGTGACTGGCTGCTGGCTGTGTGGCCCAGGCCCTGCTCACCCTCTCTGGTCTCAGGGCCCCGCCTGTGAAGAGCGGCTGATCACATCTGTGGTTTTCAGACCTCTTTTACCAGCAGAAGCTTTCCTCGTTGAATGAAATTCGGATTTAGGAGCTCAATATATCAAATGGATGACAGAGCAGCCCTGCCAGGGCTGATGCGGCCAGAGGTCGTGGCACGTGTGTGGGCTGGGCGGGAGGGGGGAGGTTTGCACCCATCTCCCTAACCACTGTGCAGCCTCTATCAGCCTTCAGCTCAGACGCCTGCAGACAGGCCTGCGGGAGTGATCAGCCGAATACCCCACCTCCCGGAGGACTGCAGGCATTTTGACTTGTCTTTAACGTTTATCAAATTCTTTGAATTTTGGTTAAATAAGGAGCACCTATCACTTCTTACAATCAGAAGAGTCGCACTGTTTTCATTGTGACACAAGAGGCTAAAATGCTATTGGTCTCTTTAGGAGTAGTGGCCGGGCCCCTGGGCGTGCTGCAGGGCCCCTGTTAGTCCTGGGGTCCCCGGGCTGGGAACCCACTCTCAGAAACAGAGACCAGGCTTCCAGGGCACCCCCAGGACCATCGCATCACGGGGGCCCCAGCCGACAGGACCCAGGAGCTGGAGCTCTTGAATCCGTTTTCTCCTACAAGAAAACTGCGGAAATGCAGCCCCTGGCCCACCAGGTCCAGGGGTCAGCCCCGCAGAGGAAGCCGCGGGGCCGCCCCGCAGGTGCGCATCCAGCTCAGAGCCGCGGCACCTGGTGAATCCCATGCAGCCACAGCTGGGACCCGGCTCGTTTACAAGGGGCGTCCTGCCACTTCTCCCCACTGTGCGTCTGTCTTTCTCATGGCTGCACTTCCAGAACCCGAGGCCCAGCACAGAGTAGGTGCTTCATGAATGTCATGAGCTCACGAGTGAAGGAGTGAAATATGGAGGAAAACTGTCCATCAGTGAGGTCCCCGAATCAGCATGAACGTACACGGCCCGCCCAGCCTTCCAGCCCCCTGGGCACCTGCTGCAGAGGAAGATGAGCCAGGGAAGGGGGTCTCCGTCCCGTAGTGATGTGTGGGCTGGGGGCCCTGGGCAGGCGGGGAGGGGAAGGGTGCTCAGGGGAGGCCCAAGGGGATGGCAGCAGCTCCCACCCCCAGAACTCCTCTTCTGGTCACTCGGAGTGGGGTGGGGCGAACTTCTCCCCAAGAGAAACCACTGCCCGCTGTGGGAAATTCAGCAGGTTGAGTGGAGAGGGGCAGGAGTCTCCATTCAGCCTCCCAGAGCAGGGGAGGGACGCCGGGGTCGCCTGGGCTGGAGCCCTGCTCACCGTCTCCGGGTCTCAACTTCGTCCACGGCACCTGTACCCACCTCCGGTGCCCTCAGCCTCAGTCACCTGCCCCACCATCTGGGAATGGGGAGAACAGACCCACCCGGCATGTGATGGGGAGGGGCTGGTGCCTGTAACCTCACTCAGCAACCTCTCCCTCCGGGGCCGACTCCTGCTCCAGCCTCAAGGCCCAGCTCCCGTTCCCCCAGGAGCCAGGGGCCCCAGCCCTCCCTCCCCGCCTTCTCCCAGGAGGTCCCCTCCCAGGAGGTCCCAGGGCTTCCGGAGTTGTGGCTCCCTCCCTCGGACCACGTCTTTGTAGCAGAACAGGTGGCATTTCCTGAGCATGTCCGAGGCACCTGGCAGGGAGCCAGGCTCTATTCTCTCATTCGATCCTCACTCTGAGCTATGAAGCAGCTGATTCTCAGGGCGTCCAGCTGACAGACGAAGCAGCAGGCTCAGAGGGGAAGCAGCCCCAAGGACACTCTCCTGGGGTGGGGGGCAGTCTGGCTGCTCGGCTCACGCCCGCCTGCCTACTGCCATCCCCTCTGGGTCCAGGCCCTCAGCGCCCGCTCACTCCCTGCACACAGGGGCTGCCTCTCGGAGGGGGCCACGGGCTGGGCTGGATCCCCATCAGGGCACCCATGAAACCATGGGGTGGGGCAGGGGCAGGAAACCACCGACAGACAGGAGGGGGGAGGGAGCTCCCGGGCTCACTGTCCTGGTGCCTGGTTGTCCCTGGGCCTGGTCCTCTGCCCCAAACCCTCTGCTCTGCTCAGCCCTGTCCCTTCCCAGGAGCCGGATCTCTGGCTGCAGCCACAGGGGATGCACGGTCGCTCTTGACCCCAGGAGGAATTCCTTGAGGGTGAAGGCTGTCAGATGGAGAAGAGGCAGAGCGGCCTGGCGGCCCGCTGGCCCAGCACCCACGGGCAGGGTGGCCTGCAGAAGCAGGAGTCAGTCTGTGGCCCGGGGCCCTCTGTCCACCCCACCTCACCAGACACGCAGGGTGAGCACCCCCTCTCCCAGGGACAGACAGCTGACTGGCCAGGCGGATCAGGTCCGTAAGGCCCCGTAACTGTCCCTGCCAAGTCCACAGCCCACACTCATAAATCAGGGAGCCGGGCAGCCCTCCTCCCGGGGTGGGAGTCTGGGCTGTCACAACAGCCATGAGACCAAGGCAAGCGCCTTCTAAACCTCAGTGTGCACACCTGTACAATGGGACCGACTGTAGTAAGTACCACCAGGGGAGGGGTACCGAGGACTCCATACCATGGGGAGGTTAGTGACACAATGGGACTGCCCTAGGAGCTCACTTTCCTGGCTTTCACACCTCATCATATCAATTGTTGATTCAGTCCCTGCTGTGGGCCAAGGTCTCCGGGAAGTGGCCAAACCCAAATCTAACCAGAACCAACCAGGCAGAATTAAACACAAAGCCCAGACAGTCCCAAAGCAGCGGAACCCCGGCCACCTGCTGGGCCAGGATCCTTCACATTCCAGCGGGGCTGCAAGGCCTCTGTGGGCTGCAATAAAAATTCCCAGACAGGTAGTCAGGCAGGAGGCAGGCCCGGTGAGCTGTGCTCTCCCTTACCCCACAGGGAAGGCCAGTGGGTGGAGGGAGGCAACTCCTGCCCTTTCCTCTCAGTTCCGTAGGACCAGCCCCAGACCAGGAAGGTCTATGAGTCAGCCAGGCCGGCCTCACAGGCTGGGTCCCCCAGGGAGCTCTGCTCCCTCTCTGAGGTTCCATTCCAGTCTCACCATGGGGTCTTCAAACAGCTCTTCCACCCCCCGCCCCCAACCCCTACCCCCATCTCGCGCAAACCATTCTGAAAATAGTAGAAGCAAGCACAGTTCTGCCAACCCCCATGCCAGACAGGTGGCCCGCACTGCCCCCGAGCGCGCAGCCCACGCCCACGCCGGGACATTCCCCAGCAGGACCACCGACGGTGGGGAGCCATCAGAAGGCCTGGAGCCGGAACACACCTTTGCTCACTCGCTTCCCACCATGTCCCATCTCCCCAGAGCCGAAAGGTACATTAGGAAGCCGGCTAATAAGTCACAGATCTATTCTGCGAAATATCAAACCATGTCAGGCACTGAGGCAATTAAATAAAGGAGATTTTTTTCCATTACAAAAAAAGAACGCAGAGATCTTGGTTAAAACAGAGTCCAGCCCTAGCTGATTGGCTCAGGGGATAGAGCGCAGGCCTGCAGACTGAAGGGTCCCAGGTTCGATTCTGGTCAAGGGCACGTACCTCTCAGTTGCAGGCTTGATGGGTGCCCGGCCCTGGTTGGGGCGTGTGGGAGGCAACCAATCAACGTGTCTTTCTCACATCGAAGTTTCTCTCTCTCTGTGTCCCTCCCCTCCTTTCCACTCTCTCTAAAAATGAATGGGAAAAGATCCTCTGATGACAAAGAAACCACACACCGAATCCAGACGACACACAGCTGTGACCGGGCAGGTCACAGACACTCGGAGCCTCAGCCGGGGCCAAAGGGCTGGCGTCTCCATCATCAGCACCGCCCTGGGAATGAAGGTGGACCCCCTCACCTGCGGGAAGCTGCTCCAGGCTGAGCGACTGGAGGAAGCACGGGCGATCCTGCTCCATCCGAACTGCCACCCATGGCCTTTCCCCTTGGGCCCAGGGGGTGACAGGACCCCATCGCCTTGATGCCATTAGAATCGAGTTGACCCTGACCTTCCACGGCTGGGTGACCTAAGAAGGCCGAAGAGTGCAGTGCCTCCATGCTGCAGGAGCTGTGATTGCTCACTCAGGCCCCTGAGGACCCCGTGGAGGCACATTAGACGCTGCTGCCGACCAGCCTTCCCAATGCTGCCCTTTCCAAACCCCCATGAAAGGAATTACAACTCCTCAATATGTTCACTTTAAATTTCCAATAAATATTCAATCAACTCACTTTGACTACTGAGCTCTGTCTTAAACAATAACGTTCAGGAAATCAATGCCTGTTCTGTTTTTTCCTAATGTACATTTAACACTTGAGTGCGGGACTATTAAATGTGAAAGGCCCATGCATGGGCCCTCCAGAACTTTCTCACGGGCTACGGTTTGCTTTGGGTCACTTGATGCCTCCAAACCTACAAGGTAGGGTAGTTATGATGCAGGTGCCAGCTCAGCCAATTACCACTCACGTGCCCTTGGGCGAGTGACTTCTGTCCTCTGAGCCTCAGTTTGCCCATCTGAAAAATGGGCTTGATACAGTAGCTCCCGCAGGGCTGGCGCACAGCAGGCATTCAGCAAGAGCAGTGAACCCTATGTTGTCTCATAAACTTCCAAAGAAGTCAGAACACATGCTAATATCTCCGTTTTATAGATGCAGAAGTGAGGACCGGGGACCACAGAGCTGGGAAGCGAAGGAGCCAGGATTCCAGACAGCCACCTGGCTCCGCAGCCATCTGGCTATCGTGTGTTCTCCAGAGACTTCTAGAGTCGAGGGGACCGGGGCCACAGCCTGCCAGCTCCTCGCATCCCAGATGCAGGCCCCAACCCCCAGGACACACAGCTCCCTTCTGAGGTCCAAGTCGACCGTCAGCCCCAGGAACTCGGCCCCGAGCTCACTGCCTGTGAGTAACCACCTCCCCCAGACATGATTCATACCTGTCTGGAGTCACCCACATCCTCATTCCCCGAAAAGGAATGCAGGCCAGGTGAAGCGACCAGGCGGCGGGCATGAGCAGCTGGCGGGGCCCTGGCCGTGGGCTCTGCCACCACCCTGAAACTCCCAGCTGGGGCTGGACAGACGTCCGGGTCTCGAGTACCTGTGCTTGGGCTCAGAGTCAGGTTACAAAACCTTTCCCCAGAGAAGCGCCTGGATTCCCACCATGAGACAGTCATTCCTCGGGGCCCAGCCCAGCCTGGCCGTGTCACACACGGTCCCTCAGCCCTTGTGAAAACTCAGAAATGAAAAGGGCCACCGCTGGCACGCGGCACGGGGGGGCCTGAGTCGGAGACTGCACAGGGAGGGAGCACAGGGCGACCCCACTTACACAACATCTCCCCCAGGAAACGTGGTCTCTGGTGGGAGGCTCAGGCGCAGGGGCGGACGGAGAGGGGCGGGGGCACACCTGGGCACAGTTGCCTCCCCCCCTCCACAGGCTCGCCACAACCCGTGACAGTACCTATGCCTGCGCACTGCGACTGCAAATTACACCTCAACACACCATCACAGCGCGGAAACACGGGCCCCGAGGACGGCTGACGACTGAAGGGGAGAGAGGGACAGCTGTGAGGCCTTCCTTCTTCTCCCAAGAGCCCTGGGTGCAATTAGGCCCATTTCACAGAGAAGAAAGTTAGGAGGGGGTGGTGGTGAGGGAGACAGAGAGGAGCATGGGCTCGTCGGGGACAAGAAAGCCTTGAGTTCTGACCATTCCGCCTCCCGGCAGCCCTGCTCCTGCCTCTGGGAGTCCCCCTCCGCCCCTGGCCAAGAAAACCTGTGCCTTAGCTGGTTTGGCTCCGTGGATAGAGCGTCGGCCTGCGAACTGAAAGGTCCCAGGTTCGATTCCGGTCAAGGGCATATGCCCGGGTTGTGGGCTCGATCCCCAGTGGGGACTTGCAGGAGGCAGCCGATTCATGATTCTTACTCATCGTGGATGTTTCTATGTCTCTCTCCCTCTCCCTCCCTCTCTGAAATCAATAAAAATATATTTAAAAAAAAAAGAAAAAGAAAAAAAGAAACCCTGCAAGCAGCGGTGAGCCTCCCAGTGGAGCAGAGAGCCAGCGAGGTTGCCGAGAACCCAGAGGGCCACGGTGGGGGCAGCTCCAACAAAGGGCCTGGTTCAGGACCGTGTCCTGCCAGCCACCGGGAGCAGAGCAGGAGGCCAGCATCCAAGTCCGGTCCAGTCCTGGTGGAGCCGTGAGCCCACCCAGGCTGTCCCTGCCATAACAGAACTAAAGACTGAAACCGACAGCCCAGGCTGCCACCTGCCCACCAACCCGTTTCCTCCGCCCCATGCTGGGAGGGCCACCCCGTTACAGCACCTGGTCCGGAACATGAGAACAGCCAGCCCCACGCTGGCCTGGGGCCCTCCTTCCCCTCGAGCCCTCCCTCTGTCCGTGGGCCTCACTCCGCCAAACCCTGGGATCACCAGCGAGTTTTAATTAGTGCGGCTGCCCTGCCCCACGCACAGGACTGGCTCAGGTGCAGCCTGAGGGTTAGGGTTCCCGGTCAGCCAGACCGAGGAGGGGCTGCAGAGGGCTAATGTTCTCAGGGCTCCCCTCACCCCTCTCCGGAGGCACCTCTTGGGGAGCCCAGCCCCCCACAGGTCACGGTGACCCTTTCTCCCCTCAGCTGCAACCCGATGCTGGACACATTCTTGCTCTCTGCAGCTTAAGCCTCAGGACCACAGCCAGGTGACCCTTCCAAGAAGGGGAGTGTGGAGGAGGGACTGGACAGGACACAGGCCCAGCTGGAAAAGCCAGAGGGCAAAGGCGCAGAGGCCTGACAGCAGCCACAGCCTCACCTGGGGGACAGGTGGTTCTGAGGCTCAGGGGACGGTGGACAAAGCACAGACCTTGGGGCCCCGCAGCCCGAGTTCGAATCCTGCTCTGCTCCTGGCGGGGTGATCTTCGCAGCCACATGCTGTGCCTTAGCTCTGCTCCGTGTGCACGAGGCTGCCACGAGACCGACAGGAGGATCCGCTGGGATTCGAAAAGCCTCGCTGTCACCAGCAAACACCCAGAAAGCGGTAAGTAAGCAACAGTGCTGGTGCTGGTGCCTCTCAGCGTCTCCCTTTCTTCTTCCCGAACCCCACCCCCACTTGCCTCAGCCTAATCTGGGGAAAGGGTCCGGAGCTCATTCTCACTAGAGTGTAAAGGAATGCTATACTGGGCTTAGGTAGGGCTCAAGACATTGGGAAAGAGACTGCAAGGTGAAATGGGGGCTTCTGTGGCATTCGAGTTGCTGACTGTGATTCTAAAGACAAATGAAGTGCTGTTGGGGGCTGACTGCAGTAGGTGGGTCTCATTGCCGACCTCCCCACGCGCCAGCCCAGCGGTCCGAGGGGGACCAGGCCTGCCAGCTGAAGGCGGGTTGGGTCCCTCAAGGTGCTAGCACGCCCTTGAACTCACAGAAGGAGCTGTCCCTGGCCGTGACAGGAGAAGTGGCAGACAGGGAGTCCTGGTGGCTGCAAGCAGGAGCCGCTTCTCTCCTCCCAGGAGCCCCGCAGCCCGCCCTCCCGCGGCCAATTCTGCAGACACGGCCCAGCGTTCCCGGCGAGGACCACCTACCCTGTGATTTCCCCGCTGGAGCCCACCCTGGCCTGGCTGGGAGTGGACGAGGGCCCACCACCTCGGAGGGAACGGGAGCCCAGCAGGAGCGGGCGCGGGACGGATGGGCACTGTCTGTCTCAGGCAGGAAGGGGTGTGCTGGACCGAATGCCATGCATTCATTCCCGCTCCACACCTTAAAGTCACAAAGCAGCTCAAGAAACCTTGGCTGGATGTTCCCCCGACTAACGGTTTACGGGAGCCGAGGCCTCACGCGAACGGGAGCCAGACCCCCCCATTCAGTGATGTCGAGGGCAGGACACCTCGGAGCTCATTCTATAGGCGGAGAACCAGCCGGAGGCGACGGCAGGGAGAAGTGGCCGCAGGTGGAAACGTTCAACTAAACACCAGCACCTCTGGCCTGTGATTTGCGGGTCGGGCCTAGATTTACAAGGGATGGGAAGTGGGGCTCATAATTACACCTCGGCCATGCAGCAAGCACTACTAATTACCTCTAGATCGGAGGACGGGGACAATTTTATTTAGAGTCCAAAGTAACTAATAAAATTAGGTAAAACCAGCAGCTCCACGTGTGAGCAAATGAGAGGGGCGAGGGGAGCGGCCCCTGACCCCGAAGCAGAGACATTTAAACTGTTCCAAGGGGGATGCAGTTGGTAGACTTTTTAAAAAGGCAACATCCCTGCCTCAGTGGCTGCGGCCTGAAACTCTGCTCCAGGTTAGACAGGGCATCCCTGCACGCAGCCTGCTTGGAGATCGGGATCCGTCGGTACGGCGAGATGCAGCCGATAGGGGCGTGTTTAGCTGTGGTCTATCTTAACGATCTACAGCAGTAAATGGAGTGGTGTTTAAAGGGCTGGTTGGTGTTATTTAATCGGTTATATTCACTAATGTAATTGACACCCTCTCCATCATCTCAATACACCCACCTCTTTCTCCCATACCATAAATAGATTAGAAAAAAACCGCTTCCTCCGATGGTCATGACCCCACGGGCTGCTGAGCCCAGCCCGGGATGAATCACGCCTGGCTCACCGACGGCATCCCGAAATGACTGAATGATGGCGGGGCGGCGCAGACACCAATAAATGAATCATGCCTCCTGCAAGCCCAAACCTTTGGCTTTTACAGACACCAATTACCAAGTAGAAAAAAAAAAAGAACAAAGAAATTACTCAGGGTGTTTGCGCAAAGTCGATTCATAGGTTTACAGAATTCGTACTGGCTACACTGTTTTTAGGAAGGCAGTCCGCGTTAGACCTGTGAGCGGCTACTGCACAACAGCCGGGTGGTTTGGGAATTTGCAAACTGGGGCGGGGCAGCCACCAAATTCCTGCAGGGCTCCCGGGGCCTGCACAGACCCTCCCACAACCTTCACTTTCTACTTTGCTCCAGATGGTCAAGACCTTCATGAAGTCCTTCTAATGTAGCCACGTGAGCCGCGTAAAGGGGGTAAGCATGGATACACAGAGTTCTGGCGACAGCCTTGGACGAGAACCAAACTCTCACACCACCTTTCCACGGACATCAGCTGCAGGTATAGCATCAGATCAAGGCTATTTCACCTGCTTTAACTTCGGCTGATGAAGACGGAGCGTTTGCTGTGGCCGCATGCAAACTCTGAGCCTCCCTCACGGCAGCGTGGCGGCTGGGATGGATCACCCCCCAGGGCAGGGGCTGACCCCTGTCGGGCAGTGCTAGCCAAGTCTGGGAGCGGCCCTGTCAGGGACGGCCAAGCCCCGTGGGCCAGCGCAATAGGCGAGCCTACACCTGGCGTTCGCTCTCGGGCAGCGGGCCCATGGCCACTCGCTGCCTGCACAGCCTCGGGCAACGCAAGGCAGGCGGGGTGCACAGCAGGCAGGGTGTCGACAGAGGGGAGCGGTGGGCGACCAGACTCCTGGGGCCGAACATTTCTTTGGTGAAAGGGCAGTGGGCTTGCCCCAAACTTTGTTGAAATTGACTCAGTTCCTCACTTATCTTGCTTCTGAGGACAGAGCCTGGGAACCCTGGTGTCACCTTCCTCCAGGAGCCCAGGGCAAAGCCGGGGGAGGGGGGGAGGGCATGGTTCCCGCTTAGTCCCGTCACATCAGCAGGATGCCAGCCTTGGGGAGTGGAACGCACACACTTAAAAACAGTCTACACGTTGGATAATAAAATACATCTTTATGTTTTATATACACAGAGACATGTGGTTTTATATATAAAAGCACACATTTCTATATTCCTAATCGTTGGCCATGATCGGACTTGCCCTCACCTCCCAGGGCAGGATGGAAACCTCGCTCCTGGACACCCTCAGGACCAACAGCGACGCTCCCACCCTTGATGCCCCGTGACCCACACACCAGGAATCGGTGACTCCCCAGCAGAGAAGATAAAGGTGGCAGCCACCCGGACAGACCCCATCCCGTGCCAGCAGTTCGCAGAACATCACTGCAAGCTCCGCTTTTTACCCTCACCTCCCAAGCCACATCATAAACCCTCTTTCACCAACTGTGTCGACGTTTATTGAGCATCTACTCTGTGCCAAGATCATGCAAAAGTTCTATGGATCCCAGCCAGGATCCCAACGCTGCCCCTCCCCCATCACCACCAAAGCCCAGACTAGGGACAATGGCCGTGCAACAATGTCTCCAATTCAGACTTAGGCTGTGTCTGCCGAGCCTGGGGGAGCCCAGCACTGAGCCCTGGAGCCCCAGGAGGCGTCTCTGGGATTGGCTGGTAGAGTCCAGAGGCAAGCGTTACCTAGCACTCAGATCCCAGAGCCACTTTTATACTTGTTACCAAATAATTCAAACTCTCTTTCCTGCCAGGACAGCCATTTCCCAAACCCACTGATACATATGTGAAGGGGAGGGACGTACGGTTCCCAATGGCCTGGCACCCCAGCAAGCTTGTTGCAGGCGAGGAGCCTAAGCCAAGCCATCCAGCCCTTCTCCACCCGCTACCCCGACGGAAACACAGGCATGGAGATCCCATCGCCGCCCGATACCGCCAAAGGTGAGTCCCGCGGCTGCCTAACCCCTTTCAGCATGTGGCGTCTCACCGTCGCATCGGAGCAAATGCAGCTCCACCCAGGGGTGCCCACGGGTCAGAGAGTAAGCGAACGACGCTCCAAGTCCGGGGCAAGTGTGTGTGGAACAGAAACACCAGAAACTCTCCCTGGGGGGCGAGGACGGGCCCTGGCGGTGCCTTTTGGTCACTCTGATGCTCTCACCAACACTGCAGCGATCCTGAGAGGCTGGACCTCTTCCCGCCTCCGGGCTGTGCGCCGCCCCTCAGAGCGCCGCCTCCCACGGGTCCAGAGGCTCAGGCACAGCTTCCTGTCCGAGGAGTGGGGCATCCATGCTACTCCTCTGGGCCCAGGTGCCCTCGGTGCTCAGGCTCCTGGCCCGCAGCCTGTGAGGACCAGTGCACAGAGGGGCAGTGGAGGCCCGGAGGGACCCTCATCCAAACCCAAAAAAGGACGGTTTTCGGAGTCTGGATCTTCACTACCTCCTCTCCTGTCTGGAATCTTCTATGAGCCCATCAGCCTGCCCTGCCCACTTTCTCCCCTCCCCCTACACATTCGAGTTATCTACCAGGCTGGGGGCATCTCATGCTGGGCGACCAGAGGGACGGGTATGGCACACTAATCACATGGTGTTCAACACTGTGCGACAGGTCCCACAGAGAGACTCACGGGGGCTTCGGGGGCCCAAACAGGATGGCCAGTCTGGGAGCTGGGGGTCGCAGCCCCTCCCTGAAACGAGCTCATGTCTTCTGCGTCCTCACCGAACGGCAGCCCTGGGACTGCAGGGCTTTGCCGCCGATGCGCCCGGATGTCCCGGAGCACCTGGAACAGCACTTGAAATAGCCAGGGTGGCATCAGAGGCAACCTCGAGCTCTGAGGTCTGTTGCTGTTCCTCCCTGAGGGCAGGTCCAGCATGGGTTTTGGTCTTAGGCCGAAATCGAAAATACCACTGCAATGTTAAGTCTGACAAAGAAAACGCTGGGCTCGGGGAGGCAGTGTGGCCTCATGGGAAAGACGTCCTGGGAGTAGGGAGCTTAGTCGCAACAGAGCATCAGTTCCTGGCTGTGTGACCTGCAGCAAGTGTCTTACCCTCTCTGATCCTGTTTTTGCATCTGCAAATTGGTGCTAGCAATAGCTCACTGACAGAGGTGTTTTGAAGCTAGAGAAAAACGCTTCACTAGTACCTGGCACATAATAAGCTCTCTGTATCCAACTAGGAAAGGGAGTGGAAGCAAAAACCCATCAGTCACCCTGGAAACAGAAGAGAGAAGCCGTTCTGTGGCGCCCCGAAAGCTTGGCGATGCCCCAAACAGTTCGAGGCACAACCCAGGGTCTGAAGCCCCCGCTCTGTGGGCAAGCCATTCCAGAACTTTCCCAGCTTGACAGGCACTTCTTGCCAGAGGCTGACAAGGCCCTGATGAGAGCCTGAGGTGTCAGGGTTTAGCTTGGTAGTGTCACCCAAAGGGAAGGTGAGGCTGACTGTCAATGCTCGGTTGTCATGACTTCGCAGAGGGGTGTGGCCAGCCCTGAGGGGGAAGGGCAGCAGCACAGACAGACACAGGCGCCCTGAGGCCTGCATACTCACAGCACCCAGCACCCCAGACACGGGCACCCAGAGGCCTGCATACTCACAGCACCCCAGCACCCCAGACACGGGCGCCCAGAGGCCTGCATACTCACAGTACCCAGCACCCCAGACACGGGCGCCCAGAGGCCTGCATACTCACAGCACCCCAGCACCCCAGACACGGGCGCCCAGAGGCCTGCATACTCACAGCACCCAGCACCCCAGACATGGGCGCCCAGAGGCCTGCATACTCACAGCACCCCAGCACCCCAGACACGGGCGCCCAGAGGCCTGCATACTCACAGCACCCAGCACCCCAGACACGGGCGCCCAGAGGCCTGCATACTCACAGCACCCAGCACCCCAGACACGGGTGCCCAGAGGCCTGCATACTCACAGCACCCCAGCAACCGGGCTGCTGCTATCCCGCTTTACAGACTGGACAAGTGACAGCGTAAAGTGATGCAGCCAGTGAGTTTTGGAACTGAGTTGGGCCTTGATCCCACTGGCCCTGGGTCACACTCGTAACTGACTAGCACATGAGCTTCACCGGGTGTGTGGGGCAGGTGTGGGCCATCGTAGTGAGAAAACTAGGCTATTGCCAGTACTTAAAACCCCAGTTTTACATCAAAATCTAGCTGTCCAGGCCCCTGGAGCCGAAAGATCTGGCCACACGAGGCCCAGGTGGCAATGGTAAGCCACGCAGCAGGCCCCTGGGGGCAGACCCTGTCCTCTGCAGCCACCCCAGAGAAAACGGCTGGCACGGGAACATGCTCCCGGCTCGGGGATCCCTGGGCGCACACGCTGTGCCCCGCTGCTCCACAGGCACACACAGGGCAGAGGGCACACCAGCACAGCCCCACGTGTGTCCCTCAATATGTGTGTGCACACACACGCACATACACACATGCGCACACGCGTGCGTGCACACATCTTTTAAAAAGCACAAAATGGGCCCTCAGCTTTGCTCTCCTTCCGTCCGCAGTGCACACAGCTCCCAAATCCAGTGTGAAACGGCGGCTTCTCTTGGGGCAGGGTCCCCACTGCCAAGCTGCCCCCAAACTTATCTCTGGGAGACAGAACCTGAGACAAAAAGCCGCCCGGACCCTCTGGTTTGGGCCCCACCACCAGGACTTTCCTCTCAAACCCTTTCTTAGGTTTGAACAAACCATAACGGTTAAAACCCTGGGGCGCGGCAGCCACCTGGGTGCACCTGAACCAAGGCTCGGGCACTGGGGCATGTGCGTCCTCCTGCACTAAAGGCCAGCAGCCCCCCCGGACCCTCCCAGCAGCCTCCTCTCCAGGCGGCTCCTCCTGTCACTCATTCCCCTTTCTCTTGAAGGGAGAGAGCATACAATGGCAAACTCTTAGGGGAGCTGTGTGTGCATTTCCTCCCCATGTCTTTTACTACATGCCCAGGAGAAGTAACCATCCGCACCCAAACAGAAGCTGGCAGGAAAGGCCGAGGAGTGTGTGTGCATGTATGTGTGCGTGTGTTTGGGTGCAGCAGCGGTGTGTGCACACACGGGTATGCATGTATATGTGGGCGGGCACGTGGGGGCACTTGTGCAGCAGGAGCAATTAGATCTTCTGTCTTAATAAACACTAAGCCCTCCCTGACCCAGGGCCTCGCGGGGCGGTGTTGCTGGCTTAACCCAGACCTCCTGCCCAATCTGAGGTCCCACCAAAACTCAACCCCTAATCACACCTCAAGCTAAGATCAGCCGTAAAATGCTGTGGGTTGAAAAGCCCTGCTGAGAGGGCCCACAGAGGGCACAGCAGGCCCTCGGCGCCAAGATGAACCCAAATCCTGAAATACCCACTCGCCACAGATGCCAGAGCCTCTCCTCCCGAGAAACGCAAACCCAGGATGGGAAGTGGACCTTCACCCAGAGGGAGCCCCAGCCTTTCCCGCACAACAGGTGCCGAACTGGGGAGCCACGCAGTCTTCACAGGGACTGCCTTCTGAGGGGACGGGGATCTGGCAACTCAGATCTGCCCTCCTGCCCCCCAGCCAGCAGAAACCAAGACCAATTAGAGCCTGGGTCTCAGCCAGGGGCCCTGTCCGGGGGCACTGGGCAAAGTCTATAGATAGTTGGGTTGTTACAACTTGGTGGGGGGAGCAGAAGCTACTCTTAATGGCATCCAGTGGGGACCGGCCAGGGATGCTGCTGAACCTCAGCACAGAGGACCACCTCCCCCTCCCGACGGGAATCACCTGGCCCAGGGCGTCCCAGTGCGAGGCTGACACACTGGGACCTCAGTGTTCAGCGGTACAGCGTGTCAGAACCGCCAGAACCCTGGGCGTCCTGAGTTCTGAGAGCTGTGCTGGTTGGACTACTGGTTTGGAACCAGCTGGAGAAGAGGAATCAGAGGCTCAAAGACTCCGATGGTGTTAAAAACCCAAACTGCCAAGCAGACACTGTCCGCAGGGGTGAGGGGCACCTCCCAGGGCCCTTAAGAAATGTTGTCACAAGAGCCAGCAGCTGTAAGCAGATAATTCAGTCCACCCAGAAGGTAGTCAGCTTCTACCTGCCCCTAAGAGCAGAAGCAGGTGGAGAAAGACAGGTCATTTCTAAGAGACACAGAAAAGAGGTCAACAAGAACGCCAAGAAAAATTCGTACCCGGAGAAATCCTACTCTCAAAGGCAGCAGAGCGAACCCCCTCCCTGGCTGCCATCTTGGTGGGTTGTCCCTTGAGCCTGCGGTTTTTAACCTCAAGAGCCCCGCCTTTTAAAGAGTGGCGCGTTTTTCTGTGGAGTGTGTTTTGGGAACAGCGAGCTGCCATCAGACTCTCGACTCTCAGAAAAGATGGAGTGTCTTGTTAAAGTCAAGTCAAGCCCATTCCAGATGTCTGGCCTCAGAGATCCCCCCTCCTGCTCCCCCCCCACCCCTCCCTCCATGCTGCAAAAGGGATGCCACAGATTCCTTCCAGCCCCCCAAGTTCAAGGTGGGCCTACTCTGGAGCCCAAGTTCCAAATTCAAGGGACAGTGTGTGCCCTCCATGAGAAATAAGCCTGGCCGGGTCTAGCGCGGGTGGGGGGCCTGGGGGGAAGCTTTCCAGCGCCGCCTCCCCTCATCTAGAAAATGATGGCATGGGTCCTGAGCGGCCACGGCTCCTCCCAGGTCTGAAAATGGGGCCGCTGCAGACCCCATGGAGGACCCAGGACTACGGGAGCAGGGCCACTTCTCACACGGAAGCCGCCAGCCAGGGTCTGGAGGGCAGAGGCCCATCTTGAAAGATGGTAGAATTTCAACCTCATGGTCACTTTATCAGGTGAGGAAACTGAGGCCCAGGTGACTCAAAGGCCCGAACAAGGGCAATCCCCTCTCATAGAAGAGCCACCTGAATGCTGCCTGGCAGCCTCCTCCGGACGCACCTGGGCTATTGTGTGAACTACCAGGTGGCCACTGCTCAGTTTCCTTCCTTCCTTCCTTCCTTCCTTCCTTCCTTCCTTCCTTCCTTCCTTCCTTCCTCCCTTTCTCCTTTCCTTCCTTCCTCCTTTCCTTCTTTCCTCCCTCCCTCCCTTTCTCCCTCCCTTTCTCCCTTCCTCCCTCCCTTTCTCCTTTCCTTCCTTCCTCCCTCCCTCCCTTTCTCCTTTCCTTCCTTCCTCCCTTCCTTCTTTCCTCCCTCCCTCCCTCCCTCCCTCCCTTTCTCCTTTCCTTCCTTCCTCCCTCCCTCCCTTTCTCCTTTCCTTTCCTTCCTTCCTTCCTTCCTTCCTTCCTTCCTTCCTTCCTTCCTTCCTTCCTTCCTTCCTTCCTTCCTTCCTTCTTCCCTCCCTCTCTTCTTTCCATCTTTTTTGTATAAAGAGACTCCAGGCCCTTGGGCTTCCTCAGCAGACCCTTTACTGAAATCTGATTAGCACTTGCAACAAACTGTTACATTATACCTGGGTTTTAAAGCTGCTTCCTCCTGCCCTGGGCTTTCTCCCAGGAAGTAGGGGGCCCTGTGTAAAAAGTACAGGTGAGTAATGGGCCACCAGGGCCAGCTCAGTGCCACAGGCCAGGGTTCTGAATGCTACCCTCAAGGGTCCCTGCAGGCCATGGGTTTACTGACACCTTAGTGTCAGTCGAAATATTAGCCAAAGAAGGGACAGAAATGAGAATGAGTGTTCTTTAAGTCCTGTACCCAAAGGATGGACAAGGGCAGAAGGTCAGCCACAGCCCAGCCCTCAAGGTGACAAGTTCAAGGCAACGTGGATCCCTTGGGCGGGAGGTCCCCCAAGCAGCTTTACAGAAGGAAGGGGTAAAAACAAGGCATGGAGGGGACGTCAGCAGCAATCCATCTAGCACCGGGAGACTCTCTCCAAACATGTGCAAACACATTTTAATAATATCCTCGTGCATTTCATTAGCCTCCTGAGTTCACAAAGGGCCTTTGGGAAGCAATCTGGTTTAAATGCAACTCAATTCCAAAAACGCTGGCTCCGGGCAGGTCCTCCTGGCACCTAGCTGGCCTGGCGCAAGGCAGCTGGGGGAGGGGGAGCAAGGCTTTCAATTGACTGGAGGGAGTGGGGGGAGGTGAATGGAAGGACCCACCACCCAAGCCCGCCAGCCTGCCCCAGCAGGGCTGGTCATGGGTTATTTTTACCTCTTGAGCCTCACTGTACAGGCTCAGGGGCCGAAAGCCGTGGCAGCCGCCTTCGGAAACTGGCTTATGAGTCACCTAGTGACTGCCCTGGGCTCAGTGGCAGCTGCCTCTTGGATCCTGGTCCCAGCTGGAAGGCTGGCCATGCAGGGGGCTGTGTGCCCCCTCGCCTGAGGTGTCCAGGGGCGAAGATGGGGAAAATGAAGTTCAGAGAGGCAAGAGGTCCTCAAAAGGGTGGCTGGGGGAGGGGTGTTGGCTAGAAAACAGGCCCCAGGGGGTGGCTGTCAATTCCCCATCCAACCATGCCTCCACCTGGGTGGGCTATGGGAGGGAAGTGCAGGGCCAATCAGGCTGAGCATCAAACACCCCCCTCCCTACCCTCCTCTACCTCCCCCTGTCAGGGCAAGGCAGTCCCAAATACAAACAGCCCCAAACTTTGACTCATTTGTAACCATCGTCCCAGTCTGACTGAGCCAAGCTGTCCAGACAGGATATTTATAGGTACGTCGGGGACAGACACTCACACAATGACACACATACTCGGGATCCACCGCTGGGCCAGACCCACCAGCGCGAACCCTGGTTCCAGACACCTGGACACAAATGGTCCCCAGACCCCCGAGAGAGGCACCCAGCCCCAGACAGACCTCAGAAGACTCACAAACACGTACTCCTGGGACAGACCGCGACTCAGACACACAGACACGCACACCCCATAAACGCACAGAAACCCACTTACAGACACCGAGACACACAGTGCCACGCACACTCCAGACACAGCCGCTCGGAGCCCCAGACACCTCGCAGGCCAGACAGTGTCTCACATGCCCGCCACCCCCTCCCAGCCAAAGTTGATATAGAGCCGGCCTAATTGCTCCAACGCGACTGCCCCTTAGGGAAATAAAATGGAAACTTCACGCATCCACCCCAGCTATCTCTCGCCTGGCGCCCCGCCGCCCTCCACTACTCGGTCCCGGGTCCGAGTCCCTGCGGGCAGGGCGCGGGCAGCGGGGGCCGTGCCAGGCTCGCAGCGCCGCGGGACAAAGCCGGGCCGGCCGCCAGCTGCCGCGAGCCGAGAGGGCGCGCCCGGGGCGCGGCGGGCGCAGCCGGGGCGCAGGGCTCACGGCCCGAGGGGGCGCGCACAGCCCGGGTCCCCGCCCGCAGCGGCGCCTTGACTCGGGGTCTGAGCCCGATGGGGCCTCCGGGGAGGGGGGCGCGGGGTCACTCACTGATCTCCATGCTCTGGAACAAAGAGCGTTTGCAGTTGCACGTGCAGGAGACATTGGGCTGCCCAGCGGCGGCGGCGGTGGCGGTGCTGTTGACCCCCATCAAGCGGTGCATGGACGGCGTGGCGGCGCGGCGCGGGGTGCGAGGGGCGCGGGGGCGGCCGGGGGGGGCTCCGGCCGACGCCCGGTGCTCGGGCCCCGCATGCAGGAGGCGTGCGGCGGGGAAGGCGCGCCCCGGCTCGCCGGGCTCGGGACGCCGCCAAGTTTCCGGGGCGCCGCGGGACTCAGTGCGCGGGGCCGCGGTCCCCTGCAACCCCCGGCCACCCCTCCGCAGTCCCGGGAGCGTCGACAGTGCCCGCGGGTGGAGTCCGGGAAATGGGCTGGCAGCCGGGGCGCGCGCTGCCGCCGGAGCTGAGTCTCCGCTGCTGGCTTCCCCCAGCCGAGCGCCTCCTTCGCCGCCGCCGCCTCCTCCTCATTCAAGTCCAAGGAGATCGGGTTTCGCTCCGAGACCGCGGTCGGAGGCAGGCAGACGGTCTGACGTCAGCGCTAGACGGGGCTGCCGGTTCCCACCGCGCGGGGGCCGGGGAGGGGGCGCGCGCTGCGCCAATCCCCGCCGAGGTTCCCCCGCATCCCCTCCCCGGGCCGCGGGGCGGGGTGACGGGGAAGGGGGCGGGTTCTTAAAGGGCCAGAGTGAGGCGGCCCGCAAAGAACCGGGACCCGCGCAGCTGAGGGGCGTTCGGTCCCCTTTCCAACGGGGTCACTTGGAGACCCCTGCCCCGCACACCCCGGCCCGGGGTGCATTGCTCGGCCCCGCGGGTTCTTGACTTGGAGTTTGGGAGGAAGCCTGGGTCCCCCGAAGGAGCATGAGGTTCCTGGGGCTCAGGGCAGGGCAATTAGAGAAGGGGGAGCACTCCAGACCACCCGTTCCCTGATTTCGCAGGAAACTCCCACCTCCAGGTTTGCAGCCCCACGAGGCCCCCCGCCCACTTCGCCCCGGCGCACTTTAACCCGATCCCACGGAGGTCGGCTGGGAAACGGGATCCCGTAGACACGCCCCGGGCGGCTCCGGTAAATGCCCCAGCGCCCTTGTCAGGTAAATACGAGTCGGGGACCGGTGTGAAGTGCCCGCCCGCAGGGGCCCCGGCGAATCCACACCCATTGTCTGCCGCCCCGGGGGCCGCCGGCTGTGGGGAGGCCCGGCCGAGACGCAGAGGTACTTCTGTTTCATTAAGTTTTAATTACTCAAGTGCCAGGAACACCTTCTCCTGGTGTAAAAAAACGTTGAAATATTATGTAAGAGGCCCCCCACACCTTTTGGCAATTTGGGGTGACCCCTCCTAGACGCTTCCCTAAGTCTGTATTTTACATGGAGGGCCTACCCCGTGCCAGAAACTTACCCAGTAGGAACTCAACCTGGCACTTTCTGGGGAGGCAGGGCTGTTATCCCATTTCACAGGCCCGAAACTGACCTGGAGTCCGTGGCTTAATTTAAGCTCACACAATGGTGGAGCCTGAGGAGACCCAGGCCCTGGGGCACCTGCCCCCTCACCTGCCCCCTCCCCCAAACTCTTCCCCCCCACCACCCCTCCCTGGCCCAAAACACACACACATCTAGTTCTTTAAATAGCCACACGCCCCTGTAATGCCTGGAGTGTCAGTAATGAGCAGAGATTATTTTTGTGTTGGGGGGTGGAAGGGGGAAAGGATTCTAAAAGTTATTTCCTTTCCACAGACTGGAACCAACAGTGTTGCAGAGAAAGAGGCCGGGGAGGTGGGCGAGTTCTCTCCCTGCACTGCTCCCCAGGATGCCTCTTGCTCTCTTATCAGGATGAGCAGGAAACTTTGGAGGGGTGATGGACTGGCGGGAGCTTTCTAGGGGAGCCGCAAGTGCAGGTACAGCAGAGGTCAAAGGCACTTACCATGGCTAGTTTGGAGTAGTCCAAGCCCAAGGCCAGGATGGGGAGAGCACTGAGGGCAGACTCAGCCCCCACCTTGAGGAGGGGTCAACTTCACCTGCTGGTCCACAGGGGGGCAGGGGATAGGTTTGCTGCAATTTGGCCTCTGCAGCTTGGAGAAAAGCTGAAGGAGGGAGGACCCTGAAAATGTTGGCTGGGCCTCGGGCCGACCTTGGACCCCACTCATTTCTGAGGCCAAAGGAGACCTCCACCATGGCCCCTCCTTTCAGCCATTCTGCCATTCATTCAATCAACAAACGTTCCCTGAGCTCAGCCCTGAGTGCTGGGAACTCAGCCATGCCAGGCAAAACCCCTGCCCTCCTCCAAGTCCCTGGCAGACATCTGTCCTGTCTGGTAAGCGGAAACACACACATATCGATCGTCTGGGAAATGAGGCAATCCAGGTTAAACCGTCAGCAGGCAAAAATAACCAGTGAATTTAGTAGATTAAAACACGCCCCCCGCCCCCCCCCCCCAAAAAAAAACCCCTACCCACATAGAGCTCTGGTCGATGGGCCTGGGAAGAGCACTGGCCATGTTTATTGGGTACCTACAATGTGACACCACTGTTCCGATGGTGGCACTTGGAACTGGTTAGTGGTCTCAGAACTGAGTTCCAAAGTTGGTTCTGCCCAGAGGCCTAACACAGGGTGTCAGGCACGGTGGTCACAACTGTATCTCCAAAGACCTGTGCCAGGCACCGCCCTGTGTGGTGCTAGGGATCAGCGATGCAGGGGCACACCCACCGTCAGGCCAGGCACACGAGGAGGTGTTACTGGCCCCAATGGGAGAGCCTCACTTTAAGGGGGTTGGGGTGTTGGGGAAGTACGGGTGTTGGCCCACCTCTGCTGAGCCAGCCTGAGCCCATATGGGAGGAAGGCCACACATCAGAAAAAGAAGTTTCCTTCATTCTGTCAGTAAATATTATGCTCCCCATTCAGGGCCAGGTTTCGTGTTGGACACTGGGCACCTGTCCTCATGTGGCATTGTGGGGGGCAGGAGAGCCTATAAGCCCCCATGCAAACTGGTAGCTACACTAGGTCACTTCAGATATGGAGACAATGAGCTAGAGGCCTGGGGGGTGGGGATCAGGAAACACCTGAAGGGGTGTTTTATTCCACTCGTATTTACGGAGCATCTGTCTGGGGCAGCCCAATTCCCTGTCCTCCTGGGACTCATTCTTGTGGGTCTGTAAACACATAGGTCCAAGTGATGGCTTCAGGGAGGGACAAGAGCTGGGAAGAAGACCGAGGGCCCTGGCTGGACCCAGCTGGAGCCCAACGGGTCAGGGTGGCCTCTCTGGGGAAGTGGGACAGCTGAGAGGGAGTCTCATGCCAGGGGGCACAGGTGCCCAGGACAAAGCCCTTGGTGGAGGAGGAATGAAGGAATCCTCAGGGTCCCAGGAAGTCTGGGACTGGGGACACATTGCCCAACCAGGTTGGTTACGGGCCATGGGATTGTGAAAAGCGCATGTGTCCCCAGACGACTGCTGGGGACACGCCTTTCTGGGCCTCCAGACAGCACGTGCCCTGTCTGCCCTGAGTGTGGGTTGGATCTGCCACAGGGGGGCCTTTAGAGAGAGAAAGTCCAGTCTCAGCCAGTCAGGAGGCCTTGCTGGGCTGGGGGCAAGGCCAGCCGGTGCAGGTACCACACCCTGTGCTGTTTAATGCTCTACTGTCACCATCTTGAAATTCTTAATAATTAATCATTTTTTAACAAGGAGACTTGCAGATCCTGTAGTCAATCCTACTGGGATGCCGGCCCTCGTTGGCAGCCTGGCAGCCGGCGGGAAGCTGGGGAAGCCAGCATGGGCTTTGGCCCCTGCTGGGGGTGGCTGGCCACATCGGACTGCGCCTGCTGGGCACTGTGGAAAGTGCTGGACTGAGTCAACGAAGGGCGGCAGTGGGACAAAGCAGATCCCAGCCTCCTCAGGGCCAGCCATGTCCCCTCGCCTCCTGCAGCCCCAGGCCTGAGGACAGAGCTGCTGTTTCAGAAGCAATCCCAGCCCTAGGGTTTAGGGACCTCTCCTGCTGACTTCCCAGCGCTGGAAGTCTGGCCAGCTGACTCATTTCCCCCACCCAAGTCCTGCCTGTGGTTTAATCGGCCTGTCAACGTTCCCAGATTTGCATCTTTGGACTTCATGTTTTATTTTTTTTGTCTTGTTTTGCTTTTAATCAGTAACAAGAGCTAATGTTCATTGGATACTGCCTGGGTGTCAGGCCCTGCCCTAGGCCCTGCATATTCGCATATTGGTCATCTTCATCATTCAACATATATGCCTCGGGTCCTATCTCCAGTCCGCAGTACCTCAGTGCATCCCCACCACAGCCCATGGGACACACGGGGACACTGAGGCATGAGTGAGGTGGTGTGGCATGTGACTGCTGGTACTTTTTCTGTCCTCCTCACCTCTGCTGGGGCCTGCTGGCCTCAGGCAACACTGGCCCTGGGCTTCCTGGAGGTTCCCAGCTGACCTTTGCAGGGAGGGGTCAGGTGGAAGTGGGCTCAGGTGGAGACCAACTCAGAGAGGAAACTGGTATCAGAACCTTGTGTGAGTGACTTTAGCCGGTCACTTTGCCTGGACAATCCTGAATCTCCTCCATGCCAAATGGGGGTGGAAACAGAATTGCACAGTGTGTGTGTGTGTGTGTGTGTGTGTGTGTGTGTTCACTGTCTGTCTGCCCTTTATTGGCAACCCCAAGGGCCAAGACAGCCTGGCTTGTCCCAATGCATCCCAGTGGGTGGGATGATAGGGGCTGCTGTACCGTGGGTGCTCGGCAAACCTCGGGGGAGTAAATGAGCAGCACCCACTCACATGAGCATTTGGGGCTACCTTAATTGCTGATAATTCTGTCTTCCTTGCTTGCTCACTCCCTCCACCCCCATACATCTCCTTTTGTCCTGTCCCTTGAATACCCACCTAATGACAAGCTTCTAAGAAAGTATTGGCAAGCCAGGCACCTGGGCCAGCACCTACCAAGAACAGGTACTTGCCTGGTACCAGAGCAGAGCCAGACAGACTTAACCACGAAGTTGATTCGTGTGTGTGTGTGTGTGTGTGTGTGTGTGTGTGTGTGTGTGTGTGTATGTACTGTGTGTTGAGGGTCCATGGGTGCCCATATGTGTGTTGCATATATATGTGGGGTGTATATGTACTCGTGCTGTGGGGGGTATATGTGCATTGTGTGTTTTGTTGGTTATCTCTGCGTGTTTAGTTGTTGACACAGCTTAGCTCTTGGACAAAGGCCACATGGTTGAGCTCTCCAGCAGCACCAGACAAGCTCTGCCACACGGTCACAGGCCCATACCCCTGCCCTCCCACGGGAGCCATCTTCTTCTCTCCCCTCCAGCTTTTCATTGCCAGCAGGGAACTGGTTTCCACAGAGAACACAGGGCTTTGGGACCGAGGCGGGGAGATGAGGCATAGGCAGAAGGAGAGGACAGTGGAAACATTAGAGCCAAATCCTGTCTTCTGACAGATGGGTAGACTGAGGCCCAGTCAGGGACAAGGCTTAGCCAAGGTCAAGCTGCTGGTGAAGGCAGAGTTGAGCTAGAAGCCTGTTCCTGTTCCTGACTCTCAGCCATGATGCCCCATCAGTCCCTACCAGGGAGTGGCACACAGAAAACACCCTTGCCATCATGTCCAGTCCCCAGCCAGAGTTAAGAGATATGGTCCCCTCCCCTCTGCACAGGGTGCCCTGTGCCCTTATGAGGCTTGGGAACCAACCTCAAAGGTGATGAAATGTCACTGCCCTGTTGAAAGGGCCCTGGGGACCCACAGCTCGGGGGCATCAGCGGCTCAATGCACATCCGCTGAAGGAATGCAGGACCATTTTGCAGTGGGAATGAGGCCCTTAAAGTATGAGTGTCCTCACCCTCTAGTTCCCTTTCTACAACACATTTTCAGGAAATAATGAGAACTGAGTATTAAGGACAAAAATATTGATCCTATCTTCATTTTTGAAAGCAAAAAGGCAATAAAATTAATGAAAGGGGGAGGGGGAGGGTGGTAAACAAAGAAGGTCAAAGATAATCCAGCTGTTAAAAAGGATGCTTTCACAGATTATTTGGTGGGAGAGAGAAAAGTCCTTTATAAAGTTTAAAATAGGCTGCAGACCTGATCCCAATTTTGTACAAATAAAATTATATTTAAAAAGACTGAAGTGATATATGCCAAATATTAACAGTAGTTAGTTTTGTGGAATGTACATTTCTCTTTTACTGTTTGCTGTGTTTTCTGCAATGAACGTTAATTTAAAATTTTTAAAGGTTACTGAAAAGCGCCTCTGAAGCGACACCCGCCCACGTCTTCCCTGTGGTTCCTTTAACTCCAGTCAAGACACAGAGGGGCGGGGGTGCCAGACACGTCTGACATCACGGGCAGCCCGAAATGACACGGCGGACCGGCCAATCCCAAGTTCGGATTCCGGGAGCCGCTATTTGATTGGACACAAGTGCGGGCGGCTTCGCCCAATGACGGGAGAGGGGCAGGAGCCCGGGGGCAGCGTGGGTTTTAAATCCACGTGGTGGCGGGAGGGCGTGGCCGCGGCGGCACCGCTTCTGGGCTGGCGTCCGCCCCCCGCATAGGCGTGCAGATGTGCGGGCTGTCGTGCTCCACGCCTCCTGCCGTCCGGGGCCTGTTTGTCTCGGCAGGTGTCTTACAGGATCGTTCACTGAGCATCTACTCTGTGCCAGGCAGGGTCCGGAGGGATAACAGAATCCAGGACAGACGCTGTGAATGCCACCCTTCTATCTGAGTAACCACGGGCAAATTTCACTCCCCCCCCCCTCCGCCCCCACCCCGTCCCCGCTCACACACCTCTGCTCCACCTTAGTTCGTACTCAGCCTCCCCTCCCTGAGCTCCGCAGGGGAGGAGGTGGGGGGGGGGTACATTGTGCCTTGTGAAGGATCCGCCCCATGGTTCATGCTCTATATATACTTGTTGCATAATTACCTCAAAGACCAAGTCTTAGCACATACTAATACAAAATGACATCTTATAAAACTTAATATTCAAAAAATCGCGCCTTCCTTCTCTAATTCGATATTCACACAAAAACAAGTTAGGTGTTGTCATTATTCCCGTTTTGCAAATGTGGAAAGGGAGGCAGAGGGAGTCCAGGTAACTTTTCTGTGGCTCGAAGGTGGTGGGGCTAGAGTCAAACCAGGCCTGTCTGTTTCCAGAGCCCTTGATCTGAACCACCACTGCACTTCTCCAGCACTCACCCAGAAACTCTCCAGCCAGGCCTGTGCTACTGGGAAGCAAGAGAGGAGGGCGGGCACAGGAATCATGTGGGCAGGGCACAGCCAGGTGAGAGAGGTCAGAGTGGTGAGTAGACTGGCTGCCACTGGGGCATACCAGGCCCCCGCTAGGCTAGGATGGGGGTACACTGGTGACACCACAGGCCCATTCCTGCCTCATGGAGCCGGCCGTCTAAACCAGCAACCACTAAGGTGGCCTGTGGGCACCTGCACAGGTGTTTCCACTGTCACTGACAGGAAGTTGTGGGGGTTTTTGTTTTTTTCTTTTTACATCAAGCTGCGGTCCACCAGCTTCATAGAGTCCATAACTTCATGCTCCCGGCGGCATAACTGTGCTTCAGAAATTGAGGAGCAAGCTAAACATCACGGCTTTCCATTCAAGACAAGCCACGTCATTCGTGCAAACTAAAAACGTAGCTCAAAACCATTGAGTGCCCAGGTGACAACAGCAGAGCTCAGGTCCCCCTTTGAGGGCAGAGTCCCATATGACTGCACACATCCCACCCCGCGAAGCAGGCCCTGCTCCCCACCAGGGGTCCCCGACCCTGCACCGACCTCCGGAACCCCGGAACCTCCCTGGCTGGCTGGGGTCTGCCGGGAGCCCACGGAGAGGGGAGTTTCCGGCTGGGCCCAGGGAAAGGCACCTGCCCGCTGGTCCCTGTCTCTGCAGCTCCCTGGGGGGCCCGGGTTCACAGACCCACCCTGCCGCCTGCCACTCAGCCGCCGGCTCTCCCCTGGACTTCCGGTTGCGCTCACTGCTAAGCCGGAGGCTGGTCTCCCTGCGGCCAAGTGCTTTGTTCCTTTTGCTCTGCAGCGCGGGTGGCCACCTCGACGCACCCTTCACCTTTGATTACCTGATTGATCGGGTGGTTTCCGGCTGTTGATTTTTTCAGACAGGGCTGCCAGGGGGACTCGGGTGCTCACGGCCCTCAGATTCTGGCGTCCTGGGAAGCAGCTCCCACGTGTTGGGCCTCACTCCGTGCCAACAGTTCTGCAATGGGAGCGTCCTCCCCGAGGCGTGGGGAGGAAATTATAACGTACTTAAACCTGCCCGGTTACTATGGGGCCTGGATTTGAATTCAGACCCTTCTGGCCCTGGGGTCCACCCTGTCCGCCCCTGCACTGTCCTGTGACAGGAGGAAGAGAAAGCTAAGCCCTCATCTGTCCTGGAGCCCAGGGGTCTGATTTTTAAAAGCAGCAGCAATATCCTGTGACTTCTTTCTCGAAAATCTTTTATTTTTGGCCTGAGACGGCTAATGCGTGGCCAGGGTATCCACGGAAACCAGGGTGCTGGGAGCAAGCTGCACCAAATCTCCATGCTGAAGCCATCAGTCGGCCAGTCCGGGCCTCTCTGGTTATTTATTTACTTTCCATCCCTCTGTGTCATTTACACTCTCCCGACCAATGAGACCATCAGATGCACGCTTTCAGGGCCTGTGGGGAGGGGCCTGCCCTTTCGGAACGGGGGGGGGGGGGGGGTGGGCGGGGGTGTGCTCGCTGTTCCTACTTGTGAGCTCCCCAGATGAGGCGTGACACCCAGGTCTGCCTCTCACCCCACAGGGCAGATCCCAAGTTTCACCTCCAAGTCTTGCTCTAGGTCAGGATCTCTCAGTGCTGTCACTATTGACATTTGGGGACAGATGACTCTCTGTCTTGGGGGCTGTCCTCATGCTCAGTGGCATCCGTGGTCCCTAGTCCCTACTAGAGGCGAGTGGCGCTGTCCCCGGCCGGAGACAACCCGAATGGCCCCGCACATCACCACACACCTGCTTGGAGTAGGGTTGCCTGATAAATACAGGACACCCCGTTCCATGTGGATGTCAGATGGACAACGAATCATTTTAGTATAATTATGTCCCAAACTGTACTAAATGCAATATTTGAGACATATCTATAGTAAAAAACTGTTTCATTGTTTATTGAAATTCAAATTTAACCTTGTGTCTTGTATTTTTATCTGCTGACTCTGCCAGCCCTAACTAGGGGGCAAAATCACTCCAGGGTGGAAACCATGGCTCTCGAGCTCGGGTCCTTAACCATCATGCCTCAGTTTCCTCACCTGTGAAATGGATGTAGTACTAGCACTGACCTGGTTAAGGAGTTGCAGGCACTGATGGAGCCGAGGCTGGCAGCGGTAGCACATGGGGCAAACGCCCGCTGCTCTTCTTCTCCGGGGGATATTGTGGGGCTTTTGTGATACAAGCCAGGCCTCCCTCTTTCTCCGGCTCTCTGCCCCAGAACTGGGGTGGGGACTGCTACAAAGCAAGCACACAGGAGCAGCCCCCACCCAGGGATGGGCGGTGGGGCCAGGCCCTGCAGCCTACATCATCTTTAGAAGAGAACCTTTCTCCTGGGACCAGCACTCAGCTCACAGCCGGGTCCTTCTTGGTGCCTGGCCCTGTGCTGAGTACCAGGGGGACAATGGTGCCCAAATGCAGGCCCAGGCACTGCCTTCCAGGAGCTGGGGTGGCATGGGCATAAATGACGACCTTGATGCAGGTTCTATCCCCCCTGCCCCAGTTCCTTGTTCCCCGCGGCTGGGGTTGCTCTGAAACCTCCTTGATGTCCCTCACCCCCCACATCCCGGCCAGGGGCCAATCCTGGGGTTCTGCCCTTACATTTAAATATATATTTTATTGATTTTTTACAGAGAGGAAGGGAGAGAGATAGAGAGTTAGAAACATCGATGGGAGAGAAACATCGATCAGCCGCCTCCTGCACATCTCCCACTGGGGATGTGCCCGCAACCCAGGTACATGCCCTTGACCGGAATCGAACCTGGGACCTTTCAGTCCACAGGCCGACGCTCTATCCACTGAGCCAAACCGGTTTCTGCCCTTACATTTAAAGATAGTGTTACTGAGGCGCTGTTGACACACATACTTAACGTGGGCGATGTGGTCAGGTGTGACTTATGTGCACACGGGTGAAGCCATCCTCACAGTCGAGAGACTGCACGTCTCGTCGCCCCAGAAGGGCCCTGTGTCCCCTGGTCATCTCCCTCCGCCTTCCTCACAGCAGCTGCCGATCTGCTCTGTCACTGCAGATGGCTTTACGTGTTCTAGAGTTTGATATAAATGGATTCGCACAGTTCATGCTTTTTTTGGTCCGGCTTTTTTCACTCAATATGATTGTTGTGAGGTTTGTGCGTGTTGTGTGTGGCGTTTATTTCTGGGTGGCATTCTCCGGCATGGACCCACCAGCTTGCTTACCCATTTGCCTGTGATAAATGCGACTATTTATTGAAATATGGCAAGCACACAGAGAAGGGTATCGATCACACCTGAGCACGAAGCGAGCACGCACACACCTGTGTTGCCAGCCAGGCCGAGAAGCGGCATGACCAGTGGAAGCCCCTGTGCCCTGCTGGTCGCTGCCCCCCCTCAGAGGCCGCCCCCACCCTGTTTCCTAAGACAAGGAAGAAGCTGCTGGTTCGGGAACTTTGCACACGTGGGTCAGACAATGTGTCCTTTGTCTGCATCTGGCTTCCTCGCTCACATTCGCCCTGCTCTCCTGTGTGTGGCAGCTTGTTCCTTTAGGGCTTGGTGGTGCTCTTAGGTGTGGCCGTACCGGCCTGTTTACCCAGCCTCCTGCGGAGGGCGGTTGGGCTGCTTCCACTGTTTGGCCATCGTGAATATTGCTGCTATGAACATTTTTGCACAAATCAATCTCTCTCTCTCTCTCTCTCTCCCTCCCCCCCCTCTCTCCCTCCTCCCCTCCCTCCCTCCTGTCTCCTACTGGCCCCTCATCCCCTTGAGGAATGAGACGATCTCTTACCTACCTTTGTAACTTGGTGCCATGAACTGCAGTCACAGGCCCCCGGCGGAGCTCAGTGGATGGACAACTTTATTTCGTTAACCAGAGGAGCACTACGTGTGAGGGCTCCAGCCCCCACCTCCTTGCCGTGTCTGGGTGTGTTCAGGCCCAGGCAAGCCAAATGCAGGGCGCTTCAGCTGAGGGACAGTGACTTGGTGCTGAAAACTTGGTTACAAAAGAGGAGTTTAGGATTTGGCTCCCGTCTTTCCCAAGCTGGCCTTGCCGGGCTGTTTTCAGGGTGCCCCGGGCCTGCCACGCAGACCTCTCCAGCAGAAGGCAAGGATTTGCCCAAGGTCTCTGCTCAGCATCTTTTCCATGAGGTCTAGTAGTGGAGCCGCCGGATGGAAAAAGGACACCCGCTTAAATTTGAATTTCAATCCAACAATGAAGAATTGAAGTATGACTGAGGCTGTGTGTGTTTATTTGCTAAACCCGCAGCCTGTCTAGCAGAGCTGAGTTGGGTGAATGAACGATGAGCTTGTTATAGTTAGCTATCGCTGCGTAACAAATTACCATAAACTAAGCAGCTTAAATAATAGACATTTGTTATCTCGCAGTTTCTATGGGCCAGGAGTCTGGCCTCTGCTTCAAGATCTCACCTGGCTGAGATCCAGGTGCTGATGGGGCTGTGGTCTCACCTGGATGCCAGGTGTGGGGCTGGGAAAAGAATCAGCAACAAGGCCCCTCAGGCTATTGGTAGAATAGGTTCCCTGTGGCTCACATGGGGCTCGCGGCTGCTTCCTTCTTCAAAGCAGTAGAAAGAGCAGAGTCTAGAGGAGTCTACTGGGCAGATGGGGGTCCTTCAACAGAATGTGGTCACAGGAGTGACACCCGCCTCCTTCGCTGTCACCAGGGGACGGTTAAATAAACAGCGGTTCCTCCATACTCCAGAGCAGGTGCAGGAATAGCAACAGGGCTGTGATTTCCCTGCACCTAGAGAAAGCAAACTGCACAGTTTTCCAAATGAAAAACAGCCAAATCACTTTTTACATCTCCACCCGCCCCCAGTTATAAAAACAACCCGTGCTCGTGGCAAAATAGAAAAAAACAAGAAAATTACAAGTGGAAAGAATGCAGAATATTACTGCCCATAAACACTACTTCTAACATTTGGATGCATTTCCTTCCAGTTTCATTTCTGTGCATATTTGCACACATGGGGGGATGTACATGTATATTTAAATAGATATTGAAGCGAAAATAGGATCCCCGCGGGGGCTGCTCAGCGCCTCGCTCTGCCCTCTCGCCTGTCACCGCCCCGAGCTGAGTGCAGATTTATCGTCCTCGCGGCGGCGGAGCACGAGCGACTGGATGCAATCCCCGAAGGGTGGACACACAGGTTGTGTCTGGTTTTCAGAGGACACCCCTGCGTACCGCCCTTTGTGTAACTGGGGGTTCGAGAATCAACGGCATGAAGGTGGATATGGGCTCTTCCCCTCACCCACCGTTTCACCTGGGACACGTCCCTAAACCTCTTGCTGCCTCAGTCTCCTGATCTCTAGAATGGGACAGTAACTGGACGCACCTCCTGGGGCTGCTGAGGAGCGAGTGATTGGAAAGTCTGAGGACTGCTGTCGGCCAGCCCCGGAGGCACTGGGGGTCCAGTTTGGATTTGCTGTGGGGAAGGTGCTGTGGGGACTTGGGGACCTGCTGGGAAGTGGAGAATGGCGATCATGGTGGTGGCTAACACTGTTCACCCTGCCTGGGCTCTGTTCTAACCCTTACTCACCATCCAGTGCTCGGTGAAGCCTAAAATAAATTTTAAAAATAAATAAAATACAAATAAGGCACTACTTGGTGACATTTAAGGGGCACCTCTCCGGTCCCCTGGCAATCCCAGCGGGAGGACTGCATCCCCTGGCTCAAGTGCCCGGACACCTGGTGTGAGACCTGGAAGCAACACTTGGGAGCCAACCTAGATGCCCTGTGGTCAGGACCTGGGCAGTTAATAGCGCAGCTGCACGGACGCCAGGAGCTGCCCGCCAGGGCGGGGCTAGAGCTGGGCTGGGAAGTGCGGCCCGCTGCTTGCTTTTGTAGGTAAAGTTTGATTGGAACAAGCCATTTTGTTTACATTTTGTCTCTGGCTGCTTTCAAGCTGCAAGGGCAGAGTTGAGTAGTTGCGGCAGAGACCAGGTGGCCCACGAAGCCTAAGATATTTACTGTTTGACCCTTTTCTGAAAAATTTCGCTTCATCAGTGCACACCGCGGCGGAAGGCTCTCCTCACTCACTGCTGCCTGAGAAAAACACTGACAGCAGGGGGGACGCCAGCATGGACAGCGTGCTCTCTGCTTTGTGAGGAACAATGGGAGACAAACAACCATGGGAACACGCGTGCAGATGGGTTTTACAGGTGCACAAAAGCCTGAAAGGGCACACCCCGCTCTGCTGTGACTGTTTCCGCTGGAAGTTGAGAGGTCATATCCTTGAGGGAGCGTTAACTAGTTGCTAAGAACTACGCTGCATGCACACATTCTCTCACTTTAAAATATATATATATTTATTAATTAAATTGACTGGGGTGACATTGGTCAACATGAACATACAGGTTGCAGGGGTGGGTTTCTATGTTACAAGATCTGCATATTGCACGGTGTGCCCACCACATGGAGTCAGATCTTCTGCCAGCTTCTATCAGGACTCCCTCCTCCCCACACCTGCCAGATTCGCTCACTTTTACAAGAAGACTATGAGGTTGGTGCTAAAATGATGTTCCTTTTACAGGTAAGACAATAAAGGCACAGAGAGGTGAAGTCACTTGCCTAAGGTAACACAGCTTTCAAGTAGCAGAGCTGGGATTCAGTGTGGGGGAGAAGGGCAAACACTTCCTATTTTACTAATGTCTCTGTTGTTTGACAAACATGGAAAAGAATAAAATGTGACTCGGTTGACACAGTCCCTGTCACTACCTACTTGGTCGCAGGCCCCTCTCAGGCCTGCCACCCAGGGCGTTCTCCAAGTGGGCTCACGGCGACCTCTCAGGAAGGTGTCGGGCAGGACCCTAGACCTGCTCTAGTGATGGGTGAGTGGCCGGGAGGCTGCAGATTCTGAGCCGCAGGTAGGAGGGACCCCCCCCCCTTTAATTCAGGGCCTCCCGAACTGAGGGTGCATTTGCAGGGAAGCTGGGAGCTCCCCTGCCCCGCCCAGATTTTCCAAGGCATTGCGTTTCATGAGCGTTATCAAACGGTGACATTTCGGAGTGCAAGTGGGGTGGTTGTTAATACGGATTTGATGGTGCTAAAATGATTAAGCATGGCAGGCTTTTAAACAATGGGTTCATAAAAGGTGTTAATAACTCCTAAGTGCCTCGGTGATATCATAAACTGCTCCCAATTAGGTCTCTTCACTTCTCTTTACTCAAGGAATGAGCGAGGACTTGCTGGAAGGCTGCCTGAGCCTCGGGAGCCTGGGGGAGCAGCGAGGAGCTGGGCCCAGCTTGGGAAACTCGTTAGTTGGGCCGGGAGTGTGCACGAGCTTTCTAAAGGAGCACCCACTTCAGGCTTTTCAGAAAGAAATGTCCAGGAAACCCCAAGAATGGGGCAAAGGAGTGAGGGTGTGGCTCTGGGCCCTCAAGGCCATTCCGGGTGTCCTGCAGGCTGCCTCCCCACAAAACCCAGGCAGCAGGGATGCGGGGGGCTTAGCGTGGGGGCTGCATTTGAATCTGGCTCTGCTACAGTCTCTGGGTCAGTGTGGGCAGCTGGCCCTCCTCCGTGTGTGCAAAATATAAATGCCCGGCCCCTCGTTCAAGAGTTAGTAAGAATTTCAAGGTGGGACAGCACAGCGCCAAACTAAGCATGGAGCCTTTCTGAGCCTGGGGCCTGTGACTGTACAGGTGCGTGTCCATGATGCTGGTCCTCCTGTGCCCTCGATCTCCCCATCTGTAAAATGGGCTTAGACACAAATGTCATTCAACATTTTCTAATAGTCACATCAAAGAAGTAAAATGAAACAGACACTACTTTTAACAATATATTTAAAAGTTATGTTTAACCCAATATATCCAACATGTTACCATCAGACATGTAATCAAATAAAACATGATCAATGAGATACTTCACATTCTTCGTTTGTTCCTATCAAGCAGTGGAAATCCAGCAAGTATTTTACACTTACGGTTCATCTAATTTCAGACCAACACGTTTCAGGGCCACATGTAGCTGCCACATGGCACAACACCGAGCAAATGAAGGCCCCCCCCCCCCCCCCGTGTGTGTTTGAAACTTAGCAAACACTCATGTAGCATACCCACCCCTCCCCTTGGCCTAGTATGCAGAAGGCATCTACCAACTACCACCTCACGATGGTGGACAGGAAGGGATACAGCACAGTATACAGTTGGTGCTCAATAGAGCTCAGCTGTGTGTCTGTCTTTGGTCTCTCCTCTGCAGTGCCCTTCTCCCCTCCTGGGAACACATTGGATCCCCATCTGAAAATGGGGTGATGACAGTGTCCCCAAGGTGGGGTGGTCTGTTCTCAGAGAGATATGCCAGATGTGCCACTGACATGGCAGTGCTGAGGCTCTTGGGAAGTGTCATTCTCTGTCTTGTGTTTTCAGCTTCCAGAACAACTCCCAGATCGCAGGAGGTGCTCGATAAGTGTTCGTTAAGCAACTGAATGAATGACTCATGAATAACTGAATGCCCATTAGAAGGAGGCATTTTGTTGTTTGGAGTTTGAAACTATAGAGGGAGCCCTGCCTGGAAGGGACCCAAGGGGCCCAAGGTGGAGATTTGGGACTCTGCGGGGGGGGTGGGGGTGGGGGGGGGGCTCTGAGGCCTCTCACACCTTCTTCTGATGGGCTCATGGTCTCTGCTCTGTTAGGTCCCTTTGGCCAACTCCCAAAGCCCTGAGCCTCTCGGGGTCTATCCCAGCTCCACTGTGGGAGCCCCTCCCTGAGTCTGGGCTCTGGGTAGACCAGGAGGCCGGCTACTCCAGCTCCGAGCCTGCGGTCCCCTGGGTGGGCCTGCAGCCAGCCTGGGAGCGACCTGTGAGGAGCCCTCCCCTGAGCCAGGCCTGCTGACTCCTGATGCGTTCGATTTCCAGATGGGAATCTTTTCAGCAATATTGCACTTCTACTCCATTGAAGGAGAAAGATGCAAAGGCAAGGCCCTCTCTCCTGCCCTCCCTCTGAGGGTGGACAAGGATGAAACCAGACCACGGACCTCTCCTGCTCCCCCACCCCCACCCCACCCCAGGCAGCCTGTGGGAAGCCCAGGTGCCAGCGTCTGCGCACCTCACTCATCTGCACCTCACTGGGGTTTTTTCTGCCACATCTGAGTACCTACCACTTTAGACTATGATTTAACCTTTTTCTCAAAACAGATTTATTTTAAAAATGTTTACATAGCAATAAAAGAAACCCCTTTCCAATGGAAAATTACAAAAATAGCCTGAATAACCAAATATAAGTACTCATCACATGTAATATAAAATGTATTGCAATAGAATATATTATGTATAAGTATTTATTATAATACAGTAAAACATATCATTTACACAGTTATATATAATCTACATATATAAAAGCCAAGCGACTGGAATGGTGGAATGACCCGAATGACTGGTCACTATGACACATACTGCGGTGGCCAACTGGCCCGATGGGGGCCCCAATTGGCCCCCCAAACCTCCCATGGCCCCTTCCCCCCACTGGCCTGGCCCCAATCGGCCCCCATCAGGGCCAGCTGGCCAGACCCTACCCATGCACGAATTTGTATACTGGGCCTCTAGTTTATAATATCATATATAAAATGTATTAAAAGTGTATGTAAAATCATACAAATAATTATATATATATATATATATATATATAAACCCATCATTTAGCTTCAAAAAATGTCAGCTCATGGCCAATTCTGTTTTTTCTACATTTCTACTCCCTGTCCCCCCACTCCAGATTATTTTGAAGCAAATCCTAGACATCATGTCATTTCAGCCATAAATATTTCAGTGTCTGTCTCAAAAGACTGACTTTTAAAACCAAGTTTACCTTAAAAGTGAGCTCTGGGTCACTGCCTTGAAAGGAGCCCCGGGCCACTTTCCTTGGAGGCGGGAGAGGACACAGAGAAAGCAGTCCTCTGGCTCCCGGCGGGCGAGCCTGCCCTCTTGGTCTCAGGGGAGCCGGCACGTGCGAGGGGTGTGGAGGGCGAGCAGCCCAGCGGCACTTGCTCCTTGGCAGTCCCCTTGCCAGGCCTGAGGCAGACGGAGAGGGAAGAACCTTTTCTGTGCATTTGCTGTGATTTGATGCTGGGTCCAACGACCCCGAATAGCTCACCCCTGCCCGCACCCCTGCCCACACCCCTGCCCGCACCCCTGCCCTGAGGGAGGCAGGCCCTGCCTTGGCGGCTCTGCAGGGGCTGCTGTGAGGGCTGCCGCTGAGGGGGGCAGGGCCCGGGCTGCACTGTGGCCCCCCTGGACTCCTGTCCTGGGGCGCCCCTTCCTGAGTGTGTGACCTTCGGCACCGGACAAACTCCCCAGGCCTCAGTGTCCTCAGCGGTAGGATGGGGGCGAGCATAACTGGCACCACCAGGTTGTCGGGAGGCCCAGTGAGATATGGATGGACAGAGTGAAGTCGCAGGAACGGTAGCTGTGATTCTGCCTGTTGTTATTTGTTAGTATTAACTAAGTGTGCCACCCCATCGATTCCTCAGTGTCCCCCTGGGAGTGGGGTTCTGCTTTCCTCTTCTCTCTCACTTTCCGGTGGAGGTGGGAGCATCTCTGATGGTAGACTCCCCCCAGCTTTGGCGCCTGAATTCCTGAAGCCTTGGGCCACATCTGGGCTCTCATGAGCCCCCGAGCCCAGCCTGAAAGCCCAGGAGTCCCTCCTGCTGCCTGGGGGAACCGACCGCCGGAAAAGAATCCAGACTCCCATGGGCGTCCCCAGCTGCCAGCGCCTGAGGGCAGCGCCACCCCCCGCTTCCCTGCCAGACAGTCCGGCACGCTGCCAGGTCTGCGATTCACACCCTGGACGCGGCAGACAGCCCTGCCGGCTGGCAGGCAGCGTGCGGCGTGCGGCTTTCCCCTCTCCGGGGCTGGCTTGTTGTGCTCTGGGCTGCACATTCATTTTTAGATCCCAGCCTCCTCCCTCGCCATCTCCCGCTTCTGTTCTCAGAGAGCAAACCGGGATGTGCCCGGCTTCGTGGGGAAGTCAGACAGAAGTGTGCCGCGTGCTCTGGCCGCCTGAGATACGGAGTTAATTAAAAGGGAGGCTCTGAGCAGCAGGGTCACTGGCCGGAAACGCAGCTGGCTGGGACTGGCTGCAGGGGTGATGGCCGCTCTGGCCACCCTGGCCCGCAAGGCCGGGCAGCGTGGTGCTCCTGGGATGGGGCTGCCCTCCCGATCTGCTGGGTTGGCCGTGTGTTGGTTAAATATGAACTCTTCCAGCATGTTGAGCTGCTGAGAGTTTTAATTAGGTAAATAAATTTTAAAGGGCTTGGAAGGAGGGTTTTCCGTCAGGAGCCTGAGCTGCTGAAATGTGCTTTGTCTGCGGAAGGACGGAAGCTGACGTCCCTCAGGGCCAGCCCCGCAGCTGCAGGGCGAGGGCAGAGGTGGGGAGAGAGGAGAAGAAAGAGGGAGAGATGTTGGGGGTGGGGAGGAGAAGGCTGTTGTGGGGGGACTGCTGGAGAGAGGGGACACCTGCAAGGAAAGCAGTCCATTGAGACAGTGAGGTCTGGACAGAGGAGCCGGCCTGCCTGGGTCCAAATCGGCTGTGCCCTTTCCAGCTGTGTGTCCTTGGGAAGTCACTTGCCCGCTCTGTGCCTCCAGATATGTACTGCGCATATGTTCTCTGTAAAGTTAGGACGTTGGTCTTAATAGTACCCTCCCGAAGTGAAGACAAGGCGCTCCTGCAATGCCTGGCATGGAGTGGGGGTTGTTAACCTGAATTTATTGTTGTTATAAAGGAGATGGATGCCCAAGACAGGAAAGGAGAAGCAGGGACTCCGGTGTTTGTGGATAGCGGCTCCCCATTTCTTCCTTGGCCCACCAAATCCTCATGGCATTGGAGGAAAGAGGCAGGTCCTACCAGGACTTCCTCCTCTTGCTACAGAAGCAGGTGAGACCAAGCAGAGGGGCCCTCTTTAGGGCCACTCCTCCGTTGACTCAAGGAAAAGAACATTCTCTGAGAGCTCAAATGCCTCCTCCTCCAGGAAGCCTTCCCTGATGCCAGTTCTTTAGCTGCCCTCCTCTAGCTTCCTAATGACCTGGGCTCCCCCGAGAACACCTCACACTGTTTGATGATGCCTCTTGCTTAAAATGTATGTTTTCTCACCTAAAACATCTTTGTAAATATTTTGCAAACATTCTTATTATGAACAAATGAAAAATTCCAGACGTATGAGAAGTAAAATGAGGTCTTACTCCCCCCAACTCTACACCCCTCCCTACAGCATGGTGCGTGTCCCTCCTGACCTTCTGGAGGGTGATTGTGTATCACTTTGTTTTATCTTTAAATGCGATTGCATTATGCGTATTAAGCAAAACAAGTAAGCATCAGAACAGCATCTTGGCATCTTCCCATGACAACGCTTATCGAACTTATTCTTTTACTAGGGGCCCAGTGCATGAATCTGTGCACCTTGAAAGGAACTGTGGGCCGCGAAGCTATGGTGGGCACAGGGGCGGATCTCAGACCATCCTCTGTTCCCCTGCCTGGCCCCTCCTGCCGCGGCCCCTGGTCCCCTGTTTGCCGGCAGTGGGTGTGAAAGGCGCTGCCAACCCCGATCGCCCCTCAGGAGCAGAGGGAGGTGGAGAAGCCCTGAGGGTTGATCGGGGCCAGCACCAGGCACCAAAGGTGAGTGTGAGCAAGGCCAGCACCGGGCAGCAGGTGCAAGCACTGGGCAGGACCACGGCGCCCAGGAACAAAGAATTTTCAGTAACCACCAGAGGCTCTCCCTGATGACAGCGACTGGCATCCCGCCTTGGTCTGGCACCCCTACTCACCTGCTCCACCATCCCGCCATGGCCGACACCCGCCATGTTCTGCGCGCGCCCCCTGGTGGTCAGTGTACGTCATAGCAGCCAGTGGTTTGGTTGGTTGTTCTGCCATTTGGTCTATTTGAATATTAGGGTTTTATACATAGAGGTTTTTAATTTTTATGAATCTTTTCCTTGAACCTGTGATATAGACACATGGTAAAAACAAAACCGTGCAAAAGAGTAGAAAGTGACAATAAGGTATCTCTCCTTTTCCTGAACTAAGATGGCTGGGGAAGAAGGAAGGGACAATGGTTACATGAAGTCAGCCAGCAGTGTCCACTGTATTATTTTTCATCCTAAGTTTCTCATTAACACGTAAGAATAAAACCAATACCCATTCATCCATTCAATTAATCAATTGAAGTATTAGCATCTGGTGCTATGTAACAATATTATCCCAAACTGAGTGGCTTAAAGCACTGGACATTTATTATCTCAGAGTTTTTGTGGCTCGCCCTTGGCTGGTGGCTCTGGCTCAGGGTCCCTTATGAGGCTCCATCAGGGTGTTAGCGGGAGCTGCACCATCTGAAGGTTGGACCGGGGCCAGGGGTTCCGCTTCCTACACAGCTCACTAGATAGAGGTGGGCATGAGGCCTCAGTTTCTCGCCACGTGGACCCCTCCTTAGGACTATCTGAGTGTCCTTGTGGCAGGCAGCATCTTATCCTAGACCAGTGATCCAAGGGAAAGACCAGGAGGTGGCCGCGTGCCTCCTGTGCCCTAGTTACTTCTGCTCTATTCCGTCTGTTAGAAGCAAGTCACAAAGCCCAGCTGTCACTCGAGGGAGAGGAATGCAGCCCCACCCCTGGAAAGGAGGAGGCTTTGAAGACAGATTTTAAAGCCACCACAAGGCTCGCCACCCCCCACCTCCTTTCGCTGCTGAGGTCTACAGAGCAGACCTGCAGGCACAGGCTCTGTGCACTTGGGGCTGGAACCAGTCTCCACACAGCTCCATGCTTTCCCTCGCTGGAGGACTTTCTGCCACAGGCCATCCCTGCTGAGCTGGAGAGGAAAGCCCAGAGCCTCATGGGTCTCCCTGGAGCCTTCCTCCTGCAAGTCTGCCAGGAGCCAGCTCCCCAGCAGGCAGCTCCTGCTGGCAGGAAAGCTCTGGAGATTTCCCTTTATCCAGCACCGCCCGCTGCCCGGTATCTGCACATCCATCCTCACCCTCCCTCAGGGGCATTGTCACTGCCCCCGAAGAAACTGGGACACACAGGTGAGATGGCCACCCAGGTCACCTGGTCTGTGTGATAAATACCGCCCTTGTCCTCTCTCCTGCATGGTTTCTGTTAGGGAGCATCTTCCTGAGGTTTGACCTTTTTGTTGCTAATCCTCACCTGAGGCATTGTTCCCATTGCTTTTCAGAGAGAGTGGAAGGGAGAGCAGGAGGGAGGGTAGGTAGGAGGGAGGGAGGGAGAGAGAGAGAGAGAGAGAGAGAGAGAGAGAGAGACCCATTGATGTGAGAGACTGGTTGCCTCCCGCACATGCCTGGACAAGAGGCAGGGAGCGAACCTGAGACCCTTAGGTGCGGGGCCAATGTTCTAACCACTGAGCTCGCCGGCCAGGGCTAGAGGGTTTGCTCTATATTCCGGACTTCAGGAGTCCCCTCAGGCCGCACATGAACTACCCTCCACATTTAAACAATGTTGACACACTGTTTACAAGGACTTGCGTTGCTCTGGGTGCTGTGTGACCGTCTTCGCCGCGTCATCTCATCTGGTCCCCACAGCAGTGGTCCGTGAGGTGGTTTTAAAGACACTGAATAAAATGCCCAGGGGTCCCAGCTCCTGAGCAGCCAGGCTGGGTCTCTATCCTGGGCCTTGAGCTCAGTTCCCTTGTCCTAACTGCTGCCTAGTAAACAGATCGGCAAAGGCAGGGGCTCCAGCACAGCTGGTCCCTCATCCAGAGGCAGCCTCATCACCTCAGCTGGAGCTGCACTCTCCGCTGCCAGCCAACAGCCCCAGGTGGGGGCGACGGGGAGCCTTGCTTGTCTGCTTGGGGGTCTGTCCTCAAGCAGCTCGCAGGCAGGAGGAAGGGCTGCCTTCCGGAGCCACATCTCTATTAATGATGTGACTGACAGGCCAAAGGGGGATGAGACTTCTGGCCTCCTGGCTTTCCATTTGTCGCCTGGTGATGTGTTCCATCTTGGCAAAGGCAGAGGTTCCCAGCTCATGGAGAATGACGGGCGTGCTGGGCTGGGCCAGGCGCTTGGGCCTTTCCTGCTCTCCGAATGGCCAGAGATGACCAGAGCTGGGATGTGCACATCTGAGGGGGATGGGTGGTCTTCATTCTCCAGCTGCAGACCCTGACGACCACCCCTCCATGCACCCAGCCTGCTCCAGAGCAATGCTGCCCAGCAGAACCCTCTGGTAACCAGCACATCCTCTTCTCCAGTGCTGTAGCCACCAGCCACGTGAGGCTGTACAACTGAGTCCTTGATTTTATATAATATTAAGTAATCTCTCTATATAAAACCCCAATCCTATTAATAAAGTGGTAATATGCAAATTGACCCTCGCTCCATCATGCGGTCACAAGATGGCTGTGCCCATAGTGGAGGCAGGGTTCCTGTAACACAAGATGGCTGAGCCCACAGCGGAGGTGGGGTTCCCGAAATGAGACATAACAAGCGATCGGCAGGGATTTGAGGCTGCGCCCCCTGCCTGGTGGGACCTGACGGGGTACCTCAGGCCACACCCCCTGCCCCGGCGCTGGGCCGGGGGATCTGAGGCCACGCCCCCAGCCCAGCGGGGTTTGACAGGGGACCTGAGGCTGCACCCCCCACCTGGCAGGGCTTGACAGGGGCCCTAAGGCTGCCTGCCCTGCCCGGTGGGGCTTGATGGGGGTGGGGTCGGCTGGGTCTGGATCTTGCCCAATGGGGGTGGGGCCAACCAGGTCTGGGTCTCACGTAATTTTGAGGTGCAAGCGGGTGGGCAAGGACTTGACTCTGGGTCCCATGGTGTGCCCCCGACTCTGACAAGAGGAAGATTTTCACATACATTTTACTACTTTTCTTTCATCTCTGACACTTCTATTATAGAGAAAGGGCAAATAGCCATATTAAAATATTTCCTCTAATTAGTTCCCTTTTAATGTGTACAAATTTCGTGCACTGGGCCACTAGTATGCAAATAGACCAAACGGCAGAACAACCGAACAACTGAACAACCAGTCACCATGACATGCACGTGTGGAACATGGCAGGCGTCAGCCACGGCAGGATGGTGGAGCAAGTGAGCGGGGGCACCAGACCAAGGCGGGGTGCCGGTTGCTGTCATCAGAGTGAGCCTCTGGTGGGTACTGAAAATCCTTTGCTCCTGTGTGCCGCAGTCTCGCTGGGCACTTGCACCCGCTGCTGGTGCCGGCCCCGCTCACACCTGCTGCCGGCGCTGGAGCCACCGTGCACACCCGTTGCTGGCACAGGTCTCGATTGCTCGGCACCATTAGCCGGTGTGAGCGGTGGCTACCAGCCCCAATTGCTCCTGAGGGCTTCTCCACCTCCCTCTACTCCTGAGGGGCGATCAGGGCAGCATCCGGCACTCACACCTGCTGACGGCATCGGCCCTGCTTGCACCTGCTGCTGGTGCCAGCCCCAGTCGCTCTGCACTATTAGTGGGTGTGAGTGGCAGCGACAGGAGTGGGGCTGCCGGTAGACAGGGGACCTGGGGCTGCAATGGGAGGGGCCGGGTGGGGGCCTGGAGGATGGGCCCAGACCTGCCCCTGTGCCCACTGCAGCCCCGCAGTCCACAGTTCCTTTCACGGTGCATGAATTTGTGCACTAGGCCCCTAGTTTAAATATAAATGTAAGCAGCTGACTGTGACTAGTGGTGAGACCCTTTCTCAGTGAAGCCCGTCCCCTCCCCCACAGCCAGGTGAGATGGTGCCCCTGGGCCTTTGGGGATGGAGGACCAGCTCTGAGCAGCACGAGTAACAAGAGCCAACACCGGTCTTTGCTCTCTTTCTATTTATTTACTCCCATCAATCCACGCCCCTAGTCCCAGTGGTCACGCGGTGTTTGCTGTGTCTCCTTTTGCTGTGTGTGTCCCTGCAAAATACATGTTCCTATTTGGTGTGTGCATTTTATTTTATGAAAATGATACATGCCTTAGAGATCTCACTGTTGCTTTTATTCGACATCATGTTTGAAAGCACATCCATGTACACATACACATACATGTACATCTGGTCCATTGCTTCTCAATGCTTCCTGTCTGTCCATGGGATTCAGGACCCACACCTGGTGGGTCTGTGATGAGCATTCTCAAATGTGTCACCTATGCACCTGGGTGAGCAACATCCAAAGGGTTCAGAGTTGTTGAAAGTTTACTGGATGCCCCCTCCCCGGGGGGCAGGGCACGAGGGCCCCTGCACCCCATGTAGCCCTCAAACCCTCTGTACTAACTGCCTTGTAAATGAATGTCAGTCAGTGTTTTCATTGGCCTATCTCTAGTTACTAATGGACTTTAACATCTCTTCCTTTGCTCACCAGCTTCATGAGTTTTCTTGTCTATAAATTGCATCTTCATATCTTTTGTCTGTGTTTCCATTGGGGTTTTCCTCTTTTTTGTTGTTGGTTTTCCAGAGTTCCTTGTATTGCTCCTTGTTTGTTCCTCATTTGTTCCCTGTTGGAGATGAATGCTCACTCGGCAGACTCTGCTCTGTCTGCTCACCGCTGTGTTCCGGCACTGAGTGGGCAGCCGGGTGCACAATTGGTGCTTAATGAATGCTTGGTGGGCAGATGAGTGATGGAGGAAGTGCAGGAGTGAAGGGGACATGGCGAGTCGCCGTGCCGCACATGGAGACCTGCAGTGCTAACTGCTTCCATTTGAGCCCAGAGGCCCCGCATGTGCAGTTTGCAAGAAGCAATCAGTCTCTCTCCTTGCCTGGGCGGGGGTGACATCAGCTGAGACAATGGGGTGGGGATGTGTGGAGTGAAATCACTGTGCACTCACCACGCTGCTCCTGGGCGCCGGTCCTTTCCTGGAGGCGCCGTTGGCTCTCACCTGCCAGTACCTAAGGGCTCCTGAGATCCTTTACTCAGAAACCAACACCACGAAGAAGGGAGAACTCAGCCCTGCCTCCCCACAGCTTTGCAGCCCACGTGAGCTCAGAGAACATTGACAGAGCACTTGAGATCAGCCGCATAAAACACAGAAGTCAAGGTCTCATCTGATTTGTAATGGAAAGGGGAACCAGTCAATATTTGTGTGGAGATTGGGAGCAGAACCCAGGAGAAACCATGAGCACTGGGGCACAGCTCAGTTACAAGAACGCTTCCAGCGTGTGGTCCCATGGAGACCTCCGCAGGCCACAGGCATGGCTTCTGCCCACCCCGAGGCTCCCCGCTCAGAAGTTTCGGCTGCTTGTAGGACGGGGAAACCATCTCCAGGCTTCTGTCTGACAGAAGTGAGAACAAATACCCTGGGCGATGCCCGGATTTGCCTAGAAGTGCCTGGTCCAGCAAGAGGAAGCTCCGGGGGAAGCAACCGTCCACTCAGCCAAGCCTCCTGCAGGAAACACTGACATTCAGTCACAGCAAGGAAACGAGGGACAGTGTGTTCTGGCGAGGAAGGGCCACAGTGCAGCCGGGAGGCAAGAGTGTGCTGGGCTGAGGGCCCAGGAGCCTAGCCCACTGAGGGGGCGCCAAGGATTGTCCCGGGCTGGGTGTGACCACTTCCATCCATGGAAGCCAATCAGGGCACTTGTAGCTGGTCTCCACTCATTTGTCCATCCCTGTATCCACCCATCTACTTATCCATTCATATGTCCATCCATGCATCCATCCATCCCTGTATCCACCCATCTACTTATCCATTCATATGTCCATCCATCCATCCATCCATCCATCCCTGTATCCACCCATCTACTTATCCATTCATATGTCCATCCATCCATCCATCCATCCCTGTATCCACCCATCTACTTATCCATTCATATGTCCATCCATCCATCCATCCATCCATCCATCCATCCATCCATCCCTGTATCCACCCATCTACTTATCCATTCATATGTTCATCCATCCTTCCATCCATCCATCCATCCATCCATCCATCCATCCATCCATCCATCCATCCATCTTTCCATCCATACATCCATCTATCCATCCATCCTGCCATCCATCCACGTATCCACCATCCAGCCTTCTGACCATACTCTGGGAAGGAGCATGTGAGGATGTCTGCTGTGGAAGCAGAGGAAGCTGGCACTTGGTCTAGTCACTGGCTCAAAGCAGGGGAGGCCAGGGGAAACTGAGACCCAGAAAGGGACCACATTCTTTCTTTGCTTCCTTTCCCAAATACTGAGCTAATTCATTCATTCAACCTCTGTTCATTCATTGGGCACCTGATACCGCCCCCCCCCCCCGCCCCGCCAACAACAACAACAACACAAAACAACAACTGTGCCAGGCATAAGTGACATGGAGTGAAGCTGACATCCTGCCCTGACCTCATGAACTTACATTATAGCAGGTGAGACAAATAAACAGGCTAAACACGTACAATTGCAGGTTGAGGTAAGAGATTTGCACGAAACAAATGAGCAAGCATGTGTGATAACCCATCTTTAGAGAGCAGAGTCGAGGAAGGCTTCCCCGGGAAGATGAGGATGAGCCGCTCTGAGGTCATATGGGGACAAAGTGTTCATTCTGTGGGACTAGCACGTGCAAAGGCCCTGAGGTGGGAAGGTGCTGAGAGAGGGTCTGGCAGAGGATATATGCTCAGCCAGCATATATCAGGATGTGTAGACCGTGTCATCTTGGGCTCCCACCAGGGAACCCCCAGCCATCATTTTCCAGATAGCCCCTCTGCCATCTCCCCGCCACAAGGAGTCACTTTGGATTTGGGAGTCCAGTTCAAAGGTTTCCCAAAACATTATTAGCATTCAACAAAAGGAAACCATCAGCCAGTTGATGCAGGAAGATTGCAGACAGCTTGCCAGTTATCAACTGGAGATAATTAAATCATGAGTTTGCAATCGTCCCCTCAGGACCAGGCATGCTTCTCTTCTTCCCTCCTGGTTTGTTGCCTGCAGTGTGGACAGGGAAGTGGGTTTGCTCCCAGGAGAGAGAGGGAAAGCAACATATTCTCTACGTGGGAGAAAAGTAAAAATCCTGAAGATTCCACGCCTTACTTGATTCCCTTATCAGCAGGATAGTGCTGTCAGTCACCAGGGATGGGTGTGTCACTGAGGCAGGTCCTGCTCTGAGAAGCCTTGAACTTGTGTTTGTAGGTGCAGTCCATGGGCCCTTGTGTGTGTGCAGAGGAGACAGTGTGAGTGTCCCCATCTCCCGCCGGCCCCTTCACAACACCCCCCAGCATAGAATCCCGGGAGACTCCTGGGAGCTCAGCAAGACTTGGGCAAGTACAAGGTCAGGGCACCCCATCTACGACTGAGGCAGAGTGGCATGGGCACCCCGAGAGCCCACAGCCCCTGTGAGCCAGAACTTGCTTCTAACACAGAAAGAAGGCAACCTTGTTCTAAGAAACAACAACGGCCAAAGGAACCCTATCGCATGCTTTCTTGTGTCCCGTCCCTGTCCCAACCAGCCCCTTCTGTTAAAAATAATGCCATAGAAGGAAAAAGGAAGAGAGAGCAACCTTGAAGTCCTTCCTTAGTCACTAGTGAGCCTCAGGAGGGTGTGTGCAGAGTGTGTGCTATCTGGAGAGAAATAAAACAGCTGAGTTCGTTCTGTGCGGTGTTTCTACGGTTCCAGAGAGAACAAAATACACATGCGTGTATGAGCAACGAAATACAAATAGCGTCATTTCGGTGACTCCGCATATGAGTCAAATGCTCTCATGTTTGCATTTAAAATTGACATGGCATAATAAAAAGCCGAATGATCAAATTCATGCTAATAACTAAACATGCATTCTTAGGACGACTCTGAGTGGCAAATGAAAAATACGCGACAAGTCAAGAGTCTGCAGAAGGAAGGAAAGAGGACTGTAGCTGAGATGACGGAGGCCTTGCTTTTGAAGAAGGGGCCCCGAGTGTTCATTTTGCACTGGCTCCGCAGTCTGCATGCTGCCTTGCTTCCAGGTGACAGGAGGGGCCTGGTTCTTCGGTGCTTGTGAGGACCTCTGACCTGTGGCTGGAAACTAAGCAGCCTGCTTTGCAAGAATCACCTCCGTGTCTTCCTCCCAACAGCCCTAAGCAGGTTCCTGCTATGATCTGCCACTTACAGATGCGGACGCCGAGGCTCAAGCTGTGGACTGTCGCGTGCAAGCTGGAACGCGGTCAAGCGGATGATCTTTCTGTCTCTAAACCCCAAGCTCGCCCGGCCTCTGGCGTCCCTTTCTGCAGATGTGCAAACAGCATTCACTTGGGCTCTTCGCTTTGCCAGATGCGCTCCCTCCCTCAGTCCTTCAACCTAAAAGTCCCTGGAACTGTCTCCTCTCACTGTTTCCAACCCCTCTCAGAGAAGTTTCCACCTAAAAGTTCAGAGAGAGCCAGGGTTGGGAGGAGAAACTGGAAAAAGGCAGCAGATTCTTCATGTTCTGTTTATCCCTCGATGTTTCCTTGGGTTCTGGCCCGGTCCTGTTGGCTTGGCTACGCAGATCAGAGCGGAGACACCCATCTCCCCGGACCTGGAGCGGCATTGAAGTGTTAATTATGTTTTCTATCTGCCTCTAAACTCCTGTTTGGGAGAGCCTGGGCCTTCTTAAAATAAATGGCAGTATAAAATTGAAAACAGCTAGCGTTCCTGAATCAATTTTCACGTCTTATGGCTTTGAAGCATAATTCATTTCTCCCTCTTGCGCTTCGTGGGGACAGGGACGGCTTCCTGCCGCCGTGAAATTTCACGAGAAGCAAATCAGTTCGTAATCCGCAGACTTCGTGTCTCCCACCCCTCGGAGCCCTGCACTAAAAGCAAGAAATGCCCAGTCTCCCCACTGTATTAGCCCACGTGGGCAAGGAGAGGACAGGGAAGATGTATAATTTATTTTGTGAACTGAAGAGACAACTGCAAAGAATTCAACCTATAATTGTGCGGGTAATGGCTCCCATTACCTGAGCGGCGGTTGTCGGCTGCGTGGGGTGGGATGCGGGCGCCGAGCTTGCATGTGTCACAAGTGTGGCACCAGGCAGTGCCGTGGTGGAGAAGCACACCTTCGCTGCCATGTTACTTAGAAGAGGGTGTTCTTTAAATATGCACATATTTAAATTGAAGTATAACCAACATCCAGGTGCGTGCACAGATCTTATAACATGTCCACTCCATGTGGTTTTGCACATTGAACATACACATTTTGCATTTTGCACAAATCCACGCTTCTCTAACCCCTGTTGTGAGCAAGATACAGAGCATGTCAGCCCCTGTTTGGACCTCCTGACAAGGTGAGGGCTGTTCTGCCTTCTATCACTGTAGCTTGGTTTCTCTTGTCCTTGAACGTTGTGTGGATGGAGCCACCAGTATGCACGTAACCTTTGGCGCCATCATGTTCACTCATTATTCCTCTGAATTTTTGCCCATGTTCTTGTGCATAACAAGAGCTTGTCCTTTTTCATTGCTGCATGCTATTCCATGGCATGAGTATGTCACAGTTCATTCATTCCTTCGTTTATGGATGGGCATTTGAGTTATTTCCATTTGGGGGGCTATTCTGAACCAAACGTGCTGTTCTGAGTCCTAGGGGGATCTGTCTTGCTGTTACTAAAAGCTGGTTCTTCCCCCATGGAGCCATATGTCATGTACTCTTGTGTGCACCCTTGAGTCCTTACATGTTCTCACTTGTTTTTAGTCCTTAGTTTTGACAGAAGCAGGAGCCGGGGGAGCACTCGCAGCGCCCGGCTGGAGGCTCCGGCCCGATTCTCTCAGGAAGCGCATTCATCACTTCTGAGCCACCGGCTTCTTTCTCTGAAGTCGGCGAGTCCCCGGGAGGTCCCGCTTCCCTTCCGGGTCCTGGCCGCGTGTGGCCTGGATTCTGAGTTCGCTGCTACACTAATTAAGCAGCGCCGTCTCCTCCCAGTGGCGGGTTTTCTTCCCGTCTGAATACAAATGAAAGTCCCGTGCCGTTAACATTCAGGTCAGTTCATCCCAATCGGCGGCTTTCAAACTCACAGGCCAAAGTGATTTCAAAGGCGGTCACCCGCGTCTGCTGGGACGGCCTGTGTGACCACGCACAGCTGATCCAACGGAGGAGCCTGCGCGGGAGGAGCTTGCTCAGACCGAGGTGGCGGGCCAGTGGCTTCAGAGGGTCCATGGGGCCAGGGGCCCAGGTGTGGGCTAATTAGTCTGATAGCACCCATCCCTGCTTAGCAGAGATTTAAAATCCTCTTTATTTCGTTTATGGAGTCACTTCATGGAACAAAGGTGGACCCAGCATCTTCCCCGGGGTGGCGGGCCAGTGGCTTCAGAGGGTCCACGGGGCCAGGGGCCCAGGTGTGGGCTAATTAGTCTGATAGCACCCATCCCTGCTTAGCAGAGATTTAAAATCCTCTTTATTTCGTTTATGGAGTCACTTCATGGAACAAAGGTGGACCCAGCATCTTCCCCGGGGTGGCGGGCCAGTGGCTTCAGAGGGTCCACGGGGCCAGGGGCCCAGGTGTGGGCTAATTAGTCTGATAGCACCCATCCCTGCTTAGCAGAGATTTAAAATCCTCTTTATTTCGTTTATGGAGTCACTTCATGGAACAAAGGTGGACCCAGCATCTTCCACGGGCCAGGCACCACGCTGGGCCCGCGGGGCTGATGCTCACAGGACACATGTGTGTGGGGGACAGAGAGGAAGCGATAAGCACCCATGGGTGAGTGCACCTGCCGATGGCGGGGAGGCCGAGGAAGGACAGGGGCTGTGAGCAGCAGGGCGGCGTCTTGTGCAGGTGGAGGCTGGCGTGTTGTCGGCAGACGCTCAGCTAGACCCTGCTCCCTCTGTGCAATGTCACCGCGGCCACCTGATTCTTCTGGAGGTAAACTTCGCCGCTGGAGGGCCCAGCGTGTCCAACCTCGGGCCAGTGTGCCCTTCCTTCTAGGGCAGATGGCGCGTGGCGATGCCCAGGTCGTTGGAAGAGCAGGGTGAGCTCTCCAGGTGCCTCTGCCGTGAGATGCTCCAGGAAGGCGTGGTGCCCAGCAGCCTTGAGAGCATCACTGGGCTCCAGGACCTGCCCATTCCCGGTGTGACGATTCCTGTTCCCTCTCAGGCATGGCCATGCTTGGTAACTCTTAGGGCACAGTGTGTGTTCCTCTCTCGACTGTCTGCCTCCAAGTCCAGGATCGATAAGTAACACAGATGGGCAGCCCAGGCTGGCCTCTGCTGGTCTGATGGAAGGCAGACCCTTGCAGGCTTAGGTTGAGAGCGATTAGTTAGAGCACAATAAGGGGAGTGCCAGGGGCCCAGGGGCATGCGTGCCTCCTGGATGCATTTATACACATGCAGAGCCAGCCCGACCTGTTGTGTTGTGTTGTGTTGTGTTGTGTTGTGTTGTGTTGTGTTGCCATCATTTGGGGCATAGAAACAAGCCCCCCTGTCCTGGAATGTCCCCACCAAACCTTGGTGGCTGGGACAGTCCTGCTGCCGAAACATGCCAGGCAGGGGCCAGGCTCCCTGAACCCACTTTGCCTCCATGACCTCAGTTTCCCCATCTGTGAATTGAAGGGTACAGCAGCCATGGCTGCCTGCTCCCAGCAGCCTGTCTTTGTGCAGGGAACACCCCTCAAGTGGCCTGAGCTTCAGCCCCGTGCAGCCCCTAGGGCCTGAGCAGCCCGCCCTCCCGTCCTGAGGGTGACCCTGGACTTTCTGAGGGTTTGGATTGGGGTCTTTGACTAGAACCGGATATTTCAGGTCACTGTCTTCTCACGATGCTACTAGTTAGCATTTGCTGA